>NC_044979.1:31794472-33141073 GCF_008728515.1 Papio anubis
TTCCATGGTGTATATGTGCCACATTTTCTTAATCCAATCTGTCACTGGTGGACATTTGGGTTGATTCCAAGTCTTTGCTATTGTGAATAGTGCTGCAATAAACATACGTGTGCATGTGTCTTTATAGCAGCATAATTTATAATCCTTTGGGTATATCCCCAGTAATGGGATGGCTGGGTCATATGGTACATCTAGTTCTAGATCCTTGAGGAATCGCCATACTGTTTTCCATAATGGTTGAACTAGTTTACAATCCCACCAACAGTGTAAAAGTGTTCCTATTTCTCCACATCCTCTCCAGCACCTGTTGTTTCCTGACTTTTTAATGATCGCCATTCTAACTGGTGTGAGATGGTATCTCATTGTGGTTTTGATTTGCATTTCTCTGATGGCCAGTGATGATGAGCATTTTTTCATATGTCTGTTGGCTGTATGAATGTCCTCTTTTGAGAAATGTCTGTTCATATCCTTTGCCCACTTTTTGATGGGGTTGTTTGTTTTTTTCTTGTAAATTTGTTGGAGTTCTTTGTAGGTTCTGGATATTAGCCCTTTTTCAGATGAGTAGATTGCAAAAATTTTCTCCCATTCTGTAGGTTGCCTGTTCACTCTGATGGTAGTTTCTTTTGCTGTGCAGAAGCTCTTTAGTTTAATGAGATCCCATTTGTCAATTTTGGCTTTTGCTGCCGTTGCTTTTGGTGTTTTAGACATGAAGTCTTTGCCCATGCCTATGTCCTGAATGGTACTACCTAGGTTTTCCTCTAGGATTTTTATGGTATTAGGTCTAACATTTAAGTCTCTAATCCATCTTGAATTAATTTTCGTATAAGGAGTAAGGAAAGGATCCAGTTTCAGCTTTCTACTTATGGCTAGCCAATTTTCCCAGCACCATTTATTAAATAGGGAATCCTTTCCCCATTTCTTGTTTTTCTCAGGTTTGTCAAAGATCAGATGGCTGTAGATGTGTGGTATTATTTCTGAGGACTCTGTTCTGTTCCATTGGTCTATATCTCTGTTTTGGTACCAGTACCATGCTGTTTTGGTTACTGTAGCCTTGTAGTATAGTCTGAAGTCAGGTAGTGTGATGCCTCCAGCTTTGTTCTTTTGACTTAGGATTGTCTTGGAGATGCGGGCTCTTTTTTGGTTCCATATGAACTTTAAAGCACTTTTTTCCAATTCTGTGAAGAAACTCATTAGTAGCTTGATGGGGATGGCATTGAATCTATAAATTACCTTGGGCAGTATGGCCATTTTCACGATATTGATTCTTCCTATCCATGAGCATGGTATGTTCTTCCATTTCTTTGTGTCCTCTTTTATTTCACTGAGCAGTGGTTTGTAGTTCTCCTTGAAGAGGTCCTTTACATCCCTTGTAAGTTGGATTCCTAGGTATTTTACTCTCTTTGAAGCAATTGTGAATGGAAGTTCATTCCTGATTTGGCTCTCTGTTTGTCTGTTACTGGTATATAAGAATGCTTGTGATTTTTGCACATTAATTTTGTATCCTGAGACTTTGCTGAAGTTGCTTATCAGCTTAAGGAGATTTTGGGCTGAGACAATGGGGTTTTCTAAATAGACAATCATGTCATCTGCAAACAGGGACAATTTGACTTCTTCTTTTCCTAACTGAATACCCTTGATTTCTTTCTCTTGCCTCATTGCCCTAGCCAGAACTTCCAACACTATGTTGAATAGGAGTGGTGAGAGAGGGCATCCCTGTCTTGTGCCAGTTTTCAAAGGGAATTTTTCCAGTTTTTGCCCATTCAGTATGATATTGGCTGTGGGTTTGTCATAAATAGCTCTTATTATTTTGAGGTACGTTCCATCAATACCGAATTTATTGAGCGTTTTTAGCATGAAGGGCTGTTGAATTTTGTCAAAAGCCTTTTCTGCATCTATTGAGATAACCATGTGGTTCTTGTCTTTGGTTCTGTTTATATGCTGGATTATGTTTATTGATTTGTGAATGTTGAACCAGCCTTGCATCCCAGGGATGAAGCCCACTTGATCATGGTGGATAAGCTTTTTGATGTGTTGTTGAATCCGGTTTGCCAGTATTTTATTGAGGATTTTTGCATCGATGTTCATCAGGGATATTGGTCTAAAATTCTCTTTTTTTGTTGTATCTCTGCCAGGCTTTGGTATCAGGATGATGTTGGCCTCATAAAATGAGTTAGGGAGGATTCCCTCTTTTTCTATTGATTGGAATAGTTTCAGAAGGAATGGTACCAGCTCCTCCTTGTACCTCTGGTAGAATTCAGCTGTGAATCCATCTGGTCCTGGACTTTTTTTCGTTGGTAGGCTATTAATTATTGCCTCAATTTCAGAGCCTGCTATTGGTCTATTCAGGGATTCAACTTCTTCCTGGTTTAGTCTTGGAAGAGTGTAAGTGTCCAGGAAATTATCCATTTCTTCTAGATTTTCCAGTTTATTTGCGTAGAGGTGTTTATAGTATTCTCTGATGGTAGTTTGTATTTCTATAGGGTCGGTGGTGATATCCCCTTTATCATTTTTAATTGCGTCGATTTGATTCTTCTCTCTTTTCTTCTTTATTAGTCTTGCTAGTGGTCTGTCAATTTTGTTGATCTTTTCAAAAAACCAACTCCTGGATTCATTGATTTTTTGGACGGTTTTTTGTGTCTCTATCTCCTTCAGTTCTGCTCTGATCTTAGTTATTTTTTGCCTTCTGCTAGCTTTCGAATGTGTTTGCTCTTGCTTCTCTAGTTCTTTTAATTGCGATGTTAGGGTGTCAATTTTAGATCTTTCCTGCTTTCTCTTGTGGGCATTTAGTGCTATAAATTTCCCTCTGCACACTGCTTTAAATGTGTCCCAGAGATTCTGGTATGTTGTATCTTTGTTCTCATTGGTTTCAAAGAACATCTTTATTTCTGCCTTCATTTCGTTATGTACCCAGTAGTCATTCAGGAGCAGGTTGTTCAGTTTCCATGTAGTTGAGCGGTTTTGATTCAGTTTCTTAGTCCTGAGTTCTAGTTTGTTTGCACTGTGGTCTGAGAGACAGTTTGTTATAATTTCTGTTCTTGTACATTTGCTGAGGAGTGCTTTAGTTCCAATTACGTGGTCAATTTTGGAGTAAGTACGATGTGGTGCTGAGAAGAATGTATATTCTGTTGATTTGGGGTGGAGAGTTCTATAGATGTCTATTAGGTCTGCTTGCTGCAGAGATGAGTTCAATTCCTGGATATCCTTGTTAACTTTCTGTCTCGTTGATCTGTCTAATGTTGACAGTGGAGTGTTGAAGTCTCCCATTATTATTGTATGGGAGTCTAAGTCTCTTTGTAAGTCTCTAAGGACTTGTTTTATGAATCTGGGTGCTCCTGTATTGGGTGCATATATATTTAGGATAGTTAGCTCTTCCTGTTGAATTGATCCCTTTACCATTATGTAATGGCCTTCTTTGTCTCTTTTGATCTTTGATGGTTTAAAGTCTGTTTTACACCTGGAAATGGAGATGGTGGCAGTACCAGTGAGACCCCTCAGCCTCCTCGGAAGAAAAGGGCCCGGGTAGATCCTACTGTTGAAAATGAGGAAACATTCATGAACAGAGTTGAAGTTAAAGTAAAGATTCCTGAAGAGCTAAAACCGTGGCTTGTTGATGACTGGGACTTAATTACCAGGCAAAAACAGCTCTTTTATCTTCCTGCCAAGAAGAATGTGGATTCCATTCTTGAGGATTATGCAAATTACAAGAAATCTCGTGGAAACACAGATAATAAGGAGTATGCGGTTAATGAAGTTGTGGCAGGGATAAAAGAATACTTCAACGTAATGTTGGGCACCCAGCTACTCTACAAATTTGAGAGACCACAGTATGCCGAAATTCTTGCAGATCATCCCGATGCACCCATGTCCCAGGTGTATGGAGCGCCACATCTCCTCAGATTATTTGTACGAATTGGAGCAATGTTGGCCTATACACCTCTGGATGAGAAGAGCCTTGCTTTATTACTCAATTATCTTCATGATTTCCTAAAGTACCTGGCAAAGAATTCTGCAACTTTGTTTAGTGCCAGCGATTACGAAGTGGCTCCTCCTGAGTACCATCGGAAAGCTGTGTGAGAGGCACTCTCACTCACTTATGTTTGGATCTCCGTAAACACATTTTTGTTCTTAGTCTATCTCTTGTACAAACGATGTGCTTTGAAGATGTTAGTGTATAACAATTGATGTTTGTTTTCTGTTTGATTTTTAAACAGAGAAAATAAAAGGGGTAATAGCTCCTTTTTTCTTTTCTTTTCTTTTTTTTTTCATTTCAAATTTGCTGCCAGTGTTTTCAATGATGGACAACAGAGGGATATGCTGTAGAGTGTTTTATTGCCTAGTTGACAAAGCTGCTTTTGAATGCTGGTGGTTCTATTCCTTTGACACTACGCACTTTTATAATACGTGTTAATGCTATATGACAAAATGCTCTGATTCCTAGTGCCAAAGGTTCAATTCAGTGTATATAACTGAACACACTCATCCATTTGTGCTCCTTTTTTTTTTTTTTTTTTTTTTTAAATGGTGCTTAAAGTAAAGAGCCCATCCTTTGCAAGTCATCCATGTTGTTACTTAGGCATTTTATCTTTGCTCAAATTGTTGAAGAATGGTGGCTTGTTTCATGGTTTTTGTATTTGTGTCTAATGCACGTTTTAACATGATAGACGCAATGCATTGTGTAGCTAGTTTTCTGGAAAAGTCAATATTTTAGGAATTGTTTTTCAGATCTTCAATAAATTTTTTCTTTAAATTTCAAAAAAAAAAAAAAAAAATAAAGTCTGTTTTATCAGAGACTAGTATTGCAACCCCTGCTTTTTTTTGTTCTCCATTTGCTTGGTAGATCTTCCTCCATCCCTTTATTTTGAGCCTATGTATGTCTCTGCATGTGAGATGGGTCTCCTGAATACAGCAGACTGATGGGTCTTGACTCTTTATCCAGTTTGCCAGTCTGTGTCTTTTAATTGGAGCATTTAGTCCATTTACATTTAAGGTTAATATTGTTATGTGTGAACTTGATCCTGCCATTATGATATTAACTGGTTATTTTGCTCATTAGTTGATGCAGTTTCTTCCTAGCCTCGATGGTCTTTACATTTTGGCATGTTTTTGCAATGGCTGGTACCGGTTGTTCCTTTCCATGTTTAGTGCTTCCTTCAGGGTCTCTTGTAAGGCAGGCCTAGTGGTGACAAAATCTCTAAGCATTTGCTTATCTGTAAAGGATTTTATTTCTCCTTCACTTATGAAACTGAGTTTGGCTGGATATGAAATTCTGGGTTTAAAATTCTTTTCTTTAAGAATGTTGAATATTGGCCCCCACTCTCTTCTGGCTTGTAGAGTTTCTGCTGAGAGATCTGCTGTTAGTCTGATGGGCTTCCCTTTGTGGGTAACCTGACCTTTCTCGCTGGCTGCCCTTAAGATTTTTTCCTTCATTTCAACTTTGGTGAATCTGGCAATTATGTGTCTTGGAGTTGCTCTTCTCGAGGAGTATCTTTGTGGCGTTCTCTGTATTTCCTTTTCCTGGATTTGAATGTTGGCCTGCCCTACTAGGTTGGGGAAGTTCTGGATGATATCCTGAAGAGTGTTTTCCAACTTGGTTCCATTTTCCCCCTCACTTTCAGGCACCCCAATTCGACGTAGATTTGGTCTTTTTACATAATCCCATACTTCTTGCAGGCTTTGTTCATTTGTTTTTCTTCTTTTTTCTTTTGGTTTCTCTTCTCGCTTCATTTCATTCATTTGATCCTCAATCGCTGATACTCTTTCTTCCAGTTGATCGAGTTGGTTACTGAAGCTTGTGCATTTGTCACGTATTTCTCGTGTCATGGTTTTCATCTCTTTCATTTCGTTTAGGACTTTCTCTGCATTAATTACTCTAGCCATCAATTCTTCCACTTTTTTTTCAAGATTTTTAGTTTCTTTGCGCTGGGTACGTAATTCCTCCTTTAGCTCTGAGAAATTTGATGGACTGAAGCCTTCTTCTCTCATCTCGTCAAAGTCATTCTCCGTCCAGCTTTGATCCGTTGCTGGCGATGAGCTGCGCTCCTTTGCCGGGGGAGATGCACTCTTATTTTTTGAATTTCCAGCTTTTCTGCCCTGCTTTTTCCCCATCTTTGTGGTTTTATCTGCCTCTGGTCTTTGATGATGGTGATGTACTGATGGGGTTTTGGTGTAGGTGTCCTTCCTGTTTGATAGTTTTCCTTCTAACAGTCAGGACCCTCAGCTGTAGGTCTGCTGGAGATTGCTTGAGGTCCACTCCAGACCCTGTTTGCCTGGGTATCAGCAGCAGAGGCTGCAGAAGATAGAATATTTCTGAACAGCGAGTGTACCTGTCTGATTCTTGCTTTGGAAGCTTCCTCTCAGGGGTGTACTCCACCCTGTGAGGTGTGGGGTGTCAGACTGCCCCTAGTGGGGGATGTCTCCCAGTTAGGCTACTCAGGGGTCAGGGACCCACTTGAGCAGTGAGTCTGTCCCTTCTCAGATCTCAGCCTTCGTGTTGGGAGATCCACTGCTCTCTTCAAAGCTGTCAGACAGAGTCGTTTGCGTCTGCAGAGGTTTCTGCTACGTTTGTTATTGTTTACTGTGCCCTGTCCCCAGAGGTGGAGTCTATGGAGACAGGCAGGTTTCCTTGAGCTGCTGTGAGCTCCACCCAGTTCTAGCTTCCCAGTGGCTTTGTTTACCTACTTAAACCTCAGCAATGGCGGGCGCCCCTCCCCCAGCCTCGCTGCTGCCTTGCCGGTAGATCACAGACTGCTGTGCTAGCAATGAGGGAGGCTCCGTGGGTGTGGGACCCTCCCGGCCAGGTGTGGGATATGATCTCCTGGTGTGCCTGTTTGCTTAAAGCGCAGTATTGGGGTGGGAGTTACCCGATTTTCCAGGTGTTGTGCATCTCAGTTCCCCTGGCTAGGAAAAGGGATTCCCTTCCCCCTTGCGCTTCCCAGGTGAGGCAATGCCTCGCCCTGCTTCAGCTCTCGCTGGTCCGGCTGCAGCAGCTGACCAGCACCAATCGTCCGGCACTCCCCAGTGAGATGAACCCAGTACCTCAGTTTAAAATGCAGAAATCACCGGTCTTCTGTGTCGCTCGCGCTGGGAGTTGGAGATTGGAGCTGTTCCTATTCGGCCATCTTGCTCCGCCCTCGCCAGTTTTATTCTTAAGAGCATGTGGATATCTAGTTTTCCCAACACTATTTGCTGAAAAGACTGTCCTTTCCCCATTGTATATTCTTGGAATCCTCACTGAAGATCAGTTGACCAAACCATTCACATATTTGTTTCTGGGGTCTCTATTCTGTTCTATTGGCTTATATGTCTGTATTTATACCAGTACTTGATCATTTGGATTTTTGTAGCTTTGTAATATATTTTGAAATCAGGAAGGGAGATGCCTTCAGCTATGTTCTTCTTGCTCAAAATTGCTTTGCTATTTGGGTTCTTTTATAGTTTAATATAAATTTTAGGATTTTTTTCTACCTCTATAAAATTTCTTTGGGATTTTGATAGGGATTGCATAGAATCTGTTGATCACTTTGAGTAGTCTGGCATTTTCACAATATTAAGCCTTCTAATCCATAAATAAAGGATGTCTTTCCATTTGTTTGTGTCTTGTTTAATTTCTTTCATCAATATTCTTTAATTTTCAATATATAAGTCTTTCATCTCCTTAGGCTTATTTCTAGGTATTTTTATTATTCGTGATGCTATTGTAAATGAGATTGTTTTTGCAATTTTTTCAGATAGTTTGTCATTAATATATAGCAATACAATTGATTTTTATGTTGATTTTGTATCATTTAACTCTATTGAATTTGTTTGTTCTAACAGTTTTTTATTTTTTTTATAATTGAGTCTTTAGAGTTTTCTATACATAAGATGATGTCATCTGAAAACAGAGACAATTTTGCTTCTTTCCAATTTGGATACGTTTTACTCTCTTTTCTTGTCTAATTGCTCTGGCTAGGACTTCCATTACTGTGTTGAATAGAAGTGCTAAGAGTAGGCATCCTTGCCTTTGTCCTGATCTCTCAAATTTTCACCACTGAGTATGTTACCTGTAGGCTTTTCATATGTGGTCTTTATTATGTTGAGGTATTTTCCTTTTAGTCCTAGTTTGTTGTCAGTTTTTATATGGAAGTGTGGTTGAATTCTGTCAAATGCCTTTTCTGCTTCTATTTGGATGATTATGGAATTTTTATCCTTTATTAATGATTAATTGATTTTCATATGTTGCCATCCTTGCAACCCAGGGATAAATCCCACTTGGCCATGGTGTATGATCCTTTTAATGTGCTATTGGATTTGATTTGCTAGTATTTTGTTAAGAATTTTGCTTCTATATTCATCAGGAATATTGGCTTGTAGCTTTCTTTTCCTTTGTTGTATTTGGCTTTGGTATGAGGGTAATGCTGGCCTCAAAAAAATTAGTTTGGAAGTGTTCTCTCCTCTTCAGTTTTTTTGGAATAGTTTGAGAAGGGTTGGCATTAAGTCTTTAAATGTTTGGTGTAATTCAGCAGTTAAGCCATCTGGTCCTGCACTTTTCTTTGTAGGGACATTTTTTATTACTAGTTCAATCTCCACACTAATTATAGGTACGTTCGGACTTCATATTTCTTAATGATTCAGTCTTGGTAAGTTTTTTTCTAGTGATTTTTTTATTTCTTTTAGATTATCCAGTTTATCTGAGTAGAATTACTTTTAGCAATCTCTTCTAATTTATTTTATTTCATTGGCATCCGTTGCAATGGGGAAATATCTTTGACTTTGCTCTGGTTCAGTCTGGTTCCATATACTGGTGACCATGGCTGACAGGTGGTTTCCAAATCAGTAGTGTGCTTTGCTTCCTTGAGTTGAGTTCAGCTTCAACCAGCATCTTCTTTGATGAAGAGCCCTTCAGAAAACAGCAGGCCTATCATCCCTTGTCCTTGCTATCGATCAAAATCCCTAATTAAAACACTTTCACTAGGAAAGATGTCTCATTGCTCGGTGGCTGCTAGAAAAGACTAGGGCACCTGCCCATCATCTGACTTTCATTTCTTTTTCATATGGAGGTGGGACTACCCAGACTGTTAAATTCTCTTCCTCATCTCCAAAGGGTTCTGGTAGCCATCTACTAGACCTAAATGTAACCATAACCATCACCCTAACTTTTTGCCTTGGACCAGATGAAACTCTATGATAATTTTTACATCAATGGTTCAGACTTCTCCAGAAATTCTCCAGCCTTGAGAAATTTCTAGCAATAAGCACTTTCTCCAATAATGTACACTTTCACACGTGTGAGAAATCAATAAATTTCATGCATCAAGAAGTTCTAAAAAAACTGTCTTACCATCCTTCTCTGTAGTGGTAGCCCCAAGTATACCTGTAGGTTTTGTTGCTCAGCAAATATCCACCTAGAATATCTTTTTATGCAGCTACCAGCAGTCTTCACAAGTGGTTCAGTTGGAGAACTGTCCTTCTGAGGGAAGGAGCCAAAGCCACTCCTCTAAACATGGCTCTTTCCCAGAGGCTGACAAGCCACAGCTTGATGCCCTTGAGCCCTTCCCTCTCAGTTTTCTCCCTATATAGATGAGATTTAAGAGGAAGGGTGAATGGGAGCTTGCTCAAGTAGGGCTGCCTCTGGAATGTCTTGGTTGGCCTTCAGGATGGCTCTCTGACTTCTTCTAGAAGGTAAAGTAAAGGTAGTTTTTGGGAAGCTCTTCTCAGACCTTTCAGCTTTAGGATTTGCCTGGATTTCCAGGTAAAGGAAAAATCCTACTCAAAATTCTGTTACACTACAATTTCTTAGTATTTGCACTTTTGGCATGAGAAATAATGAATATTTTTGGTTAAATATGTTATTTTAAAAAAAAAACTTAACAGGGCAAGTAGAAGTTTTGACATTATAAAAGAGGACTTAAGAAGAATGGTTCAAAATATCAAGAATTTAAAATTACTATTGATGCCATAAATCACTAAGGGGTAGAATGTTATACCTGTGTATTGTACAAGGCCAGATGCCTTACTAAGTGCAATGTAACAAGAGGAAGCACACGTAAGTGCTAAGGGGCATGAGATTACTACGTTCATTATAATGGGCTTCTAAGCTTTCAAACATATCCACATATTATACAATGGGCAGTACTGAAACAGCTTAGATACATTTGTTATAATAATTAGTTAACCATATATTTCTTTAGTAAATGTTTGTTTGGGTCATCTTTTTGACATTTAGAGCTTGTTTATTTAAAATCTTTGCTTATTTATTTATTTATTTGAGATGGAGTTTTGCTCTTGTTGCCCAGGCTGGAGTGCAGTGGCGCAATCTCGGCTTGCCACAACATCTGCCTCCTGGGTTCAAGCGATTCTCCTGCCTCAGTCTCCTGAGTAGCTGGGATTACAGGCATATGCCACCACACCCGGCTAATGTTTTTTGTATTTTTTAGTGGCCACAGGGTTTCTCCATGTCGGTCAGGCTGGTCTCAAACTCCCGACCTCAGGTGATCTGCCTGCCTTGGCCCCCCAAAGTGCTGAGATTAAAGGCATGAGCCACCACGCCTGCAACCTTCGCTTATTTTTAAGATAAATTATACCTGAATTTCATGTTTAAATTTAGATTCTTAAATTATATTCCACATTGAATCTTCTTATTTAGTTTACATTAATTGAGAATTTCTTCAACAATAAACAGTGTTGCATTTCTCTGAACCTGCACATAATAGATACCGGGACTCCCTTGTTGATTAAGACTTGAAAACTAACTGGGAAGCCAACTAGCCATTCTGTTACCCATACTAAACAGTTTGGAATAAACTGGGAGTGTGCACATTCCTTTTATCACAGAAAATTACAAGGTTTTGGTGATGCCTTTGATGCAAGTAAATCTTTTGTGATTTATCTTTGTCTAGTGTTTTCCCGAAATACTCCTACATAAAGCTTTGGACAGCAAGACACTTTATCCCTCTCAACTTTAGTTTGCTCTTTTTAATGACCCATCCAGCATGGCAGTTTATGGTGTTATCATGTCTAATTTTTTATATTTACCCTCTGAATTATATTTTCAGCTATCAGGGTATTGGGAAATACCATTTTCTAAGACGGAGTCAATTAGATATTATTTATTAATCTTAAAAGAAAATGCCCTATATTCACATACCCATCTTAAAATGAAAGAAATGAATAAATAAAAATTTTAAGCAAATAAAATGAAAGATAATTCAAGTTTAAACGAGGGAAAATCTATAGCTGTTGCTGTTGATCAGACCATTGTGTTATTATTTTGGTAATAATATGGTATAGCATCCTGGATTGGTTTTTATTTTACTACTTTTTTTTTTTTTTTGGAAACAGGGTCTCACTCTGTTGCCCAGGCTGGGTGTAGTGGCATGATCTTGACTCACTGCAACCTCCGCCCTGGGTTCAATCAATTCTTCTGCCTCAGCCTCCTAAGTAGCTGGGACCACAGGCGCAAGCCACCATGCCCAGCTAATTTTTATATTTTTAGTAGAAATGAGGTTTCACCATATTGGCCAGGCTGGTCTCGAACTCCTGACCTCATGATTTGCCCACCTTGGCCTCCCAAAGTGCTGAGACTACAGGCGTGAGCCACTGTGCCAGGCATATTTTACTACTTTTGTAGCTGTTTTTCTAAGGAAGTACAAGACAAAAGGTGCCAATAATGGCAATTATGGTTAACCTGGGCGAAATAAATATTTGAGCAGGAATATATATTTCAATGTGCGGACAGCTGGTAGGATTAGTACATCATGTAGTGTGTCTGTCACAAGGAAGTAAAGTTGACTAATCAAGTGTTATATAAAAGATCTGATTTTTAGTATTGAACTTCAAAGGTTTACATTAAGTTCAAATTAAAGAGAGGATTGAAAAAGCTCACGTGATTTAATGGGCTGCTATAATAATGAAATTACTTATAGGATTATCATTTATGTGTATATTTTATTAGCATTCCTATTTAGCCAACTTGATAAATATGCATTTGATTCATTTCTATTGAATACTGCCCTTATCCCATTCCTAAATGTCATCAACTTGGAATTGTTTAATTCTTTCTTGAAACTGGAATGCTAGTACTTCAAAATGGTATATATAGAATTATTGCAGTGCTGCTTTATAGCATTTTGGATCTTCTTGGAGAAACCTGTTATAGAAAATAATGTATTTATTATATAAGACCTATTTACCATGCTGTGTTCCTATACAAAAACAGTGAATTTTGACCAGTAAATCTTATCTGTGGTGTTAGTTTGCTTTGGTATTTTGCTGGTTCGTTTCATCCGTATGCAGAGATTTTTATTTATTCACTCATTTATAGATAACAATAGAAGGCTGACTAAAAGCATTCCCCCCTTGCTGCTTGAAATCTCAAAATATACACAAACATCTTTCTAGGATTTCTGAACCAAGAATACAGTAATTTTTATATAACTTTCTCCATTCTTTTCTGAGTTTCCATTAAATAGATCAATGTTATCCATAGGTTTTATAAACCATATGAAATATTAGCATTGAGTTATAATTAGAAATCTTGCTGTTAACTTGACTTCCAGTTAAGAAATCAGTGACTTATATTATCACTGATATAGACTAAAAATTACATGTATTTGAAAAGATCACTGCCCAACATTTTAATGTTCTGTCATCTGAAATAGAAAATCAGTCATGCCTTTAAAAAATAAAGCAAAGCCTGTGCAGGTTGTAAGTGTTGCTGCTGATCTGTAAGTACAGCTTAGCCTTCTGCTCGACAATGTAGCTTTCTACCTTTAGGTTAGATTTCAAGTGGCAATGCATTTGTCACGCCAGCTTTCTCAGATCATAAAATGATCATGTCTGTTGACACAATTACTGATGCTGCTATTCAAGACTGGAGAGTGATTGAAGAGAATTTCAAAGAGAAAATATAATATATCAGTTGCAAATGGAGACATGAGTGACTTTCAAAGGCAGTAAACTCACTATTCTTACATCGAGACTACGAGAGAGAAAAAAATAAGATTGAAATTTTCAGGTCCAATTTAAAGAAATAGTTTACATTCATACCAGGTGGATTCCTGGTATGGAATATAAAAGTTCCAGTTCATACTCAGATTTACAGGTGGAAGGGCTTACAGAATCAATTGAGCATTTTTTAGTTCTGATTCTAAACACACTGTCCACCACTTTTGTTCCAGTATAAGTTGTTAAGCCACCTCAGAGGTGTTTTAGAAGGAACTGTGGCACAAGACAATGTGATCTATTCAAGAATTATCCAGCACAACAGTAACTGAGATGAGGTTTGAATCTCTTTGTTAAAGTTGAAGAGCACTAACAGCTTACCAACTGGTGTCAAAATTACCAGCAACTGGCTCAGTGTGGTGGCTCAAGCCTGTAATCCCAGGACTTTGAGAGGCTGAGGCGGGTGGATCACTTGAGGTCAGGAGTTTGAGACCAGTCGGGGCAACAGGATGAAACCCTGTCTCTACTAAAAATGAAAAAAAATTGGCCTGGTGTGGTGGTACATGCCTGTAATCCCAGCTACTAGATTACAGGCTGGGATGAGAATGAGGCTGAGGCATGAGAATCACTTGAACCCGGGAGGCGGAGGTTGCAGTGAGCCAAGATCGCACCACTGCACTCCAGCCTGGGCGGTAGAGCAAGAGTCTGCCTCAAAAAAATTAAAAAAATAAAAAAAATAAAAACAACAACAACAACAACAACAAACACATTACCAGTAGCTGACATGTCCTTCAAGATCAATATCAAACTTGCTCTGACTTTCCAGCTATCTGGAGCCCATTTCCTTGTGCACATTACTCACGCCACTTACAAGCCATGATTTGCTCTGGAAAAATGCATGTGAGGGTGCCTTGCATCAGTACCTGTCTCTCTCTTCACTAATTATAGATAGTATTGCTCCACCTGACTTGATTCTTGAATTTCTGATTCCTAAACTATTCCTGGTCTTTGGTTAGATTCACTACTTTGGTCTTTGCAATATATCTTTGTTTTCCTGATTTCTTACCACTTTTGATATTGAATGATGACTTATTGCTCTTTGTACAGGCCATTTAGGTACAGTCAGCCCTTGGTATCTGTGGGTTCCACATCTGTGGATTCAATCAACCACAGGTTGAAAATATTCAGAAAAAAAAAAAAAAAAAAGGAATGGTGGTGTCTGTGCTAACCATGTAAAGACATTTTTCCTCATCATTATTCCCTAAAAAATGCAGTATAAAAACAATTTTCACAGAATGTCATTGTATGAGGCATTGTAATTAACCTAGAAATGATTTCAAGTATACAGTCGGATGTGTGTAGGTTATAAGCAAATATTACACCATCTTATATAAAAGATTTCAGAATCCATGGATTTTGGAATCTGGAAGGTCCTGGAAACACCATACAGAGGCCTACAGAGGTTGAGAGGGTGACTTTGTGGTTAAGCTACCTTGGCTGAGCACAGCTTTGCTACTTACTCTATGTGTATATATACGCGTATATTATACACATGGTCCTTGGCAAATTAGATTTTCTCACTTTGTGTAATTTTCCTCAATTGTACACTTATGATATCAATAGGGATGTTTTAAGATTAATAAGGAAATACATAAAAAGAACTCTGAACTATACTTGCTACACAGTTGTAAGCTATTAGCCATTTTTGCTCTTGACTGTGGTACTTACATATACTTAACTCTCTGTTAACCTAACACAAGTCATAAATGCTACCTAGAATTTTGATCCTATCCTCCCACCCTTTTAACCCTGAGCTTACTCAAGTTGCATTACGACAGTTAATTATAAATTTGTTGAAATGTACCTTATAAATGTGATCTGTGGAAATTCTTCAAATCCAATAACGGATGCCATATGTTAACATGAATTTATGTTTAATTTTAATTCAAATTATTCTCTTCTGATTTTTTTGTGAAACCAGAATTCCTTTATAATTTACAGTTCAAAACAAACTTAAAGTACATCTTTATATTACTTATTGGTATTCAACATGTGCTTAGCAAGCACATATATATAGTATATATAATATACATACATATACATATACTTTGTCAATATACACATACATATATACGTACCTTGTCATATACATACATGTTGCTATATTTCTACATTTACACTTGGCCCAAATTCTGAGCATGCAAAGATGAATAAGATATGGCAATGAATGAATAAAAAGATCTTACTAAGAAAACATTAAAACTTTTTTGGAGCTACTCATTACATTGGTGTTAGGTAGAATTTCATATTTTGATTCTTTACTCACAGTGAATTCTGTAATTAATAGGAAAGGTTGTACAGCAACAATGGGGAATTTCCAGAAATTTCTTATGATTGCCACTGTGGTTGTTTTACTAAAACTGAAAGGAAGATTGTCACAAGAGTGAAGATGGATCCTGGCAAGACGGAAACAGAAGCAGCAACGAAGTGCCCTGTGCTGGTGTGAGAGAAAAATGTACAGAGACAGTAAGGATGGACCAAGAGTGCTTCCAAGCACCTGAGCCCGTCTCTGTTGGATACATGTTACTTTTCTTTGTTATTTGCTATCCTTGTGGTAATGGATCCAGAGCATTATCCAGTCTTACCCTAATACAGCTGCCTTTGCTCTCTTTTAAGATTTCAAAGTTTTCTTCTTAAATATACTCTAATGAGGAGAAAATCGCCAGCAAGGCACTGTGAGGTCTTCTGTACTTGCCAGTGTCTATTGGGAGACAGTATTCCAGTGAATATCACAGGAAGATCTCCCTGATCCCTTCTTTAGGGGAGCAGCTTCCCCACAGGCAGCTCATTTTTCAGAGCAAGAACAAGGCTCTATCTTATCTTTTTCTTTGTGTTTCTTCTTTGTGCTGTTCCTTGGCCCTTTACTTGAAAACAATACTTAATAGTATTTCCATATTTCTTTCAAGTCTTATGAGTTACAAATAAAACTAAAGACACCAAAGGACACCAATGAAGAAGTCTTTCATTTACATCTGATTAAGGAAAGAAACTGAAGACAATGGAATGGAACTGACATTCTCTTTAGAGACAAAATGCATTTTTGGAACAAAAATACATACATTTAGAGTCTTTTGTTTACATCTTTTTAAAATAAATAGTCTGAACCATGACTGACATTTACAAGACTGGAAGTTCTCCCGTGAAAAAGAGGAAAGTTTTCTAATGAAAATTATGGACACTTTTTTTTTTTTTTTTTTTCGAGACGGAGCCTTGCTCTGTCACCCAGGCTGAAGTGCAGTGGTGTGATCTCGGCTCACTGCAACCTCTGCCTCCTGCGATCAAGCCAATCTCCTGCCTCAGTCTCCCGAGTAGCTGTGATTACAGGCACCTGCCACCACACCTGGCTAATTTTTGTATCTTTAGTAGAGATTGGTTTTCACCATGTTGGCCAGGCTGGTCTTGAACTCCTGACCTCAGGTGATCCAGCCACCTCTGCCTCCCAAAGTGCTGGGATGGCACGCATGAGTCACTGTGCCTGGCCCACTTTTTTTTTTTTTTTTTTTTTGTTAAAAGAGGAGGACTGCTTCTCCATTGTCACTCTAGTTGTAGTGTCATCCCTGAGCCTTGATTTGAGGCTTTACAATATTAGGTGCTAATCTGAAAAACACAAAACAATAACTGGTTTTAAAGGCTTGACTAACTTTGAGAACTGAAATTATTCAAACGTGCAGCTGCTCTCATGAGTTACTTCATTTCATGGATACAAAGTATTTTGTCTCTCATTCAAGTAACTTTAAACATAGGGATAATTCTTCAACTATATGTATCCAACCCCAAGATAATTTATTATTTGGGGAAGTAAGGGTAAGAAAGTGCTCAAGCTGTTTTCGGTTTTTCAGAGATGGGAATATGTTCGTGTTTCAACTGGATGTTTTTGGTGCTTTGTAGACATAGTCATTGTACTTCATTTTAGTATTCTGAGATATGAGTTTTCCTTGATATGTCCTTTCACAGTCAATCAAATTGCTTTGCATGGGCATTAGCAAATATTAAGCAGAGAGTATTCAAATGTATGGTTCAAAGAGGAATTCAATCTGAGAGCATTTGTATTCCACACTTATTTTAGGAAGAATAAAGTGAGCATTTGCATCTGTACAAGTAAACAAACACTGAATAGAAAACTGAGCTAAACAGAGCTATAAAGATTGAACAGCAGTAACAAACTGCTAGTAGGTGCTTCATGTAGTGATCTAAAGTGTCAAATAGCAGAAATCCTCGTAATAAATTATTTTGCTGTAAAATTAATTTGATATAAGAACAATTATAATTATAATATTTATAAAAACAATTATAAATATAAACAATAACTGGACAAATTAATAAGAATATGAAATATAGCAAGTATAGTAAATGCAGATATTTGTGGTAATTGTTCATTTTTATAATAATGGATAATTAATGGATTGGATTTATGTTTAGATCATATTTGTGTGTGACAAGACAGGGATTCTAGTTAATAGCTGTTCTCAGCATTGTCTGGTAGCGATGCAAGATAAATTTGACCATACACTGTTGAGTATTCTGCCTACCTCTTAGCCCAGGCCATGAAGACAGTCTCTTGGCCTGAGCAATTAATCTGAAGCTCCTTTCATCATGTGCCTACTTTGCTTCTTCACGTCCAGCTATGGGCACTCTGTTTGCAACCTAACTTGGCACCGTGTAATGGGATCGACTATAAATTGTACCTTACTCTCCCCTGTTCACACGGACCAGATTAAGCTTTCTATGAATCTATCAAAAAGACAAATTGCATCTGTTTTGTTCTATTTGTGTTTCTGTTCTAAATAATTTTATCTGTGTTCTTTGTTTTGTTTTTAAGTGTTTCTTTGAGTTTTAACATCATAATTTATTCTTACTGCTCTCACATTTTCATTTTGAGTTATAGACAACACATCCATCATTTCCATTCTAAAAATAAGAGGAATCTCTGTGCCACAAATTGGAATCTCAAATTCCAACTTACTCTTTTCTTCTTGCATTTATTTGCCAAACAAAACAGAAAGTTCTTTAAGAATGATAAATATTAACCTTGTGATGTTCGTAATATATTAGAAAGAAAGTTATATTTAATGCCCTAAAAATTAGCCTATATAACAATGAAAAGGAAGACTGGAAACAAAAACAGAAAATGGAAGAAAAACTATTTCTGAAAACTTTTATGAAAATAATTTTGGTTAACTATACTTTCTATCTCATTTCTTCCTCTAAGCAGGAGACTATTTCTAGGTTTTGTTATATACCATGTGCTTTGCCTTTTGTTCTTTTCTTCCTCGTGACTCTTTTTAATTTTTGTTTATTTGAAATAGGGTTTCATTCTGTCACCCAGGCTGGAGTGCAGTGGCACAATCGTAACTCACTGCAACCTCAACCTCCTGGGCTCAAGCAGTCCTTCCACCTCAGCTTCCTGAGTAGCTGGAACTACAGGCATGTGCCACCACATCAGGCTAATTATTATTATGATGATTTTTTTTTTTTTTTTTTTGTAGAAATTGGGTCTTGCTATGTTACCTAGGCTGGTCTCAAACTTCTTAGCTCAAGCTGTCTGCCCATCTCAGCCTCCCAAAGTGCTGGGATTATGCTGGGATTACAGGCAAGAGCCAGCACACCTGGCCTCCCTTGTTACTCTTTTGCTTGATTTATTATTGAGCTGTTTTCTCTAAAACTTATCTTTATGTTTTGATTTTTATGTGCAATTTTTTAAAAATCTTATGTCTATATTTACATGTTTAGTAATTAAAGATGTGCTATTTTCTGTTCCTTTACACTGAAACTAATAGCTTAAACAATTTTAGGAAGCACTTAATTCATTTTAAATTTCATTTACTTGAGGAAAGATTGGAATATATTTTTCCAAATATGAAACAATGATACATTACTATATATGTACTTGCAGAAGGTAGGCATTGACAATGAAAAATAAAGTCCATAAGAGTACCATGAACATTGGGAGTAAATCCCGTTTTGTATCTTTTGCAATTTGGTGAGTAAGGAAACTAACTGCCCTGCCACTGGCAATCCAAAATGCATTCAGCTTTCCTCTTGTGTTTATGTGTACCCTTAATATTTTGATTGCTAAGCTATCATTGATTTGCTTTCCAGCTATATCCATAGTAATGTTACAATTTTTACAAACATCATCACCTAGCAAATCTCTTGAGATGAGTGCAATGAAACCATATTTTGTATTGTAATCAATACAATTGGGTATTAAGTTAGCCTCTAAGAGTTCAATATCTGAGTCTGAGTTTAGATTACTACCATGTGATGTTCTTAATATATTCAAAACTAGATGTATTAGATGTGTTAGAGGGTTCATGTTATGCATTGGGGGATGGAGACAGGTTATAATCCATGCCAAGCAGAGTATTACATTGAGTTTTATTCATTTATGTGATGAATTCACCTTTCAGAACTACTTTTGGTCAAACAAAATATTGTTTTGGAGAAGTCAAGGTCACAAAGCTGGCATTTTAATATTTCATTCCATTTTAAAAATGAAAAAAAAATTAGAGCTGCAACATTGTGCTTATTTAATTAAAATAATCCAGCAGAATATATCACATACAATGTATCAGTTACATAGTAATGAAATTATAACAATGGTACACCAGAGCTGTACATTTTCTGGAATAAATTTTATACAAAGAAGAGAACATTTGGGATTTTTAAAAAATAATTTATCTGTTGTTTATTATAGTGTTGTTAAAATGGGAAATGGAAAATAGAATCTCTATCCAATTTAAGCAGGAAGTAGGGGATACATCACATTTATTTTAGGAAGAAGAATAGCAGCAGTTTCGGTATTGGGCGGAATAAGTAGGTGAGTGAACAGGAGGAGGGATTGGTGGTAGTTGTTGATGATGATATTAGCTATTGCTAACTATGACTATTATGCCTCCCTGTTCTAGGTTATTTATATGGATTCATCCATTCAATACTAAAAAATCATTTGAAGTAAGGTTTTACTGATTTGTTTTCTCAGATGGGGAAATTGAGGCTCGGGGAAATATGTTTAGCAAGTTATAAATAAGAGACTTAACTCTTGATCTTATGCCAAAGCCTAATGTTTATTTAAAGATGAAAATTTTCAAAATGACTCGTCAATATGGCTTTCAAGTTATGAAGAATGATTTTATTATTGGAAACTGGAAACTTATAATGACAAAAGATAGATTTTCCTATTTAAAGATAAACCAGGCCGATAACATGTATAACCATTTTAAATAAATGTAATTAGCTAAAATGCTTTGGACAACAAATAACACATAGTAAGTGCTTAGGAATTTTGCCATTATACATTCTGTTTTATATTTCAGAGTGAGGTTAACTGGATATTCAATCCTGGAAAGTTTGTATAATGAAGAGAAAGTATATAGAAATGGATTTTGGAGTATTAGCTTGTATTGTATAATTCTCAAAAGTGCCCAAAGAATGATAGCACATACTTGCTTTATTACATTTATGCTATTTCCTAATACTTACAAAAATTGAAAGTTGGATTGTATTATCTCAAGATTGTACATTAAAATATTATTAGCACCTTTTTTGTGCAATGCTAACTTAAGTAAAATAATATGGAGCCAAAGTATAAGACATATTTAAGGGACATATTAGGCACTCTCTATGACTTAAAGGAGGTTTAAAACTAATAGAAGAGTTCATTGTAATATAGGAGCATAATGAAATTATCACACAAGTGATATCAACAAAACTGCATGATGTGAGAGGAGGGATGGGCCACTTATGATTCGAGTGATCAGGTACAAATTAATGGAAGAGGCATTTGAATAATTATTGAAGGAATAGTAGTGTTTTGACAGCTAGGAATGGCAGAATGGTCTTCAAAGCAGGGGCAAAACAAGAGTCAATAGAGACATACATAAGAGAAGATGAATACAAAAATTGAGTGAAGCATATAATTTTCGTATGAGCATTTTGTGTGATGCTCAAAAGGTAGATTGGGAAAGAGTGAGGGCATAAAGTCAGACTACTAATGTTTATTTTGCTTTGTAAACTGTGAGAAGTTGTAAATTTTCATTAGAGAAGTAAACAAGCAAACAGAGAATGTTAAGAGTATTTTATCTGGCCCTGATTTCTATGTGCAAGATGGATTAGAAGAGAAAGAAAGCCTAGTTAAGTTTCCTTTGTGGTAGTCAAGGAATGGCATTATGATGAATGGTTCCAGCAGGGCCGGAAAAAAACGTGGATGGATTAAAAAAAATTACATATGGTTGCCAATATAGAGCATAAAACTGAGTTGAAAAAAATTAGAGAAATCAAGAAGAAAATGTTTCGGCCAAATGGTGAATCCGTTTGTAGACATGATGAGCTTTATATCTCATACTTTAGTTCTATCTCACAGCACTTGGTCCACAGGCCATTGGAAATGTTCTAGTTCATAAGTAACAAGATCAGGATTGAAGTATAGCAATGATGCTCAAGGCCAGGGAATAGTTGGGACCTCTGACAAAGACAAGTCAAAAAATATTAAGGATAAAACCATGGGCAGTCATAGGGGAACTATCAACAAGAAGAGTGAACCAGCATTCATGACAAGGAGAAATAATAGTGATAGTGTTCAGATCTCAAGTATGGAGGGCTTCAAAAAAGAGGTAGATAGAAAAGAGGCCATTAGATTTGAATGCCGATACCTTTCTCATGAGCATTTAAAATGAATAGATGGTAAAACTATTTTGCATGGGGAAGATGGTACACGGGACATAAAACATTGCTTCTAAAGGTATGGTCAAGAAAGAATAAGAACGCAGGAGTTAAAGAATATGACTATGTCACAGATGGTATTTTCAAGGCATGGGAGACCAGGGATGTTTAAAAAGCAATACATCAATGTTATATTATGTTATATTATTATTTAATTTCATAAATATGATATTTTCTTATTATTTTCCTTTTTTGTATTTATCATTACATCTGTATCTCAGAGTCAAGGCTGCGTATTTAAGTTTTTTCCTCTCTTTTTTTTTCTCCCTCAATTAGACTTGCCAGCTATCTGTAATTTTAACTGGCTATTCCATAGAAACTGTTCTTGGATTTTGTTTTTAATTAATTCACCATTATTCTGTTTCTAAGTCTTTTTTTAAATTAATTCTTCCCTCTACTTCTTATAGTTTTATGTATTATCTGTGCCTTCCCGCTATAATTAATACTAAGTTCATTTATTTTTATTATTTCTTATTTTAAAATAAAACATTGAATGATACAAATTTTTAAGTACAGATTTGTGTGTAACACTTAAGTTTTGATGCAGCTTTCTCATTATCTTTATTTCTAAATGGTCCTAATTGCACTTTTGACCTGACTTATTGGGAAGAATTATTGTTTAATTTCTAAGTGGTTGCATTTTATGCTTATAATCTCATTTATTTCTAGTTTTACTACAAAGTTATCAGAAAATGTGGCCTAAACAAAGTTTTTTTTTAAAAAAGTTTAATCTATTAAGAATTTTTTTATGATTCATTTAAAAAAATACATTTTTGGCCAGGTGCAGTGGCTCATGCCTGTAATCCCATCACTTTGGGAGGTCAAGGCGGGCGGATCATGAGGGCAAGAGATGGAGACCATCTTTGCCAGCATGGTGAAACCTCATCTCTACTAAAAATGCAAAAATTAGCCGGGGGTGGTGGCTGGCGCCTGTAGTCCCAGCTGCTTGTGGGGCTGAGGCAGGAAGATTGCTTGAACCCCAGAGGCAGAGGTTGCAGTGAACCGAGATCACTCCACTGCACTCTAGCCTGGGGACAGAGGGAGACTGTGTCTTGGAAACAAAACAAAACAAATCAAAACAAACAAACAAACAAACAAAAAACAAAAAAAAGAAAACAAAAACATTATCACTGAACTCTGAAACTTGTCAATTTGTTATTTTTCTAACAGTTTTTTTTTTCTTGCTGTTTGCTTTGTTGCCCATAAAACAACATGCAAGTTATATTTTCACCGAGACCAGGGCGTTAGGATCTAGATTATTGTTATTATATTCTTACATGTACATTGTATATTCTTCATAACTATTTTTGATAATAGAATCCTGTTTTATAACTAACTTTACTCATATTTTTGTAGGTTTCTCACATGTTTCAGCAATCACAGTCATTTATTTTACATTATGGCTCCTTTATTGGACTTCTCAAGTTTGCTTGAATTTTTAGTTGATTGCATTACATATTCAGGTAATTTTTCCCAATAAAGTATCCTTAAATGTTATATTTTCTGAATGATTGTATATCTGACAGTTTCCTTCTAGTCCTCAAACATAAAATAAACCTTGTCAAATTATTAATTATGTGATCATAAGAGTTTCTCCTAAAAAGTATTATGCTTCTTTTTATTCTGCATTTGTATTGTGGCAGAATAACTATAAATAAATAGAAGTATAAATGTAAAATACAACCACTTAGAAATTAAATAATAACTTTTCAGTAAGTCAGGTCAAAAGTGCAATCAGCATCATTTAGAAATAAAAGATAATGAGAAGGCTGCATCAAAACTTGAGACTATCTTTTTAAAATATTTTTACTAGATGATTTTATTAGGGGCGGGGGATCCTTGCTTGAATTTTATTGGGCTTTTCTTTAACTTGTAATTCCCCACCAAAATAATCTTATGTTTTGTCAGTTCCTTCCATTGATTTGACTTTCAATCTATTTGCATAGATGTTTCTTCAGGAAAAAAAAAAAAAACTTTCCGTATAACTTTGATTTTATTTTTCTATAACAGCTGTTTGGATCTATAATTCTCTGAATAGCCTCTGTCTTCTCTTTTCTTCCATATTTTCTATTATATGTTCCATGTTTGTATTTTTTTCTTCAGTGGTTTGTAGAAGAAGCTTTATGTAGTTTCTACATTAATAATTTGACTTTATGCAAACTCTACCTCTACCCTGCACTTCAATGTTTTCTATGTGGATTTAAATTTGCAATTTCATTTTTAGCTCTCTGTACTTTGTCTCTTATCTGTCTTCCTTTTCAATTAGGTTTCTTAACTTTTCATTTCAACTTGCTCTTCTTTAAAATGCTTATTACATTTATTTATACTTATAATTTTAAATGGTCATTGGTCCCACCAAGCTCATTTGGAAGATGGCAGCCTCCAGTACTTCTGCCCTTAGTTTCAGATGCCCAAAGTCAACTACAGTCAACGTTTTAAATTAATGGGTCCTTGATGTGTTTTCCTCTTCTCTCCTGAATAACTTGCTCACACTTACTTCCTACTTCTTACTTTTCTGCTATGTTTATTTATATTGACTTCTCACCATGGGAAATGAGGAATTATCTCCTTTATACCTGTTTTACCTCTGTTATTTATACTTCCTGTCCTACCATCTTCCCGTTGTAGCTACACCATACCTTACATTATCATGGTCATATAGATGCTGCTCATAACTGTGTCACCTGTTATGCTTCGATTACTTTTATTTTCTTGGAAATATTTTTGTTGTCCTTATAGCTAGTACCATAATTTTTAAAGTTATCTGTTTAAATACGTAGTGTTTCTGTTTCGGTTTTTATGTAATTAAGGTTTGTTTTTTACATACTTAAGGACGACTTATTCCCAAACTTTCTACCAGAGGACGTTTGGATAGTTAACAAGTTTATGTTCTTTTCTTTTCCTTTTTTTTTTTTTTTTTAAATTATACTTTAAGTTCTAGGGTACGTGTGCACAATGTGCAGATTTGTTACATATGTATACATGTGCCATGTTGGTTTGCTGCACCCATCAACTCGCCATCTACATTAGGCATTTCTCCTAATGTTATCCCTCCCCCCCCCCCCCCACCCACGACAGGCCCCGGTGTGTGATGTTAAAGTTTATGTTCTTAGAGAGTCTCTCCAGCTTCTCCAATTTAGACTGGTACCTGTCTAGGTGAACAGCACAACTTGCATCCTAGGATCTCCCTTGACTGTCATTCTGAGGACGTTCTTCGCATCCTTTTTATGGTGGATTCACATCTTTTTGTGGTGCGTCTCCTATTTCCTGTAGCTAACTCCCCCTCTTCCTTCACTTATTTTCTTATTTAGGTTCAGCACATCAACTAGTGGTTTTTTAAATTTTGTTTTTTTGCTCTCCAGAATCTTTTATGATCTATTTGTTCTCGGGATTCTGATATCTCTGCAAGATATAAACTAATTTTATAAGATATAAATATATTTTTGTATGTTGCACTAGAATCTCAGTAGAACCTTTTAATCTAGAATTTCATATACTTTCATTCTGGAAAAATTTTGATATTTTTATTTAGTAATTCCAACTCCCTATTTGCTTTTCCACGAATTCTTCTTATAAATATTGGGCATGCTGAAATTATCTTTAATTAACTTTTTTTGCACAATTTTTTTCTCTATGTCTTTTGCTTAAATTTCTGGGAGATTTTCTCAACTTTACCTTCAAATTATTCTATTGAGTCTTCATTTCTGAGATTTCAATCAGAATTATAGTTATTATCCAGAATTATAATTTATTATGAATAATAATGAATGGTAATGTATCATATATATATTATTAAACATAATAATTATAGTTAATTTATTCTCTCATGCTTTCTGAATTTTTTTATAGAAACTTCCTATTTTCATGCATCTATTTTTTAACAATCTCTGAAGTTATAGATAACTTTAGATACCTCCCTCTCCATGCATTGGGGAAAAAGACTCGATTTTCCCCAAATTACTTTTCTCTCTATTTGTTTAATGTTGATTTTGCATGGCAGAATATTTCTTCAAATGCCCAATGATCTTTGGACTTCCATTTATATGTAAGGTGCACTAAAACGCTGATTTAAAACTCTTTGCACTTGGATGTTGACAGCGAGCTTCATTGAAAAATCACCTAATATTACAATATTTTGATCTTTTATGTTGCTAAATCTAAAATTTCCCAAAGGTGAATCTTCAAATCCCTTGTTAATTGTATAAGACTGGTTGATAGTATTCTGTGACCCAGGTAGGAAAACAGAACTGGAAGACTCAGAACTCAGGATTCAGATTTTTACTTGGTACAACTAATTTCATGATGGTATCCCAATACCAACTGTGCCAGGTGTCTTGCATCCAAGAGACCCCTTGATTTACTTTGTAGGAAGAGTTCCATTTAGGGTTACTTTGAATAAAATATGATAAATTCATATAAAAATGATTATGATGTCTCACATAGAATGAAATGACTAGAATAATCCTAGCTGGAGTGTGTATCTTACTGTAATGATTATGAGGGAAAAGAAATCACTAAGATGTAGCATTCTCACACCGTGAAACAAACATTTACCTTTTTCTAAGTTGTCCTGTGAGAATAAATCCTTTAAACAAATTACTACCAAATTATTTTACTTCTTCTTTCTAAATCTGTTTTAAACTCTTTCTTTTCTTTTCTCAGTCAACGGATCGCCTGGCCTGACTCATTCATTCCCTGCTCCTGTCTAAGGCCTCTCCTGTGTAGGGCCATATTCCCTTCACTTGGACTATTATTTTAAATGCCTTATGTTGACTTCACTGTCTCCTATCTCCTCTGCTCCCTTTTCTGGCTGGGATGTTCCTGATAGAGCTGGTTTTCAAAACATTTTGGCTATCTATTATGGGTCATGCACTGCCCTGGGAGCTTTGAGGAGAGGCAGTAAAATGTGATTCAGTCACCCTGGACTTGAATCTATTAGACATCATTTACTAGCTGTGTGATGTGATGCATATCAACCACTGTTCTATATTTCTTTAAACAAAATAGGAGGAAAATACTTAACTCATGGGGTTGCTATAAGCATTAAATGTTAAGTGATTAGAACAATCTGACACATAGTATGTCCTCAGTAAATATTATTACTATTATTGTCATCTTTATGTTTTGTTTGTTTACTAATATGATATAACTTGCCACTGAAAATATTCATTCCAAAACTCTTCGTCTATCTTTAACATTCTGAAGACATGTGTTCCTGTAACCTTCTATAGATTGCATTAAATACACGTTGAGTCATATGGGCTAACACTGAAATGGAAAAGTGTTTTGCACTGAACAGAACATCTCCTATATTGTTCAAAATATCACAGAATAATTTACAATGAATTATCTTAGTTTCTGCATGCACGAATCAAATTAGTACACGGAAAAAAGAAATTTACATAATTAAATGAAATATTCTCAAAATTCACAGCATAGACATTAGAGAGTACTAGTTCTGAGCTGATTTTAGTATTATTAACTTCTACTTACTGGCAATGAAGGATCAATTTAATTAGATTTAGTTATCATGAAGTACTGACCATATAGATTCAATGTAATTATTTATGTATAACATTTAAGTCATATTTTAAAATTTAGCTGACTTTTAAGTTCAAAAACATGAATACTATAATACTTTTAAATACTAGTCACAAAAATATAACATTAAAATAGTTAAAATAGTAGTTTTTATGGTAAACATTCAGATGAAGTAATCCTACATGAAAATATTTTATTGAAGGAAATTATTTGAAACTCTAAATTTGGCCATCTATAATCTTATCATGAACATAGTAACAAAAATATAACTCAGTGGCTTCTAATTAAAAATGGTCACTCTGTGATATCCAAATTATAATTATGAGTTAAGATTTAAGGGAAAAGATTATTCTACTTCAATACTCTTGCAAAAATACCATATGTGCCCTGCATATTTGCATATGCACTGTGTTGAGGTGAAGCCTTATAATAAAGTTACTACATCCCATTTACCCAAAATATTACAAGTCTGACTTCCTGCACCCTTCCCTCAAACCACCTCATCCACAATACATATGCCAACATGCACCCTCAAGGTGCCACCATCCGTGGACTTGGACTTAAGGGGAGAAGGCACTCTTTTACATGGCTTTTTCTGCATAGAACTGGAGTGAAAGATGGGGCACTTCATGTAACAATTACCAGAAACTACCATTAAGAGCTGAGATTGTTGGAAGATAAAAGCAAGGAATAGCAGATCTGGATGAAATCCAGAGAGGGTGACTTTTGACTTTTTGCTCATGATATAATTTTTGGACAGACCAACTATATTTAATGATGGGTAGAGAGTGGATATCTTTTCTCCAGTGCTCCTCTCAGTCCTAATAAAGGAACCTGCAGTTTCTATCTTTTACATCATCTGTTCATAAAATACTTTGAAGGCGAGGCACGTTGGCTCACGCTTGTAATCCCAGCACTTTGGGAGGCCAAGGCAGGTGGATCACAAGGTCAGGAGTTCAAGACCAGCCTGACCAATATAGTGAAACCCCGTCTCTACTAAAAATACAAAAATTAGCTGGGCATGGTGGCATGGCGCCTGTAGTCCCAGCTACTCGGGAGGCTGAGGCAGAAGAATCATTTGAACCCGGGAGGCGGAGGTTGCAGTGAGCTGAGATCATGCCACCCAGCCTGGGCGACAGAGTGAGACTTCGTCTCAAAAACAAAACAAAACAAAAAACAATACTTTCAAAATATTAATTTGTTAGGTCTTCCAAACATCCTTGTGAGGTATGCATCAGGGTACTTAGTCTCCTCAAAATTAGCTTCTCTGAAGTTATGGATGACATAATCTAGAGACCATACAGATTTAGGAAATGATAAGTTTAGTACTCCCATCTGCCTACTGCCTAAAGCCAGGCCTACTCAAACACTAAATAGAGAGAAGTTATAAATTTCTAGTCATAGACAAGTTTATCACATGTTCTATTTATTAATCAAGTTATATATTTATCAAACATGGAACTCCTAGTAAGTCCTAGGTCTTAATATAGGGGTTGGGTATAAAAATATCTGGTCCTTGAGATTAATGTGCTGTCATTCTGGTGGGGAAATAAACACATCAACAGATAATCACCATATAATGCCAAAATGTTGCAATAAAAGTATGTCTTGGAGGAGGTTGAAACACAGAGAAGGAACATATCCACCTGTCTGGGGCAAAGTCGATAACAGAAGACTTCACAGAAGTTATCTCATGAAGGTAAACAGGGCCCCTAAATTTTCAAATCCTATGGTTATGAAATTTGACTGTCTTCATACATTACTAAGTACTTCATCATTCCTGAAATTAACTATTTGTTTGACCTCTTGGACTGTGGACTAGACTCTTCCCTAGTTACCATTTGATCATGTTTTTACATCATTTTCCGCTGGTCTTCCTGAGTGTGCTTCTTTTTTTTTTTTTTTTTTTTTTTTTTTTTGAGACGGAGTCTCGCTCTGCCGCCCAGGCTGGAGTGCAGTGGCCGGATCTCAGCTCACTGCAAGCTCCGCCTCCCGGGTTTACGCCATTCTCCTGCCTCAGCCTCCCGAGTAGCTGGGACTACAGGCGCCCGCCACTGCGCCCGGCTAGTTTTTTGTATTTTTTAGTAGAGACGGGGTTTCACCGTGTTAGCCAGGATGGTCTCGATCTCCTGACCTTGTGATCCGCCCGTCTCGGCCTCCCAACGTGCTGGGATTACAGGCTTGAGCCACCGCGCCCGGCCCTGAGTGTGCTTCTTAAATTGACTGTTTCTAGTGCTCCATTTGTGCCATCTTCTCTTTGTACTTCATGTCTGTGGGAGAGAGCTCTCTTATAAATATTCATGACCTCAATTGCCTTGCATATAACTGTGCCTTTGAAATCTTTACCTCTAGGCAAACTTGACTCAGAAGCCCATGAACTAAGTCATGATCAGCCTTTCAAAACCAATCATTCCCTTGTACGCCCCTTTTCAGTGAAGGGTACCATACCTATTCACATGGCATTTTAGTCTTTCTTCATTCATTCAGAAATATTTATTGATGCCTATTAGGTCTAGTCATGATGTTAGGATCTGGAACACAGTGGAGGAAAATCAGACCTGATGTCTACTTTCCTGAGGAAAATAAACTTTTAATTAGTGGCTTAGCAAAGCACAGTTCATTACTTGCATGTGTCAGAATCACTAGAGGAAGGAGGGATTCTTTGAAACATGCCAACATAGGGTTCTTTCTCAGACCTATTGAGTTGTAATCTCTAAGAATGAGAAATATGCATTTTAAGTAAACCCTTAAGTGATTCTTAGGAATATAATCTAAAATTTAAAACCCACTTTTTATTTTATATATATATTTTAATTAAAAAGTAAACTTTAATGTCGAAAATGCAAACTTGGGGAAGACAGAAAAGATCACACGCGAGGCTGTCACTTCACACTTGGAAGGTGGCACAGCAGCCGGGCAGAGGTGCTCCTCACTTCCCAGATTGGGTGGCCGGTAAGAGGAAAACCCACTGTTGAAAATAAAAATAAAATCAAACAAATACATAATCATGTACTGTAAAAGTCCATGGAAGAACACTAAAAGGACTAAGGAGGATTGCTAAATGATGGTTGCGCATTGCCTGGGAGTTAGACAGGGACAAGATCATTCGTGGATGTCCATGTAGGCTGCTTTATTGGATTTATGCATGCAGTGAAAGGAAGTGAAACGCTAAAGATGAATGTCAAATCGGAAAACTAGATCCCATCTTTTCATGCATCTTTTGCCCTTACTCTACCATGATCTCTGTTGTCTTTACTGTATCTCAAATCTATCCTATCTTCTTCATCACCACCGCTTAGACACAGTCTGCAAGGTCTTGTTTTGCCTGACATTATGGCAGTATTTCTCTAATCCGTATTCTTGCTTCTCTGCCATCCTCCCTCTGATCTATCACCACAGTGAACTCTCAAAAATTAAAAAAAATAATACTATCATGTCATATATTTGCCCAAAAGTCCTTTAATCACTCACCACAGCTTTAAAAAGAATAAAGTCTGCAAACTTGGTGCTGCTTACAAAGCCTCATTATATGGCCACTGGCTGTCTCGTAGTCATACACACCGTGTTCTAATCATGCCGTATTGCTTACAGTGATTACAATGTGTGTTTGCTTACAGGATTCATCCAACTGAAATGCCTTTCTTTGTCTTCTCCAGTTCCATTTTATCTTTCAAGGCAGTCTTACCTCCCCTGAGAAACTTTTTACCCTGTGCTGATGCTGAAGTGCCCCAGCTCTATGTTCTCCTAGTATCCTTTGCATGACTTTTTAACATCACTTGTAATTTTTGTGATCATTACTGATTAATTGACTTTCTGTCCCATGGACTGTGACTCTATGAAAGAAGAAACTATTCCTTTCTGTATGTACAGCCCCTAGTACAAACCCACATTTATTAGCTGACAAATGAGGCATTTTTGGACTATACTTTATTAATACGAATGCTGACCCTTTAGAGCCTATATTAGTTTTCTAGGGTTGCCACAACAAAGTACCACAGACTGGGTGGCTTAAATAACAGAAATTTATTTTCTCATAGTTATGGAGGCCAGAAGTCCAAGATGTTGGCATAGTTGTTTTTCTCTGAGGCCTCACTCCTTGACTTATAAATGGTTTTCTCCTTGTGCCATTATGTGGCCTTCCCTCTATTCATGCCTGTGTCCTAATTCTGTCTTCTTGTAAAAACATCAGTTATATTGGATAATGTCCCACCCTAGTAATCTTATTTTACTTTAATTATCTCTTTAAAGATTGTATCTCCAAATACAGTCACATTCTGAGATACTGAGGGCTAAGACTTCAACATATGAATTTTGGGAGGTACACAATTCAGCCCATAACAGAATTCCTTAGCACTAGCAAAGTATTTAGTGATTAGAATGCTATGACCTCAAGTAGCTCTTAGCTCCAGGAATCTTTCTTGTATGTACCCTTGTACCTGATAATCTGTATCTAACAAATTTAGATGGTCCTTGAAGAAGCAGCTGACAGAATCCTTACATTTTTCCATGGCCACTGCCATTCCTCAGATTCCTGTCATCATCTTTTGTCTGGAATTCTGCAGCAGCCTCAGCGTGAGTGACCTCTCTAGTCTTGGACTCCTCCAGTCTTCTTTCTACCCTACAGTCCAGAGATTCTAAAACGTGTCTCATCAACTTTGTCCTGGCTATATCCCTATGGAAGATCCCCACTACCTTCAGGATGGCATCCGAACTCCTCTCAATGGCTCACAAGGCCCTTCATGATCTCACATGTACCCTCTTTCCTGGCCTGTTTCTTGCTTCTCCATCCATTGCTTTTATCTACCTTCCTGCTATTCTTAATACTTTTAGTTCCTCCAGTTTGTCAAGGCTTCTTGAGACTATATCTTAGTAATTTTGTTTTTTGCCTGATGTGCTGTTGAGCTCCTCTTCTGTGCCTTGTCTCCTGCACAACCTCCAGACTGCTGTCTGCACTTCCATGAACCTCGTCATCGTGGTTCTGCTGTGTGCTCTTCTAGCAGTTCCATTTCCTCATCCTTCCCTAAGGGAGCCTCGATTGGCCTTTGTTTTTCTCTCTCCTCATCTACATTGTGTCTAGAGGGCAAGAACCATGTCTTGGTCTTGTTAAATTCTCACATTGAACTTTGTGCCTTGAACAAAATGGGCATGCAGTATGTTTTTGTACAGTAATAGAGGACTGAGTCTTATACAGTAATAGAGGACTGAGTCTTAAAAGCAGTTGAAAATATCAACTTAAATAGTCTCCACATTTTTAAAATAACAGCTTTATAGAGATAACTTACATGCCAAAAATGATCTCTTTCAAAGTATGCAATTCAGTGGTTCTTTGTATATTCACAGTGTTGTATATCCATCACCAATATCTAATTTTATATCATTTTCATCATCATCCAAGAAATCCCATACCCTTTAGTGGACATTCTCTATTTCCTTCCTCCCTAGTTCCTGGAATTCAATGGATTTGCCTATTCTGGATATTATATATAAAATAAAAACATGCAATATGTAGTATTTGGTGATTAGCTCCATTCATTTCTTAGTGTAATGTTTTCAAGGTCCATCAATTTTGTAGTAGGTGTCAATACACTATTACTTTTTATTGCTAAGTAATATAGATATACCACATTTGTCTATCCTTTCATCAGTTAATGGACATTTGTGTTGTTTCTGGTTTTCAGGGGTATTATGAATAATGCTGTTATGAACATTTATACACAAATTTTTTGGGGAACATATGTGTTTAACAATCTTTGATATATACCTAGAAGTGGAATTGCTAGCTCATATCGAAACCCTGTGTTTAGCTTTCTAAGGAATTGTCAAATTTTCCAAAGCTACGGTACCATTTTACATTGCCACATCAATGCAAATAATTTCTTCATCAATACTTGCTATTGTCTTTATTTTTTATTATAATAGTCCTGGTTGGTGCTCTGGTTTTGATTTAGATTTCCCCGATAGCTAATAATGTTAGGTATATTTTCATGCACTATTGACCATTTGTATATTTTCTTTAGGAAATGTGTATTCAATTTATTAGCTCATTTGTAATGGAATTATTTGTAATTGAATTATTGGTCTTTTAACTGTTGAATTTTAACAGTTTTTGAAAAATATATTCTGGATACAAGTTCCTTAATAGAGATAATAATGACTTAAAAATATTTTTGCCTGTCCTATGGGTTGTCTTTTAACAGTCTTGGTGGTGTGTCTTGAACCACAAAATTATTTCATATTGATGAAGTGCAATTTATTTTTTTGTTGTTGTTGCTTCTGCTTCTGGTGTCATATCTAAAAAACACTGCCTGACACAAGGTCATAAACATTTACTCCTGTTTTCTTCTAAGAGTTTTTAAGTTTTAGTTGTTGCATTGTGTCTTGGATACTTTTTGAATTAAGTTTTGTATACAGTATGAGGTAGGTGTCTAACTTCATTATATTGCATATGGGTAGGTGTTTATTTCTGGACTCTCTAGTCCACGCCACTAATTTGTTTATTATTATGCCTGTACTATGTTGTCTTGATTATTACATCCTTTGTAGTAAGTTTTAAAATCAGGAAATGTGAATACTCCATCTTTGTTCTTTGCTTTCAAAATGTTGGCTATTCTGGGGTCCTTATATTTCCATATAAATTTTAGGATCAGATTATCAATTTCAGTGAAGGAGCCAGCTGAGATTTTGACTGGGATTGCGTTGAATATGTATGCAGATCAATGTGGGAAGTATCACTATCTTAGCAGTAGTAAATCATCTGATTCATAAACATAGGATTTTTTTTAATCTGTTTATACTTTTTTTTCACTTTTTTCCATGACGTTTTGTAGTTTTTCCTGGATAAGTCTTGTGCTTCTTTTACTAAGTTTATCCCTAGGTATTTTATTTTCAATGTTAATGTAAATGACTTTTTTTTCTTAATTTTATTTTAAATTGTCTTTAAAATAGGAGAAGTCTTTGCACTTTTAAAGGTTATATAGATCTGGAACATTACAGAAAACCAGAATTTCAGCCTGGGGATCATCTCAAGCATATTAAATTTTTGAAAGGACATGGGCCACTTTGAGGAAGAGAAAAATATTGTTTTCTTTGTGGTCACTTAAAGCTGTACGTGACTCTAAGGAAATGCAGAATATCAAGGAATATATATATATAGACACACACAAACACATATATATATATAATACATATAATTATATAATTTTATATTCTGTTATCAAATTAACTGTGCCACATGTACTCATTCATGTGTGAATCATGTGATATGCAAAATACAATATTATATTTTGAAATTTTAAGTACACATGCAGATTGTATGCATTGATAAAGCCTATTGATTACATGAAATTTAATGAGTAATGGTTTAAAGATAATCATTAGTGTCTCTGGAAGTATTTGCACATGCAGTCTTCCATTACATAAGTCAGATATGTTGAGTTTCGAACATCAGGGTGTCAAACTAGTCAACAAAATAATTATTAACACTATGCTTACATATATAGAGCAAGAGGAAACGTGTTAAGAATGGTATGACTAAGTATCAGTTATCTGTAAACATTGTATTTAAAATTTTCCCACATCCTGTATATGGTAAGCACATTAACAAAGATACCACTTGATATTTCGGAAAAACATTGTATTAGAGATATTAGATTCAGAGTTCTGTAATGAATACTGAAAATTATTAATTGTAAGGGGGCTTTTAATTGTTCAACATTCTTGTAATCCTTTCTTCAGGAGTCATTAAAACTATACAGAAGAAAATTATTCCATAAAAATTATATTCTTTTTAAAGAGTTTATAAAACAGTACTCTTAACTGACTTTTCTGAAAAGATGGAAAATTTAAAAATGCAAGCACACTTACCTGGAAACTTTGGTTTCATGATTGTTTGTGTACTTGTCTGCAATAATAACAGGATTTGACAGCAGAAACCAGCTGATGACTTACATTTTCTGAAATGCACTGGATTGAAACCTATTGAATGAATCACTATTGGTAAACATTGTCAAGATAAGAATAGGCCATTGTTTTGTCCCTGGAAGATCTATCTATATAACTATCCTCCATTTGTTATACCATGTATTTTAGACTGAAAACATCTTAACAGAATAATACCAAAGGTGAGGAAGGCAAATTTTAAAAACATATAGTTAAGGCATCTCTTTATACTTATAATGAAAGATGGTATAATTTGTTAATATAGCAATAAACAAAGGTTGAATAATCTTTGTTTATGCTTTGTAACAGTTGTGGAAATTAGGCAGTTTTCATTTACTTTCAAATAGTGTTGGTTTTAATTATCGTTTAGCAACTATGTAAAATAAGTTGTTAGTGTCAAATATTACTGTATTTATAAGATCCTTATTCAAGCATTTGTTATTTGTCCTTTCTTGAAGTGGATACTAGTTGGTTTGCAGACGTTAGCTATGAAATCAATTTACAGTATAGTTTAGCATAAATAGATTCCTTGATGAAAATAAAGTCATGTATATTTAGCATGTATATTTAACATACTTATTAAAACATAACCTGTAAACTATAACATTACAATCTCCTTTATAATAAAAATATCACACATATTGCTTAATTTTTTTTTTTACTTAAAGAAAATTCATAGCTGTTAAAAATTGTGGTATTTTTCATAGTCTTATAACTTTATTTTTCATTTATGAAAAAGGTTTTTTCACTGGTTCAAAACACTAACAATCAAGGAAAAATTCACATTTATCAAGGAAAAATTCACATTTAGCTTATAATGATAAATACTTATCCTATGTAATGAGACTTACCTGGTATAGGTATATTTCTTTTTTAACACGTCTTATGTTCTTCTGAGAAATAATAAATATTGAGAATTAAAGCTTCCGACACGTGGTTAGAGACTCTGACCTTTAAGGTTTCCTGAAGTTTAATGTTTCCAATATATTTTTCTGTTTTTTTTGTTGTTGTTGTTGTTTTGTTTGTTTGTTTGTTTTTTGAGCAGGAACATTATAAATCTATGGAGGTTCCCAACAAAATGCAATTTTGTTTCTACAGTAATTAGCTTTTACATATAACCTTCAAAAACGTATTTTCTTATCTTATAGGAGTCCATTAGGGTATAAAGTTAATTACCGAAGCACTCAGTGGAGCATTTCATTTTTTTCTCAGTGTTTTTTGAAAGAAATCACTGTATGCTTCCATTTACCTTTCTTTCTTCCTGCAATCTTATAAGTAAATAAAATATAGTATTTTTAAGTCATTAAAACCTAATAAGAAACTAGAGGGTTATAGTAGATTACATTTCTTTTGTGGTAAGCTGACAGGATAGATCTAATAGTCTCAAATGCCCTGATGAAGAAAGCATCTACTTTCTCAAGGGCGGATGTCTGAAATTAAAGACACAAAGTCTCTACTCTACCTTGAAGAGATTCCACAGCCCTTTAAAAGTATTGAGCTTGAGGACTACAGTTCTCTGGCCTCAACGATTCACCCCAGATTCAAGAAAGGAAAGCATTCTTAAGTAATCATTCATGAGAACAATTTCAGTCACCTGATTGTCAAAGAGTAAGCCACCATAAGAATGAGGAAGGAATATTGCTAAAGCTACATACTTGGGGCTGTTTTGGAAGTATACAGTAGCTGTCCCTGGGTGTGCCTTCTGGACAGATAACTACACTGATATTAAAATGAAAGTGGCCACCAAGTAGCTAAGTTTAATTTGAGCTGCATTCATTTTCTATTGTTGCAGAACAAATAACTCCAAAATGTAGCAGTTTACTACAATAAACCTCATCTCACAATATTTCTGTAGATCAGAAATTCAGGAACAGCTTAGCTGGGTTTTCCTGGCTCAGGGTTTCTCATGAGGTTGTATTCAAAATGCCATTCAGATGTCACCTGAAGGCTTGACTGGAGCCAGACGATGACTTTCTGGGCATCTCCTTCACACGCATGGGAAGTTGGTGCTTGCTGTGGGCAGGAGGCCTCCATTCTTTCCACAGGGCTGCTAAGAGTATTGATGATGAGTATTGGAGGGAGTTGGCTCTGGAGGTGGAACTTGGACACCAAACCAATCTGAGGGCTGGTTAAAACAGGGACAGGACAGAAGCAGCTTCCCATAAGACATGTCCACCATTGCCATGGCAGTTACAGCCTCTTTCTATGGCAATGACCTGCAACCCAGTAGTTATTACCCTTTTCCTAGAAATTTCTGCATAATCCCCAGAATTGCATAATCTGCAGAACTGCCCTGAGCTGTTGCTCTCTGCCTGTAGGGTAACTCTGCAGGAACGGTCATGGAGCTGTAACACTGCCTGGAACTGGAACACTGCTGCTTGAGTAAAGCTGTTTTCTTCTAACCGCCAGCAGCTTGCCCTTGAATTCTTTCCTGGGTGAAGCCAAGAATTCTGGCAGGCTTGGTCCCACTTTGGGGCTCGTCTGTCCTGCATCAGTGACACTGGAGTGCTTCCGCTCAAGTGAATTATCCAGCAGAGGCAAGGCTGAAACCAAAATGCCTTTTATGACCTGGCCTCAGAAGAGACATACCATCAGTTCTGGAATATACTATTGTTTACACAGACTAGCCCTATTTAAAGTGGGAGGGGGCCACAGGAGCACAGGAATTTTCAGAGGTGAGCTTAGTGGGGGCCATGGTGGAGTAGACTGCCACAGAGTATAGTAATTATTTTGGATTATCAGTAAAGGTGAACTTATGAAAATAAGTTGTTCTTTTTTTCTGAAACATTCCTTCATCTCCCTTTTCTGTGCCTCTTCAGCACCCTCTATTTCCAAATCCCAGTACTTCTAAGCCGTATCCTTATTCCTCAGGGCTCTGCTGTGGTGCCTTTCCTATCCTTTCTCCCTCATGAATTCAACAAATATGTATTGAGGGCAAATTGTATGCCAGTCACTGTTTGTTCACACCAGTGAAAAAATTACTCATTTCATAGAACTTACCTTTTATAGTAGCTGCTTTTCATAGTAAGTGGTCTCCTGTCATCCATAATTTTCAGTTTTGTCCTATTAGCATTCTGCTAAAATTACTGTATGTCTAATAAGAAAAACAAATTCAAGGTAAGAGATCAATGATTGGCACTATCTCTTTCATGAACTGCTTGTATTTCAATAGAATTATTCTATGATTTAACCTGAAAGCATAAGGTTGGATTTTAAGGCCCTGAGGCAGATACTGAGCAAAGTAAGGAAAATCTCATTTGTACTAATTTCCCTGCTTTAAATCACCATAAGGCCACTTTCGTTCGGTAAAAAAACATTGCCATCAACTTATCTCATTCAGTATGGTGTTTTGCACAACATGGAAATGGAAGACTAAGAAAAAAAGGATATTTCAAGCCTAAACAGGGGCACAACACATTCATATAGTTATCTGCATGAACACATGAGGAAAGTCAGAGATTAAAGTAACTCATTTTGCCATTTCCTTTCAAAATTGATGCAGTGTGATTTGAATTTCTCTAAGTATGGTAGAAAGACATGGATCATCTTTTATATATGTTTATATCCTAACCCAGTGTTTCAGGGATTCTGCCATTTATATTTGTGATTAACTCTAAAGCATCTTTCTACAGGGCTTATTTATTTTTGTATTTTATTTTTTTAGTGTTAAAACTGTTTCGACCAATACATCTTTCTCCAGATGTCACATTGGTCAGCATTGAGGAGGTAAATGGAAACTAATGACGCTCATCAAGTTGATGAGGTGAATGATATGTTGGATCCAGTCACTTAACACTTTCATAAAGTCAATATCAGGGGAAAAACCTAGGCTCTTATTATGGTAAACTGTATTTGTACTGTCAGCATTCTGTGATTTATTACAAACCCGTGGCTAGGATTAGGATATTATAAATGGGGGAAAAATGGAAGGCTCATTAATTTTTTATACCCACAGGTGGAACACATGCAGTGGGCTCATAGAGAACATACTCACCCGGCGTCTGTCTGCAGCCTGCCGTGTAAGCCGGGGGAGAGGAAGAAAACGGTGAAAGGGGTCCCTTGCTGCTGGCACTGTGAACGCTGTGAAGGTTACAACTACCAGGTGGATGAGCTGTCCTGTGAACTTTGCCCTCTGGATCAGAGACCCAACATCAACCGCACAGGCTGCCAGCTTATCCCCATCATCAAATTGGAGTGGCATTCTCCCTGGGCTGTGGTGCCTGTGTTTGTTGCAATATTGGGAATCATCGCCACCACCTTTGTGATCGTGACCTTTGTCCGCTATAATGACACGCCTATCGTGAGGGCTTCAGGACGCGAACTTAGTTACGTGCTCCTAACAGGGATTTTTCTCTGTTATTCAATCACCTTTTTAATGATTGCAGCACCAGATACAATCATATGCTCCTTCCGACGAATCTTCCTAGGACTTGGCATGTGTTTCAGCTATGCAGCCCTTCTGACCAAAACAAACCGTATCCATCGAATATTTGAGCAGGGGAAGAAATCTGTCACAGCGCCCAAGTTTATTAGTCCAGCATCTCAGCTGGTGATCACCTTCAGCCTCATCTCCGTCCAGCTCCTTGGAGTGTTTGTCTGGTTTGTTGTGGATCCCCCCCACATCATCATTGACTATGGAGAGCAGCGGACACTAGATCCAGAGAAGGCCAGGGGAGTGCTCAAGTGTGACATTTCTGATCTCTCACTCATTTGTTCACTTGGATACAGTATCCTCTTGATGGTCACTTGTACTGTTTATGCCATTAAAACGAGAGGTGTCCCAGAGACTTTCAACGAAGCCAAACCTATTGGATTTACCATGTATACCACCTGTATCATTTGGTTAGCTTTCATCCCCATCTTTTTTGGTACAGCCCAGTCAGCAGAAAAGGTAAGTGGCAGAAAATGCACTTGACAACTTTTTCCTGGATTGAACATCTTCTTTTAGGATGCTTTTCCTCCTTTTATTTGGTTCACTTATATTCTCTCAAGATGCTTCAGTCTGTGCTATTCTTAGTGTGTGTGTGTATGTGTATATATATATATCCATCCATCAAGGTCACATTGCTTTGAATTTGTGTTGACAAAGCCTGATTTTCCATGAAAAATACTTTAATGTGTCCTCCTTGGCAAGGTTGAAGATTGACAGGGCTCACATCACTTTCTGAGTCTCCCTTCCCAGCTCTGCTATCTGCTAACATCACTGTTCTTTTCCAAATGTTAATTAAAAGAGGGAGGAAGAAAGGGCAGACATGGTTCGCAGGGGTGAGCTGTCCCTGAGATATGCCACTGCATGACAAATGCCTTCTTTTCTGTTCTAATGTAACTCTGGGATAAAGCCATTGCTTGGTAATTATGATGATTTTAGCCATGGAAGCAGAGTTTATAGTGAAATAATCACACACACATGCAAGCACTGAATGGCTTTGTTCAGTTTGAACCATCTTACTATTTCTTCTCAGTCCCCATTCTTGTTGCTTTTTCATATGTGGAAGTTGATGATGAGGGTAAAAAAAGCAACCATGGACAATTATATAAAGCAGCTTATACATTTTAGAAGGCAAAGATCAATGGACTCCCCCAACGTAATTTCTTTTGTCACTAATCTCTTGTTAATGCTTTCCACATAAAATACTGCTGGTAAAGAATATCTGTATAGGAAGGGAGTGTTTGCTGAGTTGGATGTTGTAGTTCTATGTACAGAAAAGCAGAGAACTCAGGTGAACTCTGAATTCCACGGTTTCGGTAGTGGGATGGAGGTAAACCAGCTTGAAACACAGGAGAATGCTGTCTTTCTGTAATGACAGCCCTTCTGCCCTGACGGGCGTGTGAGAGAGTTCTTTCAGAGTGAGGACTTGATTGTTCCATCCTGTGCCACCAGAGATTGTGAGAAAAATGAAACATCTTGGGGTAATTACATTCCCCAGGCTACAGCATTCCAAGGAGGTTCTGCATGACCCAGCAGAAAATCCCAGCAAATTCACAGAAAATTTCCACAACAACGGGACAGAAAGCTCATTAGTATGAGTATTCATCCCTTCCTCAATCAATGTGGCCTTCAACTATTTTTGGACAAATAATGTACTTCAGCAAACTTGCTGCTGAAGAGAATAAACTTCTGATTCTATTAAATACGTTTTTTGAAGGAAAAATATAAAAAATAACCATTTTCTCTCAGAACAGTAACACTGCAGAGTTGTAGATGCCCCCTGAGGAGCAGTGATGAAGATGATAAGAAATTCACAGTGAAAGGGACACATGAATATGCCAGAGGGTGGAGGTTGCCCTGTGTTGCTGAGACTGTGGGAGTTGTTCATTCACTTGAAAACCTGGGGGTTATGTGTAATTTTATGGCTATCTATATAGCTATGCCTATGCAGACATGATTGAGTGTGGCTAGCAAAATTCCTTTTTCTTTCTTAGCTTTCTTAAATCAAACTAAATCTAAGAAGCACTCGGAAAGACACATTATAAAATATGTTAATGTATTCGTTTTGTATGTATAATATAGTTGAATGTAAAAAAGACTAAAGAAATCAATTAAGAAATGCTAACTCTAGGAATTTTGAGAATATTTTAGAGTCCACAAATTATTTAGTCATGGAAATGACGAATTCAGATTAGCTCTACATCAACGGCTATCACGTTATAAATAACTAAGATTTTGGTACTGAAGTACTTCATAAAATTATGTGTTACCCTAAATCTACATCTGAAAATTTGCTACCTGCTATTCTCTGTCCAAGTTTCTTTTATTATTCAAGACAATACATAAAATTATTGACAAGTCTAGACAACATAGCAAGACCCTATCTCTACAATAATAAAAATAAAAAATTAGCCAGGTATGGTGTCGTGCACCTGCATTTCCTAGCTATTCAGGAGGCTAAGGCAGCAGGGATGGCTTGAGCCCAGGAGTTCAAGGCTATAGTGAGCTAGGATCATGCCACTGCACTACAGGCTGGGCAGCAGAGTGAGACCTGGTCTCTACCAAAAAACAAAAAAATGCTTGAGAATGTTTACGTTTTCACATTGAGTAAATTATTGACATGAATATTAAAAATGAACAAAACTTGTATGTCTCTACAAGAAGGCTTTAAATATGTTGTATTGACCTTGGAGGGCCAAAGAGCTGGTCAGTCCTCCATTTTCATTTGTATTGTTCAGACAGTCAGCCCCATGTTGTCAGCTTGAAGTGTTTACTACAGCTAGCCAGCGCACACATCCATTAACCCAGCAGCTCCTTATTGAGCATTGTGTCCGTCATTGAGCTAATTATTGAGCCCATGTCAGTCGGCTTCTCTGAGCCTCCTTTGCAAGGCTCAGTCTGGCTCCTAGCTCCTGATGCCTGCCAGCACCAGCAAGGTGCCAGGCTCAAAGTCAGAAAAGGATCAGGCTCAAGGGCAGGAGAAGATGGTGAGGGGTCAGATCTGTGATGAGAAAGCAAACAATAGAACTGTGCATTCTGTGACTGCATTGGTGACACCGAATTTACAACTTACGGAAGAGCAAAATGTCTTCCAGTATGCATTTAATTGTTTCTTCTCAGAATAACGTCAGAGAATGCATCGAACCATACTGGTCTCTCTGAAATTACAAGAAGCAGGAATAACAACTTAGTTGAAAAGTTTAGACAGATGTTTTGGGAAACGTTTGGGTAAAATCAAGTTATAAAGGGACACTTGTAGCAATTATGAAAACAGACAGCTTTCTGAAGTATCTTTATTCAATGATATATCATTTAACTTCCCCACATTCCTTTGTCCTCTGTTTTTGAAATCAAGATGAATCATTTTTCCCAATAGATTTTAATAACATCATTTGTAAGTACTGCTGAATTCAACTAAATTATGGTATAAAGGCACCTTTTGTTTCCCTATAGGAAAGTGGTGTGAAGGAAGGGTAGACCACTGAGGCATAGCCATACAATAACACAAACTCATATAATTGTACTGAAAAGAGAAAAAAATTAAAATGTAATTGACTTAACAGTCAGGAGAAGTATCCTTAGGGATGGTAAGGGGCTGTAAGGATGGCAGAAATCTCTAAAACACATATTTTATCATCCTTAATTGGGCTCATAAAATCGAGACAATCAGACAAGGGTTACGACACTGTCAACCTCCAGTGAGCACTGTGCGTCATCTAGAGCATTCGATGGAAACAAAACAAAACACCCTCAAAGTGGAACAGAAAATAAAACTCAAAAAGGCAAGAAAAGAAAAGAAAAGAAGAAACCTCCAATAAATCTCAAACCAGCTTTTCTTCCAGTGGCCTCAGGATGCATAGCAACTTAAGTCAGAAACCTGGGTGTCACCTTAGACTCCACCCTCTACTCACTCCTGCGCCTTTATTTCCTCTTCTCACTTTTAAAAGTCATCGTTCTCAATCTGTGGCCAATAAGCAATGTCTGAATGAATATGTCTCTTAACATACAGCTCTTCTTATAGTCCATTCTCAATAAATGCCTATTCAATGAGTTAATATTAATGATATAATAATATAAAGGCATATTTGTGATTTAAGTTAGACTACAGCACAATGGGAATCTTCTGTATGCATCTTATTGTAATCTCCATTATAACAATTTTTTTTTCTGAAAAAAAAGATTTCCCATTTAATGATGGGTCATGTATATTTTTTCCTAAAAATTTGTCATTGTCACTTATTCTCATATAGGGCTACTACATGTTTAAAGAGAAGAACAAGAAAGAATTATTATAGTTGTCCTTTGTTTCATCCATAATTCACAAAGCAAAGGAGAACTGATGCAACTATTGAGATACTTTTGCCATATCACCCCTCTTGTTCTTTTTCTGTATTTATCTACTTTAGGGGCAGAAGAGTGTAGGGCTACACAGGTGGGCCAGTGGAGTAGGAAAGAGCATAAGCTCCTGAACATGAAATCTTGGGTTCAAATCCTGTGTCTGCTAAATCGCTGAGAACACATGGGCAAGTGCCTATGTATCTATAGGTGGTAATGAGTTCCCCCCGGACAATACAAATTCCAATACAAAGCAATGTAAAGCAACCCCCTGCCATCGCACCCAGCCCTGTTCTCGAGCTAGAGAAAACTTGAGTTCATATATTCTGGGGAAAAGCAGGAAGAAGGTCGATTATTTAAAAGAAACATACATACACACACACAACTTCTTTTGTCTCTGTATGGTGTGTTTTTTGTACTAATAGATACCTCATATTTGTTTTGCTGAAAGTTACATGACAGGAGTCATGAAAAGTGTTTCATGCACATAATAGGCAGTGAATAAATGTTGGCTATCATTATCATTAGGCTGTTACCCATGCACTCAGCATAATATTGAGTCTGTAATAGGGTCTTTAAAAACTATTTGTTTAATGACTGAATATATTCAAATGAATAGAGTAGGAGGATGTGATTTGATTTATCCAAGTAATTGTCTCAATTTCTTCTGCCAGGTAGATCATAGCTGAGCAGACTGCCAGCTGAACTGAAAGTGTTTTCTTACTTCTTTTTCTTTTTTTTTCTTTTTTCTTTTTTTTTTTTTTTTGAGATGGAGTCTTGCTCTGTCGCCAGGCTGGAGTATAGTGGCACTATCTTGGCTCACTGCAACCTCTGCCTCCCAGGTTCAAGTGATTCTCCTGCCTCAGCCTCCCAAGTAACTGGGACTATAGGCACACACCACCACTCCCAGCTAATGTTTGTATTTTTAGTAGAGATGGCGTTTCACCATGTTGGCCAGGATGATCTCGATCTCTTGACCTCATGATCCACCCATCTCAGCCTCCCAAAATGCTAGGATTACACGCATGAGCCAGTGCACCCAGCCTGAAAGTGTTTTCTTAAACATAGAGCCTTGCCCGAAGAGTAGATCTTACAGATTACAGCAGTTAAAGAGGGCTGTGAGGGAGAGAAGAATCTGGAGCATTTGGAGACAGGACAGAGTTGTTCCTGAGGCATTGTGTACCTGCCTTCAAATATTTAGACGACGATACTGGAAGAAAAAATAAATATCATCAGAAAGCAGTTGCTGAAATCTTTGTATTATAATTTGAAATGTGAATAACTCTAATAAAAGTTTTGAGAGGTAGTTTGGAGATCAGTAATAAAATTCCTGCTCTAAGGAATAGTCCAGATGAGAAAAGAACAGCCTGAAAATCCTGCGGAAAGAGTGTCAATAACCTGGACAACGATGGAAGAGATTTGCAGAATAGATCAAACCAGAGGAAAATTTTCAGCCGTACCTTGTCTCCTGACATTTCTCCATTTCCTTAAAGGAGGGCAGTAGAAATGATTATCAGTATCCACATTGCATGTTTGCAATAATTAAATATTGCATATAACTATCTTAGGCTACCCGTTGGTAAACTATATACCATTTTCTTTCCCCCCTGCCTTTTTTTTTTTGAGATGAAGTCTCACTCTGTTGCCCAGGCTGGAGTACAGTGGCGCCATCTTGGCTCACTGCAAACTCTGCCTCCTAGGTTCAAGCGATTCTCTTGCCTCAGCCTCTCAAGTAGCTAGGATTACAAGTATGCACCACCACACCCAGCTAATTTTGTATTTTGTATTTTTAGTAGAGACGGGGTTTCACCATGTTGGCCAGGCTGGTCTCGAACTCCTGACCTTAAGTGATCCACCCGCCTTGGCCTCCCAAAGTGCTGGGATTACAAGCATGAGCCACTGCACCCAGCCAACTATATACCATTTTATTTCCTTGTCAGTTCACAGTCATTTGAAGCAGATCCTTTTGAGCTGTGCCACATTACGGAACTATTTAATGTATTGTGGTCAATTTTTTTGTGGACAAGATCGATTATATGAGACTGTTGCAATCTGCTCTGGAAGGGGGAAGTAAATTTTCAAAAAATTGGAAAAGAAAGCGTGTATGTGGCCTCATTTATGCTCTTAGTTTAAATGATATGCTTGTGAAGATTCAGAGGAAACATGGAATTCTCATGTAGAGCACATGCAGGCAGGACTGCCGAGTAGCTCTCCTAGGGAATGCTGCCTTATATAAGTTTTTGTTTTCATTTTTTTTTTCTGATTGTGCTACATATTATTCCTGCAGAAAATTACCAACTTTAACATTTAGAGGAATTCTTTTGAGGGAAGCCATCTTACTTCATAGCACAAAGAAATATTTGCTCAATGAATCTTTTTAGATTACACCTCCTACTTTTGGGGGTTCTGAGGAAGCTGTGGGGCCGAAGATTACTTAATTTAAGTGCTTATTATTAGTGGCATTGTGGTATTTTTACACTCAGTTTTCAATTGAAATTGAGTTCACAAAGAGTTTGAATTCTCCGCCCAGTTACAACAGTTTATGCAACTAGACCATTAGATACACAGCCTGGGAACTTACAGCTAGAGCTAACACATCGAAATGGTTCAACTTTCTGAATATGATTGAAAAATCCTGAGGTACTAGATTTGATTAAGACTGAAATGTAAATATTTTCAGAGTCATAGTGACCATGACTTTATGTTAAAATGCTTTAGGAGAATATCATGTACACAAACCTAACCTTTTCTATACAGACAGAATCTTAATGACACCCAGGACTGTTGATAATGCAGAATGTAGTGACTGATTTACTTATTATGATTTTGTAGGACATTTTTTATGCTTCAGTAGATGCTTGTATCTCATGGAACATACAGGGTGCCAGGAAGAACAGATTGCAAGCAAACAGTTCCTTTTGGCTGTAACCACATATATATATATATATATATATATATATATATATATATATATATTTATGTTGGGAAATGTAAAAGAAAAATCTAAATGTGGTATCATATGGGTTAGTACCACCTACCTTAAAGTGTAGAAAAAATATTTAACCAAATATTAATATATATTCTGGGCTATCTAAAATAAATTTGAAACAGATTTATTTGAATAATTAAAAGAAATATATAAAAAGAAATTTAATCTGGTTTCTGGTTCAAGATAATGGCTGGCACAAAGACACTTGTATGTCCTCCATCTAAGGTAACAAATGACAAAAATAATGAGATTTAAAAAAAGAAAGAAGACTAAGAGGAAGGGAGAAAGAGAAGGAGAGAGAATGAGAGGAAGCCATTATATTGTTAGAACCAACATTTGGTAAAAATGAGAAAGTCTTGAAAAATACAAGCCAGTTGGGTCTGATTTATGGAGAAATTCAAAGAAGGGAAGCACAACCCAAGATGCATAAGTGGTTCTTACTATAAAAGTCCCAAATAATTTCCAAACCTAAAGTCAACATAAAGGCCTGCACCAGACATCAGAGTGACCATCAGGGAAATATTTAAAGAACTGCATTTCAGGAGATCTGGACCAGTTGGGCTCCTCCTTACTTCCCCTTTCTGTTCCAACCTTAATGTAGCAAGAGTGCAAGTTAAAGAACTCTAAAGAATGGGAATTATGTGAGGACAGAGGACTTCTGTACATAGAAGGCGCTGAAAGAGAAAGGGCCGAATTGGAAGTGATTTTGTTTCAGATATGACCGGGGGAACAGGAAATACAGTCCTACCTAGGATAAAAATATAAGTTTCTCAATTCTTAGAACAGGTTTCGCCTGCAGTAAGTTCCAGGCTGCTCGTTTGCCAATATCCATGCATCTTTAAGAGGAGTGAGCCAGGTAAAACAATCACTAAACTCACAAGTTCATAGTCAGCCCTCTCAAACAAAGAAAACAGGCCCCACCAGTAATCTTTGTCATGCAGCCTGGTCCTCCTATTATAATTCTACATCAACAGCTAAGGATGGCAGGATGACTGCAGAAAACCCAGAGCAGAATTTTAAAAGACTAAAAAAGAAACAAATAAAACAACATTAACTGACTGAAAAAAAAAATCCCACAGGTAATTCAGGAAATATAAGAAAATGTTTTTTAAAAAACACAGTTTTAACTAGCATTTTAAGAGTGAATCAAGAAAATATGGAACACATACCCATACACACACATGCAAGTGGCCATGGAAAGTATCAGTCAGGGAATAAGAATATTATCCTGGAAATTAAAATTATGAATGTGAAAATAAAGAGCTGAACAGATGTGCTGAAACATAGAACCAGAGCAGAGATCTAGAGGGCAAAACAAAAGTCAGAACCAGAAAGAAAAGTGAAAAAAAAGGAAAACATGAGGAAAAGTGAAGACATGTTGAGCATAAATGCAAGATCCCAATATATATCTAATAAAAATCCTAGAAGAGGAAGCAGAGACAAAGAATGGATGTAATCTAAATACAAAAACAAGACAGAAGGAAGGTTTCACAACCGAAGAAAGAAAATTCTTAAAATTGAAAAAATGGGGCCGGGCGCGGTGGCTCAAGCCTGTAATCCCAGCACTTTGGGAGGCCGAGATCGGCGCTGATCACGCAGGTCAGGATCAAGACTATCCTACCGCATTAACGTGAAACCTCGCCTCTACTAAAAAATACAGAAAACGCCAGGCGCCGGTGGCTCAAGCCTGTAATCCCAGCACTTTGGGAGGCCGACGGGCGGATCACGAGGTCAGGAGATCGAGACCATCCTGGCCGACACAGTGAAACCCGGCTCTCTACTAAAAAATACAGAAAACTAGCCGGGCGAGGTGGCGGACGCCTGTAGTCCCAGCTACTCCTCGGGAGACTGAGGCAGGAGAATGGCGTGAACCCGGGAGGCGGAGCTTGCAGTGAGCTGAGATCTGGCCACTGCACTCCAGCCTGGGCAGCAGAGCGAGACTCCGTCTCAAAAAAAAAAAAAAAAAAAAAAATTGAAAAAATGGAAAGGGTCAAGCATCTTAGTAAATTTTCACTAATTGACAGAAAATTCCAGGAACTTTTAGAAGGGAAGAAAAGAGACCTACAAAGAATGAACATCATATCTCATGTGCCTCCTTGAAGTCTAAACAGAATTGAGCAAAGTCTTTCTTGAGGGAAGAGTGTTTTAAGCTTAAAATTGTATAGCCAACCAAACTATCAATCAGTGTTAGTCTAAAAATGTAAATGGCCCAGAAAATCTGGTGCCTACATATCTACCTATGAATTATCCTAGGTTTAACACAACAAAACAAAAAAGGGCATGTCAGATATGAGACGGTAAGGCAGTGGCAATCACATATGATTTAGAAGGATTTTTTTTTTTTTTAACTTGAGAAAGGATAAGACCCTGGTGGTGAATATATCCTCTATATATTCATATGTATCCATAATCCTTTAAAAGCCAGGATTTTAAAAATTATGCTTACTCCTTTTCTGAAAGTCCAGTTATGCTACTTAAATGAATCTGAACAGAATAATATTTAGTAGCCATAATATAGTAATTGCTTTTTGAATTGGTATTGTATTGTTAGAAGGAATCTAGAAACAAAATAAAGAAGTAGTAATTTATCTACTAATGTGAGTAATGTAAATATTATACAAATATTATACAAAGTAATGTAAATATACAAACAAATATACAAACAAATATTATCTAATGTGAGTATTGTAAATATTACACAAACTCTGTAAATTAAAAATAGTAATATAACTTTAAAAAATTGAGGGGTCTGGCCAGGCATGGTGGCTCATACCTGTAATCCTAGCACTTTGGGAGGCTGAGGCAGGCAGATCCCTGAGGCCAGGAGTTCTAGACCAGCCTGGCCAACCTGGCGATACCCTATCTCTACTAAAAATACAAAAATTAGCCAGGCATGGTGGCAGGTGCCTGTAATCGCACCTACTCTGAAGCCTGAGGCAGGAGAATCACTTGAACCCGGGAGACAGAGGCTGCAGTGAACTGAGATTGTGCCCACTGCACTCCAGCCTGGGTGATAGAGTGAGACTCTGTTTAAAAAAAAAAAAAAAATTGAGAGGTCTGTGAAATGCGACAATAGAGAGGGGACTTGTGCAAACACTAAATCACTTGTCTTTTTCTGTGAGTAGCCAATAGATACAATCTAAAATTGGTAACTCAAGAGATATGAGTGCATTCTTTACACAACAGGAAAAACAAAACAAAACAAAAAACATTCAAACTCATTAATTCTATAGAATGGGATCAGGAGATGGGAGATTATTCAAGTATAAATCATTGCATACAGAATAATTTAAGTGAAAGTCTCAAGAAAAACTTTTCCAAGGCAACATAAAGGTATGTTTTCATATTAGGGGCTTTTGATATATAATAAATTTTTAAAGAAAAATCTTTTAGATGCAGAAATGGATTAATGATTTTGAATTTGCAAAATGACTCAAAATCTTTGGTTGACACAAATCATTTTTGAATGTCCTCTTCTTTAGGTTTAATATAATTGCTAAATAAATACTTTTCAATGGCCAAAATTTAAGTGTTAGCTTATAGCTGGTGATAGCATTTCATCAAAAATATTTATTAAATGTTTGCTTTATGCAAAAACCTTTGTGTGGTATTCAGAAAAATGCAAAAATGAGTAAGAAGTCATCAGATTTTTAAGGGTCAAGTCAGGGCGATAATACTAAGCGCAGAGGTGACTGGTCAAGGCAGAGTAAGATAATGGAGGTGAAGTTCACAGTATGAGGTCTTGGGACCAAGGATGGTGAACGGACGAAGACAGTCTCCATGAAGGAAGTGGGAATTTAAAAAGGCCTGAAAGAGAGAAAGAAACAGATGCAAACAGCCTTCTAGACAATAGGAACAGTGGGTTTACACTTTCAGAAAAGGGAAAGTCGGGTATTGTTTGTAAAACCTGTGACCAAAAATCTGTTTTAAATTTAGGATAGCCACAGGGAGAACTGGGAGGCCGCGTATTCGTTTTTTCCTTGTTAATAGCATACTTTTTCCACTGAAAAAGTATTTTCCAGTGTGGGTGAAAAACTATGTGATTACTATAAAATAAGGATAGTCAGATAATTGGGAGTCATTTTATGAAGGGATTTAAGCCAAGTTGATACTTCATTTGCTAGGGATTTGTGTATATTTAATCTTTTTGAGCATGAATATGTTCTCGGTACCATTATATTTTGTGAAATGTCTGCCAGTGGAAAGTCTGAAGAATTGCAGGGGATATGGATAAGAAAAAATACAACAACAAGTTTGTTGAGGAAATCCAGGCAAGAAATATTGGTGGCTTGACATGTGGCGGTGGAAGTGGAAAGAAGAGGACTCATTTCAAGTTGAATTAGGAACAGAAGACAATGGAAAATGAGATGTTTGCAGTTTATGGCATGTAATTGTGCTTGTAATGTGCAACGTCCTTTGGGACTGCTACAAAGGTTCTACCCAATTGGACTTGAAGGAAGAGCCATAGCTTTCCCTCTAGTCTGGACTAAAAGAGCAATCCATTTTTTAAGTGGCTAATGACTGCATCTAGACAAGCATGGAGAAGAATATTTGGGCTCAAAATAGTGAAAATTGGATAAACATCAATTTGTGTGGATAAAAGCAAAAGTAAAGATACACAGCATGAATATCTGGTAGATTATGATTTTGAGTAAACAAATCTGCTAAATAATGTGGAAACAAATTTTGATAGTTGAAATAAAAGGCACACTCTTTAGAAATAAAAGCCAATTTACTTTTAAATTGATGCATCAAATTTAAATATATAATCACCAGTTTATTATATAAATTTGAAAGTTAAGTGGATTTTATATTCCAATGTGCTTGGGCAAATTTTAGAGTAATCTTTATTTTTGCTACTTGTCATGGTCATGACCAAATTCACTAAATATTTTTTTCTTTACCACAACTCAGTTTTGTGTAATTTTGAGTGCCTTGCATATAAAATCAGAATTAGTATTTTCAATTATTCTGTTGTTTTTCTTTAAAATCATTTTTAAAAGTAATATATTGAGTCCATAAGGTAATCCGCAGGGTTCTGTATTTTGGCAGTGTTTTGAATCCTGTTAACAGGGACTAGTTTTAAACCAATCAAATAGCATCCACACTAATTATAGGTTTTTGTGGAATTTTAAAAAAGGAATTAAGGTTACCATTTTGAAAATAAAATTAGTTCAAAAATTACAATCAGTTGAATGTTTTCACCTTGGAATTTTAGACTCTCTATGTTATTTGTTAAGTCAAGTGTATCTTGGGAAAAATACCAAGAAATATATTTTCCTTTGTCTGTTGGCTTAAATCCTATAGAATACAGCTTCCTCTATAACCATTTTGAATATATACTAAGACTCAAATTGCACACGCATATGTACTTATAGCTTCTGTAGAAGATTTCATGTTCTCAGATAAGATTAAATGTCATATGTTTCTCCTGGCAACTGTTTTCTCCAAAATCTTCATCTACTCAAATTGAATTGAATTGAAAATAGTATTGGTAGATTGTGAGCCTGTCATAAACCCTTAAAGTGTTTACATCAGCAGGCAGCTTATCACTGCAGTGCTGTCCTTTCTTCAACAAAACATTTTCCCCATGCTAAAATGTCCAATCAAATAGCAATTTATCAAACACTTGGTTACACTGCCTATTTATTGTTAAAAACCAACAATAACAAGCACAAAATAATTACATTCGAAATGCAAAAGAAGAATATGTGTAGAAGATGGCAAGAAGACTGACAATGAGTAGAGGCAGTCCCTACCATAGGATTATAATGTACATGTCTCCAAAGAAGGCCCTCAAATTACTTATTTCCACGTGTCTTATTATTTTATATAGTTTGTATGTATAGCGCAGGCATAGATTGGTGATTGCTAATGATATGTCCTCATTTTGTATCTTCCCCTCCCCTGCACTCTGGGAAACCACATTGCTTTGAATCTTTTTGTTTCTTTGTCTTCTTTATCTCATCTTCCTTCTGTTCAAGTTGCCCCTGATTTTGGCCTTTCTCCCAGACACTATTCCCTTGACGTTCTCATCATTCACATATCTCCTGCTAGAAAAGCTGCATTCATGCTTTCCTCACTGCTTTCGTAATCTCTGCCCTTTTACATGTTCAAAAATGTGAACTAAAACAATCCAAAACTGGGATCGGAAAGCAATCCAAAACCCAAGTTGTGAAATTAAACTATGTAAAACCCCAAATGTGTCATATTTAAAATGGTCACTATTCATTGAATGTCTCCCATCGTGCCAAAAACCAGGTAATATTATTTATATTTAAACCATTTTCTTTTCTTAAACTTCTTTTTAGAATAATAAAAACTTCTTTTTAGAAGTTTAGAGAAAAGAAGTTAAACTTCTTTTTAGACTTCTCTTCTTTTTTCCCCTGTTTAGACTCTGTCAACAAATTACAGTGTTTGTTTGAAATTTCTCCTAGATCTATGTTTTCCTTTCTCATTTCCAAGGTCAAATCTCCCTTTGTCCATAGGCCTTAGGCTTAAAACCTACTGTATGTTTTTCTGTTATGCTCAGTGTCTATTTTATTTCCTCCTTTCCATATCAACATTGTCTCTGTCTTTCAGAGATCCAGACTTGGAAGTTGACACCGACTTCTCTTCTTTTTACCCTGTTTAGACTCTGTCAACAAATTATAGTGTTTGTTTGAAATTTCTCCTAGATCTATTTTTTTCCTTCTCACTTCCAAGGTCAAGTCTCTAGTTCACAGGGTGAACCCTGTTGAATTGTAAGATGATCTTATTTCAGAAAAAAATTTGCCAGCTACATAAACACTGATCACCGTACTCGAAAGTGACTTCCAGATTTTTGCCATAAAGTTACTGCACAATACTTCTTGTTTGCCACTTCTTTTAGATGAGATCAGGTACGTTCAGGGTGATATGGCCATATACTGCCACTTCTTTTGTAGTTACTCAATCAGTCCATTATTGTTTTAGCACCATCACTCTGCTGAATACTAACAGCACTGTTTGAGGCAGAAGTGGCCTGCCATCATGGAGCTTGAATTCTGTAGAAAAGACTTTTTTAAAGGGATAATTATAAAATTAGTTACTCAGTAAAAATTGCTATGTGTGCTCTCAATGGTGCTATTAATGGTTCTTAAAGTAAAATTAATTCCTATTGATCATTAGCTCAAATATAAATTTTCCAAACTTTGTCTTTGTTAATACCACTTTCATTTTGTTATACCACTCTTCATTTCAGTGAAACCAATTTTCTTATGAAATCAACTAATCCATGAAATCTTCCCTAACCATTAATACAAGTTCTGAACACATATGTGCTCTATCTGGATGTCCATTGTTTTACATTTCCAGATTTTTGTTCTGTGTTGTTCTTCAGTTATTTATGCAACTATGGTTGTATTTCCATTCAGTGATTCCTCAGGAACAGATCATTATAATTCTTGTGCATTCTTCCCAAATCTCACTTCTTGCCAGCCCTGCAATCAAAGTGCCTTGCAACTAGTTTTCAAGTACAAGGTTTTTGTTGAAATTGATAAAAAGCAAAGAAAAAAGGACAAACATTTTAAGCCAATTCTGAGTTAATGTGTTCCAAAAAGTGAGTTAAAGTTAAAAGTAAAGGAAATGATTGGCCTGACAGACAAGAAATTGAGATTCTTGTCTCATTAACATCTCTGTGGCCCTGATTAAGGAAGTTATCTTCTCTGAATCTTTGTCCTCTTACCTCAAGTAAGATGAGAACTTGACTAGGTAGTCTCTAAGGGTCTGTTTAATTCTAAGATGCTCTTATTTTAGAAAAAAAATACCAGCTACATAAGAAATGGTCAACTACTCAGAGGCATGACCTAATTTTTAAGCAAATGCACATGAAGATTATTATGCATATTCAGTGAGGGATGCAAATGAATGCAGGAAGCATTTTAGAAGATAAATGTACTCAAGGTGGATTATTGGTCTCATAAACCTTAATCAAGTACATTCACATCAACATCGCATGATTCAAATGTGTGATCCAGAATCTGAATTACTTTTCCAAAGAGCCCTATGGGATATCTATTGATACCATATGTTTAAGTTTTATGAGCTATCTTAGGCAGAAAGGGGAAAAAGACACTCAGTACTTAGTACTTTACATTAATTTATAAATTTCTTGCTCTCTGTTTGCAAAAATAAAAGTATAGCTCACAGTACACACCTCTCAGTATATCAGATTTTGCTAGTTGAACATTACCTAACTTTTCTGTAGCACATTCTACTCATCATTACTTCTTGTTTGTCATTCAAAATGTTTTCCCTCTTATGGAAATACATAAGCCACAAGCTGGAAGACTGATGTGACCCCAGAAAAGTTAGTGTGTAAAGTCATCTCTGATTAGAAACTGATTTTTTATTTCGCTTCACATTAGTGAGTTCCTTATCCTCTTCTACCACATTTTCCTTATACTGCCAGTTAATATTGTATCATAAATTGCTCTGCCTCAATGGCTAAAAAAGAGGGAAGGACGTTGTGTCTACTAAGCAGTGCTGTCATGACAAGTTGTAAAGTGATGGTGACAAGAGCCAGTTAAGTTCCCTTGTATGTCTTTTTCTCTTGACTCTTCCTATGGAACCTAAGAAAAAAACCAATGCTTTAAAGTACTTTTGTAATGGGGGGGGGGGAACCTGTAATTTTCTTTAAAGTAAATTTATGATAGTTTAAGACTTAATTCAAATATGGAAACCATATAGGTGACGAGGTCTCTTCCTTTCGTTTAAAATCCTATAGGGCAATCTATCTAAAATAATTATTTGCCTTAGACTTGAAACCTTCAAAACCAGTTGCTTTTCTCCAGAATCTTAATTCCCCAAAAACTTATGGCATTATCCAGGGGCTCTCTGAAGATATTAGTGCAAGTTGAAATAAGTTTTCATTGTTTTGAAAAATAAAGGCCATATTCACAACACACATAATATTTTATATGATCAATTCTAACGGATCACAATGTGTGATAGTTATAAACTTTACACTGTTTAACATAACAACTTGAGCAATTAAATCACATTCAGTTTAATTGCATGGGGGCAGCATGGTATAGTATTTACAAGCATGCATATAGAGACTGGATGCTTAACACAAATTGTGGTTTGGGCATGTATTAAGTGATGTGCCATATATTCCCACTCTAAGCCTCAGCTTGTATCTGTGAAATGAGGATAAAAATAATGTTTAACACACAGAATTGGTTTGAGTGTTGAATAAGACTCCTGCTTCTTTTTATTCGTCTGTTGGTAATGGTGATGAACGTGAGATGGCCGTTCTTCATTTGCCATGCTGACCAACCTAAATCCCTTTGGCATTCTCTAAACTCTGCTTTTCCCACTTTTGTGCTGATGCATTTGGTCACTTGGGAAATGTTAAGTTTATATTCTTGTTATGTAAACCTGCACTAACTATAGTACCTATAGCACTGTATTCTTTTGGTGTAAAACTGGCTCTAAACAGACACAAAATGGTTCATATTTTCATGTGATTTAATAGAATTGAGCCCAATTATTTAATATCAATTACCAAATTGTTTTGTATTTAAAGTAAAATTATTTTTATGACTGTAACATGACTTTAAGTAGAAAGAGACATGTTATAGCATGATTTGTTTATAAGACTTTTTTTTCTATTCTCCACACTCAAATAACATAGTCTGTCAAGAAATCTTTAAATGTGTGTGTTTTTTAAAAGAATTCATATATTTGCAATATTTGATTAAAAAGCATAAACAATTTATTTTCTGGAGGAAAATAACCATAGTTGTTTGATGTCAGTCAATCAAAAATATGTTTTTGCATTGTGAAATTCACTTTGAGATAATTTTGGAACATATCTTAGATAAAGTAAGATATATACAAGTCACAGTATTTTTCAATTTGATCCACTCATACTATGAATTCCTAAATCATGGCTTATTTCTCAAATTGCCTACCATGCTCTCTTTCTTAGAATATTACACTAATTTAAACCTGTGCCATGTAATCAGGTATTACACCAAAGGGGTCTCTTTCTTGCTGCTATTCTACCAGAAGCATACTTTCTGTCAGGAAAACATAGATGCTTGCTTGGCTTAATTTCATGCAATAGCAGCATGCTTCTTTCTGATTTCTGTTAGCCAAATATTTATTTTGAGTCATTTAAAATTCTGAAAGAAAACCCTTCTGCTTCTGTTTGAAACCCTTCCAACCAAATCAACCACATTTGTATTTGGGTCTCAGTTCTCCATAAGAGGTCTTACCAGATGATCCCACAAATTCTTTTTCAGTTCTCCAGAAGAACAATGTTCAGAGTTTCCTAGGTTAGGGTTGCTAGACTTATTAAATAGAAATGCAGATGTTACGTTAAATTTTAATTTCAGATAAACAATGGATCATTATTTTGTGTAAATATGTCCTACACAATATTTGTGACATCCTAAAATATAATTATCTGAAATTAAAATGTAACTGGATGTCCTGTATTTTATCCAGCAACTCTATTCTAGGTTGATGAGAGTAGATTGATAAGATGAATCAAAAACAACAAATAAAAAGTGGGAATACTGAAATCCTTGCTATAAGAATTTAACAAAATTCTACAAATATATTTAAGGCACAAAAACATTAATTAATTATGCAAATATTTTTTAAATTACAAGAAAAATATATAAAGTAGACTAGTTTTCCTTGAATAGATGGCATAAAATTCAACAGTTAGTAGTTGTGGTAAGCAGAATAAGGGCTTCCCAAAGATGTGAACATTCTAATCACAGAGCCTGTGAATATAATATATTAAATGTCAAAAAGGAATTAAGATAATAGATGGAATCAAGGCTGCTAATCAACTGACCTTAAAGTAAGGAGGCTATCCTAGATTATCTGGTTGTGTCTCAAATATGGAAGAGGGAGGCAGAAGAGTCAGTAGTGCGACCTGAGAAAGACTCAACTTGCTATTGCTGGCTTTGAAGATGGAAGGGGCCATGAGCCAAGGAATGCAGAAAGCAGCCTCTGAAAGTTGAAAAAGGTAAGAACACAGATTTCCCCGTAAGGCCTCCAAAAGCAATTCAATCTTGCTGCTAATTTGATTTTAGCCAAGTGAGACCCATTTCCAGCTTTTGACTCCAAAACTGCAGGGCAATAACTTTGTGTTGTTTTAGGCTGCTGAGTCTCTGGTAATTTTGTTACAATAGCAATAGGAAACTTATACAGTAAGTAAGTACTGCGTACATTATTGCTGTAGATGACTTTCTGTATAATTTTCTACTGTTTTTAGACATGACATATAATTCCTTAAGATTATCTTATAATAATAATGATGATGATTTTAAAAATGTGTTTAATCTTAAACATTTTTCAAAGGATATGAATGTACAATTTGAAACATGGTGTATGAAACTGATATACTATACATTAAGCATCCTAATTCACATTTGATCACATGCAAAGTAAACGAAGATATATAACTTTGAAGAAAATTTTCAAGCCAATTTCAATTATGATATATGGTGAGATTAAGACAGTCATTGCAAAAACAAAAGAACAAAATCCAAAATATAAGTCAAATAAAAGTCGTATATTTTACATACCCCCCAACACACACATTTATATCAGACACTCATATGATACATATGGGAGACTTTCATATCATAATTTTAAAGAAACAAATAGCTTATAAGGATTGTAATATGTAATTATAATAATTTAATAAGTGTACTATTGCTACTACACTACAAATTGAGTTTGCTAGCTCATTTTTAAACTCTAGAAGGAAATTCATATCAAACATTCAATGTAATACTAAAAAAATTTAGAATCTGGTTGATACAGAAATATTAACCCTTCCAAATAATATTTAGAATTTTAATTAATACAATGAGAATGGCAATGAACAATGCCTAGAGATATACATTTTTCTCTAAAATGTATTATCTAAATATATATTCTTATTCATCTCTATATACACTTTTTATTTAATTTTATAAGAATTGATCTTTTCTTGGGTATAAAATATTTTAAAGTGATATTCAAAGTTCCTCTTGCCATGTGTTACCTTCCTGTATTCCTGGTCTTAGATAATTTTGCATTCTCTGTCCTCAAGGTGTTGATTAAAAGCTCAGAGAAGGAGAATACACATACTAATACATACTTTGACACAGTTTTACAAAAATCATTTCATAAATATTAACCCATTTTTCTGATAGGAAAACTTAGTTTCATGGAATTTGTGAGTTGTAAAACTGGGATTAAAACTCAAGTTTGGTTTTGAAGCCTAATGTCTCCAAAGTCCAAATTGTTTAAGCCATACACACTGCTTCATTTTAAGCATTCACTACAGCTTTATTGAACTAGGCTCCTATAAAACCATACAGAAATTGGATGCATCAGGCCGGGCGCGGTGGCTCAAGCCTGTAATCCCAGCACTTTGGGAGGCCGAGACGGGTGGATCACGAGGTCAGGAGATCGAGACCATCCTGGCTAACACGGTGAAACCCCGTCTCTACTAAAAAATACAAAAAACTAGCCGGGCGAGGTGGCGGGCGCCTGTAGTCCCAGCTACTGGGAAGGCTGAGGCAGGAGAATGGCGGGAACCCGGGAGGCGGAGCTTGCAGTGAGCTGAGATCCGGCCACAGCACTCCAGCCTGGGTGACAGAGTGAGACTCCGTCTCAAAAAAAAAAAAAAAAAAAAAAGAAATTGGATGCATCCTCCTTCATATGGAGAGTAATATCAGATTTCTTGTTGGTATCCCAATTGCAAGTCAATGGGAGAAACAAAAACAGATGGACCACAACTCCAGCATCTGCTGACTTGCTGGGGCTATTTAAGTCACTACATGCTCATCTCCACAGGCAGTGGGGTACTTATTTTCCTCATCTCTGTGTTTCCTGTACCCAGCACTGTGCTTGACAATATAATAGGTAAGCAGGACATTTTATTGGAAGAAATGAACAAATGCATGATTGCACAAATGAGACTGACTGTTCTTTCTACTTTGTTTCTTTTTAGAATCTGATGATTAAAATTTTGTTCTTCAAACACCTAAAAAGAACTCTGATAAAAAGCTACATGTAGGCAGTTTTCATTGATGAAGAGAGAGTAATTCAGCATTTGGTAGTACACACCTCTGATTATAATCAATTTGGAACAGTATTTAATCTACTTAGACTGATGGAGAATTAATATAGACAAACAGGTCTCTAAGTCCTCCTTCTCTCACTACCCACGTTCTCAGTATTTCTACTCTTTCTTTATTTCATAACCTAAAAAACAGGTTTCACCTGAGTTCAGTCCTACTTACCTAAGGATAAAAGTAAGGAGAAAGGAGAGAGGTGATAATGAAGGGAAATGTACACTGTGTCAACATGATGATAACAGACAGTAGAGTAACAGGAAGTGGGGAATAAGCTGACATTGTGCTGATAGTGTTAGCAAAGACTGGAAAGTGGCTATGTGGACAAGTTTCTTCCGGCTGCATGGTGCAGATTTGCTAGTGCTCCACTGAACTTCCTAAGAAGTGCTGATTTAAGAAATACTAACATTAAGTAGAGCCAGTGATGGAAATGAAAGCTATCCAGTGATGGAAATGAAAGTTTAACTATCCTGAGTTTCACCAACCTTTGGTGAAATATCCGTGTAGTGTTTGCTGTTTTTATCACTACACATGCTTGTCCTGGGATTCTTAAAATTTAAAAAAAATACCCAAAGGGTCAGGTAAGAGGACCACACACATTCATTCTAAACAATATGATCTTATGGCAGGTTTTAAAGCATATGGATTCTAGAAATTGTTTCCATGACTCTTTTTTGTTTTTAAAACAAGAGGTTATTTCTTAATTGACAGACTTTGGTACAAAATATTAGACCAATTTTTAAAGACTTATTTTTTAAAGCCTACAAAGAAAATAATTCCATTGTGTGAAACATACAAGAATCCAGAAAATTGGTAATGATAGGAAAACTCTAGGCTTTTTATAATTGACATTTTGAAACAAAAGGATATACTGGCTCTGCCATTTGTAGCTTTTGGTGTTATGGTCTATGAAAATAATGGTCTGTCTTCAATTTATCAAGTCACAGAAAATGAGCTATAATCTGGCTTTTGTTGGTGTCTAATTTTTTTCCTGCCTAAGAGATGGCCCCAGCAATAGCACCTATTTCCAGGGCAGTTCCCTTCCTGATGGAATAAAGATATTTTGGAGTGGAATAAACTCCAGCAGGTGTGGCAATTCCAAGTCATTCATCTCAGTGCTATTCCCAAATCTTTCCAGTCAACCTCGTATGCATGGTTTGGATGGTCAGGATAAACATTTTCTTATTTGATTCTGCTTTTGAAGGAGTGCTGAGGCAGTCTGGAAATGTCGAAAGCCTCTTATACCTGTGTTTTAGCTGTAGATTATGATGTCTGTGGAGTTTGTGTCATAAGCCGTGGGTATCAGGCAGAGCCACAGCCTAGGAGCTGGAGCAGATACTGGATGGTTCAGTTTTATGCCATAGAAGGATTGATGGTATGAGCAATAACGAGGAGGCCACAAGAGGCTGCAGCACCATTTGTTGAGAGGCCAGGTGTTGAGACTGTGGCTCAGATTGGCATCCGGCACCTTGTTAACCACGTTTTCCTACCAGGAAATATGGATCTCATTTGAATCAACCTGTCAGGGAATAATATGGAGGTCTGTACTGAGCCTCTAGGGTATCTGCACAAAGTAGCCACCAGCACAGTTAATAATGGGATTGCCTGGGAACTACCTCTTTCCAGCTATAGCTGAATAGATCAGTTGATCAGGTCAATCTTATTCTCTAACTTCCTCTGGGGAGGTATACAGTGAGTTGAAGACAAAAATGGCCCATTTTCATCCTCTCTGCTGGAGGAGAAGGGAAACAGATCTGAATTGTTATATTTCTCATCCTCCAATACTGGTTATTAATCTATATGCAGAAAATGCCTTTCTTAACTTTTCATTTCTGTAGTTATCAAGATCCTTAATTTTGAGACTCAGCTTCTTATACCAGCTAATTCTCTGCCTTTTCAGGACTTAAAAGTTTGTTTTAACTCAGTCTTCTATGTGTTCAACTTTCCTTTAGATCCAACCCCACATATGATTTTGCCACTCATTTATTTTACTTTTATTTTTTCTTTGGCCTTTTTGGCACTCTTATGGACTTTATAACTCACAACCAAACCCTAGAGATTTCCTATTGGATCTCTCATCACTTTAACACTTAGAGTTTTACCAAGTTGGCTGAAGAATTATTTCCAGAAGTAATCATACATATTTTCCCAACAGTTTTCTAAATTCACATTGGTGCATTCCTTGGCCTTTGTGCCACATTTAAATTCCCACTTTTCCTAGAACTTGATCTGATTAACACACTGTTAACACAGTCATTCATTGAAGCACATGCTCTTCATCTTCTTGATGGTAACTTTCCTATGGTAACTAGCCTTATGATAACTTGTCTCCAGTGAGATAAAATACATAAACCATAGAGTCACCTTCATCACAATTAACCTCAGAGGTAAGAATGATTTGAAAACCACAAGAGGTATATAAAATTGCCATGTTGTCTATAGATTTGTTGAGGATGTTTTTATTCTAAAATTCTCAAGGAGATGTATTGCTGAGATGATATAATTCAAATTAACTTTCCCTCAGTCAAGTCGAAGTTCATTATATGCATCACTCACTCAGCCTCAGCAACTGTTGGAATTTGACATAGGCATAAACCAGAAGTGGTGGGTGATCATACCATAGCTGACCATAATAGACTGCACAGCCCTGAAATTTTCACTGAGCTTCCTCTTAGTGAGTCTCTCAATTACGTGAAGACCGTGGGATAGCTGCTACTGGCAGTACTGATCTCCCTACAACCCACTACCTGCTTATAGATATCTCCATAGAGAAAATAAAAAGGCAGACTTCTCAATATATAGATGAGTATGAATTGTAAGAATATCTTCAGATGGTTTCTTACCTGTCTGCTTTACCAACACACTTTGACCGTGGCTATGTAAGAGCCAGGTTTGGAGGATATGGTGCTAATGAGTCCACGGCCACTGGTTAAATCTCCATGTAGCTCTATTGCAAGCCCTCAAGCTAGTTATCTCTAAAGACTGACTTCTAATTTTGGTCAAAATATTTCACAAATGTGTGCCAATGTCACATGGAGGGCAGTGAAGGAATATGTGCAGAGTACAGTGTCAGCACTGAGAGAGCTCTTAAAAGACACTGCATCCAATTACTCAGTAAGAAATGATGCTAACCAATGCATCAGTTCAGATGATGCCTGAACACCCCTGGTAACTAGAAGCTCTTTATATTCCAAGCTAATGTATAACATAGTTGGCAGCAATGACTCTAAGTTGCTCCTTAAGTTAAAATATATCTCTTTTTAAATATACCAAATGGAGCCATAAAAACAATCTAACCCTCTTCCACATGGCAATCAATCAATTCCTTACATATTTGAGGGTAGCAACCATGGTTGTTTGAAATTTATTTTCACTTTAGACATGCTTATTTTCTTCAAAACTCCTTCAAATATTCTGGCTTTTTCCATTTTAAATGTTCAATAAATCCCTCTTGAAATATTTGACAAGAGTGAAGCAGAGTGTGCCAAGAGATATGGGAATAGCACAGGTCAGTTCTCTCAGGGAACTAGATTAGGTAGATCTCTTAATGAATACTACGATCACATCATCTTTTATTTGGAAGCCATATCAACTCTTAAATCGTATTAGCTCGTGTTTTTTTTGTTTGTTTGTTTTTTGTTTTTTGCTAAAACCTATGTGTCTTTAAAGTGTACTTCTGCTGAGCCATGGATAGTGTCCAATGTCATTTGTATGCTTTTTTAAAGCTTATAAAATATTGCTGTATGTTTTAGGGAAGAACTTAGAAAAGTCTGCTTTCTGCCAAAAGAAATGTGCAGCTATACATAAAAAGCATGCTGGAACTTTGTGATCGTGTTAGGAATACCTCATTCATATCCTTCTTCCCAGAGGGGACTCAGTATTGCTACAGGTGCATGTCATCTGGACTTGCAGACAATTTTACCTTTCTTTCTAACAGACATCATGTGTGCATGTGTGTGTATGTGCTTAAAGCTTCCTCTCCTGGTATTGCCAGGGTGACAACCATGGGAATAATTGTCCTATTTTTTCAAAGTCTTATTGGCATCTATGAAGTTCCACTTCTCACCTGTTATCACAATTTTATTTTATTTTTTACCTATGTCCTATGTGTAGAGGTGTCTGAGGTGATTTAGGACTTTTCCTGCCCTTTTCTCCGATGTTTTCTCCTAAATGTCTAGGTACCATGATGAACTGTGCAATTAGATGGTCCTGATTTCAAATTTTATCTCTACCATTTGCTAGCTCTGAGAATTTTAGCAAGATTTAAATCAATTAAGCCTCATTTGTAAAAATCTGTGTATTGGGGGCAATAATTACCTACCTCAAAGGGATACTGGGACATTGAATCAGATATCCCTCAAGTGCCTGGGATATAGCAAGCATTCACTGATTTGTAATAATACTTTTATTAGTTTGTTATAATGTGCTTTCTACACTGTATTTGTCTTCATAATGTGCTCAATTTGTAATTTATTTCACAACTTACTGTGGGCTTTTATTCTCCATGTTCAATTTAAGTTATTTATGTGCATATCAGCCATTACCTGGACAAATATATACTTTCTGAATCTCAAAAATAATGACCTTTATTGCCTCAAGTGTCTTTCTGGTGTCATAAGCCACATCCCAGAAATCAAAATTTCACTGTGTGACATTAGCTATGCAGCCAACCATTCTCCTGCAATAATAACCTATCTATTTCAGTATTTTAACCATATTGAAAATTTAACACTTTAGAAGAAACAGTTGTTAAAAATGTTTATCCTAAAATATTCACTTCTCTGCCCTTGTCTTCAGAGTTCCAATATGCTTTTCAAATTTATTCTGGGCATCATTTGTCCCTCTTGCTCCCAAGAATAATTAGGAAACAGTAGCAATTAGCAAATTTAAGTTACTGCATCCAAGTATATGTTATGGAGAGACAACCTTTATGTAAATCACCTGGGTTAGATCTATGCAGAACCACTCCTAGTGATGCCTTCCATTATAATTACGTTGGTACTTGCAAACAAAGTTGCCGTCTGATGTGGATCTACTAACAGTACCATTCTAGGATTGAAAAGTTCCTTTAAACTTTTCTTTATATATGTCATTCATTCTTCAAAACACCTGCTAGATTATTTATTTGAGAGGCAATCCAGTTTTCCTTATTTACTTTTCAGTTCTTACTTGATGGCTGTACTTTACAATTATAAGGATAAATGTTTGGAAGGATCATTTATAACACACTTATTGCTTCTGCTGAAATAAGCTTTCCCCTAAATGTTACTGAAAAATACAACAAATTAATTTAATTGTGATAAAACAAATCTCATTCATTTATCGTTGTCATGGTTGGAATGTTTATCACCTCCAAAACTCATGTTGAGATTTAATTGCCAATGTAACAGTTTTGGGATGTGGGGCCCCATGGGAGGTGTTTAGGTCATGATGCTCCATCCTCATGAAAGGAGGAATACAATTTTTAAACGGGCTTTTAGGAAAGGGATCTCTCTTTAGTCAGTCTACCTTCTACCATGTGATGACACAGCAAGAGGGCCTTTACTAGATAACAGCACCTTGATCTTGGATTTTTCAGCCCCCAGAACTGTGAGAAATAAATGTGTGTATACATGGGTGTATGTGTCAGTGTGTGTGTGTTTTGATACATTACCCAGTCTCTGGTATTCTATTATACCAACACAAAACAAACTGAGATAATAATATACAAAGGTATGAAAATGTAATTTAGGCCAGAAGCTGAAGTTGGAGGTGTAGATTACGTCTTCAATCATAATTAATGAATACTCTATGATGAGGGTTTACTGAACATGTTCACTTGTTGACATCATATACTTGTCCTGCCAGTACACGTGCTTATTCATTACTATGAATAAAACAGTGGAAACATAGAGGGTTTTGAAATGAACAGAGGGGATGGGAAGAGAGAGAACCCAGATCCCAGAGATGATTGGACTGATAGAAATGGAGTCGTTGTTGAACAGACTGAAGTCATGGAAAACTTGGGGGAGGGTCATACAGGGAATTAGAGCTGAAGATGAGCAGGGTTAGGGGGAATTTGGGGCCAAGTTGCTTGAAAGGAATAGACAAGCTCGAAAAAGAAGGAATTGTTAATAAGAGGACATGTTCCATTCAAGCCCCGGGGTTGCGGACCTTCATCAAAGGGAAGTTGATACTTTAATGTTACCAATAGTGAAGGGCAAATACAAATTAGATTAGAGAAAGAGAAGACTTCAGGAGTTTAGACAGAAAAAAGTACCAATAAAGAATCAATTATTAAAGCGCTACTATTTGCAATTTGGCAATGTGGATAAATTTACCCAAAGAAATTATGATTTATTATAGGTCATAGTTATACTAATAACAAACTCTAATTTATTTTAGAAGGGAAAAACGATATATTTGTAGCCAATATTTGTTGAGTAACTACTAAGTGCCAGACGCTGCTGTAACAGTGTTTTAAATGTATTGAACAAGTTCATCCTCACACTGACACCATAGATGTGCTCTTTTTATTCAATTTTATAAATGAGATAGATGAAGAAATTGACATCTACAGAAACAAGGTGATTTGCCTGAGGTCACAAAGATAGGTGAGTGACAGAGCTGGGATTTGAAGACATGCTGTCTGACTTCTGAAATCATTTCTTAATCAGAAAGCATTGCCACATTCTTGTGGCAATTTACTTGGGGAAAGTAAAAGTAGGAGGACCACTTATTCGACTGTAGGTGATTTGGAAGGCTTCATTGAGAGCCTCTTTAGATTGAATTAGCTCCCTCTCCTTGCATGTCTGTGATATATTTTGTACACTGTGCCTATGTAATTTACTGCATTTTGTTTTGCATCTGTGTCTTCACCCCTAGGTTATTTCCTTGAAGGGAAGAGTTGCCTTTCAGTTCTGTACATATCCTGTTGCCTAGCAGAGGCAGCACAGAGAGATGTTGAAGAAATGTTTCTTTTCTTTTCTTTTTTTTTTTTTTTTTTGAGACAGAGTCTCACTCTGTTGCCCAGGCTGGAGTGCACTGGCATGATCTCTGCTCATGGCAACCTTTGTTTCCTGGGTTCAAGTGATTCTCATGCTTCAGTCTCCCAAGTAGCTGGGGTTACAGGCGCGCACCACCATGCCTGGCTAATTATTGTATTTTTAGTAGAGAAGGGGTTTCACCATGTTGGCCAGGCTGGTCACAAACTCCTGACCTCAAGTGATCTGCCCACCTGGGCCTCCCAAAGTGCTGGGAAGGAAATGTTTATTAAATAAATTATTGAGGCTTAAATGATGAGTATAATTGTCAGAGGTGGGAAGGGGTTTTCTGGGAAAGAATAGTCCTTTCTGGAAGTCTGCAGTCAGAATAGGCCGTAGAGGGAGTACATTTGAAAGAAGCATCATAAAGTCATGTAGGGAAAACTTAAATGCTCACTGATGGATGAGTGGATAAACAAAATGTGATTGTGTGTGTGTGCATATATATATATATAAAAATATATATACAAAATATATATACACACACATATATAAATATGTATGAACATATATATATATATATGTGCACACACACACACACAACCATACCTGTGTGTATACACATATATGCAGTGGAATATTATCCAGCCATAAAAAAAGAAGAAAAGCCTGCCATTTGCAACAACATGGATGAACCTAGAGGATACTATGCTAAGTGAAATAAGTCAGACACAGAAAGACAAATACTGTATGATCTCATTTATATGTAGAATAGGTAATAGTCAAATTCAAAGAAGCAGAGAGTAGAATGGTGGTTGACAGGAGTTAGGGGGAGGAGAGGAATGGGGAGTCAGGGCAAAATGTGCAAAGTTTCAGCTATGCAAGATAAGTTCCGGAGGCCTAATACACAGCATGGTGACTATAGTTAGCAATATCTATTATATACTTGAAATTTTCCAAGAGCATAGATCTTAAGGGTTCTCACCACAGAAATAAAAAGAGAAAATATTAAATGTTAGGTAATAGCTATGTTAATTAGCTAAATTGTGGTGATAATTTCATAACTTATATGTATGTCAAGATGTAAAGTTTTACACCTTAAGTATTTACAGTTTTTATTTGACAATTATGCTTCGATAAGCTGTTTTGAAAAAGCAGATTAAAACTTTAAAAATTTATATAAAGTGGCGCAGGGGACATTGAGAAAGGGCAGACTGGACCTAAGTTCGTTTACCTAAATTTGCCTTGTTAGAACTTTATTTATCTTCAACTGTGTGCAGATAAAAGTAGTTTGCAGAGCAGTTGCTCCTCTCTTGCTCCATTTAGTTTGGGGAACACCGGTTCTTGTCCTAGATTCTGAGGAGTTCTCTGGCCACCACTGGTCTAAATTGGCCTTCATTAAATAAGGACCATTTTTTAGATTGGGGGTGTGTAACTGGGGGCAGGGGGAAATACCTATCAATCTATGCATTCTGTAAGAAATCCATGGAAAGAGCTGAAGTCTGTCAATTCAAGAAGATACTTAAGGTACTTGGGGCCACTGTAGTTAGTGTTCATGTTAATTAGTGATTAAATGTATTATAAGCCTGCACAATTAAGACTCTAAAGTAAATTTGGGTGTTGCAAAAAGGAACATAGAACTGTTGTGGTTTTTATATGTCTATAAAGCTGCTTATACAACAAATCCATTTTAGTCCTAGTAAAGGTTTGCTTGCATCTATCAATCTGTAGCCTAATCGGTGACAAGAATTGCTTCTTCTGTTCACTATTCCACTTTGAGCATTTGAAACTGAAGAATGACTCCAACTGCACAATTGAAGCCCTCCATTTTTCCTTCTTGGAATGAAAAACCTCTGTAACCTGGCTCTGCTACCAGTTAGCCATGCTTGTTAACTTGTGATTTTGATATTTTGTATTATAGTTAGTAATAAAAATTTAGTTATTTGGGAATTAGTGGGCAAGAAGCTCTGTTCCAGAGCACTGTTGCAAAATTTTGGGCACTCAATCATTTCTCTTGTGTAAACCCTGGTAAATATGTTACTGGAAAAAATAAAATCAGGGACAATCAATTAATGTCATACGTTAGTTTATTTTTATCACCAACATATGTGATTTTAGCAGAAAAATTTTAAAATAACTGGTGAATTGATTGATTAAAGATGTAATTTTTAAAAATGTTTATTTTGAGTTCAGGGCATATGTGCGGGTTTGTTACATAGGTAAATTGCATGTCATGGGGGTTTGGCAGACAGATTATGTCACCACCCAGGTAATAGGCGTAGTACCCAGTAGATAGGTTTTCAACTCTCATTTTTTATGTCTATTGATACATAAAAAATTAAAAGTCATCAGCAAAGTCATCAGTATACTGGCACCATACATGCACATTATCACCGTAAATGTAGAAAATAGGAAATAAATAAATCAGTAGAAAAAGTCCGTGTTTCCAAGGAGGGACATTTTGACGTATAATAACAAATGAAATACTGAATTAATATGAGAATAGGAAACTAATAGTGAATTTTAAGATGTTTTCTTTTACATTTAATAAGGGCTGTATCTTGTTAAAATGTAATATGCACATCTTGACTAGTCACTTATTATAAAACATTTGATAATTATAAAGATATATGATTCTATGAAGATAGAGTGTCTGTAAATCACGTGTACATTTCCAAAATGCCTTTTGAAAGTGTCTCACCCAGATATTATCAAACTAAACTCCATGAGAAAAATGAGATGGGCAATAAAAAGGAAAATATTAGTGAAGATAGACTGTTATGCGGTGGTGACAGAACAACCCCTAATTCTCAGTGGCTCGTAAGAACAGAAGTTATTTTTGTTTTGTTTTAATTCATGCGAAGCTTGCAGTGAATTAGGAGACCTTCCGGAGCCACATCCTTCATGTGATCATTGGGCAATGAGAAATGCTTCCATTTGGAAGATGAAAGCAGAGAGCTAGAGAATCAAACAGTGGCTCTTGAATGCCTCAGCCCAGAAGTGATAGATGCCACTTTTGCCCAGATATCACTGATGTGTCCTAGCTACACAACTCCCCTGTCTACATGAGACTTGGGGAAGGAGGCCCTAACACACACTGCTATTTGGTGAGTGGCAACTATCTCTGTCATGGATATTAACTTTACAAGAATTTCTTAATGTACAGACTATTTTAAATTTTTACTATATAATGCATATTTCTGAAGTACATATTAAGCTAAAAGATGTTAAACCCTTTTTTGTAAATATGCCAGATTTATTAATAAAGTACCACAATATCTGCTAACAACAGATTTGCTAACAACAAATTGCTAACAACAATGAAACAATTGCTAACAGCAATGAAGAAAAGTCTTGCCAGATTTTCCTAGCTTTCTAGTCCTGTGCTCATGTCAACATTTGATAATCCCAAACTAATCCTCATAAAATATAAGTAATTTGGATCTTCTGCTTTCAAAACTTTGGTTTATGAAAGAAATACTAGTCTAATTAGTTACAGAAACAGTCTCATGTCTGATCAGGCTTTTCCAGAGGTACAACTCATATTCATCTTATATTTGTGTACTCTAACATGACCACCTTCTCCATCTTGTTCCTCTTTTTGCTGTATTTTTGTTTTTTATTTTATTTATTTATTTTTATCACGTGAGCCTCATTCCCCCAGATCCAGATATGCTGCTGCTTGATGACAGGAGAAGATGAAGGCTAACAATCCCAGATCATTTCCTCCTGTTTCAGTGACTCCAGTAGGAAGATAAATACTGTCTCCATTCCTGGAAATCACTTTGATTGATCTTGTTTCAGTCTCATTGCCTAACAGTGAACCAATCCCACTTGCCATAGGAATGAGGTCCTGATGAAAGGCTTGAGACTCACAATCATTCCTGTGCTGACATCCAGGAAAAGTCTTTGCTTAACAGCACCACTGGAACCAGCAGGAATATGGAGCAAAGGACTGTTCCCATAGAAACAGAAAGGTCACTTCAATCTATGTCTGTGGATCATGTTTAATAATTATGTCTACTCTTTTAACTTTGAGTCCGTATTGGATACCCCAAATTATATATTATAAAGTATACATCCAGTCAGCAGCATTTTTATGCCTCTAATTTTTAAAATGCTTTAAATAACCATTAAGCTGGAATGAAAAGCATTCTCAAGTCATTTACCAAGAATAAATCATAAGGTATAAGAACCGGAAGCTCTAGTTTGGACTACATAATCATTTTAAAACACCAGGTATCTGCAGAGTTTTACTGAAACAGTCTCAGTACGTAAACCAATGTTTTCCTGTTCTGCAAATTTTCTAGCAAACTTTCTTTTCAAGTCAAACACAAATATTCGTATTTTTCTCTAAAATTGGTATATTTTTGTATATAGCAGACACTTTTGTGTATTGGAAGGAGAACTAAGCAATCAGATCTATTATCTGTAACAGTTTAAGCAGATAGATTTTGAAACTTCTTTCTCCCCCCTCCTATAAACAGATCTTAGAGGGAGGCTTCAGAACTACATTTGTTTTAATTGTGCTGCACTTGCATACCTCTCAAACATGCCACCATATATGTGGGTACTTAGCTTGTCACTGTGGAGATGCTATAGCATTAAAGGACAGGTGACTGTTGCCATTCTCTTCCATTCTCAAGTGATCACTAAATTATAAATCTTTTTTATGTTTTGTTGTTAGAATGAACATTTCTGGCCTTTGTATCCCAAACATAGAGAGACAACCTCACTTAGTCTTATAACGACAGGTTCTTCTCCATTAAGACCAAGAGTTTATATCTAATCCCAACAGGTCATATGGTAACTGTAATCAATCCAACCTTGCTGCTGCTTTTTGCTCTTAAAAAGTGAATCATACCAAGTTATCAAGCCCTGCAAACATTCTACGAGCACCTGTATCTACCAGGCATTGATCATTTCTGTAATAGGCACCCTGCCACTACACCCAGGTCCTTCTGGCTGATTAAAATCTATACCGCTGACAGTTGGCCTGCCCAGACCTGCCCCGACTCTTCCTGGACCCCACCGACGCTCATTCTCCCTTCTTGTAGCAGCCTTCATTGATAGTTATACTGTCAGACACCAACTGCCAGCCTGCCTGAACCTGCTCTCTGACTTGAGATTTGGATCTCTTGAAGAGTTAGCTAAGTCTCTAGAACTTGTCCAACCTGATTCAAAGTTATCCCAAATCCCCGATGACAAGTATTTGCTCTTATTTAATGTTGTTTACTCACCGTTGTTTCTAAGAAATATTATCTCTGCCACTGCTGCTGACCTGTCAGCCTTCTCCCTTTTCTTCTGTTTTCTTTTCCTCTTTCTTCTTCACTGACTGTCACTTTGCTAGTGCTTCTTAGGCTTCACATGGTTAACCAGTCTCAGTGCAGGTATCTTTTGGAGTCTTAGTTCTTCTCAGCTGGGATCATATGAGTAGTCTGATATGTGATGAACACATTTGTTTCCCCTTCCAACAATTTTTTGTTTGAAAATTCAGAAAATTTTGATCAGACTTTTCCAGAGATACAACTAGAAAAGCCTGATCAACTGGTGGTTCTGGTGGTGGTTCCGAAAAGTTGATTTCTGCATAACCAATGTTTCAATGTGTCTCCTTAATGAAGCCCTGCGCCTTCGACTATTCTTGCCTTTTAAAAAATAATTTTCCACTTCTGTACTCAATTTTTTAAAATCTGTAGAATGGAAGTATTAGCATTTACTTTTGTAACTAGTTCTGCTGTAAAATGTAAGAATTCATGTGGAACTTTCGGAAATACACTCATAAAATACATGATATGAGTACAAAGTCTTACCATCATTCAAATAAGTACATTATTATTGGATGTAAGCAGCATAGAAAGCATTCAAAAAAATTGTAAGAATAAAGGACTGTCCTAAAATAGTTAATTTTTAAAGGGTCAGAAAAAGTAAACATGTTATTTGATAAACAAAGACTAAGGGAGAGCATAACAAACAGCAAATAGCTTAATGGTCTACAAAATATGCAAATATTCATACTATGTTAATTTGACATTATGCAATTAAAACTAAGTCAAATCCCCTTTTGGTTGATACATTACCTCCTAATTTATATAATAATGCATTAAAAGCGATGTAAGGAAAACCTCCATAGATGACTAACAGAAGCTGAGCCTCTGCTGTATAATAATTAGTCACACTTATTCACATTTATTACTACATGCCAAACATTCTGCTGAGTGTTTTTTATGCATTAAACTTACTGAATATTTTAACTGAATATTTTTCATGCATTATGCTTCTTCCTACTCTTCTATTCCAAACATATTGTTCTGATCTCTGATCTTCCCTCTAAGTACCAGATGAAGAGCTTAGTCCTCTGAGGAAGAACACTGCCAACTGTGCCAGTTCTTATGGGGAGGTACATGAGACCCTTTAGAAGGATGATAGGAATTGAAGACCAGAACCAAAAGTTGCTGTTGGGTTAAGGGTCATTGCTGGGAGAGTCTGGAAGGGAAAAATCCCTTCTCTCCTCCTGTCTTCCATCTACGTCTAGCACCTTCTATTCAAAGAACAAAGCAGAAATCCAACTAACAAGAAGAAACCTGCAGATGGAACCTACAAAAGTGGAATTTATATAGAGAGTAGAATGGTGGTTACCAGAGGTTGAGGGGACAGGGAAGAGAAGACCAGAAAAGGGGAAATGTTGATGAAAGGGCACAAATTTCAGTAAGACAGGAGAACTAGGTTCTGGTGTTCTGTTGTACAGCAAGGTGACTATAGTTAATAAGAATGGATTGTACATTTCAAAATGGCTGAAAGAGTGGACTTTAAATGCCCTCATCACAAAGAAATCATAAGTACTTGAAGTGACAGATACGTTAATTAGCCTGATTTGATCATTCTAGATACATACATATATATATATACACACACACACACATCAAAACATCACACCCCATAAATATATACAATTGTTATTTTTAGTTTTATTTTTAATTGACACATAGTAATTGTATACAGATAATACAGTGTTATTAAATATAATCACCTTGCTGTGCAATAGATCACTAGAACTTATGTCTCCAATCTGATTGACCAACATTTCCTTTTTTCCCATCCACCTACCTCCCCCCAGGCTCTGGTAACCATCATTCTACTCTCTACTTCTATGAGTTCTTTAGATTGTCTTCTATGACGTTTTTAAATTCCATGCATAAGTGAGATCAGATGGTATTTTTCTCTCCGTGCCTGGCTTATTTCACTTAACATATCTCACAGGCTCATTCATGTTGTCACAAATAACAGAAATTCCCTTTTTTTAAAGGCTGAATGGTATTTCATTGTATAGAGATACTCAAATGGAAACAACACTTAGGTTGACTATTGTGAGTAATGCTTTAATGAACATGGGAGTGCCGACATCCCTTCATCATACTGATTTCATTTCCTTTGGGTCTATCTATACCAAGTAGTAAGATTGTTGGATCATATGATAATTCTACTTTTTTTTTTTGAGGAATCTCTACACTATTTTCCAAAATGGTTTTACTAATTTACAATATCACCAACAGTAAGTGTAGAAGGGTTTCCTTTTCTATACGTCGTTGCCAAATTTTAAGCTCTTTCATCTTTTGATAATAGCTCATCTAACAGGTATAAGGTGACATCTCATTGTGGTTTGTTAATTAAAAATACAATAGAACCTTAAGAAAAGAAAAAAAAATGTAGTTTGCAGACAGTCTTCCCCCAGCATCACAAACAGAGTATATAGAAGAGTGAATTTGGAGAGATTCAAATTTGGAGAGGTTTGTTGAGAAACAACAACTTCATAAATGGAGAATATAATAAATATGAATTCTGAGTAAATCTCTCACAGATTCTCCCAAATTTCACATCTGTTCTCCCAGGAATTTTAAAAAATGTTACATATCTAGTAACAAAATAAATATGCATTTGTATTCTTCTCATGATATTTTATGTTATGCCAACAGTAAATGTAGAAGAGATTCACTATAGGTCAATAACTTTGATTTCATCTAATTAACAAGGTACTTTCATCAGTTAATGCAAGATAAATACATAATTTATGACCCATAATCAAATTTCACATAATGAAAGTCCTAATTTGACACATTAGCTACATTATGTCCATTAGAGCTTGTCTTTTACAGGTACTGCCAATGAAGCTGGTATATATTGGTATAGCACAGGGCAGAAGTAAGGTGGAAAAAGTGAAGAAGTAAATTATGCTATAAAATATTTACCATCAATTGCCAGCTCATTAATCAGACAAAAACAATAGAGACAGCCAACAGTGCATTTCCCCCCACTTTTCTGGAGATTTACCGCCTCCTGTGTGAGTGAGTGTTTTCTGCAGAGCCGTTTTCAATTGTCTATGATGGTATGCCCGCAAGGGGCTTCCCATGCCATGGTCTGTTAAAATGCGACCCTGGAAACCAGGTACTCTTGCAGGAAACAGAATCCCCCGAGGCCCTCACTAATGGTCAGGGGTCAAAAGGCTAATACCCTTGCTTTTATGGTCCTGACAAAGAGATTTTGCCTCTCTTTGGCCCTTAATGCCATCTTCCTTTACTTGATCCCACACATGATGTTTATCATGCGTGAGCAGTCAAGATGTTTCTTTTTTCCTTTCTTTATAAGAAACAATTTTCTAGGTGCAAATATACCTCAGAACAATTGAGTTTCTTAAAGTACCTGCAGCTTCAATATGCAAAGCTGTCCCTCTGTATACGCAGCTCTCCCATGTCCTTTGGTAAATTCCAAGAACTTTTATGGCCTCAGAGCCCACCTCTCATCATGAAATTCTCTAACCCTTGGGGACTTGTGTCTGACTTCCTTAAGTTTCCAGAATCCATCTCTTGTCTTCTTTAGGGGATATTTCAGGGTTAAGGGATTTCTTTGTCTTAGGCTTGATTTTCTAGCCCTCATCTAAAAATGTATTTCTGTTGCACTCCAATTATTCCCTTGAACTTTGTGTTCCATTCAAGAAGCAAGAGGTCCCCACCTACACTGTACTGACAAATGCCCTTTAATGCTTGTCTTTCATGGCTGATGTACTGATGCCCATTTCTCCCTCCCTTTTATAATAGGGCACTGTCAGCATCATAGGTTACTACTGCCTGTCATTTAAGACTCACATTTATACATCAGTTCATACAGATTTCACCTAACATTGCAATGTAGCCCTTAAGTTTTACATTTACCATTTACAGAAAGATTGTAATCTATTCACAGGGGATAAAAATCATTCCATATAGGATAATTTTAAGAGGTTAAACCAATTATTGGGTTGTTACAATGACAGAAATGGGGCAAGGACATCAACAGGCCAAGGATAATGTCCAGGAAGGGCAGTTTCAACTGGGACTGTCTAATATTATTTCTAATATATCTACATATACAGCCAGTCATTTGACAAGAATAGCCAGTGAATCCGTCTTTAGAAATTAGTAACTCCAGGCAGATGCAGCTTAAAATTCCAAGTTAGATGTCAGAGTGCTAATGAAAAGAGCCTGAAATTTGGAGACAGGCATACCCAGGTTTGAAGGATGGCCCTCCATCAGTTTTTGCTGCCAAGCTTCCTCATATTTAAATAGTTTTTTAAGACTTTTAAGAAAATGAATGAATTGGCAAATATAAAGTTGAAAGCATAGTACAGTACACATTACTGTAATAATTAGTAGTATTTCTCATGTGTGCCCCTATCATCTTTCTATAATTTGCTACATCTTTTATTTTGGAGGGGATATTGGCTCTATGCTACTCTGCATTCTATCCATATGCTGAAATTGGCTCATAATCACTATGCCCAACCCTTGCTATTTGTGTATGGTATTAAATATTAGCCTATTTCACACCTTCTCAGTGAAAACACCATTGCCCCCAAAGGGATTAAAGTTGGTTATTTGCACAGCAGCAGCAGCAGCAAAAAAAAAATCCAAAACTCATTCTCCTTTTATGAATAAAGCACAGATATGCATTCAGTACATAAAGAGGTATACAGTGCATGTATGCTGTTTAAATTTCACCTGTGGAAGGGGAGATTACGAAATAATGTCTAAAAAGGCTTTTTGTGTGTGTGTGTGAGGAACAATATGAAAAATCAATTGAGAAACACTCAATTGATTTAGCTACATTACCCCAATTTCTCCTACAGCCATCCTACCAGTTCTGCAACTGATTAGACAGGGAAGAACTTGTCCAAAGCCACCTAGTTATTGAGTGATAATTATATAGTTTAAGTGCAACTGAGCTCTGAATGATTTTACCTTCAGAGGGAGAGGCTGACAAATTAGATATTACAGTAAAAAACATGGTTCCAGTGAACATTTCCTCATTCAGAAAAGTCTGTTAGCATCTAAGTGGAAGTGACAAATGTGTCTTGGTTTCACAGTAGTGGAACTATTGAAACCTTTGGCTCAAAAAATCTGAGAACTTCTCTTCTAAAAGCACAAATGAGCCATCAATACTTCTTGTCATAGAAGAATCAGGAAGACTGAGTTTTAGTTCTACCTGTGTCAAGAATGTGTGAAATGTCACTTAATGTTTGTAGACCTCATTTCTCTAATCTATAAAATCTATAGATTCTCTTTCATTTCTTCCTTTCCTTCTTTCCTTCCCTCTTACCTTCCTTCCATATGTCCATCCTTCCTTCCACCCTCTCTCTCTTTCTTCCTTCCTTCCTCCCTCTCTCTCTCTCCTTTCCTTTCTGCATTCCTTTTGTTTTTAGTAGCAAAATTTATTTCCAAAATAAAATATCTCTGAGACTCTAAGTGTAAAATAGAAGAAACAGAGCTCAGAAGGTCAGAGTCCTATTTACTACCCCCACCCTGACATTCCTCAAGTAGCTCAGGACTCTGGAGCCCTGTGGAATACAGTTAGAAGACCACTGAAGTCAGTCCCTTCAATTTTAAAGTCTTTGGCTTTGAGCTCCTACTCTGAAGTAGTTGTTTGTATCTACCAACAGTTACTGTGCAAACAATTTTATCAGCATGCACCTATGCCTAGTGAGATTGGATATTTTCATTAGCCACCTTGCCAATGAGTTTTTATCATTACCCAAACACACAGATATTTACGCATATTTAAATATGTGCTTAAGAAGTAGGAAGATATGAGTTAATGGATTCATTAACAACAATTGCCACATGAGTAGGCTGAGCTGATCTTTACACTTTAGTTCTCAGTATAAGAATTTAACCAGATCGTTGCTGTCTTTACAAACAAAACTTTTGATACTTTAAGAACCCTAATGATGAAGACTGGATGAAAAAATAATTTAAAACTGGTTACTCAGCAGGCACAGTGTATTAAAATACTCCCTTACTCAAACTGGAAATCCCAATTCGAATTCTACATTTAAGTTCCGGGGTAGTTGGTTTCTACTCCAAGTTCAGTGCAATATCAAACTTAGAATAAAAATGATCAAGGCCTTGCGATTCTTATGGATGTGTCACACCTTTTCTGATTGCTATACTGTCATCATGGCAGCCTTCTCAGTAGCCTCCCCCAATTAATGGATTTTGGTCTACTTACCTCATTTAGTTCTAAAATATTTGTGTCTTTCTCATTCTTGCTTGTATTTCTGGTCTCTGACTTTGCCAGTTAGGTAAGAGCAGATTTCAACTTGCTGTGCTGGCTCTAACCCAACTTTCTCTTCGAAAATTTTCCATTAACTGACCGCTGTTTTGGAGCACACATGTTTTCAGATGCCTAACTTAATGCCATGGGACTGTCATATTCTTACTTTTTTCCTGACCTCTTAGCCTTGGACCCGTCTCTACCAGCAGAGGAGGGAGGCCTGCATACTGTTGCACAGTTTGCAAATGCTTGTATTATTAATAGGTCATATCCACTTGAAAGATTAAACAGTTATTTAATATGTAAGGGTTGTGTTTTGTTTGTTTAATTGATTTTTAATTTAATGTGTTTGGTATTATAAAGTCAATAAGTGATCATAGGAAATTATTTTGCTGTGAACTTAATTGAACATATTAATGAGCAGTCATCTATTTTAACCAAGTATATAGTATTTTCCAGTGTTCAGTTTTCTTCAAAGGGAATGTATTTTGTACACTCTTAAACGTTGTATTTTGTGATTTAGTAAACTAAGCCAGCAGAGTATCAATGTATTTTCATGAAAAGTGCAATTTGAAATTCTGCATTTTTCATCAGTGGCAGTGGCTGTGGCATTTAAATGTACAATTCTATTTTTGAGGACTTGAAGTATTTTGTTGCCTTCTGTATTTGTGTGTGTGTGTGTGTGTGTGTGTGTGTGTGTGTGTGTGTGATGTATGCAGAAATGCACTAGAGCTCTTTGAAATAAAGAGAAAATAAGTAGAGTATCAAAGATTTACCTGTCTTCCTCAAGCATTTTCTAAGTGCTTGAAATCAATTACTATGCTTCTTCCCTGGGCTTATATTTTACCATTTTTGTTTATTTAGAGATATAAAAATGTAAATTATTAACACCAAAACGTGAATTTTTGGATGTCTTTATCATGTGATAGATGGACAGGGCTACTAAAGCTACCTGAAAATCATTAGAATTAAGTGTATGACTGACAATTTGTGTGTGGTTTGCAGACATCCTCTAAGTTTGTTTGAAATGATGTTTAGTTTACATAATAGTAAGTAGTGTGTCCATCTATTTGAGCTAATGGCGATACTGCAACTTTAAAAATTGGAGACAACTTATACTACTTCCATCAGAAGACTTGTTAGTGTATGAGAATTACAATCATGCTGCTGTCTCCCTACAGACTCTAAACCAATTACACCATTAATATGGAGGTATAAATGAATGAGAAAATGGTCATCTTCATTACTGGTAAATATGTAATGGAAAGTAGAGCTTGGATTAGAGAGCTGAACTCTGGCTTCCTAATACCCCATGCTTCCCCAGTGGCCATGAGTGTGATTCTTGAGACTCATTATCAGAGAGAGGAAGCAGCTCCGCAGAGCTGTGGCTTCCCCTGCCAGTCATGCTAGGGAAGCTGCTACTTGTGACAGCAGTAGCAGAAGGCAGAATGTGCCTTCTACAGCCAGCTGATCCCCAAAAGAGAAGCTTGGAAGGACTGAGTTATGCATTCCTAGTGCCTTTGCCTAATCTTACTGATCAGTTAAATGACTTCCCCTTCCAGAGGGAACCATATAGATGTCTGGGTAAAAGACAGATTAGGGAGGCCTGCATATAGAGTTGGTAGTTGAAAACTCTAGGGTAGCCATTATTATTCGAACTTAGAAAATGAGAGAGCACCCTGATAGAGGTCAGGGACTCCATCAAGGTCACAGAGCTAGTCACTGATGGAGCGAAGCTTCAGATATTCTACTCGGAGAGGCTGCCTCAGTCAAAGGTAGCATGGCTGTAGACCTGTGCTATTGCATACAGCTACTCATTTTCTTCTCACATAGTAGTTGCCATAGAATAGTCAGTCCTATCTTGTGCTAAAATCTGTTCTTCAGGGAAAGATGATTATTGCTCCATTAGCACATCCCTATTAATCTTTTGGTACATGCTACTCTCTTCTCTGTCTGAGAGAAACTTCACTCAATTTCTTTGAGCCAGAATCTCCTAATCATGGTCACTGTCCCCTGCTCTGCTTCCTTCCTCTAACTCTGCCCTCTCTCACCACATGTGAGATACTCTGTGCTCTGTATCTGGACAGTGCCCCCAGTCTCTCCTGCTGGTAGTCCTGCTGTTGCATTTTGTAACATAGCCCTGCTTTCTTAAAGCTGGATGCTTTCTACTCTCTATTTTCCACCTTGAATAGGTTAAGATCAATTAAGATGATTAACCAAAAAATGAGAAAGGATATTTATAGTGGAGCAATTTTACTAGATGAAAATGTTTTATACACTCTGCTCTCTAATCAAAAGAAGCAAACAAAGCTCAGCAAACAAACAAAAATTCTCAACAACTTTATCCAACAAAATCGATGCACAAACCAAACTTTCCAATGCTTTCTCCCCTCCCCACATGTGCTGGTGCCCATACTGATATGTTTTACATTCACCCTAGGAAAAATAATTTAATGGACTTGGAGAGGCTTTCCAGGCAATATTCAAATGAGTGTTTCATGTGTCCACTTGTGATTTCTGCTTATGTTACCATTTTGATTGTATATCAGCTCTGCCAAGGAAAAGAGGCCCACCTGACAGAATTACTTAATTTTGAAATCTATGTATAAGGAACACCTATCTATAAAGCTATTTACATCTTTATTAACTCAGTGATTCCAATATAATAAAAAATTCAAAATATGGGTTGAATCTTAATTTCAAATGTAAGTTCAAAATATGGGTTGAATCTTAATTTTTATGAAAACAATTCTATTTAGTTAAATGTCACCAGATAGTTACTGTGACCCAACTATATTAATAAAGAACTGGCTTGAGGTGAATTAGTGGGAACAAAGCTTCGGGGACAGAAAACCTGGGATGGAGGCCAGCTTTAACAATCACCCTGTGACCACGCCCTTGTGCAAGTCAGTAATTTCCTTTCTATCTTAAAGTTCTTCATGTATACAGTGTGAATAATAACACTGTGCTCATTGATTGTGTTGGGATTAAATTAAGAGAACGTAAAGTTCTTAGTACAGTTCCTAGCACATGAAAAGTTCCTTATGGGCCAGGTGCAGTGGCTCACACCTGTAATCCCAGCAATTTGCGAGGCCGAGGCAGGTGAATCACTTGAGTCCAGGAGTTTGAGACCAGCCTGGGCAACGTGGTGAAACCCTGTCTTTTAAAAAGATATACAAAAATTAGCCAGGTGTGGTGGTGCATACCTATAGTCCCAGCAGTCCCAGCTACTTGGGAGGCTAAGGCAGGAGGATCATTTGGGCACAGGATGCGGAGGTTGCAGTGAGCTGAAATTGCACCACTGTACTCCAGCCTAAGTGACAGACTGAGACCCTGTCTCAAAGAAAAGTTATTCAGAAATGTTAGTTATGTGATTATTGAATTTTTAAGGCTTGTGGAAATTGAGCATAATTGACACTATGCAATGAAAGAAGGGATGGCTTTTTGTTATTCTCTGAAGTCAACTTCCCTATTTAGATACTGATTCAAACAAATAAATGAGGAAACAGGTCTTGTGAAAATATAAACAATCTGTATGAATAATTAAAATATTCTGAAATGTATTGAAGGCTAGACAGGAAACAGTGAGATCCTTTCCACACCCACAGATATACTATTTTCTTATATTGCTAAAGTTATTTCCAACTATTATCTCATTTGTTCTTTCAACAGCCCTTCCAATTGTTAACGTGATTTTACAAATATGACACCTGTGGCTAAGAAAGATAAAATAAATTGGCTAAAGGTTCACAGAAGCTGTAAGAAAAGACTCAGGAGAATTCACATGGTCTTGTTTCCTGTTCATTGTTGTTTATATGAGTCCCCATTACTTCTAACGGTATGAAACTGTGTAAAAGTTGTTAAGTTCTGTACATTTTCATTTGCATTCTTATAAAATGCAAGCAGTGTAAATTTGTGAATAATCTTTTTCTTAAACTGAAGTTCTCTGGAAAAAGCACATAAAGTTTTTATGAAAATGTAAATGACAAAAACAATATCCATTTCATTGTAGTTCCCTGTAAAATGAAGATAATAGATACGCTATTTTAAAACGTTTTTGTTTTTGAACATTTGTAATGGTCCTGGATTAAGTTTCATTAAAATAAAAGAATATGGGCTACATTGAGAAAATTGTCTAGGGCCTATGGAGAGGAAAATCATGTTTCTGTGAAATAGTATATAACTTCATGAAACCCATAAGATGCTAGTAATGCTTGTAGAACAGTGCTTATTTTTGAAATTTCTAAATAAGCCAGCTTGGTTGGAAACTTTCAACCTCAGACATCATGGTGGATAGGGTAATTATAGATTCAACAAACTTCACTAATCACTTGAAACTTTTTTTCCAATGGTACAGCATATAGAAGGTTTTCAATTCATGTTGGCAATTATTGACAAAATTACCGTAGAAGAAGAAAGAGTATAACTTTGGAGTTGAATGGTTCGAAAATATACTCACATTCAGGATTCTGTAATGAATTTACTATGCCTTGGACATATTACTTAACCTCTTCAAATTACCTTTTCTAATTTTTAAAATGAGAGGCTACTGGGATTATTCCAGAATTAGAGATCACCTATATGAAAAATCTACAGTGTAGTGTAAGCTACATAAAAGACGGTGATTGTCTGAGTTTTCCTGAAAGCAGAAGTCTGAGACACAGACATGCATGCTGCAGTTTATTTGGGTGGAAGACTCTGTGAGGAAACATTGTGACTGAAACAGGGGAGGCAGCAGAGGTGTGTAAGGGTGCGTCTAGAGTCCATGGGGCCTCCACTCTCCTAAGACCTTGAAACGTGGAGACCACCTCCTCTGTGTATCCATCAGAATAATAGGCTAGAGCGTTTGTCCATTGTCATAGTTCTTGTTCTCTAAGGATCTATTTCTTCTAACCTCATTTTAAAATAAATGGCACAGGCTTATGAATACCCTTTTTTGGTCAAGATGCTGTGATTATTGATTGCCAAAGCTAAGGCTAGTCTTTCCACTGTTAAGGCTTCACGATTTTCTAAACAAGATGGAAGACTTTATTCAACAGAATATGCTACCATTTTTAAGAGAACAGCAGTTGTCAGCATGCAGGGAAAGTGCTCTTACCAAGGGCTTGGCTGAAATGAAGAGGTGGTCATATTAGGGAACTTGAATCAGAGGAGAAAGATGAAATAAACAGGACACAACGTGTTGGTAAGGGTAATGTATTAGCCAGAATTCTCCACAGGAACAGAACCAGTAGGCCACAGATGTAGATATGTAAGAGGAGATTTAGTGTGGGAATTGACTCATGAAGTTATGGAATCTGAGAAGTCCCACCATCTGCTCTCTGCAAGCTTGAGAACCAGGAAAGCCAGTGGGCAATGGTGTCACTCCCAGTTTGAGGCTGAAGGCCTGAAAACTACAGGGGGTTTGGGAGTAACTGGTCTCAAAGTTCAAAGGCCCAAGAACCAGGAATTCTGATGTGTAAGGGCAGAAGAAAATAGATGTCCTGGCTCTGGCTGAAGGAAGGAGGGGGGAGGGAGGGAGGGAGGGAGGCGGGGAGAGAGAGAGAAAGAAAGAAGAAGAAGAAAAAAGAAGAAGAAGGAGGAGGAGGAGGAGAAGAAAAAGAAGAAGAGAAAGAAGGAGAAATAAGAGAGAGAAAGGAAGAAAGGTAAAGAAAGAGAGGGAGGGAGGGAGGGGAAAGGAAAGGAAAGGAAGGAAGGAAAAGAAAAAGAAGGAAAGAGAAGAAAAAAAAAGGAAGGAAGTTAAAAAAGGAAAAACAAAGAAAAAAGAAAGAAAAGAATTTGTTATTCCTTTGCCTCTTGGTTCTATCTGGGCCCTCACTGGATTGGATGCTGCCCACCCATGTTGGTGAAGACAGATCTTCTTTATTCTGTCTACTGCTTTGCATACTAATGTCTTCAGGAAACGCATTCACTCGCACACCAAGAAATAATGTTTTACCAGCTATCCGGGCATCCCTTAAGTCCATTTAAATTGACACATAAAAGTAATTATGACACAAAACTTTCAGAGAAATGAAAGTTGCTGTGGATGAGGGTAAAACCTTAAAGGGAAAAAGAAAATTCTAAAGATTTTTTACAAGATCTTTCTTTGTGGTATCCTGCATAAATCTATAATACATCTTCAAAGTCTTGTTTTTCTTTACAGTTTTCAGAGTTAAACTACTGATACCGGGTAATAAGGCCTCTTTACTTTATGGGGATTATATATGAAATGTGTGCACACATAGTACTTTGCCAGTATTCAAATCATCCTCTATGACAAGTGCTGCATACCTCAAGTTATTTGGATTTAATTCTCAAAGATGTCTCCATTATGTGTCTCTAGTTCTTCTAATTGTCATGCTGTGCATCTAGTTATGTTATAGCTGATATTGATTTGCAATTAATGTGTAGGACTTAGGGTAATAGCTATGCCAAAAGATTGCATTTGATTACTACATTGGTTTTTTTTAAACTTTCTCATAAAATACTTCATTTAAATATCAGAAGGGGGGTAAGCATTTCACTGTTACAGACACTGGGACTCAAATATGTTTTGTGGCTTTTCTAAATCCATATGGTTCTTTAAGTCCATACTGTGTGGACAGTTAAATTTAGATCTTCTATCTCCTAGCCTAGTTTTTTTTCCCACTGTGTATGGCTGCATTGTCATAATATTTGTATGCTTGAAATTGTACACTGCTTTATAAATTGATATTCTATAATATGTTAAGTATATATCTGATATATATTAGTTACCCAAAGTAGAAGACATTATAAAATAATTTATAATATTAAATGTTTTCCCTACAAATACAATACGGACACGTATGTATTTGTGACCTACACTAAAAATATTAAGATTTATAAAATTCAAGATATTATCATTATCATATGCATAACTCTGTGCAAAATACTATAGAAAAGTCAGAAGAACTAAAAATCTTCACCTTTGGAAGTATGACAATCTAGTTTGGAAGATAATTCTAATTCCCAAAGAAAAATCATAAATAGCACATAAGTGAGTACATACCCAATAATATAGGAAATAGTTCAGAGATCTGGAATGGAGATGAATTGGACGGGATCCAACTGGAGTGAATGATATATATATTGTAAATATTGGGAAGAATGTGAAATTAGAAGATGAGGGGGGGAAAAGGTGTGTTTTACAAAAGTGAGAAAATCTGTTTTATTCAAGGTTATCAATAGAGTGGAACGAGATTATGGATGGATGTTAGGCATAAGAATTTAGACTTGAGGCTTTTAGCATAACATTTTCCTGAGTGTTGCCTGAAAGCATCCAGGATACCCAAAGACATTTTAAGGGACTATGAAGTATACAGTGAGCCCTATTTTCATTATAATACTAAAGCATCATTTGTCTTTTTCACTGAGTTGACATCTACACTGCTGGTACAAAAGTACTGGTGGGCAAAATTGCTAGTGTGTTAACATGAATCTTGGCACAGCCACCAAAATAGTTATTAGTCATTCTGTTCTTCACTACCATGAACTTACTATTTTTTTTCTGTCCAGTTACAGTTGAATGCTATTGCTAAAGCAAGGAAAATTAAGTTTATTAAATCTCAGTTTACCAGGTTCCTACATGATGAGAAAGAAGAACTTATAATCCTTAAAGTATGATGGTTGCTTCAAGGAAAAGCTCTTATGAGGTTAGGTTGCAAGCTGATCTAGTTGCTTTTTTCATGGAATGCCATTTTTAGTTGAAGGAATGACTGACAGATAATTATGTTTATTCAAACTTGGATATATGGTAGATATTTCCTTGAAAATGAATGGAGTAAGCTTGTCACTTCAAAGAAACAAACTGACAGTATTTGTTGCCAAGGATAAAATCTGAGCTTTCAGGCAAAAAGTAGAACTTTGGAAAATGTATTCCATCACCATGAGTTTGATAGCATTTCCATTCTTAAATACTTTTTTGATGAGATTGGTGATGATATTAACAAGTGTATTTTTTATAATCTATAGTAAAATCTGTCAGCTCAGTGCACCAATGTTTACCAGATGAGACATGTATGATATTAGGAAATCATCATGAAAAAAGTAGATGCATAAATGAAAGGTCCATTTAAAGTGCAAAATTGACCAATGGATTTTAATATAATAGTATATGGAAAGTTTGTTAATATTGTTTTGGCTCCTACACTGCCATTAACCTTCAAGAAACTACCCCAGTCAAGTAATAGAGTAGTATCAAAATAAATAAATCTGTATTATCAGAAAAAGTTATTAAAATACTACTTCTATCTCTTGTGGCAGCACATGCCTGTAGTCCCTGCTACTTGGGAGGTTGAGAAGGGGGACCAGTAGTTTGAATCTATCCTAGGCAACATTGCAGACCCCATCTCTTAGAAAAATTAAAATACGTCTCAATTTTTCAACCATATTGCCTGTCTGCAGCTGGGTTTTCATTATATACCTTTACCAAAACAAGTTATAGATTGAATCTAGAAGAAAATATAAGAATCTAATTGTCTTCCATTAAGCCAGTAATTACAGATATCTGCAAAAATCTAAAAAAAGAAGCCACTCCTCAATAACATTTTGCTTTGAAAAGAGCACTAAGTATGCACACTAAGTAACTTAAATGCTTTATAATTTGAGGTTGATAAATTGATATGGTAATTACTATTGAAACAGAGCACTACTCTATAGTACCTGTGATAAAAATTGTGGTGGCTGATGCTCAAGTCTGGTTATAAGTGTTTTGGAAGTATGAACATTTGATTAACAGCTAACACATTGTAGTTATCTGTACTCTGGACTAATCATATTTGGTTTTCAAATTTTGCATATGGACACATTAGTAATTTTTGTAAGCCCTTCAGTAAATCATAAGACCTCTTTATTAGGTCATAACCAGCATTGCGTTTTAATTTTCATAAAATATATTCCTTGTTAAACATATAATGGGCTTACCTTTATTATTATAAATAAATACATAAATTTTTAAATATTTTTCAGTTTTAATTCCAAATATGGCAAATATCAACAGACATAATCCACAAAAAACAAAGGACTGAGATATCCTCAATATTTTATAAGATTTTAAAGGGGTCATGAACCCTACCAAGATTTTTAAAAATCATGAGATCTATATATTTAGCTTACAAATGGTTACAGCCTTCATGATGGCGATTCTGACAGGCTGGGAAGTGTAACCTTCAGGCGAAACCAGCAGGCACTTTGAGGGATGGGAGAGTGGAACAGGGATATATGCTGACAAGGTTGGCCAAGTAAACATATTCAACAGGTTGAGGGAGGTCTTATGGATATTCACAAAGGGGGTCCTGACACATGCATACTGAACAAACATGTATGTTACGTGTGTCCCATGTTCATTTTAGAGTGGAGATAACATTTAAATGCATTACAGTTAGGTCCTATATGTCAAAAGGTGAGACAGGAACATGAAGGTATTCAAATGTGCAGCCTCTGTGAACAGGCCAGACTGAGCCCAATGGTCGGTGGTCTCTTACCAGGAGAAAGTTACTGAAATTAGTCTCTTAGTCAATCAGAGCTATGTAGTTATGGTTTGTTGGACAGGGAGTTCAATTGGTCAGTGTCTGATGGATGAGCTGCAATTATATTGCTTATCTACAGGCCAGGGCTTATTTACCTACTAGAAAAAGAAAAACCTTGTGGGAGTTATAACAGAGTTTATTCTTCAAGTGTAGAGGTACATGACTTAATGCATGCCTGGCATGGCCTTAGGTCATGTTTATAATTTGGTATCTTATTGCCATGAAAAGTTTTGCTCTGTTGGTTATCATCTCTAGTTTATCATTAATGCTGGTCAATTGTGTTAAATCTGCAAAAAGGAGGGAGTATAATGAGGCATGTCCTCATTCTGTCTTGGCCAGATACTCAGATTTTTAAGGTCTCTCTGGGGTCCCTTTGGCCAAGAGAGGGTTCATTCAATCATGTGAGGAGCGCAGGATTGTAGTTTTAGTTCTCGGGCCAAAAAGATTAACAACTGCCAATTTGGCAGAAGGGCAACCACTGAAGATTTTTGAGTCTTCAATTTTGTATCCCTTCTACCCAGTGTCTATACTATAATAAAGAGGTCTGGTTTTAATCCCTCTTTAAATCCCTTCAAAGGCCAAGGTCTTTAGCATTCCTTAACACTTCAATAAAGGCCCCTATGAAGATCCTCTAGCTTTCATCCCCAGACACCACTCATCATTTCACATACTGCAATTACTTACGGGGATCAAGGACACATCCCACTGTGCTATGCGGTGCCCTCATGCCTTAGCTGGTGCTATTTCCCTCTCCTGGAAAGCCTTTCATGCCTTTTTTTTTTTCTTTTTCCTTATTCTTTTTTTTTTTTTTTGCTGCCTGTGTGTTACTTGTCTATTAAGACCTTGATTGTGTTCATTTTCCTTGGGAAACTGTAGCTGAACTCTGAATCTGGGTAATGTGTTACCCCATATTATTATGACATTTCTTGATTCTGTGTCCATTTTCTCTAGTGGTTAGTAAGCTTCTTCAGGACAGAGACCTTGTGCCTAACCCATAGTTAATGCTTAAAAATGCTTATTGCATTTGCATTTGCTTGCTCAATAATGCTTGCATAATCAATGATAATACATGCTTGCTTAAAAATAATTAATACAAATACTAGTTAGGAGAGTTAGTCTGATAATTACCTCGAAAATGATTTCAAGTCAGAAAGGTCTGTAGAATGACTTAAGCAAAATTGTGGTAAACAAACAAAACAAGTACGTAAGTCAGACTCACTTTTTCCTCCTTGTTTGCATGCAGATCGAGTGACAATAACAAGTTCTGAAAAAAACATTTAAGAGTAGATCTATGCTAGCATACCCTTACCCAGCTTTCAAAAAATGGGGTCAGTTATTTAATATTTTTAAAAGCACATTTGTTTTATGAAGGCCAGCTCTCACATTTTAAGGTCACTGTTACAAATTTGATTTCCGTGCAAGAGGTTTTAAACAAAAACTACATTGTTTCAGAATAAAGATTTAGCATAACATAAAAAAAAATCACTGGACTAATGTTGAAATATGAATAAATTGAATTTAATTTCTTGCTTGGAGTAATTAAACCAGTAATAAGTAAAAGTAGCGGTAAGTAAAGTAATTTAAGTAGTAGTTACATTTAAAAATGAGGGTATTTTCTTACAAATATGCTCATTGCCCTGCAATGATTCACTTTAAATTCATCTAGACGTGAGAAACACGTTTGACTACAGAAATGATAGATGAGCACTTCTTATTAATATTTCTACATCTTAATGCTATTCAAATGCATGCTAAGGGATCCTAGTCTTATTTGTTTTTTTGCTTTTCTAGATGTCATTCCATTTCAGCTATTTCCTTAGTCATAATGTAAGTCTATTAGCATACCACGTGGGCTGAACTTGCACAGCTGTCCTTGCCAGCGGCTGCCCTGCAGTTGCTCCATCATTGGGGTAACCAGCTGTTACTTATTTAAAGCCTCCGTCATTTTGTATGACAGAGTAACTTAATTATTCCCTGCTTTGGAGATGTTAAATGAAATTATCTTCAAAACAAGTGCACTTCATTTAATATTTTTCTCCATCAAGTACTTGAACTGTGACATTTACGTCATAAGCACTAAGTAACTAAATGCTTTATAAATTGAGGCCTTTTGATAGGGTAATTATTATTGAAGCAAAACACTTTTCCAAAAGTACCTGTGATAAACATTATAGTGACTGATGCTCAAGTCTGGTTATAAGGGTTTTGGAAATACAAAAATTTGATTAACAGATAACATGTTTATTTACACTCTAGACCAGATAAATTTTGTTTTTCAAATTTTTGATAGGGATACATTAGTGGATTTTTACATCCCTTCAGTAGATCATAAAATCTCTTTAAAGTGTCATGACCAGCGAAGGAAGGAAGGAAGGAAGGGAGGGAGGGAGGGAGGGAGGGAGGGAGGGAGGGAGGGAATAGTAAGGGTAAGTTTTATGAAATTTTATTTTAGTTATATATAAAGTACCTGTGATAAACATTGTAGTGACTGATGCTCAAGCCTAGTTATAAGTGTTTTGGAAATATGAAAATTTGATTAGCAGATAACATATTTATATATACTCTAGACCAGATAAATGTTGTTTTTCAAATTTTGGTTAGGGACACATTAGTGGTTTTTGTTAGCCCTTCAATAGATCATAAAATCTCTTTAATGCATCATGATGAAGGAAGGAGGGAAGGAAGGGGAAGGAACGGAAGGAAGGATTTTATTTTATAATTAGTTATATATATTATATATATATTTAGTTACATAATAATTATGTAACTAAAATAGTTATACATAACTAAAATAAATTATACATATACATATATATATAACTAAAATAAGTATACACATAAACATCTTGGATAAGATACAAATGTTTTTCTAAGTGTGGTTACCCTGTCAAAAAAGTTTAAAAACCCAAATCATGAGAGTATCACATAAACCTTTATAGCATTTACCTGATTAAACTCCTGAACACACTCGTAATCTCACAAATATTTTGCCCATCGTCATGTTTTTCCCCTTTAACTTTTTTTTCTATTTTTTAAACTGTAGTAGAAGTACACAGAAGATAAAATTTACTCTCAACCATTTTTAAGTATACAGTGCAATGATGCTAAGTATATTCATATTGTTGTGCAATCAGCACCACCGTTTGTCTCTATAACTCTTTGCATCTTACAAAACTGAAATTATTTACCCATTAAACAATATCTTCTCAATTCCTCTTCCCCCAGACCCTGGATCTGCTTTGTCTCTGTGATTTTGAGTACTCTAGGTACATGATTGTCTGTTTTGTGACTTGCTTGTTTCACTTAGGATAATGTCTTCCAGATTCATTCATGTTGAAGCATATGTCAGAATTTCCTTTCTTTTGAGGCTGAACAATATTCTGTAGTATGTTTAAACCACATTTTGTTTTTCCATTCATCTGTCAATGGATATTTAAGTTGTTCCAGGTTTTAGCTCTTATGAATAATGCTACCGTGAACATGGGCATACAAATATCTCCTCAAGACCCTGCTCTCCATACTTTGTGTCATATATTTAGAAGTGAAATTGCTGGGTTATATAGTAATTATATTTTTAATTTTATGATAAACTGCCATATTGTTTTCCAAAGCAACGTTACCATTTTACATTACTGCAAACAGGGCACAGGGATTCCAGTATCTCCATATTCTCGCCAACATGTGTTTTCCGTTGTTATAGTAGTAGCTATCCTAATGGGTATCAGGTGGTGTCTCATGATTTGCATTTTCCTATTTATCAGTAATGCTGTGCATCATTTTATGTGCTTATTAGCCATTCATAATCTTCTTTGAAGAATTGTATATTCAAGTCCTTCGCCCATTTCTTAATATAGTTGTTTATTTGTTTTTCCCCTAGTTTTTAAATTTGAGATAATTTTAGACTTACAAAAGCATCATAAAAATGTCACAGAAAACTCCCCCTTGCCTTTTTCCAGCTTTCCCTAATATGAACATTGCATATAACCATTGTAAGTAAAATGATCAAAACTAATAAACTAACATACTAAGAAAACTACCAGCTTTATTCGGATTTCAACAATTTTTCCATTAATATCCTCTTTGAGTCGTAGTATCTAACCCTGGATCCCACGTCATCTTAAGTTGTCATGCTTCCTTAGTTTTTTTCAGTCTGTGACAGTTCCTTAGGCTTTCTTCAAATTTAATGAGCTTGAGAATTTGAATAGTACTGGTCAGTTAACTTTGTAAAGTACCCCTCAATTTTCTCTTGATTAGATTGAATGTATATATTGTTGGGAAGATTGTCACACAAATAATACACTCTTATCATTGTATCATATCAAGGATATGATGACTTATATGTACTAATATGCAGTAATATGTTTTATTATTTGTGAATGAACCTTGCTTATTTGCTTAAGGTAGCTTTTTCCAGATTTCTCCGTTATGAAGTTATGATTTTTTCATTGGTAATTGGTAAATATTTATTTGGAGGAGATATTTTGTAATGGTATAAATAGGTGTTTCTTCTTAAAACCTATCCACTAAATCTGTCATCCATAACTGGATCTTGTCTATAGCAATTATTACTGTGATGTTCTAGTGATGATTTTCTACTTCCCTTATTCCTTTTTCGTTCACTAATTGGAATTATCCTTTAAGGAAAAGCTTTTCTTTCTCTTCAATTTATTTATTCAGATATTTATATCAGTTTGGACACATAAATATTTATTTTATTTATTGGTTTGTAATCCAATCTAATCATATATTTGCCACTCAAATTTTTTTAGCTTTGACCTTTGAGAGCTCTTTGAGATGGCTCATGCTTACTTTTGGTATGCCCCATCATTTTTGTAAAAATGACTTCCTCAAATTTTGTACATCAAAATGTTCCAGGTTCATCTTATATTTTCCCTGCTACAACCCTGGGATCAATGTCTTCTACAAGGATGCTGGAGAATGGTATGTAGAAATCAAGATCTGGATGCGAGGTATGCCCATTACTACTGGGGTGTCACTGTCTCTAGGCTCTCTCAAAGCTCGAAAACATGTATATGCACTAAACCATGGGCATTGGCACATATTTATTTATTTTTGCATCTGTTTATGTATATATACATGTACACATAAATACATATTGAAAGCCCTTGCATTTTACTTGATACCTTTGACTTTGAACCAACATTACAAGGGTCATTCTAAATTTTCCTGTTTTCTGGATTGTACCTTCTTTCTCAGATAGTGAGAAATTTGGCTCCCCTTATATACAATATGTATCTTTATTTGTTAAGCCCTGGTACACGTGTTACAGTAGCTTATAAATCTAACCCATAGCTCTGTGAGAAACAAATTACCAATTATAGTTTTTGCATGCAACTGATTTTGTCTTTAACCTTACAGTAACTAGTCAAAACGCCATTTTATTTATTTATTTATTTATTTATTTATTTATTTATTTATTGAGACAGAGTCTCGCTCTGTCAACCAGACTGGAGTGCAGTGGCACAATCTCAGCTAACCTCGACTTCTGCCTCTCAGGTTAGCACAGTTCTTGTGCTTCACCTCCCAAGTAGCTGGGACTACAGGCATGCACCACCACACCCAGCTAATTTTTGTATTTTTAGCAGAGATAGAGTTTCACCATGTTGACCAGGTGGGTCTCAAACTCATGGCCTCATGTGATCTGTCTGCCTCTGCTTCCCAAAGTGCTGCAATTACAGGCGTGCACCACTGAGCCTGGCTCAAAACACCATTTTTCAGTTACTCAGGTCATTTCCTTTCTTTTTCACCCACTTCAGTCTCATTATATAATTTATTTGTAATATGGTTAGACTGATTTGTCACAGTCTGCATTCCACCTTGGGTTGCCATCACATTCTGGTTGATTTTTTTCCCTCTTGGTCATGTCATAAATAAAAATAGATAGACAACAAGTGTTTCAAAGTGTGGAGAAATTGGAATCTTGTATATTGCTGAGGAAATTATAATATGATAGAGCTACTTTGGAAGACAATTTGGCAGTTCCTCAAAATGTTAAATATAGTTTCTATATAACCCAGTGGTACTATCTATCTATCTATCTATCTATCTATCTATCTATCTATCATCTCCATGATAAAGTTTTACAGTTCACATAAAAATCTGTACATAAATGTTCATAGTACCATTATTTAAAATAGTCAAAAACTGGAAACAACCCAAATAAACATCAGCTGATTAATGGATAAACACAAGGTGGTTTACCTATATGATGAAATATTATTTGGGAACCAAAATAAATTAAGTACTGATACATGCTATGAAATGGATAAACCTTGAAAACATTATGCTACATGAAAGAAGGAAATCACAAAAGATTGCATATAGTATGAGTCTGTTTTTATAAAATGTCCAGATTTAGGCAGATACACAGAGACATATAGTAGGTTAGTGATTACCTAGAGCTAGGGGAAGGGGTAATGGAGAGTATTGCTAATGGGTACAGGGAGAATAAAATATTCTAAAATTAGATTACATTTATGGTTGCAAAACTCTGAATATACTAAAAACTTCTGAATTGTGTACTTTAAGTGAATATATGAATTCTGTATCAATAACTTTATTTTAAAAAGTATTAATGCACAACTCTCTTCCATTACATTAAAAGTAATTCAGTTTACCAACACAAGATTAGGATCATTTCATTTTCTTGTGAAGAACAGAATATTATCATATATTTACTAGTGTAGATTTTTAGCATAAAAGGCTAAGGTAGTTGAGGTTTGTCAAAATTTCAAGCAAAAGAAAATTAATATCATGATTGATGTAGAGACTAAAGATCATCTTCTGAGAAATAAGTGAAAATACCTAGCCCATTACCAACTACCCCTCTTTTGAAAACAGATGTACTCATATTTAATTATAAAAATCACTATTATGTTATACATTTCTGCTTTGATCTAGGACAGTATTGATTCTTCATATTCTTGTTTTTTTCTTGTTTTTTTTTTTTTTTTTTTTTTTTGAGACAGAGTCTCACTCTGTTGCCTAGGCTGGAGTGCAGTGGCGCCATCTCCACTCACTGCAAGCTCAGCCCTTCCAGGTTCACACCTTTCTCCTGCCTTAGCCTCCCAATTCTTCATATTCTTTATCATAAATATATTGTGGTGTCAGTTCATGAGGTAAAAACTAGGAGCCCCAATAGTAGAGAGGGCAAGAAGCTTACTAAAAATATAGCACAGCCATTTAGTGTTTGACCTAGTTTTCAAATCTAGGTCTAATTCATCCCAAAGCCCTAATACTTTCTAGTGATTACCAGCATGAATTTTGAGAGTAATTAGATTTCCCAGTTATCATGCTTATATCATTTGGCTACTTTGAAGACAATTTTATAGCTTCTAAGAGAAACAATTTTTTAATGTAATAAACAGTGTGCAAAAATATTGCTTTTATTCTGAATTTTGTCTAAATAATATACACAAACATGAAAATTAAATAAATTATTTACTCAGATATTAATTATTCTAACTATGAGAAAAATAATCATAGGTAAACAGGAAAAAATTGAAACTGACCAGAGACATGATCCTTGATTTCCTTATCTCATGCCAGTAATGTCTCTGATCCAGCTTATTATATTTAAAGAATAATCTCATATTTATGTTTTACCTTGCTCAAGATGGATTTAAGACAATATACATAAATCCTTAAAATCAGAATATTAAAGTATAAAGTAAACATGGCATTCAGAAGAAAGAAAAGAAAATTAATTTAGGCAAGAAAGGATAAAGCAAGGGACAAGATTAATAATTGTTGTTTGTTAAATAGTGTCTCCCAGAAAGATAGGCCTACTTCCTAACCTCTGGAACCCGTAAATGTGATCTTATATGGCAAAGGGGCCTTAGCAGATCTAAAGTTTATGATTTTTCTCTGTAATCATCCTGAGTTAGCCAAATGGGACCTGAATCCAGTGAAAGTGTCCTTAGAGTAGAGGAGAAGGCCATGTGGACATGGAAGCAGAGATTGAAGTTATGCAGCCACCAACCAAGGAATGCTTGGAGCCATCAGAAGCTAGAAGAGGGAACGACAGAACAGCATGGCCAGCACCTTGATTTTGAACTTTTGGTCTCCAGACTTGAAAACAAACAAAAGAAACTTCTGTTGTTTCTTCTATCCACCCAGTTTGTGTGAATTTGTTAGAACAGCCACAGGAAAGTAACATAATACTCTAAATAAATTGTCTTGGTAGAAAAGTTTTTAAAATTTCTTTCCTATTTTCCCTCCCTCCCTTCTTTCCTTCCTTTCTCCCTCCCTTCGTCACTCCTTCCCTTCCTCCCTTCCTCCCTTCTTTCCTTCCTCTTTTCTTTCTTTCCTTTCTTTCTTTCTCTCTTTCTCTCTTTCTTTCTCTCTCTCTTTTTCTCTTTCCTCCTTTTCTCGCTCTCTTTATTAAAACATAATTGGCAAATAAAATGTATATATATTTAAGATATCTGACATGATTTCATACATGTATACATTGTGGAAATAATTACCAAAATAAAGTTAATTAACATATTACTCACCTCACATAATTATCTTTGTGTCTATGTGTCAGGTGAGAACACTTAAGATCTACTCTCTTAACAAATTTTTAGTATACAATACAGTCACCATGCTGCCACATTAAATCTCCAGAACTTATTTGTTGTGTAACTGAAACTTTGTACTATTTGACCAACATTACCCCGTTTTCCCCACCCGCCAACTCCTGGCAAGCAAGATTCCAGTCTCTGCTTCTATAAGTTCAACTTTTTTAGATTCCACATATAAGTGGGATACACAGTATTTGTTTTTCTATGTCTGCCTTACTTCACTTAGCATAATGTTCTCCAAGTTCATCCATGTTGTACCATATGTTATAATTTCTTTTCTTTTTAAGGCTGAATAATATTCTATTAAAGAATTGAATATATCCTACTTTTAAAATTCATTTCCTGCTGACAGATACTTAGGTTATTTCCATATCTCTGCTACTGTGAATAATGCTGCAATGAATATGGAAGTGCAGATATCTCCTTGAGATACTGATTTCATTCATTTTAGATAGATACCCAAAGTGCTAGATTGTATGGCAGTACTTGTTTTTTATTTTTTGAGGAATCTTCATATTGTTTTTCATAATGGCTATGACAATTTACATCCCTATAAACAGTGTGCAATGTTTTCCTTTTCTCCACCTCCTTGTTAACATTTGTTAATTTTTTCTTTTGGGTAATAGCCAATCTAACAAGTGTGAGGTAATGTGTCATTGTTGTTTTGATTTGCATTTCCTTGATGATTATTATTGTTGAGTGTCTTTTCATATACCCGTTGGCCTTTTGTATATCCTCTTTGAAAAAATGTCTATTCAGGTCATTTGCCCATTTTAAAATCAAGGGTTTCTTTTGCTATTGAGTTGTATGACTTTATTATATATTTTGGACATAAGCCATTGTTAGGTGTATGGTTTGCAAATACTTTCTCTATTTCACAACTTGTATTTTTATTTGCTGTTTCCTTTCCTGAACAGAAGCTTTTTTTTTTTTTTAATTTATTTGTTATTATTATACTTTAAGTTGTAGGGTACATGTGCATTTTTTTTTTTTTTTATAAATGGCTCTGTCTGTTACCCAGGCTAGAGTGCAGTGGCACAGTCATAGCTCACTGCAGCCTGGACCTCGTAGGCTCAAGTAACCCGCCTACCTCAGCCTCCTAGCTGGAACTACAGGCATATGCCACTATGCCTAGCTAATCGTTTTGTTTTCATATTTTTGGAGATGAGTATTGCTATGTTGCCCAGTCTCTGAACAACATAACTTGGTTTGTCTCAAACTCCTGGCCTTAAGCTGTCCTCCCACCTCAGCCTCATGAGTTGCTGGAATTACAGGCTGCAGCTTTTTAATTTGATGTAATCCCACTTGTTTATTTTTACTTTTGTTGCCGGTGTTTTTGGTGTTGCATTAAAAAACCTTGCCAAGACCAACATAAAGGAGCTTTTCCCTGTGTTTTATCCAAAGAGTTTTAGGGTTTCAGGTTATATATGTTCAAAATGCAATCATTTTGAGTTATTTTTTATGTACGATATAAGATAAAACTTCAATTTCATTATTTTTCATGTGAATATCCAGTTTTACCACCACCATTTGTTGGATGATGCTTTCCCCATTGCATATTTTTAGAACCCCTGTCAAAAATTAGGTGACTGCATATGTGTACCTTTATTTCTGAGCTCTTTATTGTGTTCCATTGGTCTATAAGTCTGTTTTTATGCCAGTACCATGCTGTTTTGATTACTATAGCTTTGTAATATAGTTTCTAATCAGGCAGTCTGATGTTTTCAACTTTGTTCTTCTTTCTCAAGATTACTTTGGCTATTTGGGGTCATCTGTGGTTCTATACAATTTTAGGATTATTTTTCCTATTTCTGTTTTTAAAAAGTCATTTTAATTTTGATAGGCATTACCTTGAATTTGTAGATCATGTTGGGTAGTATGAGAATTTTAACAATATTAATTATTCCAATTCATGAACATGGAATATCTTTCCACTTATTTGTGTCTTTCTTTAATTTTTTTTTGTCACTGTCTTATGGTTGTCAGTACAAAGATCTTCCATATTGCGGGATCTGGCCAGCAGCCCACAATGCAACGGGGCTCTCTCTTTGTTCCCAGGTGGATCAGCAGGTCGACAAATAATAGACACACACAAGATAGTAAAAGTTGGGTCCAGGGGGGTCACTGCCTTCTAGTCCCGTGGTGCCAACAATACACTGGATATGCCATCATTTATTATTAAGTTTAGTGAGGGCGTGGGTAGGTTATTGAGGGATTTAGGGTCATTTGATTATGAGGTGAGATGGTCACATGGGGATGAAGTAATTCCTTAACATAACATCTGTATACCCAAGTACAGTATACAGAGATAAGAATTTACAATATAGTGTGTGCATCAGTAATTTCTAACAGAGCCTTAAAACAGGAACACAGTCTTTCCATAACCTATGATTAGCAAGATATTAGTCAGCAGTAACAGTTGCAGCAAAAGCTGGTTACAAACAATTCATAGAAACAGGATGGGAAGTTAGACAACCGGTTAGACTAGAATTTCTCAGAAGGGAGTATGCCTTAACCCTAAAGAGGCCTAGAAGAGCCGCAGCAAGATGAGGGCGTTTATAGCCCTATCTTATCCATATGGACAGGCGCCCCACATGCATCCATTTATAGGCTTTCCACGAGGGTCACATTCCATTCCCAGAGCTATGAATATCTGCTTTTCCGGGATAGGAATCTTGGTGATGTGAAACCTCCCTGACTGCATGTCCATTCATAGGCTCTCTGCAGGGGGAAGCACATCATGCACTGTTGGCTCACTCTGGCAGTCCAGCCTGGCATTGTCTTTACACAATCCTGCATGCAATTTTGTATTTACAATAATCAGGAGCATTTCATCTTTTATTCCATAGCAATAGTTTCAGGGGGTCTCCCTACACTTCCATCTCCTTAAACTTTTGTCTATGTATTTTATTCTTTTTGATGTGATGGCACATAGAATTTTTTTCTTAATTGGATAGTTTGTTATTTAGTGTATAGAAATTCAACCGATTTTTATATATTGATTTTGTATCCTGCAACTATACTGAATTTGTTTATGCTAACAGTTTTTTTCATTTTTAGGTTTTCCTGTATGTAAAATCATGTCATTTGTAAATATTAATCATTTCACTTCTTTCATTCTGATTAGGATGACATTTATCTTTTTATTTTTGCATAATTGCTTTGGCTACAACTCCCAGTACTGTGTTGAATATAAATGGCAAAAGTAGGCACCCTTGTCTTGTTCCTCATCTTAGAGGAAAATCTATCAGCTTTTCACCACTGAGTATGATGTTAACTGTGATTTTGTTATATATGGCATTTGTTTTGTTGAGGATCTTTCCACCTAATTTATTGAGAATTATTTTTATCGTGAAAGGATGTTGAATTTTGTCGAATGTCTTTTCTGCATCTATTGAGATGATCATATAATTTTTATCCTTTGTTCTATAAGTGTGGTGTATCACATCAATTGATATGTGTACATGAAACCATCTTTACATCCCAGGGATAAAACCCACTTGATTTTGCTAAATGAATAATGCTTTCCATGTGCTGTTTTTTCTTACATACCAGTCTTATGTGAGGCAGGGAAACCCTCCTCTGCAAGCCTAGGAAGAAAAAAGCTATAAGCAGTCCAGTAGCTTCCTTCAAGAAAATTTGCTATTCAACTCATGGCCTATCTCTAGGACTCTTTAAGTCTTTTGTGGATTAATATAGGTGTTAAGGATTAAAAATACATATAGGTTGGGCATGGTTGCTCATGCCCATAATCCCAGCTCTTTGAGATCCCAGGCAGATTACTTGAGCCCAGGATTTCAAGACCAGCCTGGGCAATGTGGTGAAACCTCATCTCTACAAAAAGTTAAAAAATTAGCCAAGCATGGTGGCCTATGCTTGTAGTCCCAGCTATTCAGTAGACTGAGGTGGGAGGATCGCTTAAGCCTGGGAGGTAGGTGTTGCAGTGAGCCAAGATCTTGCTACTGCACTCTAACCTGGGTGACATAGTGAGACCCTGTCTCCAGAATATATATATATGTGTGTGTGTGTGCGCGTGTGTGTGTGTGTATTTTGAACACCTCCTTTGCAAATACTCTTTAGCTGGAAGTCTAGCACTTCATTTTGGAATATAGAAAATAAAATATTCCAAATTGTTTTAGGCCATCAACTAAAACTAATTGAGATAATTAAATGTGTGAGATATTGCTGAGAGATCAATGAATATAAAAATGATACATTAGTCCATTTTCATACTGCTATAAAGAAATACCTGAGACTGGGTAATTTATAAAGAAAAAAGGTTTAATGGATTCATAGTTCCACATGGCTCAGGAGGCATCACAATCATGGTGGAAGATGAAGGAGGAGCAAAGGCACATCTTACATTTTGACAGGCAAGAGATCGTGTGCAGGGTAACTGCCCTTTATAAAACCATCAGATCTCATGAGACACATTCACTACCATGAGAACAGATGGGAAAAACCTGACCCCGTGATTAAATTACCTCCAAACGGGTCCCTCCCAAGAGACATGGGGATTATGGGAGCTATAATTCAAGATAAGATTTGGGTGGGGACACAAAGCCTAAGCATATTATTCCAAGCTGGCCGCTCACAAATCTCATATCCTCACGTTTCAAAACCAACTATGCCTTCCCAGCAGTCCCCTAAAGTCTTAACTAATTTCAGCATTAATTCAAAAGTCCACAGTCCAAAATTTCATGTGAGACAAGGCAAATCCCTTCTGCCTATGAGCTTACAAAATCAAAAACAAGTTAGTTACTTCCTAGATACATTGGGGGTACAGACATTGGGTAAATACACCTGTTCTCAATGGGAGAAATTCATCAAAATGAAGGGGCTAGAGACCCCATGCAAGTTTGAAATCTAGCAGGACCATCAAATCTTAAAGCTCCAAAATGATCTCCTTTGACTACATGTTTCACATCCAGGTCATGCCAGTGCAAGAGGTGGGTTCCCATGGTCTTGTGTAGCTCTGTCCCTGTGGCTTTGCAGAATACCACCCCAGTTCCAGCTGCTTTCATGGGCTGGCATTGAATGTCTGCAGCTTTTCCAAATGCAAGGTGCAAGCTCTAGGTGGATCTACCATTCTGGGGTCTGGAGGGCAGTGATGCTCTTCTCACAACTCCACTAGCCAGTGCCCAAGTGGGGACTCTGTGTGGAGGCTCTCATCCCACATTTTCCTTCTGTACTGCCCTAGCAGAGGTTCTCCAGGTTGCCCTTGCAACACACCTCTGCCTGGACATCCAGACATTTCCATACATCCTCTGAATTCTAGGCAGAGGTTACCAAATCTCAATTCTTGACTTTTGTGCACCCACAGGCTGAACACCATGTATAAAGTGCAAAAGTTTGTGGCTTGTACCCTCTGAAGCAATAGTCTGAGCTATACATTGGCCCTTTTAGTCATGGCTGGGACTCAAGGCACCAAGCCCCGAGACTGCATGCAGTAGGGCCCTGGACTCTGCCCAGGAAACCATCTTTCCCCCCAGGCCTCCAGGCCTGTGATGGGAGGAGCTGCCATGAAGACCTCTGACATGATCTGGAGACATTTTCCCCATTGTCTTGACAATGAACATTTGGCTGCTCATTACTTGCACAAATTTCTGCAGCTGGCTTGAATTTCTCCTCAGAAAATGGGTTTTTGTTTTCTGTTACATTGTCAGCTGCAGATGTTTCACTTTTATGCTCTGCTTCCGTTTAAACATAAGTTTCAATTCCAACCCATATCTTTGTGAATGAATAAAACTGAATGCTTTTTAGGGCACTCAAGTCACATCTCGAATGCTTTGCTGCTTAGAAATTTCTTCTGCCAGATACCCTAAATCATCTCTCTCAAGGTCAAAGTTCCACAGATCTCTAAGGCAGGGGCAAAATGCCACCAGTCTATTTGCTAAAGCATGACAAGAATTACCTTTGCTCCAGTTCCCAATATGTTTCTTATTTCCATCTGAGACCACCTCAGCCTGGATTCATTGTTGATATTACTATCAGCATTTGGGTGAAAACCATTCAAAAAGTCTCTAGGAAGCTCCAAAGTTTCCCATATCATCCTATCTTCTTCTGAGACTTCCAAACTCTTCCAACCTCTGCCTGTTACTTACCCAGTTCCAAAATTGTTTCCACATTTTCATGTATCTTACTAGCAGTACCCCACTCTACCAGTACCAATTTAATGTGTTAGTCCTTTCTCACACTGCTAATAAAGACATACTCAAGACTGGGTAATTTATAAAGGAAAGAGGTTTAAATGACACACAGTTCAGAATGGCTGGGAGGGCCTCAGGCAACTTAGAATCATGGCAGAAGGAGAAATAAACACACCCTTCTTCACATGGCAGCAGGAAGGAGAAGGGCAGAGCAAAGGAGTGAGGAGAAGCCCCTTACTAAACCATCAGATCTCATGAGAACTCACTCACTATCACACAAATAGCATGGAGGTAACCACCCTCATGATTCAGTTCCCTCCCACTGAGTCCCTCCCATGACATGTGGGGATTGTGGGGGCTACAGTTCAAAATGATATTTGGGTGGGGACATAGCCAAACCATATCAGATGGAGAAATGATTTGACAACATGGAGGTTAACTTGACAAAAGCAGTTTTCATAAAGGAGTGAAGGGAAAGCCTAATTGGAGTAGGTTCAGAAAAGAATAAAAGGAAGGCAAGTGGATTCAGCAAATATAGATTACAGTTTCACTGAATTTTACTGTAGAATGGTGAAAATTGGTTTTTAAAAATATTTGTGAGTTAGAGAATCTCAGAAGACTTTTTGTAAGATAGAATGTGATAGCTTCTTTCTAGTATGACAATAATAATTCAGTAGATAGATTATTCTCTGGTAAAATTGAAAATGTAGGTATGTGAGGAAAACAAGTTCCAAGTGTGTCCTTTGTTGGGTGAAGGAGATGGGATCTTATGCACAAGTGGGTGTTGGTCTTATATACTAACAACAACAAATGCTGAAACAAAGATTAAAGGAGCCAGTAGATTGTTGAAAGTTGTATAGAAGTTTGTGGAAGTTCTCCAGTTGTCTTTTCTATTTTCTTTGTGAGATAAGAACTATTTTATCAAATAAAAGTTAAGAGAAGAGTGGGGTATTGCAGTTTTTAGGAAAGATACATGAATTGGTCATGTTCTTAAAGGGTAAGATTGAAGAGGACTATCTAATAGAATAGCGTGCTGCCTGAGATTCACTTGAGGCTTATCCTTAACCGTTTAAAATGAGTCTAATCTACAACAAACTAACTTTCAGCGTTCTGGTAGCTTTTAGCACTTTTGCAATAGAAGCAGCAGTGAGTTAGATTTTAGCGGGTTGGAACTTTCTTTTTTGGACACAGGCAATGGCAGGAGAAAGGAACAAAGAAGTGAAGGATTTTGCAAAGCAATGCTTTTAATATCAGTGAAATCCAAGACAGATCATGAAGGAATGGATGAAGATGAGAGGGTGTACATCCTAGAGTATTGCAGGAAATTGTAGGATTGAAGAATTGTTGATGTTGGTAAGAGAAGAAATAGGCTTGAAAAAGTAGAGTAGTGGTCAGAGCTCAGGATGCTTGAAGTGAAGACATTGGCAAGTGTGCAATTATTATTAAGACAAATGAGAGAAAATGATTATTGCAAGCGAGAAATGAAAAGGATTGAAAGGCCAAGGAATTGAGTGGACCATCAATGTATATGTTAATATCAAAAAGAATACTAGAGGAGAGAGAGATTTAGCTGGATACAAAAACTTTCAATATAATGTCAATGGTACACTGTCTTTTTTCTTGTTATTCAGCATTTCAATTATTTTTGCACCTGTTGTCTCTCTGGGATTGCAGGCAAGTGACAAGGACAGATATTGAAATTTTATGGTCAACACCAGATATTCAAAATGTCCTACAGTGCTTTACGGTCTTCATGGTTTATGAGGCAATTTCATATGCATCATCTTATTTATTTTTATAGTTATCTAGTGAGACAATTAGAGATGATATTGTTATAAAAGCTTTATAGATGAGGAAATCGAAGTTTGATTATATTAAATCATTTGCCACTATATCTATGGCTGGAAAATGATTTAAAAAAAGTTTCCATGAGACCAAATTCCACATGGATATGTTCTGAGAATGGTAGATAGAAGTTTATTAAGTATCACAACCAAATACATTGACCTCATTCTTTGACATGTTTATGAAGCCCCAGCATTTACATGAACATTTATATGCAATGGAATTGAAAAAAAATTCTTAAACATATTTGATTTTGTTTTCAAAATATAGTTTAATTTTTTCTGCCCTTCCCGGAGATAAACACTAAGTATTTTGTGTTAAGCACACATAGTAATTCATAACGTGTTAGTTATTGTAAGGTAATACATTATTAAGTGTATGCACTTTTTTTTAAAAGGAACTAGACTAACTATACTTATAAATATAGATGTAAAAGAGTAAATAAAATAGTGGAAGCAACAATTCAATAGAATTAAAATACTGTCACAATGAGAATATATTAAATATACAAGGAAATCTAATTATTTTGTCTATTCATAAAAGTCTTAAGATAATATAAATGGAAAATGAAAAAAGCTTGAAGTCATCTATATCTGCTCTTTTTTAAAAGAAAAGAAATCAGTGTGAAAACTAGTAATAGAAAAATGCTCTCATTTGATAATGAAGAAAATGTGTCTTAAACAAAGAATTAAAGCTATTAATAATGATAAGATAATAGAGGCATTCTTGAAAACTCAGCAACAAAATAAACTAACACAAGAACAGAAAACCAAACACCGCATGTTCTCACTCATAAGTGGGAGTTGAACAATGAGAACACATCGGCACAGAGAGGCAAATATCACACACTGAAGCATGTTGGGGGCTGGGGGGCAAGGGGAGGGATAGCATTAGGAGAAATACGTAATGTAGATGACGGGTTGATGGGTGCAGCAAACCACCATGGCATGTGTATACCTATGTAACAAACCTGCATGTTCTGCACATGTATCCCCGAACTTAAAGTATAATAATAATAATAATAATAAAAGAATGTTTATTCCTTAATTTTATTTAGAATTTACCCACAAATTCAAGGCCAATGCAGTGTGTCCTAAGGATTAATTTTTTGTGTCAACCTGACTGGGCAAAGGGATGCCATATAGCCAATAAAGCATTGTTTCTGGGTATCTTTATGAGTTTGTTTCCAGAAGAGATTAGCATTTGAGTAGGTAGACTGAGTAAAGAAGACCACCCCTCCACCAGTGTGGGTGGTCATCTTCCAATCCATTGATGGCCTGAACAGAACAAAAAGGTATAGGAAGGGAAAATTCAGTCTCTCTTCTTGAGCTGGGGTGTCTGCTTTTTTCTGCTCTGAGATATCAGGCCTTTGGAATCGGACCAGAACTCCCATCATTGGTTCCCCTGGTTCTCACGTCTTTGGACTTTGAATTATGCCACTAGCTTTTCTGATTCCCCAGCCTGCAGATGGCAGATCATGGACATGCTCAGCCTCTATCATTGTGTGAGCCAATTTCTATAATATATACATATATCAATAGGAAATTAGTAATTGGAGAACCCTGACTAATAAGGACATTATACAGAATCAAGAATTCTACTTCTTCAAAAGGAAGGAGAAAAATAATCTTTATTTTTTCAACTATCATATTCCTAGAATATCAACAGACATCAAGTAAATGCTTCTTACATTAATAAGGGATACAATGACCAGATGCATTTGAAATCGAAAAAAATCAACATCTCTCTTACAGCCTATCAATAACCTGTTAGAAAATGTGATGGATTAAAAAATACCCTCTTTATAATCAAACCATTACATTCTTCAGAACAATTCTACCTAAAAGAATAGTACCTGTTTTAAGAAAATTACAGGATTCCCCTGAAAGACTGAAAACAAGATTTGAATGAAAGATACACTGTTATTGACAGGAAGACTGAAAAAGTATAAAAAGGCAAATTTTTAAAAATTAACTAAACTTCATTTAAATGAATATCTATTTATAACTTAAAATGCATTATTAGCAAACTAAGCATATAAGAGAATTTACCTAATCTGATCATAAGTACCTTATAAAATGCAGCAGATATCATACTTAACAGTGAATTGCTAAAAGCTTTCTTCCTGGATTTGGGAAAAGAGCAAGGATGCCTACTTGTTTTTAATACTGAAAATAATCTCTGTTATTCAATATTGTACTGATGTTCCTATCTACTGCAAGACAACAAAAAGAAGACATAAAGTTTAGAAAGAAAAGGTAAGATTCAATATTTGCAGATGACATAAATTCTGTGTAAAGATATTCCAGAAGAAATTACATATAAACTATTAGAATCAATAAGTAAGTTTAACAAGTTTACTGAATATAAGATCAATATACAAAATTACATTTCTATATAGAAGCAATGAATACATAAAAATAAAATATAAAATTTACAACAGCATAAATATCAAATAACTAAAAATATATCTAACAAAATAAATGACTTCTACATCGAAAACTACAAAACAGTAGAGAAACAAATTAAAGAGGACTTGAGTAAATGGAAGTATATAAAAATTCATGGACCAGAAGATTCAATTTTATAAAGATATCAAATATGCAGATTGAACTATATATTAATGCAATCCTAATCAAAATCCCAGTAGGGGCATGTGTGTGTGTGTGTGTGTGTGTGTGTGTGTGTGTTTATATCGAAAATTGGCAAGCTGACTCTAAAATTTTTATGGAATTATACAGGACCAAGAAGAGCCAAGACAGTTTGGAGAAAAAAAATAAGTTGGAAGACACATACTACCAAGTATTGAAGTTTGCTATCAAATCATGCAGTAACAAAGCAGCAGGTATTGATACAAGGATGGAAAAATAGCCCAATGGAATGAAATAGAGTTGAGATACAGACCCAGTCATATATGTTCACCTGATTCATGATAATGGTCACAATGAAGGGTTGTGGAAATTCTTTTTCAACATATGTAGCTTAGAGAATCTGATATCAAAAAAATATGCTAGGGAAGCAAGGAAGAAATAATATGAAAGTACAAAACTTACCAGTAATATTAAGGACACAGAAAAACACAGATTATTATAATACTGTAATTGTCGTGTGTAAACTACCCATCTTGAGTAAAAAGACTAAGAAAGGAACTGATCAAAAATAATAACTACAACAACTTTTCAAGACATAGACAATACACTAAGATATACATGGAAACAACAAAAAGCTCAAAAGTGGGGGGATGAAGTAAGACTTTAGAGTTTTTAATAGTTTTATCTTTGCTTATTTGTTTGTTTATATAATAAGTGTTACATTGTCATGAGTTTAAAATAATAGTTGTCATCAGTCTAAAAAAATAAGATGATATTTGCAAGCCTCATGGCAACCTCAAATCAAAAAGCATACAACAGATACATAATGAAAAATTAGCAAAAAGTTAAAACATACCAACAGAGAAAGATCACCTCCACTGAAAGGAAGTCAGGAAGGAAGAGGAGGCCACAAAACAATCAGGGAACAAATTTAAAAATGGCAAGAATAAGTCCTTACTTATCAATAATACCATTTAATGTAAATGGGCTAAACTCTTCAATCAAAAGACAGTGTCAGAATATATTTTAAAAATCCTAATATAGATTAATGGTTTCCAGCTGTATCCATGTCCCTACAAAGACATGAACTCATCCTTTTTTATGGCTGCATAGTATTCCATGGTGTATATGTGCCACATTTTCTTAATCCAGTCTGTCATTGATGGACATTTGGGTTGGTTCCAAGTCTTTGCTGTTGTGAATAATGCCACAGTAAACATATGTGTGCATGTGACTTTATAGCAGCACGATTTATAATCCTTTGGGTATATACCCAGTAATGGGATGGCTGGGTCAAATGGTATTTCTAGTTCTAGATCCTTGAGGAACCGCCACACTGTCTTCCACAATGGTTGAACTAGTTTACGGTCCCACCAACGGTGTAAAAGTGTTCCTATTTCTCCACATTCTCTCCAGCACCTGTTGTTTCCTGACTTTTTAATGATCGCCTTTCTAACTGTTGTGATATGGTATCTCATTGTGGTTTTGATTTGCATTTCTCTGATGGTGAGTGATGATGAGCATTTTTTCATGTGTCTGTTGGCTGCATAAATGTCTTCTTTTGAGAAGTGTCTGTTCATATCTTTCATCCACTTTTTGATGGGGCTGTTTGTTTTTTTCCTGTAAATTTGTTTGAGTTTTTTGTAGGTTCTGGATATTAGCCCTTTGTCAGACGAGTAGCTTGCAAAAATTTTCTCCCATTCCGGAGGTTGCCTGTTCACTCTGATAGTAGTGTATTTTGCTGTGCAGATGCTCTTTAGTTTAATTAGATCAGATTTGTCAATTTTGGCTTTTGTTGCCATTGCTTTTGGTGTTTTAGACATGAAGTTCTTGCCCATGCCTATGTCCTGAATGGTATTGCCTAGGTTTTCTTCTAGGGTTTTTATGGTTTTAGGTCTAACATTTAAGTCTCTAATCCATCTTGAATTAAGTTTTGTATAAGGTGTAAGGAAGGGATCCAGTTTCAGCTTTCTACATATGGCTAGCCAATTTTCCCAGCACCATTTATTAAATAGAGAATCCTTTTCCCATTTCTTGGTTTTGTCAAGTTTGTCAAAGATCTGATGGTTGTAGATGTGTGGTATTATTTCTGAGGGCTCTGTTCTGTTCCATTGGTCTATATATCTGTTTTGGTACCAGTACCATGCTGTTTTGGTTACTGTAGCCTTGTAATATAGTGTTCTCACTCCTAGGTGGGAATTGAACAGTGGGAACACTTGGACACCGGAAGGGGAACATCACACACTGGGGCCTGTCATGGGGTGGGGAAGGGGGGAGGGATAATATTAGGAGATATACCTAATGTAAATGATGAGTTAATGGGTGCAGCACACCAACATGGCACATGTATACATACGTAAGAAACCTGCACGTTGTGCACATGTACCCTAGAACTTAAAGTATAATAAAAAACAAATTAATTAATTAAAAAAAGAAAATATTCAAGAGGGACATAACTCAGTAAAAATGTATTTCCTGTCTTAAAAATAAATAAAATAAAAATCATAGTATAAAAAAGAGCAAAACTGCAAGACCCAATGATTTGTTGCCTACAAGAAACACACTTCACCATAAAGATGTATAGACTTAAAATAAAGGAATGGAAAAACATATTCCATGCAAATTGGAACCAAAAAGGAACAGGAGTAGCTATACATTTATCAGACAAAATAGATGTCAAGACAAAAACTATAAAAAGGTGGCAAGCCACCCAATAAAAGAAGTAGAAGATATTTGCATTATACATACAATAAACTGTATCCAGAATATGTAAGAGAGGAGTTAAAGTTGATAAGAGAAAAGATAAATGACTCAATAGAAAATGAGCAAAAAATTTGGTCGCTTTCAGAAGGAGATACTCAAATACTCAATAATTATAGGAAAAGCAATTCAACTTCTTTAATCATAGAAAACTGCATATCAAAACTATAACTACATTTTACATAGTACAAACACATCATAATGGCAACAATAAAAAAGGCAATCTGAAATGCTGGTAAGGATGTAGAGTATTTAAAATTATCTTCATCTACTACAGTGTTAGTAAGTTCAACTACTTTGGAAAACTCTTTGGCAATACCTACCTAATAACCAAAAAGAATTATTGAATATATTGTTATAGGCACTGGACATGCAGCAATGAGAAAAGCAGAAAATACAATACTTGGCTTTATAGGTTTCACAATAAATAAATAAGCACATATAATTTTAAAAATATGATGGTTATAAATGATAGGGAGAAAAATAAATCAAAAAAGGAGGATAAGGAGTAATGAAGGGTATAATTTTAGACAATATGTTCTCAAACTAGAAATAAAATCTAAATATATAATATCAGTATAATATTTTTTATACATAATAATTATACATATTTTGGGGTATATGTGGTATTATGACATATGCATACAAGTGTAAGGATCAAATCAGGGTATTTAGGATATTCATAGTATAAAACATTGTTTCTTTGTGTTGGGATCATTTCAAATCTTTTCTTCTAGCTGTTTTGAAATATATAACAAATTCTCGTTAACTATAGTCACTCTACTGTATTATTGAACACTAGAACTTATCCCTTTCATGTAACTCTATGTTTGTACCCACTATTTTAATATATGTTATCAACAGTATAAAAATTATGCAGCTATTAAAAGTAGATTAATAAACTTGAAAAAAATCTAAGAAGTACTTTTAAATGTCTATGGCCAAAGTATTAATATTCACACTATTCTAACTATGCAAGATTTGTCTTCATTTAAATATAGTGTAAAATATGTATATATAAAATATACTATGTAAAAAGTAACAACTGGAACTTTTTGCAAAAAAAAATTAGTCAGTGTTACAAAATGGAAATTTACGTCATGAAAAGATCATAATTTGTTAAAATTAAAGTAAAATATTTGGCAATAAATTGTATATATTTTGACACACTGCAATTCATCAAAGAGTAAGCATTGTATAACTCTGAGTTCATGTTGTCTAATCTTGCAATAAATATAAATAAACATATAAATAGATCACATACATATTAATGGAATGAATCATATAATGTGTATTTCTTTTGAAGTAAAATACATTTACAAAGAATTTTTATTGACTTTTGGATACAATATATTAATAAATGTGAACTGGCATTCAAAATGATTGCAAAATTAACAGTAAATAAATATTTGTCTATAAATATATACTTGCAAAAAGTTATTCAATTATTACATCCCTAAATAAAACTCTATGGGTTTTAAAAATTTGTTTTGTAAGTTAATAAGATCATTCCTATATCAACAACAGAAGTAATATTCTACAAATGCAATTGGCTTTAGGCTTTGCCATATTCAAAGAGTCATTCTAACCTTCATACAATCATATTTTTGTAAGTTTGTCTGGTTGATAAGAGATATTGTAAATATGATTTGCGTAGTTTATTTCATTGGTGTGAGAGGGAGCTATTCAAATGTAATTTCGCTTCTATTCTTTTATTAGTTGTTTTAATAACACACACACACATGCACTTGTAAAACAATGATTATATCTTTTTGTTTAGGTTCTACTATTTTTTATTTTATAAAAATAATTTATATTCATTGTTGAAAATTTGAAAAATTTGAACCAAAATACCAGAAGGAAGTAAACATCATTCATGGTTCTAATGTATATAAACAGCCAGAGTTAATGTTTTGGTTTGTTTCCTTCTAACTGGTCTTAGAGAGAAATGTTTGTCTTGAGATCATAGTATAGAAATGGTTCTGGCCTCAATATGTATTATTCTTAAAATTATATTGTTTCCCATGTTATTAATATTACTTCATAATGCCAATAATGGCTGTGCCATTATTTATATACTCAATTGTGTTTTTGTTTATTGGGTTGCACCAACTTTTTACTTTTCATAAATAATTCCTAATGAACATTTTTGCAAATAATTTTTTCATATATGTGATTTTTTTTTTTTTTTTTTTTTTTTTTTGAGACGGAGTCTCGCTCTGTCCCCCAGGCTGGAGTGCAGTGGCCGGATCTCAGCTCACTGCAAGCTCCGCCTCCCGGGTTTACGCCATTCTCCTGCCTCAGCCTCCCGAGTAGCTGGGACTACAGGCGCCCGCCACCTCGCCCGGCTAGTTTTTTGTATTTTTTAGTAGAGACGGGGTTTCACCATGTTAGCCAGGGTGGTCTCGATCTCCTGACCTCGTGATCCGCCCATCTCGGCCTCCCAAAGTGCTGGGATTACAGGCTTGAGCCACCGCGCCCGGCCATATATGTGATTTTTATATATTTTAAAAAGGACAGAATCCTAGTGGGAAATTACTGGCTTGAATAGCACTAATCAAATATTGTCCACCACCCTTCATATTTCAAGCATTGTTGCAACACTTTTTTACATCAAAGCATAGATAGGTTTACCTTAGTTTATCATCAATTGTCTTTTATATTCTTATCTCATTGAGTCACATGTTTTCTCAAAATCTGTGGAACTCAGCTGTCTTTCCTTTGTAGAGCCATGGAATCACGGATTCAGAAAAAGGGAAGTACTGAGTACACAGACTTTAGAGCCAGAGAACCTGGCTCTGCACTTACTAGCACTATGACCTTAGGCAAGTGGCCTTACATTGCTGTGCCTCAGTTTCTTCATCTGCAATGTGGGAATAAACACAGAACCTCCCTCAAAGAGTTGTGTGAATTCATATAAAGTAAGAATGCATGTAAAGTGCTTACAAAGAGCCCAGTACATAAATCAACTATTACAAATGCAGTTTATTATTATCTTAAGTTTCTAGGAGCTCTCCTCCTGATATTTTGTCTCTTTGGTTTTACTTCGGTCTGTAAGGCAGAAAAGTCTCATTTTTCCCACCCTGACTTGGGTTTTCTAAGTTTCTTACTGTACTATAGTCTTGGCCAGATGATTTGATCTTTATATCTAGTTCTGTCTTTGGCTTGGATCTTTCAGCCTTCTTGCTCCCTGATCAACATTTAGTGAAAGCAAGAAGTTCCTAAATTTCTTATTTGAAAGAAAAATGGAGGTAGAAATACTTGAGGTAAAATATCAATACTGAAAAATATTAACACCCAACAGTTGTGTTATTTCAGTACTTTCCAAGCACTTTTTTTTATACATTATTCACAACCAACCCTCTGAGTTTACCAGGTCAGGAAACTTTTTTCTGTTTTACACATGAAAAACAAGACTCATAAAAGTTAATTATTGCCCTGGAGTTACCATACGCAAGGGTGTCAAAGTTAAGCATTTAATTTTGTGGCTTTCTGACTCGCTCAGTAGAATGCCCTTCCAACTACACTAAAGAGCTTCCAGAATATATTAGTCAAACTTAACTTGTGTGTGCTGCTATAATAAGCAACCCAAAAATCAGTGGCTTGCAAAAACAACAGTGCTTTATTTCTGACCTGCATTTCATACTAAGGAGTTTAGTTCCACTGCTGAAGGACAGCCCTCATCTGGAATGTACCTTCCCTTGACAGATGTAAGCAACAAGGATCAACCAATCAGTGATGCTTAAAGCTTCTGTTCATGCATGGTCTGTACTGTATCTGCTCATGACTCATTGTCTAAAACATATCACATAATGAACCCAGACATGGATGGGAATGGAGAAGAATGCTCTTCCCCAAGACATGGTTCTGAAAACCATATGACAATGGACAAAGATGTCCAATCATAAGGAAGCGGGGATTGAGTAATTGAGGACAATAATATGATATACAATAGAAATTCATGACATATAAAGACATGGATGAAGAAGTCTTTACAGTATAAATAGAAAGTATCAACATTCAAAGAAAAGAAATAAGAACCTATAGAACTTGGCAAAAGTTTACTGTGCCAGAAGAGTTATCAAGGATAATTTTGTAGCTTTATTTTTTTTTCTTGGATATTCAGAGATTGGCAATAGTTGTTTCCAGAGACAAAGAAGTTGGTTAGAGGCAGTGTCAGATTGAACTAGCTGAGGGAAAGAGATCAAAAGAGAAAGTTGTACATGAGGCACAAGTGCAAAGCTGCTGACATAGGAATTTTAGGCTATTAACTTGACAGCCCAGCTTCCTTTTGGAAATGCTGTTATATAGACTTCCTTTCCTATAAACTCCCTCAGGTACTGAAGGCTATATAAAGTGCCTGAAATGATTCTTCCTTGAAAATTTAATAAAAAGCCTAGCTTGGTACTTTCTTTCCCTAACCAAAGACCAAGGTCACTGAACCTAGGAATAAATTTAATGGCTTGGGATTATATTTGATAGACTAGACACTTTGTTAGAACATCGTATTAATGTGCACAAGGTCAATCACTACAATCCATCTGAGGATACTGTAACTTCATTTTTCTGCCATAACCATGGAAATTATCTGTCATCCTGCTCAGTTTTCACTTATTACTTAGTCAGAGGGGCTGACTAACTAGTTATACGATATGTATCCACGACTTGCAGGAAAATAATTGAAAGTATTTGCACTGAGTATACAATTTTATTTCCCACTTACATAATAGTCTGAGGCAGTTCCTGGTTGAATGGCAGTTCTCTTCCATGGGGTGATTCAGGAACCCCTACTTCTTCCATCCTATAGCTTTGCGTCCCCTGATGTCTCCTCATCATAAATAATAGAATCAGCAACTGGAGGTAAGAGTTTCTAGGGAAAAGTGCACACACATTAATTCTGTAAAACACTTTTATGACATTTATCATCTTGTTCTCATTATATAGGTTGAAAACTAGTCAAATAACCACACTACATCTAGTCAGAACAGTCGATGACTGGTCAGGCACTCCCCAGAAACAATCCAATACAATGGAAGGAGGAGCACACATTTTGGTGTAGTGTTAGCTACCTTTGCCACAGTCCTTTTCCCTATTACAAATATCTGTCTTTTTCTCCTGAGTGTCCTCTTGGTAAAATGCTACGTTTATAAAGTTGCTTGGTAAAAATAATAAAAGGAAAAAAAGTACAGGAACATTTTTCCTATCACATCAAAAGAAAGAATACTCAATATTTCCTCCATGACAATCAAAGTTTTCACTTGAGTGCAATTATTCTGAAAACTGAAGCATCAGTAGTTTGGACATATTTGGAACTCAGCCTATCAGATTTACCAATGGAATAATTTATCCACATAATTCTTTACTCCTACTCTTAGGAACATGGTTTTAATAATAGCATCCAGATGGCTTTCCAACTTAAAAATGGTTTATGTTCCAAAATTATGCTGGTAAATTGATTTGTGGCATTTGAGATATAATTTTATACATATAATATTACATGTGATAATTGTCTTTATGCCATCCATAAAAGTCTATCTAACTAATTGTCTAACTGAAATACAGGACCTTTGCAATGAAAACTGTAGTAAATATTGTTATTGTGATGTGGGTAATTACCATAAAAATCCTAGAAATAAAGATTCATTTTGAATATAAAATATTTAATTAAAATTTTGACACCATAATATACAAAACAGCTAATATAACTGCACATCCTTTATCTGATAATAGCTAGATATACTTTTTTATTACTGAGGAGAATACAAGTTACCCTATTTAATACTTATATTTTCACACTTGGAAAAGTTCACATTCTATCACGGTGAAGTGTGGTAAAACTTAACAGCCTCAATTTAAAAATATACTTGGAGCAAGTCATAACTAGTTTTATTGCAAAAGATTCCTGTACACATTTATATTAATTTTGGTACCTTGAAAGGCTGCCTGGCAAGCTACTTCCATAAGGAAACATGCATTATGAGAAGTGAGAAATATCCATCCTTTCTACATATTTTTAGCTACCTGTCACTCCTTGACAACAATGCTCACATCACTGAAGCATGTGACATAACTCTTTTTTCTAAGTGAAAAATGAAATAACATAAAGGAAAATGCAACATAATGTAAACAATCTCTTTCTGAAAACAATACATTAAGCCAAAAGTATTTTACAGAATTTATTACAAGAAACTAAACACAGTCTTGAAGATTCTAGCGGTGATCATGAGAATGAGAGGTAGAATTCATCCGAAATAACTGCATCATTTGGGATTGAGAGCAAGCCTAGGTACCAGAGCCAGAACCTCCAATGAACGAAGGCAACTGATGGCAGATACGGGAACAAGGATGAAAGAGGATGAAGAGTTGAATGTTAAGACAGTTTCAAAGGCAGGATATGGGATATAGGGGAAAAAGACAAGTCTGTAATGACCTGGAAGCAGCAAAGGGGAATAAAGGATGGTCCAACCTTATCGTCTTCCCTGAGGAATACGAATTGAAGAAATAAAGACAGCCATGACTTGAAAGTCTGGGGTGGAAATAACTCTCTTGGAAAGAGCAATTTCAGTTAAGACCACAAGGGCAGAGGCAGGGAGGAGAGGCTGGGGATGTAGAGGAGCTGTGGTTGTGGTTTAGGAGTTACAAAGCACACTAAAGTAGATTTACAGGTGAATGATGTGTGAAGAATTGAGTGATTTTCAGTAAAGTTCAGAGTATTCTAGTTGGTTCAGTGGAATATTGTGTTTGAACTGCATCACTTTGGGAGCTGACTGGTGATTAGAGGAGTAATCTGCTGTCCTGATTCTTAACAGAACACAGGGCTTCACTAAGAGAAGACTCAGTCAAACTGCTAATGACCTAAGGACTATTCAGGACCTAAGAAGGTTGTCCAGTTGATCTGGGTGGGGGTAAAATAGATCATCTGAACCCAGGACATCAATAAAGTTAATGAAACTAGTAGCATAAGGCACTATGCTCATTGAAAAGAGGGATATTTGAGATGATGTCTGAGTTCACTGTCCTACGAGATTTAGATGCCCAGGGCTTCTGATTGACTAATGGTTCTAAAATATACTTACAAGTTTCTTGGTTCCAGCTCACACTTCACAACTCTCTTGTTCTGAGAACTCATGTCAGTTGTGGGGCTACTAGCAAGGTAATGACTGTCATGAAATGGTCCTAGAAGCTGTCTCAAACTGTTGTGGGAGGTACTTTGGGCTAGTTTCTCATTGAAAATTGTACATAAGGCTTTTCTCCTTCCCTCTCTTGTCTTTAGCTCTTTCAGGTACCTGGTAACGGTAATAACCTTAAAGCCCTGTAGGTGCTTTATTCAGAGTAACGCCTCTGCTAAAGCTGGTGAGGATTTTCAGCCATAGATAAGATTGTGCAACAACCAAGCTCTCTTTTACATCACAGAGCTTATGGAATCATGTGCAAGAAGAGGACTTTTTGTCTGTGATCTGGAGTTATGAGTACTGGTCAAAGCATTCTCCGCCTTTCACTGGTTGTTATTTGAGACCTACAGTTTCTTAGGTTGTGATTACTGGTTGTTTCAAGGTTTTGGCCTATTTGAAACGATTTTGTCTTTTCCTGAAAGCTGTCTTTACCACAAACAATTGAATCTTCAACATGGGGTTCTTAGTGCCAATTTGTGCGATCAGTACACACTGTAGCAGACCACTGGTCTCATATTAGCAGCATACTTCATCTTGGCTGGGTATAGTGACTTGGAGAGGTCACCATATGTGTGGATAAAGTTTTAACTTTCTGGAGTGCTTCAGCCGTACCTAGTATCCAAGCAGACCTATATGTCTATATCAGACATGATAGTGACCAGTTATACAAAATTCTAAATGTCAGGTCTGATAATTTTCCTCTCTTGAAACCTGGTTGCTTTGACCTTCATGAGAATCTTATGGTGGCACCAGTCCTAGCAGTAAGATTTTCTTATACCCAGGAACATCCCCCTATAGATTGTCTCAGAGATGTAGTAAGTCTAGGGCTGTCAGGATCTAGGCAGACATGACAAGAGCAGGTAAAAAAATATTACTGAATCATGGTGGGTCATTATCCTTGAGTTGTGAAAGATACCGTTTATCAAGGTCTGGAACACAGAAAGGGTTCTGAGTCTTTGAGGCTGAGTTGCAAGTGGTTAGTTGTCTTATGCTTGCCACCCTTTCACATAGAGTTCCCTTTACATCTTCCTCAACTCACCTTATCATAAGGCTGTCCTTACTAAAGGGGCTAATCTTAGTAAACATCCAGGCTCCCCAGAGATAGCCCATGGATAAGGGGTGAGTGGAGCCTCTGCATTGCCACCATAATTAGTTTTTTCAGCACTTTGGGAGAAGATACTCACCATTATTTTCTTCCTTTCAAACAACAGCAAGACACTATAAAATATTAGAAGAGGAGATTGAACATCAGAAAAATTGTTTCTGCCAGTATATTTGCTATGCACTTGCATCTCTAATTCTGAAAAGGACTGTACCCTACCTAATACACGATGAAAAGCCAAATAAAAATGCTGATGTAAATGTCAGAGGATGAGAGGTAGGAGAACAGCACAGGAGCTGGGGGTAAATACATTTCTTGTTTTCCTTGTTCTCACTCCAAGGTTTAGTAATAAGAACCCTGGCTCTCTCTTGGACAGGGTCATCATCATTCTGTCAGTCGTGTACCACCTTTCTGATTTACCCACCATAGTTTTAGTTCTACATAGTTTTGTTTTGTTTTCTCACTTCTAGTATCTATTTCCTGGGCAATATTGCATTTTTTCTAGATACATATATTTCGTGGTATAAAGTTATGCAAAATTTGCTTTTATAATTTTAAAAATCTAATTTGTACCTGTACTTGTATCTTATTTTTCATTTCTATGTGGGCTTATCATATTACCAAATATGATATAGTTTATGACTATTACAGTTTTCTGTCTTATCACTTTCTTCTTTTATATCAAATACTTTCTTCTTTCTTTATTGAGTTTACTTTTTGTTCTGTTAAACTTCACGTAGTTTCATGATTAATTTTTGAGATTTCCTGCACCCGAAGATTGCCATTTTAGACTTGAAATTTTCCTTCAAGCACCACTTAGGTTGTATCCACAAATTTTCATACATACTGTTTCCATGATTATTCAATTTCTAAATAGTTTATACTTTCCTTTTTATATGAGTGACTTACAGGGATGATATTTAGTTTCCAAATAAATACTCATATTTATTTATAAATTATAATTTTAATTTGATTGCCTTTTTAGGTGAAAGGATATAGTCTCATGTTTCCTGTTATGAAAATTTGATTTTTATTGCTGGATAACCTAATTCATAATTGATCTCTGTGAAGCTCATTTATATTTTAAAATAATGCAATGAAAATGATAATTTTATTACTGAGTCATTCAAACTATTCTTAATTATATGTTGTATAATCAAATTTATATCTTTGAAAAGATGAATTAAAATCTCTCATGATGCTTATGGATTTGTCTATCCTTGCATTTCTATGATGTGTTGCTTACATACATCGTGATAATGCATTGTTAAGTGTATGTATGTTTATTCTTTGCATAATTTAATGATTCTATCTTGCATTCTATTTTGTCCTATATTAATATTACTTTCCAGATTTCATTGTCTACATTTTTCTGGCATAGAAAATGTATTTTTCACTTGGCTTATTATAATCTTTACATATACTTTTCTCTTTTTGAGAATACAATTTAAAATCAAAGCTGATAATATCTATTTTTAAATGGGGAATTTAGTCTTTATTATGAAAATCACCGATTTATGTTTGCTAATGTTTTCTGTTTTCTTTTTACTATGTTCTCATGTTTCATTTTTTGTCTTCTCTGAAATTATTTTAACTGATCAAGTTTTCTCTTTTTTTTTTTCATTTGATAGTTCAGGAGTTTTAGATCCTATTTTCATTTTTTTCTAAGTTGCCTTTAAACCTTAAATATACACTTAAACTATTTTTTTCTTTTTGGCTAACAACATTTAGAACTAATTTGCTGGCATATTTTTAAAATCTTATATCACATCTTCTTCCCTTTTTAGGAATAATTACCAAATTATTGGCAATTTATGTCTTGTTTCTTGTTTTGTTGGTCAACCTTGTGAGTTGTTTAATTTTATAGTCTTTCCAAAGATTTTTTTTTAGCTTTGCTGATTTTCTTTATGTTACATTTGTATTCTGTTTTATTGACTTTTATCTTTATTATTTCCTTCCTTCTATATTGATTGGATTTAATTTTCTTGCCCTTTAGTTTTTTAAGATGAATAATCATATCAAGATTTCTTCTGTCGTGTCTGCTTTAGCTATATCCCATGACTTTTGATATGTTGTATCTTGATTATTATTCAGTTCAAAATATTTGCTAATTTCCATTGTTTTTCTTTTGACTTATGAGTGATTTAGAAATGTATTGTTTAATTTTCAAACAGTTGACAATTTTCTTATCTTTTGTTATTTATTTCCAACCTAGTTCTATTTTCTAATCTGATTTCACATTAGTCAAATAGCATACCCTGTATTTAAATTCTTGAAAATTTGTAGGATTTCCCAGAATGTGGCCATCTGATAATTTTTTTTCTGTACAATTTAATAGATTATTTTTCATAAGTTTTGAAAAATTATTGTCCAGTGTCTCTTTTAAGTGTTCCTTTTTACCTGTTATATCTCTCCTTTCTAGGACTTCAGATTCATATTTATTCAAATTTGTATCATGTTTTATATATCTCCAATAATTTCTTTCTGGATTTTAAAAATATTTATAGTCTCCATCCTACACTGTGGATTTTTTTTTTACTGATTTTTTATTGATTTTCTTTCAGGTCATCGGTCATTTCCTTCCCTGTAGCTAATTTGTTATTAAACTCATCTATTCAATTCAATTATTATATTTTTCACTCCTATAATTTTTGACTTGAGTACACACACACAGACACACACACACAAATACACACACACACTCCAGTCCTCTGGCGAAAATATCTTATTATGTATTTTCTTCAATACATTAATGTTAAAGTTTTGTCTGAGAAGCCTGGTGTCTGATCATCTGTGGCACCATTTCTATCACCTGTTTAATTTTTGTTGTTGTTTGCCGTTGGTGTTTGGTCATTTGTTTTTGTGTCCTAGCATGCCTGGCTGGTAATCTTTTATTGAATATCTGACATTGTACGTTTTTAAAAATGTAGATGTTATGTATATTGTTATTTCCCTCTAGAGAGCCTTCAATTTTCTACTAGTCAGCAATTGAAATATATATGCCAAGGCATTTCACCTTGATATAATCTGGGATTGGGATAATTTGAGGATAAGTTTTAGGTTTTTATGGATTTGTCTATTTCTGATTTACCTTTACTCCTTGGCAATATCACTTTAGATATATTAGCTAAATGTCTGATATGTTTATGAGTAATTGTTCTCCTCCGTGGACCTGAATTCTAACTGAATTCTCTCTGAATCTAAATTATGTTTGATTTTTTTTTTTTTTTTCTTTTTAGATTGCTGCTTTCTTACACTTAGGATTCAGCAAAGTCTCAAGGAAAAATGCTGTAAAATACCAGGTTTACTTCTCTGTAGTACCCTAGAATTGTGGGTCCTTAAGTCTTGACTGCAGTGATAACCCCAAATTCCAGATTTTATCTCTCTCGTCCAGGAGGCTGCTGACAGGTCTATCTAAAGATTTCTGTCTTTCCTATGTAGAATCAGTATGTTACCTGGGAATAAGAAGCAGTGGAGAGTGCTGTACATATGTCAATGTGCTTTCTTTTTCCTTCCTAAGATGTTGGCCCCCTGAGTCCTGGCTACCTTGGTTCTCCTCTGATGCTTCCAAATAGTCTTATTTTTTCTTAACTTTATGATTGTTTTATAGTTATTATCAGAAGTTGGTTTGGTTTGATTATAGCTACTCCTCCATAGCCAGAATCAGAAGTCCTTCATCTATTGAGATTTTATTTTATTTTATTTTTTGATTATACTTTAAGTTCTAGGGTACATGAGCACAACATGCAGGTTTGTTACATATGTATACATGTGCCATGTTGGTGTGCTGCACCCATTAATTCGTCATTTACATTAGGTATATCTCCTAATGCTATTTTAATGATTAAAATGCTAGCTTCTATGAATTTATTTGACATTTTTATGGATTTGTTATTTTTTCAAAACTTCTCTAAGATAGCAATAGTGTTATTTCCACTGTCTTCCTTCTTTAGCTCTATTGGATCTATTTTTGTATGTTTATACTATTCTCTTTGTAAGGTGTCTTGGTTCTCCTCAAGTATTTGCTAATTCTTGGTTGTCAGTTCATCTATATTTGAATCCAGCTTGGCCTGCCTGCTGTATTATCAATAGCCTGTCTCTGGTGCTATAGAGGTGGAATGGTGCCTATGCAGCAACGCTGTGCTGGCAATTTGTCTTCTGAATATAGAGAATCCCTGTTCCTTCTGGTGGTCAGTGGTTCATCAGACACTTTTCTGCTCCAGCCCAGTGCAAACTCAATGCTAAACATCATTTAAAAGAGTAACTTATCCAGCTCTTCGGGCCCATATTCTCAGCTAGATTATTTTGTCAAGCTTAACAGGATACAGTTCTAAGAAAGCCAGAGCTGCTCTAGGATCCACATGAAGTTTTTATTTATGAAGAAAGTAGCTGATTAATAACAGCAGAAACCCTCTAAATGCACAACTAAATATTAATTGAAGTGCTTTAACTGTGCCTCTATCATTTAGAAGAAATTTGGCCCAAATCTATTAGCAAAAGGATGCTTTTCTGATTTGGAGAGGACTCAAGTCATATTAATCCTGCTCTTTCACTTCTCGGTGTATTTATGGGGGCCAGATGGTGTGTGGTAAGGATATGGGCTTTCAAATTAGAGAAACCTCAGTTTGAAGCTACACTTTATTTTCATGTATTGTATGACTTTTCAAAAATGACTGTGTCTCAAAAATGACTTCTTCGTGACTGTGTAATTCTCAAAAATAGACTTATTCATTCCTACCTGACAGGATTAGTGTGAGGGGTTAAATAAGTGCATAAAAGTTTTGGCATAATGCTGTACCTGATCCTCAATAATTGATAGATGTGGTGGTTGTAGTTCTTGTACAGTATCTAAACTCATAGTTTTATTCAATACCAGACATCTTTGAGATTCTATTGGTATATTTAACCACAACCAACTACTATCACAGAACTTTCAGAACTTTTTCAGTGATAGTAACTCCCCATTCCTATTAGTTTTCCAGGACTGGCATAACTAAGTATCATACACAGCGTGGCTTAAACAACAGAAATTAATTTTCTCATAGTGCTGGATACTAGAAGTCTGAGATCCAAGTGTCAACAAGCTTGGTTTCTTCCGAGGCCTCTCTCCATGGCTTGTAGATGGCTATCTTTTGCCCTGTATTATCATGTGATCTTCCTTCTGTGTGTCTTATGTCCCAGTTTCTTCTTCTTATAAGCACATCAGTCATATGGTATTAGGGACCACCAAAATGACCTGACTGTAGCTTAATTACCTCTTTAAAGACCCCATCTTCAAATGCAGTCACATTCTGAGGTACTGGGGGTTAGGCCTTCAAGATACAAATTTTGGAGGAGACACGATTCAGCCCATAACACCATTCTTCTCGATTCCTCCTATATTAAGGGATATCACCAGAAAAAAAAAAATAATAGCACTTTTAAAACATCATGTACATCCACAAAAGCACCTGCACTGAGTTACTGAATCAATTATTTTGTCTTTAAAAAGGGTTACAGAGAAAATATCTACTTGATCAAGATTTAGTGCCTTTTGCAAAACTACAGTTGAAACCATTTTCATAATTTTACCAGCTTTCCTTAGATAACACAACCTGAATTTATTATTTAGCCTAAAATTTAAATTCTAGCAAAGCTTTCATCTCTAGGCAGTGATAAATATAGGATTCAACATATTTTCTTTTTTTCCTGGCTTCTAGAACTATAGACAGACAGATAGAGATAGACATACTTTAAAATATAGTTCAGAGATAAGTTTTGTTCCTGAAACAATTGTTTCCTCTTCTTTGCTTCTTTCTAAACTAATTTATACTTTTATTTATTTGTTCTGCACCTGAAAATATTGTTTGTTATATTTTGATATCCATTCAAATGATAATAATTAAAGACATCCCCATTACTCTTATTCCCAATTCTGACCATGCTGCTGCGGTGATACAGGGCCAAAAGGTACCATGAAAGCAGAAATGCACGAAGGAAACATGAGCAAAAATACCTGTAAAGGAGGAATTAATAAGCACTGAGAGAGTAGACACCTTGTATTAATTTTCATATACATATCCCAGTAGAAAATGCAACATCACTGATTATTTACTGTATTTCTGTAAATAATTCTCATATATAATAATTGAAAATTAAAGACCACATTTTATTTAATAATGCCATACTTTTAAAAATTTACTCTGTTTTCACATTTTCCATCAAGCTTTAATAAAAACAAATTATTTACTAATCCAAATATTAAAGATCACTTATGTTTAATTATAGTCATTATAAATCAGATAGATGTTTTTCCTTCTTTAACAGATCTTGAGCTTACTTACATGGTTCTTTCCTATCATTAGCGAAGCTGATATTCTGCTTGTTGGTTGATACTGCATCATTCTCTTCAGCTGGTTTCCACCTCTCCCAATCGTTCCAAGGTGAAGGGTTCAGAAAGACCTCACAGGAGGGAGAAGAAGCCCTGCTCTGCATCTGTAGTCTTCCTTCACAGTTCTTCATTCAGAGCTTTTGATTTGACTCTTCATGTTGCAAGTATGTGTCCTGAGCCAAAAGGGGATGTGATAAGTGACTGCAAATGGATTACAGACAACTGGTCTCCACCTCCACTAATGAAAACACAGTGCAGTGTATCTGACCTGCTGCTGGGTCCGCAGCACTGTGATTTCTACCTGACAGGAGAAACACAACGCTCAGGACGGTGATTTTTCCCAGAGTTAAATTGGACTATAATTCTTTGCTGTGGTGACTCTAAAGTTTCCCACAACCATATATTTCCTTATGAATAAGTCTTTTTGCTTGTGTGTGTGTGTGTGTGTGTGTGTGTGTGTGTTTCTGTTATAAAGGCTAAAAGTCTTGAAGCTGACTTTGAGAGAGAAGTAGCGTTAAGTGTTTCTGGTGTGGAGAATAAAGGAAGATGAATAGAGAACAGGTTGTCAAGGTTAAATAATGACAACAAGAGCTATCTGTTATTAATTAATATATCCCAGGCTCTGTGCTAGTGTTTGTATACGTTGTCTCATTAAATCCTTTGATTTAAGTCTTTGAAAGCTTAGAAGTAATGTGAATGCCTGACCCTCAGTTACACAGTTAACTTGGGAAGGTATTGAGGGCAGAGTTCAGAGCTCTCCTATTCCCAAAGTGAAAACCACTGACTTTGAATTATGCTGTTCATTGCTCATCAAGAGCAAAATGGCCCATTATTACGAAGTTGACTGTTTAAAAGGGCATTATGTTTATCTGCCCAAGATTACATTTCTCTCCCAGCCTAGAGGTCACTATGAAAATGAATGGAGTCTTCCAGTCCTCCAGTTTTCTGATGTTTTCTAGTTTTAGTATCTGTTGTTTTTTTCCTTCTTGGAAATACATGAGTTATGTTCCTTAGAACCCAAATTTGGGAGTATGAACCCACACCAACTCAAAAGATTATAGAGAATGTCTGTTATCTAGACAGTTTCCTAAGTGCTGAGTTTACAGCCATGAACAACACAAGTAAAATTCCCAATATTCATGGAATCTTTATTCTAGCTAGGGGAAACAGATACCACATATGTTAAATAAGTAAAGTATATAGACTTTTAGGATATAATGTGTTAGATACTAAGGAGTGTGATAAAGCTAGGAATACTGATAGAAGGTTGGGGGTTACAATTTTCAGAGGTGTGTTCAGGAAAGGTCTCACTGAGCTGGAGCATTTCAGTAAAGACCTGAAGGCAGTAAAGAGGCAAGCCACCAGATATAAAAGTCTGAAAGTAGAAGCATGCCTGATATGTTCCAAGATCAGCCAGGGAGCCAGTATGGGTGGAAGAGAATGAGTTTTAAAAAAAGAGTAAACCAGAGGAGTTCTCAGAGGATCTTGTGGACCATTGTAAAGATATCATCAATGGGATGTCATTGGAGAGTAGGCTTTGGAGAGTAGGAGTGACCTAATTTGGTTTATGGATAATGGGATTATTCTAGCTTCTGTGTTAGGATCAATCAAATGCTCACACAGAAGAGAGCAAGGGCAGCAGGAAAGAGAACACTAGGACAGTTGTGGTACTGATCCAAATGAGAGATGATGATGGTTCTGAGCAATGTAACACCAGTGGAGACATGCTGAACGTTCTGAGCAAATTTTGATGGTAGAATCAATAGGATTTGGCCATAGATCAGGTGGAAGTATAAAAAAGAAGTAAAAGACAATTTCAAGTTCCCTGTCCGCCCCCTCCCCCAAGAACTAGAAGCATGGAATTAATGAGGTAAGGTAGACCACTGGGAGATCAAGTTTAGGGATGAAGATTGGGAATCAGAGGCTTGTTACGTTGCAGATGCTGTCAGACACCGAAGAGACTGACCCAAAAGGCAAACGCCCTTCCTAAGAAAAGCCTGGAATTTGTCAGTGTATATGTGATTTTTAAAAGAGGACTAGCTATATAATTTGTGGAGTCCAGTAAGAAATGAAAATGCAGGAGTCTAACAATTATTACAGACTTCAAAACATTCGCAGCAGAGCATTAAACCAAGCATGGGGTCCACCTAGTTCAGGGTCTAGTGTACAAGTGCACACCCATGAAGCCTGTCTTGGTTTAAGTGTATAATTCTAAATATGATCAGCAAGTGAGCAAGAGACATAGAGAAAAGGACTAAGTAGTAAAACTAGGATGATATTTAATGTAAACAAGACAGGAACAAAATAAAAACGTTTGATATGAGCTTGCTCGTGGTTCCAGGCTCATCCAGCAAAGCTGAATGGTTGCCTCTGGTTTTTGCAATTTTCAATTGCTAGGGGAATTTTATGAGTTTGGACTTTTGCATGACAGATTGATTTGGGGTGTTACCACCCACAGGGCAACTCCAGTTTCTCTATAAACTTCTTCATCTTAAAAAAAAAATCACTTCTAGTAGTAAATGGTATTTTGAAGTCCATTGTCTGCTAAAAAGCAAAAGAAAACCCATTTTTTGATGCAAGTTTCACTTTGGCAGACATACAGATGAGGAAGTAGAAACAGAAGCAGAGAAATACAGGCTGTCAGTGTGAGTGTAGCTTTCTAACTGGTCAAGTGATATGCAAAGCAGCCAAACAGAACCTGGTGACTAAAACAAAGTGGGAAGATTAAACCATCGCAGAAATATTTAGGAATAAATACTGAATCTGTTTCTTATCACGTGACATAAGGTTGCTTTGAGTGTTAGATTTCATAATAGTTTACCTTAGTTGCTAAGGGGTTGCAAACATACCGGGTTGGATGTCAGAGTCTGTGGCGGTCTGTGCACTGGTAGCAGGTTGAAAGCAAAAGACTGACCTTTATCCTGGAAAAATATACTCTTCTCCCTCCTCACTCTTCCCGGAGTCTAAATGATTCCACGTCATGACCTACATTGAGTAGACCTTGATATGTACAAATGGCCTATTCAGAGTTTGAAGAGGTAACTGTAATAGGTCCCAGAAAAAATTTCGTATTAGTATGCTCCATTGCCACAGCTAACCCCTGGCTTATCTAGAGATTGCTTAAATCTGCTTCAGTGCATCTGACTGCTTCAGGTTCAAAATGTCCATGGGGCGTGGAGGCAGAGTAACAAGCCATCAGTGCGTGTGATAAAAAAGATAGTCCCCATCCTCTGCGTGTTAGTATTTTGGAGTGACAGGGCCAGGAGGGAGCACATAAGAGCAGGCTGGGAAAGAGAAGATTATTATTAACATATCCAGTATCATTGCTAGCATCTCTTGAATTTTTGTGGGCTAGTGGGAGTTAATACAGTCCCCTTCTGCATTCTGATGAGCTGTAACTTTGAGATAAAGAGCTGTTATATTATTCTAAGAATGTGGCCCAGGCAATAAATATGGTCTTGAGTTCACATTTGGACAAAATTTTATTCTGTCTACATTGAAGTGAGATTACAAAGGCCTTTTCCTCGACATCATGTAGTCAGAGCCTGGCTATCAGCTCTTCTCTAAACAAAACTGTCTGGTTTGAATAAGTGTCTAATTGTTCCCTCCTTTGCCCTATACTCCTGGAAGGATACTTTGTTAGTGTCTATTTAGATGCAAAGTTGTAGGGTAAAGAATGTTTCTTGAGCTATCTTGTAGAGATTTTATATCATTTTCTTGTAACCCTGTAACTCCTCTATGAGAAAAGTATTACTGCCAAATCCACCCTGTGACATAGATAAGAACTTACTGTTCAGAGAAGAAAATAAGATAACGTATTTGTCCAATAACCAGGGAAGATTCATTAGTTTGGATTGTAGCCTGGTGGGTTGGTTTGGGGCTTTTATCACCCAGAAAGTAACTCTAGAGTTTAGCTGTAAACTTTATCTTTTAAAAAAATGTATATAAGTAGTGGTTCTAGAGTTCATACCCAGTCTACTGGAACATATTCCTTCCACGGCCCTCTAAGAAATGCTAAGCCACTGTGAGGTTGCGGACTTTAGGGTATGATTTGTGTGTGTGTTTTTTAACTTTTATTTTAAGTTCAGGGATACAAGTACAGGTTTGTTATACAGGTAAACTTGTGTCATGGGGGTTTGTTGTACAGATTATTTTATCACACAATATGATTTTGTGGATTTTTTTTTAACTTTTATGTTCCTGTATGGCTCAAGCAAATTAGAATTTTCTATAGGTATACAAAAATCCATGCATTTTAAAAAATCAAGAGCTCATTTTCCAATGTTAAACGTAGTCTCTTAACTTCTTATTAAATATGGGAGATATTCAGAATTCTATAATCCATGCTATTAAGGATTGAGTTTCTCTAGAATGACAGTAGGTGGCATTTATATTTCTTTGCTTGTTTTGCTGTTACTGCTTTCATTGAGGTTATGGCATGTATGACTTTTTCAAAGATGAATTTCAAAAACTCAGTGTAATCATACATAGTCCATGGTCCTGTAACAAATGCTAGACCACTGTAAGGTTGTGGACTTTAGGGTATGATTTTGTGGATTTTTTAACTTGTATTTTAAGTTCAGGGATACAAGTGCAGGTTTGTTATATAGGTAAACTTGTGTCATAGGGGTTTGTCGTACAGATTACTTTTATCACCCATGTATTAAGCCTAGTACCCGTTATGATTTTTCCTGATCCTCTCCCTCCTCACACCCTCCACCCTCCAAAAGGCCCCAGTGTGTGTTGTTCCCCTCTATGTCTCCATGTGTTTTCATCATTTAGCTCCCACTTATAAGTGAGAACGAGCGGTATTTGGTTTTCTATTCTTGTGTTCGTTTGCTAAGGATTTTGTTAGATGCCTTTCCTGTATTAAACTCACATTAAAAATTTTCAGAAGCTGTTTTAAGAAAGTACATAATCAAGATCAGCATTTTGGTATAATTTGAAAGTACAGCATCTGATGAAGAGCTTGCTACACTAACCATGGTACTATTTAATTCTAATGTCTGTGTTTATTACATCTTTCATTGAGTTGGCTTGCCAAAAGGATAGATTGCGGTAATTTATTTAACGAGGAAGCTAGCATTCAGAGTCCTCTTCATGTCTAATATCTAGCAGGATTAAATTTACTATATATCGCAGAAGTTATTCCAAATAAGAGAAGACTATTATCATTTATATTTTTGGTAGCAGAGAAAACTTATAGGATGTTTATTACAAAACTATTTTTATACGATTTGGACTAGTACTGTACATGTTAGCAAGACTAACAGATTAAGGCACATTTAAAAAATCCAACTAATCAGTATAGGTGTTCCCATCATTTTATGGCTGTTTCAACGCTGGATTTGTTTGTCTATTTTTAGACTAAATTGATGTGAAAGAGTCTGACTGGAACAAAACTGATGGTTTTCTTTGAGTGGCATTGGAACATGTATGGGTGTGGTTTGTACTTTGCCACATTCTTTTCTTACTTCTATGTCCTCTCTCTGCAGTGCATTTTCTATGTAGATTTTTGCAGCAATACTAGCTTGAAAATAAGCAGGAACTCAAAAAAGATTAACCAACACTAGAGAAGCTTAGGAATGTTTACAATAACAGGTTGCTTAAAAGTAGATGGCAAAGCTTAGGGAGATTTATGAGCTGTAAAGATACATATCCCTATTTCATTGGGATGATCTTAATTGTAGTAAATCATGTAAACTTTGTAGTAAATCTTGTTAAAGGGTTTTCCAGGCTTACGATGGTCTCTTATGCAAGGACAGCCTTAGTGGTAGATGAATTGGACAGTAAATTCAGCAATGTGCATGATATGATTTTATATCCAAAGACAGTCTCTTAACTTGTGCCTCACATCCTGCTCATGGTTTGGACAGTTCTTTACCTCAAGGTTTTGCCATCTGTTAAGGGAAACCTTCTCCTCTAGGAAAAGGCAACACTAATGCTGATTCAGTTATTTACCCTTGAGGGTGAATTTTTTTTTGGTTTTTGTTTTTTGCTGTTGTTCCTTCATTAAAAAGGACACAATTAGTTTGATCTTGAGGACTGCCAGATGAAATCTAACTAGTATGATACATTTTAGCAAGAATAACAGATTAAAACATATTTTAAAAATCCAACTAATCAGGATTAGAATATTCAGCGATGTAAATAGAGTGAACAGATCTATTAACGAGGGTTGTAGATATGACAAAGGGAGAATCTGTTTACAGTCTTAAGATGTGGTTTCTCCGTGGCCTCAGTATCCCAAGTTATTTGGGGAAAATTCTATTTTGAGCTCAGGACACGAAAAACGGAACCAGATCAAAGGTTTTTGTTTCTGTTTATAAAGAAGGAAATACTGCTGTTTCTGCTTCCATACCATAACCAAAAAGAAAAAGCCAAAGCAGTGATGTTAGCTTTGGTTTTTTTCAGATTCTTAACCTCTAGGTTGTAGAAAGCAAAGCCTTCCAGAAAGATCCCTCTGTCCGTAAGTATCAGAGCAGTGAATTTCAGTGGGATAAGGGCAAGCAATGAGCACCGGGGGAGAATTTCAGAATGCAGTGTCCAGGACCATATCCCCAGTGCATATATCTTGGAGTGAGGAGATCTTACATATTTTTTAAAAGCAATTGACTTATTTTGATATGATGCTATCATTGAGAACCTTCTGGAAGTGTTCTTTAGAGGGATTGTTAAAAAAAATCCAGCCCTTATGACATGCTTGTGATTTATTATATTTGGTAGTTGGAATTACATAATGATGTGAAGATGCAACCGCTAGCATTATTCAAGCACTGGTGTGTAGTAGTGATGTTCTGGAATGTTGCACTCCCACTCTATTTCACTATATATACTTACCTTCTGGGTTAAACTTATTGCTAAAATAACACTTGGCCCACTAGTACCTTCTAAAGAAGGTCTGTGTGGCATTAAGTGTTAGTGTTTTGCCAGACTGGTTTGGTCGCCTTCCTTACGTATATTTATTTATAATCTAAAAAGGAAAATAAGCTCCACCAGCTTGGTTGTTTGTATTTTTATTTTAAGAAATTGGGTTCAGTTTAAAAAATAACCTTACTCATTTACATTTGCAGGTTAGGATACAGGAATTGTTGACTGTAATTAAGGACAATTTCAATAAATGCCTTTTAATGTGCCTTTAGCAGAGAAGCTGAAACAATTTTAGAAAATGGTATGTTATTTGCTTTATCTCCTACTGTTAGGCTTACCAATAGTTATTCTTTTTTTTTTTCTCCCCTCAGATGTACATCCAGACAACAACACTTACTGTCTCCATGAGTTTAAGTGCTTCAGTGTCTCTGGGCATGCTCTATATGCCCAAGGTTTATATTATAATTTTTCATCCAGAACAGAATGTTCAAAAACGCAAAAGGAGCTTCAAGGCTGTGGTGACAGCTGCCACCATGCAAAGCAAACTGATCCAAAAAGGAAATGACAGACCAAATGGCGAGGTGAAAAGTGAACTCTGTGAGAGTCTTGAAACCAACAGTAAGTCATCTGTAGACTTTCCGATGGTCAAGAGCGGGAGCACTTCCTAATAGATGTACGTTGAACATTCTTCTCCTAGTCTTGGGGATTGTGCTACATGTTTCCATGGGCATGGTGGTACCCACATACCGTTACACCATCACATTTAGAACCATTTGGTTAAAAGCAAATGGTCTCAAGATGAGAGGCTGTTCTACAGAGTACAAACTTGCTCACAAAATCTCTTTTACAAAGCATGACATTTCATATCTTTCTTTTGAAGCATTATGAAACTTGATATTTGAAAGCATCATCTTTTTATAAAAGTTGTATTTTAGTACTTAGAAACAATTCCACAATTTTTCTTGTTCAATATTGAGTGCTTTTTATAGTATCAATAGTTTACTGATATTTATGGAATATGCTACTACACATCTTACACAAATAAATGATGTTATTTGTGCCTTTAGGGAAATCAGAACTCTAGTTAGCCAATATATTTAGTTAAGTCACAGTCAATACTTGTTTGTCCCACGTGGTCCCCTTTCCTTGGGCTTCCTGAGGGCTTCCCTTGACTTCACTTCTTGGATTTATTAAGATAATTAAAGTTCTTCTTAAAAGGCTCATGATCCTGGAAATAGAATATTTTCTACAGCCACCTTTCCATTTTTTTCTTTTCTTTACCTATTTTCTTCTCTACAGTCCACCCAGGAAGGAGCACATGATAACAATACACAGAAATCTGTACTCAACCAGTAGAATTTAACTGATCTATTGAAGCCCATTTTGGTATCTATGAAAGAGTGGCAAATATAGATTGAAGATTTGTATGGTAAAATACCAGAAAGCTGAATATGGTAAACATTACAACTTTACCTTACTAGGTTCTACAGATGAATCAAAAAAGAAAGAAAAGCAAAGGTACTTGTGTTAGAGTGGCTTCCAGTCTTTTGGAATATAGCATAGGTATTCAATATTTGTTTTTTCTGTTTGAAACACGAGCTTGCTCTGTTGCCCAGGCTGGAGTGCAGTGGTATGATCTAGGCTAACTGCAGCCTCTACCTCCTGGGCTCAAGTGATCCTCCCACCTCAGCCTTCCAAATAGCTAGGACTGCAGTCATGTGCCGCCATGCCCAGCTAATTTTGTTTGTTTGTTTGTTTGTTTTGTAGAGGCAGGGTCTCACTATGTTGCCTAGGCTGGTCTCTAACTCCTAGGCTCAAGTGATCCTCCCACCTAAGTCTCCAAAAGTGCTAGGATTACAGGTGTGAGTTACCACACCTGCCCAGGCATTCAGTAATTAAGGACAAAATCCTATGCAAAAATATTCTCTTCCTCTCATATTCATCCAGCAGTCTGTATCCCCTATTCTCTATACTTTTGACACTAAATACAAGAAAAAACTAAAAATTAATTTTATTTGGTTTAATTATTGTAGCAACTTATGGTCTATATTCCATCTACAAACTTTCTTTTCCATCAAGATTTCTGGATGAACATTGTCTACTCTAATTTACCATACACAGAACTATCCCGTGATAGTTAATTAGCATTGCTTAATTAGACATATTGGTTTCAGTTACTGTCAGCTTACCTGGAATCATTAGCCAGATTGGTTCTAAAAAGATTACCTTCAGGTCACCAATACCAAATTTAGTCACATGTAGAGAAATGAACTTTACAAGAATTTCACAAACGCCCCCCACATATTCACCTTTCTGCAAACATGAAACCTTGTGAAGTAAGAAATATGAGAAGCAAGGTAAGGATGGGCTTTAGTAACAAATCATTACAATCATCTCTGAGTATAGGTAAGCAGTTTACTAATGATAAACCTATTTCATAATTGCCATTAAAGGCATCAAAGTACAATGCTTGCGATTTGAGGACAGAATTTCATCTTTATTCCTACCTTGAGAACATCAGTGTAGGAAGTTGAAACCTATTATAGGATGCCAGTAAACTGCTGTTGGCCACTGATATAATTTGAACACTGGCACGTCTCAGTATGACTCACCAGAGTCTATTGTTATACCTGTTTTTCTTGATCTCTGTTTTTTTTTTTTTTTTTTAGCAACAATCCAGAAAACTTTATAAAATATGGTTGCCAAATAAAAGAACCAAACTTAGAGTAATATAAATACCAGTCATCCAGACTCACCTTTGGAAAGTGGTGGAGAAAAAATTTAATAAACTTTTTCAACACTTTAAAGAATAAATAGATACCCTGAAAAACAAGATTCTCAGTATTGATAGGAACTAATCTCATATTGTTGAAGTAAATCTCATACATACACTGTTTTCCTTTGGTTATTTCCTGTTAATGTTGAGTTGAAATGGAAATTATATAGCATGCATGTATTTCTCTATTTTCTCTAAAATAAGAATGAAAGACTGCAAAAACAAGGCCTATTTGGTGGGTAAGCCTATAATATTCTGGAGGAGTCAGATGCTCACTTTTAGAAGGTCAAGTAAAGTCAAAAAGTGAATCAAGATAATATCAATTACTGCCTAAAAAAAAAAGGTTTAATTGTACTTTGGAGATTTTAGTGCATTGATCTTTTACAGGAGTTTAATTTGGTTTGAATAAGTTGGGCCCAAGTAAAGTGATTATGGTGTACTCATTCAGGAGAGAAAGATGTATGACATCTTTACACATCCTTCCACAATCCTACTCCAGGTCACCATTTTTAACCTTTATTCACTTACATGGCCATTCTACAATGAAAGGGTAAATTTGTGGCCAAGATTTTAAAGTTTCTAAAGTTACACAGAATAAATGTAAGTAATATGAAGCTGGATGGGAAACCAATGAGTGCCGTGTTAGTTGCTGAATTTGCAGACTATAGTTTACATTTTTAAAAAAGGTCAAGTGTTATTTCACAACAGAGTGTGATGGGAGTTAGAAACAAAGTTGATATATATGAATTTTGCCAACTGTACCCAATTAACAAATGCTGTACATAGTATTCTTTAAGCTATGTTCATGAATAATTCATGAAAACAGCTGCTGCTGGAGGTAGATTTGTTTTCTCTAGCTTATGAACACAGTGTGGTGCACACAAGGAAATTAATTTACTGTTGCTGTGCTCAAAAACTGATTTTCATATGAGCATATTCATCACCACTGTGAAAAAAATCTCCCTATGAACTCATCTGTACATCTCTGATTCATTTTGCTCTATAGTACTTCTGGGATAAAGATTCTTGCGAGATATCTGCCACCCACAAAGTTTGTCCCTTATCATTGCTTTCATGTTGACTAAATCATCTATTTCCAGAGCCTTACACTTCCTTTTCTAACCAGTAGAAAAATTAGCATTACTCTCCTTTTGTGAATTCTATTCTCAATTCTCAATAGAATCCTACCACTTTCTTTCTAGAAACAATGTTTAAGAGTTCAAAAAATAATATATAAATTTTTAATTAGCTACAGATCCCCAAAGTTGGAAAGATCCTTAAAACTGGTCTGATCCAAACTGCCATCTGTCGAATGGACATCTTCTGAAAACTATATTGTTCAATATCTATCAGCTCTTGTTACTCTATTTCAACCATAATTCTTTTTCTAGCTATATACAAATTTTATAACCATTTCCTACATTTTAGTTATTGTTGAAAATATTGAACAGTGCAGGAAGTTGGATGACCCTTTTAACAGTCATTTTTATCACTCTTATGACAATTTTTCTCCACCTCGTCTGTGAAGACTAAAGTCCTTCAAAAACAGAACCAAAGAACAGATTTTATTTTCTTAGAGGAAATTTAGAGGCATATGAGAGCATTATATAAATTAAAAATGAAAAGTAAAAGTGAGTGATCATAGAAAATCATTGTGTTTCACTTCACACCAAACCAAATGTAACAAATGTTTTACCTTTGGAAAGGTTAAGTAAAAAGTACAACTCCATTAGGTCTCATGTATGGTTCATGGAAAGAAAAGGAAGGAAGGAAGAGAAGGAAGGAAGGAAGGAAGGAAGGAAGGAAGGAAGGAAGGAAGGAAAGAAGGGAGGGAGGGAGGGAGGGAGGGAAGGAGGCTGGCTCTATATTGGTTCTTCCAGATTACAGCTGTTCCATCCTAGTCTATTCTGCTTTCATCCTTACAGGAACCCAGTATTGTAGGTTTTGAACCAGTGATAAAACTGAGGCCCGGTAACCTGGCCCAATGACTTTTTTTTCACTCATTTTGCAGGGACTAGAATGTAGTTCAAAACCAGGTCTAAAGTCTACTTCCTTTGCACTGTGCCACAGTAATAACTTAGAAGGGTAAGCAATGTGGATAAGATAAGCAAATATGTCAACTATTTTTAGCCTGAAGCTCATAATATTCAATGAAATAAAAAATAACAGAACACATCTATAGTAGCACTTCTTAGGGCTATCTGAGTTAATTTTAGTGGTTGTGAACTTTGTATGAACTTGGTCTCTGGTAAGAACTTGTCTAGTCCATCAATAGTGTCACTACAATGGAATGAGTCTGATTGTCAGTTATTTCAGAGGAGGAACTTTACAATTTCTAGTCTTATTCGATGTTCAATAAATACATTATTTTCTAAAAATCTGTTTCATCCTGAATTGGATTCATGTATTGAAACACATACATTCTTTGCTTTTTAAAATATCTTTTATCTTACCGTTATTCATTCCAGAATTACACAAAAAAATAGGACATCACATTTGAATTTTAGGACAGAGATTCATTGCATCACATCTTTCAAAAATACAAAGGAATTATTTGAATTTAGATTTATATTCTCCAGAATCTTAGGCATGAGTATATTTTGGCATAATATCTCTGTAATGGTCTTACAATAATGAGTTTTACTTTATAGTATGTTGGTAACAGAACAATTAAACATTTCTTTTCAGAGTCTTTATTTTCTTAAATATCTTCATTTGTCTCCATTTGATGAAACCAAAAGAAACCATAAATATGCCTTGGCAATTCACATATTTACCATTCTATATATTTGATATTTTAGCATGTTTACCTCTAGAGTCTAAGATTATTGTGTATTTTTAAGTGGAAGATGTATTCATTCTCATAGGACAGCTAATTATAATTACTTAACTTTTTTGGTCATTACATCAGCCTCTAAGAATTGAGGTCTTTGACTTAGGTAGTAAAAAATATTTTTTGTGTTTTGTAGGACAGATAATTGATCTGTTCTTTCATTTTACATATATGCAAATGCAAAATTTTACCAAAACATTAAAGATTAGCACTTTTATGTTTTTAGTTTTCTAGTAAATATCTATATACTATAAATGAGGCTACTGACTGACATATTAAAATTGCTGCAGCATTTTTATTTCTGCTGTTATTTAATTTTTACTACAGTCACGCATTGCTTAATGACATGTTCTAGGAAATGTGTTGTTAGGCAGTTTTGTCTTTGTGCAAACATCATTCAGTGTACTTACACAAACCAAATGGTATAGCCTACGACACACCCAGGCGATATGGTATAGCCTAGACTACCTAGGCTACAAACCTGTACAGCATGTTACTGTCCTGAATTGTGTACACAATTGTAATGCAATGGATATTTGTATATCTAAACCTAACTTAACATAGTAAAGACACGGTAAAAATAGAGTGTACAAGATAAAAATGGTATACGTGTAAATAGGGCACTCACTATGAATGGAACTTGTAGGACTGGAAGTTGCCCTGGGTCATTAAGTGAATGAGTGGTGATTGAATGTGAAGGCCTAGGACATGGCAGTACTGTAAATTGCAACCTTTGCCTCTCGGTTCAAGCAATTCTCCTGCCTCAGCCTCCTGAGTAGCTGGGATTCAGGCATGTGCCACCACACCCGGCTAATTTTTGTATTTTTAGTAGAGACGGGATTTCACCATGCTGGTCAAGCTTGTCTTGAACTCCTGACCTCATGATCCACCCGCCTAGGCCTCCCAAAGTGCTGGGATTACAGGCGTGAGCCTCTGCACCCGGCCACTGTAGATATTATAAAAACTCTATACTTAGACTACACTAAATTTATTTTAAACATTTCCTTTTTCAATAATATACTATTTTAGCTTTCTATAACTTTTTAGTTTATAAACTTTTTATTCTTTTTACATTTTGACTTGTTTGTTATAAAAACTTAAAACACAAACACATTGTCCAGCTATAAAAAGTATTTTCTTTATACCCTTACTCAAGGATAAAATTTTTTCTATTTTTATGTATTCATTTTACTTTTTAAACGTTTTGTGTTAAAAATTAAGACACACACACACACACACACACACACGCTAGCCTAGGCCTCCACAGGGTCAGGATTATCGATATCACTTCCACCTCCACATCTGATTCCACTGGAAGGTCTTCAGGGGCAATAACAAGCATTGAGCTGTCATCTCTTGGAATAGCAACGCCTTATTCGAGAATACCCCTGAAGGACCTGCCTAAGGCTGTTTTACAGTTATCTTTTTAATGTATAAGTAGAAGAAGTGCACTTTAAAATAATGATAAAAAGTATAGTGTAGTAAATACTTAAACCAGTAACATAGTCTTTCGTTATCATTATCAAGTATTATGTACTGTATATAATTGTATGTGCCATGCTTTTTCATGACTGGCAGGATAGGAAATTTGTTTACACAACAAACCACAAACATGTGAATTATGCGTTGTGTTAAGTGTTGTGTTATGTGTTCACTGGGTGATAGGAATTTTTCAGCTCCGTTATAATCTTATGGGACCACCTTTATATAATGTGGTCTGCTGTCAAGCTGAAACGTCGCTACGCTGTGCATGACTGAGAATGGTTTAAAAACAATGAGTAACATACTGTAAAAGCTGGATATTGTAAAAAAGTCATTACAGGACTTGAATTTTAAAATCATATTAACAAAATGATGTATTATTATATACTATTTTAAGTTGTCCTCATTTATCTTAACAGCTTCCTCTACCAAGACAACATATATCAGCTACAGCAATCATTCAATCTGAAACAGGGAAATGACACAATCTGAAGAGATGTGGTATATGATCTTAAACAATGAATATGAGACTGCAAAAATTCACTCCTGGAGATCTCCATAGACTACAATCAATCAAATCAATAGTCTTGTAAGGAACAAAAATTAGCCATGAGCCAAAAGTATCAATAAACGGGGAGTGAAGAAACCCGTTTAATACAATAAAACCAATGAGTGTCAAGCTAAAGTATTGCTTACTCATGAGCAGTTAAAAAACAAAATCACAAAAGGAAAACTAATGTTAGCTTGTGAAAAAAAAATGCTGTTGAAATAAACCATGTCTGATGTTATTCTTGTAAGTATTTTTCTGTGATTGTGAGAACTCCCGTTCCTGTCCCACATTGTTCAACTTGTATAAGACAATGAGTCTGTTTCTTGTAATGGCTGACCGGATTGAAGCCCTGGGTTGTGCTAAAAATAAATGCAATGATTGATGCATGCAATTTTTTATACAAATAATTTATTTCTAATAATAAAGGAATGTTTTGCAAATGTTGAGAGTTGTTTCGTTCCAGTTTTAAAGCTAGAGAAAACTCTTCTTTCTAGTTGGCACTTCTGCTGTTTTTTAGCTCCCTCTATGAAAGCGCTGATGTTCTGAGGAAATATTTCTTTGAGGAATGTGTTTTTGTACATTTGTGTGCATATGAGGAAGATTGTCTTTTATTCCTATATTAAAAGCATTATTTGTGTAAGACTTTGTGAATATTTCAAGATTTCTGTGGTAGCTTTTCATAGTAACTGCTTCTTTTATGAAGAATCAAGAAATAGTTTGAGGTAAATTGCTTTGAGTTAATTAACAAATGATGAATTAAACTTTGGAGAATGGAATATGAAAATTACCATTTGAAAGTACATCAAAACATGTCACTGAAATTCCCTATTACATTCCTAAATCAAAACTTTTGCATAATGAAATATCCTGTGGTATGTAGTATTAACCTTTTCTCACCTGGGTATAGAAATCACTGATATCGGTGAAGTAATGGGCCTTACCTAGTACATTCTTCAAAGCAGAGAATTAGCATATTTATTCCCTTGGCACCACTAAAGAAGCCACAGTTCAGATAACATGTCAATGCTTTCTTATTTTCCAAATGAAAACATTCATTGGTTCATAGAACAGTATCATTAAAGAGAGAGGAAATAGGGAGCCTGTCTCATGCTAATAAACCATGCCAGAGTGGATAAAGGGAGGCTGATAATGGCTTTCGAATCTGTTACCATTTTTGTCATGGGCTCCTCTATGCCATACAATCCCAGACATCCATCAAGTCAATGGGTCTCCACAATCATTTTGTTAGTGAATGTTCTCTCTGCTGAGTTAGCTTGGATGGCTCATTGCACTCCTTATAGATATAAAGAGCTGTCTGTGCTCCGTAGCTTCAACCCAGTTACTGACAGTTACTTTATTTAATAGAGAAGTTTGAAGTAGTATAGTGCAGGTTCCTTCAACATACAGTGACATTTCCTAGATAGCTACAAAGATATATTGCTGCATATAGAAGCAAATGTGTATCTTTTCGCTTTTTGTTGAGTTTCTCCTAATAATAATGGTTGTTGTAGATAATATTTAAATCAAGGAGTAAGGGCATTATTTTCAAGTTTTCAGATCATCTGAATTACTGATAATGCAATCCTGTAATCAGGATCCTAAACCCACCTCTAGGTGTGCCTTTCTAGATAAGACTTAGACTAAGCAAATAAACCCATTACTGCATATTAAGTATGTTGTGTCATGTCGCTCAGTACCAATAGCCATACAAGAAGTAATTATAATTGTATTTTAATTTTTAAGTTGATAGGTTGTTTTTTTTTTCCCATTTTGGAGATGGTTTGTAGTTTATAAGATGTTTTTTACTTCATTTTAACTAAGCATCTATATTTTTGGTTGAGAAAATTGCTTGAATTATATAAGCCTTGCATTTCATTCAGAGAGCAAAACTCAAGTATATTTTTATTTACTAATTTCATTTACTAATTGACTCTAATCAGGTTCGGTGGATGTGACAGGGTGATTATGAGAGCTAAGCTGGCTCTCAGACCAAATGTGGGTTTTCACTATTATTGTTACTTAAAAAAATGTTAAAGTTCTAGGAAGAAAAATAAAATACCAAGCATAATTCATGACATTTCAAAATTCTTCTTCCTACTACCAACCTACCAACGGGTTGTTTTCCCTAAGAACTTTAACAAATAATTGACACTTGTTTGGGGTTATACAAAATCTTATTTAATTCACAATAAAGTTGAATAATAGCTCTTGTGGATTTACATATACCAGTCATCGCTTGTAACATTATCTCAGTGAGAAACATTCTGCTGATGAAACTACCACCTTTGTCACGCAGTGGAAGGATAAACTCCCTCAGCCTCTTACAGTAGGAGCTGGGGAATTCTTCCTTCCACTGTGTTTATTTTCTCAGGGATTTTGCTGAGGGCTTGAGAGGTAGTCATATAGGTGTAGGACAATGGCGGTGAGGTATCCTGCAGGAGGAATTTAGTATGTGCCAGTAGTGGATCATAAGTCCCATGCTTTAAAATGAACTGTCTGGGTACTATAGATAAGCAAATGCAAAGTTGCACGGAAAAAACGCACTATTATATTCTTTAGAATTGACCTTGTGTTTTATTCTGGCCAAGAAATGTCACATCTAATCTCAACATGCCAGAGGGAATGCTAAAAATGTAGCCTGAGGTAATATTCAGCAAATGTCACTAGTAGACAATGAGAGATATATTAGTGTGACCTTGGACCAAATCTGACCTCAGTTTTTAAAATATTTCTAGCTTATAATAGTTAATATTTAAAAATGTCTAAATCAAAGATAGTTGATATGCTACAAACTAATCTTATTTTTAAACAAAACTACTCATAAATTTAAACGTGAGGGATGACTCTTTGAACATGAACAGGAACCTAGTAACTCGATTTTTAGTGTTTATCATAAAATTTTACAGAAAATATGGCATGTCAGATGAACAAGATTTTACTTTCTTAGAAAATTAAATACCATATTACATGAAATCTCACTAGGAACAGGAGTTTTTGTCATTTATGTTTTCTTCCTCTTTTAACACAATATATTATTTACCAATATTTCTTGACAGTGTAGAAAGAATATTAACAATTTTCTAAACTATATTAGTCAATACTGATGTTTTATTCAGTCAGCAATTGGAAGAAATCACATTCTTAAATCCTATTATGCAACCTTACCAGTTTTTCTCATTTCATTTTTGAGTTTCTGCTAATAAATTCCTTAAAAAATTGGTTGTTTTATTTTCATCCACTTTCTAGAATGAAATGGCCAGAAGTAACAATGAGATTGCATGCAAGAATGAGTGAGAATACCGAATTATAGAATACTTTTATTGTATACGATGATCTTTAGAAATGTTTCTTTTTGATTTTTTTATTATTCTCCTTTAATGAAGATGAAAATAGTGTAGAAAAATTTGACCACAGCTAGAAAAATAAAACATTTCCTTAAGAAGAAATTATTGTCTATGAATACTCAGAAAGTTGCAGACTGCCACTTGACAAGTGTCATATTACAGGGGTAGTGGGAGAAAATAGCACATAATTTTATTTTTTTAAAAATCAATTTTCTATGACTATTCTATTACAGTTTTCTCTTTCAAAATTTTTTTGCATTATAATCTTTAGTGGTGGTGTTACTTTTGGGCATTTTTTAAAATTTAACCCTCCATAGGACATTCAGAATATTTTTGTTTGTTGAACTCAGTCTCTTATCACTGTGAAGTCTAATATTTTATTTTGATTTATCTATCTGTTTTAAGAGTGATAAGGATGGACATAAACAAATTTGACCTATGAAGTGTCTTTTCTAGTTGCCTACTGCTTAGGTGGTTATGGTAAATTAATTTTTACAAATAACTTGCTACAAAGTCATAAAGTAACAAGCATGGATCAAGGCCTATGAAAATCCAAGAATTAACCATGTAATAACTTGGATGGGAAGAAAGGGTGATGCGTTTATAGAAAACAGGAAAGACAAATGATAAATGTAATGTTTCAGGTTGTAAAGTAAACATTATCAGGTTACTTGGCAATCAACTATGTCCCATTAGGTAAAATCAATAGAACATAGGTTAATTTTGACATCTAATAAAAATATTAGTGTTAAAGCATAATTTTGTAGAAGTTAAAAGCAACTCTTATAACAAAAGTAAAATGAACAAGTCAAGAATTTTATTCAACTCATTACCTAATAAGGGAACAAATAAGATCTTGAAACTAGTCCAAAGAGTATTTGGGAAGCTAGTTTATACACACACACACACACACACACACACACACACATATATATATATATATATAAAATAAATCAGAGGATTAGATACAAAACTGGTTTAGTATCCTACTGTATAATAATAAACCATAACATTTCAGGTTGTATGTTCCATTGGACAGACATTATTTGCATTTCTACTAGAAAAAAAACCATACTTATTAACCCCTACGCCTAAAGCAGTAAAGTAACTTTGTTGATAGACTCAAATGAAGCCCTCTACGGAAAGAACAGCCATTCATATCTTTTGCCTATTGCTAAATTTTGGAACATTTCTGTGATGAGTGATAATTTATTGCTCTACTTTCCCTAACTGTAAACATTACATTGGCAACAAATGAATAATAAAGATCACAAACACACCGAAAATTACATGAAGGTAAAGCAGTAATGGAGAAGCTCTGGTATGGGGCTGTCGGAATTATTCTTTCCTATCTCAAATCTTAAGTGTATCTCCAATTCAGAACTGAATTGTATAAAATGATAAAGTGAATAACTGTGAATAAAAATGTACTTGCCTTCAGGTAACATCACTAACAATTCTACAAGTAATTTGTGAAAGTATGACTTATTCCTTTTGTCCCCATCTGCCATCTTTAGTGAATACTTTCTCTCCTCTTTTGTAGTATATTACCCTAAAATGGGAAATCAGCTTTTCAAGAGTGTCCCTGAAGATGACAAACTATGGATAGTTTACTTATTTCCATGAGTGCCTTCCACTTGTCATTGGCTAACAACCCTGGCCCTTCCTAACAAAGCCTTCTTCAAATCCTGACCCCTGACAACTTCTAGGAAGGTGAAGCAAGAATGAAAGAAGCCATCTTAATCAAAGATGGGGAGAGGAAACAGGTATGATTAGTGGGGCTCTGCTTTTCCATAAACATCCTAGAATTTAATAACCTCTGTCTATCCCTTACTTCTGTCTGGCATCCTAAGCTCTGCAGAGCAGGGTAATGGTGAGTTTGGGACCATGGGACTCCCTTTCCACAGGGAGCCCATTTTCTGAGTAGAGTCTTAGCAGCGCTGGAGCTCAATGTTCCCTTTGAAGATTTTTACTAAACTCCTAGAAGAAGAAATGAGGCAGCACAAGGCAAAATTATAAAGTAGACGAAATGTGGCTTATTGGATTTTCTGTTTTTTGGATTTTTTTCCCTCATGATGTTCTCCAATTTCTTTTTACCTCTTTCCAATCTCACCCAGGTGACCAATATCCTCAGTGTACATTCTAGGTACTCAGTGATCCCTTTCCCACGTTCCGTCTTCTGACTCACTATTACTTTCCTCTGTTCCAATAATTCAACCCCAATTACCTTTCTATGTCAAACTTCCCTACATTCCCAACACACACAGATATCATAGAGGCATATCAAAGGCCCCAGGGGAAGCTATCACAGCTGGCTTTTAAGTAATAAACAATATAATTAAAATGGTTTAATCATTTATTTTGTTCAGAAAGTACCAGGTACCTGCTATGTAGCAGACATCGTGTAGGTGCTGAGAACATAACAGTAGAAAAAAATATTGGCGGCCATCATGGCATTTATATTTCTGTAGAAGAGATGAATAGTAAACAAGATAAATACACAAATGTAGGGTATGTTAGCAAGTGATAAATGCTGAGAAGAAAAATAAATCAGGGAAAATGATGGATAGGAAAATAGTTTAAGAAGTAAAACTGTGCAGTGGAGGGCAGGGTTGGAATGTTAGGTAGGATGGCTAAGAAAGATGACATTTGAGTACAGGTCTAAAAAGATGAGGAATTAATCTAGGCAGTGTCTTGGGAAAGAGAATTTCAAGCTAAGAGCATCAAGGAGACAGGCCCTGAAGCAGCAGCTTGTCTAGACAAAGCAAAGGTGGAGGAAGTTAGGGGTGCAGTATAAGATCTTGTAGAGGCCTGGTCAGCCATTGAAAGACCTTCACATTTCACCCTTAGTGATAGGAAATCATTACAGGATTTTGAGCAGAGAAGTAACATGATAAGTATTAATTTTAATTGAGTCTTATCTGAGGTGAGATTAGCCTTAAAGAAGCCAATATCAGGGACACAGTCTTCCATTAGAATATTTTTGGATAATCTAGGTTAGAAATGATCATGACTAGGACTGGGCAAAGCAGTGGAGGTAATGAGAAGTGGTCAGACTGGAAATTTTGAACAAAGGTCTCCCATCAGGATCTGCTTTAGTTACTATGTTGTCTTCTGGTATATAAGCTCCCTGTCTTTCAAGTGCTTGCCTTTTTTTTTTCCATTCATTATTTCATCCATTCAATCATTCACTTTTTCATTCTTACAATAAAAGCAATGTGAAAAATCATATATTGATCATTATGTGGGGGTACAAGGAGCTCACTAACTGGGAGTGATGATAATATCTAATAATAACAATTATAATAAGGAGAATAATAATTATAATAGTTAAGATTATCAGATACTTATATATCAGACACCTTGCTAAGCGCTATGGAGTAGGTCTGGCATTCACCTTATGGGCTAGGTGCTATTATTACTCCTATTTATAGATGATGAACTGGAAGCAAAAATTGATTAGCTAACTTGCTGTAGGTCATAGCATACATAGGTGCACAGCTGGGACTAAGCTGCAGTTTCAGACAAAATGTGCCAAATGAGAGTCAGAACAAAATGCTATGGGAGCCAGAATAGAGATACTCCCATTCAACTGGGAAAATTAGGTACAACTCTGTGAAAGAAGTTCCTGGAATTCTTTGATTTGGTTGTTGATATCAGGTTTCATGAATTACAACCTGTTTCTAGGACAGTTATCAAATCTTCTTGGCTTTGGGAAATAGATTTAGATTGGGGAATATTGTTTGGGTAAATCCAAGTTAGTGTCAACTTTTTATTTGACAGTTTTCATTTTTACTGATTTGTCCATAATGTGAAGTTTTTAGTTACCCATGCACATCGCAAGACCAGATATAGAATGTAGGCCTTTTTCTTTTCATAGTTCATGATTTGTTATATTATATAGAAAATTTTTCAAGTAATATGAAAAAAATGAGAAAAAATGATAATACTACTTGAGGGACTTATTTACAACTTAGGTTCACAAAAGTTAACCTAGTTATATAATTTGCCTTATTTAACTTTATTCAGAAATTTATCCAAATTATAAGTGTGCTCTTGTTATACCCCTAGAATGGCAAGCTGTGATTGTTTTTTCATGCACAAGTAGTTTATTGGGTAACTAGTGCATCAACTACTTCATAATAGATAGCACATTATTATTATAATGTCTTCCAAACAGAAATATCGGGGCCAAATATTATTAAAGCTCAATGTCAAATCCTTTCCCAGTAATTGAGCCAAGAATAGAACCTAACAATCCACAATACTGGGCTAACACCTCCTCTCCTGGACATGACCCCACCATCACCACTGTGTCTTGAACACTGTTATTACCTAATATTTACTAGACCCACAACCTTTGTATTGGTGTTAATAGAAACCATCTACATTACCGAAGTCTTTTGCAATGGAAACTCTTGGCAGGGCAAAAAAAGGCAGACTTGACAGTAATCTTGCTAAATTTTTCTGGCAGGTCTAAACCTTCTAGGTCACAGGGGAGAGGTAAGGTGTTTGGATACTTAGCTGACACTCACCTTTACTGGATACATCAACCAACTTAGCCAAAGAGGTTTCCTAGATGTTTTAAAGTTTTAACAATCTAGGTCCTATCCGGTTATCTTCACTCCCCAGCACATATGCGTGTGCACACACACACACATACACGCACATACTAACATGGGTAATGATTTTTAAGAAGCAAAAGCTAGGCCCCGTTTGAGTCACATGAAAGAAAAATTTCAAATGTGAACATTGTTAGACCCATCTTATTTTATAGCCAAGATTTCAGATCATGCATTTTTTATCAGGAAGGATCTGAGATGTGAAATAGATGTTTAATGGGGCTCTGAGGATGTTGGACAAGGACAACAGTCCACAGTGACTTTATGGAGTGGGTCACGGAAACAGAACACAGAAGGGTTTCAGTGTTAGGCCTTATCTATTATGAAGAAGTTGTAATAGCCTATTGTAGCAGAAACCTCTTATCAGCAAGTACCTAAATGCCAATTTACACAGTAGGGATTTTTAATTAACAGTGACAACTGTCTCTCATTGATGAGATTATTTTTTACTAGTGACCAATAATAGAAGAATTCAGCTGATTCAACAGACTTAATTTCTAAATATATTGACTATATAATATTCAAATACAACTGCCATATCTGTGGGTCTCATTCTGCCTATAGAATATAAAAGTGATATATTTCATCTGAAAAATAAAGAGATAATGTCTTCTTAATACATTCTTTATTGCTGTCAGCTTTAGAAATTCACAAGTGTGTTAAAATACATTTTAACTTAATTTTCACCATTAATACATAATAATGATTCCTTCTTTCAATCAGTATATGTTCTGAGGTCAGTATTAAAATCCAGGATGAAATGGCTTATGCTGAATTAAGCTAAATAAATATTTAAAATTGCTTTAAACATCTAGTAATGACAAAGTTCAGCTATACTATGGAATTGAAATCTTTAATGGTCATATTTTGTTTAAAGGTTGTGTACAGGTCATTTGCATACCCACATGCTAAAATTTTTCTTTTTAACTTTTCATAGCTGGATAAAATCAATTTATGATTGCATAGAGCACAGATACTTCTTTTCAATGGAAAATTTAGCAGCAAATATTTAAGGTATGTTCTAAAATTGTATAATTTTAAAGGCTTACTATAATATAAATGCTATAAATATGATATGGCTGGTCCACCTACTAAGTTGATATAACTGGCATTATATTTTGAAGCATAAAATACAAAAAGAAGCATGTATATCATATATCAATAGATGGGGCTAATTAAGCTAAAATATTAGAAGCCTATATAAATATATTTGGGCAAGTCATTTTACAAGCTAGGTAATGAACAAACAGGGAGCCCAATTCTCATGTTTCTGCTACACACATATATTATCATTTCATCATGCTCAATATCATAGAACGACCTAAAACTAGTCCTTTTAAGATAGTGCATCAATCTATAAGCCTAAAATTAGTTTAAAATAACAAGTTTTAAAAGACAATCCATAAATATGCCTTTCTTCTCTTTTCTGATTAGTAACCACTGGCCCCAGCAGTTCACTTTGAGGGTACATAGGACACAAATGTTTCAAAAAACGTATAAAATGAAAATGCTTTAAATACACTTTTAATTCAGTACTTCTCCAAGAGTTGTATGAAAACCACTTGCATCAGGATTAAGAGGAGTGTGGTTTGTAAGGTAGATTCTGAAGACCTGCTGAATTCTACTGAATTAGAATTTCAGAGTGTAGGACTCTAGATTTTAAATTAGTACCTGTGAGAGTCCAGTACTCAATATATTTGAGAACCATTCGATTGGAGGAATAAGTTGAAGGAACTCTGTTATATACACAGTTCAACCTAAGTATAGTTTTTTTCTGTTAAACTTTATTATTTTTAGCCTAACTTTGATCAGTTCTTTGTACTACATTATGATTATGTATAAGTATACAAAGATTTTAACAGAATATGAAATTATAGTAGTGTGTAAATGACCAAGACCATTTGTAGTTCCTATATGGTATGAAGACTTTATCTCAGCATTCTTCTTAATCTCAATGAAAAATCTTTTCCATACAATAGTGATTTATCATTCTCTATTTAATAAAACCTAGAGCCAATACATTTACTGTTCAGTCTGGTAAACTTGAAAAGACTTTCCTATAATCTCACTGTCCCTATTCCAGCACCACACCCTAATGGGTAGAATTGCATTTAAACATACATATGAATAATAGGGACCATCTTCCCACCAATATTTTGCTCTTATATCTCAAACAAAGACATAGTTTGTCATGTCATTGGTCACTAGCGAGTAAATATGGCATGCAGAATCGATGAGATTCTAACTATTAGCAATATAGTAATATATAATGAGTCTTCTTTATGGATATTACAAATTATTCTTTAAGAATCCTTAAAATGTTGACCTGCGTGCATATCTAAGTTTAATGTCATGTCTCTTCTTGGTCCATATTCCTCCTCATGTTACCAAACTTTTTTTATCTTTCTCTCTTTTTAAAAAATGATGGAATGCATTTTTGCATAAATAAAAAATACTTAAGTACTTATGATGTGTTTTTCTCAGCACTTTGCATCTCTGTGACATGGAGTAAAGCCTATTAAGACAACAGAAGCTCTCTCTATTGAAAAGTCAGAACCTAATAAACCCTCTCTGAGAAGGACCTCTTCCCTAATTGAATAGTTGGATAATGGTGTGTGGTTTGTCATACCACTGTCTTTGTTTTCTATAAATGCTAACAATTGTCTTTGCATTTAGGTCAGTATGATGTAATACTCTTTAAAGGCAATGGAACTCATTCAGTGTTAAAATAAGGATAGTGATCAGACATAGAAATAGTTTGTCACATCCTCTTTTTAAGTTAGATTATGAAAACCTGATGAATTAGACCTACTGAATTAGAATTTCAGGGTATAGGGCTCTAGATTTTAAACTAGTACCCGTGAGAGTCTAGTACTCAATAAAATTTGAGAACTATTAAGTTAGATGGATGAATTGAAGGAACTCTCTTAAATTACTGGAGTGTTACTGCAATAATTCGATCAAATCTGAGGGCAGTCATAGTTGAACAGATAGTAACAAACAAGAATAATCAGATGAACATGAACTGAAATCATTATACTATAGTAAGTTTTGAAGGAAAAATAGAAAGAACTAAGCATGTTAAGTTAGAAGACAAGACTTAAGTCAAGAGCACTAATACCAGTTACTTGGGCTTGCTTAGAAGTGGGATGGAAATTTGGTTAAGTTATAAGGTATATTTAAACAATGTTACAAAGTTTCAGACAGAAGCTATGTGACTGTCTCTTAGAAATGTGCAGAAATTTCTTGTTTTAAGCCATCGGGTGTGACTACATGACCCCTCAGTTTATTCCAGCATTCATGTTCTGCTTACTTACAATGCGCCAATCACCCTGCTAGGGGCTGCAAGGAACACAAAGGAGAAAAGACACCATCTGTTTTCTCAACTGTGATAAATGTTAGAAGAAAAGCAAAAAATCCTATGGGGTTTCACCATAGGGATATGTTTAATTGCTAAGATTCTCTGATTTGTGAGTCCCTTTTGAGATTCATCGTGCAGTTATTAGAGTGATATTGAATAGGATTCAAAATCTATCAACTATAATTAACCTGGAAAAGAAAAATCATCCTAGATAGTAGAGGACTTAAGTCAAGTCCTCTAACAAGTATACCATGAGCAGAGACTGCCATGGGTAAATGTGAGAGATTGTAGGATGTTACTAGAAAACGATTTTTTAAGCATCTGCTCAGGATGACTAATATGCCAACGTGATGCAGGTCTTTCAGGTACACATGTATAAAATCTATATTCACTGACAAAGGCAAACATCAAAATGCAAATATGAGGACATTAAAATTTATTTTAAAATTCAATCTCATTGATCTGTACTTTAACAGCAAACCACATAGATCACATTAAATAGTTTTCTGACTTTCAGCCTAATATAAATTTCAGGTTTCTGGAAATGACATGATCTATTTTTGTTTCGTTTTGTACAGTTTTCTTTTCTTTTAGTTTTTTAAGCTCATGACTGTCATTTCTGAACAAAGCTTCATGAAATGTTTTTGAACATTGTTGTGGCTTTTACTAAATGGATAGTGCTAACCCATAGAAACCTGACAAGGAGAAAGTTAGAGGAACCTACCTCAAACTCACTCTTCTTCTGACCTCAAATCTCCTATGGACGCCTTCTATTGGTGGAACTCAAGAGAGCTTTTCAATGGCTTCTATGTGTGTCAGTCTACAAGGCACACAATAGAGTGTATGAAGCTAAAGGCAGCTCTAGAGAGTTCAATAAAGTAGATCATTGATTATTGTTTGCAAGCCTCCTTTCTATGTTTTTTGGGGGTACAATGATACAGTGAATAGTTTCTGCCCTTCAGGAATTCAGATGAGTAAATAGGGAAAGTATGAGTAAATAGTGAGCATTTTGCTAGAAATAGGCATGGGAGGCTCAGAACAAATAGAAAGGACTTAACCTATAGTAGCTTCCTTCTCCTATGCACCATCAATATTCGCATAAAACCACAATTGCCACAAAAATAAAACAGAATAAAGATGAAATTAATGGAGTAGTGTGGTTTCCAAGTTCCATTTTGCCATCACAAAGCTCCAAATCCAGAGATATTTTTCTGAATCCAGCTGATTATTTATTTATGCAGCCTGCATACCTCATTCTATTGCACTTCACAGATATTTTGCTTTATACAAACTGAAGGCTTGTGGCAACCCTGCCTCAAGCAAGTTTAGCAGCATGATTTTTCCAACAGCATGTGCTCACTTCATGTCTCTGTGTCACATTTTAGTAATTTTCAAAACACTTTAAGCTTTAATATTATTACTGTAATTACATCTGTTATGGTGATCTGTGATCAATGATCTTTGATGTTATTATTGTAATTGTTCTGGGGAGCCATGAAACCATCCCCATAGGATAACCGACTTAACTGATAAATGTGTGTTCCAACTGCTCCATCAACCTCCGGTTCCCCCATTTCTCTCCCTTTCCTCAGGCCTCCCTATTCCCTGAGGCACAACAATAGTGAAATTAGGCCAATTAATAACCCTACAATTACCTCTCAGTGTTCAAGTGAAAGGAAGAGTTGCATGTCTCACACTTTAAATCAAAAACTAAAAATAATTAAACTTAGTGAGGAAGGCATGTTCAAAGCTGAGACAGGCTGAAAACTAGACCTCTTACACCCAACAACTAGCCAAGTTGTGAATGCAAAGGGTAAGTTCTTGAAGGAAATTAAAAGTGCTACTTCAGTGAACTCATTAATGGTAAGAAAACACAGCGTTATTGCTAATATGGGCAAAGTTTTAGTGGTCCAGATAGAAGATCAAACCAGCCACAACATTTCCTTAAGCTGAAACCTGATCCAGAACAAGGCTGTGACTCTTTTCAATTCTAGGAAGGCTAAGAGAGCTGAGGAAACTGCAAAAGCAAAGTGTGAGGCTAACAGAGGTTGGTTCGTGAGATTTAAGGAAAAAACAACCTGTGTAACATAATGTAAGGTGATGCAGTAACTACTGATGTGGAAGTTGCAGCAAGCTATCCAGGCAACCTGACTAAGGCAATGAATGGAGGTGGCCGTACTAAACAAAAGATTTTCAGTGTAGATGAAACAGCACTCTATTAGAAGAGGATGCCATCTAGAACTTTCATAGCCAGAAAAAAACCAACGTCTGGCTTCAACATTTCAAAAGACAGCCTGGCTCTCTTATTTGGAGCTAATGAAGCTGGTGACTTCAAATTGAAGCCAATTTAAAGCCACTGGCCATTCTGAAAATCCTAGGGCCATTGAGAAGTATGCTAAATCTTCTCAGCCTGTGCTCTATACATGGAACAACAAAGCCTGAATGACAGCACATCTGTTTACAACATGGTTTACTGAATATTTTAAGCCCACTGTTGAGATGTGCTTCTTAGGGAAAAACATCCCTTTCCAAATGTGGCTGCTCATTGACAATGCACCTGGTCACCCAGCAGCTCCGATGGAGATATACCAGAAGACTTGTTTGCATGCCTGCTAACACAACATCCTTTCTGTACTCCATGGATCAAGGAGTAATTTTGATTTTCAAGTCTTATTATTTAAGAAACACATTTTTGTAAGGCTATAGCTGCTATGGATAGTGATTATTCTCAAGGATCTAGGCAAAGTAAATTGAAAACCCTCTGGAAAGTATTCATCATTTTAGATGGCACTAAGAACATTCATGATTCATGGGAGGAGCTCAAAATATCGACATTAACAGGTGTTTGGAAGAAGTTTATTTCAACTGTCATGAAAGACTTTGAAGATTCAACACTTCAATGGAGAAAGTAACTGCAGATGTGGCAGAAATAGCAAGAGAACTGGAATTGGAATCAAAGCCTGAAGATGTGAGTGAATTGCTGCAATGTCATTTTAAACTTTAATGAAAAAGGAGTTGTTTCCTGGGATGAGCAAAAAAAAAAAAAAAATGATTTCTTGAAATGGGATCTACTCCTTGTGAAGATGTTGTGAACGCTGCTGAAATGATAACAAAGAATTTAGAATATTGAATGAACTTAATTGATAAAGCAGCAGGAGGGTTTGAGAGTATTGACTCTAATTTTGAAATAAGTTCTGCTGTGGGTCAAATGCTATTAAACAGCATCACATTTTACAGAGACATCTTTGATGAAAGGAAGAGTCAATCAATGCAGCAAACTTCATTGCTGTCTTATTTTTAGAAATTGCCATAGCCACCCCAACCTTCAGCAACCACTACCCTGACTAGTCAGCAGTCATCAACATTAAAGGAAAAACCTTCACCAGCAAAAAGGTGACTTGCTGAGAGCTCAGATGATTGTTATTATTATTAAATAATAAAGGCTTTTTAAAATTAAGTTACGTATGTTGTTTTTAGACATAATACTATTGCACACAATATACTACAAAATAGTATAAACATAACTTTTATATGTACTGGGAAACCAAAAAACCTGTGTGAATTGATTTATTGTGATATTTGCTTTATTGTAATGGTCTGGAACAGAACCTGGAATATCTCCAAACTATACCTGTAGAAAAGAAAAATATTGGTTAAACTTCTTAAAATTTAATATTGAACATTCTCATGAGTAAACCCACTTAAAACAACCCCAATAACAAAAAATGAGAGGAGAAAGAAATATGTTTTGTTGCTCCATGAGTCAAGTATAAGTTATGATTTATTTGCCAGAAAGAAAAGTCCACTCCCTTTTAGGTTAGGAGATGACAAGATAGATAATTTATATGGCAGGGTTTTGTTCTTGTTTTTATTTCTAGATCTCAGACCCCTGACCCCAGAAACACAAGGGCTTTGATTTTGTGAGGATACAAAACAATCATTTAGCCTTTGGGCCTTGACTATTTTATCTGTAAAATGGAAGTAATAGACTTTCTATTTCCTTCAGAAGACCTCAATTTTGATAACTAATATGAACCTCATAAAAAGTGTTTTGAGCTCCCTGGAGGTCAGCTACTAGCTGGGATAAAGTGGATTATTATAACAGTCCTTCTTGAGCTATTGGTACTTACAGCAAACAAAAACAAAATATATCATATCCTGTTGAAACTGCCCTTGGATAGAAAGAGTGCAATTACCCAAGGTTGAAATTGATTGCAGAGTGTCTGTGAACATCTGGACTTTTATAAAGTGTGTCTTTGGAGCCCTAAGATCTGTGGGCTATTTGCAGAAGTGGACTGCTCTTATAGAAGAGGTGAGAATAATACGCTCTTCCTGTTTTTGAACATTTTAGTATCTTGATAGGGTCAGAAAAACAATAAAATTCCTTTTCCCCTGCAGTCTCAGCCATAGCAATGCTACCATTTTTAAGGGAGGGGATGAAGGTAGATTTTTCTCTCTTTTGGAAGAATCATTAGTCTAACCTTTAAAGAGAAGCAGCAGATGTGGAAACAGCACAGGTTGTTTCAGGCAACTGAATTTCAAATCTGACTTTGACAGTATGAGTGGTATTAAATCAATCTTCTCAGGTCGTTCATTTATGAAACCAGACCCATTGCACCAGACCCTCTAGAGATGACTTTCAGGCTCATGCCTTTGGAGAAAGTTTCACAGGGGACTCTGATGAGCAGCCTATTCACTGGAGTAGGTGAAGTTCCTACCATAAATTTCTGTTTAAGAAATGGTATTTTGCAGCCTCATACCCTTCCTCCACAACTCTTCAGATCTCCAGTTCAACCCTTACTTTTCCATGCCAAAAAAAAAAAAAAAAAAAAAAAAACGGAGACATTTGACTGTATAGACCTATCATGGGCATAACAACCACAGTCTCAGTCAGGCTCTGCCTCTCCCATGGGCACGGAGAAAATGGTGATGGCATGAGAGATAGTTCTGTTTTCTTATCCTGTATAGGTAAGATAAAATGGAAACCATTAGTTAGCTAGCTTCTATTTCAGCCAATATTCCTAACCTTGAAATATAACTCAAAAAATGAAAAGTCATTCGATCACCAAGATAGAGTAGGGTTAATAAAAAATAGCAACTTAAAAATAGGGAGAAGAGAAAGTAGAAGTCATGTTTGGGACTTGTTTTGGGATACCTTGAAAAGATTATTTTAAAGGTGGCATTTGTTCAAGGGATGCAAAGATGCAGAATCTTGCCCTCAGGCACAACTGCTCCTCTAAGAGTCCCCTGGGAATACACACATATGTGTGTGCGCACACACACACACGCACTCAGACACAACTGAGGCAAGGAAACTGAATAACTAACCATTACCCTTACTGGCTGGAGTTGAAACCTAAATTCCAAAGCAAGACCTAAAGTATTTGTTCTCAAAGTGTGGTTCCCAGATCAGCATCTAAGTATTACCTGAAAACTTATTAGAAGTGCAAATTCTCAGGCCGTATCTCAGAACTACTCAGTCGACTACCATTCTGAAATGGGGCTTAGCACTCTATATTTTTTAAGGAGCTCTGCTGGTGATTTGGATGCATTACTCTTATTCAAGAACCAATGACTTAAAAGAACAACATAAACTATGGTCACGAGGTCTTCCCACTTTCTCCGAAGTCTATCCCAGGTCTTTGGTTTTAAATTTAGAACTGTGCACCGGGCGCGGTGGCTCATGCCTGTAATCCCAGCACTTTGGGAAGCCGAGGCGGGTGGATCACGAGGTCAGGAGATCGAGACCATCCTGGCCAATATGGTGAAACCCCCGTCTCTATTTAAAATACAAAAATTAACTGGGTGTGGTGGCAGGCGCCTGTAGTTCCAGCTACTTAGGAGGCTGAGACAGGAAAATCACTTGCGCCCAGGAGGCAGAGCTTGCAGTGAGTGGAGATCACGCCACTGCACTCCAACCTGGGGTGACAGAGCGGGACTCCATCTCAAAAAAAAAAAAGGAAAGAAAGAAAAAATTTCAGAACTGAGGAAGGCAGATGTAAAGTTAGAGGAAAAGGAGTGAGAGGTAGAATAAAAGAAACCATTTAGTTCAATGCTCTGAGGGAGTTGCTGGTTTGGGATGCCTGCTCTTGATCTCTTTAAACCAGGGTAATAGCTGTTGGACTGACAAAAAAAAAAAAAAAAGCACTGGGAATGGAGGAGGGAAAGTCACTGACTACCCACAACACAGACTCACCATTCTGCTTAAGGCAATAGTATTTTTGGACAAACTTTGCTGAACATCTTTACATTTATTTTACTCTCTAATGATGTTTTCATCAAGAATAACATGTGAATGAAGCACCATAGTCCTTGAGTGTGTAGGGCTTCTAAATATCTGAATCTTGTCCTAGAATGGAGGTGAGAGGAAATAAAAGAGAGTATGCACGGAAGAGTGTTAGAGAGCTAGCTCGCAAGCCTTCTTATTTGCAGTTATCAGGCATTGATCGACTGTCCCCTTACCGTTCAGGTTCTGCAGACATTAATGAAGATATTAACTGCAACCATTATCTTTTTGCTCCACATTTCCTGGTTGCTGCTTTGAGTCAGTATTCTCAACCTGATGTAACAACTGATCTCATTGGGTAGAGAGGGGCTTACCCTTGGGGAGTAGTGAGGGCTACGAAGTAAGTTCACAGTCTTCCCCTAGATGTTGACAGCTCTTATGTACTCAGGATGTCAATTTTCACAGTTCACACCTCTTATTGTCACTCTTGCACAAGAGAGAAAGAAAATAAGGTCAACTTTAACTCTACTAAACTGTTTGAAGTCGCATAGCCTGTGACACTGGCCAAACCAATGCTACTTCTAAGGCAAAGCCATAGGGGACTACTCAATTTTAAGATATTAAAATTAAATAAGATTTAAAATTCAGTTCCTCAGTTGTACTAGCCACATTTAAAGTGCTCAGTAGCCACATGTGGCTGGTGACTGCCATTCTGGACAATGCAGACACAACATTACACAGCTGGAGGTGTGAGAGGGAGTTAAAGGTGAGGGTGTGGTGATCATTTAATATTAGAAGTCACATATCACAGAAGTGACAATGTGACGTCTAGATTCCACTTAGCATCTCTGAACACAGGACACATACTTGTGTGTTGAAGGCCAATCAGAAGGAGACTATCCTGCACCCTAGGCCATTAGGAGTTTCAGGAACACAGGTTTAGAATCAGAGAATATCTCTGTGAACAGAGTTCTGTCCTATCATCACCAAAGAGAGCCACTGACTCTGTTTCCCCACCAACCTTACTCCCTATGCCACTCTCTGCATCCTTCCTTTATTTTACAGTCAAGACCCTTAGCATAGGCAAAGTCAAGTAAGCAAGCATAACTGCCTGAAATTCCTATTTACCGTAGTCTTATTGTATTTACAGTACTTTTTGTTTTCTCAGTGATTGCACCAGGAGCCATTCACCTGATAGGCATGGAAGGTCAGCATGTCTTTCAAGTTTTTCTAAACCCTCTTCTCAGATTTCCTTTGGGTCAGAGTAATTAGAACATAGTGAACAATGAAGACTGAGGTGCTAGCAGTCCCTTTCCTCTGTACCCTATGTTTACATGATAAATATGTATCATATAAAACAATTGCATTTTTCAGTAACCACCTTTTTGCCTCATATTGCAAGATAATTGTGAAAAGAGGGTGAATAAAAAGAGGGAAACTTCTAGATTCCCATTAGCTGTTCAATGGTTGTTTTCTCCAGCTGACTGATGAGCATGGGAAAAGGAGAGTTAACTGAGTAATGGAGCTAATTGCATATGTAGAATAATAAAGCTGAGCTCTACCAGTCCGGTCCAATTTATGTGATTGTCACCTGGAATAGAATGATTGTAAAGCATTATGCAGCACCATATTTCTGCATTTACTTATCAGCAACTCTGTTTCAGAAAAGATTGAAGGGAAGTTTTCCCTGTAAAGATTAACACTTTTGAGAAAAACGAAATCTATAATCATATAAAGGGTGGCTATAAAATTATAAAACTGAATTCTCAAGTCACACACCCAGTCATTCTCATTAACTTATATCTTGTAAATAGATAAGTGTTTTCCACATCAGATTTATGTTACTTGTCATTTATATAGAATACAATATAATTTAACAGCATGCTTCAGGAATATATCGGATAAAAAGTAAAATGCCTTGATCATTTATAAAACAAAAATTGACTACAGTTTATAAATGTAATGGACATAATACAGCAATGACACAAGTTAGAGTCAAATTCTGTACATAAAAATTGACTACAAGCAGGCACATGCATAGTAAGACTCCTCCAAATTATACTAATTGGGAGACAGGATCATCAAATCTGGGAGAAAATCCAAAATTACAGAAAACGTTCGATTAAGAATATAGTCTTGCTATAGTCAGAGAAATGACGACAACAACAAAAGCAATTGCTGACAAGATATTTCCAGGTACGGGCTGACTTCTTTTAATCAGCATATTTTACTGCAAAATGAGTAGAAGAATGTTTCATTGGTTAGGAGGCAGATGGCGAAACCAGATGAACTTTCAGGATCTTTCCAGACCATGACCCATGATTCCATGATCTTTAAGTAACAACACCTAGTTACGTAAAATGAATTAATGTGATAAAGCAGTTAAACACACTTCTTTCAAATAGAATAAACATATTTTCTATAATAGTCTTTATGCTTTGCTTTTCAAGAGATAGCATAAAGCCAAACTACATAAAAGGCAGGTCAAATTATATTTCAGATTAATGGACATTGAATAAAATTGTTATCTGATAAACATCTTCAGTATGCATACTTGAGAGCAATGATGTGGGTGAGTCCCAGTTCTGTCTCAAGTGATTGTTTTACAATCTCTTTAACCTCTAGCAGGGAGTTTCAAACCCGTCATCTCTGAGGGTTCTTTGTTGTCTAATTTGGCTGTTGTATATACAGTTTTAATTCTCTTGCAATCTACACACAACACATGACATGAATCCAAAGGAATTTAGGGGTTACAGTTCATTTCTTTTTAAATTGACTTGTTATTTCTTTAAACCCAAAAGGGAGCAAATTCATCTGAAAAATGATTGTGTTTTGCTTTCTATTATTGGTGAAAATCTTTCTGATAATAATTACTTTTATATCTAATCTGAAAAGTGCTTTCATAATGGTCTTTTAATTTTATACCTTAAGAAAATAGCACGCAAAGAGATTCTATGATACTCTCAATTCCAATTGTCCCGCCGATGGCCTAGAAATACTCTGTGGCAAGAACAAGACAAGAAGCCAACGACTTTTTAGCAGGCTTGTTGGTGAGGTGGAATGCCCATAAACATGAATACCCTGGGAAAACCTTAGTGACAGGTGATACGGTGGAACTTGTCCTACCTGTCCTAATGTTGTGTTTCTTCAACATTAGTGGTAGGTTGTCTTCGTCTGCTCTGGCTGCTATAACAACAACAGAAAAATCTCATGACCTGGGGGCTAAAACAACAGACATTTATTTCTCACAGATCTTGAGGCTACAAAGTCTATTTAAATGCTGTCTGATTTGGTTTCTAGTGAGAGCTTTCTACCTGACTTGCAATTGGCTGTCTTCTCTTCGTGTCCTCACAGAGTTAGGGGACAGAGGAAAAGCTCTCTGGTTTCTTTTTATAAGGGAACTAATCCCAACATGAGGGCCCAGCTCTCATGACCACATGAAAACCTAATTACCTCCCACAGGTCACATCTTCAATAACATCACATAGGATATTGAAAGTATAATGAAGATATAGTATAAAAGTGTAATAATGATTATACTTTCAATATCTTATATGATGGTACTGAAGATGAAACCTTTGGGAGGTATAGGGGTTTAAGGCTTCAACATATAAGTTTTGGGGGAACACAACTTACTTCAAAGCAGAGTAGAATTCCTGGGGAGCCCAAAAGCATGGAGTATTCACAAACAGAGGCAAGAGAGCAGAAAAGCGGCATCTTGGTTAATTACTCGATTCAGCTGACTTATCCAGAGCTTATACACCTTAAGATTGTTTTAAATTTTACTCCATGTTATAAAGCCAGCAAGAATTAGAAAGAAATCCTGAGAATAATACTCTACCAATAATAAATGAATTAAGATTGGAAAAGTTATATATTCAAAGTATTTCCTGAAAGTTGTGTAAGTGTTTTCATTTTGAGGAAAATGAAACACTAAGTAGACAAAATATTTTTATTTTAGGTACAAAATGAAAATATAACCTCACATTGAAGAAAGGCCTTATTAAAAACAAGAAAAAAAAAAGGATAGCCTCTGCCTACTAAGTATTCTGCATTCATGTGTCACTCAACTGCCCGATTTGCGAGAAGACTGGATTCAGTTCATAAAGGCTGACTTCCCCATTTTTGATTGTTGATCTAACTACCAACTGGTCAGTCTAGTAAAATCAGTCAAAAGATCCATTAAATTTATATATTTACATCCAGAGTACAATCCTCAAAACGCAAAACAGTATTTTCAGTGATTTAATGATCTTTTATCTGACATGCATCATTCCAAAACACTTCAGTGCATCTTGTTACCATGATTGCAAAAACACGGGTGATCTTGGTTTGATAACAGTATCAACTGACCAATAGTACAACTTGTTTTATTTGGAAAGTTTGAAAATGGTTTGACCACAATATGAGTGATTCTCCCCATGATAGTTTGTTTCACTAATATCTCTCTTTTTCAATATGCTTGTCAATTTTATAGTAACTGTGACCTGTGACCTTGCCAAGGTTTATGTTTACTGGATCAGTAAAAGAAGTATGCCTTACTGAAACACAGGGAAGAAAAAAATAACAACAATATGACTTTGGAGATGAAAAAATACTATATTGATATTCAGCTACAGCTTCTAAAAATGCTCACAGGATGTTTGGGAATTGCATTTCTAGATGTTATGGGCTTTGGATCTTTCAACCATGTAATGAATATATTTTTTTCCTCCATTGATTTATGATTGGTAGAAATTGAGTGATGGACTTTTCCCCTGATGCCCCTGTCCATGTTTATTTTCTCATTACTCCAGTCAGCATTGTGATCTGACAATACAAAACAAGTTACTTTGGGGTTGATATACAGAAGCAATCCTTCTTTCAAAGAATTTTCATCTGTCACCATCATCTCTACTAAGATGCAGAACAGGGAATGACAGAATGATTGGTTTTATCTGTATTTTTGGTTTATTTTTCTTTGAATGGCAGTCCCAGAGAGCACAATTTTCAAGGTAAAATAATAAAACTATGATTATTTCAAATGGCAGGGTCTGATGGAGGATTATAAATTCTTGGCTAAAAGTGCCAAATACTTTAGACCAGTAGCTGGAAATTGTATTCTGGAGATTGCTTGGAATCAGAATCTCTGCTTCTCAGAATCTCTTTCTTCATTTAAGAAAATGAACTGTTTCCTAAAAATGGCAGAAAGCCAAACAAAAAAAAAAAAAAAAAGGGAAAAAAGAAAAAAACATAGCACCAAATAACAAGGTAAAAGCAAATTCAAGTAAAATTGACTGTGTATTTTTCTTCACATTGGTTGCACTTGCGAATAGTACTTTTCAAAGGTATTCTTTGTTGTTTTCTAAAAGGAAAAAGGTTTTTTAAAGCCCATTTTACCTTCAGTTTTTCAAATGATACAAATTCAAACACAATTACATAAATCTAATAAGCTTAAAATAGATTTATTTTCAACCCCTACCTGCAGGCTCATTGCAAATTAAATACTTGATATTTACAAAGAAGAGCTATATGGTAGATGCAAACAAAGTTGAGGTTCACCTGCTTAAATATGATAAACTCACCAATCAAAATACTAGTTTCTCAGGCTTGGGGGTTGAACTGAGCAGTGACAATAGGGGAATATTTAGGAAAAGATGGAAACAATGTCTCAAATACTTTGATCACCATTTTTCTTTGGCTGTCATTTATAACAGAATAGTAAACAATATTTTCTTGTCCTTTTTTTTTTTATTGAGATGGAGTCTCTCTGTCACCCAGGCTGGAGTGCAGTGGCGCGATCTCGGATCACTGCAGGCTCCGCCTCCCGGGTTCACGCCATTCTCCCTCCTCAGCCTCCTGAGTAACTGGGACTACAGGTGCCCGCCACCATGCCTGGCTAATTTTTTGTATTTTCAGTAGAGATGGGGTTTCACCGTGTTAACCATGATGGTCTAGATCTCTTGACCTCGTGATCTGCCCACCTCAGCCTCCCAAAGTGCTGGGATTACAGGCGTGCGCCACCGCGCCCAGTCATAAACAATGTTTTCAAACCTCAATGAGAATATTGCTGTGCTGAACCATTTCATGTTAAAATGTAACAGTGGGTTATCTGACCATTTGCCTTCTAAATGGGGTTTTAGACTAAGAAAAGCCTAGAATGCTAAGGGCATTTAGTTAAAAATAACAATTCTTAATTATGAATTGCTTAGTTTCCATAACCCACAAAATCTGTTTCCATAACCCCAAAATCTGACTTAATGAAGTCAGCCACATGTGTCACCTCATTCCTTGTTAGTCTATTATAGCAGAAAATACCCAGGGAGATTGGTGTGGCTGATTTAATACTAAATTATCTGATTTCAATGAAATTATTCTGGCAATCTTAATAAACATCAAACTGGAGACTCCACTGATCCCCCATCCTTTTTGATTAATGCCAAAACGAAATATCTTAGGACTACAAGCAATGTTAATACTTACAAAATTTACTCTCAAAATGGAGGGCTTCCCAGTTTCCTAATCACTTCTGAGCTGTGGATACAGCCAATCCAGATGGTCCAGGTTAAAACAAGTCTTGGATCAAGAGTATCTGAATTCATGAATTGGATTATTGTGATTTCAATAGATTCTGCTTTGCTTTGCTAGTAAAAGGCAAAACCTTATATTTCTTTTGGGAACAGTAGTATGATTCATCAAGCCATCAGTGGAGAGATGGATGTTGAAATTAATTATGAATGAATGATGTTTAGTAGGTGGTCTTTAACATATCACTGAGATAGAAAAATATTAAACAGATGAGCATTTTACAAAGCAATTCTAAATTCGATTGGCGTCATAAATATGTCTGCTTTTTGGGGTCTGAGATAAGAGGACCAAGAAACTTTTCCCATGAATTGCTATTTTTAACTAAGCATGCTTGATTGCTTATTTCATATTATACTTGGAGGGTAAGCAATAGAGAGGCAAGGAAACAAGAATAAAATCCGTGAGTAAAATAGATATGGCAAGAGAATAAACCAAAGTGAGGAGCATCTTTGAGTGATTTTATTCTACCTGAAGAAATTGAAACATTATGGAAAGGTCTTCTCTATATTTTTTATCCTATCTCAAAATATGTGTGCAGCTCAAAAACAATGATAGAAGGGTTTCCTGGCAATCGTTTTGATCACTTCAGTGGGTCACTGAAACTTTTCAGAAAAAGTAACAATTTTTAAAGTTGTTCTGAATGTTATATTAACACATTAAAGCTATAGTAATTTAAATTAAATAATTAAAAACTTGATATTTCTATTATTTATATATGTTAAAAGAAAACCAAGATGACAGAAATCAAAATCACATAGCTGCCAAATTTTGCCAGTACAATTAAGTAGCTCTAGAAACAACTCGCTTCTATCAACAATAAAACAATAGGTAGTTTTCTCTAAAAATAGGCCACTTGAACAGTTATATGTAGCTAACAGTGCACACTGAGGGCTTTTAAAATTAATTTCATTTTTTTAGTTTTTAATTTTTGTGGGTACATAGTAGGTGTATATATTTATAGGGTACATGAGACACTTTGATACAGGCATGAAATGTATAATAATCACATCATGGTAAATGGGCTAAAGCATTTATCCTTTGTCTTAAAAACAATCCGGTCAAACTCTTTTAGTTATTTTAAAATGTATCAAAATAATTCTTCTGTAAATGACATTTATCCTTAAATTATTTAAGAAATGCTGTAAGTTTATCTATCATCCAGCATAAGATAAATGACAGCATGGAATGTGGCTTGTGACATATTGTCCTAATGTCCTTAAAAACATGTTAAAAGAAGAAACAAGTTACTGAAGAGCCAAGGGCTAAGGAATAAAATTTGGTGTTACTATCTGTATCTGTTAAAATCTGCAGAGACAACCACCCTTCTAAAGGCCTTCTTTCTAAAAACAATATATTATTTCAGTTATTTGTTTATTTTTCATTGACAAAAATTGCACATATTTATGATGTAAAACGTGCTGTTTTGATATATGTAAACATTGTGGAACGGTTACATCAAGCTATTCAAAATATGCATTACCTCATGTACTTTTTTGTGGTTAGAGCATTTAAAACTTGTTCTTTTAGCAATTTTCAAGTACACAATATACAAAAGCTTTCTTTTGTTAAGAGGTGTGTTTTCCTACTAAATCAAGTCAGTAATGGAATTGAGACTAACTTCTCTGAGCCATCTCTGAAAAGACAAAATTGTGCTTATAATTAATTATAATATGTGAGTTGACGTTTAAATGTTTCAGCTGCAATAAAACATGAGTTATTTTAACATAAATCAGTCAAGCAAAAATTTTGGATATAAAGCTTACCTCCAAACGTTAGAAAAAAAGCTTCCCAACGGCAAAGATTTTCTTCTGTTTTATTTACTAATGAATTCTAAGCTACTAGAACCATAAGTATATGGTAGGCACTTTAGCACTTAAATATTTGTTGAATGAGGAAATGAATGAATAAGTAACAAGCAATATTTGAGCACGTGATATGAATAAAATATTCAACAATTCTTCAAACAATTTATATGGATTATCTTCTTTGCTGTACTACTGTATATGGGATTTATAATATTATCCTCATTTACATGTGAGTAAACTGAGGCACAGAACGATTAAGTAATTCACCTGAGGTCATTATCTTTTAAATAGTGTTGCCAAGTACTCAGTTGCCCGACTTCAAAATCCACTCTCTTAACCACTTCCCATTCCACGAATGCAGGGCTTATGCTGTTTCCCTGTACCCAACACTTAGCTTTTTAGTATAGCGAAATGTAAGTCAAAGTTAACCGTTAAACACACTCTCTAGATATATGTCAAAGTTCAATGATAAATGTGTTTAAGTGCATCTGCCATTAATGATATGATTTTTTTTTTTTTGCATACATCTGTAGCAATCAGAATTGATAAGATCTAATATTCAATGCTGGCAGGCATGTGAATTTTTTGACATATTTTTACAAACCAGCATTGAAGCTTATATAATTATTATTGGTTGATCTAGTTTCCCAGTTTTCTATAATGTAAAAAGAATTTGGGACCTAAAACATTCATATTTGCAGTACTACAAAAAGAGCTACAATCATCATTCCAGAAAACCCTTGAAAATTCTAAGTGTCGATTTAGCTTTTTATTTGTCACTTCTGTAAAAGTCTAGGTTACATTACAAAATTTAAGTTTTAGAAGGAGAAAACATAATAAAGTAACAGGAATGCCAGTATTTCACAATGGGTCTCAGGAAACCTGATTCATGTTTTGACGACATTCATTCCCTGTTCTAGCCAAGCTCCCATTCCGGCTGCACCTTGATGCCGAGTCAACTGGATGCCGACCAGCCTAATCCTCCTCTTGAACTAGAAAGGGTTCTGTATATGATTAAACAGGGCAAATTTTCTAATAATGTTTAGCTGTTTCTCATCTGAGTTAAAAATGTCAAAGATGCCTTGGGTACCATTTAAACATTAAGCCATACACAGCCACTACCAATACAGATGAGATAGGGTGAGTTTCTATTCTCTCAACTGCCCTAATAACTTTGGTTTGCAGTGTCGTGGTGTGAATGTGTACTTGGTTGAGATTCACTCCAGCCTTACTTTTCATTTCCATCACTCGCTTCTCCCTCATAACTTTCAATGTGCAGGGAAAGGGATTGTGCTCTTCCATTTCAGTAGTTTTATTATGTTTTACTTAAATCAAGATAATTTTCCAGTTCCAAAAATATTCAGATTAGGGTAGAGTTGTTAGTTTAAAAGAAATCACCTGAAATTAACCAGAGTTATCAATTTCGAGAAATAAGTCGTGAAACATGAATGAAGCGGAAGGACCCGAAAGAAATCAAGGGTGGTTTACCAGTCCAAGTTTAGAATACTACGGTCACCGTTTAAGAAGGAAGGAAGAGAAAGGTTTGGAATTACATATTAAAGTTTGCATAATGAGGCAGGCAGAAAGGACTTGGGGACCTTGAGCACCCAGAGAAGTTGACCATTTCACTTCTCTGCCAGAACTTGATGAGAAGGACAATCTGCCACACTGCTGAATCATGCTTTCATTTTCAGTTTTTGCTTTTGTGTTTTTGTTGTTTTTTGAAATGATAGCTGCTCTGGTAAAGCCTTCTAATTGTTGCTGAATATTCATTATCTTCCTCTTATATAGTAACAGACACTTCATTTTTTAGCTGGATATATTCCTACCTGTAATAAAGACCCTATTTCATTTTTCCCATGCAAATGGTTTGACCATGAACATTCTCTTCTCTCTTTTACCTTCCTGCTGTTTAGAACACAGATGTGCACAAACACCCAGCTGATTGTTGGCAAATAAGCAAAATCAGTTCAATGGAAGAAAGAGATCATTTTTAACAAATAGTGCTGAAACAATTGTCATCGACTTCCAAAAAAAGTGAACCTTGACCTAAAGCCCATGCTTTACACAAAAATTAACTCAAAATAGATATAAAAGGTAAAACTATAAAGCTTTTTGAACAACATAGAGGAGAAAATCTTCATGACCTAGGGTTAGCAAAAAATTCTTAGACATCACATCAAGTCATGACCCACAAGAGAAAAAAAATATTAAACTTCATCAAAATTAAATACTTTTGCTCTGGGAAAGACTATGCTAAAAAATGTAAAGACAAGCCACTGATTTAGAGAGAACATTCGCAAATCACATATCAGGCATAACACTCATATCCAGAATATTTAAAGAACTCTCTACACCCAACAGCAAGAAAACAAGTAATACAATTAAAAAATGAGCAAAGTGTTTCACAGATATATTATCAAAGACAGTATTCCAGGGACAAATAAACATAGTAAAAGATGTTCAATGACATTAGCCCTTAAGAAATGCAAATTAAAGCCACTTTAAGACACCATACATATCTATTAATATGGTTAAAATATTTTAAATATATGTCAAATGCTGATGAGGTTGTGAAGAAACTGGATCTCTCTTACAGAAAATAATGTATAAACCTTAATTTGGGAGTCTGATATTGTTTGGCTGTGTCCCCACCCAAATCTCATCTTGAAGCTCCCATAATTCCCACATGATGTGGGAGGGACCTGGTGGGAGGTGACTGAATCATGGGGGCAGGTCTTTCCCATGCTGTTCTCATGATAGTGGCTAGGTCTCACGAGATCTGATACAGCCAATCAATAAATTAGTCATTGCGAAATTACACATATACTTATGATATGACCCAGCACTTGTACTTTTGGTTATCCTAGAGAAATGAAACGTGTGTGTGTGTGTGTGTGTGTGTGTGTGTGTATGTACATGAATATTCATATAAGTTTTATTTACAATAGCCAATAACTGGAAATTATCCAAATACCTTGTAAGATGGTTAAACAAACTGTAGTACATCTTGACAATGGAATACGATTCAGCAATAGAAAGGAATGAACTATTGATACATGCAGTGATTTCATTCAATCTTAAGGACATTATGCTTAGGGGAAAAAAAACCCCAGCCTCAAAAGATTACATACCATATGGTTTCATTAATAGAACATTCTTGAAATAGCAAAATTATAGAGATGGTGAACATCTTAGTGGTTGCCAGGGGTTAGAAAAGAGAACGTAGGGTGACTATACAGGGTTAGCATGAGGTAAGCATTTTGTAGTAATGGAACAATTCTGTATTTTCATTATAATGATAGTTATGCATACAAATCTATTTACATAATAATTATTATATAATTATTTACAAAACCATACAAAAGTAAATGCATGCAAAAAATAAATAAACCAGAATACTGTTTGTAGTCTGCATAATTGTACTGTTCTAATTAATTTCCTGGATTTCATAGTGCTTTTTATTTCAATAAGATGTCACTGTTGAGTCGAGTTGGATGATAGGTATATAAGACCTGTCTATACTATTTTTGCAACTTTTTGTGAGTCTGAGTCTACAATTATTTCAAAATAAAAAAGTTTAAATGAAACGTTGTTGGTTATGAAGTTATGAAAAGGAGCTAGAAAGAGTTAAATGAACAATTAAATACATTTCATGAGTAAACAAATATTTAGAATATTATGTATTCAATTGTATGCAGGAAATATTGTCAACAAAATAAGAAATTTATTTCAAAGGCAATACAAAAACAAAGATAAAAATAAACAAAAAAGCAAAATCCAGATATCATGGTTAGAGCTGCTTGCCTGAACTAGAAGGTGAAAGCTGTCTTTAAATAATAGCAGATTGACAAGAGAGAAATCATTGTGCGGCTACCCTACGAGCTCTGGAGGGCTTATGTTTACAAATGGTTTTATTTATAGACATCTTATTTATGCCATTTTATTTTATATTTTTATATCTCACAAACAAACCTAATATATTTACTCATATTATAACAAGTATATAACTATATTTGTTGATATATAAGAACAAAATAATCAAATATAATTGTATTTTATATAATAGTATATAAATATGTATATATAATATAATATTAACACATAATCAAATATAATTAGCATTTATTGTCCAGGCTACATTGACTCAAATAACCAAAAGTAGAATCCAAATTTACCGCTTTGCTTATTTGTTTACTGGGATTCCACCTGATGTGCTTTGCATCTACTCATGATGTCAGCAGCCTTTATCTCATCTGAACATGTGAAAACAACACTGTTGAAACTTTTATGGCATTGAAAACCATACTGAATGTAATCACTATGTTTTCTTCCCACTTTCTTTAACATGAGAGTGCAATATGAGATGACACTATCTAATTTCAAGAGCTCATGAATTCTAACCCATACTATGAAAACCCAATTCCTCTTGAGGCTGAGTAACTATCTGGCTCTAGACTAAGACAATGTTTTTGATAGCTAAGTGATTTATATTTGATATTGTACCAGATCCCAAGGCATCATCTTTCATATATTTAAGGTTACATATTTAATATTTTATAACTTGACAATTGGCACCCTACTTTTATTTTATTGGAGTATAATTTAGACAACTGATGTCATTCAGAAGAATATAATAACAATAGGATGTTATATCGGATGAATTTCTTGGTGCTCACTTTTTGGTACAAACTGTCTGACCTCACTGGGTTCTGCTGGTCCCTGGAAAGCTGCCCAGTAGCAGCCTCCCTCTTTGGGATTCTCAGGATTGTCTTCATTCATGGTCAATGTTCCTGTTCTTCTGTTCTGATCATTTTACACTGAGTATCCTTCAAATTAGAATTAGATATGACCCTGTATTAGTCCATTTTCATGCTGCCAATAAAGACATACCTGAGACTGAGCAATTTACAAAAGAAAGAGGTTTACTTGGACTTACAGTTCCATGTTGCTGGAGAGGCCTCACAATAATGATGGAAGGCAAAGAGGAGCAAGTCACATCTTACATGGATGACAGCAGGCAAAAAGAGAGAGCTTGTGCAGAGAAACTCCTGTTTTTAATACCCTCAGCTCTCATGAGACCTAGCCACTATCAGGAGAATAGCATGGGAAAGACCTGCCCGCATGATTCAGTCATCTCCCACCGGGTCCCTCCCACAACATGTGGGAATTATGGGAGCTTCAAGATGAGATTTGGGTGGGGACACAGAGCCAAACAATATCAGACTCTCAAATTAAGGTTTATACATTATTTTCCTAAATAACTTTTAAGTGTATGTCACATAGTTCAGAGTACAGGACATTATACTTCACTCCTATTTTTAGTTTAATTCTCAATGTATTTTTTGACCTAATAGAGAATTTTCACTGGAAAGCCTAAAAATCACAGAAGATGTAAGCCATTCCAATTCATGGATTAAGTTGATATCTTCACAGATATCAGTGATAATCTGACAGGACAGTTTGATCATCTCAATTAAATATTGGTTTCTTTATCTGCCATAACAGAATACAGCTTCCTTGCAGTCATCTTTCTCTATTTTGACCTATTTTATTTATGACCAAATAGCAGAAGATCATAGAAATTTCTAGAAAGATCAAAGAGAAATAATTTAATTTGTTCCATTTACTAGTTAGCACCTTTAATGATACCGTGTCAGTATTCTTTAATTAATGCATAAAAATTTTAATACTTAGGCCAGTAAGTATTAAGTATTACAACTAACCAGTAAGAATTACTTGGGAAATTATGACCCCCATCCAGCAGATATGTTCTTGTTCTTTTCATGTTTATTTTCTGAGTACAGAAAATAAGTCCAACAGTGCCATCACTCACACTCATTGAACTTTTTCTGAGTGAATAAATAAATGTGTGCATGAAGAAAACGAATGGTGGAGGCTGACGGTTGCTCTCTGTCACCAAACTAGCTATAATCCCAGCATGTATTGTTCAAAATAGTAAACTATTATTGTGGCACTGGGTTTGGCCAGGATTGGATAAATATTTGCAAGAGAAAATTGGGTTTCAGGAGATGAAAAGACTAGCCATAGAGAGAAAAATTATAAATCTACAGATTGCTAGAAGAGAAAAGCTTGAGTTGGGCTGTGTTTAAACATAAAGGAGAGAATCAAAACAAATATATGGATATTTGGAAAGTATATATTTGTATTGAGTAAATAATTAAACATAGAAAACTCTTCAGTGTGAAAATAAATTGTTCTTTGTACCATTTTCTTGTTGTTGTTAATATCTTTGTCTCTCCATTTTCCCAGTCTGATTCGTATGAAATTTCTAATCATCATGATACGGAAAGCAAGTGCTCTATACATACTGTCCCGTGATCTTTGCCCCTGACCTGTTCAGGGCTCTCACAATTCATGAATGTTTTATTCAGGAGTATTGAGAGCTTGGCCATCATACTCTCTGCTAATTGTAAAAAGAACTTCCAACCAAACATTATTTTCAAATTTAAGATTAGGACCCAATTAAATCCTGCCTTTTGCCTCTGAATAATCCATACTTCATTTTCATGTAGATGGCAAACTTTAATGTTGTGTGATATGATGCTACTTCTAGCAATAAAACAACATATTTGGCTCTTTTCCAAAAGTATCTAAGGTTTTACAAGAATTGCATTTGCCTGTCTTATACAAAAAGTTGTGGATGATTTTTCTTTTTGAGGGGAAAGAAGATTAAATACATAATTCAATGTCTTATGTATATAGAGCTTTTTTTGATTCTTTCTTAAAAATAATTAAAGCGTTTAGCACAATTCCTATATGGTGCTTTAGAGGTGAGAGTCAGTTAGATAGTCGATGATCTGACTAATCCCTCCATATATTCCAGCAATATTCAACTAAAGCCAATTTATCCTGTGTTTTCCAAGTTTCAGACACATAAGTCTAAGAAAGAACACTATCAAAACACCCATAAACTCAGACATAGTAAAAACTTCATGTGCCAATTGGTTTAGAAATTCTCTGCTGATTTTATTCACACAACTATTAATTTTAGGAATAACTAAATGGTAACCAGCTAGTAAATCATACCAACGTGTTAAGAGTACTTTAGCTGGGAGAGGATTCAAGTAGTTTTTTTGCTGTAGAGGAAAAATAGCAGCTTTAGAGTTGCCAATTGTTGTTTCATATTCTCCAGAATACAACATTTTTAGCTGAATTTTGAGAGGAAGTTGCACCTTATCTTTGAGGAAGAGGGGAATGGCATTCATAGATTTTTAAAAATTTTTCTAATGCAAAGGCCAATATCCCCAGTCTGAAAGGGAATAATTAGAGGCAATGAGAAGAAAAATATTGGTGAATAATAATGAAAAGTTTATCTTCTTTCAGATGAATTTGAATTTTGAGATGGTTTACTTTTAGAGAAATAAAGACAACAAAGTTGCATAAAGCAACAGAAGAAAGCTTTTGTTTCTTGCCTAGGAACCTCATAAAGGTGAGGGTCTCAACTTCTGTCAGGCGAGTCTGAGGCGGTCGGTCACCCCTATGTGGTGGGTGAACTGGCCTCTTGAAATGACAGTAGCCTGGGTGTTGGGAGCACCTCCATTCAGCAGAAGAATCTGGAGGTATGACTGGGAGTACACACTTTTTTTCTCAGTTTAATTAACTTCGTTTTTAACCTTTCTATTGTCCCCAAGATTTTGATGAGTTTTTGTTAAAATTGATAGCCAGGTCTGAGAATTTCTTTGGTCTACTGAGAGAAAAGTTTATGTTCTCCTTTAGGATGAAATAGTGTAGGAGACCGGGAGTATTTAAACTAACTTGACAGTAGAATAGAGGACAATCAGAGAAGAAGGAAGAAGGGACTAAGTGACCATTAGGCTGCATAAAACACAAATGCATTTGCTGGAGTTTTTCTAAAATCTGAATTGGCAAAGACTTGGCTTCCTCTGACCAAACATGCTAGGCAATTTAGGGATTATAAGAATAATCCTTTAAGCCTGGAGAAGTTGCAGATGAGTTATAGAGAAATATCTGGTTAAACAGACAAATACAAAATTGAGCTGAACAGTTTCTGGTAAAGGCCATTAAATAAGGAAAGAGTGAGCGTATAGTTAGTTGGAGCTTAAAAAAATCACTATTTATTCAGCTACATTTTTTGAAAAATAATCATGTTGAGTTTTGGTGTACTGATTTATGTAAAAAATACATTTAATCGCAAATGTTATTATTTTTGAGACACAGGTTCATGGAGCACAATCAGTATGCATTCTAAGATTAATTGATTCAAAGATTCAGTTTGAAGATGATGAGACTAAAGAATACCCCACAGGGCTTAAGGTTTTAAGACACTAAGCCTGTGCTGATAAAAACAAAGCTAAGTGATTAATCAATCTAATAAATTGGATTAATGCAGCCAGTCAACCTGGATAACATGAGGGAAATATTCTTGTTTTCTTCAACAGCAAGTATTTTTGCCTGTAATTGTTCTTAATCATTCGAACAATTGAATTAGCTTTTTTACTCTGCTTGCATGAGTGACTTTTCTTGACTTATTTAGTTTGCTTTCTGTGAGTTAAGTATTTCATTTCTGAAGGTTTTCTATCATATGCCCTGCCTTTGATGGTGATCATCCAAAAGTTGTCCTTGTGATGTGATTTTTCCCCATAAAATATGTATCATTTCACTTATCTGATATTTCCCTTTCTTCATTTTATTAGTATAAGTTCAGTGATAGCCACCCATATTGTGACCTTGATTTCCCTGTTTAAATCTTACTTTATCTCCTCCATAAAATTTTCATTTACTTTGTCTGTACATTTATCTTAATTAGCCTTTAGTTCTTTCAATTAAGTATATTTCTATCAATGTTTGCTATGACCAGGACAAGTGGTGGATAACAGTGCTATTTTAAGTAAGTATGAGTCAGATAACAGCAGCCCCAGGGAAGCTATGTCTTTTTCTCCTCCTTGAAAGCCCAAGGACCAAGAGAAGGACAAGTGAGGTTATTAGAATGAGAATTATACCTTTGTATTAGAGACAGAGTTTAGAGTTGTCCTGTGAGTTCATTTGAGTAGCCCTCAAGGAAGTCATTTCTTGCTGTGATGATAATGTCAAGCACTTATAGATCATTAAATGCAAATCAGATATTTACAGAAAAAATCTCTTTGAATTTTGGTGAAATATATCACTTATTTTGAGCAGATTAGAAGGTAGACATGACAATTCAATCATGTGGGAATTTAAGAAACAAAAAAAAACTGCTGCTCTATTTGAGACAATGTATTAGACTGGGGAAAAATAACCCAACGTCTAGGAGTATTTGATTTTCTTATTTCTCTTCTTTTCCATGGGAATGGAAAGTAATATCAAGAAAATGTAGAAATCCAATCTGCATTTTTTGTTTTTGTATTTTTTAATATGGTCAAAAAGCTCATGTGAGATATTTCCCCCAAAATGGAAAGAGTATGTAATTTATAGAGGAAAAACCATTTCTGATGTTAAGGCATAAATATGTTCAGACATCAACATTTGTAACATTTCTCTTAATCTATATAATTTTGCTGAGATCCTATTTTATTTTTCTCTGCAACCTATATGATTTGTTGACTCATCACTACTTTATAAGATCCTTGAAGAAACGTTGTTTACTTTATTACTATAAATCATGATTCTATTACTTTATAAATCTTTTCTTTCGGACAAAATGAAACTATAGTTCAATATATCCAGCTAACTCCTATTGTTTGTGAACAGGTAAGTACAAATAATAGAAGAAAACAAAAGAAAATTAATATATAGGTTTAGCAGAAACAATTTGTTTTGAATGACAAACTAAGGCTACAGAATTTTTTTAAGTAAACTCATCATCAGAGTTTAAAGTTGCAGGACATATTAAAAAAGATATTGCCCAATCTCTTTATTTTGCCAGTCTAGAAATTGATGCTCAGAGATCTTAAAAATACTTGCCTCAAGCTGTGAGATAAGAGTATTATCAGCTGCAGGGTCTTTCCCTGACCTGAGGCTTAGCTGGAGAAGGATGAAGAAGACGGAGATAGAATTTATTGTATCTTAAACCTACACCTAAACCTCTGGTGCTAGATTGAGGGAGATGGCATCATCTCCAGGTTCTACATGGAGAGTAGAATCAAGGGTCTTCCTTTTCCCTCAGTTACTTTATTGTTACATCTCCATGTCTAAGCCAAAGCCAAGTGTGTGTGATAAGTAAACCTAAACTCTCATATCTGACTTTTAATCACTGTGTACTCTGCTTGAGGGCTAGGAAAATGGTAGGCTGTTTTATCATTTTTCCCCTGCCTTTCACATACACCTTAGCTTCCTCTTCTCTTTGATCAACAGGCCTTGTGACTTTTGGTCCCAGCCAACAATTTCATTACTGGAAAACTGTGTGTTAATACAATAAAAGGGATAGGAAGAAAACAAGGCCATTGAGAAAAAGAGGGCCATTGTCTCACACTGCAAAATCCTATTTTGAATGTCCACAGCAAAATATTACTTTACTTCTAACCCTAAATATTCTTGGGAAACCTAATGAAGCCCCAGAAAGATGGATGCCTTAGGTGAAGGTCAAAGAAAAATGTGGTAAAGAAGCATATTAATAATTTTCAAAATAGAATTATGATCACATTTATTTTCTACAAAAACAAATAACCCAGAAAGAAATCACTAGGGAGATGTCTAGATCGAATGCAAAATTTCCTGTAGTTCCTAAATTGTGACGAGAATCCTGTAGAATCTCTAAATACCATCTATCAGAAGTTACAGTATCCCCACTGAGGATACATTTGAACACAAATTATATTGCAAGTGGAACTATGCCTATCAGACATCAGAAAAAAAAGGTATTCAAATAGAATTGAAACAGAGGTTAGGTATCTGGGGAGTTTGAGGGGCAACTTTCTACCTGGTAAGTTGCATACCCTTGTGCAGACGGCTGAAACTTACTAAATGAATCAGTCACCCAGCGGGGACTTGAATGATTCTTCCCAGTTCTGTCATTCCATGATCCTAGCCTTTTTTAGGACACTTATGGTGGAGATCAATTGCAAGGGAAAGTTCACTCAAAAAAAAAAAAAAAAAAATTCAAAGGCTAGCAACAACTCAAAGAGGTCATAGTCTTATATTTAGCCCTTCTTTGCCTTTTAGTACCTGTAAGTCATTAAGGCCATTTTAAGGCTTTTTAGGTATGCTTTAATTATTTTCTTATGATGTGTACTTTTCACTGTAGAGAGTAAAATTTATTTACCTGATCCGTGGACTGACACAATCCAAATGAACTTTTTGAAGAATAAGGAAAAGCTTGATACGTGAGGATGGCTCAACCTGTAGGGGTTTATCCTCTGTTAGTGTTTAGATCTCCTTATCCCCTCAGGATGCCATCTCCTGTAATTGTTTTTCGAATAGCTCTAGTGATTTTAACAACCTGGCCTGTTAGTTTTGTTTTTCTTGTTATTTTTAAATGCTTCTAATCTTTCATGAAGAGATGCTTTCTGACATTTGCTTTGATTTTTTTTCATTTAATTTTCATTTATGCCCTTGTTCCATTATTTCTAGGAGTTGGGAAATGGAAACTTTGGATATAATCAAGGCTATGAAAGAGTGTATGCACTTCAGTTGAAACCTCTTACCATTTTTTCCTGTGTCTAGTTTTTAGTGTGAGAATATAAAGGAAAGTTAATGTTTAATCGGGGTTTTAATTTTTGCTGCTTTAAAATTAACTTTTAATAGCCTAGAAATAGTGGCTATAATTCTAATGCCACCTGGGTAAGAAAACTCATATCCATGTATAAGTTTTCAATATGAAGTGATATTGGAAACTCATAACAAAAATATTGCTTTGACTCTGAATCTTCCCATGATAGAAATTAAAATAAATTAGACATTTTCACTTTTTAAAATTAGGTAATTATATAACATCGATCATTGGTTTAATGATGTTTAGTGACCTCATGATGTGTCTATTCACCAGGATTTCAGCTGTAATTTAGTTAGCTTTGAATCAGGAACATTTTGTGCTATAATTCCTTTTATGTACCTAAATTTAACAACAGCAATGATTTAGTCATTTTAACCTATATAAATAAAAGATAATATAACACAGATGATCTGGAAACCTCAGAGAAATAGAACTACACATTCATGAAAGCATCTTAATGTGTATTTTTTGAAGACTTAAAAGTATAAGACCAGCTCTTCTTAAATCTTGCTAATAAATTTTTCCTCAACTGGTATTAAAAGAGCATGGCTTTATAGATTTAAAAATCTAAGAGGTATAAAAACTTTGAACCAGGATTTTTAAAATTAATTCAGCAAATATTTATTGAGTACCTACTATAGGCTAGTTTCTGCTTTGGTCACTAGAGATATAGCAAGAAAACAAAAGCAGGAATCCATCTGGAAATGAGAGCTCAGTTCTGGATTCCCACATGAAGACCATGCCACGTCCCCAGGACAGAAAGGTCAAGGAAACAAAAGAGGAAGTTCCCTTTATTTCTAGATCTGTTCATAGAGTAACTTTTTCTAATCTACTGGGTTTCTTTTTTAAGATTTTTTAAAAATGTAAATGAACAGAGATACAGAAAAATATACAAAACAAACATACAACTTAATGAATTCTCATTATACCATTTGTGTAAAGAAATAGATTTATGCCCAGAACCCTCAAAGGCTCTCTGTGTGCTTCATACCATCAGAGTAACATCGCTCACCACAAAAGTAACCACTTTCTTTCCTTGTATAGTAGTCACTTTTTTTTTGCATTTCCTTAGAGTTTTATTATCTAACTGTTCTAGTCACTAGAACAGAGCCCTGCAAATAGCACACATTTACTACGTTTGTTAACAAATTAAGTCATTGATGTTGCATTCTCAAGTGTGCATTGTTAGACACTATGTTTAGTCTTGCTCCTGTCTCGTTTTATAATTGTTTTATGTTTTGATGAATTTGGGGTGTCTCTTAAGTCACTATTACTCTGTAGTTTCTCCCTCCATCCTTTACTTTTCATTGCTATTTATTCATTGAAAAACTAGGTCCATTTAGCCTGTATTTTAATATTCTTCTATCCTCTGTATTTCCCACAATTTGGCAGCTGGAGCAGAGGTTTGATTAGACTCAGGCTTCATCCCCCTGGCAACAGTACAAGTTGTGTCGTGTTCTTTTATTAGAAGGTACATGCTGTTTGGTTGTCTTTTGTGTGATATAAGCAGCTGTGGATGCTTTGACCGAATCCATTAATTTGATAGGAGTTGTAAAATGGTGATATTCTGTTGTCACTTATTTTTCATTTACTTGCCGAAATAAATCTATAAATAGAGGCCCTTCCCCAACTATTATTTGGTACTCAATAATATTGGTAAGGGAGGATAAATGTTTTATGATTTCCTTATATTTCCTGCTTCTTACAATAGTAAATTTGTCACCCATCACCTTCTGAAAGTAGCTAATGGGTTCTTTTTTCTTTCTTGTAACATTATGAACTCATAGATTTAAACATGTTTGATGAGTTCCAATCCATTGTTATTATTATCGTTATTGGAATTAAAACTGTCCCATATTTGGCCAGTGGAAGACTCACTCCTGTGTCTAGATGTTGGTGCTAGCTGGCAGCTGGGGTGATAAGAGTGACTGAGTCATGTGTCTTTCATCATCCATTGTGTTAATCCAGACTTCATCACAGTGGTTGCAGGGTTCCAAAAAGCAGTAAGCGATGGCAAACCTCATTGTGCAGGTATTTATTAAGTTTCTGCCTGAATCACATTTGCTTGTATCAATGTTAGCCAAAGCAGGTTGCATAGCGAAGCACATGCTCAGTGCGGGAGAAAAATACTTCACAGTGGGATATGGAGACACGACTTATTGGGCCAGTTTTGCAATCTGCCATATGATCTAATTTTCTATCACTAATATCTTACTCTTTTTGCCTAGACTCCTAAAGCATTTTTTAAAAATTTCAGCTTTTATTTTAGATACAGGGGGTACATATGTAGGATTGTTTCAGAAGTATATTGAACCCGGGTAGTAAGCATAGTACCCAACAGATAGTTTTTCAACTCACAACCTCCTTCTTTACTCCCCAATCTAATAGTCCACAGTATCTATTATTCCCATGTCTAAAGCATTTTTTGTCTTTTCTGTAAAATCTAGTCATTTTACTAGATTATGTGTCTGGGCCAATATTTCTGGTATGTACAGAATATGTATTTTGAAATCTTCCTTTAATCTTTTTTTAAATTTCTTGAAAGTTTTCTTGAATTATAATTTTTAGTATTTTCTTCTCTTGTTTTGATATTTCTTCTGGTACTCGTATTATCCATAGGTTAAATCTTTTTTTAAGCCTACCTTCAGTACATGTTGCTTTTCCTTGAATCATTTTAATCATTTTATTTCATTATAATGTTTAAGATTTTGTTGCTTTTCAGTTTTCTCTGGAGTGATCTGTTGAGTTCGTTTGCTCTTACATTCTTTGTAATTTCTTCTTAATTTCTGTATTTTTTCTTTATTTGTAATTCTTTGAATTTCTGTTACTTTACTTTGGAGTTTTCTAATTTTGATTTATATTGCTTTTATATTTGTATATTTTTAATGTCTTTTAGCTCATTTTCGAAATTAGATTATTTTTCACATTTGTATTGCATGTTCCTTATTTTCTTTGTTCTTATAACATTGCATAAATTTGACTTTAAATTGCTCATTTTTGTTGCTCATTTGTTTTGTGAAAAAGTAGTTTTCCTGAGCTTTTACAGAAAGATGTCATTCAGAATAACATTCTAAGATTTCCTGCCTCTCAGATTTTTCTCTTCTCTATTTTTATCTGAACCTTCTCTTCCTTCATCTCTATTATCCCTACTTTGCTTCATTTTAACAGTATTTTCAGAGGCCTACTCCAGTGTGCAGGCCTGAGTAGGAAGGGAGCCCAGGCTGGTCAGTTTTGAGAATTCCCAGGATCTGGATTGTTTCAGGTTTCATCTTCTATAGGGAGCCCTTTGCATATCAGCTATTAGGCTTGTCTAAACCCCTCCTAGTTCAATCTGCTGTTCTTTTCAGACTGGTGTGCTTTCCAGTGCAGGTTGTTGGCTGTTAGAAGATAACTCAGTTCTTAGATTCTTCACACACTTTTGCTTTCTTCTGCTCTGTCCCACACAGGTGCTAACACAACGCACATGTGGTTGTTAGTGCTTTTTTTTTTCCTTTCCCACTTGTACTTTGGAGTTCATGGAGTATATCTTGTCATTTAGTTAATTGTAAATTTTGTACATTGGTTTTTGGGTTTTGCTATGTGATTACTTGACTGTTTTACAAAGGGTTTTGGGGAGATTCATAAACTATGCAGCACGGCTGCCGTGCTCTCCAGATACCCTTACATCCCTAATCTTTTGATTTTCCCAACTTCTTCATTCCCTCCCCTATCCTAAGCTCAAAGTAATCTACAGCTGATATTTTCCTTCTCGAAGTTAATTCTTCAGCCCAGCATCACCAACTGTCCTTTTGAGGTCACATACTACTGTCTAAGATACTTTTTAAAATAACGATGAGTATATTGCTTATGGGTGAATTAATTACAGATTATTTCCTCCCACTAGCAGAAAACATTAAATACTAAATGTCCAAGAAGAGTTACTTTCGATGATTATTGTGGCTGTGCATGTCCTTCTGGCAACCTTGCATGTGTATTACAAAAGGAGATAAAACTTGGTCTGGATAGAAGCATCTCAGGAAATTGTTGACACTATATTTACCAGATGGAGAAAATAGAAAGTAAGGCATTGACTTCTCTAACCTAATTCTAAAGTATGCATTATGATTAAAGAACATATAAGGAAGAAAAAAAAATCCTCTCCCAGTGAAACATTTCACAATGTTGTCTTAAAGTCTCATTCTAATAAAACAGGAAAACCAAATGTGTAAAACATGATAAGGAAATAGAATAACTTTATCAGGTTTAGGGACACAGATTGGTTTTTTGTAGTGAACTTTGCTCTTTTTCCCTTTCATAATGGTGAGTTTGCAACTTTACGAAAGGGATGTAAAGTTTTTGTCTTGTCCTTCTTGGGATCAGTGGTAATTATGTATAATAAGAAGCCAGGATTAGGCACATTGTCTGTAACAATAAAGGAAAGAGAAGTGAATTCATACTAGGTGCCTGACTCTCATGATTGCTATGAACTTACCAACTGAACTTACTGAAATATAAGCAATTTCTGAGAGAATAACCAGCATGTTTTCTTTAATGCAAGAACTAAATTACCAAAGTCATGTTTATTCATTTACAAGTAAGTGACACATTTCTATACTCACCAGGAGAAAGTGGTCCATGCTGAATTCAAATTAAGAATTGCACACCTCATGTTTATAGATATTTTCTAATTACAAAAATTGCTGGGAACCAGTCTTTGATCTAAAACCTGTCAGGCTGCATTGAATTGCAATATTATTTGCCTCCCTTATTCCAAAATGACAAGTTTTTATACTCTTTATAATGTCATCTGAAGTACCTGATCAAACAAAATATTACTTGACCAGCAGATACAAAAATAGTGCAGCAATACTCTAGTCTTGTACTGAAAATAATCTTAAAATGCCTTTCATCTGACCAAGTTGCTTTAGATATACCTCCATTTCGAATGATTGTTCTTGCTAACATTAGTTTTGTGTGTGTGTGTGTGTGTGTAATAATATATTGATGAGATAGACGAGAAGTCACAGTGTTATAACAAATAACTATCCCTTTTCCTCATACTCTTTCCCTCATACTGTTGGTTTTGCCAGATACATGCATACATATACACACACACACACACACACACACACACACACATACACACACACATACACACACACACACACATATATATATATATATATATATATTTTTTTTTTTTTTTTGAGACAGTCTCACTCTGTTACCCAGGCTGGATTTCAGTGGCATGATCTCAGTTCACTGCAACCTCCACTTCCCAGGTTCAAGTGATTCTCCTGCCTCAGCCTCCCAGATAGCTGGGATTACAGGTGTGTGCCACCATGCCCTACTCATTTTTATATTTTTAGTAGAGATGGGGTTTCAACATGTTGGCCTGGCTGGTCTTGAAATCCTGACCTCAAGTGATCTGCCCACCTTAGCCTCCCAAAATGCTGGGAATACAGATGTGAGCCACCACACCCCAGATAGGTATTTATGAACACAATTACCACTCCCTGTAGTGGCAACAAGGGCCTGGGATTTATTCACAGTGGACGGAACTGCAGATTATAGAAAAACTTCATTTTGCATGATAGAAAGAAAGGTTCATGACTCATTGTAATCTCAAAATGCACTGGCCAGAAAACAATGCAAAAAGCCTTCAGTGTAAGTCAGAATACACTTATTTATCCACATGAGTACAGTTTATGTGTTCCTACTAATTTGTACCCTTCTTATGTATGCTTAACTTCCTGTGCAACTAATTTACTAATTTCTACTGTTGGCTCTGCTCTTCTGAGGTGGTAGATATTTTCATAGAGCCACTCAATTCTCACTGGTGACTACTCTCTAACTTTCATTAAAGAAAAATAGTAGGTTAAATATCTGTATAGTATCTAAGGACAAGGATGCCTATGTAAGATGTTGCTAAGGACTTAACATTTTTAGCTTTGTATCTTGGATTAGTGTCCAAAGTTACACTGAGGAGAGGCTTGTAGTGATTTGAAAAATGGATTTCCCAGTATGTGAAATCCTCAAGATAAAGTTTATCTCGAGTTTTGATGTGTTGTTGTTACCGATGTAATATTCTATCATGACAATAAACATACTAATCATAAATGTAAGTAATCACTGAATTCATTTTTCTCAAATTATATTTTATCTTACCTAAAATAGCCTAGTTAGCGTGTTCAAAATTAAAAACTCCTCTTCCAAGTACTCTGGGAACATGTTCACAAGAATACCTTCAAACTTTCTTAATTTCTTCCTCTATTTCACCACTGCCCTCTCTGAAGTCATCCAAGGCCTCTTGTCAATCAAATGGAGTGCCCTCATTTCATCTTTTCAAAAATTAGTTCACATCATTGATAATTCCCCTTTTTTCATGCTTTTTTTTTTCCCCCCCAAAAGTACTTGAGTGTCCTTTCTGTGGTAGACATGATTTTGGGTATTAGTGATATAGTGTTAGCCAAAACAAAGAATTCTCTGCCCTCATGATGCTAAAAGTTTTAAAGACAAAAAAAAAAAAAAATTTTAATAAAATGTCAGGTATTGATAAATATTCTGGAGAAAAATAAAACTGAACAAGGTGAGAGGATAAAGACTGTATTCTTGTAGAGCTTTTTTCTGGTACCATGTTTTGATTTGGGACCTGAATTAAGTGAGAGAGTGACTAGCATAAATATCTGGGGGAAGATATTTTTAGGCAATAGGACAAACAAAGACTTAAAATAAGAATGTATATCACATTTTTGGGAAGCTAGTTAGATAGTGGTTGAAAATTACACTTGGATTATACACGGCCTGAGGCCATAGTAAGATTTTTTTTTTCTTTTATGCTAAATTCCATGGGAGGATGTTTTGCAGGGAGCGGTATGGTCATCAGGAGGAAAATTCTAGAAGGGCCTTTTCGCACATTTTGTATAGAGTCAACTCTTGAGAGAGAAGATGGGAGAGAAGGAGAGATAGACACACACACAGAGAGAAGTGTAGTGAATGTGGCAAGAATAGAAGCTGGGAGACAAGGTGGAATATGATACCCATGTTATCGAAGTTTGTTATAATGATTACCTAGGTTAGGATAGAAGCAACAAATTGGTACGAAGATCAAATCAGGGAATATAATTTTGAGTATACAGCTAAAAACCTTTAATGAGGCAGACGGTGAATGTAATAAAAGAGGCAAGAGTGATGATTCCAAAGTTTTTGGCCTGAGCAAATGGGTAAATGTTGATTATATCTGTTCACATAGAGATGATGAGTCAAAAACAGTATAACATATATTTGTATAGTGTGGAAGAACAAGTAGTTTGGTTTCAAATATATTTGAGTTTATTATACAGACAAGTAAAAATATTAAATAGGATATTAGATAAAAGTCTTGGCCAGGCATGGTGGCTCATGCCTGTAATTCCAGCACTTTGGGAGTCCAAGTTGGGTGGATCACCTGAGGTCAGGAGTTCAAGACCAACCTAGCCAACATGGTGAAACCCTGTCTCTACTAAAAATATTTTAAAAAGGTAGCTGGGTATGGTGTCAGGCACCTATAATCCCAGCTATTTGGGAGGCTAAGACAGGAGAATTGCTTGAACCCAGGAGGCAGAGGTTGCAGTGAGCCAAGATTGCGCCATTGCACTCCAGCCTGGGTGACAAGAGCAAAACTCCATCTCAAAATAAATAACTAAATAAATAATAAAAGTTTTGAGCTATGGAGGAATTTAGGTTTGTAATTATAAAAATGGCAGTTATCAGTTTACAAATAGTATTTAAAGTTATAGGTCTGAAGGGAATAAGCAGAGATTGAATGTAGATAAAGAAGTGAAGAGGTGACAAGAGGTCTCAAATCTGAATATTGGTTGGAAAGAGATGGAAAATCCAGTGAAGGCTACAGAAAAAGGGAGGTCAGTGAGTTAGAAAGAAAACATCAAACTGTTCCTCCTAGAGACCAAGCAAAGAAAGTTTGCAAGAGGGAATCACGTCCAGTGCTTCAAGAAGATCAAGAAACACGAACATTTAGAATTTACCTTTGGATTTGGCAATGTGCTGTTCATGACATTGACAACAATAGTTTTGGTTAGTTGTTAGAAACAGAAGCTTGCTTGGTGTGGGTTAAGAGAGAATGATCAGCAATATAAAATGAATGACATTTTAAATGATTTTTTTTCAAAGAGCGAGGGAGAAAGAGAGAGAGAGAGAGATGTGGTAGTAAATATTACATTGAAGAAGGAGCAGTTAAATTTTTGAAGAAAATCAGAGAGCATTCTATGTCATATCTTTCATCTGGCAAATGTAGAAAAGCAAGCGTGCACTACAACTTTGCAAATGACATGTGGATCTACTAGCTTGGATCCAAGAGAAAACAGAATGGGAATGAAAGTAAGAAGGATCAGTTAGAATAGTGTTTAGGATTTTTGCTTGGAATAATTTCAGCAGTTCTAGGACTCGATGTTATTGTTTAAGAAGTTTATGATACATACATATATAAAGGTGGTTTAAAATAATCAGTAAGGACATTGTTTTTACTGAATTCTTTCCCTAAAATTCCTACAATTCCACTATCATAGACTGAAATGTTGCTGTGTGCTAATGTGTCTCAAATTTAAAACAATACTTCAAATTCATTTCCTGAACAACAGACCTCAGTTAATAACTGCTTGCTGCATATCCATAAATGGGTTTTCCATTGATACTTCAAACTGAGCATGTTTAGAATCAAAATTGTCTTCCTGAAATCTGCTTTGCTCCTATACTCTTGTTTCATGTAACAGTTTTACCGTTTTCCCAGCACACTGGTTTGTAAACTTGACTGCATTGTCTTTGCTGTTCCCACATCCATCATTTACTAAATTACCTGTGTGGCATCTCCTACTTTCACTTTCTCATTTCCATGTATACTGCCTGTGCCTTAACTCATCACCTCCATTTATTGTCAGTGCTCAAACTGACCATGCCATGGATTTCTGTGTCCTGTATTGTCTTATAATTTAGCATTTCACATTGTTAAGTTATTCTTATCATCTACATGTAGCATCATATCATTTTTAACTTTCTTTAGTCTTCTCGAATGTCATTATGTAAGGAAACTAACTCCTTAGGGTAACTTTCAAGGTATTTAAGCATTTGGTTTCCTTCTGATTTTGAAGGTAAGTTATTTTCTGAAAGGTTGGACAGCTGGGGAGTGGAGAAAGGAAACAAATGATACTAGGCACGGAATTTGTTTTTTTCCCTAGATTATAATATGGTCTTGTCAATATTGAGTTGAGTATGAGGTAAGAAAGCCCAGCTGCTTGTAATTTTTTCTATTGAAAGTATAATTGAATGCATTTCTCCTGAAAACTGATGAGAATCCTAATTATCAAAGTACTTGAATACAGCATAAAAGTAAGCTTCTTTCATCTAAAAAAGAAATCCTAGTTTTCTTCAACAGTCCCTAGAAGCTGAATGTCATTCCCCACCAGGCCCCAGAGATAAGACTGATGTTATAAAAGAGAAATAGAACTATTGTTAAGGTATTCTGTATTCTTTAACTAAGGTGATGAGAGTTATAATAATTATAATAAACTTAATCTAAATTAATTGTTTGTCTCATTCTTGTCCCATTAATCCATAGTCCATTCTGAGAGGTTGCACCTGTGCTGCATCATCTCAGTATCTATTCTCTGTACCCTACCCATCAGTCTGTGTCATTTGCCCATGTTTGTTTATGTTGTTGCCTCCATGTTCAATGTCCTTCTCTCCTTATTTCACTCAAATCTCAAGGTCCTTTAAAATCCTTCTATTATAGAGGCTGCTTTCTGCAGCACTTTGATTTTGTCTTAATTCCTGCACTTATTTTAGGTTTTCCTTGTGTAGAAGTTAACTGATTATGTGTCTGGGGCTAACCACATCTTCATTTCTCTATCCTCACAGCAGCTGTCATAGGGTTGTCTTACTCCAGGCAGTTGATTATGTTTGCAATAATGGGACTTAATGGACCAGCATACACAGGAGCATCTTTCATTGTAACAGTGTACTTCTAGAGAGGTATATCTTCCAAAGAGACTGTGAATATTTCATTTCAGGGGATTTGTGATTCTAATAGGGGAAATAGGACTTTTTAAACACAATTTGAAAGTGCAAAAGTCTGTGGATTTTAGTATATTTACAATTTTGTTCAACCATCACCACTAATTCCAGAACCTTTTCAACATTTGCTCAAAGAAAATCCTAAACCTCCCAATCAATCCCTCACCCTATTTCTTGGTAATGATTAATTTACTTTCTGTGTCCATGGATATGTCATTCTGGATATTTTACACAAATGGAATCATATAATTTGTGGTCTTTTGTGTCTGGTTTGTTTATTCACATAATCTTTTCAACGTTTATCCATATAATAGCACTTATCAGTACTTCCTTTATTTCTTTTTATTGATGAAAAATATCCAGCTGTACATATTGCCCAATAGTGTTAATCCATTTAACAACATTCTGGTGCCATATCTAAAAAAATGATTGCCTAATCTAAATCCATGAAGATCTACATTATGCTTATTTCTAAGTGTTTTATAGATTTAATGCTTATGTTTCAGTCTTTAATTCACTGTGAATTGTTTTTTATGTATGGTGTGAGATAGGGATCCAGATTCATTATTCTACATGTGGATATCCAGTTTTCTCAGTACTACTTGTTGTAGAAATTATTCTTTCCCCATTGAATAGGTATGTTCCTTTGTCTAAATCAACTGAACATAGATATATGGGTTTATTTTTGATATCTCAATTTAATTACATTGATCTATACGTGTGTGCTTATGTCAATATTTCAATTTATGACTACTGTGGCCTTATATTAATTTTGAAATCAAGAAATGTGAGTCCCTCAATTTTGCTCTAGTATTTCAAGATCATTTAACTAATTTGGATCGTTTGTATTTCTGCATGAATTTTAGAGGTTTGTCCTTTTTCCCTTTCTTCAAAAAAAAAAATGATATTTTGATAGGAATTATATTAAATCTGTAGATCAATCTGTCACCTTACTAATATTAAGCTTTCTAATCCATGAACATGGAATGTTTTTCCATTTATTTAGGTTTCTCGCTACTTTCCAAAAATGTTATATAGTTTTCAGTCTATAAGTCTTGCACTTCTTTGACTAAATTACTCCTAAATATTTTATTATTTGTTATTTTATTATCAAAATAACTTTCTTAATTTTGCTTTTGGGTTGTTCATTCCTTGTATATGAAAATACAACTGATTTTGTATATTGACCTTGTATTCTGCATTTTGATAATTTGTTCATTAACTATAAATTTATTTTTGTGAATTTTTAGGATTTATTTTTCCTGTAAGATTATGTAATCTATCCATTTTCAGTCTGGATACCTTTATTTATTTTTTATCTAATTATCCTGGCTAGAATTCCAGTACAATGTTGAATAGAGGTGGTGATCCTGGACATCATCGCTTTCTCATCTCAGGGGAAACACATAGTGTTTCACCATTAAGTTTGATGTTAGCTGTGGAATTTTCACATATGCCCCTATCACTTTGAGAGAGTTCCTTTGTATTCCTAGCTTGTTTAGTATTTTTATCATTTTGTTAATTTTTTTCTGAGTCCATTGAGATGATTGTGTGTGTTTTTTTCCTTTAAATCATTAATAAAGTTTATTATATCAGTTGATTTTTGTATGTTGAGCCAGTGTCACATTCCTGGGATAAATCCTGATTGATCAGTGTGCATAAGGCTTTTAATACTCTGCTGAATTCAGTTTGTCGGCATTTTCTTAGAAGTGTTGCTCACTCTTCTATTTTTGGAAGAGTTTGAGAAAAATGAGTGTTAATTCATCTTTAAATGTTTGATAAACTATTCAACAAAGCCATCCAGACCTATATGGTTCTTTCTGGAAAGCTTTTTGATCACAAAATCAATGACTATTTGTTATAGGTCTTTTCAGGTTTTCTACTTCCGTTTGAGTCAATGTCAGTAGTCTGTGTGTTTCAGATATTCATCTATTTTATCTAAGTTATCAAATTTGTCAGCATTTAATTTTTATAGTATTCTTTAACTATCCTTTAATTTCATTATAGTTGATGGTGATGTCTCCACTTTCATTCCCGACTAGTAATTTTAGTCATTTCTTTCCTCTTGAGAGGTTTAGCTAAAGGATTGCCTTTAAAAAATCTTTTCAAAGATCAACTTTTGGTACTGTTTATTTTCTCTGTTATTTTTCTAATCTTCATCCTATTTGTTTCTCCTGTAGTTTTTATTATTTTCATCTTTCTCTTGCTATACCTGCCCTTCTTTGCTTTGTTTCTAAAGATGGAAAGGTAAGTATTAATTTGAGATATCATTTTTAATACAGTTGATTATTCAGAATTTCTTTCTGGGAACTGCTTTTGCTGCACCTCTTAAGTTTTGTTATGTTCTATCTTTGTTTTTATTCATCTCAAAGTATGTTTTAATTTCCGTTGTGATGTTTTCTTTAACTCATTGGTTTAGGAGTGTGTTGCTAATTAGCACAGAGTTGTAAATTTTCCTAATGTCCTTCGGATTGTGTATTGGCATCTAATTTTATTTCATAGCTGTCAGACAAATAAATAATAAATAAAATAAAATATATAAGAAATAAATAAGGAATCTTTTCTACTTTATCGAAATATGTGGCCTAATATATGAACTGTTTTGGGCAAGATTTTGTGTACACTTGAGAAGATTGTGGATTCTGCTGCTATCATGGAAACTGTTTTATAAATGTTTGTTAGGTTTAGTTCCTTTATAGTGTTGTTTGAATCATCTATTTCTTTTCTGATATTCTGTCTAGTTGTTCTATCTATTATTGAAAGTTGAGTATTGAAGTCCCCAAGTATTATTGTTGACTGCATATTTCTCCCTTCAACTCTGTCTTTTGTCTGTGTGTGCTTCATATATTTTGAGACACTGCTTTTTGGCAAATGTATATTTATACTTGTATATTCTTGATAAATTGACCCTTTTTTCATTATATAATGTCCTTTGTTTCTAGTAACATTTTATGTTCTATTAATAAAGTCTATATTGTCTCATATCAGTATAAAAACTCTATCCCTATTTTAGTTACTGTTTACACAAAATATATTTTTCTATCCTTTGATTTTTTTTTAATTAAATTTTAAATTATGTCTTTCTGGAAAAGTCTTGGAACATTACTTTGAATTAGACCACATTTGTTTTTGACACATTCTTAACTTTTATTTGGGATATGATATTGAAATATTTCTTTTATTCCTTCAAATTGGTCCACTGTTCTGGTCCAATTTTCCCCATTTTAAATTGTGCAAAGTTTGTCCTTCTGAAAATGGTGTTGGGTTTCAAACTATGCTGGAAATAGAGGTATGAAAGTCTAGAATGAATTGCTCATATATGTGATAGGCACTTTTATGTCTTTTATGTCCACAGTCAAAGAGACAAGGCTGAGACATATTTTTTCTTTGCTAGAGTAATTGAGTTTGAATAATAATTTCAGTTCAAAATGTAATTTTATTTGAATTTTAAAAATTAATAGCAAATTAATGCATAAATACAAATTGGTGTCGGAGTGAAGATGTCAGTAAGCATATGCATCAACTTCAACAAAGACTACTATGAACATTTCCCAATTCTATGTTAAGATAATGATCATGGTGGTAGTAGTAACAGTAGTTGCAGTAGTAATAGAAGTAACATTAGCAGGAGCAGTAGTGTCAGTGATGATGGTTATAATAAATAATAATAGTAGCTATTTAGCACAGTTCTAAACACCTCATATATAATCACTGATTTAATCCTCACAACAGCCCTATGAAGTTGGTACTATAATTACTCTCATTATATTGATGAGAAAACCAAAGCTCAGAAATTTAAACAATTAGCCACTATACTCACATCTAATAAGTGGAATAGTATAGATTTAAAACAAGAAATTCAGTAGTTCAGGAGGGAAAGAGCATGTATGACTCAGGATCGGATAAATATGAAGACTCATGAGATTCTATAGGGTGACTACATGCAAGACTTTACTAAAACTAAAGAATAGGAAAGCAAAGTATTTTCAACAAAAGGTGATGTAACAACTGGTTGATCACATGGGAAAAAATATAACTGGTTACCATTTCCTACCACCCAATAAAGCACAACAGGGGAAAGCACAGACAAGCATAGACCTGAAAATTTACAGCTGTATTCCCCCAGGTTCTTTTCTTCTTTGGATTTTGAACTACCAAGATATGCATGAGATAGCTCAGCTTCACAAGATGCAAAACATAATTGCTGCAGAATCTTTTATACTCCACTTGCCAAGTAGCTAAAGCCAGGTGATGTAACTAATAAAACCAAGACAACACCCGTAGTGTATACATTTATAAACTACACAGACAAGCTAGTAGTAGGTGTCTCCAGATCTGCCTCAAACTTGGAATAGCATATCATAATTCATTTGCTAGTATATCTCATCCTTATAGTGACCAAAAGTCAGTACCAGACTTTTAGGCAACCGATATGTAAGCGTAGAGCTGCCCAGTTCAGCAATAAAACAATACCATCCTTACAAAGGCAGGATAACCAGTTTGCCTTTTGATGATCAAGTATTTTAAATTTTAAAAGTTCAATGTTTTAATTTTTTCTTTTTATTGTTAGTGCTTTTTTTACTTTCTAAGAAAACTAGTGCTACTCCAATGTTGTGAAAACATTCTCTGATATTTTCTTTAAATTATTCTAGAGACTTATATCATTCATGATTAAATCTATCTATATAGAATTTAAATTTGGGGACAGTATGAAATAGAGGCCAATGGCCACTTTTTTAATATGGTTAATCTGTTATGGCACCATTCACTTTTCCATATAATTAACTGTGCTTCTTTGATGAAAATCAGTTGATAGTGGAAGTGTGGGTCTGTTTCTGAACTTTCTAACTCATTTTTTATTTTTATTGACACCAGTACCACACTATCTTGGCCCAATAGAGTAAGTTCTGAAATGGGCTGGTACAAGTTCTTAAACTTCAATTTTTTTTTTTTCTATACTAGGCCCTTTGAATTTCCATAAAACTTTTAGAGTCAAGTTTTCAATTGTACCCTGCCAAAAATGGGCTGTTGTGATTGCAACAAAAAATCATTTTAGAAGAATGAACATCTTAACACTATCGAGTCTACCCATTTATGAACCAGTTGGCTTTACCATTTATGTAGATTTTTGCTTTTGTTTTTAGCATTTCTTTCACCAATATTTTGTGATTTTCAGGGTAGATATTTTGTATGTGTGTCTTTAAGTTTCTTCATAGGGTAGAGACTTTGCATATCTGTCATTAGGTTTCTTCATAATAGTTTTGTTTTTTGATGGTATTACAAATGGCATATATATATACTTTCATTCTCCAATTATTTATAGCTAGTTTATAAAGAAACAATTGCTCATAAAAGCAGAGAATAGAATGGTTGGGTGGTTACCAAAGGCTGGAGGAAGAGAGACGTGGGAATATTGTGCAATTAGTATAAAGTTTCACTTATACAAGATGAACTAGTCTGAGATATGATATACAGCACAGTGCTTATTGTGCACCTAAAATTTTTTAAGGGAGTAGATCTTATGTTAAGTGTTCTTACCACAAAATCAAACACAACAAAACCTAATGGATACAAGAAAACTTCTGGATGTAATTGTTATGTCTACCACTTTGATTGTGGTGATGGTTTCATGGGTATATCATAGGTCAAAACTCATCCAATTGTATGCATTAAATATGTGGAGGACATTTACCCCAATAAAGTTGTTTAGAAATACACAATTGACTTTTGCATATTGGTTTTATGTTCTGAAAACTTGGTAAATCACTTACAATTTATAGTAGTTTATTAGTAGAATCATTAGGATTTTTTATCATGCTATATTACTGCCTGTGAACAAAGACATTTTATTTCTTTCATTTCCATCTGTATGAGATGGAAAAGTTTGGTTAAATAAAGATATATATGTATATCTCATACAGATGGAAAAATATATAAAGTGTATATAAAATGGGTATTGATTTGACATTTTCTTCTCTTTTGAAATGCAAATATTGTGGCGGGAATAAGATCCTAAAAAGTTGAAAGGCATTTGCTTTTCCTAAACATTATGGGTGTATAGAATGTTCATTGCACAAGGGTCCTGGAAGAGGGCTCGGTGGAGCTGAAATGTGGCACATGGTTACCGGGTTATGTATGCCAGAAAGTGTTTAGAGTGGGCCTGGATTACCCTGGTTAAAATGGGAACGTTTTGCATTCATTGGATTTATTTTATAAGCAGTTACCTTCTACTGGAAGAAAGAGTTAATGGAAAAAGGGAACCTGTGAAGAAAGCGCTAGACAAGAGAATGGGGAAAAGGTGCATTCAGATACAGAGAAAAGTATGATGGAAAATAAAACTTTGGTTTTATTTATAATCTCAGTGTTATGAATTTTATCCATTTTTCTTTATTTGCATAATGTCAACCTATTAGTACAGTATAAAAGGTAAAGGACCACAGTTCTTTCACCCTTCAAATCTTTGTTGAACATCTATATATACTAGATAATGAGGCACAAAATGATAATATGCAGTTTCTGTAATTTTATCACTTTTGGTGAAACTCCCGTCCTCATGCTCAGCCATGACATTACGGTGGGGACCTGACTTTAACTACAGCCATTTTCTGTTCCTGACAGTGAATTTATTTGAATAGACTCAAAATCCACATCCCAACACAGCAAATGGTTCAGATATAAGCACGTGGTTCAGTTTGGGTAAATAAACTTAAGATATTTCTTAGATATTGGTTTACATAAACTTTGTTGTTTTGTAGATGCTATTGGAGGTATTACTCTTGTGGATCGTAGGTTACAGTGCTAATAAGAGTAGCTATAGCTTGATTTGAATACCCTAGAGGAAGGTAAAAAAAAGATAAAGAAACAGAACTGAAGCCCTAAGAATATTCTGAAAGTATTTGTTTACATTTAGTATAGTTAAAATTAAGAGGTGTTGTATGTGGGTATGTGTCTGTCTATGTGGTGGTATAGTAGAAAATAGGGCTGGGGGCTAGGAAGTAATATTTGAGCTAAAAAATGAAATAGTTTTGAATTTACTCAAAGTTTTCATCTTTATCCTTTAAGCATGTGGAGCCATCTATGATTTTTATAGGAGGAACAAATATTTTTTATGACAAATGTCAAATTACACACCTCTGCAGTTGGAGATAAAGGAGACCTAAATTTTGAATTGCTAACGTCCTGAAAATTTTAATATGCAATATCGTCTCTGTATAATCACAACGAAAGGTGTAATTAATTGAACATTGTCAAAGTTAATTGCAATCTGAATGGTGCAGGATGCCATACTTCCTGTCAAACTTAATTTAAATCTTTTTAAAAGGTAAGTCACTTTTTAATTGGTTTGAAGTCTTCCCCAAAGCATGCCTTTCCATCTGAAATCATTTTATTGGGAACTGAAATAAAGTGATGTGCTTGACACAGCTAAATGAAGCACATCACCATTGTGCCTGACAGTTAGGACATTTAAACTGACAAGAGCATCGAGAAAGAATCATTGAAAAAGTGGACTTTGAAGTAAGGGTATAACCAACAGACACCGGTTTGGCCTTGGCAAAATAGGGGGAGTTTTCCTTTTCTATACATCTTTTTTCTCGTGTGTCTACTTAAGGAACTAGAGTTTTCTCTGTTATTTGTAGTTCATACGAGAGCTTTAGGTATCTAAACTACTAAAAGCAGATGCAGTGAACTGAAAACATATATAGAACTATACAAGCCATTATTTCAGCTTTACTTTCTGTAATTTTGATGAATCTGATTCCCTCTTTGCCTCAATGAGAATAAAGAATTAAAAAATAGATATAAGGTTATATACTACATTAACTCTCTTTTCTGTATTTACAGATGAAGTTCATATTCTTCCCACCTCGATAAAAATAAAACCTGTTTTTTTCCCACTCATCCACATAACTGTAATTGACTGTATCACCTACTGGTCATGTTGGAAGAATCACATAATTCATTCTCTAATCACTTGGCAGATTGTTGCTTGTATATGCAAATACAATAAAATTCATTATATCCATCACTTCCACATTCTCAGTCCATATAATCACTATTTCTTAATAAATACTTGAATCAGTATTTTTGTTCACTGAATATTTTGACCTAGCTGCTTCCTGGGTCATGGCGAAATTGTATTTTCTTACCCTATCTGAAGTTAGACATGGTTCTGTGTGACTTCCTTTGGTCAATAAAATGTGAGTGGATATGATGTATGTTATTTTCAGGTGAACGCTTTATTTTAGGAAGAAAAAAAAATTTCCTTAATGTGTTAAATTATTTACTAATATTCCCCAGCAAAGAAACTGTTCATTATTGAAATCTTTCTCATTCAGTCAAGGACAATCAAAGATACCCACCGTCACCACATCTACTTCATATTTTACTGGAGGTGTCAGCAAACAATAGTAACGTAAGTTAAACAAAGAAAAAAGATGTTATGATTAGTCAAGGAAATCACAAGGCTGTCAAAACTGTTATCACATGTGATTAAATTATTTTTATAGAAGACAAAATATCAGATATAGAACATTATTATAATGAACATGCTTGACAAGGTGGTTGGATATAAGATCAACATACAAAATAAATTATATTTATACCTATTAGTAACAGTGACCATCCTTGCACTCTCAAACATATCTCAGACTGGCTACCCACTATCTGTTGACAAAAACTGACCTATCTTGCTATTCTATGCTAGGCTAGCCATTGTTCCCTGACTTGCACATCATGACATATATAGAAAAACAATCATATTTGTTTAGCAACCAAAAGGCTGCTTTTGGCCAGAGGGAAGCACCCCAGAATCATTTGTGGCATATGCTCTTTCATATTGATAAACTACCTTGAAACTTACAAAGTGCTTTCATAGACAGTTTGTAGATGTTTATCCTAGCAAATAGAAATATGCAATCATCTGCAAAGAATCTATTTTTAAATAGACCTGATTCAAATAGTGATTCTGCATATGTATAACCATCATTTGATACACTCTCCTGGCAACATAACCTACTTAGAACTGATGTAAAATCTTATAGTTTATTCCTATTGTAATACCGATGAAAAAGCTTATAGCTTATTCCTATTGTAATACTGACTTGGCTCATAAAACCAGTCATACTCATGCCCAACTGCCCCAGATATCTTTCTTTTTGCCATATATATGAGAAACAATGTTGAGACCAGGTGGTTCAATATGAATCAGACTTGAAATAGTCTTTTAATGTTAAGACCTATAAGATGAACTTTCTACAGTTTTTGGTCAACAATAAGCATTTTCAGGGTAGAGTGAGAAACAACATCAACAATTGCTGATTATTTCAAAAGCTTTGTTATAGTACTTGTTTTTAAAAATGTGGCTGAATAATTTCTCTTTCAGACTTGTTTTTTTTCTACAAGTTTATAAATCCAAACATCTTTATCTAAAAATGTATACGATTTGTATTTTAATTTCATTTTAGCCACAATTTTGGGCAGAAATAGGGAGATAAAATATTAATGTGAAAACAATATTTACACTCAGGATTCAAACTCACAAGATTTGTAAATTCACTTCCTGCATTTCCCCCTTCCCCGCCCCATTTCTTATCAGTCAAAGGATTTTAACCCATGTCAGAGCTTTTTGTCATCTATTAGGAACTCAGTGACTCTGGTTTGCTTGCTTCATTTACCTGCTTATTTTGGTCTCCATTTATCATTATTTTTAACAGTTGTCAGCATTAAATGTAATTTGCTACATCAGCCAACTCACACAGCAAATGCAAATCCTTTTGAATTTCACTTGCAATTTCTGGACTTCCCCAGTCCTTTCAGTTTTGCTTTTTCAGCACTACTTGATTTTTTGCCATTAGGGACAGCGATTTTTATTGTTTTAAAGGCAACAGAGACTAAAACAGGCATGTTCAATTAGACATGGTTCTTCAGAGATATACAAACTAGAGCACTTATAGTTCAACAACTACAGTCTAGATAACTAATAGGACTTCTCTGTCCTGTGATAGATAATATACAATAATTGGAACTTTTGATCCTATTTGGGGAGGATAACAGCAGAAGACAGTTAAGTTTGCATACCCTTTACTTTTCTTCAGTGCTGCTCCATTATAGCATTTAATTTTGATTTAAGCTTTTAGTTTGCTATTGTTTGCTTTTATTTCTGAAAATGACAATTAAGACCACATTTCTTTGAATATTCAAGCATATTAATTAGAAACTCAGCTTTCTGTTTGCACAGTATTCAACTTTAGCACCATTTTTCAGATTTTTCATGAGATTTACAAGAGTTAACATTTAAAAAACCCTTTGGGCACAAAATGCAAATTGCTTTATCTTTTTTATCATAGATCATAAGTATATGTGTTCATATAGGCATATTTCCAAAGCAGGGTGAGATACAAAGCCACACAGATACATATGTTTTTGCTTGTTTGTTTTGTTTTGTTTTTTGCCCTCAGTATAAAGAATAGCAGACACATTTATTTAAAGTCAAAGCAGGATATCATGGCTAAATGCAGACGTGTTAAGCTAAGATTATAGTCTCTTAATTGAAACACCTAATAAAACTAATACCAATTAGAAAAAGAAGTAAAATAAATTCATTGCTAGTAACATGATCATATGCCCTTAAGCCATAAACTTCAAAAGTCTTAATCAGTGAAAAGCAGCAAATCGAGTGAAAATGATTCAACATCAGGCCCTTTCTTCTTTGCCTACCTCTTTTGTCCCCTTCCTGCACATGCACATTCAGAGTCTGACGTTGTCACTAGGAAAGCACAATCCTTTTCCGGAGGGACCATCACAGGCTTGCTCATGTCTCTGGTCAAACGTGGCTGCATGAAATCTGGGAAAGGGGGAAGACAGCAGCACTGTGGTTGACTCACACCAATCATGGTTCAATGTCTGGGCCCAGGTGCATGAGCTCCAGAACCAAACTGGGATTCTTTCAGCAAAGAATGGGGGCAGCTGTATAACAGGGATGTGACTCTGTGTCTACCACATTTATTTTCTCCTAATGAGAAAGAAAGGACTGAGATAGGACCTTTTTCTCTTCCCTCTTCATTCTAGGGGAAATGGGAATGGCTGCTGAGGAGAGATGGGTAAAATGGGAGAAATCAACAACTAAGATTCTATTACAGAAACCTAGGATTTATGGTTCCTTGTGAAATTGGAATAATCTCAATATGTATCTCTGTGGTGAGCTGAAAAATGTACCCTCTACCCCAAAAAAGACAAAAAAATTCACCTCGTAATCCCTGAAACTTTATCTGTCAAAAAAGAATCTTCACACACATGATGAAGAATTTTGAGATGGGGACATTATTCTGTTTTATGCAGATCAGGCCCAAATACAATCACCTGTAACCTTGTAAAAGGCAGAGGAAGATTACACACACACACACACACACACACACACACACACACGAGACAGATTGAGAGAGAGAGAAACAGTGTATCTGGGCAGAATGTGAATACTCAGACCACAAGCCAATGAATACCCGAAGCCACTGGAAGTTAGAAGAGGTAAGAAATGAAATCTCCCGTAGGACCTCCAACAGAAATTCAGGCCTGTTGATACCTGGATATCCGCGCAGTAATACTCATTTCAGACTTCTACCCTTCAGAACTATGTGAGTGTAAATTTCTGTTGTGTTATGCCACTAGGTTTGTGATAATTTGTTGTAGCAGTCACAGGAAGCCAACGCAATCCCTTCTGGGAATACGGCATAATCCTCATTTCACAACTCCTCCCTGCCTTTGGCTAGGGTAGAAAAAAGTCTCTTCTTCAACTGAAAAATCCTCTTTCCATCTTATTTCATTTTAAAAGTAGGAAAAAGTAGATAGTTTGTGAAGTCATTTCCTCAAAGCTCAATCATTCTGCAACCATGTTTTCCATCTGTCCATTGAAATTATCTTTAACAAACAAGCTAATGATTACCTAACAATAAATCTTAGAGAGTATTTGATTTTTAAGTGTTTACCTTGACTTTGCTGAATTTGACAAGATTTATCCTTTCTTCCATCTTAAAACTCTGTCCTTACACAGACAATGCTTTCAAATTTTTCTGTCTCTAGCAAATTTATTTTTCAGGAATGTTTCCTCCAACACCTAATCTTGGGTTATTTATTCTAAATTTTCATACTTGGTCCTCTTCAGTTACTCTAGAGTTCATCTGGACTTTTTCCTCCACACTCTCATGAATGCAATGTGAAATGAGTTAGCACAAACACATGTAAAACAAATGATGTATTGTATCATTAAAGAATTATAAAGTAATTATCTTTATTCCATTATTTCCCATTTTTCATTATAAGAATTTTAGTTTCATGTTACTGAGAACAGGCTGCTAGTTTATGAGATCATGTTTATAGTAAGAAAAAGGAAGAAAACTTCTAAAAACACAAATACTTTCTTAACTAAGCAAATGCACACTAGGTTAATAAGATGCTCAATTCATGTGAATAAAGCTTTGTTAACATTTACGTAACATGGCACTTTAGAGTCATTAATGAAATGTTCATAATACCAGAATGTATACTCTATGCCTGTATATTTACCCTCATTTCACAAAAGAAAACATTGATATTAGGTGAAATTGAGAAGTTTAAAATTCATGACATGGTTTAGTGATCTGTATCTTTCCATGACATATGAAAGATGTACTTAGAGTGAAATAGTTTTGTATTTGTCCATTCTCAAGCTGCTATGAAGAAATTCCTGAGACTGGGTAATTTATAAAGGAAAGAGGTTTAATTGACTCACAGTTCTGCATGACTGGGAAACTTAAAATCATAGTGGAAAGAGAAGCCAACATGTCCTTCTTCACATGCAGGCAGACAGGAGAAGTGCTGAGCAAAGCGGGAAAAGTCCCCTATAAAACCATCAGATCTCGTGAGAACTTACTAGCATGACAACAGCATGAGAGTAACCTCCCCCATGATTCAATTATCTCCCACTGGGTCCCACCCACAACACATGGGGATTACAGGAACTACAATTGAAGATGAGATTTTGGTGGGAACACAGCCAAACCATATCAACTGTGCCTCAAGTATTATTATAAGTAAGTCTTTATGTTCAAGGTTATAGTATTGAGATTGGCTTTAGGCACAAATGTAGTGGAGTTTCTTATCCAAGTGGAGTTTCAAGAATGTATGGAAATGCCTTTATTTCCTACCCTAGCCCCAGATCCCTTTACTAAACCTAAGACTTCTCTCGTAGAGCTTCCTTGTTCTACCTAAAGTCTTTAGTCATTTGCTAAATTCCATAACTATTTTATAAAGTAATATGTTGGCTGTTATCAGTACATCGAAGAGCATTTAAACTTTCCAAAATATTGTTTCTGAATGTAAAAATGTATAAATTCATAGGTTTTAAATGCATTGAAACCATTTGTGGAAGGACAGAGTAAGGGAGGAAATGTGCAGATAATGGTTGGTTGGAATCTTCAACTCTTCTAAAATTTTATCTAGGGGATGAATTATAACTATGGACAATCCTGTCTTGAGCCAATAAACATCTTTAAGTAGCATATCGGCTATAACTTAATTTCATTCAGTAGACAAACTACGTAACATGAATCTTGAACTATGTACCAAACAAAATAAAAAGTTAGCTTTATATTGTGAAAGTTACCAGCATCAAGATGGAGTTACTTGTGTTACAAACCCTGACAGAGCTAGGGAAGGCCATGAAGAGAGGGTTCTCATGCACAAATGCCTGAAAACCAAAATGTCACAGAAGACTCTGCAAAAATCATAATCTTGTATGAAGGTCATCACAAACTTACATAAAAAATATTCGTGTGTAAGCACATCTGCCCAGAACTCCCTGCCCAACCTCAAACTGGTACCACCCTTGTTATTGATCCTTGTAGCCAACGATAATTATCTCAAAACAATTATGTAATCCTAATTCTTCCTTTAAATCTTTGTCTTCCTTTACTTCCCTGAATAGACACATAATTTATTATGGCACATGTATTCCCATTGCAATGCCTATTCTTGAATAAATATTTTCTCTTAGAGAGTCTGCTCCCTGTTATTTAAGTTGACAATAGTTTCTATTCTTTTTCTTTTTTTCTCAGTTGCCTTCAGCTCAAACTATTCTTTTTTGTAAGAAAGAAATACGTATTTTGGAGACCTGCCCTGCTTCTTCAACACATATTCTTGCAGCATTCATATCTGTAGGAAGTTTAGGCTTTTAATAAATTCTGTTTACTTAGAAATTATGAAATGGGTGAGATTTCTAGAGAAATGCTTGAGAAAGTGGTTTTAATATATAGTTAGATATTCAAAAAGATGTCTGAATAACCAATCGTATTTATTCAAGTATATGTAGGTACTGTATGTATTTTTTGCGGGGGAGGGGTGTGGGAGGGGAGTACAGAGTTTCACTCTTATTGCCCAGACTGGAGTGCAATGGTATGATCTCAGCTCACCGCAACCTCCTCCTCCCAGGTTCAAGTGATTCTCCTCCCTCAGCCTACCGAGTAGCTGGGAATACAGGTATATGCCACCCTGCCCGGCTGATTTTTTATTTTTAGTAAAAATGGGGTTTCTCCACATTGGTCAGGCTGGTCTCAAGCTCCCGACCTCAGGTGATCCACCTGCCTGGGCCTCCCAAAGTGCTGGGATTACAGGCATGAACCACCGTGCCCTACCCTGTATATAGTTCTTAATAAAGCAAACATATTGTCTGCCTTAAAAGAAATGTTGTTGGTTTAGTGGACTACTTGCTTTTAAATATATTTGATGTTTTTAGTCGTACTCCCAGTATATGTCAAAGAATACATAGATATGAAAGGAATTTTATACTTATGTATACATTTATAGAATAACATTTAGACATAAAGATAGAAGAAAGTATTTGGAAGTTGATATTTCAAAATTAACATGGATTTTCCCTTAAATTTGGAGGATAGATGAAGCTGTCAATTACCTGTAGATTAGTGAAACAGTTTGGATCGTTTATATTACTATTCCTTGAAAATAAGTTCCTAAAACTCTGTTCAGAAAAACTATTACCTGACTGAAAGCAGAGACATCAAACATTAAACTGCTGAAAAGACTAGGAAAAGATTAGAAATTTAAATGGGTTTATTTACTGGTCCAACACCACAATCGAGCTGCAGAGGACATAAATCAGCTTTCAAGGAGGGTGTAAGCAGATGTTGAGTAATTGAAGAATACAATCATTAGTGGCTACTAAATATAGGGAAAAAATTATGCTCAGAATTAAAACTTTTGTGCAGTAAATGGGGAACATTACTAAATCTAGTGAGAGGGGAATCTACTGTGGGAGTGTTAGACATTAAAAATTAGTTTAAGGGATTTGAGGACTGCGGTCATCTTAAAGCAATTGATTTGGAAGAATAAAGACAGAAGAGACAGAAGAGTGAGTCTTATTTAAGAGGCACAGTCCTGGTAGAATAATTTATTTTCTTCTGGGTATATAGCCAGTAGTGATATTGCTGGGTCTAATGGTAGTTCTGTTTTAAACTATTTGAGAAATCTTCAGACTGCTTACCACAGCGGCTGTGCTAATTTACATTTCCGCCAATAGTGTATAAGGGTTCTCCTTTCTCTGCAGTCTCACCGGCATCTGTTGTTTTTTGACTTTTTAATAATAGCTATCCTGACTGGAGTGAGGAGGGTATCATCTTATTGTGGTTTTGATTTTATGTTTCTCTAATGATCAGTGATGGTCAGCGTTTCTCATGTGTTTGTTGGCTACTCGCATGTATTCTTTCGAGAAGTGTCTATTAATGTCCTTCGCCCATTTTTAATGGGACTTTTGGAGTTGTTTTGCTTGTGATTTGCTTGTTGAGTCCTTTATTGATTCTGGACATTAGACCTTTGTCAGATGTATAGTTTGTTAATATTTTCTCCCGTACTGTAGCTTATCTGCTCTATTGATAATTTTTTTTTTGTTCTGCAGAAGCTCTTCAGTCTCATTACGTCCCACTTGTCAATCTTTGTTTTTATTGCAATTACTTTTGAGACTTAGCCAAAAATTATTTTCCAAGGCCAAGATTGAGAAGATATTGGCCTTGAGGGTTTTTGCATCTGTGTTCATCACAGATATTAGTCTGAAGTTTTCTTTTTTTTGTTGTGTCTCTGCCAGATTTTGGTATCAGGTTGATGCCAGCTTCATAGAATGAATTAGGAAGAAGCTTCTCCTCCTCGATTTTTTAGAATAGTTTCAGTGGGATTAGTATCATTTCTTCTTTGTACATCTGGTAGAATTCAGCTGTGAATCCATCTGGTCTAGGACATTTTTGGTTGGTAGGTTCTTTGTTACTGATTAAATTTCAAAAGCTGATACTGGTCTATTCAGGGTTTCAATCTCTTCTTGATTAAATCTTCAGAGATTGTGTGCTTCCAGGAACTTATTCAGTTCCTCTAGGCTGTCTTCCAGGATTTCGTAGTTTGAAGTCTTGCATTTAAATCTATTTTAGTTAATTTTTGTATATGATGAAAGGTAGCAATCCACCTTCAACCTTCTTCATTATCCCAGCATTATTTATTGAATAGGTACGCATTTCCCCATTGCTTGTTTTTGTTGACCTTTTTGAGTATCAGATGGTTGTAGGTGTGCAGTTTTAATTATGAGCCCTTCCTTCTCTTCTCTTTTCCTTCCTTCCTTCCTTCCTTCCTTCCTTCATTCCTTCCTTCCTTCCTTCCTCTCTCTCCCTTCCTTCCTCTCTCTCCCTTCCTTTCTCTTCTCTCTTTCTTTCTTTCTCTTTCTTTTCTTTCTCTTTTTTCTTTCTTTCTTTCTTTCTTTCTCTCTCTCTCTCTTTCTTTCTCTCTCTTCTTTCCTCTTTCTCTCTTTCTTTTCTTTTCTTTTCTTTCTTCTTTCTTTTCTTCTAACTCTGTTGCCCAGGTTGGAGTCCAGTGCCTCGGCTTACTGCAACCTCCACCTCCTGGGTTCAAGTGATTCTCTTGTTCCTCAGGCTCCCAACTAACTGGGACTACAGGCAGTGCCTGGCTAATTTTGTGTTTTTGGTAGAGATGTGGTTTCACCATGTTGACCAGGCTGATCTCAAACTCCTGGCCTTAAGTGATCTGCCCGCCTTGGCCTCCCAAAGTGGTGAGATTATAGGCGTGAGCCACTGCACCTGGCCTATTTATGAGTTTTCTATTCTATTCCATTGGCTTGTGTGTCTGTGTTTCAATATCAAGCTGTTTTGGTTACTGTGGCTTCATAGGATAGTTTGAAGTCAAGTAATGTGATTCCTCTGGCTTTGTTCTTTTTACTTAGGATTGCTATGACTATTTTGCTCTTTTTTGGTTCTATATGAATTTTCTGATAGTTCTTCAAATTCTGTGAAAAATGACATTGGTAGTTTGGTAAAAATAGCATTGAATCTGTAAATTGCTTTGGGCAGTATGGCCGTTTTTATGTTATTGATTCTTCTAATCCATAAGCATGAAATGTTTTTCTATTTATTTGTGTGACCTCTGATTTCTTTCAGCAGTGTTTTGTAGTTCTTCTTGTAAAGATCTTTCACTTTGGTTAGCTATATTCCTAGGTATTTCATTTTCTTTGTGGCTATTTTAAGTAAGATTGTATTTTTGGTTTCACTTTCAGCCTGGACTTTGGTGATGTATAGACATGCTACTGATTTTTGTACATTGATTTTGCATCCTGAAACTTTACTAAAGTTGTTTAACAATTCTAGGAGTCTTTGGCAGAGTCTTTAGGATTTTCTAGATATAGAATCATACTGTTAGCAGAGATAGTTTGACTTTTCTTTTCCTATTTAAATACCTTTTATTTATTCTGATTACCCTGACTAGGATTTCCAGTACTATGCCAAACAGGCATGGTATCAGTGGGCAAGTTGTCTTGTTCCGTCTTTTAAGGGGAATCGTTTGAGCTCATTCAGTAAAGTGTTGGCTGTGGGTTTATCATATGGCTTTTATTATTTTTGGTTATGATCTTGTGATGCCTACTCTGTTGAGGGTGTTTTTTAAATCATGAAGGGATGTTAAATTTTATTGAATGTTTTCCTAAATCTATTGAGATGATCGAATGGTTTTTGTTTCTAATTCTGTTTATGTGGTGAATCACATTTATTGATTTGTGTATGTTGAACCAGCATTGCATTCTAGAAATAAAGCTACTTAATTGTGATGCATTAAGTTTTGATGTACTGTTATATTCGATTTGCTAGTATTTTGTTGAGGGTCTTGCATCTATATTCATTAGAGATATCAATCTGAAGTTTTCTTTTTTTGTTGTGTCTCTGTCAGATTTTGGCATGGGGCTGATACTGGCTTCATAGAATGAGTTAGGAAGGAGCCTCTCCTCGATTTTTTGGAGTAGTTTCAGCAGGACTGGTATCACTTCTTCTTTGTACATCTGGAGAATTCAACTGTGAATCCATCTGGTCCAGGACTTTTTTTGGTTGGTAGGTTACTCATTACTGATTCAATTTCAGAAGCGAGTATTGGTCTTTTCAGGGTTTCAATCTCTTCTTGATTCAATCCAGGGGTATTGTGTCCTTTCAGGAATGTATTCAGTTCCTCTAGATTTTCTCATTTGTGTGCATAGAGTTGTTCATAGTAGTCTCTGAGGATCTTTTACATTTTTGTGGCGTCAGTTGTAATATTACCTTTGTCATTTCTGAGTGTGCTTATTTTAATCTTCTCTTTTTCTTTGTTGAGACATATGCACTCATATATTTATCACTGTACTATTCACAAAAGCAAAGACATGGAATAAATTCAGGTGCCCATCAATAGTAGATTGGGTTTAAAAATGTGATACCTGTACCATCATGAAATACTACACAGCCATAACAAAGAATGAAGTCATGTCCTTTGCAGCAACATGGATGGAGCTAGAGGCCTTCATCCTAAGCAAATTAACATAAGAACAGAAAACCAAATACCACATGTCCTCACTTGTAAGTGGGAGCTAAACAGTGAGCACACATGAACATAAATGTGGGAACAATAGACACTTGGACTGCTGGGGGAGGAGGTGATAAAAAACTACCTATTTTGTACTGTGCTTACTAACTGGATGATGGGATCTGTACTCTAAAACTCAGCATCATTCAATTTTCCCATATAACAAATCTGCATGTGTACTCCCTGTATCTAAAATAAAGTTGAAATTTAAAAAGAGGCAGTCAGGTGCAGAGGCTTACGCCTGTAATTCCAGCACTTTGGAAGGCTGAGGAAAGTGGATCACTTGAGGTCAGGAGTTCAAGACCAGCCTGGGCAACATGGTGAAACCCCATCTCCACTAAAAATACAAAAATTACCTGGGCATGGTGGTGCATGCCTGTAATCCCAGCTACTTGGGAGACTGAGGCAGAAGAATCTCTTCAGCCCAAGAGGCAGAGGCTGCAGTGAGCCAGATTGCACCATTGCATTCCAGCCTGGGCAACAGTATGAGACTCAGTCTCAAAAAAAAAAAAAAAAAAAAAAGGAAACAGCTCTCTAATAGACTATTTCAGAAATTCTTGGAAGGGGAGGTTGAAAAATAAAATAATCTATATGGATTAATAATATTTAATAAAATGCAATGTGAGGAAAAGTTGAGCAAATTTGAGACTGAGAATATATTTACCAAGCTTGAAATTAAGGCACTAAATGAGATGGGTAAGATAGAGAGGGTGTATATATAAAATAAATACATTGAGCAATGCAATGTTGATGATATGGCTTTTTGGCTACCTCTGAACAAATCTTTTGCTGATATGTTTTTCACCAAAAGTGAAATGCTTTGCCACTAAAAGAATCTATATCAAGTTGCTGATATTGCAGTAGATTTATTGTTATTAATGATCTGAACAGGAATAGAGTTCATTTGAACTCCCATTTGCTCCTGAGACAGACAATCTATTTAAAACAATATTATGATTGAGTGGACATAGTTGAGAGGACTGATGAGGAAATACTTCAACCTGGAAAATGAAGAATTCATTAGCCTAATTTTCTGGTAACAGGTCTTTTGAGCCCTTGTAACCAGCACTAAGTTGTCATGGTGAGGGTGAAAGTTAATAGTGGAATGGGTGAGGATTCTGACCTGACTCTCTCAAGCAGTTAACAAGGTTATTCTGCAACAGAGTTGGATTCACAGCTTTTTAGAGCTTGCAAGGACGGGAATAATTTTTGATATCAGAAACTTAAAACGGAAGCATCTCTTTAGGCTTTCCGAAAATTCTGACTTGTCTTGCAGTGGTCTTTGTTTTTTTTTTTTTTTTTTCATATGTGTGTGTGTGTGTGTGTGTGTGTGTGTGAAGATTGTCCTGTGGCTCATTCAGTATCATATCATAACAAAAACTGTAGCAAATATTTCCTTTACATTTAAACCCCAAGTTTATTTTGCAGATTACATACTAATGATACACATATTCAAGATTGAGGGGTTTTCTTTCTTTCTTTCTTCTGTCTCCCTTCTCTTCTTCCTATAAAAATATAAAAGGCCAGGTGCAGTGGCTCACACCTGTAATCCCAGCACTTTGGGAGGCCAAGGCAGGCAGATCACGAGGTCAGGAGTTCGAGACCAGCCTGGCCAACATGGTGAAACCCCCGTCTCTACTAAAAATACAGAAATTAGCTGGGCATGGTGGCGGGTGCCTGTAATCCCAGCTACTCAGGAGGCTGAGGCAAAAGAATTGCTCAAACCCAGGAGATGGAGGTTGTAGTGAGCCAAGATCACACCACTGCATTCTAGCCTGGGTGACAGATCAAGGCTCCATCTCAAAAAATCAATCAATCAATCAATCAATCAATCAATCAATAAAATATATATATAATGAGACAAGACCAGCAGTTGAACTATATGCTCTTTTAGATTAAATTTTCTTGCTTGTTTGATTGAAACCTATGCTATCACATTTATTCATCTTAAAAAATAATTTAATAATGTGATAGGTTAAGATGTGTTTTTAGTGTGATTCGCATATTCTGTATATGGTCCTACACTGTAAATGTGGTTTGTATAACTCACTGGAAATGTTTCAAAGGGAGTGATTTTTCTTACAAGATCTCTAAAGTAAAGGAGATCAAAGGATTTTCCCTAGAAGATGCACATTAGAGTTTACCTAAGGAAAATAAAAAGATATGTTCCAATATAAACATTCTCACTGTCCCATTATTTGGGTTAAGCTGTAGGTCACTGCATAAGCTTTGTGTATATAAAACATGTATTTCTTTTGTGGGTAGCCTATCATTGCATTTATGATCCTTGACCTATATCACCGCACAATAGAAGAGCTTCATTGCAAATAAAAAATAGCATTTTGTATTGTAAAATCATTGAGATTTTTAAGTTGGATAGAGGATGAGCATGTGCACATGAGTTGATACATAAAGAAGTGTAGACTCCTAGGTCTAAAAGAGATCTTTAGACTTTATTAATTTCAATGACTTTAGTAGTGGTCACTTCAAGCTCCAAAAAACTATCAAAGATACTCTCAATACCCTTCCCTGACCTGGTGCCTTTGCAGGTTTTTATAACGGTTTTAACAACTTTATCACATTCAAATTCCTTCGTGAATCTCCATCAGCTGTTTCCATTTTACCTGCACACACTTTGCCTCTCAATCTAAATTGTTGGGCAGGGCTCATTAATGTCTTTTTCCAGCTCTCTCTCTGCTCATTTCTGCCACTTATTTTCAATAAAACCCTCCAGATCTTGAATGACTTTTTCCCTTTTATTTTTCACTAAGCAAGTCATAATGATATTTTACTCATCTTAAAATTTGAGACAGCAGGACCAGCAATAGCTAACAAAATGGGCTATAAATAAAATGGAATCTATTCAAGCCTAGGAGACCTTTCACTCACTTAAAGTCAAACTCACACCACCATGGAATTCTCCTGAACCAAAACCCGTGAGTTTTTTTTCTGTAATATGTTGATTTTTAAAATGTAACTCGTATTACATTATTACATAATTGCTTGTGTATTATTATTTTAGAAGTGTTTCCTTGGTACTTCATTGACATAGATCCAAAAGTTATTTAATAAAATGTGTTTTAAAACTGATTCGACTATAAAAAATTGGATCATTACCAGTGACGGAAATTATTAACATTTAATCTCCAAGACTAAAAGGAGGCCATTAAACTTCACTTATGATCTGTGATGTCGAAACATATATATATATTTCAAATTCTACTCAAATTTACTCTGCAAGAACAATAATAAAATAATAAAACAGTTTTTTGCATTACTGATTGTTATTGTGGTCCTAAAATTCTTATATTGCAAAAATTTACATAACTTTAGAGTATAAGGAAATGTAGAAAATAAAAATTACCTGTTTGATTACAATCCAAAAGGAAATATTGTTAAAATTTTAGTCTATGCCTCGCTTCAGAAAGATAAATTATCCCAGGAAACTGTTTCTATGAAATTATTTAAGCATACATTACTTATATTTTATAAAATTTTTAATAATATGATGGTACAGGTATATACCATTTGATTATCAACTTCTCTAACTTAGAATTCATGACTAACCTCACATATTAACACACATACATTTGTAATTTTAATGACTTCCTACCATTTCATTGTATGATTATACTATTGTATGATTATACTATGATTAATTTAATATCTCTTCTATTTGGAGATATTTAGTTTGATGCTATTTTAAATAAATTGTAATAAACATATTCTTTTTGTGATATGTATATCTCTATAATATAAAGCTACATGCAAAATTGCTTGATAAATAAGTAAACTCATGTTTTAGATTTTTGCTATGCATTCCCAAAAAATCTTCCAGAAAATCTTCTAATGTACATTCTCAATAGATATGTATCAGTATTCATTTCTCACACATTTAATAGTACTTCTTTCCCTATCAGGATGGCTTAACACCAAAATACATATATTGTCATTTTAACAAGTAATCAATATAAAAATTGATATATGTAACTCTCTTTAATACTAAATCTTTGATATGTTTGTATTTTATATTTCCCCATCTCCATTTAGACACTGAATTTTAATTGAAAACCCTTAGTTCATGTTCAGATTTTATTAAATTTACAACAGAAAAATGTATCATATACCCAAGTTGTATAAAACATACCTAAGAGTTTGCCAATAACTGAATCAAGTGCCAATTTTTAAATTAAAATTGAGATTATTTCAAATACAATTAACATTTCAATCACACTAGCCATATTTGAAGCTCTATCTGGCCAAGGGCCACAGTAGTGTACAGCAGAGATCTGAAGTCCTTAGTAGAATGATCAACAAGAACCTGTATCATCTGGCCTCCCATAAACTGTGACCTCATTTTTTTCCATTCTCCTGATCATTTGCTGAACTCCAGAACTCTAGATTTCCTACCCTTTCTGCAAGAAAGGATGTTTGTATTAGCTATTTTGTATGTTTCTGTTAGCTATTTTCTTTGCCTACTATGCCCTTTCCTCAAATATCCTCATGGGTTCCTGTCTTTGCTTATATGTTCCTTTGTCAGAGACAGCTTCCATCTCTATGACCCTTAGCCAACTTTATTTTTCTCATAATACTAATTTCCTCTTTGTATTAGTCAGGGTTCTCTTAGAGGGACAGAACTAATAGGATATACATGTATATGTATCCTATTAACTTACATGATCACAAGGTCCCACAATAGGCTATCTGCAAGCTGAGGAGCCAGGAGTGCCAGTTCGAGTCCCAAACCTGATGAACTTGAAGTCCGATGTTTGAGGGCAGGAAGCATCCAGCACGGGAGAAAGATGTTGCCTAGGAGGCCAGGCCTCTCTCCTTTTCATGTTTTTCTGCCTGCTTTATGTTCTCTGGAAGCTGATTAGATTGTGCCCACCAGATTGAGGGTGGATCTGCCTTCCCCAGCCCACGGACTCAAATGTTAATTTCTTTTGGCAACACTCACACAGACACACCCAGAATTAATACTTTGTAACCCTCAGTCCAATCAAGTTGACACTCTGTATTAACCATCACTCTCCTTTTATCATCTGTCTCCCTTCTCTAGAATATAAGCACTATGAAGACAGGGACATATGCTTACTGTAGTATATTTAGTGCCTGGCAAAGAGCAGATGCTCTAGTATTTACTTAATAAGAAATGCCATTTGTAGTTTCTAATTATTAGTGGGTTCCATATGTGTGTGGTGTGTGTGTATGTGTGTGTGTGTGCACATTACTGCTCCCCCTTCTCCTCTTTCTTCTTCATCTTTACTTTTCAGTATGATCATGCATCTTAAGGACCACTTCCCCTTACCCTAATTCTTATCATGTATTCTATTGCTTTCCTTCCAAATTCAAATTTTTACTGATATATCAGTGGGTAAGAAACACTCACTTCAAACATGGGCTATGTTAATCCTAGGCATTCACATAAATATACTTAGGAATTAAAAACTCTTGACAAGAAGTATTTAGGACTAGGATTAAACAACAGTATAGCCCACACATAAGTTTCACCATATATATAAAATGATAAGTGATGTAAACAATGAATTATCTCCCACTTCCTCTGTTAGCCAAAAATCAGTTACTCCCAAAATAGACTTTATCTATGATTCTGTAATAGATAGTTATTGCAACCTCTTGCATATATGTATTTTAGAATTGTTGACATAACGAATACTTGGCTGAGAAGACATCATACAATCTTAGAAAATTATATCAACAGTATTAAAATAGGAATTAAATCATCAATAGCTATATCAGTCATTTATCAATCACATTTATAAATATTCAATCACATTTATAAATATTTACCATAAACACTGGTGGTTTATATAATGCAAATTTTTAATTATAACAAAGTACCCATAATTATGGAAAAAGTAATCATTTTCAGAGAGCTCTCTTCTGTTTTTACTATATCTTCTGCAATCTTCTTTCTGATGCATTTCCATTGATAGTATAAAAACTAATAAAAACTGTTTTAATAAAACTAATCATAAAAATATTTATCATCCTAAGGTAAGTTTACATATACCGATACGTCTTGTCATATTGCAAGATTATTGCCCTTGGAGATAAATTTCTCATTTGTCCATTTATTTAATAGTACCTGCAGTTCATCTTCCAAGTTCTCAACAGGATAATGCCTTCCTATGGATAACATTGCCTTTGTTATTTCAGGATGGGTTTCTCTAATGCTTTCTAATTAAATCTCTATTTGAAGACTCTCAAGGGAGTCAGGTCATAAAGCTGCTCATTTGTAGTGAAATTGAGCATATGGAATGTGTAATGTTGGTCTCATAGTTCCTGGAATAGCTCACTATTTGCTTCGGGTTTGAATTCAGGATCCAGCTAAACCCCATTTTAACACAGTTCACACACAACCAGATTAAATGGAAAGTTAGAATTATACAGGGAATTGAAACTTTGGGTTATATTTCTTATCACTACCCATGTGGTTTCTAATGTACCCTTCCCCCACACCTTTGTCTGGTAAACTTCTAATGACCCTACAAGACCAAGAGATATTTCTATTTTTCCTTTAAAAACTTTTGCAAGTTTCACAGGCAGTTAGTGGTGTCTTACTCTGACATACCACAGGCTTTCCTTCATGGCTTTATGTGTAGCAACCCAGACACCTGTAATAGCCCTCTTAACTATTTCTACCAGCTACAAACCTAGGATTTATTCTTGAATCCTTGTCCTCCCTTTCTTCTCCCCAAATCAGTCACCAACTACTTTGCATTTTATCCTCAGTAAATGCGGTAGAGAGAATAATGGCTCTCTACAGATACCCACATTCTAATCTTTACTATTTAATCTTGGACAAACTCTATAACCCTTGTGCTTTAAGTTTGTCAGGTGTAAACTGAAGATTATGAAAGTACACTACTACCTGCTGAAAAGGATTGTGGGGATTCAATGAATATATACACTTAGAAGAGTGCCTGGCAGGAACTAAGCACTCAAAAATATAATTACTCTTAGTTATAGTTTACCTACATTTTCTCATTTGAGCCTTACAAAACACTTATAAAATGAGTATTAACAGTATTTCCAATTACACGTGAGGAAATTGAGGTTTAGAGAAGATGAATAACTGTGGGGGTCAGTTGGAGGAGGGTCAGAAGTTGGGAACCCAGCAATTGGGTTCTAAGACATATTGATTTACAATATTTATTTAGATGATAAGATATTTATTTGGATGATAAGATAATTTTTATTTAATCAATTTAGAAAAGATTTTTGTTAAAAGATTTTTGTTAAAATTTGAGATAAATTTGTTAAAATTTGAGATAAATTTTTCATACCAAACTGCTAAACCCTTATATATATAACAAACCAATATCTCTTAAAGAACTGGAGATTTGGAGACAGGGCAAATCTCCAGTTCTTTTATTATGTAAATTTACAGTTGTAAATTCTCTACCATAATAATGACACTACGCTATTTACATTTAAGGAGAATTGGACTCAGATAAAAAACATACTCTATGGGCTCAAAGTGAAATGTGTAAGTCTGGTATTCAAATTCAATCCTTTATTAGATCTATAGCATAACAGAATTATACACATTAAGAAATTAGTAGCCTAGATATGTTACATAAATTTTGCAAGAACCAGTGAAACATGTTTCTTTTAAGTAAAAAGTAGCCAAGCACTTTTAGGTAAGAAACTGATATAGAAGTAAAATTATTCCAAGAAAAAAAAAAGTTGGCCTAAGTACTGTAAATCAAAAATAAAATTCTAAGCCCCCCAACCAACTGAATAGATCCCCTGTTGGCCAAGCAGATCCCCTCAAAACCTGAAAAACTAGTTCAGGCATGGTGGGAAAGGGAAGGACTTGGACATATCTAATTACACCCTCCTCCCTTTGGAGTTTAGACACAACTGGTCAGTATTAACATTAAAACAGAGATCTGAAGACTGAGAAACGGACTCTTTGTAGCAATAAGATGATAAATTTCAATCTCTCTCTGGTATAACATCACATGACAGATAACAGACCCTGAAGGAAGTCAATGTATTTTACCCCAAATTATATGTCTTTGACATATTTTGAAACAGCCCCTGCAAAGCTGTCTTTTGTGATGGAAATTTACATTCTGTAGAGAATCTTCTTACCTTACGAGGTCTTTTGGGGAGAGTTTGACACCTTTTAAGGTCCAATAAGAGACATTCATATCTATTCTCTCTGAAGCCTGCTACCTGGTGACTTCATCTATATGACAAGATCTTTGGTTTCCACAATCCCCACCACCTTATCTTAACTCAAACTGGCTTCAGCTCTTCAGGAAAAGTGTAACTCTTTCAACCAGTTGCCAATCAAGAAATCTTTGAATCAACCTATCACCTGGAAGCCCTGTGCATGCCCCACCCACTTCCAGATGTCCTGCCTTTCCAGGTTGAACCAATGTATACCTTACATGTATTGATTTATGTCTTTGTCTGTAACTTATGTGTCCCTAACATGTATAAAATCAAGCTGAAACCCAATCGACTTGGGCACATATTCTCAGTACCTCCTGAGGCTGCATCCCAGGCCATGGTCCTTAATCTTGACAAAATGAATCTCTAAATTAATTAAGATCTCTCTCAGATACTTTTTGGTTTACAGTACCTTGGACCTATTATTTCTCAAACTTTGAGTTCATTCTTAACTAGCATATTTTACTCTATCTTTATGAACTTTCACTTGAACACATGCACACAAAATGTTCTAAACTTCAAATTAATGAGTTAAGGCTAATGTGAAACCCAGCAGGTCAAGGACTATAAACTATGTTTATATTTCCAGCACCCTGCTGGCTTATTTATTTATTCATTCAACAAATACTCAGCTCATTATGAGCTGAGAACTGTCCTTAGGTCTTGGGACATGAAAAAGACCAAGACAGTGAAAGAGTTTAGGTTCCAGTCAGGAAAGATAAGCATTAAACAAATAAATAAGAAATTGATACATAATATCACTGAAAAAAATCTCAAATAAATGATTGTTAGGTCAATACTTCAAGTTTACAGTTGTTAATCTCTTTTTGATTTCTCTATGTTTTATGTGATTAAGAGTTTGGAAAATAATTTTGAAAGTATTTTTATTTTTCAGATAGGGAACTGAGAAATCTACGGATTAAACTATCCAGTTTACTCTTCTAGTTACTAAGATAAAAAAGAAAATGTGTCTTTAGATTATTCAGTATAAATCTCATGCAATTTTTATAATAATTGTTAAAATTATCTTTACATATAAGACATGTATATATACACATTCAGACATATACATTATAGATATAAGACATACACATAACAATAATTTTAGTGGGCTATATCTATACCTACACTGTGGCACTTTAAAAACAAATACATGATACCATGCCCTAGGCCATATTCAAAGTCTATTCTTCTAGAATTACAATTTTAGGAGCAAAATATAAGTTAAATAAAAGTGGTTGGTAGCGAGGAGAAAGAATTATAGATTATGTTTGTTTTTTCCTTGCTTGTCCAACACTGTTTTTAATTTAAGATTTTTAGTTCAATTCCTGTTCAAATGGTATGTAATTAACAGATCTCGATCTTTGTTTGAAAACCCTCACTTTTTGTTTGAAATTCGAAGATGAAGAAAACAAAAATCAAATATTAACTAACTCTGGAAACCAACCAAATGCCTACAGTTTCAGAGGAATGTACTAACTACAGGTGATAAAAAGTCTTTGAAGAAAAAACAATCTGTGGACTGCCTATTCTCCATCCATCAACAAGTAATATAGAAAAAACAATTTCGTCTGCTCGTACTTTCTGCCCAGTAATTCAGAGAAACATATTAATACCAATGAGAAAGCTGAGTAGTCATCCTTCTATCCTGGAGGGAATTGTTCCATGTCACCCTTCTTTCCCCTCCCTCACAACACTCTGACGCCCAAGATTGCCAAACTGATTTCTCCAGTTGCTGCCTCATTGTGGAAATTGAAACTCCCAAAAAGTCTCCATTAAGGTCCAGTAGATCTGTGGAAGATGAAGCTGGCTAATACTAGAACTTGCCAAGCCAGTGAGAATAATACTTGTGCTCCAGCTGTAAATCAAAGAACACGATTTTATCAGGTTCCAAGTGGACAAGGAGTGGGGGCCACATGCAAACCGTATTTCCTCTCAGCTGGCAAATTCTGAGGTTAGATCACCTATCTTTGAAGAAAAGTAAACAAGAAACAACAACAAAAAAGTGTGAAATTTTGGAATTACACAGCAAACGGGAACAATAATTCTAAAAGGTATTAGGAAATAATTAGAATAAACTTCAAAAGCTGGACTTGTAAGTTAATGAAGATGAGGCACCCATGAAACTGGAGCAGAAAGTCATAGAAGAAGAATTACTGAGATAAAATACAATGGGAGGATCTTTTAAAAAATCAACTAAATGATATCTCATTGTAGTTTTGATTTACATTTGTCTGTTGATTAATGGTATAAAAAAGTAGAAAGAATGAATAAGATCAAGTATTTGATAGCATAACAGAGTGACTATTGTCAATAATAACTTAATTGTACATTTAAAAATAACTTAAAGAGTGTAATTGGGAGGCTGAGGCAGGAGAATCGCTTGAACCTGGGAGGCAGAGGTTGCAGTGAGCCGAGATTGCACCATTGCACTCCAGCCTGGGCAACAGGGCGAGACTCTGTCTCAAAAAAAAAAAAAAAAAAAAAAAAGGAATTGAATTAAAAAAATAGATGCTTGAGGGGATGGATACCCCATTCTCCATGATATGCTTATTACACATTGCATGCTATATCGAAATACCTCATGCACCCCATAAATATATATACCTATACACCTACTGTGTATATATTTACCATGTATTGTATTTTGTGCACCCACAAAAATCCAAACTAAAAATAAAATTAAAAATCAACAAAATAAGATGCAAAGGTGACATAAATGAGATAAAAAAGGGAACGATGAGAAAAAAGTGAAAAAGATCTAAAAAAACATGATGAAAAAATTGAAATCCTTATTGGCATGTATAAGCAACAGAGTTGATGTTATACAGAAATCAAAAATAGAACAAAGAAAATAATGAGGACAAGTTTTGTTTTGCAGGAAGGAGAATAGGAACCCAACTAAAAACAATACATTTTCTTGAGGAAGAGAACCAAAGGTTCGGAATGAAAACAACGAAGTTATAATTAGAAAAAGCCTAATGTAAATCACAAAAAGAAAAATGGAGGCAGAAAGCCTGGGAAATAAACTGGAGTCATTTTTCTTCTGCTCTCCTGTCTCCTACTGGTGCCTCCCTTAGGTCAAATCCAGCTTGAAACCAGAGGACAAGAAAGCCATTTATGGTTCATATAAGCCGGGTCAGTTTACCAGGACCCAGGGCACTAGGAAAACAAAAACAAAAACAAAAACAAAAAAATCAAAAGGTAACTTCAGAAGCAAGGGAAAAAAATCTGAATTATTGTGATGAAGAGAAAATCTTGCAAATAACATATTTAGGTAAATAAAATATTTAACCATAAGGATTGGAAGATTGGTTTCATATGTACCTTAGAACTGTCTTTTTAAGAAGTTCTTTACTTGAAGATTAATGCGTGAGCTTCAGGCAATTCTTGAATTATAAAAGCCCATGTAAAATATTGTTACTATTTTGAATAGAATACTTGTTTTCTATGTAAAGGCCCTTTTACTGAATTCTTAAAGATGTTTAAAACCAAAAAATTTCAGAAAGAGAGATCAGTCTAAATTTGTGATGAAAAGATTATGAGCAAAGAATTATATATTCTTTTCAGTTGCTTTTATGTAAGATAGAAATAGAAGACAATCCTGGCCATAAAGTATTTTAGAAATATATGGCTTCAGTGACCTTGGAAAAACTCACTTTAGCCAACAAAACAAAACCAAGATTAAAAGCACAAGCATAAGAATACCGTGAGATAGAAAGCAGGTAGAGAATATTGAAACTGATTAAACGTAAGGTTAAAATAATTGGTCTAATTATGGTTATAAAATTGGGACCATTAAAAATAAGTGTAAAATATGATGTAATTTAATAGCAATTATTTGTGTGCAAGTGACCAGTCTACTGTAAGAACACTACATTTGTGTTGGCAGAGGGAGAAAAATGGGGTGGTAGAAAGTAGGGGATAAAAATAAAGGGTTCTAATTTTATAGTCTTATGTAGAGAATAAGCAAAAGATGACTTATCATTGATTAACTTGAGAAGTATATAACGAATCATATTTTTGAGAAACTTAAAGGAAATCATTTGAATATTTCAGGTGCATGAATTACAAATCACTGTAGAATCGAAACATAGTTCATATAGTGAAAGAGAAAAAAATAGGTGAGAGAAATGTAACCAACCACATAGGTTATGGAAACATCTGCATTAAAGTAACATGTCCCAAATTTTTAAAAATTCAACTATAGGCTGCTCTTAAGAAACACAATCTAGGAAAATTAGAGGTTGGAAATTAAAGAATACACAAAAATTAATTAGGAACCTACAAATCAAATGCATAGGCAATGACCATAATTTATGAAAAAATAGAATTCAAGGGAAAATGCATTTAAAAAAAAAACAAAGAGTTTTATTTTACATTGAAAAGAGAAATAATTCATTTAATGAATTTTTGTGTGCTAAAAATCAAATTGTATAGCACAAATATGAATACAGAAAATTTACAAAACAGAATTGTGGAAGAGAATAATTACTGTTCTTAGCCTTTGAGAGATGTTAAATAAAAAAAGGATATAGAAATTGTAATGCTTTCCTAAAGTTGAAAAAGAGATATCAAGCATTTTCATAAAAATATAAAATTTTGCTGAATTATATTTATAGTAATAGGGACAGAGCTATATCATCTAAAACATAAGATGGAAAAACTGAATTTAAAGACATCATACGTGAATTTTCAAATTATATAGGGATCGGTGGATGGGAGGTGTAGGGAGGAAGGACTTGTAATTTGATTGTAAATTTTATCTGGAAGAATAATAAATATTGGATGTAAAAATAGAAATGTGTTATATATTATGTATTTCAAGTGTATTAACATTGGCATCATATTGAAGTGTTATAATCTTAAAAATTATATGGTTCTGGTGTTATAATCAGTAAACAGATCAGCACTAACCCCGATATTTTTTTTGTAATAACAATTATTTTATATATTTTTATTTTTGCCATAATAACTTTTTAAAATTATAAAATTAATGTCAACAACAGCAGTCAAATATCTGAAAAAATATGCATGTCGCTACCTTGAATAGAAATTTGCCTCATTTTCTATTCAATAATTTGTCATTTTTCTTAATGACTAAACGATTTCCCAATCTCCCTTGCAATTCGGCATCACAACGTGGCGGTTGTGGCCAGTGGCATACAAGCTGAAATAATATGCTCAAATTTATTTTGAGTGTATATAAAGGGAACCGGCATGCCGTTCTCCTATTTTCCTTTTAATAACTGGCTGAAAAATAGATGTAATGACTGGAGCTGAATCTGCCAACTCTGGTCAAGAAGTGAAAGCCAAATGTTGGGGATGGCAGAGAAAAAAAAGAAACAAACGGAAGAAACTTGGCATCGTAATGATTATGAACTCACCATCTTTCCTGTGTTTATCTCTCTAGTAACACATAAGAGACATAAACTGCTATCTTGGTCTTTGTTAAGTCACCATTTGTAGATTTTCTCTCACTGAAAGATACAGATACAGATACAGCTGTATTTGTTTACATAGATTTTTACTGTAATCAGAATGTGAGCCGAAGTTTTACACAATAATAGAAGGCATTGAAGTTTTAATACATTTTAAAATATTTTAGATATTTTTAATAATATAAAAAATACTCAAGACCACCAGACTTTGAGAATAAAATATTTTAAATATTTTTGAATTTCTCGATACACTCCTTGCTGATGATCTCCTTTTCCTCTTCCATCTGATATAACCACAGTCTCCAAGGGAAATAACTATTCTACATTTGGTGTTCACCATTCCCGTATTCATCTTTCACTACAAAGGTTGACATATGTTATTTTACATTTTTAAAATGTCATATATAAGGTATCATGTTATAGGTATTTTTCTGCAGGTTGCTTTCTCTCTAATTACCATTATTTGTGAGATTAATTCATGATGATACATTTTCACTGTGATACCGTACTCTATTAGAGATAGTATTGTAATTCATGTATCTATTTTCTCTTTGATGGTCATTTGAGTTTTTCCTCTTATTTTCCTATTAAAAATCAATGCTGCTAGAGCAATCTTATATGTCTTTTTGTGGACAGGTGACAGTTTCATTAGTATATATCTGGTGGTAGAATTTCCGTGTCATGGTGTATGTTCACATTTGCTAGTTTTTGCCAAATTGCATTGCAAAGTTAAAGATTCTACAAATGTGTATCAATACTGTGCATTGTTAAATTTTAAAACATGCTGATCTATTAAGTATAAAATGATATTTCTTTTTACTTTGATTTGTGTTTAATTTTTAGTACAAGTATGGCTACGTGGTTTATGTGTTTTTAAGCTATTTAGGTGTTCACATCTGTGAGTTTCCTGTTGGCAACTTTGCTCAATTGTCTATTCAATTATTCGTCATTTTCTTAATGAATTTTTGGATAGGAACGCAGTCTTTAAAAATATCTTTAGTTAATTTTAACTAACTGAATCTCCATAAGAAAAACTTTTACTTCTATATCAGTTATATTTATTGTTTTATATATATATATAGATAGATAGATAGATAGATATAGATATAGATATATCTGTGTCCCCAAGTCATAGTTTCAAGTATAAAACCTTGAGAAAGCGATGGACTTTTCTTATTTTGCCTCCGTATACTGTCTTTCATAATTGGAACATCCACCAGCTGACAATCTGAAGGGGATAGTATTAATACAACAAGCAGAACTTTTTGCACTCCTTTTTATTTTTCTCTTATGGCTGGTTGTAATGCAAGATTCACTACAGGCTCTTGTGGGATTGCTAACATAAAAATACAGGGAGACCTTAGCAGCAACAACAGATCAATGAGGCATCCCCTGCTATTCCTGCCCTGTATTGGTGACCACATTCTAGCACTCTGCCTTAGCTCACTCACCACTGGGTGCTCCTCTACAGGCCCCTGGGGTGTTCCTAGGCCACATGTATTATTCATCAAATATTAGGGTTCACAGTCTCTGACTGTAAAAAAAAAAAATCAATCTACACCGATCTTCATTTTATATTCTGTAAAGAGACTTGGTTGTATCCTTTAAACACGTGGGTTTTGTATGATAATATTTAAATGATTCAAAATTCAAAAGGTACACAAAATGAAAAGAAAAAAAAACAAGAAAAAGTCTCTCTCTCACTTCTAGGTCATCCCTCTTTCACTCGGACAGCCAACATTAACAATACCACATGTAAGTATATATTTTATAGATGTATATGTATATAATATCATTTTAAAAGCATCATTACCATTCTATTCACATGGTTCTGTATTGTGGTAGACAGAATAATGGCCCCTGAAAACATCCATGCCCTGATGTCTAAAACCTGTGAATATGTGAATCTACATGGAAAGAGGGACTTCACAGATGTGAATAAAGTTCTTTAAATACTTAAAGGCAGAGAACACAGCGGTGATTAGAGAAAGGAGTGACTGAAGAAGGATAAGAGACTGGTGTGATGTCACTGGCTTTCAAGATGAAGAAAATGAGCCATGAGCCAAAGAATGTGGGTGTCCTCTAGAAGCTGGAAAAGGCAAGGAAGCAGATTCTCTCCTAGGTCTCCAGAAATAAATGCAACCCTGAAAACACTTGGAGTTACCCCGATGGGACACGTCTCAAACATCTGACTTACGGAACTGTAAGATAATCAATTTGTGTTATTTTAAGCCTGTAAGTTTGTGTTCACTTGTTAGAGCAGGAATACTAGAAAACTGACCAATACATGCACCTTGCTGTTTTTAATTTTTTAAAAATAAAGTCATGCCATATCAGTATATAAAGGGCTTATTCAGGCTTTTAATTTTTTTTAATTTTTGCATCTGTATAGTAATTAATTATATCTGTAGTAAATATACACATACACCTGTGTAGTAAAATTGATATACATCTGTACAGTAAAATTTCATTTTATTATTAAACCATGGTCACATTTGCTATGGTCTGAATGTTTGCTGCCCCAGCTCACCCCTGGCAAATTGCTATGATGCAACTTAATCCCCAATGTGATGCTTATTTGGAGGCAGGGCCCTTGGTATTCTCTTATAGAAGCCTGAATGGACTAAGGCACCACTTATCGAAGACTAGTGAAGTCTTTTCTCCTGCTATTTTAAATAGGAGTACAATGAATACCCTTGCACAAGTAACAGTTTTAAAGCATATAATATTAAACATAGGTGAAGTCTCAGAAATGGAACTAAGCATTCAATGGGAATGTGCACTTTGCATTTAAATTGATATTTTGAATTAAAATGATGATTTTCAAATTAGACTTCATAGAAGTTGTTCCAATTTATATTCTGTATCTGAAAGTGTTATTTCTTCATGCCTTGGATTACAAAGTATTATATTGCATATTATCTTTATGTACTTGATGGCAAATAAAAGGAATTCTACTTTGAATATATCTCCATTTACATGTTTTAAAAGTTATTTGTGGCCGGGCGAGGTGGCTCACACCTGTAATCCCAGCACTTTGGGAGGCTGAGGATGGCAGATCATGAAGTCAGGAGATGGAGACCATCCTGGCTAACGTGGTGAAATCCCGTCTCTACTAAAAATACAAAAATAAGCTGGGCGTGGTAGTCCCAGCTGCTCGGGAGGCTGAAGCAGGAGAATCACATGAACCAGGGAGATGGAGGTGGCAGTGAGCAGAGATCCTGCCACTGCATTCCAGCCTGGTAACAGAGCAAGTCTCCATCAAAAACAAAAAAAAAGTTATTTGTATTTCTTATTCTATGAATTTTCCTCCTTTTTTCTTCCTTTCTTTCTTCCAATGAGTTGTCCAAGTTTGTTTCTACTGGGTTGACAGACATCAGACATTTCTCTTATTGATATATCAATGCTTTGTATCTCCTGGAGAAACAAACTCCTTTCCTTTGGCTTTGCTTTTTGGAATCTCTGTGTGTGTGTGTGTGTGTGTGTGTGTGTGTATATGTGTGTGTATGTGTATATATATAGGTATATGTGTATATATATATCTGCATCAAATATATATATTCAAATATTTCTTCTGGACTTGAGAATTTTATTTCATTTTTTAAAAATCTTTCCCAATATAATGTTTTATACCACTATAGGTTATTTAGTATTTTTATGATTTCAACATTTACATCTTCATCCCATTTTCTTCTGCTAAAGTGATGAAAAAACTTTACCTTTACTTTTTGCCAGAAGCCGACCTAGTTGTTCTAACATCATTTATTGACACTCTATCTACTTAATATGTTCTTTTAAAATAATTTCTTTTAAAACCAAAGTTTTCTAATTGTTTAATAATGAACATATTGCATATATCTAAACTATTTTAGATTCAGTTTACATTAATTATATTAATATTTATTAAGCTCTTATAAAAGATAAAATATTTTCTGTATTTTATGAAATGATTGATAATCTAGTTTAATATAATTCAGTGGAAGATTCAGCAGACCCCAGCTGGACTGACTGTCCAGTATACTGCCTTTTTGCCAGTGCCCACACCTGTCCTACAAGCTTTTCTTTTGGGAAATCATTTGTCTTCCCCCAGTTCTAGTCATGGTCTGATTTTACTCATAATCATGGTATCTTCTCACCCCAGACACAGAGCTTAAAATATGATTTACCTTGGTCTTGTCTTGGAGAATAATTCATCCTCCTGGCAAGTCATATGTAAGTCTGTTACTGTTTGTGTGTGTGTTTATTTATTTAAACTTTGCTAGAGGAAAAGAACTTTTTCCCACACTGGTCAAGGTACAGAGAAAATGTGATAGTGGCAGCTGCCAGAGAGCCTTGTTTTTAGTTGGCTGAAAAATGTAGTCTGAGGGAAAAAAGTTGACTGATAGACAAAAAATGAGGCAAGTAAATGTCCTGGATAATTTTGAATCTGTGGTTTAAATAACTATGGTCCGGATTCTTGTTCTACCCAAACATTTTTGGGTTTTTTTTGTGATCGACATTAGCATCTTTCCAGATCTGAGTACACAGCTACCTTTTTATTGACTTAATTTTAATTAACTTGAATGCTTAACATGTGTAATTATGACTAAAGCAAGAACACTGTTTTGAATAGCACATTTTCTCCTAGAAATTATATTTAAATATTAATAGTTTTATTAATAATAATAATGTACCTAGTCCATGTTCAGTGCTTTAATTTTAATATATCATGCATAATAACTATGTATATTTTGCTAGATCCCTTGTGTGAGGGATCTGGTTCCATTTTGAAGGTATATATTCTTTAGACTTTAGATTAGATAGAAATCTGGGAAAATCATGATCTAGTAAATAAAACAGTAAACTGACACCAAGTTACTTTCTAAATCCCAATATTTAACATTCAACTGCCAAGTGATTATGAGTATTTTATAAATTAAATAGAATAACACGTGAAGCACGCAGTGCTTTACTTGGTATGTGACAGGACATCAAAAATAATAATTATTTTACATCTTAAATGATAACAGTAGGCTTATTATCTTGATCTCAAAAAGTCCCAGTCATAGCCTACCATCTTTCAATGTCTCATCAAGTCTAAGTATTGTTTGCTTGGAATGGAACTGGGCAATAATTGGGAAATAAAATATTTTGTTGGATTTTTAATCAGTATTTCCCAGATATTTAACTAGGATACTACCGCCTGATACTACTAACACACGATACATCCCTGATATTACTGCTCTGGCTCAAGCTCTTGCCACATCTAGAACAGTTCACCTCAAAACTCCTCTAATTCATCTCCTTGCATATATTTGTCTTTTCAAATCTTCTGGGTTAATATTTAAAACAAAACTATAAACAATTTACTACTTTTTGATGATTTCAAAATTCTAACAGTATAAAGTACAATCTATTTAGTATAGTGTCAATGAAATGAAAAATCTCAAAATGTTTTCTGTTATATTGTATGCCTTATTTTGCCTATTACTTGTATCTTCAACTGGTGCCTGCTATAAATTGTATAGTGTTGTCAGGCATTAAGAACCTTCTAATGAATTATTAGGTCTTGGAATGTTCTCTATTATATTTTTTTAAAGTTACTATAATAAACAGACATGATGAGAATTAAGAGTTCCTATTTCAGGTAAATTGAATACAATGGGAGTTGTCAGAAAAACATGAAGAATAATTGAGTTATTATAAAACCAAAGAGTTAGAAGATTTATAAATTAAACTCTCTGAAGCAGCTCTCCGACTGAACAGCTGATTTTTCTAAACTGTGAACTCCAAGGGTTAAACATTATGAGCATAAAGTAATCACAAGAATGTCTCACAAACAGGCTTAAGGCTAGCAGCATCTTTAGTAAATATGCTGTTTTCAACTTCAGTAGCAAGTTGCTACTCAAGTTGATACCCAATTCTTGTAATAGAAAACAGAAAACATTACCATGAACTCATAAAACACGTGAACTACTAGCATGAGTCTTATATTTAGGAAGCACTTATTTATGAAATTAAACATTTCTATCCTTGGACATGTATTTAATTGTAAATTATAACTCTGAAGCAGTTTTGTCTCTATAAATTGTATTTGTTTTAGCTAACCAAAGAATTAAAATCAGAAAAACCCCCAAACAGTTGTAAACCTAGATCCCAGAAATTTGAGGCTCTTTTAATACCTTAAATTAAATGTCCATAGACTCACTGTTATGGACTGAATGTGGTGTTCCCCCCAAACTCATATGTTAAAGCCCTAGCCTCTAATGTGACTCTATTTGGAGACAGGGCCTGTGAGGAGCTGACGAAAGTTAAATGAAGTCATAAGAATGGGGCCCTGATTTGATAGTAGCAGTTCCCTTCTAAAAAAATATACCAAAACGCTTGTTCTCCCTATCATGTGAGGACACAGTGAGAAGGTCATGTTTATAAGCCAAGAAAATCCTTGCCAGAAACCAAATTGGCTGGCACCTTGATTTAGCCTCTGGAACTGTGAGAAAATAAATTTCCATTGTTTAAATCACCTATTCTTGAACTCTATAGTAGAGGGAAGCAATCTTAAAGAAAATGCTGATATTGGAGTTATATATATAATGATATATCCCAGAGATGTCCACTCCTTTATGTCCCTTCGTTGGTTCTTTTACTACCTAATTTAGCCCTATTAAAGTATAGGTTCAAAAACTCCAAGCTGTTCTCTAGGTCTTATGAGTCTCCTTGCCCAGAACTGCTTTGACTAGGTGTTCAGAGACTGAGCTGTGGTCAGGACATTATGTTGGCTCTTGTGATTGGATGACCTGGGAGTGAGGCTGATGTTACTCAGTGACCCATCCCCAGTCCATCCTCTAGCTCCTGGACATTCACTTACATAGGACCCTAATAGTGACCCCCATCCCAGTCCACTGAATTCAGTTCTTCCTGGGGCTCCTGCCAGACTCTGAGCTTTCATAGGTACTGAACTCAAACATGAAACTCTGGGACCCAGTATCTTTCTTCTACATTTTGATTTTTTTCCCTCACTTAATTGGGGTTCATCATTCATCCACAAAACCTTGATCAATTATCATAAAGAGGCCTTAGCTCTTAGAACACACACACACAATCGTCCAGTTTTGAGGAGAAAGATTTGCCTTCCATCTTGGATGGCAGTGAGCACTATTTTGTTACTTCCTAATACATTTCTCACTTCCAGAAATGGACGGAAAAGTTTCTCTCTAAGTCACAAAAAACAAAATGCAAGATGAATCATCAGCAATGCAAAAGATGGCTACACTTACTTGTTTGAAGGCCTTTTTCACTCACTAGAGTACCCCTCCCTAAAAACCAGGCTGATTTAGTTAACTTTGCATTATAGGACCTAGTACAAGTACAGAGAAAAGACTTTGTAAATGTTTGTTTAATGAATGAATAAATACATAAACAGCCCCTGGCTGGAATTGTTTTCTCCAGGAGAAACTACTAGAGACTACCCAGTCCCTTTTGCTTATCCTATTTTTTAATACCATTTCTTCATTATCAGCAGTCCAGTCCAAGAGATTTCCATTCCATGGATTTCCCTGTGAAGATTCAAGACCTTCTTCTGGCTAGTCCCCTCTCCATGGCTCAGGCATTGGCAGCTATCCAGGACCACGTTATTCAAGCCATCCAGGGCCACTTTAATTAACAGCCATGGTTTCAGGAAGGAAGTAGCAGACCAGTCAAGGTTAGCAGAATATGCCACCCCCAAATATGTCACTTTCCATACAGATTATTTTGAGCTAAAAGCACTAGAAAAACAGCAGATGTAAGAAAAACATTCTGACCTTTTTTTTTTTTTTTTTTTTCTTAAAAGCAGGAAATGAAATTCTTGTGTGAAAGATGTCCTTTCTATACCAAAGGAAAGTAACATTTTTATAGTCAAGGACAAGAAGTTGAGACTGAGGGAATTCTTTACAAACAGACCCTGTTAAAAGAATTCTCATCTTTCATTATCCTTTTCACATAGCCTGCTACTTTCCCACAATTGCCTCTACCTTCTATGTAAACATTTAGGTTTTGCCACATCTTTGGGTCTTCATTTTCTTTCAAGGGCTCCCAAGTCACATAAAAGTTGTATAAATTTGTATGGTGTTTTCCCGTTAATCTATGTTATATAAATTTAATTCTCAGGCCCAGGAAACTACCCGAAGGTAACGGTCATACAGTTTTGCCTGCCCCATACTAACATTTTCTGATCTCCCAGGACTTTATCCAAGAAAAAAACCTAATATCTTTTTTTTTTTTTTTTTTTTTGGAAGAAAACATGACTTTTCTAAATTATTTTGTGTGTTTTCTTTTGCTCTGCTCTGTTGGTTCCCTTCCTGGATAGAGTAAATAAAACTTTGCCCCAACCCTTTGGTCCTGCCCACTCCTCAGTGGGAAGGGAAATGCGTTTCTTAATTAACACTCATTAGGCACTGAATAATGATAATACAAGTAGAACCCTAACCAAAGGTCCCACATGTATCCTATGTAAATATGCATGGCCTGGAGTGCTGCCTTCATCATCATTTGTGAATGGCAGCATTGGAGAGATGAAACTTGGATCCCTCCCTTAGACCTGAGGATTTTAGCCACACAGGCAGTTCTATAAAGTGCAACTATTCTGGTCCTAAATAAATCTGTGGTGTTGCCTGGGCTGTGTGTTTTGGAAAAATTCTCATGTGATCCTGATATACATGCCTGGTTGTCTTACTCCTAAGTACTAATCATTCCCAATCAAACAGTCCTGACTTCAAGCAATAGCTTTGTCACCTCCAAGTTTTCTATCCACAAGAAAGTCCTATAACCTTTATGACCTCATTAATAAAGTATAGAAAACATTGCCTCTTTCTCAAAATGTTTGTGAATATCAAATGATATAATGTATCTACAGTGCATAGCACATGGGCATGCAATAAATGAAATTATTATTATAAAACTGAGCAGTGTGATCCTGTTCCCACTAAGTAGATGAAAATGTATCTATTCATTATGGTAGTAAACAGCAATAGATATCTTTTAGAGAAAGGTAGAGCTGATGTTACTTTGAAATATTTTATACTGGAAAAGCTCATTTGGTCAAAAGACAGTCTTAGAATGAAATACAATAAAATATAGGCTAAGTCCATGGAAAGAGCTATCACAGGACCCAATGAAATTCAATTTAATTCCTTACCTAAGTTTATAAATAAGTGCTGTAGTTGCTTTTCTCCATTTAAAGTGCTTTCAGCCAAGACAAACAACTCAAATCCTTTTATTTTTCCTTAGTCGCCCTTAAATGAACACCTTAGTTATTTCTGACCTCTCTAATCCAACCTGGAGTCTTCCATACTTTCTATAGCTGCTATTTATTTTCTCCAGAGTCTAATAGTTCCTGTTCTTCTAAAAGATAAATTCAGAAGCCTCTTGCAGATTTCATGCTTGTGGTAGCTTCAGGTCAGGGAATTTACCTCAAAACCCATCATACACATTACCAAGCAGTAGACTTGAGTTCCTTCATTCATGAAAAGGATATGAAGCTGGAAAGAAAACTTGCCTCACTCTTTTCCAACTAAGGGATGAAGCAACAATTGTGGAATCCATACCTGGTGATTAATTGCAAATTTTTGAACTACAACAACAGAGGGCTACATTTCACAGTATGACATAGGAAACACTATAGAGGCAATAACTTTAGAGGATTTCAGACTAACAAATCACTTAATGTCACAAGCCAGGAAAGCCTATATTCCCATCCCTTTGTTGCAGCTCACAGTAGAAGCAAGTTGTCCAAAGACGGCATTCACTGATGAGAACTGTAGCCTACAAAGAGATTCTTCTCCTAACAGGTGGCTGTACTAAATATTCTCTTTCTTTTTGAAGAGTCATGATTGTATTTAGTATAATATATCATCAGTTAATTGGTAATATGTTTAAAACAGAGATAGAGTGACAAATCTACAACTGATAAAGTTTATAATTTAGATACGCTTTTCACACAATGGTAGGTAGAAATTGATACTTGTGTGAATTTTGGAAAGTTCTAACTTATCGGAGCTATCTTACTGTAGATTAAATATTATATGAACACTATGGAGCATGCCTCAATGAGAAGAAAATGAAAACATAGTCCTTTAGTCATTTTGGTTTCAGGTTTTAATAATTCTCAATGAATGAGAAATTCAACAGATGCACTATAACAAGATGTGCTAGTTTCTAGAAATGAGCTGCATTAGTTTTATTATGTGCATGTGTGTAGGTGGCACATATACAGTCAAGCATAATTCTTTATCACATTTCATAGTGTGAGTTCAGATATTCCCAATTACATGTTGCTACTTTAAAATGTCCGCCTATTCCACCAATAATTTCCTGAAGTATTGGTTGTATTCTAAAAATGGAAAGAATTTATATTTCAATTTTTAAATAACTCAAATGCCTACCTTGAACACCCAAATTATATGTTGTCTATGGCAACATCGTTTTTAACCATTTAATATTTCTGCTTTTTAAAAAATTATTATTAAAATCAAAGTAATGCATCTCATGAACACTAATTAAAGTTTTAAATTTATTTAATTTTTAAAATAATGCTTGAGTTCCTACTATAAGTCAGGCATTTTTCCAGATACTGGGAAATTAAATGATAAACAAAACAAAAACATGAAATATCATATTCTGATTGAGCTTATATTGTAGTTGGGGCTCAGATACTCAGGTTATCAGATCTTAAAAGAAAAGCAAAATGAAGAAAGAAGGACTTTAGGGGATGGGAACAGGGGATGAGAGTTGCAATTTTAAATAGTATGGTCAAGGAAGACTGAGAAATGTGACATTTCAACAAATATATGAAGGAGGTAAGAGATGAGCTAGGAGAGTATCTAGAGTGAGCATTCTTGGAGGTGCTGAGAAAATGTAATAAAAGGGCGCTCAGGAAGGAGTGCTTCTGGCATGTTTTCAAAATGGGAAGTAGGACAGTAGGTTGGAGTTAAGGGGAAATAGGAGACTTGGGGAGAATGTAGGACACAAGCCCAGAAGAGGGAGTGCTGTGGGAGGGAGGAGGGGCAATCCTGCATAGCCTCCTCAGGACTTGTCAGGACATCAGCTGTTACTGTGAGTGAGCTGGGGAATCAATGGAGGAACTGAGGGCTACAACTTATGTTTTAAATGGGCTCTGGTTTCTTCAGTTCACTTCTTCACAGGGTGAGCAGTGAAGAGGAGAGACTAGTTAGGAAGCTATTGTAATAATTTGGATGACAGTGTCCTCCCATGACATGACCCATAGTACTAAAAAACCCAAATATTTCCTTTCTCATTCCCTAATTCTTCTTCCCTGAAAGGACTTACCTCTACACTTCTGGTGCCTTCTTCTAAAGAGTCTCAATGATACTTCATTTCTTAATTTATAACGGTTAGACATTATCCAGTCACTTCCTGTCTTGGGAGAGGAAGATTCAGATCTCTCACACCACAACTTTTTATGCAGAGATTCTCAAATATTCATGATCAGAGACCTTTTCTCTGAAATAATTTTTTATTTTCCTCAGTAAAGATTTCTTCAATATTCTACATGCAGAGCCTGTTTCTGGCTTTCAATGTTGTGGGAGCAGGTATGATAAAGGAGGAAAAGCTCCCACAATTCAGCATGCAATCCCAAATTTGAACATCCCTATTTTATCCCTGAGCTGTACCCTGTGAGCCTGACATCCCTGACTATGGAGTGCTCCCGTTTAATTACTCTAGAAAATAAACCATACACCTGTGATCATGTTGTTTGTCTGGAGAGCGAATGCAGGGAGTCAGCTCTCTCATGTATAGCATTAGTGTGGGTCAATTTTCTTGGGGCTCTGAAGGGCAAACTGGCTCACTTCTTGTCAATATCACTGCAAGGATTTTTAAATCCTAACTTCCTTTACTTTGTTGAGTCCATCAGTACCCTTATAACCATTTATGTCTTCCTGATTTCGTATCCTTCTCTTCTCATTTTCCTTTTACATGTAAACATTGCTGCCATTTAAATGGAGTTCTGAAAAAAAAGGAGATAAAGTGGTATAGAAAATTGTGATGCTGAAGTTTAGTATCAATTTGGTTGGGCTGTGATGCTGAGGGATTCGTTCACACATTATTCTGGATGTTTCTGTGAAGGTGTTTGTTGGATGAGATTAACATTTACATCAGTGGACTTGAGTAAAGCAGATCACTCTATAATGTGATGGGTCTTATCCAATCAGTTAAAATCCTTAACAGAACACAGACCACCTCCCATGAGCAAGATGGAATTCTGCCAGCACACTGCCTTCAAAGTCACTCTCAACTTTTCCCTGGGACTCCAGCCTGCTGGCCTACCCTGCAAATGTTGGATTTACCAAGCCCCCACAGTGATGTCAGCCAATTGCTTAAACTCTCCCTCTGTGTTTCTCTCTCTCTGTACTACCTTGCCCCCCACACATACACATATACAAACTTCCTGATGATCTGATTTCTCTGTAAAACTCTGACTAATCCACCATTTAAAAATATATGTCAGGGAGTATCTTTTTTCCCCACTCATTCACTTCCCTTACAGATGTTTCTGTACTTCTTTCTTATAAAGACCAGCTTCAGCTACTTTTAATGATATATATCTGAACACAGGTAAACCCCAAATGATCATTTAAGTACACGCTTTAATACTTAGAATTGGGCAGTTAGAGAAGCAATTTCTCATCCTAATAATGTGTCCTGAATAAGGCTTATTTCTGCTTATTTTACCATACATGACAACTACATTTCACATTCCAGGCTAATGGGCACTTGAAAGCCAATGCTTTATAATTCTCTTCCTATTGGAAACATAGAAACAGTACTAGGTAGTAATTGAATTAATTATATTTTTATTTAAAAGACCAAACCCACAAGTACATTTAGTCTGGAACTTAATTTGCTTGCAGATTTTTCTCTCAAAAAACCAATTCTCTCTCTATTTCTATAATTTGATTTCTTTCAAAAATGACCATAATATATGATGATGAATTAGTAAATGACTTCTAACAAAATTAACTTTTGCTTGCTTGTGGATCAGACCTGCTTTCTCATCTTCTCATTAAGATACTTAAACGGGTGGAGAAAAGTTACACTTCTTAAGGTTAAAGGATGTATTTATTTCACAATATAACTGTTCAGTATTTAGGCTAAGCTACAATGAGTAAGGCCATGAAAAACCTACTGGCATAACTGGGAAGACACACTTGGTTACAATGCAGTATGATATGAAATATAAGAGGGATAAGCATAACAGTCTATGAAAGTAAAATGATGAGAGCAACTTATTAACAGAGAACCCGGGAAACAGATAATGTTTTAGAGAAGAGGGAAAATCTAAACTCCTCTGAATGATGAATGGCTTCCTAGGCTGAGAACCAGAGGAGGACATTCTGGTGCATGCCATGTATAAAGGTATGGAGCAATTCATTTCATGGAGGGATCAAGAAAATGCTAAGAATCATTTTGGAATTTAAAACAGAGTTAATGAAAGTCAAGATTTTGTTGGGAGGGAAGCTGACAAAGAATATCTTGAAAACTTCAACATCTCTAAGTTTGACCCTAGTAGTGGATGCTGTTGTTGCCCTGCCCATATAGCCTGTGCTATTCACTGAAAAGTGGCCAGTTACCAGCACCTGCATTCTTTGTTGGAGAGCCTTCTTTGATTTCTGAAGTCCATTTTGCTATGAATACATCAATCTAAAAAGGGGAATTATTGCTCCCTGTGAGCATCCCTTAACCATTGCTCTCAGGAGCTGGTATTTACATACTCCGGCTTCCTTGCTTATTTAGTGGGACAACAGTGAATATATTCTAAATTTGTTCCTATACCCGTGTAGCTAGTTTAAGCTCCAATTTCCCTTAGTCAGATCATCAAGATGAGATGCCAGCACTGTTGATGGCAAGTAGGTATGCTGTAGTATCACAATTATTAAGAGGTTCACTCATGCCTCTTTTATATATATTTGAATTGAGATAGATATAGAAGATAAAGGTAGAAGGAAATACATTGCTTATATAATACCTCTAGTATTTGAGACATCAATGATAATGGTAAGGTTTGTGTAGGCAGTTGGTTGTTGTTAAGTGTCATTGAAACGTGGAAAGAAAAATAAGTGAGAGACTCAGCTCAGTCGACTACTAATTCAAGGAACAGTACAAACACCAGAAGTTCCTTGGGTAACATTTACCATGATCTTTATCTTTTTAATCATAGGACAGAATGCATTGAAATCTAGGTTTCAGGTAGCATTTTGAAATTAGTGGATTTGCAAAGTCCTTGTTAGTCTTCTGTGCTAAATTCAGGGCCTTAAGACCTGGGATGGGGACCTTACATAGATGTGATTCAGAACAGGCTGTACTCTTAAGTTTAGTTGAGAAGACCCTTTACTGTGTTCCCTGGTAGAAGCATACCCGTCTCTGAATCTCTAAGCTGGTAAAAACAAAAGTTGTGAGAAAGGAAATCACAAATGTCCTAAGAGAACCTCAAGGAATAATAACGAGAAGATTTCCTCTTACTTCCACGCTTTGGTTCCAGACCTATGTCTTCTACTTATCAGGGACACAACACCTCATAATCACCATAGTTCTTGACTGATTGCATGCAATCCCCAAGCTAGTACCTCAACAGTGCCTTTAAGGAGACATTCCAATGTTCTACTAGGTTGGAAGCTTCTGGAAGGTGGGAAATATGGTCGAACCAGTGGATTATCTGATCATGTGATCATTGTTACATCTAACTTCCCAGCAATAAAGTAGGTACCTTGGTCCAAGGCAACAATTATGTAAGGTCAGATATAATTGAGATAGTCATGAATCAGACAGTCTGTGAGTCATTCGATAGTAATGATGACTGAGGCCCTAAATGTAGAGGAGGTAAATGCCTTGCATCACTCAGATCCACTTTGATCCATGTTAAATTTAATCTAGCCTGTCAGTGGTTCTTTAAGTTGGTAGTCACTCAAGGAAAAGAAAGAGAAAGAAAAAGAGAAAGAAAGAAACAAAGAAACAAAGAAACTAACTTACAAAAAGAACTTTAGTAGGGTAAGATATTATACCTGCAGCTTATATGATTATTTGATTATACCGAAAACAGTTCCTCAGGAAAAATATGTTTATCATCTTCCTTCTCTATCAATCATTGTTAAGGTTCACTAATTCTCCACTACTCCTCAGGTCTCTATTCTTGAGAAATCAGAGCTCTTGGTGAGCTGTTGCTACAATTGGCCAGTTATGTTTACCACTAGATATGATGGCACCAAGGGGCTCCACAGTGGATCAATCCCTGACTTCTCTAATCCATATGACCTTTTTTATGTAGCAGCAAGTCTATCACCTGATGAGAATCAGTCAGTTACCACTGCCAATAATTATTTGCTGCTTCTGCTGGTCTGTAAGCATGGTGGGCCCACATGTTAGGAATGATTGCTGTCTCTTTAAGATGAATTGGCATATTACTGCACTTTTCCATTGTGGTATAATTTTATAGTTTAAGAGATTTTATTTATTTTCAACTATTTAATAAGTGCCCCGCTGTCACCCGTATGTGCAAACTACAATTCAGTGTCATTGAAGATTAAGATACACCAGAAAAAAGCTGGCAGGAGATATTTCTGGCAATATAATTAGAGACCAATTTGTGAAGAAGTTTAAAGTTCATACAGTAGACAATGGGATGCTATTAAAAGATGTTTAAGCAACGAAGAGTTAGTCCAGGTGTATGATTTTGAAAACTAATTAAAACGGCTTGGAGGGTTGAGGCTGAAGGAAGACAAAATGGTCAGTAGAATCTCAGTGATCCAGCTGAAGACCTGAAGAAAGGCAATAACAACTAGAAAGAGTGTGTTGAAACAGATTGGAGGAATATGTTCCAGAAACAGATGTTCAACTTTGCTAACTAATCAGGTGTGGGGGCTAAGAAAGGAGAGAGTCTCCTAATTGAGTTGAGTTTGCTCTGATCTCTCAGCTTTTTCTCATCTCTTAGTTTCTCTTGCCTGTCACTAAAGACTCAGAGGAGGCCCAGGACTCCAAAGGAATGGGGGGGAAAAAAAAGAAAGCCAAAATGCCAAAACCCATCACCTCAAACTGGATACATTTAGCACTTTGATTGTAGGGATTATGCCACAAGTGTGTGTATCTATCTATCTATCTATCTATCTATCTATCTATCTCTCTCTCTCTCTCTCTCTCTCTCTCTCTCTCTATCCAAACTCATCATATATATACACGTGTTCAAAGTGTATGCATATGTTCAAACTCATCAAGCTTGCACATACATTAAATATGTGCAAGGTTTTGTTTATCAATTATACCTCAATAAAGTTTGTTTTTAAGTGCCAAACTCACACATTTTCTAAGGCTTTAGCTAAAAATGGTTTCTTGGCTTTTCAGCACCTTCCCCACATCTCAGGTCCTCGGGTATACAAGCTTCAGAGATTGTTGGGAGGGAGGATTTTTGAGGATAACTTGTGAAATGTTTTATAAATCCCTTCTCATATGACTGCAAAGAAGAAAGATGTGTTGTGGATGGAGGAAACTAGCTCCTCACTTTATGTCTGCTGAGGGATGCTTCATACGGACCACTCGTGCAGCTTAATAGGTATCTCTTGAAGATGGTTGACTCGATGAACTTTAAGTCTTAGTCCTATTATATATATATTAATCCTATATATCAACATGTACATACAAACATATATATTATATGTATGTGTTTATGTTTTATATATAATAGCTCATATATTATATAGCTTATATATTCATATTTACATTTAGTTTATAAATTTTGTTTATATTATAAAATAGTATAAAATATGTATAAGGTTTATATACAGGCAACTTTCATATATACGTATATATATGCCAAGATATATTTCTATATATGAAAGTGGAGAGATAAAGTACGACCAGCATGATAAAGGAAAACTTGTTGAATTGGGAAGGAGTCCTCTCATTCCACCCCCAGGATTTGTCAGCACAAAGGATTTGAGTGTTTTCTGTGGGCCAGAGAAGGACCACACAAAAGAGAGAGCCAGTGTGAGCCTGGCTTGAGACAATTGTTATATGTGAGGGGCTTATAAGACTTTTATGCTCAGAAGAAAGGAGGCAGCTGGAGTTAAGTATATGAATTAAGTGTGTGAATTCATCAAAGGAATCAAAATGATTGAAATCAGTCATGAAGAGTCTGCACATAAAATACTTGAGAGCACCAACAATGAAGTGATAATAGAAGATGGCTTAGGTAGCATTAGAACAACAAAGATCTAACTCTACGAGTATATTAACAATGACTCAGCTCCCTCTGGTTTCTGCTCTGTCTTATTTTCTCTTTTAAGGAGGCACAGTTTGAAAGAGTTGCCTGTAGTTGCCACCCTTACTTACTCAACTATTAATCTTTCTCCACCCTTTCGGATCAGACTGTCTTTGCACCACTCCACTGAGAGTGCACTAATGAAGACCACTAATGTATGTACTAACGAAAGCTACCAATAACCTGGGTGGTGCCAAATACAATAGTTACTTTTCTGTTCTCTCTTATTTGAATTTTCATTGGCCTTTGGCACAGGTGTCTACTTCTTTCTTCTCGACTTCAGTGATCCTACAGTCTTATTTCTCCTACCTCACTGGTTGCCCTTCCTCAGACTTCTTTATGGGATCTACTTCCTCAACTGGAAGCATAAATAAGAATTTACCCAGAATCCACTCTTGTCTCCTTTTCTCCTATCTACTCTTTAACCCTAGGTAATATAGTCTAGTTCCTTGGGTTTAAGTGTCTGTAACATGCTGTAACGCAAATTGCTTCTCTGTTCTCCCCCCAACCCATTTCTTCTTTCATTTCTTTATTCCTTTCATTGTTTTTTCTACAATTACTGTTTGAGAGCTTATATAGCATCAGGTGCTGAGACATAGACACAAGGGATTTAATTTGAAAAAAAAAAAGAGAGATTTGTCAAGAGACAAGAGGAAAGAGAAATGGCCTTTGTGCTAACTAAATCAGCAGCTGCATCCCTAATGGGTTTCTACAGCTACTCTGTTAGTCACAAATAACAACAACAACAAAAAGACCCTGATTGACTTAAACAGAAAAAAAGTTGGTTGGAAGCGTGGAGGATACCTTACAGAACCTACAGGGAGGCCACAGGCTATGATGAGAGCCAAGCGAGGCAGAGCTGTGATTACCCAGACATCACTGATGGCTGGCCGTCACTTCTACACCTGGCATCGTCCCTAGGTAACACCTTGTTGCTGAGCTCCAGCCTCTACCACTACAAGCTGGACTATCCACACCACTGCAGGGATCATAACAAAATTATTTACTAACCCTTTCCTTTGCCTCACTCTCTCAAGAATCAGACAGGGCTATCCTAGTGGCCATGCTCAGATCACACAGCAGGTAGGGAAAGATATTTCTAACATCTTTTCAGGTTCTGTCTAGGGCAGTCAGGTTGCCTCTTGTCTTGTCTTTCCACAGACATGAGTATGAATGTTCATCATCTTAAACATCAAATAATGAATAGACGCAGTTCCAGAGAAGGCAGGCTGTATGGAAAATGTGGAAGTGACTCTGACTCCCTGGGCTTTCATTCATACCTCTGCCTTCAATCAGCATGTGAGTTACATAAATCATTCATCCTCCCCAGGCCATTCATTGTTGACTTCGCTACAAAATGAAGCTGTTGCCTCCACATGTTTTCTAGCCCTTTCGAGTGCTAAGATTCTCTAGACAGCATCATATAGCCAAGAAATTATATCAGTAAACCAAATCATGCCAAAGTTTGCAACATTTTATCACTTATGACTCTTCTTGGAAAGCTCTTAGAGCATAACGTAGATCAGAATATCTTCACAAGGTGTTATAAAGGTAGAAGAATACAAATGAGAAGTAGTAAAGGTGAGACATATATACACTGGCCAGATGAACTGAAGTGAGACTCAGAGACAATACGCCAACACTGTGGTTATGTTTATGCTCCTGAAAGAAAAGGAAAAAAAAAAATGCCAGGGGAGCCAAGTTTCCCTTTTAAACAGTTCAACAGAAATACAAAAAATATCACAGTAAAAAAGCGGGTTATGTCAACACATACATCAGCTAGAGGTAACAGGCTAAATACAACTAGGTTTCTGTTCCACAGAGGTGTCTCCAGAGCTAGAAAGTTCTATAAAGATGAGCAGAAACTGTAACTGATGCCAGATCTATCTTCTGTGACATTATCTTAGAAGGCCATAGAGCAAAGCATCAGTAACTCTGAAAGTTGAAATACTCTGTAGGTTTTTTGAATAATAAGTGTTAGGAAACTAGAAGAAGACAGTAAAATAGGATTATTCTTAGGTTTTTTTATGGTCTAATGAATACACTAGAGAGGAAAATTAAGTTAAACCTGAAAGGTAGAAGAAGATAATTTAAATTTGTGTTTGTTCTTGGTACCTGAAAATGTAATCAATCATTTTGGCCAATAGACAAGTAAATTCAAATTGCAAACTTGGATTTATTTGAGATCTTACTGATATTTTCCAAGGTAACAAATACTGCTATCCAGGGGAGCATCTTTTTCTCATGACACCAATTATTTAGGGTAGAGTACTCAGTTTAGGAATCGATAAATAGTAGGAGAGAAAACTGGTTAATGATGTACCAGGAGATAATCTTTTAGAGAAGCACCTACAACCTCAGTTTTCTTACAAATATTTATTTGCATTATAAATTGACAAGACTGCTTTATTTTTATATATAAAAAGTAAAACGTAAAGTTTTCTTCAATTCAGAGAGACAGTTATTTCAGGCAGTACATACTTGTGTGGCTTATATTTATCTTTACTCTTTATGTTTTCATGGCTGGGAAATAGCTAATGCATTCCATGCTTTTACTCATTAATGATATTCCATTCCAGTATCAAGAAAGAAAGAAAGATACTTTTTGGTAAAACAATGTTTGATGATTGGACCAAGGCAATTGAGACCTGGGGAAATACCTTGTTATTCAAGAGGCTTGGGAGGGTAAAAATGAAGAACTCTGTGCTTGCATGGCACTTTGGTCTTTCTGCTGGTGAACCAAAGACAAACATGACCATATGTGTCCTTCAATCATGAAAGTCTCATAGAAAAGAGCAATGTGTGTCCCAAAACCATGAGAAGTACTATGAAGGGGATTTCCCAAAGGGAAGATGCCTTGAGACTGACACGGGTGAGGGACCTATCACAGAGGAAATAGTCAACATGGTTTTTCTAGAGGGGTTACTCCTCTAGGATAATTGGAATTTAATATAGCAATGCCAAAAGAGGGCAATGCTTACCATTTCATAGTTTGTATTGAATGGCTAGTTTCAGGAATCAGCAACTCTTACTATCATATATCTTTCCCACTTCTCTCATACTCTAAGCTCCAATTATGTACAACCACTGACATATCTCCTAACACACCATACACTCTCCCAGCTCTCTATGTGTGCATAGGCCAGTGTTTTACTCTTGAATACCTTCAACTAGTATGTGTTGACCCCTACTGACCTTATGCGATGAGTTTCTCCAGGACCAGGATTAGGTATATCAATAAGACACACTATAGTATCATATGCACTGTAAGTTTTTGTTATTTGTGAAATGAATAAGAAGACAAAAAAGGAAGTGTGGAGCAGGGAGTAAAATCAGGTGCTCTGGAGGCATGCTGCAGAATTTGTATTCCGTTACCTTCCATTCATCGTCTGAACAATATTGAGCAAGTTGTATAACCTTCCAGTGATTCTACTTCCAAATGTATGATAGGACTTTGGTGAGGATTAAATGTGATAATGCATGAAAGTCTCCTAGAATGGTATCTGACACATACTAACCATAGCTATTAGGTATGCATCACTTAAAAAACTGTTGGCTAGATGTTTGAAGCAGAGGCAATAATTATTCTCAAATATCACATTTGCTTACCTGAATTGCCTAATGCAGTTAGGCAGGGGTATATGATGCATTCTAACCATCATGCTATAAGTAATGAGCCACGAGCTGAAGTTTGAGTCTCTATGCTTTATGTTGCCCTGCCACAGAAATGGTACAGGCATATATTGAGATGGAAAAGCCATGAAACTCAGGCAGTCTGGATAAACTTAGTTTTTTCTAACAATTGAGATTTGGGAATTTATTGTTACATCAGCATTACATTATCCTGTTACATTTTCTTGACCAATTCAGAATTACACTAGAGTTTTAACTGTCCACTTTATATATTTATCTTACCTTTGATGAAAACAAGCGAGTAGTGGAGACAGCAAGAGTGGCATTGCTTGCAACGGCTTGAGGAGTAAAATGGGTGTAAAGACAGACTGTGGTGGGGATAGAAGAGAGGAGGTAAGAGAAGGAACAACGTGGTCATGCCATCTTGAGTCAGGTATTGTAATCAGTAAAACATTGTCTAAGCTTTTAAAAAGCCTTATGTAATGATCAAAGTGATGTCATGCTCTCTTATCTGGGTTGTGCTTTATTTTCCCCATGAGTAAAATTAAAAACTCAAGAATTTAGAAAAAATAAGAATTCTTTACTGTTTTTATAAGATTATATTAGCAAACACAAATAATTGCATTTTTTAACTTTCTCTAGAAATAGAGCATTGTGGTCATAGGTAGGTGAGGATCAATGGTTTCTTTGAAAATCTGATAAAAAATATGAACTTTTTCCTTAGGGAAAAGTGAAGATGCCCACATAATGCCCACATAAATACAGTTTCAAAGAATCCTGGACCCAGAATTACAAATCTTGGGTTGTTAGTTTCTATATCAAATCCTGATTTGAAACTCAGAAATCCCTTGAAAGAAATTCCCTAATCTTCATTTTCCAGTTTGGCAACAGTTAGTAACAGTATAAGCACTGTGAGGAATATATGTATGCCATGAACACGTAAGTTAGTGTAAACTGCTTTGGAGTGCAAGTAGTCAATATTCATCAAACTGAAAAATGGCCACACTCTCTGAGCTATCAATTCTATGAATAAGAACTATGCCTATAGATCCACTTGCAAATTTATGTCTCACATATATATTTAAGGATCTTTATTGTAGCCTTGTTTGCAATAGCAAAAATACCTGAAAATAATGACAACTGACAAGGCACTGGTAAAAAATTATTTTAGTACAAGTATATACAGTATTATACTGTTTGACTAGTAAAAAGAATGAAGTTGATGCATATGTACTAACCTGGGAATATAACCTGTTTCTTTAAATCAAGAAACAACTTTGCATATCAAATGGTTAGATAATATTTACTAAGTGGTGTATGTGTCTATACTGTACAGAAAAGAAAACGTGAGCATTATACAATTCACATAGGAAAACCTTAAGAAAGCAAAAGTTTAATTTCAAAAACTTAGGTATCTTTAAAATGTTATATATATAATTTCATATATGTATATATGATTTCATATACATATACACACACACACAGATACACACACATTCCTTACAGAGATATCACAAACTTCTTTCTCACAATTTTGCTACATTGAGGGTAGAACAAGCTCTGAAAATACAACTTATTTATCAAGACCCAGATGATAAAACATCAAATTTAATTAACATACCATGTGGTATTCCACTAATTGTTTCTAGATGTGTAACATAAATAATTACACGACTTTAACCTTTCAAACACCAACAGACTATATTTGGCAATGTTGGCAGCTTTATTAAGAGAGCTGTTAGTGATGCTAAGAAAGTATGCTCACTTTCAGCTGAGCCTGACAACATTTGATACATAGGCCATGTTGACAGTTGCACCAGCTGGATCATTTTTGGATCCTTACAGTAGACAAATCCGTCAAAAAAGTGAACTAGTCAGTGTGTGTATCTACATAGTCACAAGCGTGACTGACATTTTTTTCAGTGATGCTAGGATCATGTCTCTCTGGGGGAAAATACTGATATTTATAGCGGACTTATAAAGAATTGCTGGTCAAAATATCCTAAAACCTATAAATATAATTATAGGAAAATCTACAGGAATTTTCTGTTTTTACTAAGATAAATTTTTCTCAAAATGCACTTTATTTTATATGTTGATTTCCAATTGTGATTGTGGTGGTACTGATCATTGTATTTTGTTCTGAAATAATTCTAAATTTTTTTAGTGCATAAAATGTTTAGTGCATAAAAAGTGGCATGAGGTTAGTTGGATGGAGTTGAGGCACACAGAATTGAACCTCTCAGCATTAACCTCCAGTCTTCCCAGAAGCGCAGTCATTGACACAAGATGGGATGCTGGACTCCTGGTGAGATCCACACACAAGGTTCATATTTACATATTAAGAGTAGGCAAGGCCTCCTCTCTTGGCTCTCACACCACAGTCCCATTTCTGTAAAATTTCTCTACATGGGTTTATTTGCTGGACTGACCTGAGTATAAATCTGACTGGGAAGGGAGGGAAAAACAAACAAAAAACAAAACAAAACAAAACAAAACTCACTGTATCGTACATGTGAGTGATTTGTTGGACTGCTTACCCGCAATTGAGTTGACAGTTTTCTGTATTTTATCAGTGGCCCAAAAACTCTGGGAGAGAACTTGTCATAGTTAAGCCATTTGTTCTAGGGTTGCCTTAATTAATTCATGAATTAAGCCAATCTTTTCTCTCTCAGTCTATGTTCTAAAGTCTCTTATTTAATAGTATTCATTTCTACCATTTGTTTTAGAAAGTAAGGAATTGTGATATAGGTTATTAATTTAGATGAGAAATATCTCAGAGTTTCTGATAATGTAATGCTTATTTAGAAAAATGTTGTGCATCTCTGTGCTATTTCTCTCCTAGGATAAAGTGGAACTTCTCAAGAAGTACACAGATAAACAAACCTGTGAACTTCAGACTACCTATGGTGAGAGCAAAATATGCATTGTGGCTAAATGAAAAGATAACTCTTTGTTTCTGCACCTGGAGTTGTCTATTAATAGGAGTCACCTAGTTGTTGCTAATACATAATTTTAAAATAGGAATACAAATTACTGGGTTAAGTAGGCCTCCTGCAGAAATCAGCAAGTGATACAAGAGAAAAGACTTTTATTAAACAGAAATTTTTAATGCCTATCTAGTGGAGGATAAAATTGACATGACTCAATAATTAATTAAGCCATTTCTGAAGTTCTCTTTCAGTTTCTAAATACAGGGAAAAAAGTCAACTTAATCATAGGCAAATACTCTAAGAAACAGAATTATCTCATGCTAATTCACCTCTCTCACTTAACATCCAGCTACCACCCAGCAGCTGTCAAACATGTAGTTTGAATGGTGGGATCTGCTCTAAGCAAAGAATTTGATTATTCCTAAGTCACTCAAAGTATATTCGTTATACCTGGAAAAAATATGGAATTTTTCAAATTTAAGCTGTATGGATACTCTAAGCTTTTGAATTGGACAAGAAAGTCTACCATAATGATTTTGGAGCTGAAGTATTTTTGAGGTCTGAGTTCAGATATCACTGAGAGGTAATGACAGATATTATAGTATAAACCGTTTGCTTAGCCTCTGTATTAGTCCGTTTTCACACTGCTATAAAGATACTACCTGAGACTGGGTAATTTATGAACAAAAGAGGTTTAATTAACTCACAGTTCTGTATGGGTGAGGAGGCCTCAGGAAATTTGCAGTCACGGCAGAAGGGAAACAGGAAGCAAGGCACGTATTAACATGGCAACAGGAGAGAAAGAGAGAGTGCAGGAGAAACTGCCATTTTTAAATCATCAGCTCTCAGGAGAACTCCTTCACTATCAATAAAACAGCATGGGGGAAACCATCCCTTGATCCAATCACCTCCCACAGGATCCCTCCCTAAATATGTGGAGATTACAACTTGAGATGAGATTTGAGTAGGAACGCAGAGTAAAACTATATCATTCTGCGTTTGGCCCCTCCCAAATCTCATGTCCTTTTCACATTTCAAAACCAATAATGCATACCCAACAGTCCTCCAAAATCTTTTTTTTTTTTTTTTTTCCTGAGACAAGGTCTCCTTCTGTCACCCTGGCTGGAATGCAGTGGAATAATCTCAGCTCACTGCACCTTCTGTGTATCAGTTCATTTTCACATTGCTTATAAAGACATATCCGAGACTGGGTAATTTATACAGAAAAAGGGTTTAATGGACTTACAGTTCCCACACAATCATGGGGAAAGCCAAGGAGGAGCAAGTCACATCTTATAAGGATGGCAGCAGGCAAAAAGAGAGAACTTGTGCAGGAAAACTCCATCAGCTCTTGTGAGAACCATCAGCTCTTGTGAGACTTATTCACTATCATGAGAACAGCATGGGAAAGACCTGTCCCCGTGATTCAATTCCCTCCCACTGGGTCCCTCCCACAACAAGTGGAAATTCAAGATGAAACTTGGGTGGGACAGAATCAAATCATATTCCACTCTCCCCAGCCCCAAATCTCATGTCCTCACATTTCAAAACCAATCATACCTTCCCATCTGTCCCCCAAAGTACTAACTCATTTCAGCATGAACTCAAAAGTCCATAGTCCAGAGCGTCATCCAAGACAAGGCAAGTACCTTCTGCCTATGAGCCTGTAAAATCAAAAGCAAGTTAGTTACTCCCTAGATACAATGGAAGTATAGGCATTGGGTAAATGCAGGCATTCCAAATGGAAGAAATTGACCAAAACAAAAGGGCTACAGGTCCCATGCAAGTCCAATATCCAGAGGGGCAATCAAATCTTAAACGTCCAAAATGATCTCCTTTGACTGCCTGTCATACATTAAGGTCATGCTGATGCAAGAGGTGGGCTCCCACAGCCTGGGCAGCTCCACCTCTGTGGTTTTGCAGGGTATAGCTCCTCTGTTCGCTGCTTCCACAGGCTAACGAGTGTCTGTGGCTTTTTCAAGCACACGGTGTAAGCTATCAGTGGATCTACCATTTTGGGGTCTGGAAGACAGAGGCCCTCTTCTCAGAGCTCTACTAGGCAGTGACCCAGTATGGACACCGTGTGGGGGCTCTGACCCCACATTTCTCTTCCGCATTGTCCTAGCAGAATTTCTCCATGAGAGCTTCACCCCTGCAGCAAACTCCTGCCTAGGCATCCAGGCATTTCCATACATCCTCTGAAATCCAGACAGAAGTTCCCAAATCCCTCTTCTTGACTTCTTGCACTGGCAGGCTCAAAACCTTGTAGAAGCTGCCAAGGCTTGAGGCTTGCACCCTCTGAAGGCACAGCTCTATGTTGGCCCCTTTCAGCCATGGCTGGAGCATCTGGGATGCAAGGCACCAAGTCCTCGTCTCGTGTGTGTCCGTGTGAAGAGAGTCCAACAAACAGGCTTTGTGTGAGCAACGAGACTGTCTATTTCACCTGGGTGCAGGTGGGCGGAGTCTGAAAAGGGAGTCAGCAAAGAGTGATGGATTATCATTAGTTCTTATAGGTTTTGGGATAGGCGGTGGAGTTAGGAGTAATGTTTTGTGGGCAGGAGGTGGATCTCACAAAGTACATTCTCAAGGGTGGGGAGAATTACAAAGAACCTTCTTAAGGGTGGGGAAGATTTCAAAGTACATTGATCAGTTAGGGTGGGGCAGAAACAAATTACAAGGGTGGAATGTCATCAGTTAAGGCTATTTTCACTTCTTTTGTGGATCTTCAGTTGCTTTAGGTGATCTGGATGTATACATGCAGGTCACAGGGGATATGATGGCTTAGCTTGGGCTCAGAGGCCTGACATTCCTATCTTCTTATATTAATAAGAAAAGCAAAACAAAATAGTGAAGTGTTGGAATGGTGATACATTTTGGGGGTGGTATGGAGAGATAATGGGCAATGTTGCTCAGGGCTTCTTCGAGCAGGATTGGGGCGGTGTGGGAACCTACAGTGGGAGGGGTTCAACTGAAGAAAGATTTTGTGGTAAGGGGTAACATTGTGGGGTTGTTAGAAGAAACATTGGTCATATAGAATGATTGCTGATGACCTGGATATGGATTTGTATGAATTGAGAAACTAAATGGAAGACACAAGGTCTGAGTAAGAGAAGGAGGAAAACAGGTATTAAAGGATTAAGAATTGGGCGGACCCAGGACATCCAATTAGAGAGTGCCCAAGGGGGTTCAGCATAATTACTTGCTTGGTTGGTGAGTTTTGGGGCTCTATCCTTGACAGAGTCCTCCTTTTTAAGTTGGAGGCTGAGCTTGGTGAGGTGTGTTTTTAAAAGACCATTAGTCCGTTCTACCCTTCCTGAAGATTGAGGATGGTAAGGGGTATGAAGGTTTCACTGAATACCAAGAGCCTGAGAAACTGCTTAGGTGATTTGACTAGTAAAGCTCGATCTGTTGTTGGACTGTATAGAGGTAGGAAGGCCAAACCCAGGAATTATGTCTGAGAGAAGGGAAGAAATGACTGTGGTGGTTTTTTCAGACCCTGTGGGAAAGGCCTCTACCCATCCAGTGAAAGTGTCTACCCAGACCAGGAGGTATTTTAGTTTCCTGACTTGAGGCATGTGAGTAAAGTCTTCGCCCGTCCTGGGTGGGGGCAAATCCCCGAGCTTGATGTGTAGGGAAGGGAGGGGGCCTGAATAATCCCTGAGGAGTAGTTGAATAGCAGATGGAACACTGAGAAGTGATTTCCTTAAGGATAGATTTCCATGATGGAAAGGAAATGAGAGGTTCTAAGAGGCAGGCTAGTGACTTGTAACCTACATGAAGAGGTTATGAAAAGACGACAGAATAGAATGGGCCCGTGAGGCTGGATGGAGATATTTGCCTTGGTCCAAGAACCATTTGCCTTGTGTGGGAAGAGATTGATAGGTGGAAGTTTCAGTGGGGGAGTAGGTGGGAGTGACCAGATGAGAAGGAGAAAAACTGCCGTAAGGGATAGAAGTTGGAACCCTGGCTGCTTTCTTAGCTACCTTATCAGCATAAGCATTACCTTGAGCCACGGGATCTAATGCTTTTTGATGGCCCTCGCAGTGAATGACTCCAGCTGCCTTTGGAAGTAAAGTGGCCTTGGGGAGAGTTTTTATTAAAGAGGTATTAATGATGGAGGACCTTTGCGTAGTGAGGAAACCTCTTTCAGCCCATATAACAGCATGGTGGTGAAGGATTTGGAAGGCATATTTAGAGTCAGTATAAATATTGATGCGATCTTCCTTTGCAAGAGTGAGGGCTTGAGGAAAGGCAATGAGTTCATCTGGCTGAGAGGGAGTGGAGGGGGGCAGAGTGGTAGCCTTAATGATAGATGTGGAAGATACATAGCCTGCCTTTTTTGGTGAGTGGCAATTAGGCTTGGTGGAACTTCCATCGATAAACCAAGTGTGATCAGGGTGAGGAACAGGAAAGAAGGATATATGGAGAAATGGTGTGAATGTCAGGTGAATCCAAGAGATATATTCATGGGGGTCAGGTGTGGTATCAGGAATAATGTGGGAGACTGGATTGAAGTCTGGGCCAGGAACAGTAGTAACTGTGGGAGACTCAACAAAGAGTGAGTATAGCTGAAGGAGCCAGAGGGCAGAAAACATATGTATCAGGCGTGAGGAAGAAAATAGATTTTGAAACTTATGGGAAATGTAGAGGGTGAGTTGAGCATTGTTTGTGATTTTGAGGGCCTCTAAAAGTATTAGGGTGGTGGTGGCCATCTCATGGAGACATGATGGCAGCCTAAAACAGTAAGGTCAAGCTGTTTGGACAAAAAGCCTACAGGGCACAGTCTCGGTCCTTGTGTAAGAATTCCGACCACACAGCCCTGCACTTTGGCTGTGTGTAATGAAAAAGGGTTGGGATGAGTGAGGGAAAGCTAGTGTGGGGGCAGCTTCTAGGGCTGTTTTTAAGGAATGCAAAGGAGTGGCAAAAGGATTTAGTATCTATGGGGTCAACTAGGTTTGCTTTTGTGAGTTTATATAATGGTTTAGTCAGTATAGTAAAACTAGGTGTCCAAAGGCAGAAGTACCTAACCATGCCTAGGAAGGAAAGGAGTTGTTGTTTTGTAGAGGGGTTTGGGGTTTAGGAGATTAGTCAGACACAATCAGCAGGGAGAGCACGTGTGTTTTCATGAAGAATTATGCCAAGATAGGTAACAGATGAGGAAGAAATTTGGGCTTGACTGAAGTAATGGGGGTTGTCTGTGAAGCCTTGCGGCAGTACGGCCCAGGTAATTTGCTGAACCTGATGGGTGTCAGGGTCAGTCCAAGTGAAAGTGAAGAGACACTGGGATGAAGGGTGCAAAGGAATAGTAAAGAAAGCATGTTTGAAATCCAGAACAGAATAATGGGTTATGGAGGGGTAGTGGAGGGAGGTATTGAGGTTAGGAGAGTATATGGGTTTGGCACCATGGGATGGATAGGCAAGACAATTTGGTTGATGAGGTGCAGATTCTGAACTAACCTGTAAGGCTTGTCCAGTTTTTGGATGGGTAAAATGGGGGAATTGTAAGGAGAGTTTATAGGCTTTAAAAGGCCATGCTGTAATAGGTGAGTGATAACAGGCTTTAATCCTTTTAAAGTGTGCTGTGGGATGGGATATTGGTGTTGACTGGGGTAAGGGCGATTAGGTCTTAATGGGATGGTAAGGGGTGCATGATCAGTCACCAAGGAGGCGGTAGAGGTTTCATATACTTGTGGTTTAAGGTGGGGAGATACAAGGAGAGGATGTGAAGGAGGCTTTGAACTGGGACAAAAGTGGCAATGCAGTGTGGCTGTAGCCCAGGAATAGTCAGGGAAGCAGATAATTTAGTTAAAATGTCTCAACCTAATAAGGGAGCTGGGCAGGTGGGGATAACTAAAAAGGAGTTCATTGAAGAGTGTTGGCTAAGTTGGCACCAGAGTTGGGGAGTTTTAAAAAGTTTTGAAGCTTGGCCGTCAATACCCACAGCAGTTATGGGGCAAGGGAAACAGGCCCTTGAAAAGAAGATAATGTAGAGTTGGTAGCCTCCATATTGATTAAGAAGGAGATGCACTTACCCTCCACTGTAAGAGTTACCCAAAGCATCTGTGATGGTTCTGATGGCTTCCAAGGCAATTGGGCAGTGCCAGTCTTCAGCCACTAAGCCGAGAAGATCTGGGAAGGAGTCAGTCAGAGAGCCTTGGGCCAGAGTTCCAGGGACTCTGGGAGTGACTCCCAGGTGAGTTGAACAGTCCGATTTTCAGTGGGGTGCTGCACAGATGGGACACGGCTTAGGAGGAATCCTGGGCTGTGGGCATTCCTTGGCCCAGTGGCCAGATTTCTGGCACTTGTAACAAGCTCCTGGGGGAGGAGGTTCTGGAGGAACCTCTGGCAGATGCGGTTCAGGTATTTGGAGTTCTTGTGTGCTGGAGATGTGGCTGGGGTTTGTCTCAGAGTGGAGGCAAGGAATTGCAACTCAGAAATACATTTCTACTTGGCTGCCTCTACTCTATTATTGTACACCTTGAAGGTGAGGTTAATTAAGTCCTGTTGTGGGGTTTGAGGGCCAGAATTTAATTTTTGGAGTTTTATTTAATGTTGGGAGCAGATTGGGTAATAAAAGGCATATTAAGAATAAGGCGGCCTACTGGCCCCTCTGGGTCTAGGGCGCTAAAGCATCTAAGGTTGCTGCTAAGCTGGCCATGAACTGGGCTGGGTTTTTGTCTTTACCTTGGGTAGTTTCTTTAAGTTTGTCATAATTAACAGCTTTGTAAGCTGCTTTTTTAGGCCCTTCAACTAGGCAGGAAACCATGTAATCTCACCTAGCTATACCTGGGGAATCTGCCTGATAGGTCCACTGGGGATCTTCTTGGGGAGCTGCTCTAATGCCTTCCTGGAGGTCTGGCTCATGAAGCCAGTGGTTATCAGCATGAGACTGGGCTAGAGAAAAAACTCTTTCCCATTCATCTGGGAAGAGGGAAGAAGTTAGGATGACATTTAAGTCACTCCAGGTTAAATTGTAGGACAGAGTTAGATATCAGAATTTTTGTGTATATTTACTGGGATCTGATGAGAAAGAGCCTAAATACTGCCCGATTTGGGAAAGGTCTGATAGAGAAAAAGGCACATGTACCCTGACTATGCCTTCAGCTCCAGCCACGTCTCTAAGAGGAAATTGTTGAGCAGTGGGGGAGAGCTAGTTGCTGAACAAAACTGTAAACCAGACTGGGTAGGGGGAGGGGAGGTAATAGAAGGGTTATAGGGTTGGGGAGCAGAGGCTGAAGAGAGTTGGAGCCTGATTCAGCATGGTGGGGAGAGACCTGAGGGGGAGCAGTCTGGGGAGGAGGTGAGAGATCAGATGAGTCCGTAGAAAAGAAGGATTCAAAGGGCTCAGAACTTGGGGTGGAGACTGAAAGAACAGACAGGAGAATAAGAAGAAAGATTTGGGATGAGTCTCATTGGGAGCAGAGACTAGGGAGGGACCAATGTGTAAAAGAATGCCTGAACGTCAGGCACCTCAGACCATTTGCCCATTTTTTGACAAAAATTATCTATATCTTGTAGGATAGACAAATTGAAAGTGTCATTCTCTGGCCACTTGGAATTACTATTGAGTTTGTACTGGGGCCAAGAGGTATTGCAGAAGAAAATAAGATGCTTAGATTTTAGGTCAGGTGAGAGTTGAGGAGGTTTTAAGTTCTTGAGAACACAGGCTAAGGGAGAAGAAGGAGGAGTGGAGGGTGGAAGGTTGCCCATAGTGAAGGAGGCAAGTTTAAAGAGAAGGGTAGAGACACGGAGAGAAGGGGTGGGGGTTGCTTGCCCCCTGGGAAAGTGGAGAAGGGGTGGGTAGAGACATGGCGAGAAGGGGTGGGGGGTGCTTGTCCCCCTGGAAAGTGGAAAAGGGATACAGACATGGAGAGAAGGGGTGGGGTGAGCAGCCAAAGCAGGCATCCCCACAATTGACTTGCCACCAAGGGAATGTAGGTGAATGACCAAGGCAGGCATCCCCACAGAGATCAGATAACAGTGGAATGTGGGTGAATAATCAGGCAGGTGTCCCCGCAATGATTAAACACCAAGGGAAGGCTGCCTTCCTGACTCTGTGACTGGCGCTGGAGGTTTGGGTCCACAGATAAAATGTGTCACTTTGTCTCTACCAGAAAATGAAAGGAATTGAAATTAAGAGAAGGGAGAGACTGAAGGGTGGTGCCAAGATTGAAAGGAGAAAGAGGTTGAAGGATAGTGAGAGAGGTTGGAGAAGATAGCAAAAAAAGGCCGCTTGCCCGATTTAAAATCGGTGAGATGTTCTTTGGGCTAGTTGATCTGAGGACACAAGGTAGTAGGTGGATCTCTTCACGGAGTGAGGGTGAGGACAGAGGACTAGTCTCCCAAAGAGAGACGGACCTGGGTCTGCAGCACCAAATGTCTCACGTGTGTCCATGTGAAGACAGTCCACCAAACAGGCTTTGTGTGAGCAACAAGGCTGTTTATTTCACCTGGGTGCAGGTGGGTTGAGTCCAAAAGCAGAGTCAGCAAAGTGTGGTGGATTATCATTAGTTCTTATAGGTTTTGGGATAGGTGGTGGAGTTAGGAGCAATATTTGCAGGCAGGGGTTGGATCTCAAAGTACATTCTCAAGGGTAGGGAGAATTACAAAGAACCTTCTTAAGGGTGGGGGAGATTACAAAGTACATTGATCAGTTAGGGTGGGGCAGAAACAAATTACAAGGGTGGCATATCATTAGTTAAGGCTATTTTCACTTCTTTTGCGGATCTTCAGTTGCTTCAGGTAATCTGGATGTATACATGCAGGTCACAGGGGATACGATGGCTTAGCTTGGACTCAGAGGCCTGACAGTCCTTAGGCTGTGCATTGCACAGGGACCTTGGGCCCAGCCCATGAAACCACTTTTTCCTTCTAGGCCTCCAGGCCTTTGATCCAAGGGGTTGCCATGAAGACCTCTGACTTGCCCTGGGAGACATTTTCCCTGTTGTGTTGGGGATTAACATTCAGCTACTCATTACTTATGCAAATTTCTGTATAAGTGATTTGAATTTCTCCTCAGAAATTGAAATTTTGTTTTCTATCACATTGTCAGGCTGCGAATTTTCCAAACATTTATGCCATGTTTCCTTTTTAAAACTGAATGCCTTTAACAGCACCCAAGTCACTTCTTAAATGTTTGGCTGCTTAGAAATTCCTTCTGCCAGATATCCTAAATAATCTCTCTGATGATCAAAGCTCCACAAATCTCTAGGGCAGGCACAAAATGCTGCCAGTATCTTTGCTAAAATATAACAAGAGTCACCTTTTCTCCAGGTCCCAACAAGATCCTTATCTCCATCTCAGACCACCTACCCTGGATTTTATTGACCATATTATTATCAACATTTTGGTCAAAGCCATTCAACAAGTCTCTAGGGAGTTCCAAACCTCCCACATTTTTCTTTCTTTGACAAATCCCTACAAACTGTTTCAACCCCTGCCTGTTATCCAGTTCCAAAGTTACTTCCATATATTCAGGTATTTTTTTTTTTCAGCAGCACCCCACTCTAGTGGTACCAACTTACTGCATTAGTCTGTTTTCACGCTGCTGATAAGGACATACTCAAGACTGGGTAATTTATGCAGCAAAAAGGTTTTAATGGACTTGCAGTTCCATGTGGCTGGGAAGCCTCCCAATCATGGCAGAAGGCAAGGAGGAGTTAGTAACATCTTACACGGATGGCAGCAGGCAAAAAGAGCTTGTTCAGGGAAACTCTCCCTTATAGAACCATTAGCTCTTGTGAGATTTATTCACAATCATGACAACAGCACAGGAAAGACCTGCCCCCATGATTCAATTACCTCCCACCAGGTGTCTCTCACATCATGTGAGAATTCAAGATGAGACGTGGGTGGAGACATAGCCAAATCATATCACTTCACCTCCTAGGTTAAAGTGATTCTCATGCCTCAGCCAACTGAATAGCTGGGACTATAGGTGTGTGCTGCCATGCTTAGCTAATTTTTGTAATTTTAGTAGAGATGGGGTTTTGCCATATTGGCCAGTGTGGTCTCAAACTCCTGGCCTCATGTGATCAGCAACCCTCGGCTTCCCTATGTGCTGGATTTATAGGCATGAGTCACCACACCCAGTCTCCCAAAGTCTTTACTCGTTCTAGAATTAACCCAAAAGCCCAAGCCCAAAGTCTCATCTGAGACAAGGCAAGTCCCTTTCACCTACAAGCCTGTAAAATAAAAAACAAGTTAGTTATTTCCAAGATATAATGGGGGTACAGGCATTGGGTTAATGTTTCTATTCTGAATGGGAGAATTTGGCCAAAATAAATTGGCCACAGGCCCCATGCAAGTCTGAAACCTAGTTGGGCAGTCATTTAATCTTAAAACTCCAAAATCTTCTTTCACTCCATGTCTCACATCCAGGGCATGCTGCTGTAAGGGATGGGCTCCCATGACCTTCGGCAGCTTTGTCCATGTGGCTCTGCAAGGTACAGCCCTTGTGGCTGTTTCCTTGGGCTAGTATTGAATGCCTGCAACATTTCCAAGCACATGATGCAAGCTGGCAGTGGATCTACCATTCTGGGGTCTGTAGGAAGGTGGCCCTATTCTCACAGTTTCACTAGGCAGTGTCCCAGTGGGAACTCTGTGTGGGGGCTCCAACCCTACACTTCCCCTCTGAATTGCCCTAATAGAGGTTCTTCATGAGGGTTCCACCCCTGCAGCAGACTTCTGTCGGGATATCCAGGCATTTCCATACATCCTCTGAAATTTAGGCAGAGGTTCCCAAACCATAACTCTTTTCTTCTGCACACTGAAGGCCTGACATCATATAGAAACTTCCAAGGCTTGGGGCTTACACCATCTGAAGCAACAGCCTGAGCTGTACCTTGGCCCCTTTTAGCCACAGCTATAGCTGGAGCTGCTGGGACACAGGTCACCAAGTCCTGAGGCTGCACAGAGCAGAAGGCCCTGGGCCCAGCACATAAAACAATTTTCCGTCCTAGATTTCTGGGGTTGTGATGGGAGGGGCTGCTGCAAAGATCTCTGACATGCCCTGGAGAGATTTTCCCCATTGTCTTAGCTATTAACATTTGAGTCCTCTTGCAAATATCTGCAACCAGCTTGAATTCCAATTATTTCCCACAAAATGGGTTTTTCTTTTTTATGAAATGTTCAGGCTGCAGATTTTCCAAATTTTTATGCTCTTCTTCCCTTTTAAACTTAAGTTCCCATTTCAAACAATCTTTTTATGAACACATGTGAATGAATGCTTTCAGAATCAGCCAAGTCACCTCTTGAATGCTTTGCTCTTTAGGATTTTTTTCTGCTAGGTATCATAAGTCATCTCTCTCAAGTTCAGAGTGCCACAGATCTTTAGGCCAGGGACAAAATGCTGCCACTATGTTTGCTAAATCTTAGCATGAGTGACATTTACTCCAGTTCCCAAGAAGTATCTCATCTCCATCTGAGACCACCTCAGCCTGGACTTCATTGTCCATATCAGTATCAGTATTTTGGTCAAAACCATTCAAAAAGTCTCTAAGAAGTTCCAGACTTTCCCACATGTTCCTTTCTTCTTCTGAGCTCTCCAAACTGTTACAGCGTCTGCCCCTTACCCAGTTCCAAAGTCGCTTCCATATTTTCAGGTTATGTTTATGGGAGTATCTCACTTTGCCAGTACCAATTTTCTGTATTAGTCCATGCTCACACTGCTATAAGGATACTACATGAGATTTATAAAGAAAAAAAGTTTAATTGACTTGCAGTAATTGACTCACAGGTCTGCATGTCTAGGGAGTCCTCAGGAAACTTACAATCATGACTGAGGTGAAGGGGGAAGCAAGGCACCTCTTATAGTGCAGCATGGTAGAGATTTAGAGAGAGAGAAAGAGAGAGAGAGAGAGAGAGGGAGGGAGAGAGAGGTAGGGAGAGAATGCAGGGAAAACTGCCACTTTTAAACCATCAGCTCTCATGGGAACTCCCTCATTATCATGAGAACAACATGGGGGAAAACCATCCCCATGATCCAATCACCTCCTACCAGGCCCCTCCCTTGATATGTAGGGATTAAAATTCAAGATGAGATTTGGGTGAGGACACAAAGCCAAACCATAAGAGCCTCATTAGGGAAGGAAACCTCACCATAAGCTAAGTTTGGTGAGATGTCCCAGAATTCAGAAAAGCAGCAAGGAGTTGATATGATATTGATTCCATGATGTAATACAAAGTGAAAGAAGAATAATACCAATAATAATATCAACAAGGATATAATTTTATTCATAAGTGCTACATATTTGGAATTCATTTGTATCATCACATTAATTATGATAACACTCCTAGGAGTCGGAAGATATTATTCTTTGTACTATTATTATTTCATCTACTTTATAATTGAGGAAACTGAGGTTTTACACACATTAAGAAAATGGCCTAATATCACTTTGCATTTAAATGGCAGTGACCAGCTTCTTAACACTAACTACATTTCCCCAAGCTGTCCACCTGCAGAAAGAAATTTTTCAGAGGCAAGAAATTTGATGAACCTGACTGAAAAAATGTGTACTAGGATTGACTACAGAGAGACTAAGCTGTTGAGAACTGTCAGTACTAGAAGTTCTCACTAGAGAGACAAGTTCTCTCTAGTACTAGAGGTTCTCTAATGAGAGCCATTGTTAATAGAAAACCTTCGAAAAGCCTTACTAGAAGATGATGTTAGTTATGAAGCTCCTAAACACTTGCAACTCAAAATATAGTTTCCAGACTAGTTAATCATGTTTGTTATAAATTCAGAATCTCACAGCCCACCCTAGTCCCACTGAAACTGTATTATACCAGATTTTATTAATTTGCATAAAATAACTAGATGATCCACATAGAAAATAAAGTTTGAGAAGCCTGCCAAACATATCACCCATTGAATGTCATCTGAGATGGAAAATTACAGCTTTGTTTTCAATTTAACAAGATGATGTGGGGTGGGAATTGTTTAGATGAAAGTTTAACCTTTATAGAAATGTAATTACATTGGTATTGAGAAAGGACACTCGAATTTGGCACAAGAAAGTCAGTGCCACTGTCTTTGACAGAAATTTCTAATAGTGAACATATACCACATGTGTGGAGTTAGTTAACAATCCATGAGGTTTTATCCTGTCTATGAAGAAGCTTCTCAAAGGCACATGATACCACTGTGCCTTTTTAAGACAACTCAGATTCATCTTTAAGCAGTCAACCTAAAGTGTAATCAATGAAAAATGTTGTCATGGAGCAGCCAACCTAAAACGTAATCGATGAAATATAATCTGTTCACTTGGGAATTGCAGGTTGAAATGTGGAAAGGATGATGCCATAACAACAAATGTAAACTGAAAGTTGATGGTCTCAATAGAGTCTTGAAAAATGAAAGTTAGAAAGTAAGAATTTGTCATTGTCTTTTTAGCACCATTCAGAGGAGAAGGTGTCTTCACCAGTCACCAAAAATATTCCTCCACTGGACAGCTACATCTATTTACAACAGACAGTGTCTCACCAATGCTCTACTGCTTGATGAATGACTGCTTAAGGCCACTCAACTATTTCTGTTCTAATCCCAAATTCATCAAGCAAACTTTTCTGATTTTAATTCCCCTCCTTGGGTCAGTTTCCCAACTGGTAAGAAGATGCATTTACCAGATGGTGTATAAATCCAATCCTGGTTATAAATTATTTAAATGGCTTTCTTTTACAAATCTCTTTGGGCAAATTTGGGTGGTGTTAACCCTATCAAGCTGATCTAAAGATTCAAAAATTGCTAAAATGAGACATTAAACCTTAGATGAAGAGTAGCTTTGATTGTGTTCAAAATTCTAAAAGAGTTGGTCTAAAATAATTGATCAACATTAATCATTTAATCTATTCAACTATTTTTTAGTCAGTAATAGTATAGAACTTTGTACTGACAACAAACATACTAGATCTGTGCAGTCTAAAATAGAGAAAATGTGGTATGCATACTCCAGATAAAACTGTGCCTCCACAACTTCCACCCTGTTCTTAGTAACACTGAGGCAGGAGCTGAGTGCTCCGGGTGTTGTGGAGAAAGCCATTACTGTATTTTGTCTATGCCACAGTAAATAAATTATTTTGCTCTGGGATTAAACAGGGAGTTAAAGAGTTCCTGATTCTCCAAATGGGACAGCCTCACCACTGACCTTCATAACATCATTAGAAGATTGAAAGGGGTGTGGCTGTGCATTTTCTCTCATCGCTAGTATTTCTGGGCCTGAAGTGGGATGTTGATATCTTCTTTGCTGTCATCCTGGCTTGTCTGGGACCTAAGGATTTCCTGGGACCTGGGATTTTCCATGCTAAAATCGAGAAAGTCTGAGGCAAACTAGAATGAGTTGATTATCCTACTTCACTGCCACTTTTGAATCATTCTCTTTTCTTTCTTCATATAATCCCCTAGCTTTCTCATCTCATCTTAGACTGCCCATAACTCTTTCTTACTGCAGTCAACTGCAGCAGTGCTTTTCAAACTATCTGTGAAGGACCAATCTCCAGCCTCTAATTTGCTTTGAATAAATATACACAAGAAAACATAGATTACAATGAATAGAATGGGTATAAAATGTAAGTAGAATTTTCTATTATTGCATTACATTGACATAAAAATGGTAAAATTGCTATAAAGTGTGTAAATGGCTACTCTCAATTTCTATACTTACCTTACTATGGGTGAGTAAACACTGAGGACCACATTTTGAGGAACACTTTTTTACATAACCTTAGATTGTTCTCCCTCATCTTTTAAAGACTTTACTTCCTGATTCTCATTATTTTCTCCAAAATTGCCCTTGTCATGATTCTTTGTGATTTCAGTATGTGTGTAAGTGATTCTCTCAACAACCTAGCCTCTCAGGTATCTTACCTATAATAATCTTGTTCTTCACTCTTCCTGAGACTCCCAAGTCTGTGGACAGATTCTAAAACTTGTCATTACCGATATCAATAATTACTTTCTTCTCTGAGTACCATATCCTTCTTTTTCAGGTTACTCTCTTTACTACCTTAGTCGAAACACACACACACCCCCCCCATATAAATGACCAGGTCAAATTGGACATTAAAAAAACAATAGCTTTTCTATGCAGTAAAGATGCTTTTTAAAACAATAACAAAACACAAAACACCTAGAAATAAACCTAACAAGACATTTTCAGGATATGTGTAAACATAATCTAGGATTGTATTGAGACGTAAAATAAAACTTAAACTAGAATGGTATCTTGTTCTTATGTAGAAAAAGCCATATCATTTCATTGAAAATTCAAATGGAAATCACATGTTTAAATCAAAATACCACAGTTTTCCATCCTCCTACCTCTCCTCCTCCATCGTCTACTTCTTGATTTAGATCTTAATAAAGAAAGATTTATGTGTATAAATAATGCATAAAAATAAATGAAAAAATAAATAAGATTTTTTTAGTGGTAGAGAATTACTCCCAAGTAATACTCAGCTGTACTAATGAAAATCATGTGATAATGTATAGAGATTGACAAATCAGTGGAAGAGAAAAGAATACAAAAATAGAGTCATTTATATGGGTTATGTAGTACATGATAAGTATAGGTTTTCAAAAATCCATGATGGGAAAATAGATTACTCAATAAATTGGATTTAGATAACCAGCCATGTTTTGAGGGAAAAAAACAGTAGACTCATGTTTATTAACAAAATAAATGCTAAATAGTACAACTATTCTAAATAATTCACTGTCACCAAAAATTTTTAAAACATTAGACTCCAAATTATGTTTGTAATACATATGGCAAATATATAATTTCGTTATGTTTGAATAGATATTAATAATTTATTAACAAAACAATAATTGTATTAAATGGGCAAATAATCTAGAAAGCCAGTTTGCTCTCTGTTACACACATAAAACATATAAATGACTAACATGTATAAAGGCTTAACTCACTAATTAAAATATGCCAATTAAAACAAAATTTAGCTGCTTTTTTTTAACCCACTACACTTGTAAATATTGAAAAGATTTATAATGTCCTGTATTATTTAAAATTTGGGAAAAATCTGTACTGTCATCTCCCTTTGCTGGAAGCATACACGTGTTTCATGTCAATGTTTGTAGGGAAAGTTTGTAAAATTTCAAAAAAAAAATATTCATTTGAATTTAGTGTACAATATGATTTACCCAACATGTACTCATTAAATGTACAAGGATTTTTATTGTAATACAAAGGATATTTCACCAGATGCATAAATTAAAGTAATATATTAAAATTAATATAATTAATTAAATTAAACTAATTTATGTATATGGTGCAATATCATGGAGCCATTAATAAAGAGAAAGTTATAACTGCAAGGTTTGTCATAAGTATATATGCATAATTATATTTTTAAGCAAAAGCAGCAAGTTGGAGATTATTATATATAGTTTGATTACATTAAAAATAGCATATGCACATGTTTTTATATTTGCATATGCATGCAAAGGAGGGCTGGAAAAATACATCACAGACTGCTAACAATAACCTCAGCTGAGATGAGGAATTAAAACCGTAGTGGGTAGAGAAAGGAGATTTTCATTACTTTATTTTGAACACTTAAATATTTTCCTGAAATTTTTATTATGGCCATATATTACTTTTTAATAAAAGCTACTTAAAATATAGCAGTGAATTAAATGCTGTAATGACCTTTAGTCCTAATTGGATTCCTTAGCAATATAAAATTTGGAATAAATTAGATACATTTTCTCTCCAATAAAGTATGGATTTCAGTAGTCAGTTTAGCAAACTTGTTGTGGAGGCATAAACAGTACGAGTAAGACAAATGTTAATATAACACTTCTGTATCACTTCACAAGGAGCCCCTCCATATTATTGGCCTACAAACTCAATGACTCAGTTAACTTTGTCAGGAATTTATTTATTCTAGAGATAGCGGTAAGTGATTAACATAACTCTATATCAAATATTTAACAAAATAGGTTAAACAAAATCCTCTGATATTCTGGCTCTGGTTTCCTGCTGCTCACCAAGCAAACTTCTTAAGTTGGCTTGTCAAGAACTTCTACTTGTGTTGTAGATTAATAAATTGATATTCTCATTTATACTTCAAGTTTTGCAAACTTGATTAATGTGAGTCTCATCTTCAGCAATTGACTCACTCTGGGAATGTTGACAAAATCAAATTTCTGAGCATATGAAACTAACCCTATACCTTAGACTCAGGTGTCATCTCTAAGGTTCATGTTACTTTTAGAAGAAACCATTCATTCAAATTAAACAGACTTTTGCTGAACACAAAATCTCTAACTGAAATGCCTCATTTCTATTAAATTACAAGCATTATTCAAAGCTTGATCCAAACCTTACCTCTTACATTAAAACTTCCATCATCATAACTGACCTGCCTCTTTTTAATATTTGTGAAATGATTTTCCTTATACTCTTTGGGCATTTATTTCACATTGATTGTATTTTTTCCATTACATGGTTTATATCTGGTACAAAATTAAGCTTGCTAATATCTTTTTCTACAACCGATGTTACCGTCATCATTCTCATCATTCTTTATACTCACTGTGGTTAGAATTTAGTGTATTTTTGTTGATTTAAACCTTCTTGGTTTCCCTCTCCTGCTGTAATCACTCCACTGAACTTATTTTATATAACATATTCCTTATTTAAACATATTCGTTATTTAATGTCTAATTTTTATTTTATATAGTTACCTTTCTTTTTTTCTTTTCCTTTTTTTTTGTAAGACGAAGTCTCGCTCTGTCGCCCAGGCTGGAGTGCAATGGCGCGATTTCCGCTCACTGCAAGCTCCACCGCCTCCCGAGTTCACGACATTCTCCTGCCTCAGCCTCCCGAGAAGCTGGGACTACAGGTGCCCGCCACCACGCCCGGCTAATTTTTTTGTATTTTTGGTAGAGACTAGGTTTCACCATGTTTGCCAGGATGGTCTCTATCTCCTGACCTCGTGATCCGCCGGCCTCAGCCTCCCAAAGTGTTGGGATTACAGGCGCAAGCCACCATGTCCGGCCTATAGTTAACTTTCATAAGTTTTTTTTTTTTCTTTTTGTTTGTATACTCTTTGATTCTGGAAACATTTAATAGTCCATGTAAAATAAATGCTTACTGAGTAATTCAAATGAATTATATACCTTTACATAACTATAAGGATTAGTACCATGTTTTTAATAAAGGAGACCTCTTCTATGAGTATTAAATGAACAGATGTCCATATTAACTTATAGGAGTTCCTCATATAAATTATTTGAATTAAAGTGATCCAGGAATCTTTTAAGATAAGAATTACTATATTTGCTTTAAAGAGAAACAAACAAACAAAAAATCCAAGCCTGATTTGGAGATCAGGTTCACACTAAAGAGTGGTACTAAGCAGATGATAATCAAGGAGGCATTTACCTATCAGCAGTGCAATAATTCTTTTATTTATCTGCTGCCTATCTACTTCCAGGGTTACGGAAACTGTTTTGTGAATTGATGTATTCTTTTTACGTATTTGAAAAGCTACACTAACTTTTGTTAATTATCTTCCTTACTGTGACTCAGAAAAAAACAATCCTACCTGAAATGATGGTCAGGACTGAATAGAGTAAGGAATACCCTATAGAAATAGTACTTCCTATAGACTCTGTCTAGTGTTCTGACTTTATTGGTATTTGGGTCACCTTGCTTTATGGAATTTGATTATCTTTGGCCACATATTAATCAGGTTATAAAAGTATAAATGTGATACACTGAACCTGCATAAAGAAAAAAGTCAAAAACAATAGATGCTGGTGAGGCTGCCAAGAAACAGGAATGCTTATACAATGTCGGTGGGAATGTAAATTAGTCCAGTCATTGCGGAAAGCAACCTGGCAATTTCTCAAAGAACAGAAAATAGAGCTACCATTTGACACTGCAATCAAAATACTTAGAACATACCCTCCCAAAAAGGAATCATTCTACCAAAAAGACACATACACACATATGTTAATCTCTATGCTATTTATAGTAGCAAAGACATGGAATCAACCCAGGTGCCTGTCAATGGTAGATTGGATAAATAAAATGGGGTACATATACATACATATACACAATGGAATACCATGCAGCCATAAAAAAGAATGAAATCTGATGCAACATCAGTGGAACCGGTGGTCACAATCCTAAGCAAATTAATGGAGGAACAGAAAACAAAATATCACATGTTATTACTTATAAGTGGGAGTTAAACATAGTGGACCTGGATATAAATACAGGAAAAATAGATACTGTGGACTACTAGAAAGTAGAGGTGGTAGCTGCATTTAAAAATTACCTATCAGGTACTGTGCTTACTAACTAGGTGGTGGTATCTGTACGCCAAACCTCAGCATCATGCAATATTCCCATGTAACAAATCTGCACATGTACTTTCTGTATCTAAAATCAAAGTTGAAATTTTTTAAAAAAGAGAACATTTCTGTAGAAAGCATAAATTAATTACTTCTAAAATTCTATTTAGGCAATTAGTTCTCAAATTCATTTACCAGTTACCTTTAGGGTATTAATTGTCAGAGAGGATTAATTCATGCATTTATAAAGTTTACATTTTCTATTTATATTTGTCTCTATAATCATTGTTCATTTCTACCCCTCACTTAGGCTAAAAAATCAACTAGTTTCTCAACAAACTTTCCTCTATTTTGCAAGTTGAAAAACTGGGTACCATCTTATCTTTTTCTTGGACACTTCTGTCATAATCTTTTTCTCAGAAATGATAGCTGAACTCTGAAGTGCTTTCCTGCTGCTGCTGTAACAACTTGTCTTTTTGAATGTCAACATGCTAAGGAATTGAGAGACAGCTGGCTGTTTGCTCTTCATTGAGAGGAGCGTTGGGTTAACAAATCCTCCAGTATATGAGGTACCAATGCATGTGAGTTATAGTGGTCTCACTTGGCTTCCTGATGACAGTCCCCTATTTAGGACTTTGTAGAAGTCAAGGAGTGATAGGAAAAAGGAGGTACAGGGGAAGCAAGAAGATTTTAATAAATAGGCAGTAGGTTTCAGATCAGCATATGCCTTTTGATATGGTTTGGCTCTGTGTCCCTACCCAAATCTCATGTCAAATTATAATCCCCAAGTGTTGAGAGAGGGACCTGGTGGGAGAGGTGATTGGATCATAGGGTTGGTTTTCCCCAGGTTTTTCTCTCGATAGTGAGTTCTCATGAGATCTGATGGTTTAAAAGTGTGTGGCAGTTCCTCTTCCTCCTATCACCATGTAAGATGTGCCTTGCTTCCCCTTTGCCTTCTGCATGATTGTAAGTTTCCTGAGGCCTCCCCAGCCATGCAGAACTGAGTCAAACAAGTCTCTTTTCTTTATAAATTGCCCAGTCTCAAGGCATTCTTTACAGCAGTGTGAGAACAGACTAATACGAAAATTGGTAACAGGGAAATGGGGTACTGCTATAAAGATACCTGAAAATGTGGAAGTGACTTTGGAACTGGCTATTGGGCAGAGGTTAGAACAGTTTGGAGGGCTCAGAAGACAAGAAGACATAGGAAAGTTTGGAACCTACCAGAGACTTGCTGAATGGTTTTGACTAAAGTGCTGGTAGTGATATGGACAATGAAGTCCAGGATGAGGTATTCTCAGATGGAGATGAGAAACTTATTGGGAACTGGAGTAAAGATCACCCTTGCTATGCTTTAGCAAAGAGACTGGCAAAATTTTGCCTCTGCCCTAGAGATCTGTGGAATTTTGAACTTGAGAGAGATGATTTACAGTATCTGGCAGAAGAAATTCCTAAGCAGTAAGTGTTCAAGAAGTGACTTGGCTGTTCCTAACAGTGTACAGTCATATGTATTCACAAATAGATAGTCTGGAGTTGAAACTTCAGTTTAAAAGGGAAGCAGGGCATAAATGTTTGGAAAATTTGCAGCCTGACCATGTCATAGAAAAGAAAAACTCATTTTCTGGGGAGAAATTCAAGCCGCTGGCTGCAGAAATTTGCATAAATAAAGAGAAGCTGAATGTTGATAACCAGACAATGGAGAACATGCCTCAGGAGCATCTCAGGGATCTTTATAGCAGTCCCTCCCATCAGAGACAGGGAGGCCTAGGAGGAAAAAATGATTTTTTGGCATAGGCCCAGGACCCTGATGCTCTGTGCAGCCTTGGGAACTGGTGCCTTGTGTCCCAGCTGCTCCAGCTCCAGGCATGGCTAAAAGTGGCCAGGGTACAGCTTGAACAATGGCTTCAGATGGTGCAAACCCAAAGCCTTGGTGTCTTCCACGTGGTGTTGGGCCTGTGGTTTCACAGAAGGCAAGAGTATGGGAGCCTGCACCTAGATTTCAGAGGATGTATAGCAATGCCTGAATGTCCAGGTAGAAGTTTGCTGCAGGGGTGGAGCCCTCACAAAGAACTTCGACTAGTGCTGTGCTGAAGGAAATGTGGGGTTGGAGCCCCTACACAGAATCCCACATGGGCAGTGCCTATTGGAGCTGTAAGGAGAAGGCCTCCATCCTCCAGACCCCAGAAAGGTAGATCCACCAAAAACTTGTACCATGTGCCTGGAAAAGTTGCAGGCACTCAATATCAGCCTATGAAAGCAGCTGTCAGGGCAGTACCCAGCAGAGCCACAAGGATGGAGCTTCCTAAGGGTGTGGGAGCCCACCCCTTGCATCAGTATTCCCTGGATGTGAGACATGGAGTCAAAGGAGATTTTGGAACTTTATGACTTAATGACTGCCCTGCAGGGTTTTGGACTTGAATGGGACCTGCATGCAGCCTCTTTGTTTTGTCCAATTTCTTCCATTCAGAATGGGGACATTTACCCAATGCCTGTACCCCCATTGTATCTTGGAAGTAACTAACTTGTTTTTTATTTTACAGGTTCATAAGCAGAAGAAACTTGCCTTGTCTCAGATGAGATTTTGGACTTGGACTTTTGGGTTAAAGTTGAAATGAGTTGAGACCTTGGTGACTGTTGGGAAAGCATGATTGGTATTGAAATGTGAAAAGGGTATGAGATTTTGGAGAGGCCAGGGGAAGTATGATATGGTTTGGCTCTGTGTCCCCACCCATATCTCATATCAAATTGTAATCTCCTCATGTCTGGGAAGGACCTGCTGAGAGGTGATTGGATCATAGTGGTCATTTCTCCCATGCTATTCTCATGATAGTGAGTGAGTTCTCATGAGATCTGATGGTTAAAAAGCATGTGGAAGGTTCCCTCTTCCTCCTGCCACCACGTAAGATGTGTCTTGCTTCCCCTTTGCCTTTCACCATGATTGTAAGCTTCCTGAGGCCTCCTCACCCATGCAGAACTGTGAGTCAATTAAACTTCTTTTCTTTTTAAATTACCCAGTCTCAGGATATTCTTTATAGCAGTGTGAGAATAAACTAATACACACCACTCAAAGTGGAATCAATGCCCTGTAACAGGATCCTAAACACCTTTTCACTCCCCTCTCTCTCCTGCCTCAGCACAGATATCAACGTGGTGAACTATATGCACTTTATTCAATGTAGTGTGGAGGAGAGGGGAAAAGTGAATATAAATGGAAAGGAAGGCCCCAAAATGGCACATCTATGATCTTTGGCTTTGATTTAAGTGGTTAGTATGAAAGCCACAGTTATTTTAAAAAAAAGAAAAAGAAAAGAAAAAGAATTTTGTCCAAATTTGGAGTTGTTAAAGGCTTTTACAGGCTGAGTAAAAAAGGCTTTTGTGAAGAAAAAAAAAATTACAGTGTAAATTTTGAGAAGGGAAATTGGGAAGTGGACAGTTGTATCTGGTTCTGGGGCTACCTCCTAAGAGTGCTGGATATGTACTCTGCAGAAGGGCATCGCATTTAGGAATGTGCCATTTGTATCTTAAATACTTATTAACACATATGAGCATGTAGGTTTCCAGGCTATGTCCACGTAAGAAGAAATGCCTTCCACATAAGCCTGTACTTGCATAGATGACTGTGTACACAAACCATGTTCTGGGCCTCTACTGAAGTTACTTCCTTCACCGCTGATGCTCTCAAATACTCACATTCTCCACCCTTCTCACCACGAATATAATTGACCCTTACATAATTGTCTGGTTTTGTCACCTTGGGCCAGGGCTAGCAGTAATCTCAGACTTGCATGCTGTGTGCTGCATCTATTGTACCAAAGAGGAGTGTGAGCCAGTGAGAGTTACTACAAAGACCTCAAATGCCTCCATTTACTCTCCAAATATATCTGTGTAAGCTTTGGTAACAGTATGAGTTAATGATTCCAACCCTATCAAATGTGTGGAAGACTAACTGTAAATAAATAACTCAGAATGGTTTCCTTCCATTGTCCCAAATAATTTGATATAACCTATTCAGTAAAGGAATAAAACAGGCCAATAACTTGGCTTCATCAAAATGTCAGAGTTGAAACCCTGGAATTATTTTAAAGTTTTATCTCCTCGGGAGATGGAGCTTGCCTTGAGCCGAGATTGTGCTACTGCACTCCAGCCTGGGCAACAGAGCGAGACTCTGTCTCAAAAAAAAGTTTTCTTTCCTCCACCCCTTATTTTCAATCATTTCCATGTCCTGTAAATTCTACCTCCTAACTACTTCTCCAATCTATTCATGCTTCTCCAATCATTTATTTATTAAATCATTTATTTGAGATTTATTTTAAATTCTCAGAATTGTGTACATTATTTCCTATATTTTTATACCAGGTTGTTTTATTCTCTGTTTTTGTTTACCACCAGTCTGTGATATTTTTCAATAAACCCCGTGAAAGGGAGGGAAGTGTGGAGAGAAAGAAGAGGAAGAGGAGGAGAGAAAATGAATGCTTATTTTGTTCACTGTACTTCCATAATGTGTCACATTGCCTTACATGTAGTGGGTGAACAAAGCATGTTTTGAATACACATATGTGTGGAAGAATAAAAGGCTGCATGCATAATTGGAAAGAGGTATTCAGGTTCACTATCCTGCAGGATGTTGCCATAGAGACTTTACACATGTAAATCTAAGCATGTTACTTTCAATCTTAAACTTTCTTACTCCGCGGCCTTAAATATGAGGCCTACCTGATGTGGGATCTATGAACGTATTTTAACTTAGCTTTCACCATCATTCCACACACCTAGTATCCAGCTCACTCTCAACCATTTGTTTTTGCCCTCCTCTGAAAACATCACTTGATTTCTCATCTCATGAGTTTATATGTAATATTATTTTTGTCCAAAGACACCTATACCAATTAGTTAAACATTCTCCTCATAAAGGAATTTGAACACATTGTTTACCTCTATCATAGGGCTACTGAGTCTATTGTGATTTCTGGTTCAGCATCAACCCCTAATTCAGAAGATGAGTACTTCCAAGGTAAGAACAGAGTTGCTGTATGCTTAGGGGTTTGTAGACTTCCCTTCACTTAGTATATTGTTATATTGTTATTGGATTTAAAAAATAAATGGACCAACACATATAGCACAAAAGATGCATTGGTGCATTCAGGTTCTTGAATGAGGTTTAATTTATGGTAGACATCTACCATTACATTGAAGGTCTTCTCTTTTTCTTTTTCCTGGTATCCGGTTAATTAAATTATAGTTTTCATGTAAGGAAACTGATAGTTGACACTTGAGAAAATTGAGAATTAATAATTCCATCTTGACTTGTTTATACAAATAAAAATTAAATGTATTTCCAACCAATGTTTGGGATAATATGGCCACAGATGTTTCTCAGAAAATAGTACTTACTGCACTCACTTGCATATATTTTAGCTTGCATTTTTTCCTCAAAAAGTACTACCAATAATTACAGATGCATATTCAAAATACAAACCAATAATCTGACTCTACAAGAATATAAACCATTTTGGCAAATCTGGTATTTTATCTGTACAAAATTGGACCAGTTTATTCACTTCTCAGAGTCTCAATTTCCTTGAATGTAAACTAGTGATAGTAACATCTAAGTTACAAGGTCAGTTATGAGGATGATGATGTATTTGATGTCATTTGTTAAACACTTGTTATGTGCCAGTTTCTATGATAAATAATTAGTATGACCTATTTAGTCACTATCATACCTCAATGTATTATTGTCTTCTCTATGTGTGTATAAAAAGATAGTTGCCAATATCGTGAAAATGGCCATACTGCCCAAGGTAATTTATAGATTCAATGCCATCCCCATCAAGCTACCAATGAGTTTCTTCACAGAATTGGAAAAAACTGCTTTAAAGTTCATATGGAACCAAAAAAGACCCGCAACTCAAGACAATCCTAAAGTCAAAAGAACAAAGCTGGAGGCATCCGTTACCTGACTTCAAGAAACTATACCTACAAGGCTACAGTAACAAAACAGCATAGTACTGGTACCAAAACAAGAATATAGACAAATGGAACAGAACAGAGTCCTCAGAAGTAATACCACACATCTACAGCCATCTGATCTTTGACAAACCTGGAAGGAAACAAGAAATGGGGAAAAAGGATTCCCCTATTTAATAAATGGTGCTGGGAAAATTGGCTAGCCATAAGTAGAAACTGGATCCTTTCCTTACTCCTTATACAAAAATTAATTCAAAGATGGATTAGAGACTTAAATGTTAGACCCCTAATACCATAAAAATCCCTAGAAGGAAAACCTAGGTAGTACCACATTCAGGACATAGGCATGGGCAAAAGAACTTCATGTCTAAAACACCATAGCGGCAGCAAAGCTAAAATTGACAAATGGGATCTAATTAAACTAAGAGCTTCTGCACAACCAAAAGAAACTACCATCAGAGTGAACAGGCAACCTACAGAATGGGAGAGAAAATTTTTGCAAGCTATTCATCTGATAAGGGGCTAATATCCAGAACCTACAAGAACTCCAAACAAATTTACAAGAAAAAACAAACAACCCCATCAAAAGTGGGCAAAGGATATGAACAGACATTTCTCCAAAGACATTCCTTACAGCCAACAGACATATGAAAAATGCTCTCATCATCACTGGCCATCAGAGAAATGCAAATCAAAGCCACAATGAGATACCATCTCACCAGTTAGAATGGCGATCATTAAAAAGTCAAGGAAACAACAGGTGCTGGAGGATGTGGAGAAATAGGAACACTTTTACACTGTTGGTGGGATTGTAAACTAGTTCAACCATTATGGGAAACAGTATGCAAAGCTGATTCCTCAAGGATCTAGAATTCGATGCACCTGTAACCCAACCATCCCATTACTGGGGATATACCCAAAGAGGATTATAAATTATGCTGCTATAAAGATACATGCTGCGTATGTTTGTTGCAGCTTTTATTACAATAGCAAGACTTGGAATCGCCCAAATGTCCATCAGTGACGGGTGGATTAAAATCCTTCTGTTCTCTCATGGTGGGCAGGTCCTGGACTCAGACCATCCTTGGGGCCTATCATGGGGGAGGAGGAGGGAGGGAGGGATTGCATTGGGGAGTTGCTACCTGATGTAAATGACTTGAGGTTGATGGGTGCAGCAGACCAACATGGCACAGAGCCTTACATATGTAGCCAAACCTGCGTTATGCATGTGCCCTACAGCAAGAAGTATAATAACGTACAATAAATTAAAAAAAAAGAATAAAATATCTTACATGATTAAAAAAAAAAAAAAAAAAAACAAGATAGTTGCCTAAGATTTTATAGCAAGTAAGTGATAGTGTTAAAGCACAGACTAATCAGTAGTAGTACTTAATTGTACTACATTATGGTAAAATTTCCATGGCAAATACTTTCATGAAAAATATACCTACTTTCTACATGATTATGTCCACTGGGAAGAAAGTATTGATTTTTAAATAAAATTCCCTCCTGAGAAACTAATAAATATGATTTATTAATGGATTATATAACTGCTTTCACTTCTTTCTCCTTGAAGAGGGTTATTATGTGGATTTCTTTCTTATTTTACCATAGGGAGTTAACATTCTATTACTTATTTAGTTCAGGTACCACAAAATGTAATATTGTAAAAGTGCATTGAAATATCATAGGTAGAAAGCACGTAATTAATGTTGTTTCAGCTGTGTTCTACTGAGTGAAACAATGTGTTTCCTAACTAAAAACAATTTTGACTTTTAAAATCTATCCATCGTCTTATATATAGTTATGTTATTCACAAACTTTCCCTGCTTTTGTTATTTCTTAACAAAATTTAAACTGGTCATATTTCCACCCACCACAAAGAAAATGGTTAGATAACATTATGCTGGAATAGGACTAATACCTCCCGAGGGTCTCTTTGAGGTACACAAAATTTATCATTTGCAATTTCTTTTAGTTATGTACGGTTTATGAATCATCATCATCATCATCATTTACTTTGGAAGCATTTTTATTGCTATTTTTTAAATTGTGTGGGCTCCAATTTTGTCATCTACCTACGTGTATTCCTGGACAAAAAGCTGTAGAACAATGTGCTGTCTCACAGTGTGCAACAAAGCTTACTCTGAATTCTCTTGTGTCCAGGAGGTAGTGTGGTGATGGAGGCAAGGCATTGAATGAGAGAGAAAAGAAAACAGGAAACAGGAAAAAGTAAAATAAAGTTCTAAAATATGTCAGAAATGTTAATTCCAAAACCATATACATTATTTCATTACCAAAACACAACACAACCCACCTCTTATTAACTTTTTTAAAAGGTAGAACTATTGAATATTTCATTTTGCTACTTTACTATAAAAATTTTAATCAAGCCAAATATACTTGGGAAAAATAAGGGAAACTTAAGCATAATTCATTGAAGTAATAAAACGTTGAAATTGTAGTTGAATCCCACTGTCTAATTATCTATAGTCACTTCAGAGTTAACCATACCTGTGTATCAGTCAGAATAGGCTAGATAGTAAACTATTCTTCATACCACACTCATGTAAAACAACAGCAGTTTTGTTTCACTTGTGTAAAGGGCCATGCCTACCGAGGCATTTAGAGACCCAGAACAACAAGGCAACCACCATTTACACTTCAACAGTCTCCATGAAAGACTGTTATATACAAAATAAATGATGTTATTTTCAGCAATATCCTGATGTTCCCATTTACCCAAAAAGCATGAGCTAGCACAGACCTACATGTTCTTAGATGGTGTAAGTACCAGAAATGTTGGCGAACAGCAATAATGACTGTTTTATTCCAATGTTGCTGTTTACATTTCTAATGCATACATTCATGTATATTAACTCCTTCTCCAAATATACTGCATGTGTCATCTCTTTTGAAACTTTACATAAAGTGCATTTTACTCTATTATTTTTCTTCCTCCAATTTGTTTTACTTTTTTATTATTTCTACATTTATGACATTATGTTACATGTAGCTCAGATTTTTTTTTTTCATTGAAAAAGATCACATTTTTATTTGTCCAGTTTTCTGTTCATGGATATTTCAGATATTTTTTCTTTTTTTTTTGATTATTAAAATACCTAAATATTTTTGTACATGAAGCCGTATAAAATTATGTAAAATGTTCTATAGAATATAAAATGTATAATAGTGTTTTGGGGTGCTAACAAACACATTATTCATATTTACTAAATAAGATCAAATTATGCTTTAATCTGCTTGGAATTAATTTTTGCATATTTTAGGAAATAATGATTCAATTTTAAAAGTTTAGAGATTAAAATCCATCTAGTAGTTTCTTCTTTCCCCATTAATGCAGTGTCACTCCTATCATATATTGTTTACTTATTAATATTATCCTTTTCTTAAGGTTTCTATTTTGGCTAATGTACAGCATATCTTTGTTTGTATCAAATCTATGCTACATTCACAACAAGTATATGTACGTTTTGATATCTGGTTGTACATTATTAATATTTTGTTTCATTTATTCAAAATTGCTTTGGTGATTGTTGGTCCTATGATACCCTTTGTATCACCTGGATGAGATCTATCATAACAATAGATAATTTGATTCAAAGATTGATAAGGGAGATATAGAAAGAAAGGGGGGAAAGGAAAGATAGGAGTCAGTTCCTCAGCTTTCTCTTTCTGGGCATTTATTTATATATTTATTGAGAAAATATTAATTGAGACTTGGCTGTCAAGTAACAGTTTCTAATAAGGATTCCCAGTTGGAGTTAAATTTGAACCAATATGTGATAAGGAAGCGGGAGTTAATTAGAAAACTAAATGAAGGAGAAATGAGGCATGAGAAAATAGTGCAGGCAAAGAGATTGAAAGAATTTTAGAATTCTGGAGATTTCAAGCTTAACATCTTTATAATTACTTTTTTTGCCTTACGAAGCACATGTCTACTATTTCTTTTAAAGTTTATTGTTTTATTTTATTTTAAGAAATTCAATAATCACCAATTTTGCTAACCTTGTAATACCAGGAATTTTATAATATACTGAAATTTGTGGCCCACTCATTTGGGATTTACTGACTTGGAGATTCAGTAGCCCTGATTTTTGTGAAATATCCTTCTACCTTTACTCCTGATTACAAATAACAATTTTTGTCAGTTTACTTCAAAAAGTATTAAAGTTTCAAATATAGTTCATGTAAGCACCTGCCTTTGAATTCTCTGACTAGATTTAAATTTTGGTTGTATTTATTTGTATATTTTCTAATACATTTATATGTATATGTTTTCTCCAATCTAAACCTATATTTAGCCATCTTTACATTAGTTGTCCAGATGCATGCTGGCTTCTATTATGCTAATTTTAACAGGAACTATCTGCTCTTCATTTGACAGCAATATATACACCCAAACCAGGGATTTGTGGCAACCCCCTAATCCAACGCAAACTAATGGTCTCAGTGGAGCCTATAAGATCTGGTGAGTTTATGTCCCATGAGTTGTACTCATGCATATTTTGGGCTCAGCTTTATGCAGTACGTAAGGCCTCATAATAATTATTCTCAGAATGTCCCAAGTTTGGATTAATAATTATACTGACAGTGCACAGGAGTTTGGAAAGCAATTTAAAGGTGACAATAATATATTTCCATATTAAAATATTAAGGCCTAAATATTTGTATAAAGCAAACCACAGGAATGCCTTAACAGTGCCTGAGGAAATCTTTAAACTATAATAAAGGACATAGAAGATGGTCTGAATAAATGGAGAGGCATGCAATGATCTTGGATGGTCCAATTAATTTTATAATGATGTCAATGTTTACAAAATTTATTTTTAGATATTTTGGTAATTTTTTGTGAAATTTGATAACCATACTAAAATGTATATAGAAAATGTAAGGCGCCTGCATAGCTCACTAAAAATTAAGGCAGAAGACTTCACTGGATGTTGATGGGGAGATGGTTCACTAAACAGCACTAGTTTTCTACCTAACACTGTAACAGAAGTGGACTTCATATTAAATAGACTTTAGGTTAAACTATGGGTAAGCTTAAATTAACATTGAAATTAATAGAAGAAAAGGTAAACAAATGTATTTGTGACCCATCTCTCTTTCCCCCTTTGCACTCTTTTGTCTCATTTTGATTCTCTTCTGCTTTCTCTTCTTCCTTCTTAAGCCACTGATTTAAGCCGTTTAAAAGGAGAACTAAAACACTTGCTCAATTCAGTTGCAATGTCAATCAATCTTGATTGCATTGTTGATGAGTTGAATAAGTGTTTTATGGTGACCCTAGAGTAAGAAGAAATATAATATTATTAAATACCAACATATTTGTTTAGTCCTATTACAGTTTTAAAAACTATAATTTCATTTGTTTCTTTTAATTATTGCACATACATTATACAATAGGTTAAGTGTCTAAATTTAAGTGAAATTAAGTCATCCTATACATATGAGTTTGATTATAAATTAAATGATTTATTCAGGAAAAAAATTGTATCTCATGTCAACATGTATTATCTTGTTTATTCCAACAGGGAGCACAGTTTCAAGTTGTTTTTCCAGTAGTAGAAAGAGATTTTAGCTCCATAAGAGCCACAAACAGAATGACACAAAACTTGTTCACAAAAGAATATACTTGTGACTATGATCTCATTATTAATTGTGTGGCATGCTTTAAGTTAACAAGGCATAGCCTAAACAATTCAGAATTGTATTGACATATTAGAAATACTCTGTTTTTTGCACATCAGGAAAAATAAATAGTCCTGAGCTCTGTTTACTCACTTTTATGAGGTTTTCACTGCCATTCTTTGTGTCAAGGGAATTCGTAGGCTCTTGGCACCAGTTCCAACCTAATCTTCAATGTCCTCTTCACTCTCTAGGAACTTAACTTTGGTTTCTCATTCCCTGTATTTCTTGGTGGCTGAGAGAGCTCAGGACGTTGACTCAGTTTAAAATTCAAGTATTTATTGAAATATTTTCTTCATCATATAGCCTAAAACAATGCTGAATGATGGCATGTCTCCATACCCATGACTATCCAGCCCAGGCCAGTGCTGAAGCTGTAACCCATAGATGACTCGTTAGTCAGCAACCAATTTTTCAGAGATAAAAAAGCATTTGCAACTCCATTAGCAACTAAGATGGTATTGCTTAAACTCTGTATTTAAACTACATGTTTTGTATTCTTTATACATATAGGAAACATGGAAGAGAGACTAGGAGTTTAAGAAGCATCCTATTAAGAAATTTTGGCCGGGCGCTGTGGCTCACGCCTGTAATCCCAGCACTTTGGGAGGCCGAGGCAGGCAGATCATTGAGGTCAGGAGTTCAAGACCAACCTGGCCAACATGGTGAAACCCCATCTCTACTAAAAATACAAAAATTAACCAGACATGATGGTGGGTGCCTGTAATCTCAGCGACTCTGGAGGCTGAGACAGGAGAATCGCTTGAACCCGGGAAGGGGAAGTTGGAGTGAGCCGAGATTGCGTCACTGCACTCCAGTCTGGGTGAGACGGCTAGACTCCATTGTAGAAGAATAAATAAATAAATAAATAAATAAATAAATATCTAGGCCATGTGTAAGTCATTTAAAGTATCTGGGTCTCAAGTTCCACAGCTATGAATTTAAAGGGCTGGAGTAGGTGACTTTGAAGTTGCCTTCGAGCTCTTAGATTTATGATCTCAAAACCAGGTTTGGGGGGAATCCCACCAATATCCTTTAAAGACAATTTTTTTCAAGATTTCTATCAAAGTTTAGATTGAGTTAAAAGAATACAACTTCAAGGAAGGACCTACTGCAATAGTTGCTAAGACGATCAGCTGCATGGCTCCTCAGATAATTAGTCAGTAATATCTTTCCAAGAAGTCAGCCACGATGGCAGAAATACCACCATTAGAGTCACATGTCTTTCAACTGAACTGTATATGCAGAGGTTTTTGGTTTTTTTTAATTTAAATTCAAATGTCTATAGAGGTATTACTCCACTGTTAGCTATTAGCAGTTTTTTACATCAATTTCAAGTGTTGGGACAACCTAGGCATTTTGAAAAAAGAAAAATAATAAAACAAATATCTAGAATATGGTAGGGCTCCTGGAGGAGATTAGGTATAGCTTCAAAGGAAGAAATCTTAGTTTACAGGGAAGCTTGTAAAGATCTTAGGGAATCCAGGGGAAAGAGGCACCATGATAAGGACAGAGATGTGCTAAAACTGGAGGTAGGGGGATACTGAGCATAACTTGCTTTGCAATGGTACCCAGAGTCAACATGCTCCAAAAGTAGGGTTTATAGGTAGAAAGAATAACAAAGTTCATTGTCTAAAAACCTAGGATTATTTTTTTCTGATTCAAGGTTTTACAGAAGGTGTTCTAAATATGCTCTAATCTTTCCTATTATTAAAATGCAGGAAATTTATTAGTGTAAGAATAAGGTTACATTTTTGTTTATTTCATAAAGAAACTATCAAAACTTAATATAATGCCTAAAGAAGCTTCATTTTTTTTTAATTATTTTTTTATTTTTGATTGATGAAGCATGACTGTGTACATTTATGGAGGACAATGTGATATTTTGGCATGTGTTTACAATATGGCATGATTAGAGCAAGCCAATTAACATATGAATCACCTTTCTTACCTATCATTTTTATAGCGAGACATTTGAAATTAGCCTTAGGAAAGAAGACACGTGGCAACATGAATGAACCTTGAGACTATTGTGCTAAGTGAAATACACCTGACACAGAAAGGCAAATACTTTGTAATTTTGATGCAGGTGAACCCCAAAATTGGGGCTCAGCTTGGGCGGATGCTTGGCTTTGCTCAGGAAAGAATTCAAGAGTGAGTTTATGTCCGGAGTTGGTTTCTTCTGGTGGGTTCATGGTCTCGCTGACTTTAAGAATGATCTAGAAATCCAGCTAGCTTCACCTCCCATGTTGACAGTGAGAAAGCAAGTTTATTACAGCAACAGTGTGCAGCAAAATGGTTGACTCATAGACATACCAGGACTATCTCAGAGGCAGAGTGGTCCAGAGTAGCACTGTGAATCGATTGCTAGCTACCTATATTTATATCCACTCTTAGTTATAAGCCAATTGAAGGGTAGGTTATTCAAAAACTTTCTGGAAAAGGAGCAGAGAGTTCTAGGAACCATACAGGGTAATTTCCATGTTGTTGCCATGGCATTTTAAAACTGTCATCGTGCTGGTGGGAGTGTCTTAAGCAAATGCATTATAATTCCTGGTCCTAGTTGGTTTTGGCTGGTTTCTTTGTTACATCTTGCTTACGTCAGCAGGGTCTCAAAAGCAAGTCTTGCTGATGTCCTACCTCATTCTCTCTTCAGAGATTACACACTCATCCTTAATCATAAGGGGTTGTAAAAGGGTGGAGGTCTATATTCCGTAGCTGCTTCTTGCTGGTTTTACGGGTATACACCCTGCTTAGCATTGGAGGAGGAAAAAATCTCTGGATTCCTGATCTAAGGGGCTCAAAGGCATGATGTCTTCATTTTCCAGGTCAGAGGATGAGATAGGTTGAAGCCTTGTGCCAGCATTGTTTTCACATGAGATTCTTGCCATCTAGAAGACACAAACTTTACAAGGAGGTTAAACAAACAAGGGCCAAAGATTAGTAGTAACAAGATAACTAATAAAGGTCATAGGAAGGGTAAAAACCATGTGAGGCTTGGGAGGGCATTTTTATAGTTGATCAGATATAATTGGGGTCAGTTGCCTGGTTATAGCTATGTAACCAGTAGCTTGTTTATATATTATTCATGCATTGGTAGTAAGTTGCTTATCTGTCTGTTTGCTAAACAACAGTTTTAAGTTTTCTAAGGGTTAACTGTCCTCAGATCCTAAACAAATCTATATTTCTCATTTGGTTTCTGTACAGGCAGAATGGGAGTGTTACATGGGGGCTGACAGAATTGTAACAGTCTGTACTTCAGAAACTTCACTCCCAGGGCCTGTATGCCCCATTGTCTTCGGGTCTCAAAGGATATTGTTTTTTCCATGGGTAACTAACGTTGGGTTTCAAAGTAACATGAACTGCGGGTATATTAACAGCTGTACCAGGAACTTCTATATCCCAAACATAGGCGTCTCCTTGAGAAGTACTATGTGGTGGGAAGGAAGTCTTTTCTTTATCTTTATTAAGGCAAGCACTTTGAGCTAGAAGTAGTGTCCCTTCATGTCCTATTATCTTTTCATTAGGCTCTCCAAAGTGAACTGTGGTCTGTAATTGAGAAAGTAAGTCTTTTCCCAGTAAGGAGTAGGGCAGGGCCGGGCGCGGTGGCTCAAGCCTGTAATCCCAGCACTTTGGGAGGCCGAGACGGGCGGATCACGAGGTCAGGAGATCGAGACCATCCTGGCTAACACGGTGAAACCCCGTCTCTATTAAAAAATAGAAAAAAACTAGCCGGGCGAAGTGGCGGCGCCTGTAGTCCCAGCTACTCGGGAGGCTGAGGCAGGAGAATGGCGGGAACCCGGGAGGCGGAGCTTGCAGTGAGCCGAGATCGCGCCACTGCACTCCAGCCTGGGCGACAGAGCGAGACTGCGTCTCAAAAAAAAAAAAAAAAAAAAAAAAAGGAGTAGGGCATTCAGGCATAAGCAATAACTTGTGAAGAAATGTATGGTTTCCCATGGTACAACCAAGAGGGTGGGTGAATCACCTAATCTTTGGCTAGTCATTAATTTCCTTAATGCTACAACAGTGGGAAGATAGTGGCCCTGAGAAATTAGTCAGAACTGAGAAGGCTGCTTCCATATCTAGTAATGACTCACTATTCTGATCTGCCACATCAACGGTTACCTGAGGCTATGCTATGGAGATGGAAAGGTGTCTAGTGGGAGCCAAGGTGAAATGTGGGCCCTGTCCGTCTTCTGTTCTCTCAGCAATTAAGGGTTTGAATGTGCAAAATTCCCTTTGGAATCTGGGGCAGTCCCTTTTCCAATGGACCTCTTGCTTAAAGAAGGCACAGTGATTATGACCCAGGGGCTGATAAGTCGTGGGCTATTGTTTGGACATCCAGACACCACTCTCAGGACACTTCCTCAGGCTGGGTAACCTTGAGGTGGCAGGGGCTTAAGGATACCACTAACAACTTTTCTTTTTGGCTATTTCTTTTGGTTTTTCTCCACCCCCTCCATCTTGTTCCTTTTGTTGTAAACACCTAAGGCCATGTTTAAGAGTCAGCTCATGGGAGTTTGAAGTCCATTCTGCCTTTTGTAACTTCTTCTTAATGTCAGTGGCAGATTGAGTGATCAAATGTATATCCAGTAGAGCTCGTCCTTCCAAGGAGTCTGGGTTTGCATTAGTATGTTGATTTTGGTTCCCAAGCATTAACCAAATGTCCTGAAACAGAGCGGAATTTTCATTCTTCCCCTGAGTTGCTTCTCTAAGCTTGTCATAATTAACTGGCTAAACCACACAGCCTTCCATCATCCCAGTAAACAAATTACAGGTGATTTCTGTGTTCAAAATCTTGGGTACCTCTCCAATAATCCTGCTCAAGGTTTAGATCTGGAACTGGATTTCCCCCCACACAATAAGTGGCATGGCCTTGGTTATAAATAAAGAGCCACTTCATCTGAATATCCATGAGTAGTGCCCAGAATCCTTTGTTTTTCCTATACAGTACAGCAGGTGGACAATAACACTTGCAAGTCATGCAAGTTAAGTCAATGGACATGGTAAACATCTCGCAGTTGTCCCTTAAGTCAGGATCCTAGTAAAAGACCATAAAAACCTATATATGAGGGACTTGACCCCATTTCCCTTCCTTTTTACAGAATAAATACATTTGCAAAATAGTATTATAATGTAAGAAAACATGTTTAGGCAAAATTTCTTCATTTCCCAATTTGTATTGCATCTGAACAGTGTTGCAATAGAAATTGAGTTTCTTTCTCTTTAAGTCATCTAATTTGAATTTGTTCCCATTGCCCAAAAGGCACCCTAGTGGTGAGTCTTTTGAATTGTTCACCATTGTCACCATGTCTATGTTAGACACAGGATCTATACTAGACACAGAAATGTTTCTAAGTCTAGTAAGAGCTGTTATTTTTCCTTTTAGATTCCCACCTCCCTTTTCCTCAAGAAAAGTCAGGAGGGCAATCATTACTAATTTCTGAAAAGAGGGTGTAAGTACATTTAGCAAGGTATGACAAAAGTGAATTATGAGATATGAGTAGGCAGTGGAGTGATGATTGCATCCATTAGCAAATGTAATATGACAAAATAGGTGTTTGAATCAGCAAAGTATAGAAGGAGAGGTGAAAATAGGATGACAGTTTTCCCATATTGTGAATTCCAAATAGCGAAGAAAGAGGTTGCCGAAAATGGGCAGTGTAACAAAGACAAACAATGCAAACAGGGCACCAAATGCTGAAAAACAAGGAGCATCTGGGCATTGGTCAATGAGGGTCCCCTCTCCAAGTGCTGAAAACCTGGCAGCATCTGCAATGTGGCCAACAGTGAGCCCTAAAGGCATAAAACCTAACACAGTGATGGTTACAGAACAAAGCAATTCTGGGATCCCGAAGTTAGGACAACGTGGGACCTCTCAAAATAAACAATTGCCCAAATGGTCTAAGCAAAGACCACAAATATGACAACAAAAAAGTGTTAAGAGAGTAAAACGGCCAGTCGTTAGAGACTAAAAATAAAAAAGGTCCAAGAGAAAGGACAGCAAGGATGAGTCAGGTATGCTCCTGTCAGGGGCACCCAAACAACAGGGAAGAATGAACTCCCAAGCCAGAGGCTCCATTCTCATTTTCTGGTTCATGCCAAAAAGTCAATATCGAGAGGCAACGAAGGGAACACTCACCTGTCCAAGGAAGTGATATGCTGCTGATTGGTCTGAATTTGGGGCCTGGGTGAAGTTTTCCCTCAGGCTTCCTTGGCTTTTTAGTCATCAAGAATAATGATGACTCTGAAAAGAGCCTTTGGCTCATGTACGTTTTACAGCATTAGGAGCCCTATAGAGTTACAGCTTTATAGTGTTACAGCTCCACAGCTTCAATGTATCCCGAGCTCTTTATCTCATTTGTCTTGTTCATGTTGTTCATCATTTTGCCCCTTCATAATTGCTAGGAAGATGCAGGCAAACCCCAAAATTGAGACTCAGCTAGGGAGAGGTCTTGGCTTTGCTCAAAGAATTCAAGAGTGAGCTGACAGTGAAAGAAGACAAGTTTATTAGAGTAACAATGTACACCAAAATGGCTGTGCCATAGAAGAGCAGGGCCATCCTACAGGCAGAGTGGTCCAGAGTAGCCCTCATGAATTGCAGCTAGCTATACTTCTTAAACCCATTCTTAATTATATGCTGATTGAAGGTCAGGTTATTCACAAACTTTGTAGGGGGAGGGCAGTGGAGAGTTCCAGGAACTACAAAAGATAACTTCTGGGGTTTTGCCTCGGCATTTTTAACATGTCATGGTGCTGGTGGGAGGGTCTTACGCAAATGCATTATAATTCCTAATCCTAGCTGGTTTTGGCTGGTTTCTTTGCTATATCCTGTTTAGATCAGCAGGGTTATGAAAACATGTCCTGCTGTTCTCTTACCTCAATTTCACTAATATGAGGTATCTAAAATAGTCAGATTCATAGCACAGACAACAGAATGGTGGTTTCCAGGGACTGGGAGAAGGGAAAAGGGGAATTTCTAATCAACAGGGTGGAATGGGGTGTCTAAACTTTTACTTAGGCAAGATGAGTAAGCCCTAGACATTTACTGTGCCCACAGCTAACAATAGTGCATTGTACTTGATATGGTTTGGCTATGTCCCCATCCAAATCTCGTCTCAAATTGTAATCCAAATTGTAATCCCCACATGTCAGGGGAGGGACCTGGTAGGAGGTGATTGCATCATAAGGACAATTTCCCCCATGCTGCTCTTGTAATAGTGAGTGAGTTCTCATGAGATCTGATACTTTTATAAGTGGCGGTTTCCCCTTTCTTTCTCCTGCTGCCTTGTGAAGACGGTGCCTGCTTTGCCATCTTCCATGATTGTAAGTTTCCTGAGGCTTCCCCAGCCATGCAGAACTGTGAGCCAATTAAATATTTTTCCTTCATAAATTACTCAGTTTCAGGGAGTTCTTTATAGCATTGTGGACTAATACAAATACACTTAAAAATTTCTTAAGAAGATAGAGTTCATGTTAGATTTTCTTAACATAATAAAAGTTTGAAAAATTGGAAGTAAAAAGAAATGCTGTGTACAACAAGAGTATTTTCTTCATAACCCAGCTCAAGAGTCATCAAAGAAAATGTTACTTTGGGCTGTGAAAAGAAGTAGGCTCTAAGGTAGGTGGTGGTGGGGTTGGGGGACAAGTGGTTTGCCATCAGGAGACAGATTATCATGAGATAAACAGTCCAAGCAGAAGAAGTGCTCTTCTCAAGGAGCTGAATGTAAGACCTGTGTGCTCACCAGGTATAGACAAGGAGGGAGAGCACTTCACAACATTGTGTTTTTGAAATAGCAGTGCTGAAAGAAGAAAGACATTACAAGAAATTTTAAGCAGCTACAACTGGTGGGCAACTTTTTGGAGAGGAAGACGTATTTAAAGAGGAATTTTCAGAAGTTTGCTTGTCATGTACATGCTGCCACTTTGAGAAAATCTACCTCGAAAATTTACATTACTCTCCACAAATCGTTTAGGATTCTGGGGGAGTCAATAAACTCTTGACTCTTCTTTGCAAAAATATAACTTTCTAGGCCAAGAAGGAGTTGGATAGTGCCTTTATTTTGTTCCAAATCACAGAATCACAAACTATATCTTTATCCAGGGCTTCCTTCTTTCTTTGTTTTGATCAGTATTTCCCTAGTAGTATCTAGTCTCTCTGAGATGGACAAAACAGACATTAACTTTGGGGGAAGTGAGAAGGACTGATATTCAGTGACTTAAGAAAAGGATCTGACAAAAGCGACATTTTTCTGGGCATAGTGACTCATGCCTGTAATCCCAGCACTTTGGGAGGCCAAGGCAGGTAGATCGCTTGAGGCCAGGAGTTCAAGATGAGCCTGGGCTACATGGCAAAACTCTGTCTCTACAAAAAATCTAAAAATTAGCCTGGTGTGGTGGCACATGCCTATAGTCCCAACTACTCAGGAGGCTGAGGTGGTAGGGTCACTTGAACCTGGGAGGCAGAAAGTGCAGTGAGCCAAGATGGCTCCACTGTACTCCAACCTGGGTGACAGAGTGAGAGGCCATCTCAAAGTAAAAAATAATGACATGTTACAGCATAGTGGAAGATATAAAATCTTGTATATAAAAAAAAATGGTCTACTTAATTTGAAATTTTAATTTTTTATTCACTTACCCATAATCATTGGTTTTGTTGAGAATATACTAGTTACCATCATTAAATAAGTACATTTGTGTTGTCACGAACTTTGGACCACAATGTGTAGAGTTGTCCATGTGAAGAGCAGCTCAACTACAAATTGGCTGCAGAGTTTGGAGGATCAGCTATTGAGACTTTCAGTTCACAGCTTACAGTTGGAATTACTGTTAGTTTGCCTTTTTTGTGATGCCATGATTTATATGGATTTCACTGCAAGTTAGGAGGCACACCTCAGTAGCACATTTTCTGTCTTCTGAAAAATGACTGCTTATTCCTCTGAGGTGCCTGTGAGGATAACCTGTAACAGAATTATGAGCTTTTTATATGCCGTCTTCTAGAAACTTACCACAGATTTGATGATTATCCATCCAGATGTTTCAAGTTAATTCAGCAACCGAAACAGACAGAAACTTAATTTTGTGTTTACATATGGCATATATTTCATTATACTTGAAACAAAAACAAATGTAACGAATTTTTCAGAACGCCTTCCAGTTTACATTGTTCTGAGAAAAACAGTCCATAGTGATATACTGGTATGATCTTTACAAACACACATATAAACATACCTTATTTTATACTTTTATAGTATATGCATGTATGTATGTGTTGTGTGCATGTATACATTCACGAAATCAACCATTTCACTCATTGATTTTCTTTTTATTCTACTAGTCTACATAAAGTGTTCACATCTGATAGATGGATGAGAGGACAGCAAGAACCATCTGACCATGTTGAAGATATAAATTACTGAGAAGATGATTTGTATATTGCCAAGAACATGGAGGAACAGATTAGCCTGTGGTTTTCACTAAGTAGAGTGTGGCTTAACTCTAATGCTTTACCAAGGCTCCAGAGAATGGAGCATCTTCATTTTTATAATGAAATTCCTTGAGGACAGTCCTAGCATCCAATCCCCTCTATAGCAGCTCAGAATTGTCTGGTGTTCAGCTAACCTTAGTGAAGTCTCTCTTTCTCCAGTATAGCAAAAAGTGAGTATCAGAATTTTTATCCTTCCTTGTTCTTCCTATCCCTTCCAAATTTCCATTTTCCTTTTTTTAAAATTTCTTCTTTAAAACAAAACAAAAAATATGGGATACATGTGCAGAACATACAGGTTTTTTACGTAGGTATACATATGCCCCAGTGGTTTACTGCACCTTTTGTCCCATTCTCTAATTTCCCTCTCCTCACTCCCCACCCCATAACAGGCCCTGGTGTGTATTGTTCCCCTCTCTGTGTCCATGTGTTCTCATTGTTCAACTCCCACTTATGAGTGAGAACATGTGGTATTTGATTGTTTGTTCCTGTGTTAGTTTGTTGAGGATGATGGCTTCCAGCTTCATCCATGTCCCTGCAAAGAACATGATCTCATTCGTTTTTATAGCTGCATAGTATTCCATCATGTATATGTACCACATTTTCTTTATCCAATCTATCATTGATGGGCATTGGGGTTGGTTCCATGTCTTTGCTATTGTAAATAGTGTTGCAATAAACATAAGAGTGCATGTGTCTTTATAGTAGAATGATTTATATTCCTTTGGGTATATGCCCAGTAATGGGATTGCTGGGACAAATGGTATTTCCAGTTCTAGATCCCTGAGGAATCACCACACTGTTTTCTACAGTAGTTGAACTAATTTACATTCCCACCAACAGTATGAAAGCATTCCTATTTCTCCACAGCTCGCCAGCATCTATTATTTCCTGACTTTTTAATAATCACCATTCTGACTGGCATGAGATGGTATCTCATTATGGTTTTGATTTGCATTTCTCTGATGATCAGTGATGTTGAGCATTTATTCATATGTTCATTGGCTGCATAAATGTCTTATTTTGAGAAGCGTCCATTCATATCCTTTATACAATTTTGATGGGGCTGTGTTTTTTTTTTTTTTTTCTTGTAAATTTGTTTAAGTTCCTTGTAAATTCTGGATATTAGCCCTTTGTCAGACGGGTAGATTGCAAAAATTTTCGCCCATTCTGTAGGTTGCCTGTTCACTCTGATGAGTTTCTTTTGCTGTGCAGAAGTTCTTTAGTTTAATTAGACCCCATTTGTCAAATTTGGCTTTCGTTGCAATTGCTTTTGACATTTTTGTCATGAAGTCTTTGCCCATGTTTGTTACCTGAATGGTATTGCCTAGGTTTTCTTCTAGGGTTTTTATGGTTTGGGGTTTTACATTTAAGTGTTTAATCCATCTTGAGTTAATTTTTGTGTAACATGTAAGGAAGGGGTCCAGTTTCAGTTTTCTGCATATGGCTAGCCAGTTTTCCCAGAACCATTTACTGAATAGGAGATCCTTTCCCCACTGCTTGTTTTTGCCAGGTTTTTCGAAGATCTCATGGTAGTAGATGTGTGGTGTTATTTCTGAGGTCTCTGTTCTGCTCCATTGGTCTATATGTCTGTTTCAGTTACTGTAGCCTTGTGGTATAGTTTGAAGTAGGTAGTGTGATACCTCCAGCTTTGTTTTTTGCTTAGGATTGTCTTGGCTATATGGGGTCTTCTTTGATTCCATATGAAATTTTAAATATTTCTTTCTAATTCTGTGAAGAATGTCAATAGTAGTTTGATGGGAATAGCATTGGATCTATAAATTACTTTGGACAGTATGGCCATTTTCATGATATTGATTCTCTCTATCCATGAGGATGGATAAATGGAATGTTTTTCCATTTATTTGGATCCTCTCTTATTTCCTTGAGAAGTGGTTTGTAGTCCTCTTTGAAGAGGTCCTTCACATACCTTGTTAGCTGTATTCCTAGATATTTTATTCTCTTTGTAGTGATTGTACATGGGCCTTCACTCATTATTTGGCTCTCTGTTTGTCTATTGTTGTGTAAAGAAATGCTTTTGATTTTTGCACATTGATTTTGTATCCTGAGACTTTGCTGAAGTTGCTTATCAGTTTAAGGAGTTTGGGGGCTGTGATGATGGAGTTTTCTAAATATAGAATCATGTCATCCACAAACGGAAACAATTTGACTTTCTTTCTATTTGAGTACTCTTTATTTCTTTCTCTTGCCTGACTGCTCTCACCAAAACTTCCAATACTATGTTGAATAGGAGTGGTGAGAGAGGACATCCTTGTCTTGCACTGCTTTTCAAAAGGAATGCTTCCAGCTTTTGCCCATTCAATATGATGTGGGTTTGTCATAAATAGCTCTTATTATTTTGAGATATGTTCCATCCATACCTAGTTTATTGAGAGTTATTGAGAGTTTTTAACCTGAAGGGATGTTGAATTTTATTAATGACCTTTTCTCCATCTATTGAGATAATCATGTAGTTTTTGTCTTTAGTTCTGTTTATGTGATGGATTAAGTTTTTTGATTTGCATATGTTGAACCAGGCTTACATGCCAGGGATGAAACTGACTTGATTGTGGTGGATAAGTTTTTTGATGTGCTGCTGGATTTGGATTGACAGTATTTTGTTGAGGATTTTTGCATCAATGTTCATCAGGGATATAGCCCTGAAGTTTTCTTTTTTGTGTGTGTCTCTTCCTTGTTTTGGTATCAGGATGATGCTGGCCTTGTAAAGTGAGTTAGAGACGAGTCCCTCCTTTTAAATTGTTCGGAACAGTTTCAGAAGGAATGGTACCTGCTCCTCTTTGTATTTCTGGTAGAATTCAACTGTGAATCCATCTTGCCCTGGGCTTTTTTTGATTGGTAGGCTGTTAATTACTGCCTCAATTTTGGAACTTGTTATTGGTCTATTCAGGGATTTGACTACTTCCCAATTTAGTCTTGGGAGGGTGTATGTGTCCTGGAGTTTATCCATTTCTTCTAGATTTTCTAGTTCATTTGCATAGAGGTGTTTATAATATTCTCTGATGGTAGTTTGCATTTCTTTGGGATCAGTGATGATATCCCCTTTACTATTTTTTATTGTGTCTATTTGATTCTTCTCTCTTTTCTTCTTTATGACTCTAGCTAGTGGTCTATTTTGTTAATTTAAAAAAACTAGTTCCTGGATTCACTGATTTTTTGAAAGGTTTTCAGCGTCTCTATCTTCTTCAATTATTCTCTGATCTTAGTTATTTCTTGTCTTCTGCTGGCTTTTGGGTTAGTTTCTTCTTGCCTCTCTAGCTCTTTCAATTCTGATGTTAGGGTGTCAATTTGAGATCTTTCAAGCTTTCTGATGTCAGCATTTAGTGCTATAAATTTCCCTCTTAACACTTCTTTAGCTGTGTCCCAAGGATACATTGTCTGTTTGTTCTCGTTGGTTTCAAAGAACTTCTTGATTTCTGCCTTGATTTCATTATTTACCCAGGAGTCATTCAAGAGCAGGTTGTTCAATTTCCATGTAATTGTGTGGTTTTGAGTGAGTTTCTTAATCGTGAGTTCTCATTTGATTGCACTGTGGTCTGAGAGACTGTTATGATTTCAGTTCTTTTGCATTTGCTGAGGAGTGTTTTACTTCCAACTATGTGGTTGACTTTAGAATAAGTGCCATGTGACCCTGAGAACAATGTATATTCTGTTGATTTTGTGTAGAGAGTTCTGTAGCTATCTACTAGCTCCACTTGATCCAGAGCTGAGTTCAAGTTCTGAATATCCTTGCTAATTTTCTATCTCATTGTCTGTCTCATACTGAGAGTGGTATGTTAAAGTCTCCCACTAGTATTATGTGGGAGTTGAAGTCTCTTTGTAGATCTCTAATAACTTGTTTTTATGAATCTGGGTGCTCCTGTATTGGGTGCATATATATTTAGGATAATTAGCTCTTCTTATTGAATTGTTCCTTTTACCATTACATAATGCCCTTTTTTGTCTTTTTGGATCTATGTTGGTTTACAGTCTGTTTTCTCAGAGACTAGGATTGCAACCCCTGCTTTTTTTGCTTTCCATTTGCTTTGTAAATTTTCCTCCATCCTTTTATTTTTAGCCTATGTGTGTCTTTGCACGTGAGATGGATCCCTGAATACAGCGCACCAATGGGTTTTGACTCTTTATCCAATTTGCCAGCCTGTGTCTTTTAATTGGGGTATTTAACCCATTTACATTTAAGGTTAGTATTGTTATGTGTGAATTTGATTCTGTCATCATGCAGCTATTTCGTTATTTTGCACACTAGTCTATAGAGTTTCTTCATAGTGTCATTGGTCCTTATATTTTGGTGAGTTTTTGCAGTGGCTGGTACAGGCTTTTCCTTTCCATATTTAATGCTTCTTTCAGGAGCTCTTGCAGGCCAGGCCTGCAGGTAACGAAATCCCTAAGCATGTGCTTGTCTGGAAAGGATTTTATTTCTCTTTCACTTATGAATTTTAGTTTCGCTGGATATGAAATTCTGGGTTGAAAATTGTTTTCTTTAACAATGTTGAATATTGTCCCCCAATCTCTTCTGGATCATAGAGTTTCTGCTGAGAGGTCCACTGTTAGTCTCATGTTCTTCCCTTTGTAGGGGACCTGACCTTTCTCTCTGGCTGCCCTTAAAAGTTTTTCCTTCATTTAGACCTTGGATAATCTAATGATTATGTGTCTTGGGGTTTACCTTCTTATAGAGTATCTTAATGGTGTTCTCTGTATTTCCTGAATTTGCATATTGACCTGTCTTGCTAGTTTGGGGAAGTTCTCTTAGATAATATCCTGAAATGTGTTTTCCAGCTTGTATTTCCACTCCCCCTGTCTCCTTTTGGTACTCAATCGTAGGTTTGGTCTTTTTATGAAGTGTCATATTTCTTGGAGCCTTTATTCATTCGTTTTCATTGTTTATTCTCTATTTTTGTCTGCATGCCTTATTAAAGCAAGGTGCTCTTCAAACTTTGATATCCTTTCTTCTGCTTGGTTGATTCAGCTATAGATACTTGTGTATGCTTTATGAAGTTCTCATGCTGTGTTTTTCAGCTCCACCAGGTCATTTATCTTCCTCTCTAAGTTGTTTATTCTAGTTAGCAATTCCTCTAACCTTTTATCAAGGTTCTTAGCTTCTTTGCATTGGGTTAGAACATTCTCCTTTAGCTCAGTGTAGTTTTTTATTACCCATCTTCTGAAGTCTACTCCTGCCAATTTATCTATCTGATCCTCCATCTAATTCTGTACCCTTCATGGAGAGACACTGCAATCATTTGGAGGAGAAGAGGCACTCTGGCTTTTTGGGTTTCAGCAATTTTTCATTGATTCTTTCTCATCTTCATAGGTTTGTCTAATTTTGGTCTTTGAGGCTGCTGACCCTTGGATGGGATTTTTGTGGTGGGTTTTTTGTTGTTGTTGTTGATGCTGTTGTTGTTGCTTTCTGCTTGTTTGTTTCTCTTTCAATGGTCAGGTCCCTCTTCTGTGGGCTGCTGCAGTATTCTGGGGATTCAGTTCAGGCCCTATTCATCTGATTTGCTTCTGTGCCTGGAGATGTCACTCAAGGAGGCCAGAAAGCAGCAAAGATGGGTGCCTGCTCCTTCTTCTGGGACCTCTGACCTCAAGGGGCACCAACCTGATGCCAGTAGGATCACTTCTATATAAGGTGTCTGACAATCCCTGTTGGAGTGTCTCATCCAGTTGGGTGGCACGGGGAGCAGGGCACATTTAACAAAGTACTTTGTCCCTTGGTGGAGGGGGTGTGCTTCACTGGGAGGAAACCTACTTGTCTGCACTGCCTGGATTCCTCAGAGCTACCAGGAGGAAAGGCTAAGTCTGCTGATCTGCAGAGACTGCAGCCAACTCTCCCCCGAGGGAGTCAGACCCAGGGGGATCTGGGTTCTGTCTCTGAGTCTCTGAGTGGAGTTGTTGGAGTTCCTGCAGGGAAGCCCTACTCAGTGAGGAGGGATGGGTCAGGGTCAGGCCTAAAGAGGCACTCTGGCTGCAGACTGCCACTGCTGGTGTGTTGGGCTGTCGGTGACAAGTTTTGGGACCAAGCTGTCCAGCTTCCCTGGCTCCAGCAGGAGAAAAGCACAGCATGGAGCTTTAGAGATGGGTGCTGCCCTTCCCCCACCCAGGGAGCTTAGTGTGTTAGGCAGTTATGAGCACCAGTGCTGGCTGCTGCCCCTCCCCCAAGAAGTTCAAATGGCTTAGACAGCAGGCAACTGCAACCATGGTGCTGGTTTCCCCTTCTCCCAGGAGTTCAGTAGGCTTAAGCAGATTCCAGCTGAGAGGCTGTTAAGAATCAGCACCCTCTGGGGTTGGGACGTTAGACCTCAGTGGCATGGGTTTGCGAGTGGGATCTTCCAATCTGTGGGCTGCACAGTTCTCTGGAAAAAGCACGGTTTCCCCGGCTAGGTAGCACACTCTCTCACCGCCTCTCTTGGCTGGTGGAAGGGGGATCCCTCGCCTGCCTGTGTGGTTCTCAGGTGGCCTGCCACATCCCACTGTTCTTCCTTATCTCCGTGGGTCATGCCAACCTCCTAGTCTGTTCTGATGAGACAACCTTTATACCTTAGTTGCCTTGGTTGCCGGTAAAGGATTCAAACGCTTATTACAGTTTTTTGATGGGAGCCTCCCAATGCCACTGATTCTAGTCTGCCATCTTGGCACCGCCTCCTCATTTTTCTTATTTTGTTTTTTTCTGAAGCAAAATGCTGAAAAGATAAACAAATAATAATGGCACATTACAGAAGCCACAACACTTCTGCTTGCATTTTTGTTTGATCTTAGTTGACCCTCAAGGTAAAACTGTCTGTCGTGGGGGAGACATAGAACAAATATTTATGACTTTGAAATTCATATCCAAGAAAATATAGCACTTAAGGATTTTCAATCCATGGTAGTTTCCATGCCCACCTCAAACATAATTTGAAAGATAGTGTGAAATGGTAAAATAGTAAGAGTTTTGCTGTATGAAAGACATGGGGTTGAATCTTCATTGGTTTACCTACTCTCTGTGATACTTGGACAGATTCTCAAAGTATTGCATCTGTTTTAAGGAACTAATAAATTCTGAATACAGAAAAGAGAGGGATAGAATTTAAATAGACAGTGTCTTCTCAATAATTATTTGTTACCTCCCGTTAAACACATAGGAGCATGACCTCTAATCTTCATGTTCTTCAAATTAAGGAATGAATTATAATATTTATTGAACATTCCCTAAGTTCCACGCACTAGATTAAGTGCTTTCATACTTTAATTCATTTAATTCTTATAACAACTTTATTAATTAGGAACTATTATGGTCTTATTTTATGGTCAAGGAAAATGAGGCATGTAGAATTGCAATAATTTGTCTGAGTTTTCACAATCAGCAGTCTCGTTTTCCCATCTTATCTGTGCTGTTATCCACTAAACTACAAACTTATTCACTAAACCATCCAATCCAAACATTTATTTCAAATCAATATATAAAACTTAAGTAAATATTTGCCTCCCAAATAATAAGGCAGTTCATTAAAATATTTTAATCCTCTTCGTCATTTGAATGTATTAAAAGATAAAGTTTAATTCAAGAGACAGATGAAAAATCACAAATTCCAGTGCCAACACTGAAACTGGGTTGATCTTCAGATTACCAAACGTTATCTATTCCATCCAGTTCCCTGCAAAACAGACACTAACATGGGCATCTCTGGAATGGGACATGCTTGATTATTGAAGTTAATCTCAGTACTCCCAAATTATCTTGATATAAATAAGTGAGAAATTTTATTTAGAATGATGCTAAACACATACATATCTCATTAAGACTTAAAGATACTTAAGAATGGCTGAAAAGAAGGTATAAATATCTTGTTCTTTCTAATAAGACATTTAAGTATATTGAAAAGTCATCTAAAGGTAGATGACAATTCAAATATATCAATTCTCTTGCAGTGGAGGGCAGATAATTAATTACTCTAAATGATTTAGCTTTCACTTTCCTATAGTTGGAGGTGTGTATGTCTCTCTGTCTCTCTTCTCTTTCTTTCTCTCTCTCTGTGTGAGAGTGTGTGTGTGTGTGTGTGTGTGTGTGTGTGTGTGTGTGTATGATTGTTGGAGGTGAGATGGGTGGTTAAAACTCTATAGGCCGACCCAGGTCTGCTAATTCTCTCAAGCTTCTTCAGCCATTGGTCTGAAGGAATTTCTCTGTGACCTAAGGCTGATGAATCCGATGACTGACTATACTTCTGCCTAGTAAGCGACCAGAGGTGAGAGATTTGAGTTCCCTGAAACTCTTATCATCTTACACTGTATAGCTTTCCTGTATTTTTGGCACCAATATTGTACTTTGGCTCTTCAATCATTGCCTTCACCTCCACATTCAAAACTCTAACTGGAGGGTTTCAAAATGTCACAAAGATAAGAAACATGAATGCATGGAGGAAATAGAGAATCCTCAGTTCTATTTGTGTTCACACTAATCCTTCCAATAAGAAGACGTTGACATATATTACTTTCTGGCTGGATAACTACAGCAAAGGGGGAGTTTGGCAAAGAAACAGTTTTTTTTTTTTCTTTCACCAGAAGAATAATGAATTTAAGCTTTTGAGAAATACACTCCTTTTGTGTGTGTAATAAATCCCAATAAATCCCAATTTTAACAGAATATTGGTTTGTTGGTTGATTATCTAATTTACCAAAAAATTCTTAATATACTCTACTTAAAAAGAAATACTATTTTTAAGACAGGGGCTGATCTTATTTCACTATAGCACATGTATTTCAGTATAGATAACACTTTCTAGTTTTATTGTCAAGTGGATGCTAAGTAACACTTTTTGTGATGTATATAAAATAGTTTAGACCAGATTATCTCTAAATTGTCTTTGTAGGATTCATGTATCTTTGTGGAACTGGGAAACCAAAAGAAGGAAATTCAGAGGCTGGTCTGATTTTCCCATTGTCTGTCATGGTAGCTGTGGCATTTTTTTCTTCATTTGATGTGGCCATTGATTTTTTCAAGCTTCCGGGAGCCATCCTCAAAACATGTTTTTAATATCTTCGAGGATCTTTGTCAGGATGTAAAATTCTCCACCTTGCAAGAGTATTTACAATTTGATAAACTCTTTCTTGTCCAGCTTTCTGTTCTTCTGTCTTTTCTGAATCCAGCACCTTCAGTATTCTGTCCCGTTTATACTCTCATGATCCCCGCCCTTACAAGTTGGTTAGGCCCTGAAACTTCTTCAGTATCTAGTCCCATTCCTCCCTTAGCCGAATCTTCTGATCTCTGGACACTCTATATTGTTTCTCAACCACCTGACACATGTTACCCATCAGTGCATTGCATTTCATTAGTATTCCATCTTAGCATAACATTAGTGAAAAATGTTAAGTTAGATCACTACCTGGTTCCAAGGTGTGTCTGTTCTCCATCTATCACCACTGATGAGGTCTTCATTGCTAGGCAGGCTACAGGTGATCCAAGTTCAAAATTCTTTCTTAGAATCTCCCTTCTTCAACCATATTCTTTATTACCAGCCAATGTAGCTTGGGGTTTTAGGAAAACAGACTCCAAGACATACATTAGCATGCAGGAGATTTATTGACGAGGGTTCTTGGAATCAATACCTACGAGAAATGGAATAGAGCAAGAATAGACAGATTAGAAACTGGGTGGAAGTGCAGTAAAAACAAAGCCTTAGCTAACCCACAGAAACCTTGAAACTGAATTAGCCCTTTAGAATTGACCTGATAGGGCAAGAAGAAGGCTGAATCAACCAGTCTTCTTGCATGAATGCAGCCTGCCTCTAGGAAGAGCATGTTTCTTTTTAGAAGGTGACTGTTTTCAGCAGCAGGAAATTAGCAGAGAGGACTGATTTCTATGATCTATTTGCCAGCAGCTAGAGGGATATGTCCTTTAGTTTTAAAGAGGAATCTGGGTAACACAGTCAGCATTCACTGATCCATACTCTTTGAGTAGGAAATCTACAATTAACCTCTCTAATTTTGATTGTTACGTCTGTAAAGGCTTTCCCTCTTTTTATTTCCATATTGCACACTCAATATCATTGTCACAAACTGCCAGGTTTTCTTTTCATTGAATAATATCACATTTTCCCCACTTTAGTCATACTATGACTTCAGGGACACTTCATAACTTCAAGGACACTTCATGTCTGTATGAGCACGCATATTGAGAACTGATAGCATTGAGCGGTGTGCCAGTTTTATAGTGTTCTCTATAGAAATTACAAGTATAGACACATTTTGGCTACTTGAGAGTTAGAATTGAGGAAGTCCTTTTGCAGTCCCCAATTAAGATACAGAAATCTAGAGTCAAATCTTCTTTTGTGGTCATTTCTTCTATGTTGTTCTCCTGAATTAAGTTACACTATTTAGCAAATAGTGTGCTGATTAAATTTTGTAATCTCTTTTTCTTACACAATTTTGGCTTCTCCTTTTTCCTATTTTGATTCTAGTTTGTGTAATTTTCGTAGTCATCTGTTTTGTGGATGCCGACATGGTTAAGTATTCTAGTTATATCTACATGGTGCCAAAAGATATTACTAAAAGCATATAGTACAAAAGCTCACAAAGAGAAGATAAAAGATAAACGCTATTGTTTAATCACAGTCTCTCTATTACACTCAATACATGGACACACACACACAAAATTGCCCACATTTAGTATATGCTTATTAATTAAAGATTATCCTAGTAGTTGGGATCTTGGCTTATTTGAACATAGTAACCAATAGTAGATTTTTACTTGTAGATTTATTGATTTATTTTATATTTAAATTTTTAATAATTATGAGTTTATATTAAAACAATTATAATTATTTAATTGTAGTTTTTATTTATTAAATCATTGATCAAAGCCTAGATTACAACAGTTACAATGTTATAATGTTTATTTTGGCAAAAGTAATGAAGGAAGGTCATCTGTCCCCTGATATTAAGAAAATATGTTTCTGACTACCACTTGGGGCTCATCTTTAGAAAACTTTTTTTTTGAGATGGAGTTTCACTCTTTTTGCCCAGCCTGGAGTGCAATGGCATGATCTTGGCTCACCGCAACCTCCACCTCCTGGGTTCAAGCGATTCTCCTGCCTCAGCCTCCCGAGTAGCTGGGATTACAGGCATGTGCCACCATGCTTGGCTAATTTTGTATTTTTAGTAGAGATGGGGTTTTTCCATGTTTATCAGGCTGGTCTTGAACTCCCGACACCAGGTGATCCACCTGCCTCGGCCTCCCAAAGTGTTGGGATTACAGGCGTGAGCCACTGCACCCGGCCACAAAACTTTTTATTTTGATATATCACATTTATTAAAAGTTATAATATTACTAAGATTTCCCGTGGATCGTTTAAGTGAATTTCCCAGATGTTAACATTTTATAATATTTGTAGTATCTTTTCTTTCCCCTACTTTCTCTTTGTTAGCTATAACTATTTTTTTCTGAACTATCTGAGAATAACTTGCAGACATGCTTCCTCTTTACTTCTAAATACTTCAGTGTATCTTCCTATAAACATTCTTTCATATAACCTCAGTGTAATTGTCAAAGGTAGGAAATTAATATTGATACACCCATAGCAGGTGTGAATGTTACATTTTCCTGACTGTCACATAGGTGAGTTCATCTGTGTCTGTCTGAGGTACCTAGAGCATGCTAGTAGTTGAGTGAAGAGGGTACAGTCAGTCAAATAAGGGGTCAGAGCTCTCACTCAGGAGACTTCACAAACCACAGGTGCTCAATACATTTTAGTTAAACCAATGATATTTGTATTGTCACTTATGTTCCACATGGGTTTGTATATGGTATAGAAAATATATAAATATCAATATGAACACTCCTATTTATGCTAAACATTTGAGGTGACATGTAATTGCAATTACATGAATAGAAATAGAAAATGTCAAAAAGACTTTACAGAGATTACCTCAATAGCTTTATTTATAAGAAATAAAATAAAATTCTTTAAAAGAATTTTTTTTTCTGTTTATTTTGTTAGTTTCCTTGTATCAACAGAAATTTCATTTTTGGCCCAACTTACATTGAAGTGAAAATACACATTTTGAGTCTGTGATCTGCATGCAGATGCAAACTTCTCCCAGGTTTTGTGAATATTTTCCAGCTGCTTTGTGATAGGAAGCCAATTATGTACAACATATCATAAAGAGGAAGCAATTACATTCATTTTCTTGGGCACTGAGAGATTTGATAAGGTTGACACTTGGCACATTGAGCTGTGATAACGGTTAATTTTTTAAAAGCATAAAATATAGGCCAGTTGAATTGAATTCAGTTGTTTTTAAATTGTTGGAAATTACATTACCTTAGATGCTTTCAGATGACAAAAGGGAGTGAAAAAATTAATTTAGAAAACCATTTTACATGTGGAATGTGTACTAGGCTCACCCAATTAAAACAAAATATTTCATTACAAGAATAAAACAATTCCTAGACTCTTACAATAACTTCCGATGGGGCTGGACCTTTGAAAAACTGTGAAGTCTTCTCTTTGGGCCTAATGTTTTTCAGAACTCTTTTTTAAAAATTAATATTTTGTGTATAACTGACACATAATAATAATATGTATTTCTACTGCATGATGTTCCATTGCATGTATACACTGTATAATGATCAAATTAGGATAATTACTATATCCATCACTTTCAACATTTATCATTTCTTTGTAATAACATTCAAAATCTTCTCTTCTTACTATCTTGAGATATACACTGTATTGTTATTTGCTGTAGTCACCCTACTTTACAATAGAACACCAAAATTTATTCTTCTTGTCTAACTGCAACTTTGTACCCATTGATAAACTTCTCTTATTTCCCCTTTACCTCTCCCCTCCCTAGCCTTTGGTAATCGCCATTGTACTCTATATTTTGGTGAAATTAACTTTCTTAGATTCTGAATATGAGTGAAATCATGTGATGTTTGCCTTTCTATGACTGGTTTATTTCATTAACATAAGGTGCTCCAGATTCATTCACGTTGCCACAAGTGACAGGACTTCATTTTCTCTTATGGCTGAATAGTATTCCATTGTATTTATGTGTGTGTGCATAGATATTTCACATTTTCTTTATTCATCTACAGATGGGCATTTAAGTTGATTCCATATCTTGGCTATTGCAAATAGTGCTACAATAAACATGGGGGTGCAGATATCTCTTTAACATATTGATTTCATTTCCTTTGGATATATACCCAGTAATGGAATTGCTGGATCATATGGTAGTTCTATTTTTAATTTTTTGAAGAACTTCCATATTGTTTTCCATAGTGGAAGTACTAATTTCCACCAACAGTGCATGGGAGTTCCTACTTTAAAATAATAACTCCTTTTCCTTTTTCTGCAAGGCAGACAATACCAACATTTCTTCCCTTCATTAAAATATTTTCCCAGTGAGACCAGAAACATTTATTAATACTTTGAGATTAATGACTCACACTTCTAAGTGCATGAGGTATGTTTCGATCCATTTATTTATTGGGCATCTTTAAGGGACAAATGATATACTTTACAATATATTCACCACACCATGTGTATGTTGAGAGGTCATGCATTAGGCACAGAAGTGGCACAGAAAGGGCTTGAAAATTTGTCACACGTGTGTTAAAATCAGGGGTGCGGTTCAGCCTAAGGGAATAGCAGGATCAATGACATAGAGATGGGAACAGTGTGATGCATTCAGGGAATCGTAAGTGATTTATGTTGGCTGGAAAAAGGCACAATATGTCCTGATCTTTCTGGGATCATCGTTTATACTTGTTGACTGTCCTCAGGAGCATAGGTAATAATAGTAGTCACGTTTTCTCCCAATATTTAGGTTTGGACACTATAGTATATGATCACTCTGAGCATAGAAAAAAATGTGAGCAAGATGGATGATGAGGTTAAAGAGCCAGGCAAGGACTGTATTGTGGGTACATAATATGTCAAAGTAAAGTATTTGAACTTATTTGAAGACAGCAGATAGTTTCTCTTTCATTTAAACTGAAACAAAACCAACTAAAAAAGAAAACCACACATCTCATAGTGAGGTGTTAGGCATTAATAAAATGAGGTAGGCATTTTATTGCAAGATCACCTCCTAACAATATCAATGCATGCCACATAAATAACCTCTCATTTCAAAAACTGGTTTTCCTATGATTATTTCTATCTTCACATACAAACATTAAATAAAACCTTGCAACTTGATTATTGGCTTTCTTATTTTAAATGCTAAAGTGCTTACAATTTTCTTGGAATATCTGTTAAATAAGAAAAATTTCTTGTGTGTTGTTTTCTGGCATATTACGTGTGGGAAATACAATGTGTCAGTGGATTGTCAAAGAGCATTAACATTGATTTAAACAGCCATGGAGTATGTATGCAATTCATCTTCATAAATATTTAAAATAAAGAGAAAAATTACAACCCAAACATGAAATTCACAAGTCCGCTGTAATCAGGTCTTCTTGGTTGCCTCGGATGAGACTCATCTTGTTTTGGATGTCATGAAGGTTTTGCTGTGAAAAATATCTCCTTTCCAGTGAATACAGAGAGTTCAGTAGATGCTGTACAAAGTGAACAGGACAGCGACTGAGTAGCACTGACCATTTTATAATAACAATTCCAGTGATGTCTTACTGACCTGACACTGGCATTTATTAAATACAGTCTGCTGACCCACGACAAGAATTTTGCTGCAACAACAACAAATTACACCTATGTGTACAGAAAACCAAACACAGTGGGCATATTATAAAACTACAGACATATTTACATGTGAAAAAACTTAGAGATCATAATTAGACGAACAGTAGGAGTGATCTGTGTCTTATTTATTTGAGTCTTATACTACTTCGTTTGTTCTCTCAGGCACACAAGTTTTTAGATTCTTCCATAAAATACATGTTATCACTTGTTTTCTTCACATACGTTATTTGTAATGAGATAAAGGAGAATACTATTTTGAGATTATTTCTGTCTATTCCTTCAATAGAAGAAAGGATATGGGTGTGGGGTGGCAGGATAATGGTGGTCCGTAGCGTAATTTGGAGATCTGAGTTTATCCACTGAACATTTCTTAGAGGTAGGTTAAACTGTGCTTTCAAATTTGTTTGTCTGTTATCAAGCTTTGTTAGCCTACATTCACCCATGAGCATTCTTTTTTTTTTTTTTTTTGTAGACATTTTATTTGCCATTATTTACTTAGGTCTGCAGTAAAAGTAGCTTGTGTGGCATGAGTTTGACAGAATACAAATGGGGTTAAAAATATAAAGACATGAATTTCAACATGTAGGGACAATGTCAACAAGTGCCACAAAATACCACTGCAACTAACACACATCCGCACTTTATGGTTAGAATTTACTATCCTCACAAATGAACGGACATTACTCCTTCTACAATGTTCAGATGCAATGATGATTACTTTGTTTCTTCGGGGCAGCCATATTTGAAACCTAATCAATTGCAATTACATATTAAAATATTACAAATATTAAATACACTAAAGGTAATATTTGAACTATTTGATATTAACTATTTGATGTTCATATTTGAAGTAAATATCAAATATTTACTTTTAGATAGGATCAGGCATTTTCAGAGTGATATGGCTGTAGACCACATTTACTTTTAGATAGTGTATGTTACTTTTAGATAGTGAAAAACTAATAAAACTTAGCAAAGTGATAACACCTCAAAAGCAAAAAGAGTCTAGGCTGAAATAAGAAAAAAAAAAGCAAATTACTAACAATATCCAAAATATGATAAATAATGAAAGAAAGTCAATTGAAAACAATAAAATAATAGTTTTCATTCATGAAGTAAGAAAAACCCAGAAAAATAAAAACAAAGATCCTCAATTCCGGTAAAGGTGTAGTGAATTAGGCACTTTTATACATTGCAACAAGCAGTATGAAATAGTACAACTTTCATATAATAATTTAAAATTTAAAAAAATTGGCATATCCTTAATAACTGTAATTATATATCTAATAATCAGTGATCTGAGATGTGTACAAATATAAATATAAAAAGACCATTGTATTATGTAGACATGAAATTTCTTCTCAACAAAAATAAACAATTTAAAAAATCCTCAAAGAATGGTCTTTTCATTTAATAAGAAGCTTATGCTGACATTAAACATGCTGTTCATAAAAAATTTTCAGTATGAGAAATACTCAGAAAATATACTTAAAATGAAAAATAGCAAAGTATAATATATAAAGTACAAACAAAGCACTAACAAATATAAAAGAGGAAATATGTCAAAATTTTGAAATTGTTTATGTTGGTTAAAGAAACAAATTGTTTAAATATTCTACTTCAAATTTGTATTTTTTTTAGTTGTTGACAATGGGTGTGCATATTTTTTTCATAACATAAAAAATTGATTAAAATATAAAGTATGATCTTGAAATTGGAATAAAATATGTTGAAATTAATGACTAGAGGAAATAGTTGAGAGGACTGTTTTAGGGAATGGCTGGAATTATTAATAGATGTTCCTGGAAGCCCATAGACTTCTAAAAAGTATATCTACATTTAGAAAGAAGAAAAATTAATGGTAATTTTATCAGTGCTACTTAACTTTACCCTCTCTGTTTGTTTCTTCTATTTTTGTTTCTTACAAGACCACATGCTTTCTATGTCATAGGTAATTCAGAATTTGACATGAGATTTTGAGCTGTAATAAGTGCTTTACATTTTTTGACTTATTGTACTAAACAAAATTGTCTATATTTCTGATTCTCCTTGTAGTTTTGAATTCCTTTAATTTCTGACACCTTTTCAGATATGTTTCAAGACTCTAAGTCATTACTAGATGCTTAGTTTGGTATTTCAGGATAATTTTCATTTTACTCTTTAGAGTCAATATTTTCTGAATTTCATTCAGAACCCATAGGGTGGAATCAACTAAGTTATGGAAGAACATAACTTGAGTTTTTGAACTATACATGGTAGTGTCAAAGATAATGATAAAGACTATTGTTAATAAAAATAAATGTGTAGATTTTGTTGCCAAAAGTGAAAGGTCTTAAACAAATAAACGAAAAGCAGGGGTTGCAATCCTAGTCTCTGATAAAACAGACTTTAAACCAACCAAGATCAAAAGAGACAAAGAAGGCCATTATCTAATGATAAAGGGATTAATTCAACAAGAAGAGCTAACTATCCTAAATATATATGCACCCAATAGTGGAGTACCCAGATTCATAAAACAAGTCCTTAGAGAACTACAAAGAGACTTAGACTCCCACGCAATAATAATGGGAGATTTTAACATCCCACTGTCAATAATAGACAGATCAATGAGACAGAAGGTTAACAAGGACTTTCAGTGCTTGAACTGAGCCCTGCACCAAGGGGACTTAATAGACATCTACAGAACTCTCCACCCCAAATCAATAGAATATACATTCTTCTCAGCACTACATCACAATTATTCTAAAATTGGCCACATAATTGGAAGTAAAGCACTCCTCAGCAAAGGCAAAAGAACAGAAATCATAATAAACTGTCTCTCAGACCACAGTGTAATCAAATTAGAAGTCAGGATTAAGAAACTCATTCAAAACCTCACAACTACATGGAAACTGAACAACCTGCTCCTTAATGACTACTGAGGAATTAATGAAATGAAGGTAGAAATAAAGATGTTCTTTGTAAAGAATGAGAACAGAGACACAACATATCAGAATTTCTGGGACACGTTTGAAGCACTGTGTAGAAGGAAATTCATAGCACTAAATGCCCACAAGAGAAATCAGGAATGATCTAAAATCAACACCCTAACTTCACAATTAAAAGAACTAGAGAAGCAAGAGCAAACAAATTCAAAAGCTAGCAGAAGACAAGGAATAAATAAGATCAAGCAGAACTAAAGGAGATAGAGATGCAAAAAAAAAACCTTCAAAAAAATCAATGAATCCAGGAGCTGGTTTTTTGAAAAGATCAACAAAATTGATAGACTGCCAGCAAGACTAATAAAGAAGAAAAGAGAGGAGAATCAAATAGATGCAATAAAAAATGATAAAGGGGATATCACCACTGATCCCACAGACATACAAACTACCATCAGAGAATACTATAAACATCTCTATGCAAATAAACTAGAAAATCTAGAAGAAATGGATAAATTCCTGGACACACACACTCCCCCAAGGCTAAACCAGGAAGAAGTTGAATCTCTGAATAGACAAATAACAGACTCTGAAATTGAGGCAATAATTAAAAGCCTACCAACCAAAAAAAGTCCAGAAGCAGACAGATTTACAGCCGAATTCTACCACAGGTACAAAGATGAGCTGATACTATTCCTTCTGAAACTATTCCAATCAATAGAAAAAGAGGGAATCCTCCCTAACTCATTTTATGAGGCCAGCATCATCCTGATACCAAAGCCTGGCAGAGACACAACAAAAAAAGAGAGTTTTAGACCAATATCCCTGATGAACATTGATGCAGAAATCCTCAATAAAATACTGGCAAATCAAATCCAGCAGCACCTCGAAAAGCTTATCCACCATGATCAAGTCAGCTTCATCCCAGGGATGCAAGGTTGGTACAACATACACAAATCAATAAACATAATCCATCACATAAACAGAACCAATGACAAAAACCACATAATTATCTCAATAGATGCAGAAAAGGCCCTTGACAAAATTCAGCAACTCTTCATGCTAAAAACTCTCTATAAACTAGGTATTCATGGAACATATCTCAAAATAATAAGAGCTATTTATGACAAACCCACAGCCAATATCATACTGAATGGGCAAAAACTGGAAACATTCCCTTTGAAAACTGGCACAAGACAAAGATGCCCTCTCTCACCACTCCTTTTCAACATAGCATTGAAAGTTCTGGCCAGAGTAATCAGTCAAGAGAAAGAAATAAATGACATTCAATTAGGAAAAGAGGAAATCAAATTGTCCCTGTTTGCAGATGACATGATTGTATATTTAGAAAACCCCATTGTCTCAGCCCAAAATCTCCTTAAGCTGATAAGCAACTTCAGCAAAGTCTCAGGATCCAAAATCAATGTGCAAAAATCACAAGCATTCCTATACACCAATAACAGACAAACAGAGAGCCAAATAAGCCCTGAAAAGAGCAGTGGTTCCCCCAGTATGGTGATTGAGCTCTGAAAGTGGATAGACTGCTTCCTTAAGTGGGTCCCTGACCCCTATATAACCTAACTTGGAGACACCTTCCAGTAGGGTCCAAGAGACACCTCATACAGGCGGGTGTCCCTCTGGGATGCAGCTTTCAGAGGAAGGATCAGGCAGCAATATTTGCTGTTCTGCAATATTAGCTATTCTGCAGCCTCCACTGATGATACCCAAGCAAACAGGGTCTGGAGTGGACCTCCAGCAAACTCCAACAGACCTGTTGCTGAGGGTCCTGACTGTCAGAAGGAAAACTAACAAAGAGAAAGGAATGGCATCAACATAAAAAAAAATGACATCCACATAAAAATCCCATCTGTAGGTCACCAATATCAAAGATCAACGGTAGATAAAACCACAAAGATGGGGAGAAACCAGAGCAGAAAAGCTGAAAATTCTAACAACTGGAGCACCTCTTCTCGTCCAAAGGATTGCAGCACCTCGCCAGGAATGGAACAAAGCTGGACGGAGAATGACTTTGATGAGGAGACAGAAGTAGGCTTCAGAGGGTCAGTAATAACAAACTCCAAGCTAAAGCAGCATGTTCTAAGCCATCACAAGGAAGCTAAAAACCTTCAAAAAAGGTTAGATGAATGGTTAACTAGAATATACAGTGTAGATAAGATCTTAAATGACCTGATGGAACTGAAAATCATGGCACTAGAACTTCGTGAGATATGCACAAGCTTCAATAGCTGATTCAATCAATTGGAAGAAAAGATATCAGTGACTGAAGATCCAATTAGTGAAATAAAACGAGAAGACGAGTTTAGAGAAAAAAAAGTGAAAATAAATGAATAAATAAGTGAACAAAGCCTCCAAGAAATATGGGACTATGTGAAAGACCAAATCTACATTTGATTGGTGTCCCTGAAGTGATGGGGAGAATGGTACCAAGTTGGAAACGCTCTTCAGGATATTATCCAGGATAACTTCCCCAACCTAGCAAGGCAGACCAACATTCAAATTCAGGAAATACAGAGAACACCAAAAAGATACTCCATGAGAAGAGCAACTCCAAGACACATAATTGTCAGATTCACCAAGTTTAAAAGAAGGAAAAAATGTTAATTTCTATCCAGCCAAACTAAGCTTCAGAAGTGAAGGAGAAATAAAATCCTTTACAGACAAGCAAATGCTGAGAGATTTTGTCACCACCAGGCCTGCCTTACAAGAGCTCCTGAAGGAAGCACTAGACATGGAAAGGAACAACCAGTACCAGCCACTGCAAAAACACGCCAAATTGTAAAGACCACCAATACTATGAAGAAAATGCATCAATTAACAGGCAAAATAACCAGCCAATATCATAATGAAAGGATCAAATTCACAGAAAACAATATTAACCTTAAATGTAAATGGGTTAAATGCCCCAATTAAAAGACACAGACTGGCAAATTGGATAAAGAGTCAAGACCCATCAGTGTGCTGTATTCAGGAGACCCATCTCACGTGCAGAGACACACATAGGCTCAACATAAAGGGATGGAGGAAAATCTACCAAGCAAATAAAAAATATTCTTAATTATTTAAAGAAGATAAGGAGTCACAAATGTATTAATACGGGGGGAATATTATGCTGTCTTCTATTAATAGAAAAAGAATATCATGGAAAAATAACTATAAATGATGATACAATTTTTTAGAAAAATACTCTAAGTGTATATAACCTATTCACCATCCTATTGAAACTTGAAAGAGAATCTTTAGTAATACTAGATTTCTCTTGTTCTGATTTCGCGTTCATAACAGAATTATGATTCAACCTATTTTGGGGTTTTGTTCAAACTATCATCAGAAAGAGCCATGTGCAGGTGGTAATATCTAAGTTTGCCGGCAAGTTTAATATGCCTTATTATCAGCTGGATCACAAATCAGTTTTTTGTGAGCCTTATAATCAGCCTCTTGTGACCTCTTCAAGTATGTATATCCTGATACAATCAAGTACAATGTTGTGGTTAAGAGCACAGGCCCTTGAGTCTGATTTTCTGTGTTAATAGTCTATTCACTAGCTAAGTGAGCTTAGGCAAAGTAAGGAACTATTTCTTTATCTGAAAGAGAGAGATAATAATATAATAATATATATTTCAAGAGATCATTGTGAGAATAACATAACAGAAAAAATAAATTAGTACACATAGAATTTGTAGAAAGGTATCTGGCACATTGTAAGTGCTCAGTAAATATGAAACTGCTGCTATTTTATAAATGCTATGTTATCATCTAAATCTGCTTCTGTGTTTAGTATAACCAGAAATAAAACAAATAGCTTTGATGGTTCTCTGCTTAAATAGCCTGCTAGTTTTACCAACACATTAATAAGTGAAATTTAGGGTGGAATAAGATCTATACTTTAGTAAAACCATTCTATGTGAGGTCTTGCTCTTCAGACAGTTATTAAAGTAGCTGTCTGGAATTAGGTTTAAAAATCATATATATTGGCATATTCATATTTTATTTTAGCTTTTAATCATTTAGTGATAAGCTTTGTGTTCTATAACCTATGATTTGTTCTTTGGCATCCATATGGTTTGACTGTGTCCCCACCCAAAATCTCATCTTGAATTGTAATCTTTATAATTCCCATAACGCCCATGTATCCAGGGAGGGACCAAGGGTGGAAGTGATTGGATCATTGAGGTGGTTTCCCCCAGGCTGTTTTCATGATACTGAATGGGTCTCACGAGATCTGATGGTTCAATAAGCATTCAGCATTTCTCCTGAGTGCAGTCACTCTGTATTGCCATCCTGTGAAGAAGTTACCTGTTTCTTTTCCACTTTCTGCCATAATTATAAGTTTCCTGAGGCTTCCCCAGCCATACAGAACTGTGAGTGAATTAAATCTCTTTCCTTTATAAATTACCCAGTCTCTGGTATTTCTTCACAGCAGTGTGAGAACAGACTAATAACATGAATTGTTACCAGGAGTGGGGTGCTGCTATAAAGATATCCAAAAAGGTGGAAGCAACTTTGGAACTGGGAAACAGGCAGAGGTTAGAACAGTTTAGAGGGCTCAGAAAAAGAGAGGCAAAGTTTGGGACTTCCTAGAGACTTGTTGAATGGCTTTAACCAAAATGCTTTTAGTGATATGGACAATGAATCCAAGCTGAGGTGCTGTCAGATGGAGATGAGGACCTTGTTGGGAACTAGGGTAAAGGTGACTCTTGCTGTGCTTTAACAAAGAGACTGGTGGTATTATGCCACTGCCCTAGAGATCTGTGGAACTTTGAACTTGAGAGAATGATTTAGGGTATCTGGTGGAAGAAATTTCTAAGCCAGAAAATGTTCAAGAGAGGAAGCAGAGCATAAAAGTTTGAAAAATTTGCAGACTGATGATGTGACAGAAAAAAAAAAAAAATTCTAATGAGAAATTCAAGCAGTCTGCAGAACTTTGAATAAGTAACGAGGATCCAAATGTTAATTGACAAAGACAATGGGGAAAAAGATCTCCAGGGCATATCAGAGGTTTCCATCACAGCCCCTCCCATCACAGGCCCAGAGACCTAGGAGCAGAAAATGGTTTCATGGCTAGGCCCAGGGCTTTTCTGCTTTGTGCAGTCTTGGGACTTGGTGCCCTACATGCCAGCCACAGCTGAAAGGAGAAAACATACCTCCCAGGCCATTGTTTCAGAGGTGCAGGCCCCACGTCTTGGAAGCTTACACATGGTGTTGGACCTGCCAGTGCACAGAAGTCATGAACTGAGATTTGGGAACCTCTGCCTAGATTTCAGAGGATGAATGGAAAGGCCTGGATGTTCAGGGAGAAGTTTGCTGCAGGGGTGGAGCCCTCATGGAGAAACTCTGCTAGAGCAGTGCAAAGGGGACATGTGGGGTCAGAGCTCCCACATGGAGTCCCCTTTGGACCTCTGGGGCACTGCCTAGTGGAGCTGTGAGAAGAGGACAACTGTCCTTCAGACCCCAAAATTGTAGTTCCACCAACAGCATACACTGTGCACCTGGAAAAGCTGCAGACACTCAACACCAGCACATGAAAGCAGCAGGAGGGGGGCTGTATCCTGCGAAGTCAAGGCTGTGGGAGCCCACCTATTGGATCAGTGTGACTTGTATGTGAGAGATGAAGTCAAACGAGATTATTTTGGAGGTTTAAGATTTGACTGCCCCACTGGATTTTGGACTTGCATGGAGCCTATAGCTCCTACACTTTGGCCAATTTCTCCCATTTGAAATGGGTATATTTACTAAATGTCTGTACTCCCATTGTATGTAGGAAGTTACTAGCTTGCTTTTGAATTTGCAGGCTTGTAGGTGGAAGGGACTTGCCTTATCTCAGGTAAGACTTTGGACTTGGACATTTGGGTTAATGCTGGAATAATTTAAGACTTTAGGGGACTGTTAGAAAGGCTTGACTGTCATGAATGAACTCCCATTCACAATTGCTTCAAAGAGAATAAAATACCTAGGAATCCAACTTACAAGGGATGTGAAGGACCTCTTCAAGGAGAACTACAAACCACTGCTTAATGAAATAAAAGAGGACACAAACAAATGGAAGAACATTCCATGTTCATGGATAGGAAGAATCAATATCTTGAAAATGGCCATACTGCCCAAGTTAATTTATAGATTCAATGCCATCCCCATTAAGCTACCAATGACTTTCTTCACAGAATTGGAAAAAACTACTTTAAAGTTCATATGGAACCAAAAAAGAGCCCACATTGCCAAGACAATCCTAAGTCAAATGAACAAAGCTGGAGGCATCACAGTACCTGACGTCAAATTATACTACAAGGCTACAGTAACCAAAACAGATGGTACTGGTAGCAAAACAGAGACATAGCTCAATGGAACAGAACAGAGCCCTCAGAAATAACACCACACATCTACAACCATCTGATCTTTGACAAACCTGACAAAAACAAGAAATGGGGAAAGGATTCCCTATTTAATAAATGGTGCTGGGAAAACTGGCTAGCCATAAGTAGAAAGCTGAAACTGGATCCCTTCCTTACTCCTCATACAAAAATTGATTCAAGATGGATTAGAGACTTAAATGTTAGACCTAAAACCATAAAAACCCTAGAAGAAAACCTAGGCAATACCATTCAGGACATAGGCAAGGGCAAGGACTTCATCTCTAAAACACCAAAAGCAGTGGCAACAAAAGCTGAAATTGACAAATGGGATCTAATTAAACTAAAGAGCTTCTGCACAGCAAAAGAAACCACCATCAGAGTGAACAGGCAACCTACAGAATGGGAGAAAATTTTTGCAAGCTACTCATCTGACAAAGGGCTATTATCCAGAACCTACAAAGAACTCAAACAAATTTACAAGAAAAAAACAAACAACCCCATCAAAAAGTGGGCAAAGGATAGGAACAGGCACTTCTCAAAAGAAGACATTCATACAGCCAACAGACACATGAAAAAATGCTCATCATCACCTGCCGTCAGAGAAATGAAAATCAAAACCACAATGAGATACCGTATCACACCAGTTAGAATGGCAATCATTAAAAAGTCAGGAAACAACAGGTGCTGGAGAGGATGTGGAGAAATAAGAACACTTTACACTGTTGGTGGGACAGTAAACTAATTCAACCATTGTGGAAAACAGTGTGGTGATTCCTCAAGGATCTAGAACTAGAAATACCATTTGACCTAGTCATCCCATCACTGGGTATACATCCAAAGGATTATAAATCATGCTGCTCTAAAGTCACATGCACACGTATGTTTACTGCGGTACTATTCACAATAGCAAAGACTTGGAATCAACCCAAATGTCCATCAATGAAGACTGGATTAAGAAAATATGGCACATATGCACTATGGAATACTATGCAGCCATAAAAAAGGATGACTTTGTGTCCTTTGTAGGGATGTGGATGCAGCTGGAAACCGTCATTCTCAGCAAACTGTCGCAAGAACAGAAAACCAAACACCACATGTTCTCCCTCATAGGTGGGAATTGAACAATGAGAACACTTGGACACAGGAAGGGAAACATCACACACTGGAGCCTATTGTGGGGTAGGGGGAGTGGGTGGAGGAATAGCATTAGGCGATATACCTAATGCAAATGATGAGTTAATGGGTGTAGCACACCAATATGGCACATGTATATATATGTAACAAACCTGCACTTTGTGCACATGTACCCTAGAACATAAAGTATAATTAAAAAAAAAAAAAAAAGAAAGGCTTGATTGTGTTTTGAAATATGAGGACATGAGATTTGGGAGGGGCCAGGGGTCGAATGATATGGTTTGGCTGTGTCCCCACCCAGGATCTCATCTGGAATTGTAATCCCCATAATTCCCATAATCTCTATCTGTCAAGGTTGGGACCAAGGGTGGAAGTGGTTGGATCATGGGGGTAGTTTCCCCATGCTGTTCTTGTGATAGTGAATGAGTCTCATGAGATTTGATCATTTAATGAGAATCTGGCATTTCCCCTGCTTTCACTCACACCATCCTGCCACCCTGTGGAGAACGTGCCTGTTTCTCCTTTGCCTCCTGCATTGATTGTAAGTTTCCTGAGGTCTCCTCACCAATGCAGAACTGTGAGTCAATTAAACCACTTTCCCTTGTAAATTACCCAGTCTCTGGTATTTCTTCATAGCAGTGTGTGAACAGACTAATACAGGTATCCTTTCTCTATGTTATATATATACACACACACACACACACACACATATATATATATACTTCTTACAATTTGAATAATAATAAAGTAGAATCAGCATAAATATGTTCACTGTATCACAATCTCAGGCTGCTTTCATAAGACTGGCACTTGCTGAATATTTGATCATAATAAAACTCTCAAAATTTGCTTTGATTTATGTCATTTAAGAGAGATTTTATATTTATTTCAAGCTTTAAATAACAGTATTTATCTCAACAAATGCCCCCATACTACATTTCAGTGCTTTACAAATTAAATCATTTGTACCACTAAGTGGAAATTTAAGTCAAAATTGTTTCTCTTTCAGTATTTTGGTATCCTAATTATTCATACATTTGTGCTCTAAAAACACTGAAGAAAGTTGTAGGGTTAAGCCCTTTGCAGTGTGAGCAAAGCAGCATCTCAGAGAAAGTTTGTCACAGTCACAATCCCAAGAGACCCCTTCCATTCCACACTGCTGCCTAAATAGACAGTTATCTCTTTTCCTCATATTTCCTGATAATTGCATTGAAATATCACTCACTTATAGTGTAAGGTTGTGAAGAAAAAAGATAATTGCATGGTGATGTAATGGACTAGAATTGGGGTTTCCAATATTAACCTTAGAAGAAAAGTAGTTATATGTTGCTTCATATGCAATGAAATAGTTAATAAGCAAAACCAGTGATCGACATTTCAAAAACTTAAAGATTTATCAATTTTGTCTCTTAAACAGAGAATTGGACTCTTAAAGTATCAACTTTTTAATTCACTTATTCAACATGTATTTGTTTTAATTCTAGGCAGAGAGTGCAGCAGTTGCAAGGATTAATTGTAAACTTGTGAAACTGATACAGTTTGGCTCTGTGTCCCCACCCAAATCTTATCTGAAATTGTAGTCCCCATAATCCCCACTTATTGAGGGCAGGACGTGATGGGAAGTGATTTGATCATGGGGGTAGTTTCTCCCATGCTATTCTCATGATAGTGAATGAATTCTTATGAGATCTGATGATTTTATAAGGAGCTGTTCCCCTTTCACTTGTTCACTCTCACTCTCTAGGCTGCCTCCATGTAAGACGTGCCTTTGCTTCTCTCTCCCCTTCCACCATAATTGTAAGTTTTCTGAGACTTCCCTAACCATGCAGAACTGTGAGTCATTTAAATATCTTTGTTTTATAAATTGCCCAGTCTGGGTATGTCTTTATAGCAGTGTGAGAACAGGCTAAGACAGAAACCAAAGATATGAACAGAGGCCCCATCATCAAGGGGCATTTGGGGGCAGGTTAAGAGGCAAAACATGGAGAAGCTACTAACCGTAAAGGAGAAGAGCAATTTAACCAGACAAGAAGGAATGAAAACAAAATTTAATTGTGGTTTTAATGCAAATTTTCACTATGTTAGTTACATGGCTATTAGTTGGGTGTTTAACTATTAGATGTTTTCAAACTAGGGTTAATTATAAAGTTTGTATCTTATGTAAAAGGTTAAATGACACATCACCCTATTTGAAACCTGAGAACTGGAATGCATGCATCAATGTCAACATTTATTTCTTTTTTCATTTGCTCTTATTAATAAATAAGAACAAGCTCTTGTTAGATGCCTTACACTGTACTAGGTGGTGTGAATAGATCAGGAAAAGTAAACACGAAGGTGACTACCCCTCTAAATCTTCCTGGCTCACTACCTTCACTGTGGTGAAAGCAAGAGCTGGGAAGCTGGAGATCCATGTCTTTTTGCATTATACTCTGGTGATTACTCTCCCACTTTTACCTACATATCATTTTCTTGCAGAAATCCTATGTGGGTAAAACCAATAGTGAAAATAAAAGTGAATCTAATTTTTAGGGACAGCAAACAACTCCATAGAATTATTTTTTGTTACTACAATTTGTTACTCAATATTATTTATACATTTAACATTTCTTTCCTACCAATTGGTTGCTAGGTTAATGGTTAGATATAAAAATATTAAATATAGCACATTTTTGTAGTCCAAGCTACTCAGGAGGCTGAGACAGGAGAATCATTTGAGTCCAGGAGTTCAGAGCTGTAGTGTGCAATGATCATGCCTGTGAATAGCCAGTACACTCTAGCCTGGGCAACATTATGAGATCCTTTCTCTAGAAAAACAAATAAATAAAAATGAACTTGATTTGCTCTCATGGAGTTCACTTGAGACACTGATTCATGTATAAAATGATATGTATGTATAATTGAAAAATATTTTGATTAGGTAGTTACAACACTAAGAAGGAGGAAATTCTAATTTACCCTGATACTTTGTTTGTCTCACACATGTTGTTATTCAACAACTGGCCACTCAGTGTGCTGGACTCTCAGTTCCTGAGCACATTCTAGATTCTGAAAAAAAATTATTGAATACTTTTGATGCCTAAAAGTGATAAAAATTGTCCAAAGAGCTACCAATGCAAAATTTATAAAGCATTGTCAACTCTTTCATAATAATACTAATCAATATCATCATCAGTTTGTGATAAAAACCAGCACTTATAGATCCATTTCTAAAGACCAGGCATTTATTTTTATTGTTTTACTTACATTTCCTTGTATAAATTCACAAACCCAACTGAGACGAAGAAAGTCTCTAAATATGTTTTGACTTTATTTTAATTGTCTCCAACCTAAGATTTTAAGATGGTTTATTATTAATATTATTGCTGTTGCTATCATTATTTCCGGATGGTGCATTTTCACATGTTTATTAATTTCCTTTGCTCTATAATAAAACTATTAATTTCTGGTTTCCTTATGTGATGATCACATAATGCCATTTATACTATTTCTACTTTGGTAAATTAATTGATGATGTACTTATACTTTAATACAAGGTTGATTTTTGTGAATGTTTTAGAACAGCTGAACATAGAGGTTAGAAATTTTTGTCGGTTATACCTTTACTAGGGAACCAAGAAATGTAGCAGGACGAGTGGCAGACAAAACTCCTCAGACACTGAGTTACAGAAGGAAGGGGTTTATTCGACCGGGAGCTCGGCTCTTGAGACAGAAGTCTTTCCGATGCCCCCAGCCGAATAAACCCCTTCCTTCTGTAACTCGGTGTCTGAAGAGTTTTGTCTGCTGCTGGTCCTGCTACATTTCTTAAGTTTTATAAGCCATTTCCTAATGTGATTTGTTCTGAGTTTAAACCGTGGTATTGTACCAAGAAGTGATACTTGAATATTTGTTCTTGTCCCCTGTATATGTTCATTAGACATATCCTTTGAATTTTAACCTTTTGATTAATTTAGATTCAGATTTTTTTTTTTTTTTTTTTTAATTTTGAGACAGAGTCCTTCTCTGTCACCCAGGATGGACTGCAGTGGTGCGATCTCGGCTCACTACAACCTCCATTTCCTGGGTTCAAGCGATTCTCCTGCCTCAGACTCCCCAGTAGCTGGGATTAAAGATGTGTGCCACCACACTCAGCTAATTTGGATTTGGATATTTTTAGGGAGATAAACTCTAATGCCCTGAAGGCTCATCTCTGGTCACCTTTAGGTAGCTGAGCAAGAAGCTGGATCAGTAAATTTAAATTTAATCTGAGATAGAGTCGTACATACACACACACACACACACACACACACGTTGTGTTTAAGAAACAAAATACATTTTTCCTTTTCTTTCCTGCACTTTTGGTGTCATATCCAAAAATCACTGTCAACACCTATGTCAAAGACATTATTTATTATGTTTCCTTTTAGGAGTTCTATGGCTTCAGATTTTTACATTTATGTCTTTAACCCATTACAAGCTCAGTTTTTGTGTCTAGTACACAATAAAAATCCAATTTCACTCTTTTATATGTGAACCTCAAGTTTTCTCAACACAATTTATTGAAGAGACTGTCTTTTTAAATTGTCTGTTATTTGTGCCTTTCTCAAAAATCACTTGACTGTATGTATATGTGTGGATATAATTCTGGCATCTCTGTTTTGCTCCATTGATCTATGTGACTTTGTGACAGGATCATACTGTTTTAAATTACTGTTGCTTTGCAATATACTTTGGAATCAGAAAGTGTGTGGCTTCCAGTTTTTTCTTCTTTCTCTAGACCACCTTGCCTGTCCTGGGTCTTCTGTGGTTCCACATAAATTTTAGCATTTTTTTTTTGTATTTCTGTACAAAATATGATTGGATTTTTTATGGGGTAACATTGAATCTGTAGATTGTTTTTGATGGTATGAACATTTTGTCTTCCGATCCATGAACACAGGATGCCTTTTCATTTTATTTGTGTCTCATTTAATTTCTTTCATCAGTGTTTTATAGTTTTCAGTGTACAGGTCTTTCACCTTCTTGGTTAAGTTTATTCCTACATATTTGATTTTTTGGGATGCTGTTGAAATTTCGTTTTTGGATAGTTCATAACAGAAACACAGCTGATTTTTATTTGTTAATTTTGTACCCTGCAATTCATTTATTAGTTCTAATTGTTTCGGGTGGCATTTCGGGAAATTTTATAGCTAAAGTTATATCATCAGTACACAGAAGATTTAGCTTCTTTCTTTCAAATTTGGATGCCTTTCCTTTCTTGTTCTTGCTAACTTCTCTGGCCAGGGACTTTACTACTATGTTGTATAAAATAAATAGTAGTGAAGACCCTTGTATTATTCCAGATCTTAGGAGAAATATTTTTCACCATTGAGTATAGTATTAGCTATGGGCTTATTTTATTCATTGTTTATTACATTAGGATACATTCTTTCTATTCCTAACTTGTTGAGAATTTTTCTCATAAAAGGATGTTGAATTTTGTTAAATGTTTTTTTTCTGCATCTGTTGAGATGCTCATGTGATTTGTATCTTGCATTCTCGTAAGGTGGTGTATCATTTTTATTGATTCGTATATGTTGAAACATCCTTGCATCCCGGGAATAAAACCCAATTGATCATGGTGTATCATCCTCTTATCATGCTGTTGAACTTGATTTGCTAGTATTTTGTTGAAGATTTTTGCATCTATGTTAATTAGGAATATTGGCCTGCAATTTTCTTTTATTGTACTGCCCTTGTCTGGCTTTGGTATGAGGGTAATGCTGGCTTCATAAAATTAGTTTGGAAGTGTTCCCCCTCTTTAGATTTTGAAAAATTGAGAAGGATTGGCATTAATTCTTCTTTAAATATTTGGTAAAATTCATCTGTGAGGCCATCTGGCCCTGGACTTTTCTTTGTTGGGAGGTTTTTTGATTACTGCTTTGATCTCTTTAGTTATTATTGTCCTGGTTCAGATTTTCTATTTTTTTTCATAATTTAGTCTTGGTTAGTTGTATTTAAAACATTCATTATTGGGGAAGTTATTGATGTTTTCCTGGATTATCCAATTTGTTGGAATATAATTTTCATAGTAGTCTCTTTTTCTTGTATTTCTATTGAATAAATTATAGCATCTCCTCTTACAATGTAAGTTTATTCTTTTTTATTAGTAAAGCTAAAGACTTGTCAGTTGTGTGCTTCTTTTTTAAAAACGGCTTTTTAAAAAATCTTTTCAATTGTGCTTCTAGTCTCTATTTCTGCTTTAATCTTTATTACTTTGTCTTTCTGTTAACTGCAGGCTTAGTTTGTTCTTTTTCTAGTTTCTTGAGATATAAAGATAGACTTTTTTTTGAGATTTTCCTTTTTAATGTAGGCATCTATCATTACATATTTCTCTTTTATGCTACTTTCGCTGCTTCCCATTAGTTTTGGTATGTTATGTTTTCACTTTTATTTGTCTCAAAATACATTTTTACTTCCCACTTGAGTTCTTGAACCTATTGGTTGTTCAGGAGGGTGTTGTTTAATTTCCACTTATTTGTGAATTTCCCAAGAATCCTTCTGTTACTGATTTCCAGTATTATACCATTGTGGTAAAAAAAGATACTCCATATGATTTCTATCTTCTTAAATTTCTTAGGAGTTGTTTTGTGGCCTAACACATGATCTATCCTGGAAAGTGTTCCAGATGTGCTTCAGGAAAATGTGTATTCTGCTGCTGTTTGATGTAATGCTCTGTAATGTCTGTTAGGTGCTTTTGGTCTATAGTACTGAAATTGTCTGTTTTTAAATTGATTTTATTTATGAATGATTTATCTACTGGTGAAAGTAGAATATTATAGGTCCCTACTACTATTGTATTGCTGCCTATCTCTCATTTCAGTTCCATTAATATTTTTGTATGTACTCAGATGTTCCAGTATTGTAAGCATATATATTTGCAATTAATATATCCTCTTGCAACAATTACCACTTCATCATTATAAAGAGATATTCTTTGTCTCTTGTTACAGTTTTTGATTTCAAGTTTATTTTGTTTGAGATAAGTATTCCCACCATTGCTCTGTTTTGGTTACTGTTTGAATAAAACATCACTTTCCATGCCTTCCCTTTCAGTCTATGTGTATACTTTAAGCTAAGGTGAATGTCTTATAGGCAACATATTGTTGAATCTTGTTTATTATTTCATTCATCCATTCTGTATTTTTTATTAAAAATTTAATGCACTTACATGTAATTATTCATATGTAAGGATGTACAATTGCCACTTTGTTTTCTGACTGCTTTGTAGCTATCCCTCTCCCCTCAACTGCTTTTTTTTTCTGGCTGTCTTCTTTTGAGATTATTGATATTTTGTAGTAATACACTTTAATTCTTTTTTTCTTTATCTTTTCTGTATCTGCTTGAAGTTTTCTTTGTAATTACCATGAGGCTTACATAGAGCATTTTATAGTTAACAACAGTTTATTTTAAGCTGATAACTGTTAAACTTCAATCACATACAAAAGTTTGACACTTTCACTCCTCCCCATATTTTACACTGTTAATCTCACACCATATATCTATCATATTGTGTATCCATCAACAAATTATTGCAGCCACAGTTATTATTAACACTCTTGTCTTTTAATTTTTATGCTAGAGTTAAAATTGATTTACGCAACACTATTACACTATTATTCTAAATTTGAGTATATGCTTATGTTTAACAATGATTTTTATAATTTCATGTGTTTTCATGTTGTTATTTAGCATCTTTTGTTTTAAGGCAGGTCTAGTGGAAATGAAATCCCTTAGCTTTTGTTTACAGGGAATTTTTTTTTTTTTTTTTTGGAGACAGGGTCTTGCTGTGTCACCCAGGCTGGACTGCAGTGATGCAATTTCGGGTCACTGCAATCTTCACCTCCTGGTTTCAAGCAATTCTCCTGCCTCAGCCTCCCAAGTACCTGGGATTACAGGCCTTTGCTACCATGCCTAGCTAATTTTTGTATTTTTAGTAGAGCTGGGGTTTCGCCATGTTGGCCAGTCTGGTCTCCAATTCACGGCCTCAAGTGATCCACCTGCCTCGGCCTCCCAAAGTGCTTGGATTACAGTTGTGAACCAACATGCCTGGCCAGGAACATTTTTATCTCTGTTCATTTCTGAAGAACAGGTTTGCCAATTATATGGTTCTTGGTTGGCAGGTTTATTTTTCCCACACTTTGATTATATCATCCCACACCATCCTGGACTGTGGAGTTTCTACTGAGAAAGTCATTGATAGCCTTAAGTGGGTGGGTGGTTTCCTTTGTATATGACAAATCAATGTTTTTTTTTTTTTTTTTTGCTGCTTTCAAAATTTTCTCTTTGTCTTTGACTTTTAATATATTGTGTCTCAGGGTAATCTTTGGTTTATCTTACTTGAGAATCTTGGAGCATCATAATTCTGGGCATCTATATTCATCCCAAGATTTAGGAAATATTGAGTTATTATTTCTTTACATAAACTGCCTGTTCCTTTCTCCCTCTCTCTCTCTCTCCTCTCATCTTCTCTCTCTCTCTCTCTCTCTCTCTCTCTCTCTCCTCTCATCTTCTCTCTCTCTCTCTCTCTCTCTTATTCTAGGGCTTTCATAATATGCATATTCATTCATCTGATTATGTTCTATTGGTCTCATATACACCCTTCACTCTTTTTTATCTTTTGATTGTTACTGTTTTTCTAACTGGTGAATTTAAGCGAATTTCAGAGACCTATCTTTGAGTTTGGCAATTGTTTTTTCTAAATAATCCAGTCTGTTGTTGAAACCCTTAATTAAATGTTTCAGTTCTGCCATATTCTTAAGCTCTTGGATTTCTGTTTTATTCTTAAAAATAGTTTATATTTCTTTATTAAATTTTCATTTTGTCTAATCACATTTTTGCCCATTTTTAACTGGGTTGTTTTATTGCCATTGAGTTGTTTGAGTTCGTTGTATATTTTGAATATTAGCCCCTTAACAGACATACAGTTTACAAATATTTTTTCCCATTCTGTGGGCTTTGTCTTCACTCTGCTGTTTCCTTTGTTGTGTAGAAGTATTTTAGTTTGAGGTAATCCCATTTGTCTATTTTTACTTTGGTTTCTTGTGCTTTTGAGGTCATATTCAAAAAATCGTTGCCTAGATCAATGTCATGGAGATCTCCCCTGATTTTTTTTCTAGTTGTTTCATAATTTGGGGTCATGAATTTACATCTGTAATCCACTTTGAGTTTATTTTTGTATATGGTGAGGGATAGAAGCCTGGCTTTATTCTTCTGCATGTGGCTATCCAGGTTTGCAATACTCTTTACTAAGAGAGTCTTCTTTCTTACAAGGGATAAGCTTAAAGGACAGAAGACTATTTAAGGGGCTTTTTGGGTAATTTAGAATAGAAAATGTTAGTATAGACTAAAACAATTAGAAGAAAATTTAAAAATATGTATGAGATCTTATTATGATAGTTTATTGATTACTTAAACATGGGGAAGAAATGAGTAGAAAAGAGGATGCTGAGATAATTCCTAGGTTTTCATTTTGAACATTTGAGTTAAGTAGTATCTGGTAGAGCTAGTTTGAATAGAGATGATTAATTTCGTTTAAGTGAGAAAGTGTCTGAGGTACCTAGGAACCAATTATAGATATTAAGAAATAATTACAAATACAGGTCTGGAGAGATAACTGGTAGGTGTGAGAGTGATATTATAAGTACAGATGTCACTTTGAAGATGTTCAACTGCTATTGTGAAGAATAATAAAGCATTAATACACCTGGAGGGGAACAAAAGTTGAAATAATGTCTTCGTTCTTAGCTATAAAATATGGGGGGGGATAATTTAATATGTATAAATGATAAGAGATCCCCAACTCCACTACTGAGTATATATCCAAAGGAAATGAAATCAGTATTTCAAAGAAGTATCTGCAGTTCCATATTTATTGCAGCACTATTCACAATAGCCCAGACATGAAATCAACTTAAATATACATCAATGAATGAATGATAAAGAAAATGTGGTATAAATATACAATGGGATATTATTTAATAATAAAAAAGGAAAGAAAAAATCCTGTCATTTGTGACAATGTGGATGAATCTGGAGAACATTATATTAAGTATAATAAAACAAGCCAGGCATAGAGAGACAAATACTACATTATCTCATTCACATGTGGAATCAAAAAAAGTTGATCTCAGAAAAGTAGAGAGTACGCAGGACAGCCTCTAGGATCTTGGTCAATAGAGCTGGCACTAGACAATGGTTTGCTTTGGAGTCTGAAGTTGTGTCAACAGATGGTGGGCCTGGTATCAGGTGTGTGGGTTTGTACAGCTCCCACTAGGTCCTTGGGAAAGCTCCTTCTAGGTTAGTGGACAGGGTCCTGAGGGAATAGGACCATGGCTGAGAGGGATTGGAACTGAGTCATTGGGCTGCTTCATCATCCAGCCAGGATCAAAATCTGCAGGCCTCCCTCTGGGAGAAGAGACAGGCAGGCCTTCTGGCAGGTTCACAGGTAGGGGAAACAGGACTTCCCCCAGACAATGGCTGAATAGGGCTGGTGGTGGGTCAGAGGGCTGCTTCTGTGCGCAGAGGTCTGTGGGCCTATGTGTGGAGTTATGAATGAGTGCATCTCCGTTCACGTCTCTGGATGAGCAGGGCTGTGTCCAGGCTGCAGCTGAGAAGGACTGAACCAGAGTCACATGCTGCTTCATGATCTATGGCCAGAACAGAGTTTGGTAGACCTGTTACCCAAGACATGGGCAGGTGTAGCTTCTCCAAGGTCTCTGGAGGTTGCTGGTGGCAGAGCATGGAAAATGAGGGCTATATTTGATTTCACATAGGGACAGAACTGTTTTTGTGTCTGCAGCCAGGGCCATTATCAGCAAGTCTGCCATTGGACACAGGCCCGCCTTCTCAAATTGACCTTCCTCATTCTTGGACTCAGCTAGGTTTTGCACCCTCCTACCCAGATCCCGCAGCTCCCACAAGGCACTTTGATTTGGTGGCTGACTGCCAAATTATTATTGTGAGAGTATACAAGTGGAGGACCTCTTATTATACCATCTTGCTGACATCACTTCGATACTGTTTCTTGCTTTTGATTCTCCCCACCTTTCTTCTTACCTTTCTTCTTCATCTTTCTTTCACTATAAGATGATTCTTATTTTGCATTGTTTTGTGCCATGTGCTCTTTCAGAAAATTTCTTTTTGTGTGTGTGAACTTTATAGAGTAACATTATAGCGTATATTTTTTTAAGAGTATGTATTAATTCTCCGCTCCAGGTAATGACATAAGTATACTTCTATTGCCTTCTACCTTGTTTTCTCCCTTTCCTGAGGCTAATTTATTATATTCTTAGGTTGTTATACTTTTAGTTCACTAGTGGCTTCCTTTAGAGATAAAATATATGTCCCTGTTTCTAATGCTCAGTTTGCTAATTTTAAATATATTTGCCTCTCCTTTCCTATACCTCATACTTCTCACTTTTTCTATATTTTCAAAATATAAATTATAAAATATTATAAATTTATAATTTATAAAATTGTATTTTGTTATATAAGAAAAATTTCCATTGATATTTAAACTTAACCCTATATTTAAATATATTCAATGTTTACTGCCAGTTCTCTGTCACCGATTTCTTTATTCATGTCACAAATCTCTATTTCTTTGTCACAGATTTGTTTATTCATGTCTTCCATGGATGATTTGTCCCCTTCGTCTTTTCAAGGAGGACTTATGATCACTATATTTTTATAGCCGTTTTATAAAATTATTTAAAATTACATAGTAATTTTACATATCTATGGGGGTCCAGTGAGATTTGTATACCTGTATACAATGTGTAATGATCACATTGGGGTAATTAGAATATCCATAATCTCAAATAGTTAGTTCTTTATAAGAAACATTCAAAATCTTCTCTTTTAGTTATTAAAAATACAGAATAAATAATTGTTAACTACAGTCACCCAACAGTGCTATAGAATATCAACATTTATTCCTTTTATCTAGTTGTAATTCTATATCCATTAACCTAATTCTTATCCCCTCCTCCCTGCTAGCTTTATCAGCCTCCAGTTACCACTATTCTACTCTTCACTTCTATGAGATTACTTATTTAGCTTCCACATATAATTAAAAACAAAAAATGCAAAAATCGTCAACAAAATACTAGCAAACTGAATCCATCAGTACATCAAGAAAATAATACACTCACACTATGTGCGATTTGTCTCAAGGGGCAAGGAGGATTCATTGATAAATATGCTACATCATCACATCTACAGAATAAATAAAAAAATATGATCATCTCAAAGATGCAGAAAAAGCATTTGATAAAATTAAACTTTCCTTTCTGTAAAAACTTTAAACAAATTAGGTATAGAAATATGTACCTCAACATAATAAAGGCCATATGTTACAAACCTGCAGGTAGTGTTGTACTGAACAAGAAATAACTTGAAAAGACAAGGATGCTCAATTTTACTACTCTTATTCAAGATAGTACTGGAAGTTCTTGCCAGAGCAATTAGGCAGAAGAAAGACAAAGAATGCATCCAACTTGGGAAGAAGGAAGTCATATTGCCCCTCTGCAGACATCATCTTTTTAGCTATTGAAAATCCTAGATCCCACAAAATACTCTTAGAACTGATGAATACATTCAGTAAAATCATAGGGTACAAAATCAACACATAAAAATCAGCATTTCTTTTGACTAATAACAGGAACTACCTGAAAAAGATATCAATAAAGCAATCCCATTTACAACAGTCACACAAAATATTTGCTAGGAATACTTTTAATTAAAGAGGTGAAATATCTCTACAATGAAAATTATAAAGCTCTAATTTAAAAAATGAAAAGAACACGAAACATTGAAATATATTCCCGGTTCATAGATTGGAAGAATTAACATTATAAAATGACTATACTACCAAAAGCAATCTGCAGATTCAATGTAATCCCTGTCAAAACACCAGTGACGTTCTTCACAAAAATAAAAATGTCTGAAATTTGTACATAACCATGAAAGACCTCAAATAGACACAATTCTGAGCAAAAAGAACAAAGCTAGAGGCATCACACTACTTGATCTCAAAATGTACTCTAACACAAAAAGCACAAAGCTATAGTAAGCAAAGAGCATGGTATTGGTATAAAAACAAACACACAGACCACTGGAAAAAAATAAAGAACCCAGAAATAAGTCCATATATTTATAGCAAACTGATTTTCAATTAAGGTGCCCAACATACACTGGGGAAAGGATACTTTTTTCTATAAGTAATGCTGGGGAAACTAGTCTCATGCCTAAGAACAAAACTAGACCCTTATCTCTCACCGTATACAAAAATCATTGTATCTTGAATGAATAAATGTATTGTCTATTGCCTTTTCTCTTATTCTGGATAAGAAATTCTGAGGGACTCATACTTTCTTTCCACGAGGATTTTGTGATAATTACCCTAATATTTTCTATATAAACAAAAGTCTGATTATTTTATTTAAGTACTTTGTCTAAATGTTCAAATATTTTTAAAAAATCTTTAAAACCCTGTATGTTTATTAATTTATACCTCAGTTTGATTTCTCTCTGTCACTTTTTCTTTGGACATATTGCATTCTTTTAATCTCCTAGCTCTAAGCTCAAGAAACTTTCATCTAATTGAATCTTTAAATATTTTCTTTCACTTTTTTAGTTTTCTTTTGTGGAGACACCTTTTATATGTGAGTTAGCTGTCACCTGTTGGCTCCAGTTATTGCTATTAATCTATTCTTTTTAGTTTTTGTATTATTTTTCATTTCATTTTCTCTGAGGCTTGTTCTCTGTGGCCTTATTGTATAGTTTAAAAGTGCTTGTTTTCCAATGCATTGCTTCTTTTTTTTTTTTTTTGAGACGGAGTCTCGCTCTGTCACCCAGGCTGGAGTGCAGTGGCCGGATCTCAGCTCACTGCAAGCTCCGCCTCTCAGGTTTAGGCCATTCTCCTGCCTCAGCCTCTCAAGTAGCTGGGACTACAGGGGCCCGCCACCTCGCCCGGCTAGTTATATAGTATTAATTACTGTGATGATTTTTTCTTCTTTCTCTGTTTCTTGAACTCCACCAGTGTATGTTTTCACATTCTGTTTTCTTCTCACTTTTTTCTTGAGCTTTGTAGCTTTGTGTTGTAATCTTATTTTACAGTCACCCTTCCTCCTTTAAGGAGATATATTTTTTAAAAATGAGCGATTTTATTGGGAATAAATTAACATATGTTCAAAATACTATGTTAAGCTTTAAATATTTCAAGTTTAATAATTTCTAAAATATTGAATATATTTATGTATGTATATTTAGAATAAGTTTCTCTTATATTTAAGAAACAAGGATGATGTCATGTTTATTATTTTCTTAAAAAAGCTTTCATAAGAGATTGTTTTTCCATAATATAGAAAATTCTCAGAATATGTAACTCATTGAAGGTGTCTGATTTCTATCTCTGCTTTGCTAGTGACTTTCTATGGAAAGTCTTTCCATTGCTTGAACTACATTGTCAAGGACATAATTATTAATTTCTATCAAACAATATCAGTTTTAATATTTGCATAAATTAAATAGTTGTATAAATTGAAATCATTTTTCAAGTGGCTAGAGCCTGGCATCTTTACCCTGAAAACTTAACATATGTAACTTTAAGGATTTGGAATATAGATATTTTCAAATTTAAAATGGTGTTGGGAGCAGACAACTTTATGGCATTGCCTTTATAGCTGTATTATTCTGGTCCAGTTAACTTGAATTGCAAGCCTAAAGAATAGTTTCTTCTTTCTCACTCATGTCGAGCTGCTTTGGGCATTATAATCTTGTCTAACAAATGATTCACTATCCCTCAAACTGCTAATGTGGTAAAGCAAACATAGCTAATTTGTTACCTGCTAGCTGGTCTGAAAAAATTTCAAGGTAGATTTGAAACCTAGAACTGGCTACAGAGATCTTTAGGGACTGTTAAAAATTAGTGAAAAATATCAGAATAGAGAATAAAGCAAGAAAACTACTAGAAAAAACAAAACAACAACAACAAAAACTCTTGTATGACCAAAAGTGTCACCTCCTGCAAAGGGGATTCTGGGATTGAGAAGAGGCTTAGAGGCAAAATGTACAAACATCTAATGGATCACAAAAACGTTTCTGTACTGATATTGTAATAGTCAGCCCATTTAAAAATTTACATTGTTTTATACAAAGATAATCAGTGAAAGTTGAAAGATCTTTTTATGATTCTTGTTAAGTCTTCCTATGGATTTTTTAGTTTTAGGGATTTTTTTTTATTTTCAGAGTCAATCCATTTACTTTATTACTGTCTTTGAATGAAAAGTCCAGATGAATATAACAGACCATTCTCAGCAGAAAAGAAGAGTGGGAGGGGTTATGACAGGTAGAGCCAGTCTTAAGAAAAATTCCTTGTTTTGCCCATTAGAATCAAGTCAAATCCCCATAAAAGGCACAAGGATTGATAAAGATAGAAAGAACAGGATATGCTAATGGATCTCCTTCCCTATGGAAAAGAAACACCTGAAATGAGAAATATTGTTTTGCTGTCAATATATAGCACATGCAGAAAATTTAGAAAAATTTTGGAATTCAGGGCTAAGAATTGAGTATCTGGGGACATTCTCACTTACGGATGTGAGAAGGAAAGCAAGCCTGCAGAAGATATACAGAATATCATTTATGGTCTCAGAAAAATAACCAAGATTATTTAAGTACCAGTAAAAGAACATATAAATCGAGGGATAATATTTCAAGACTGGGAGTTGCTAAATACAGAACAGTGTCACTCATTTGAAGTCATCTAGCTTATTATAATTATTTGTTTGGCTTCAGCTAGTGAAAGACCAGAATATCACCCTACCCCTACCAATTCTCTACCAGTCATATAAATTAGAGAATATAGAATCTGCAGTAAGACTTCAAAATTGACAAATATGTTAGCTTTTCTTTGGAGTGGTAATGTTATGTGTAACTTATCATATAATTAGTTTCTACGTTGAAAAAATTTACTATTTGAGTTTATTTGGTTGGTGCATATTCTAAGAGATCAAATAATGTAAAATTGACCTGTAATATGTTTCCTATCATATGGATTTCAAGATGTGCTTTTTTTTTTTTTTTTTTTCTGTGACGGTGTCTCTCTCTGTCACCTGGGTTGGAGTGCAGTGGTGTCATCTGGGCTCACTGCAAACTCCGCCTCCCGGGTTCACGCCATTCTCCTGCCTCAGTCTCCCGAGTAGCTGGGACTACAGGTGCCCACCACCACTCCTGGCTAATGTGTGTGTGTGTGTGTGTGTGTGTGTGTGTGTTTAGTAGAGACGGGGTTTCACCATGTTAACCAGGATGGTCTCGATCTCCTGACCTCGTGATCTACGCACCTCAGCCTCCCAAAGTGCTAGGATTACAGGCGTGAGCCACTGCGCCTGGCCGTTAAGATGTGCTTCTTAATTGAATAATGGCATAATTCCCTTTTGGCCACAGTTATTTGCCTGGGCAGTAGACAGTGTAGTGGCAGACAGAATTTTGGAAAAAACACAACCAGGTGACCACAGTGGAGATGCAACTTAACATAGTCATCCCAAATGGGTTTTTAGAAATGAGACCAATAATTGGGTAAGTGCAGAACGTTCACTTCATGCTAAGTGTGTGTTCACTTACACTGTTCCTCAGACTGAGTATTCCTACTCCTAAAAAAGGCATAGCTTTATGGATTTCACATGATACTCAAAGGAGACAAACTAGTTCTCACTCACTTCAGTAGATCACATACTTTGAATGTGGCATAGTGACTTGAACTTACTTGATTTTACCCTGAAGAAAGAAGGACATGTTAAGAAATGATTATTGAGCAGTCAGTTTGTTGTGTTAATGCTGTTAATATCATGATTTTGCTTGCAGCAATCCTGGCAACAGTTGATATGGTTTGAGTCTCAGTTACACCTGAGAAAAGAGATGAGACAGATATGACAGCATCTGCTTGTCTCTCTTTTGCCACAAAGGCCACATTTCAACTCTCTTTCTCTCTCTCTCTCTCTCTTTTTTTTTTTTTTTGTTTGAGACGGAGTCTTGCTCTGTCACCTAGGCTGGAGTGCAGTGGCACAATCTCGGCTCACTAGCAAGCTCCACCTCCCAAGTTCACGCCATTCTCCTGCCTCGGCCTCCCAAGCAGCTGGGACTACAGGTGTTGGCCGCCATGCCGGCTAATTTTTTTTTTTTTGTATTTTCAGGAGAGACAGGGTTTCACCGTGTTAGCCAGGATGGTCTCCTCGATCTTCTGAACTCGTGATCCGCCCTCCTCGGCCTCCCAAAGTGCTGGGATTACAGGCGTGAGCAACTGTACCTGGCTCTTCATGCTCCGAAACGTTCTGCAGAACATGAAGCAAAAAAATTATTTGGTTGGAAAAAATAAATGATACTAAAAACTAACTCTGGACTCATCTGTCTCATTTTTCTTCACGCAGATACTAATATCTGTAAGACATGGATAAAGAAAAAATTTCATACATACTTAGATCGTATTAGTTGGTACCAAGCACAGTCTGAACATAAAAATACCTGTGTTATATAGAGGAAGCTCCCTTGTTCAGCAAAGTGTAAGCAGCCAGCATGCTGAGTGAAATAGCACACTGGTATCTCTCTGTGATCTGGCTATGTTATAGATTCAAGTGTTGCCTTAAAGACATGTAAGCAGGAATAAATGCTGCATCAAATATGATGCAAACATGTAAATGCTGCATTAAATTGTTCAGCTATTATTGACTTGCATACTTATAAACTGAAGAGATGAATCCAAAAACATCTCTAAAATAATTCTGTAACATCTGCAAAACTGTAAAATATGCCCCAGCTTTGAGGCATGCAAAATTTATTTTAAGTTTTTATTTTCATCCTTCTGTATGCTCTTTTTCTGCTCCCTACTCTTTCTGCCTGATGGGTCTTCTGAAGTTGGCCATAAATGCTCAGCCTTCAGGGATAATCCCCAAAGAATGCTACTCTACTATACTCTTGTCTTGCCTTCTCTTCTACCAAAATCAATAAGCAAGTCTCTAAGATCCTGCCAAATATTTAGTAGATGGCTGAAATAAGTAGATGGCTGAAAAATGACTTAAAACTTACCTTTTCAGATAACATGTATATGTCATACAAAGGGCTCCCATTTTTTAAATGGGAGTTGTATATGTGAGTAGTATCTGGATTGCAATTTGGCTGGTAGAATCAGTTGGGGAGGGGTTTGTATGTGCCACTTTCTCCAAGCACTTCAAATCAACACAAGATTGGAAGCTATTGATTTTGCTTTCATGCACTGAGGGCCTTGTTCCTTGGTGACCATTTAGATTTGATTAAGCCCATCCAAAAAGCATTTCTGTTATCAAATCTTAATCTTGCCAAAGAAAGGTATGCAAATGGAAACCAAGTTTGCTTCTTTAAAAGAAATCTTAACGTATTCTTATTGAAGTTGAAGTTCTGTTTTCTCTCCGAGATTTACTGATGATATCAAATAGTTCTCAAGAAGTACAAGAACTGAGTGGGCTAGTTGATGACCTATTATGGGTTCATTAACTGAAAACAGATTTTTTAGGAGGTCATATTAACACGTAAATGGTTTGGGAATCTCATTCTATCCTAGAATGGAATGATAGGAATCTACCAGCAGACATCAAAAGAATGAACTGTAAAGTTGGGTCCAGAAATAGGCACGTTACCAAAGCACGAGTTGTAAACATTGGAGTCGGGGAAGTTGGTTTCAACAAGAAGTGAAACTGAGGCTAGTCTTATTCCAGGTAACTTGAGGTCATATCAGTCTGGGAAAATCATGATCAGACCCTGAGAAAATTTCGTACAATGCAGGATCTGGAAAGTACACCAGAGCCAGGATGATGGACTTAATATGAGTGTTTGATTTAGTAGCTAGACATTTTTCCCCTTAGGTACAAAGATCCAGTCTTTATTACCACTGGTATCTTCACTATTTATTTATTTATTTATTTATTTATTTAGAGATGGACTCTTGCTTTGCCACCCATACTGGAGAGCAATGGTGCAGTCTCCACTCTCTGCAACCTCTGCCTCCCGGGTTCAAGAGATTCTCCTAACTCAGCCTCCCAAGTAGCTGAGATTACAGGTGCCTACTACCACACCTGGCTAATTTTTGTATTTTTAGTAGAGACAGCGTTTCACAATGTTGGCCAGCTGGTCTCGAGCTCCTGACCTCTGGTGATCTACCTGCCTCCGGCTCCCTTCACTATGTAAAGAATCATTGTCTTCCACGTAGGCAGTGGCCACAATAAACCTGAGATGGTTTAAGGCAAAATCCTTGAAAAAAACTGAAGCTAGGAAAGGCCCTCTTTATGATGAAAACTTGATGTCATTGTTGAATGCACGTGCTTTCCAAAATCTAGAAAAGGGTTATTCCTGGTACCTGAGGTTAATTACTCGGGGTACAGCCAGGTGTTACGATTCTCTAAGCAAAAGTTGAATTACCTAAAGGAAAGAAAATTATGCATAATAGAGAGAAGATTTAAATTCAAGTTTTGTTACATAACTATCTTTATTAAATAAACTCAACATGATCACTGCAGGACTGTTTTCTTACTTTATTTTCTCATTTTCAAATTTTATTATTTCATTTCATTTATTATCTGATTAAAAATAGTACATAGTTATAGCATAAATGTGACATTTTGATTCAATCATACAATGTGTAATGATCAAATCAGGGTAACTGGGATCCACCACCTCAGACATTTATCATTTCTTTGTATTGAGCACACTTCAGATCTTCTCTTTTAGCTATTTTGAAATACGCAATAAATTATTAAAAACTATAGTCACCCTACTCTGCTGTCAAACACTAGAACTTATACTATCTATCTAACTGCATTTTTGTTCCCATTAACCTATGTCTCTTCATTCCCCCCACTTCTTTTATCCTTTCTAGCCTCTGTTAACCACCATAACATTCTCTGCTTTCAAAAGATTAGCTATTAGCTCCTTATTATGAGTGAACATACACAATATTTATCTTTCTGAGCTTGGATTATTTCATTAACATACTGACCTCCACTTCAATCCATATTGCTGCAAATGACATGATTTTATTCTTTTTATGGCTGAATAATATGTGTACATACCACATTTTCTTTATCCATTCACCTACTGATGGACCCTTAGATTGTATCCATATATTTGCTATTGTGAATAGTGCTGTGATAAACAAGGGAGTGCAGATGTCTCTTTAATATATCAGTTTCCTTTCTTTTGGATATATACCCAATATTGGGATTGCTATCTGGTTTTAGGCCAGTTAGTTGTGATGTTGTTTTGGTTCCTGTTGATTTGTACTGTATTTTGAATTCAGGTAGCATGATACCTCCGGTTTTGTTCGTTTTGCTCAGAATTGCTTTGGCTATTTTTGGTCTTTTATGATTCCTTAACCATTTTAGGATTGTTTCTTCTGCTTCTGTGAAGAATGCTAGTATTTTGAGAGATATTGTGTTGAATATATAGATTGCTTTGGGTAGTATGGACATTTTAACAATATTAATTCTTCCGATACATAAACATGGGACATTTTTCCATTTCTTGTATACCTTCTTCAATTTCTTTCATTGTTTCATAGTTTTTCTTACATAATTTTTTCTTTAATTCCTTGGATTAGATTTATTTCTAGGTATTTTTATAATTGTAAATGGGATCGATTTCTTGATTTCCTTTCTAATTGTTCATTGTTGGATATGACACTGATTTTTGAATGTTGATTTACATCCTGCAACTTATCTGAATTTTTAATCAGTTCTAACAGCTTTTTAATATAGTTTTTAGGTTTTTCTGAATATAATATCATATTGTCTGCTAATAGGGACAACTTGAATTTTTCATTTCCCACTTGGAAGGCCTTTCTTTCTTTCTCTTCCCTAACTGCTTTTGCTAGGACTTCCAGTAGTACGTTTTTAGAATTCTCTTTTTGTCTGTGAGTTTTGACAGCTTCACTGTAATGTGCTTTAGAGAGGATTTTTTGGACTTGGATCTGTTTGGAGATCGTTTCATTTTCTGTATTTGGATGTTTATATTTTCCTAAGACTTGGGAAGTTTTTAGCTATTACTTTATTAAATAGGTTTTCTATGACTTATAAGAAAATCTCTTCTCCTTCTGGAAATCCCAAAATTCAATATCTATTCACTTAATTGTGTCTCATATGTCACACAGATTTTCTTCATTCTTTTTTTAAATCTGTCTTTCTTTTTTATTTGAATAGGTTATTTCAAATGACGTGTATTGAAATTCAGAAATCTTTTCTTCTTCTTGGTCCCGTTTATTGTTTATGATCTTGATGATGTTCTTCTGTTTCATTCATTAACTCCTTCAATTCTGGGGTTTCTATTTGGTTCTTTTTTACAGTATCTGTCTCTATTAAATTTCTCTTTGATTATAAATAGTTTTTATGATTTCTTTGTATTGTTTATTTGTGTGCTTTTGCACCTCACTGATTTTCTTTAATGTCTTCATTTTGAATTATTTTTCAGGCATTTCATAGATTTTTTCTTCTTTGGAGTCTGTTACTGAAGAATTAGTTTATTCCTTTGGAAGTGTCATGTTTCTTTGTTTCTCATATTTCTTATGTGTTTTCATTTACATCCATACATTTTTTGTAACGGTCATTTCTTTGAATTTTATCGAGTAGCTTCCATAAAGAAACAGATTTTTACTGTAGATTTTTTTTCATAATGCCACTTGGATAAGGTACTTTGGCTTTGGTACTTTCACTAGTGGGCACTGTAGTGCAGTTTCTGTATGATTTATTTGGCTATAATCAATGTCAGTGGTGTCCGCATGTCTGCATGCTCCTAATGGCTTAGGCTGTGGTTGTTTGTAGAGGCTGTAGTAAGGCTTTGCTCGGGACATGGGTGCCAGGGAGCATGTTTCTCAAGACCCATATATTGTGTATCCAGGCACTGGTGTTAGTAGTATGTCCTGGGCAGGCCAGTCTTTGGGAGCTGGACTTGGTGTGCATACACTGTGGTAGCAGTGGCAGACTCGACAAGCTAGTGCTCAGGTCCCTGGGTGATGAATGTGGATCATGGAAGACCAGTTTTCAGGCCCCTGACATGGCACATGGGTGCCAGTGGTGTCAGTGGTAGGTTGAGCAGGCCAGTCCTAAGGCCCATCTTAGGTACATGGACGCTGGTAGTGTTTGTTGTGGGGTAGGTATTTTATTTGTTTTATTTTATGCATAATTATATCTGTGCCATCAACCAGAGTTGTCTAAAAAAGAGGTTAAAGAAAAAAAAGACAAGGAATTCATTAAATTAAATAAGTTAACATAGAACTTTAAATAAAAAATGCCTATTCATATCAAGCATTAAATATAACTTAGTGAAATTGATTGGTTGTAACAAAAAGGGGCCAAAAGGAGGAAAATAGATGGGTATTTGATAAATTTGGAGGTGCATGACCCTCTAAGAAGGGTGACTACCACTCAAGTATAGCCTATTGTTGCCAAGTGGGCATATATTTAGAAAATACTTTGATTTTTCACATCAGACTAGAAATCACAATTTTATGTGAAATTAGTTAATTTCTATTTTTATTTTATTTTATGTATTTATTTATTTATTGAGACAAAGCCTCCCTCTGTCATCAAGGCTGGAGTGCAGTGGCACCATCTCAGCTCACTGCAACCTCCACTTACCTGGTTCAAGTGATTCTCGCACCTCAGCCTCCTGAGTAGCTGGAATTACAGGTGTGCACCATCACACTCTCAGCTAATTTTTGTATTTTTAGTAGAGATGGGGTTTGCCATCTTGGCCAGGCTGGTCTCAAATTCCTGGCTTCAAGTGATCCGCCTCCCTCGGCCTCTCAAAGTGCTGGGATTCCAGGCGTGAGCCACTGGGCCTGGCTAGAAATTATTCCATTTTTAAAAGTGATAATTAGATAAACTAAAAAATACACACATGTAGATATAGTGACTACACCCTCAAAACATACATACACACATACGTATACATATACACACAAACAAACAGGCACACACATACATCTTCACATACACACACATACCATCTGGGAAAATAGGACCCAATTTCTGCTAGTTTGTGGCACCCTGTGTTGAAAGTTCCCATACTTCCCTTGTAAAAATGTTGGTTGAAATTAAGGCTGTGGTTGTTTGTAACACCACAGGTATCTCAGGTGTAAAATGATTGCAGTAGAGCTTCTTGAATCTCGTGTTCTCTATTCTCCTTATTATGTTCCCAATGGCTTATTATTCTTTGTGATGGTGCTTGTTTTTTCAACATTTTCTCAGCATGGTCATACTACAAAGTTACAAGATACAACTTTTGGCACTATCTTTCCCTGTTACTTTATGTTTCCTGGTTTGCTTATTTTTTCATATTTATGAAAAAGTCATATTTTCTTTTGATTTTTAAAATTTGTAGTTATATGATTTGTTTAGAAAACAGTTGGATCTTGATGTTTTACAATTTTTACATTCTTATACATAGATATTGTTCAGTGCAGTTTTTATACGCACATGCAGCTAATAAAAGAGGAGTCAATAAAATAGGATTTCTCTGGTCACCTCATAGTGGGCAAAGTTTCTCTATCATGCATGCTAATCATTCTATATTCCACTAGAATGAGGAAGGCTGTGTGAGTCTTGGAGTCATGATGGCTAATCAAGAGAACCCAGTGGGAACTGGGTTTTTAAAAGAGGTAGGATAGGAAATATAGGCCTAAGATTCTCAAGTATGGACTCCAAGCTCATAATTTCAATTCAGAGAGGAAAAAGTTACACATTTTTTCACATCACATCTCCACCTAAGGATATCAATTGTTCAAGTCAACAAATATTTACTTAGTTTCTACACTGGGTCAGTGCTGTAGGTACTGGAGGCAAAGCAAGAAGAAAACATATAAACTCTCTCCCTTAAGAGAACTTTAATTTTAATCAAAAAGGACTGACAATAAATTCATAAACAAAATTAGATGCGATATGTTAGGTGTTGATAAGTGTTATGAAGAAAGTTAAAATAGTCTCAAGGTGATAAAGGAAAACTGGAGAGGAGTGGAATTGCAGTTTTATAGGGTCATTAAGAAAAGCACTTCTGCTAGGGTGATATTTAAGTGGAAACCTGTGGGAAGTAAGGGAGTGAGTCAGGCAGATATATAGAAGGATGCAGCAGGTAGAGGTCAGCTAGTGTAAATGGCCTGAAGCATTAAATGTTGCAAGGACGACTATGTAGCTGGGGCCTGAATGAAAGAATTGGAAGGAAATTAGCTTAGGGAGGTAGCAAAGCATATTTAAACTTGTATAGCTTTGGGAGCACTGATTTTATTTCTCTTGGTGAAATAGAAAGCCATTGAAGAACTTTGAGTAGAGGAGTTTTCAAAGAATAAATCTGACTGCTCTGTGAGGACTAAATGGAAGAGGAACCAAGATAGTGACTGTCATATTGGTATGGGTGGGATAAGAAGTGGTGCTATAGAAACATTAAGTCAATGGATAATGACAACTTGAATCAGAGTAGTAACAGTGTAGATGTTATCAGAGTAATAATAGTGTAGATGTTGGGAAGTGATCAAATTCATACATAACAACTCACCAATAAAATGTATTAAAGTATAACATACAGGAACACACACAAATCAAAGTGAACACACCCATGTAACCAGCAACTGTATAAAGAAATAATATACTGCTAGCACTGCAGAATTCCTCTTATGCACTCTTGCAGTCACAATCTCCCCAGCACAGCATAAACCACCATCCTGAATTCTAACATCATAGATCAGTTTACAAAAAAAAATTTTGTATGAATGGAAACTACATTATATATTATTTTGTGAAGTTTATTTTGCTTACCATAGTTGTCTTGTTTCCAATTTAAGGCTGTTGAAGTAGTGCTTATATGAACTTATAAATGTGTTTGTGTATGTGTATGTGTGTACATGTTTTGACAAATGTACATATTTTGGGAAATATATACCACAGGGTGGAATCACTGCATCGTAGGCTGTGTCTGTGTTCATGGATAACAATGAGCACTTTTTCAAATGATGTTGCAAACTCTCCTCAGAAGTGTATGAGAGTTCCAATTGCTAAACATACTGGCCAGTACTTTGATATTTCATTTTATTTTATTTTTTGTCATTTTAGCCTTTCTGGTGGGTGTTTTATGGTATTTCATTGTGGATTTGGAGCACCTTTTCATTTGTTATATTTCAATATTATATTCGTTAAATGTTCATATATTTTGTACATTTTTGGGTGGCAGTTGTCTGTCTTTTTAATTGGTTTGTGCTACTCTGGATACAATTATTTTGCAATACATATGTATATCAAACAAATTTTCCATCCAGTAGCCTCATGATTTGTTCTCTCAATGGAGGGAAGTTCTTAATATTAATGTATCTCAATTATTAGGGATTTTATGTTTAACATATTAAATATTTACCTATAGCAAAGTCATGAAGATTTTCATTTTTTTCTTTTAAAAGTAAATATGTATGATTTTTCAATTTTTTATGCTTAAAATTAAAATATATAAGGTAATTAATAAATTAACTTTTTTCATATAGACAAACAGTTTCTCAAGTACTATTTATTAAAAGGAGCATCCTTTACTTATTGTGTTATATGTTAACTTTGTCAGAAATGTATGCAGATCTGTTCTGGGCTCTGTATTTCTTCTGGCATATATGTCTATTTTTGGAAACAAATCAACAAAATTAAAGTCAGTTTTAAGAAAAGATAAACAATGATAAACTACTACTTAGACTATCCAAGAAAAAAAGAGAAAAAAAACCCAGATGAATAAAATCAGAAATGAAAAAGTAGACATACCAGAGAAACAAAAAAGATCATGATAACCTATTTTAAAAAACTGTATGCTAACAAATTGGAAAACCTAGAGGAAACAAATAAACTCCTAAACACACACAACCTCCAAAGAATAAACCAGGAAGAAATAGAAATCCTGAGCACTCCAACACAAAGTAATATGATAGAAGCAGTAATAAGATGTCTCCCAGCAAAAGAAAGCCCAGGATCAAACGGTTTTACTACTAAATTCTACCAAACTTATAAAGAAATAGTAATATTATTTTTTCTCAAACTATTCTAAAAAATTGAAGAGACTGTAACCCTTCCTAACTCATTCTATGAGGCCATTGTTACTCTGATACTAAAACTAGACATGGACACAACAAAAAAGAAAGCTACAGGCTGAAATTCCTGAAAAACCAAGTTGAAAACACCCTCAACAAAATACCAGAAAACTTAATTCAAGAACACCTCAAGGCCTGGCGCAGTGGCTCATGCCTATAATCCCAGCACTTTGGGAGGCTGAGATGGGTAGACCATGAGGTCTGGAGTTTGAGACCATCCTGTCCAACATGGTGAAACCCTGTCTCTACTAAAAATATAAAAATGAACCGGGTGTGGTGGCATGTGCCTGTAGTCCCCGCTACTCAGGAGGCTGAGGCAGGAGAATCACTTGAACCCAGGAGGTGGAGGTTGCAGTGAGCCCAGATCATGCCACTGCACTCCAGTCTAGTGACAGAGTGAGACTCCATCTCAAAAAAAAAAAACCAAAACAAAACAAAAAAAACCACATCAAAAGATAACACACCATGATCAAGTGGGACTTATTCCTGGGATGCAAGGATGGCTCAACATACACAAATCAATAATAATGATACATTGCATCACCAGGATGCAGGACAAAAAAAAACATATGATCATCTCAATAGATGCAGGAAACCAATTGGATACAATTCAACCTCCCTTCCTGATAAAAACACTCAACAAGTTAGCCATAGGAAAAAAAAAAACAAACAAACAACATACCTCAACATCATAAAAGATATATATTACAAACAGCTGATGTACTGAGTGAGGTTTGAATGCCTTTTCTGTAAGAACTGCAACAAGACAAGAATGCCGACTTTCACTCCTGTTAGTCAACATAGTACTGGAAGTCCTACCCAGAGTAACTAGGTAAGCAAAATAAATAAAAAAGGAAGTCAAATTGTCCCTTTTTGTTGGTGACACGATCTCATATACAAAAAAATCTAAAGACTTCACCAAAAATCTCAGAACTATGTATAAATGTTAGTAAAGTTTCAAGATTCAAAATCAGTATACAAAAACTAATAGTATTCCTATACACCAATTTTAAAAACTAGCTGAAAAAGACATCAAAAAAGGAATCCCATTTACAGTCAGTATAAGAAAATAAAACATGGGAATAAGTTAAGCAATAAAGTGACTGTCCTCTATAATGAAAGCTACAAAATACTGATTAAAGAATTTTAAGAGGATACAAAAAATGGAAAGACATACCATGCATGTGGATTGGAACAACTAATAATATTAAAATATCCATACTACCTTAAGTTATTTACATATTTAATGTAATCCCTATGAAAATACCAATGGCATTCTTCATTTTCTTAGGGAGAAAACACCTTAAAATTCATGTGGAAGTACAAAGGCCCAAGTCACCAAGGAATCTGAGGGAAAAGAACAAAGCTGGAGGTGTCACACCATCTGACTTGAAAATATACTATAAAGCTATAGTAACCAAAACAGTATGGTATTGCTATGAAAATAGACACATAGACCAATGAAACAGAATAGAGAGCCAAGAAAGAAATCCATGTATTTATAGCCAGCTGATATTGTCAAAAATACTAAGAACATACCATACAGGAAGGACACCCTCTTTAACAGATGGTTCTGGGAAAAGTGATTAACTGTATGCTGAAGAATGATGCTGAACCCCTATCTCATACCATATACAAATATCAACTTAAAGTTGACTAAAGACTAACACGTAAGACTCAAAACTATAAAACCACTAAGTAATAATATGGAAAATGTGTCAGCACATTATTGTAGGAAAAGATATTATGGCTATGGATTTAAAAGCACAAACAACAAAAACAAAAATAGACAAGGCTTAAACTAAAAGATTCTGCACAGCAAAGAAAACAATCTAGATAGTAAAGAGACAACCTTTGAAATGAGAGAAAATATTTGCAAACTATTTATCCAACAAGGGACCAATATCCGGAATAAACAAAGCACTCACATGACTCAACAGCAACAAAACAAATACTCACAAAACAAACGCTCCCACTAAAAAGTGGTCAAAGCATCTGAACAGGTATTTCTCAAAAGAAAACAAATGGCCGGAAGGTGTAAAAAAAAGGCCCCACCTTACTAATAACCAAGAATATGCAAACTAAAACCACAGCAAGATCACATCTTCTCATCCCAATTAGAATGCCTATTATCAAAAAGACTAAAATAACAAATACTTACAAGTCTGCAGAGAAAAGGGAACTCTCATACACTATTGGTGGTAATGTAAATTAGTCCAGCCATTATGGAAAACAAATAGAGGTTTGCTAAAAAAATTGAAAGTAGAACTCTAATGCAATCCAGCAACAACACTACTAGGTATTTATCCAAAGAAAAGGAAATTAGCATATCTTTGGGAACCCTGCACCCCCATGTTTATTGCAGCACTATCTACAATAGCAAGAGATATGAAATCAACCTAAACGTTCATCAATGGATGAATGGGTAAAGAAAATGTGGTGTATATATACACAATGAAATGCTATTCAAAAGTTTGTAAAAAAAAATGAACTTCTGTAATTGAAGGCAACAAGGATGGAATTGGAGGTCTTTATGTTAAGTGAAATAAACCAAGCATAAAAAGATAAATATTACATGTTCTTAGGCATATGTGGAAGCCACAGAAGTTGATCTCGTTGAGGTACAGAGTAGAATGACTACCAGAAGCTGGAAAGGACTGGTGAGGGAGAAGGGATCATTAATAGAGATTGGTCAATGGGTGCAAATACAGTTAGATAGAAGGAATATGTTTTAGTGTTTGATAGCACAGTAGAGTGACTATAGTTGCAAATCATTTATTTTGTATTTCCGAATAGCTAGAGGAGAAGATTGAAAGTGTTCCCAACACAATCAAAAGACTAAAGATTTATGTGATAGATATCCTAAGTACCCCAATTTGATCATTACACACTGTATGAATGTTTCAAAATATCATATATACTCCAAAAATATATATTATTATTATATATCTATAAAAAATAAGGGAGAGCAATATAATCTTTACATTCCTGATATTAGCAATATTGTTTTCTGTGCTTTTATTGATTTATTTCACTTATTTATTTTACCTATGGAGTAAATTGTTAACCTTTAAAATTTACTAAATTTTGTATTAATTTCTCTACTATGTATTTATCACTATTTTATTTCTACTGTAAAAATATTTTATTTATTAATTTTTTAGTCTCTTAAAATCAGAACAACTAATTAATATTCAGTCTTACTTTCCTGATGGTGTATGCTTAAGACCATACATTTTCCTCTGTAACGTGTTAGCTGTTTTGATATGCATGTCTTCATTGTCATTCATTTCATAATGTCTTCTACTTTCAGTGTTTGTTTTTGGCCCTTGCACAATAGAGTTTATTGCTTCATTTTCAGGTAGTTATGGATTTTCTAAATGTACTTTTGTTAGGTATGTCTACCTTAATTCATTTGTTAATGGTCAGATAATATAATCTTAATGATTCAGTCCAGTGAATATTATTGAAGCTTACTTTCTAAACTACAATATGAGCAATATTGGTAAATGTCCCATTTGCACTTGAAAACTATCTGTAGTCTTTAATTTATGAGTGCAATGCTTTGTGTGTGTCAACTGTGTCACGTGTATTAGTTAAGTTATTTATACCTACTTGATTAGCAGTATTGACATTTTGTATAATTTTTGTCAGCTATTCATAATAGTCTGTAGAAGTTTCCCACTATAATTATGTATTTATTTATTATTGTATTTCTTAAGAGTATGAAATTGAGTATATGCAGATTTAAAATTGTTATAGCTTCCACAAGGACACATAGAGGGGATCAGCCTATTGAAGGATGGAGGGTAGGATGAGGGAGAGGATCAGGAAAAATAACTAATGGGTACTAGCCTTAATACTTGGAAGATGAAATAACCTGTACAACAAACCCCCATGACACAAGTTTACCTATATAACAAAACTGCACATGTACTCCTGAACTTAAAATAAAAGTTAAAAAAGATAAAATTGTTATAGCTTCCTAGAGAATTGTCATTTTATGTCTATAGTAATTTGCTGACCAAATCAATTTTTAAAATATTACAGGGCCGGATGTGGTGGCTCATGTCTGTAATCCCAGTGCTTTGGGATGCTGAGGGGGAAGGATCACTTAAGGACAGAAGTCTGAGACCAGCCTGGCCAATATGGCAAGAACCAGCCTCTACCAAAAAAACAAATATATATATGTATAGCCAAGTAGTGGCAAGTGGCACATGCCTTTCATCTTAGCTACTTGGGAGACTTAGGCAGGAGTATCACTTGAGCCTAAGAGTTTGAGGCAGCAGTGAGCTATGATCATGCCACTGCACTCCACTCTGGGCAGCAGTGTGAGATCCTGTCTCTTAGAAATAAAATTAAATAATTGTATCTGTCTTCTTTTGGTTACATTTTGCATAACCTTTTCCCCTTCAAAATTTTTCATTCTTTTACTTTCAACATATCTGGTTCCATGTATTTCAGTTGTTTTCCTTATAAGCAGTATAAGATTGAAACTTTCTGTACATTTTTTTTTCTGTCAGCTATTGAGATAGTTGACATTTAAAACAAGGTACATACCCTTTGGAAACAGGTACCATTTGGGAAGAAGTACCATTTGCATAGATTGTCTCTACTGGCATAAAACATTATTGTGAACATAGAAAACTAAAATATACATACAAAGATAGTATAAAACAAGTAAGTGAATTTAACATGATCACAGGATACAAGGCGAACAAAAACAATTAATTGTTTTTCTAAATGTGGAAAAATAAAACTGGGAATTAAAGGTTAAACAGTATCAACAAGCATAAACTAGTTAACACAAATTTAACTATACCCATGAAAATCTGTTCATCCAAAACTACTTATTCTAGCTGGGAAAAAAATTTAAAAATTATAAAAGTATATCAGATTCATGAGTAGGAAGATTGATATCTTTCAGATGGATAATATTTCTAAATTGATTCATGGATTCCATAAAATGCCAGCCAAAATCGCAGCAAACTTTTTTTTGCAGAGTTGACAAACCAATTCTAAATTTATATGGAAACCTTAAAAGCTTAGAAAACTAAAACAATTTTGAGGAAAAAAGAAAAAGTTAGAAAACTTACATTATTTTTTCCAGACTAATTATGATGTTACAGCAATCAAGACAGCATAGTATTGGCTAAGGAAATACATGTAGATGAACGAAAAATAATAGAGAGTGCACTAATATAACCACCCATATATGGTCATTGATTTTCAAAAGGTGCTAAAGCAATTCATTGGAGAAAGGATCATCTTCAAAACAGGGTTCTAGAACAACTATATATTCATATTTTTAAAAATTCCTTTACTTACTTGACATCATATGTAAAAATTAACACAAAACTGATCATTGGCCTAAACATAAAGATAGAAACTGTAACACTTTTGGAAGGAAAGACGGAAGAAAATCTCTCTAACCTTGGATAGATTAAGATTTCTTAAATAAGCACAAAAAATCATAAAAGAAACTATATATTAAAAGTTGTATCAATTTTATTTGGTAAATATGGAAATCTGTTATTTGAAAGTCACATTTAAGAAAACCAAAAGAAAACCAGACCATAGGCTGGAAGAAAATAGTTGTGCAATACATATACTTTATTTATATGCCATAGATGTAAAGAATAAGTAAAGAACATTTATAACTGTATAATAAACCAAGATATTCAATAAAATTTTTCAACATATATTTCATAGAGGGTATAGAAACAGCCAATAAAGCCCTAGAAAGGATGCTTCTTTTTTCATCAGGGAAACACAAAATAAAACCAGAAGAAATACCACTACACAGAAGTCTCAAATAGTACCATCAAGTTTTAAAATAGTTTGGAAAATCCATTAAAGTTAAACTTATCACATAATCTTGAAATTCCATTCAATTATTTACTGAAGATTTATGAAAACATATGTTCATTTAAAAACTTATGTGCAAATATTTACAGTAGTTTTATTCATAAAAGCCCCACACTGAGAACTATCCAGCTGTCAATCATCAAGTCAATTATTAACACATTGTGGTATGTCAATACATGATAATACTATTAAGTTTAAAGTATTTCTCAAAATATCCAGAATGAAGGAAGCCAGACATGATGCAATACAGTGTATGATTCCATTTATATAAAACTTTAGAAAAACTTAATTTAATCTATAGTGATGTAAAATAGATTAGTGTTCTCAGGGACTGATGTTGGGGTGAAGAATATTGCCGTGTTTTTTCATTTTCACACTGCTATAAAGATACTACCTGGGACTGGGTAATTTACAAGGAAAAGAGGTTTAATTGACTCACAGTTCTACATGGCTGGGGAGGCCTCAGGAAACTTAAAATCATGATGGAAGATGAAGGGGAAGTGAAATACATCTTACATGGTGGCAGGTGAGAGAGAGTGAAGGGAGAAGTACCACATTCTTAAACCATTAGATCTTGTGAGAACTCACTCACTGTCATGAGAATAGCATGAGGGAAACTGCTCCCATTATTCAATCACCTCCCACCATGTCCCTCCCTTGACATGTGTGGATTACAATTGGAGATGAGATTTGGGTGGGGACACAGAGTCAAACCATATCACCTGCAAAGTTTTGGGTTTTGGGTTGATGTAAATGCTTTATAACCTAAATGTGGTACAATTACAAAGGTGTGTACATTTGTTAAAATTCATCAAACTATGCACTTAAAATGCATAGTTATAATGTGCATTTATGGTTATAATACAAGGCAAAAAGTTTGATTTAAAAAACAATGAACACACACACACACTCTTACATCTATATCACATTATAATAATCACAATGTATAAACAGAAGTAAAAACAAAAACCATATGATCATTTCAGTAGATGCAGAACAAAAATTCAATAAAATTCTACATCCCCTTATAATGAAAACCCTCAATAAACTAGGCACTGAAGGAAAATACCTAAAAATAATGAAAGTCATATATTACAACCTCACATTCAAAATCATACTGAATGGGGAAAAGTTTAAAGCATTTCTCCTAAGAACTGAAACAAGACAAGGATGTCCACTCTGATCACTCCTATTCAGCATAACACTGCAAGTCCTAGCCAGAGCAATCAGGCAAGAGAAAGAAATAAAAGGCATACAAAATGTGAAAGAGTAAGTCAAATTATCTCAGTTCACTGATAACATGACTATATACCTAGAAAGCACTAAGCACTTCTCCCAAAGACTCCTAGACTTGATATACATGTTCAGTAAAGTTTCAAGATACAAAAGCAATGTACAAAAATCAGCAGCGTTTCTACACATCCATAACATTCAAACTGCAAACCAAATCAAGAACTCAATCCTATTTACAATAGCCACACAGTATTAGTCCATTCTCATGCTGCTAATAAAGACATACCCATGATGGGGTAATTTATAAAGGAAAGAGGTTTAATTGACTCACAGTTCAGCTGGCTGGGGAGACCTTAGGAAAGTTATAATAATGGCAGAAGTGGAAGCAAGCATGTCTTTTTCACATGATGGCAGCAAAGAGAAGTGCAGAGCGAAGTGGAGGAAAGGCCCCTTATAAAGCCATCAGATCTCCTGAGAACTCAATCACTATCACAAGAACAGCAGGAGATAATCACCCCTATGATCCAATTACCTCTTGCTGAGTCCCTCCCATGACACATAGGGATTATGGGAACTACAATTCGAGATGAGATTTGGGTGGGGACACAGCCAAACCATATCACACAGACACAGAAAATCTGGAGCACGTTTAATCAAGGAGGTGAAAGATCTCTACAAGGAGACCTACAAAACAGTGATGAAAGAAATTGTAAATAACACAAACAAAACATTCTATGCTCATGGATTGGAAGAATCAATATTCTTAAAATGACCGTATTGCCCAAAGCAATCTACAGATTTATCACAATTCCTGTCAAACTATCAATTTCACTTTTCACAGAATTAGAAAAAAAAAATCCTAATGTTCATATATAAATAAACAAAAAGTGCAAATAGCCAAAGCAATCCTAAGCAAGAAGAACACATTTGAAAGAATCACATTGCTTAACTTCAGGTTGTACTTCAAGGCTATAATGTTTTGGAGCCTTAAAATCAAGAAAAAAATCATTGTTTATGCAATGATCTAATTATATTGTTTATTTCTTATTTCCAATTAGATGAATGCCTTAGTACAAATTATTTTTACATAATGCAATTGGTCTAAATATTTGATAATTTTTCTTATATTATTTGGAAAGGCATACATTGCTTAAATTTGGAAGTTTCTTAATGCACAGGCCACTAGGGTAGTGTTTTAAAACTTACATTTTTACATATATCAAATGATATCTATGTGATTTTTAAGATGCTAATATTCATTAAAATAATTTATTCATTTCTTGTTATGACTGAATCATACAAGTCTTATATTACAAAGAATCCATGTGTCTGTTCCATAAAAATTTGAAAGTGACTACCTGCCTATTTGTTAATCACCTAATATAACATTTTGGTCATTGGACATGTTTTGTTTTCTATATGTCCAGTGTGATACCCACAAATTACATGTGGCTATTAAGCATTGAAATGGGGCTGAAGAACTGAATATTTCATTGTGTTTACTTTTGAGTAATTGAAATTTAAATAGCTACATGTGGCTGTTAGTTATCACAATGGACAAACAGATCTAATGCCTGGTATGGATGCGATTGGACACTTTGCATATATACAACTCTATTATCTAACATTATGGGGGCCATTCTATCTATGTCTTCTTATGTCCATATCTAGGAGGAAATACCTGATTTAGTCACATTCTGAGCACTTACTAGACCAACTTTACAGTGGTAGAGTTATTATTTATTAAATGATACTGTATTTGAGTATGGTCACCTCAGAGTCTTTCTGCACACTGATATGGCTTATTGAGAAAACTGAGCCTAAATCTGTCTCACTGGGCAGAGTATGAATGAACATATTTCCTAACAACTTTTCTCACACAAGTTGTTAGGTGATTGGGAGTTTTTGGTATCTGGTTAGTATTAAGATATACATTTGAGAAATGTTAGAAGCCCATTGGCTACTATAGCTCAGCCATTTGTTTCACTTCGTATCTTCAGAGTTCACTATTGGGAATAATGAGCATTGACTATTAATGAACAGTTCATTGTTTCCTATTTTATATTGCCTTAATGCATACAGAAGATTTTCTACTTAGTAGTAGTTTTGATTCTGAAACTTTTTTTTGAGTTTTACATCACTAAAGAAGAGTTTACATATCTTGTTCCTGAATATTTGAAAATGAGGCAGTCATGCTCTTTTAGTATTTGTACCTTGCCTTTCAGAATGGTTCCTCCTATGGAATGTTTCATCATGTATGATGTAACATTCATCATGTTCTCAAAACACTTTCATTTTTTCTGTTCTCTCTTCTTCATTTCTTGTTGTGGGAAGTCAGGGACCCTGAATGGAGGGACCGGCTGGAGCCATGGCAGAGGAACATAAATTGTGAAGATTTCATTTTAATATGGACATTTATCAGTTCCCAAATAATACTTTTGTAATTTCTTATGCCTATCTTTAACCTCTTATTCCTGTTATCTTCATAAGCTGAGGATGTACATCACCTCAGGACCACTGTGATAATTGTGTTAGCTGTACACATTGATTGTAAAACATATGTGTTTGAACAATATGAAATCAGTGCACCTTGAAAAAGAACAGAATAACAGTGATTTTTAGGGAACAAGGGAAGACAACCATAAGGTCTGACTGCCTGTGGAGTTGGGCAAAAAGAGCCATATTTTTCTTCTTGCAGAGAGCCTATAAATGGACATGCAAGTAGCAGAGATAACACTAAATTCTTTTCCTAGTGAGGAATATTAATATTAACACCCTGGGAAAGGAATGCGTTCCTGGGGGCAGGTCTATAAATGGCCACTCTGGGAGTATCTGTCTTGTGCAGTTGAGATAAGGACTGAGATACGCCCTGGTCTCTTGCAGAACCCTCAGGCTTACTAGGGTGGGAAAAACTCTGCCCTGGTAAATTTGTGGTCAGACCGGTTCTCTGCTCTTGAACCCTGTTTTCTCTTGTTTAAGATGTTTATCAAGACAATACGTGCACCGCTGAACATAGACCCTTATCAGTGGTTCTGTTTTTTCCCTTTATCCTGTTCCCTCAGAAGTATATGATCTTTGTTAGACCCTTATTAGTAGTTCTGCTTTTTGCCCTTTGAAGCATGTGATCTTCATACCTACTCTCTGTTCTTACACCCCTTTTGAAACCCTTAATAAAAACTTGCTGGTCTGAGACTCAGGCAGTCATCCTGGTCCTACCGATATGTGATGTCACCCCTGGTGGCCCAGCTGTAAAATTCCTCTCTTTGTACTGTCTCTATTTTGCAGCCAACCGACACTTGTGGAAAATAGAAATAACCTATGTTGACATATTGGGTGTGGGTTCCCCCAATAATTACTATCATCATTATATCCTCTCTACTTTTGCTGTTATTGGAAAGAGTTAATGGTGCTATGCAGCAATAGAGTCTCAGCACATCCACAGTAAACAGGGAAGAGACCACTTAGATTGACTAGTCTACTGGTGTTCAAACCAGGGTATCCATCTCATACTGTACAAAAGATAGGGATGTCTCTCCAGGCATTAAAAATAACTGTAGAGGCACTTAAGTAAGTATCGGTTTTGAAAAAGTGAGTAAGTCTAATGTGTACTAATCATTGTTCAAATAAAGGACTTATACTTCATTTATTCACACAAAGTTAAAGCGAACAAGCTGACTACTAACAGATGATAAAAATAAAGTCTGATGAACGAGGTCCTGGTGATATTTGGGATGCAACTCAAAAGTTCAGAGAATTTACTTGCAAAGCTCTTTCCATACTCATCCACTTATTATGCAAACAAGATTTCCCAGATCTCACATCTGAGGGTTAACATTAGGGAGGGATGGTATAGCTGCTGAACAGTTTTCATATTCTAACAATGAATGATATTAATTAATGACACATTGATTAACTATAAAAGAAAGCCCAGTTATCTTAATTTTAAGAAAATTTTAGTTTTTACTTTATAATTATTATAAAATGTAATATAATTATATTTTTTACTAACAATGTGCTAGTCATTATTGACTCCAATTCCAGATAAATTTTTTAAAACCTCAGGATGTTATGTTCTTGAACATTTTTTAAAATTCAATAGCATGATTTTTTTATAGCGAATTAAGAAATAATATATATTACAGAAATCTCCCTTGGAGTTAGGTAACATGGGGGCCTGAGAAGTTCATCAATGAAGCTATCCAGAATAAAAATATATTGCATTAACACAATGCATTAGTATTATATCAGTTCTGTGAAGGAAGTGGAATATAAATGAATTAAAGGAGGAAAAAATAATGCAAAATTTATGACCATTAGGAAAAACCTTGGACAAACACACACACACACACACACACACACACACACACACACACACACAGAGAGAGAGAGAGAGAGAGAGAGAGAGAATTCACAGAGGAAAATTATATATATTCAAGGAGTAAAATATAATATTTTGATATACATAATACATTGTGAAGTGATTACCACAATTAAGGTAATTAATCTATCTATCACCTCACATAGTTACCTGTGTGTGTGTGTGTGTGTGTGTGTGTGTGTGTGTGTGAATATTTAAGATCTGTTCTCTTAGGAAATTTCAAGTATATAGTACATTATTATTAACTACAGTCACCATGATGCACATTAGGTTTCCAGAGTTTATCTTGTGTCTCCAAATTTGTATTCTTGACCAACATCTGTCCATTTCCTCTACTCTCCAACCTCTGGTAATCACCTTTCTACTCTGTTTCTATAGGCTCCACATTTTTAGATTCCACATGTAAATGAGATCACGTAACGTTTCTCTTTCTGTGTCTAGCTTGTTTCACTTAGCATAACATCCTCCAGATTCATGTATATCGTTAAGCATTTGATGGTGGGTATTAATTCTCTGTGGTAGACAGGGGCCATTGAACACATTTATTTGTTATTTTAAAGAAATTCTATTTTTACAACTACTTAAGTATGTAATAGAAATTTAGGACTCAAAGTTAAAATTCATTTGTGTATGCATGGGTTTAAAAATCACGTTAAAAAGATATATGAACAAAGTTTTTCAAGATCAATGACCTAGAACAAAATGGCGAGCAAAACCTCAAGCTTCATTTATGGGGTTTGCAAGTTGAGTTTATGTGTGGAGATTTGGTAATTCTATTGGCACTTTACCTGGAGGATGACAGACAAAGTGATCTGAGTAACCTGTTCCTAAAACCATTACGATTTTCATGTATGTATGTATGTATGTATATATGTATGTAAGTATGTATGTATGTATTTAGATGTTCTTCCTCTGTCACCCAGGCTGGTGTGCAGTGGTGTGATCATAGCTCACTGCAGCCTGGAACTCCTAGGCTAAAGTGATCCTCCCACCTCAGCCCACCAGTAGTTAGGACTACAGGTTCACACAACCATTTCAGCTAATTTTTAATTTTTTTTGTAGAGATGCAGTCTCTCTATGTTCCTAGGCTGGTCTCAAACTGCTGACCTCAATTGATACTCCTGCTTTGGCCTCCCAAAGTGCTGGGATTATAGGTGAGCTACCATGCCCAGCCAAACCATTAACATTTTATACTGATTTTAACTATGTAACTGTGGCAATGACTGATCGATGAAAAGGAATATATAGAGACAAAAAGGTTATCAGAATCACAGGGCAATTCAGCCCTGAGTCACAACACTGAAACATAAAAGGAAAGCGCTGTTATATAATGACACTTAGTACAGTGCTTCATGCAATCTGGGCAAGCAACAAATGTTTTTAAAATAATAAGTAATCCTGGACTGCTGATATAAAATTTGACAATTCTTAAGGTACATAAAAAAGAGTCCCTTTCTTATATACTATAAGACACAGATACAATAATGTGTATGTCTGTTCACAAATGTAGACGTCTTTGGACACGCTCTTACTTTTCAATTTACAAAGACCCTCCTTGGAATTTTATTTTTTATTTTTGAAAATAATAGCATATAGATGACTCTTCTTTCTCAGTTGTGAAACCCTCTTTCTGTCATTTCCATTCCTACCTTGCTGGAGAAACTTGTTATGAGTAATATTTTGCCTTGAGGTTTTCCTAAAAGTTTAATATTATAATAATAAGGACATTTTATTTCCTTGTATCAAACTATTATTTTAATAATACTTATCTGCCTTGGATAAATTGCCTTTTCAAATTTAGCTTTAGAAAATATTTAAAGACTGATAATTAATTAACTCTATTAATTTGTATACATTTGGAATGAATAATTTTACTAGTTTAATAATTTATTTTGTTGTATTATTCCCTAATTCTTAGTGAATACAATTTTCACTAGATATTGTTTTAAAATACTACAAGAAATAATTGATATCCATTTTACCAGGAATTTGGATGAGAAGGAGCTCTCACTATGTAACAATTTATTTTTCTATATCCTCCAAGAGAATTCCAAGCATTCCCACGTGGTTAACGCCATCTGTTGTAACTACCAAGATGCTATGGGCTGCTTCTTCCTCAGTCTTTATTTACAATCCAAAATTAACATTTGTAATGTGTAAAATTTACAAACAGAAACATGAACTTCCATACAGAATGTGCAGAAATGGAAATTTCTTTTACTTTTCTGCACAGCTGCCTGTTGTGTGGTATTCTGGAGCTTGGGGAATTTGGGGTTTTAGGTCCTTTTGCAAATCATCTATAAGAGGATAATGAAACTCATCATAATAAACCTGAATTATTAGTACTGTTGATTCAACAAAGACAAATTATGTTTTGTTCAGTATAGGCTTAATGTCAAAGGTATTTACCTGAATTCTAAAGCTTGGAAATTCAATTATCTGCAAAATAGATATAGCTACTATTAATCAGAATGTCTGATTAAGCAGAACTGTGATGAGCCACCCAAAGATCACACCTGATGAAGAGAATTAGGCAAAAATGTGTATAAAAATATTCACAGATGGTTTCTATTTGTGTATCTGTGAGTCTGAAGATCCAGGTCTCACAGTGAAAGCCACATTCTCACATACAAGTTTGCATTTATTACTATATTTATCACTCTATTTACACAACAAATGTATGTTCTAGCTGCAGTCAGTTCCATAGTTCTCAGGCAATTACTGGAATTCATGTTCTGCCTTTGGATATCATGCAATATTCTCTTCCTTTTACTTCTGTAGTTTCTTCTGCCTCAAAGTAGAGGAAGTGGGCAGGGGCAGGGAGTCAGGAGTTCATAAACATGCATCTTTGCCACCGCTTTGTCAACAACTAGCTCTATAACTTTAATCAAGTGACTTTACTCAGTCTTATGTCAATTTTCTCATATAACAGTGTGTTGGAGAAGATCACTGTGAGGTTTAAAAAAAAAAAAAAAAAAAAAGAAGAAGAAATATTTGTATCCTTAAAAACCTTACCAAAAAAAAAAAATCCTACACTAGACCCTTGTATGCAAGGCAGATAACAGGAGATTGTTCTGGGTTGAGATCAGAAGACTATAGCCCTGTCCTCTCAGCAGTGCATAGAGTACATCTGAGAAGCCCTAAAAACATACTTTCAAAATATCTGGACTCAATTTTCTCCAAGTTTCCTTCCATTCTCCATAAACTGTGATTTAGAATAAAATGCAGATCAGTTATTGAAGACTTGGAAAGAAGAGCAGTTGAAGTTAATAATGAAAATTGCATTTTATATCACCTGTAGATTTCTTTTACTCATATCCTGACATTACCTCTTGGAACGCACAATTAAGAGTTACCTTATTTCTATTACTACTGCTTCTGGAATCACTTGTGTTATGCCAAATTTTCTTTATTTATGAGTCAAAAGAATATCACTTCTATATATTACTGAACAATGCACTCTATTTTCTCATTCATTAAGTGAAGGAACTGGCTTAACTGGTCTCAAGGTTTTTTTCAAAAGACTAATATTCAGTACGTCTCTAAATCTATAATAAAGTTGACCAAATTTGAATATAGATTACTGCACCAAGAAAGTTTCAATGTAAATGAATTTAATTTAATCTATATTTAAATTAGATTTAATTACAATAAATTTTAGAGAAAACTTTGCTACTTCTATAATCAATAATTTACCTATTCTTGTCCATTCTTTCTTCTTTTCCACCTACCCTTTACTCCTATTTTACCACACTAGACCACCAAAAGCTTAGCTATTTCATTAACCTCCACACTCTAGATTAATCTTCCCACTTATACAACCTATCTGCTCAGGCCAGGCAATTCTTCTTAAAGTAGTCCCACTCTGAAATCTCAGAGGCCCTCTTAAATCACCCCTGTGGTTTATTGCAAAAGTGAGCAGAATTCTTTCCCTCTCTCTGTCCATGCTTTTTGTGATGTAACTTTGAAGCAATTCTCATCATGAGATTGGAGTCTATTTTCTGACCCTTTGATTCTGGGCTGAATTTGTGAAATGCATGTTTTTGTTCAACATAGCAGATATAATGATGCAGATCTAAGCCTGTAAGATGGCTTTTTTGTTTGTTTCTGCTGTCTCCTGGTACTTTGCCACCTCCATGTAATCAAACCTGAACTAGACTGGTAAATAATAAGATACACATGGTTCTGTGACCTTCAACTGCCCAGCTGACAGTGGGCCAATATGTGAGAAAGAGGTGATCCTAGACCAGGGAGGCTCCAGTCTACCTATTGGTACATCACAGATGCAAGAGTGACTCAAGGCAAGATCAGCCAATCCTGGTCCAGTTAAACAGAACTGCTTATCTGACCCACAGATAGAAAATAACTATTTTCCAAGAAATACACGGAATTCTCTAATTTTAAGGGGATTAGTTTCCAGAGCCTCCACTTCCATGAGTGACTCTTTCTAGAACTGTCATGCCTAAGGATAAATGATTCTGTGATCCAAGTTTCATGCTAGTATTTCTCTCTCACTTCTTCCTCACAAGATCCCACTTCAAAATACTGGTTTTGGGAACCATCCACACTACAGTATTGCACCGAATAGTTTTAAGAAGTATGGAAGCAAAAATGTTTGACAACCATCACGTTATTGCCAAGCACATTTTCTAACCTGCAAACTTTGTCACTTTTCTCGCTAGTTTAAAACACTCCAGCAGCTTCTCATTATTCACAGGATAAGAGTCAAAATCTTTGGCTGGGTGTGGTGGCTCATTCTGGTAATCTCAGCACTTTGGGAGGCCTAGGCAGGCATATTGCTTCAGCTCGGGAATTCGAGACCAGCCTGGATGACATGGTGAAATCCCATCTCTACAGAAAATACAAAATACAAAAATCAGCCGAGCATGGTGGTGCGTACCTGTAGTCCCAGCAATTCTGGGAGCTGACGTGGGAGATTCTCTTAAGCTTAGGGCTGCACTCCAGCAAGACCCTGTCTAGGAAAAAAAAAAAAAGTCATAATTCTTTACATGGTGCTCAAGACACACCAAAAACTAGACCTAATTTCCCAATTTTATTTCCTTTAACAAAACTGTTTTAGTTCCGTTGTATCACTTTTAAGACTCTGGGGAGTTGGATTGCTCTGTCTCCTGCCTTCGCTTTGAAAGCCTTCTCCTTACACCTTCCTCTCTGTTTTTCCAAAGCCCACTCTTCCTTACCATTGTTGAAAGCCCAGCTTTCTCCTCCATGAATGCCCGTCTGCATCATCCAGCACCTCTCAGGCAGAAATCATCTTCCTTTTTTTTTTTTTTTTTTTTTTTTTTTTTTGAGACGGAGTCTCGCTCTGACGCCCAGGCTGGAGTGCAGTGGCCGGATCTCAGCTCACTGCAAGCTCCGCCTCCCGGGTTTAGGCCATTCTCCTGCCTCAGCCTCCCGAGTAGCTGGGACTACAGGCGCCCGCCACCTCACCCGGCTAGTGTTTTTTGTATTTTTTAGTAGAGACAGGGTTTCACCGTGTTAGCCAGGATGGTCTCGATCTCCTGACGTCGTGATCCGCCCGTCTCGGCCTCCCAAAGTGCTGGGATTACAGGCTTGAGCCACCGCGCCCGGCCAAATCATCTTACTTTTTAAAAATTTTCTTTTTAAAAATTTTCAGAAGACTTTATTTTAATCTATTTCAAACTTTTTTTGCTCATTTTATTTTTATGCTTATGTTTACATCTCGTAATTGTGATTTTCTAGGAGAGTAAATAGTTTACTCATCTTGTTACCTCCTTAGTGGCTTCTTAAAGGAGACTTAAGTATTTGTTGAATGACAAATCAATGAATAAGTGATAAACATTTTACCTAGTGAGAAGAAGAAACAAGGGTTAGAGATTTTTTAAGAGCTGGTGTGGGAAAGATCTTAGGCCATTTGTGTTTGCTAATTGGGTTTACTCAAAGGAAAAGTAACTATCTAGTATCTTCATGGCAGGGGATGATTTTCGAGCTTGGACTAAAGATATCCTACTGATGTTAGCCTCCTAATGAAGTTATATTTCTATCTTCCCACCAAGCCTGAGAAATAGGGCCCTATCTTCCTTGTTGATTACATGTCAAAGGATGGCTTCCAGGTTCATGAGAAAGACAGTCTTAGATTGTAAATCTGGCAGAGGGTTTTAAAAATATTTATATTTCTAAATGGCAAAATTAGAAATAACAAGTTTTCTAAGGTAAATACCTAAGGAAATGGTGTGGTCAAAGACCTAGAGGCATAAAGAAGTCTTCTTAAAGTTTGGCCAAGCTTAAAAAAAAACCCTAAGGCCATCTTGGTCAGTATGAAATGATACTTTGAAGTACAATGTCTATTAAAGTATAAGGCCATCTTGGTCAGTATGAAATGATACTTTGAAGTACAATGTCTATTAAAGTATTTAAAAGGGTTTTAAAGGTAATACTTATATTTAACTATCTTTACAAAAGTCTAAGAATTTTAAATGTCATCTGTTCCAACCTTTATCCCAAGTTAGGAATTCCCTCTTGGTTGACTCTGAGAGGTAATTATTCACAAAATTATTTATCAATTACACTGACAAAGTCATTATCTCACAAAGTAGTTATTCTAATTCTACATAATTCTATGTTTTTAATATAAACCCTCAGTATCACTTTCTAACTTTAATACAAAGGCACCTGACTAGCACCTTTTAGGTTAACTATTCCATACATTATGCAAAAATAATATAGTTAAGTAATCCGTACTTCTGTTTTTAGAATAAAACTGGTATATCACCAGCTACCAGTTCTCTGAATTTGAGAGCATGTGTGTAGAACTTATTTTCATCAGAAAATAGTCCGGTGATGCACGTTTTAAAGGCATGTGAAGCAACTTTCATAAAACTTTGGCCATGCTTAAAAAATATGATTAATTCTTTTTCTTTCTCTAAGTGGTGAATAACATATGAAACTCAGACAATTAACATAGAAGTGTCAAAATAACTGACATAAATGTTGCTTTATCATAGTTATCAGTACAGAACCCTGCTGGTTTTTGTTACACTTTCCAGTGAATTTCCTTCATATAATTTTAGGCAGCAAACAAAGGTATCTAGGGAAATGTGTGAGGCTATCAAAATATATTGCTGTTCTAATGTGCTTGAAATCTCTGTTTTAAATGCAGTTAGTTAAATTTGCCTACTTATGAAGCATTTTCTCCTTACCTCTGTTCCTTTGCAAAGACTACAGTAATTGTTATAAATATTAAGGTGCCATCATTTCCCTCTGTATCTATTAGCTGGAATCCATAAGTACAGATAACTGCAAGCTCATGCATACTGGATTTACCTTGACCACACTAGGTAGCACATTGAATTCCAATGACACACACTTTGGTAGAGTTAATAACTAATGCAGGATGGAGTTCTATGTTCAACATGTACAACGAAAATCACAAAGAGGAAAGAAAGTGACCTTTGAAAAACCCCTAAATCTTCCAGGATTGAAAGATCCTGCCATTTCTTTATTTGAACACCAGATAAATTTCTTTGTGTTAAGAAATCATTTTAAGAAAAAATACTTTAAATATACAAATCATATGCTTAGCATACAGTATTGACATAACTGACAGAATATGAGAATTATGTTTGGCAGTTCAGGAGCTCTCAGGAAGAATTATTGGAATAAGAGTCCTCATTCATAAAATTACAATTTTCTCTTAGTCTCTCTTTCAGCCTCTCTCTCTCTCTCACACACACACGCACACACACGACACACACACACACAGACACACACACACACACACACACACAAAAACACAGAGCCACTGGAATTCAATTTTTCTAAGCTATGGAAAGTTAACCCAAGATAATTCCCTGTCCTTATGTTAAACTGTGCTGGAACCAAGGAAAAATAATTTATCTGCTAGCCCCAGGAAATACCTGCTTCTAGAAGATAAGACTATGAACCAACTAAACGGATTACTTATCAAGGCTAACAGCTTCTTGATCAAAACTTGCTTCAAGACCCTTGGCTCTATACACCCACCAATCCAAAGTAATAACATCTGAAATGCTACCAAGTTCTGTTTTATTTCTAGTATTGCAAGACTCCTAGAAAATCACTTGGTTCAGACCCTAAAATCCACAAGTACCTTTTCTTGATTTTCCACGTTGAGACTACTAAAGTTTGTCAAGTTGTGTTTGCTGCCCCTACTGCAGTAAATCTAATAAACACAACTTTGATCAACAAATTTTTTTGATGTTCTTTTTGGGACTCAACAGCTGAGAGCTAAATGTCTCTATGACGTGTTTTCACTATACAAGTCTACTTAAAATTCCAACCTCTCTCATTTCCCAACTATTTGTACCCTAAGTGTGTAGAATATCTTCTCCTAAACTCTCAACAATCAGCATTCATATAAATTAGCTTCTGATTAATTAACTCCAATGTTGTTTGAAATTTGCCCTGAGCCTTCAAACACTTTGATGAGGCCCAGACTCCCAGCTACCTGTCCTCTGCACTCCTTCACTTCCACCTAGAGAGTCAAGCCTTGTTCCATGATTCGATGATGGTGCTGATCAGTTATACTTTATAATACCCCGGGCCGTGGACCTGTAAGTGGCCTGCTAGGAACCAGGCTGCACAGCAGGAGATGAGTGGTGGGAGAGCCAGAATTACCACCTAAGTTCCACCTCCTGTCAGATAAGTGGCAGCATAGGATTCTCACAGGAGTGAAACTCTATTGTGAACCGCACATGTGAAGGATCTAGGTTGTGAGCTCGTTACGAGAATCAAATGGCTGATGATCTGAGGTGGAACAGTTTCACACCGACCAACCACCTTTGGTTCATGGAAAAATTGTCTTCCAGTAAACTGGTCCCTAGTGCCAAAAAGGTTGGAGACTGCTGCCTTATAATACACATTACTTAGAAATCCCAGTTCTTGTCTATCTGCTAGATAAGATCTAAACATTTCAGACCATTCCTCCTGCCTTTCAGGGGCAATTTGATGGCCTGTACTCTTAACCCCTCAACCCATGAATCTCTGATAATTTCTGTTTGCCAATATCTTAACTACAGAATAACTGATTTTGACCATTATTATTACATGATTATTACAAATAGAGTTTATTTATATAAATAAAGTTATTATAAATACAACTTATGAGCATGTGTGAATCAATAACTTGATTCCTACTGTATAAAATTTAGAACTACAGAAATTCTCTAAACCTAAATTTTCTCCGTTATAACAGAAAAAAATAGTGAAATGGATTAAATGATATCAGTGAATATAATTTACAAGCATAAAGTTTCAGAGATACAGTATTTAGTCAGCAATCTATCAATTGATTAGCATGCTTTGTTTACCATAAAACACAAACTATATATATAACCTTTTAAATTGGATGAAAGAACTACTTTGTTAACTTAAGCTGCATTCTTTATTGAAGACAGAATGTAAGAACATTATACTCACATATACTAAAATGACAATATCATCTTGAGTGTTCTAGAACCAGTTATTCAAATATTTCTGTCTTTTGGGACCCTCACTTCTCATTCCTGGCTCTTGCTGCTGACCTCCTGGCTGTGGTGTGCTCATTAGCATCAGAGTCTGAACCTGAACAAAGGATGTGAGCTGAGATAAAACTCTATTCTATATGTGACTTCTTGTTAGCAGCCCTGTAAAGTATTTGTTAGAGGAAAGAGTCTACTTTTGCATTTCTTCTCTCCTCATTCAGAGAAGGGCCAAGAAAGGCACAGGCTATAAATCCTTAACTTTATGGTCTGTGAACTCTGTGAACTATGACATCAAATGGCTTCAAAGGGATAGCTGTGCCAAAATGTATTATAACTAACATCATTAATTTCTTCCACTTGGGGATATAATTTTGACTGTTGATCTTTGCAATTTACATGCATATGATATCATGTTTACATTACATATGAACATAAATATGTACATGTACCTTTTAAAGAGATTGATATTTAAGGTTAATGGTACTAATAGTATATGTATATTTTTGCGTAAGCATGTAAAGAGTAGATAGCGATACTTTGAAGTTACTGAGGTTTAAAAGAAAATGAAACAGAAATATGTGTAGGCTTTCTATTCCGGACTGACTTGACCCTGACTTTCAAATTCAAATGGACAAAGGATATAAAATGGAAAAATCCCCAGATATGGTAGGTGCCTTCTAAAAAAGTTTTAAAATTCTTCATCTTTAAGTGACTAAAACAGGATTTTCAGTAAATAAGTTTTGATTCAGCTATTACTATCAAATGAAGCACCTTGGGAGGTTTAAATAGCTGGAGGCATTATTCAGAGACAGAACTTCTCACTGTTCCCTCAGGGCACACATTGTTAGCAATCAGAAGCAGTTAACAAGCTCTCTGCTGTGTTCTCCCTGGTTGCAGCTCTGGAAACTTATGAGTAGTTCTTCAAGAAACTCTTGATTAGAATTCCTCACAGTAGTCCAGCTTAGAGGACACAAAGGGCAAATTCAGCTGTGACCATGGCTGTATATAATGAAAAGTTTGGTGATTAAAAAAAAACCCTCTTATCACTGAAGCTAATCCCATGAAAACACAGTGGCTCGTTAATAAACTCTGAAACCTTCCTTTACTTTTTTTTTTTTTTTGGTAACTTGAAAGAAAAAATAATAATATGCTTACTGAAAAAGAAACCTCTATATTATTTTATTTATTTTTGATAATTATATAGTGTGTGGTTACAACAATCAACACTAAATATGCAAATTTATGAGCAGTGCTTTAAAACTATTTATTTTAGTAATTCAACAAGGAGAAATATATTCATATTTTTCTGTCAGACTGCTGAGGGTCACTTGGACAGTTCTGTGGGGTCAGAAGTTACCTCAGGACTATGGCAGCTTGAACGTAAGTGGTTCTACATTTCTGAGATCAATCGGGGTGAACCCTTGTGCAAGCTTCCCTCACCTGCCCCTCTATTTTCTGAGAAGCTGCCAAAATCATTGCACTATATAATACTCTATGGAAGAAATCCAAATCATGCTTTCAGAGATAAAGAAAGGAATTAAATTAAAAGACAACATTAAGAAAATAAATAGGCAAGCCACACAACGAAATAAGAAAAATTCACATTACATTTACCTGGCAAAGGATTTGTATCTAGTCTATATAATGAACTTCTACAGATAACAATAGAAAGGCAAACTGTTCAATAAAAATGGGCATTAAGATTTATACAGATATTTCAAAGAACAGATATGCAAAAACCAGTAGGCACGTCCAAAGTTGTTCATCATTATTAGTTATTAGGGAAGGTAAATTAAAAATACACAAAAATGGCTACAATTAAAGACTGTCAATAGTAAATATTGACAAAAACACAGAGCAGTTAGAACACTCAAATGCTGCTAGGAGTGAAAATTGGTACACAATTTGAAAAGCTAGCAATTTCTGTAAATGAAACATGCTTTTACAATATAAACACCCTTACATATTCACCTAATTATATTTCTACATAGTTATCCAAAAGAAATAATATATGTCCTCAAAAATCTTGTATAAGAATGCTTACCATAGCCTTATTTATAGTTGCCAGAAATTAGATACAGCACAAAGAATCATCAATTAAAAAATCAATAAATAACTTATGGTATATCCATACAATAAAATAATAGCATTGAAAAGGAATGGGTTCCTGATGCACACAAAAACATGGAGGAATCTCAATAACAGCATGTTGAGTGAAAAAAATGGAATATTAATATACACAGTAATATGGTTATATCTACAAAAACATTATTCCAAGTGAAGTCTGAAAATTGTTGCCTGTGGAAGGGGGTATATTTCCCAGAAAGGGGCATGAGAGAAATCTCTAGAGTAATGGAAGTGTTCTATATTATGTGTTGAAAATTGGTATATAATTTTTAAAAATGTACTAACACTTAAGGTTTGTCTATTTTGCCAAAAAAAAAGTTACGAAAAGAAAAAAAAGATACAGGAAAGGAAACATAAAATTACAGAAAAATCTAAACAACAGTAAGAAAGAAACATTTTTGACACACCTATTCTATGAATTAAGCATAAAGACGCACTTCCAAACATGCAAAACACATTCATGTACACAATATTATGCACTGTGGAATTATTTGTAATTCCAGAATATAAAAAACAACCTAAATGCCTAGACATAAGAAAATAGTTGATTGAACTCTTTTACTGCAATTCAACATAGTACCATGGCAGATGTTTTTTGTTTTTGGTTTTTTGTTGTTGTTGTTGTTGCCAGAATCCAGAAACAGCAGCTGTTTTAAAAACTGATGAGTGACTTCCAGTGTGTGTGTATATGTGTGTGTGTGCATACATATGCTTATTTTTGAAAAAGAAGACAAGATGATGAATAAACAAAAAATTAACAAAGTTTGTTATCTCTAGAATGGGCCCGAAGAAGAACAGGGGAATGTACACACAATTCACTCTGAGTGTGTGTATATGTATGTATCTGAAGGCTTTGTAAAGCCATGTAAAGGCTTTGCCTAGTTTAAAAATAAATGTAACCAACAGGATGGTAACAACTATAAATTTAAAACTAGCAAAAAATTAATGAAACTAACTGTATATCCAAATGATACAACATGTAGGAACAAAATAAACTACTCTAAGCAGTTACACAGTATAAGTTCAGTCCAAAGATAGAAAGAAAAAAAAAAGAAAAATGTATTGAACATTACTTTGTATATTCTAAAGCTATTGTGTGTGTATATGTGGGTGTGTGTAGTATAGAATCTAGCAAATGAGTAAACATGTTGCTGCTCTTTGGAGTCAGGGTTCATGCTGTCAGAGAAAGTGGGTTACAACCAAAGAAAGAAATGGGGAAAGGAGAGGCAGAGTCTTGTTGTATTAGACTAAAATTTGAGGCATCAGGATGAACTAGTGAACCTGCAAGTGAACTATATATAAATAACTATATATTCGGAACCACATAGTGAATACACCTGGTTTCCAAATCTTGGTTCCTAAGTACTATGCCCTATTAAAGCCATTCCCTTGCGTGATGATTCTAGGGTTGGCAAACGGGAAATGGATGGATCTGGGAGATCTTTTTGTTTCAGAAAGTAAGGTAGTAGTCTCTATCAGTCTGATTTCACACTGCTATAAAAAACTGCCTGAGAATGGATAATTTATAAAGAAAAGAGGTGTAATTGACTCACAGTTCTGTGTGACTGGGAAGGCCTCAGGAAACTTACAATCATAGCACGAGAGGAAGTAGGCATATCTTATATGGTGGCAGGTGACAGAGAGTGAGCAAGAGCAGGAAAAACGCCTTATAAAACCATCAGATCTTGTGAGAACTCACTCATTATAATGAGAACAGCATGGGGGAAACTGTCCCCATGATCCAATCACCTCCCTCCCTTGACACGTGGGGGTTACAAGTCTCTCAGTCGACACATGGGGATTACAATTCAAGATGAAGTTTGGGTGAGGACACAGAGCAAACCAAATCATACTTGTAAAATATTGGTAAATAATTTCAAAAGTACACAGGAGCCAGACTTCAGGAAGTTCACACTGGTTAAGTTAAATATATTTATATGTTAAAATATATTTATATGTTAAAGATATATATACAAGTTAAAAATATATATTTAACTTTGTCAGTTTAATATATTGAATTTAAAAAATTCATGAATCAGGTGTTACTAAGAAAATATTATATACATACACACTTAAATGGGGGAAGGACAAAAGCTCTTCTTTGCAGCAACATGAAAAGTGAAAAGTGTAGAATAAGTAGTAGAGTGAGAAAAGCGCTATTTTGTAATTCTCTATTAATAATTTATTCAAGTACAAACCACACACAGTTGCATTTCTTTGAGCCGTTGTATGAATTATGCCCCTAACTGCAATTTTATTGAATGTTCTAAACCATTTCTAAATAGTTTTTACTCAATGACAATACTCATTATCATACCTGCATGATCTCAAAACTCTATATAAATTTTTAAGTATGAGATAATTTAATAAAAAGGTACCTTCCCCACTCAAATTTTGCTATATTAAAAAATCATAGGCTGGGCTTGGTGGCTCACACCTGTAATCCCAGCTCTTTGGGAGGCTGAGGCAGGATCACAAGGTCAGGAGATCGAGACCATCCTGGCCAACATGTGAAACCCCGTCTCTATTAAAAATACAAAAATTAGCTGGGCATGGTGGCACATGCTTGTAGTCCAAGCTACTCAGGAGGTTGAGGCAGGAGAGTAGCTTGACCCCAGGAGGCGGAGGTTCAGTGAGCCAAGATCACGTCACTGCACTCCAGCCTGGCGACAGAGTGAGAATCTATCTCCAAAAAAAAAAAAAAAAAAAAAAAAAATCATAAATTTTAGATTCTGGAGGGAAAACAGCAGATAGAAGACAGGACTAACGTGCAACTCCCATTTACTCCCATTTGGATGGAGAAAACAGTGTGTGGAGACTCACACTGTGAGCTTTTGCTCTAAGAACCAACACAGGAACATACCAGGAAAATGGAAAGAATTCACAGACCACTTGAAAGAAGTGGCTTGCTGCTGAAAACTCAGCAAGACAGTTGAAAACTGAGTTCCCAAAGAGTGAGAGAGGGAAAAGCCTGCCTCAGAACACACATCTTCACTGAGGAACCTGAGAATCCAGATCATGGGAGAAAGATTTAATATTCCCTAGACCTGATATGGACTTAAGGAGCCAAGCAAAATATAAAAGTAGAAGAAACAGCTGGAAGAGCCCTGTAGGCATTCCCAGTTCCCAGCTCAAGCCCAGGGAAACCATCAGTGGTTTTATCTCACAAGAGTCCTTCAGAAAGGCAGCCAAGGCAATTGGGGAAGAGCCACAGGGTGAAGGAAGCTTCTAGCTGAACTTAGTAATAATTTTGAATGAGCAGAATTTTCCTGAGCAGAATCCAGGAAGCTCAAATGGCAAGCGCAGATATGAGCTTAGAAGCCACAGCCAATGGTACAGGCAGATGGGGAGGGGCAAGGCCTGAGAGCCCTGCTTGCTTTCTCAGTGGAGAGAGGTGTAGTCTAGTGGAAGATCTCAGTCCTGCTCCCCAGATGCCTGGATATAAACTCAGCACTGTTGGTTGAGCACAGTGGGAATGAGACTGACCTTGTTGGCTGCATGGGAGCTGCCCGAGGCCTATCACTGCCGACTTTCCTCCACTTCCCTGGTGACCTGTACACCATAGCAGAGGCAGCCATAATCCCCTTGGGAACATAACTGCATTGGCTGGAGAACCACCCTCTAATCCCCCCTTCCCCCCACCCCCTGCCCTGCAGTGGGCACAGCAAGCCGCATTCAAGGAGAAATCTGAGTTCAGACACACCTAACTCTGCCCCAACCTGATCATTTTTCTCTACCCTCCCTGGTAGTCAAAGACAAAAGAGACAAAATTTTTGGGAGCTCTATGGCCCCGCCCATTGACTGAGAAACCTAAGTACTTATCTTGTCCAATGTAGGGCAAGCTTATATCCCTCTTCTACCACGACTGCTGGTGCTGTCTTGAAAGTGGCACCTCCTGACTGGAGGCCAGCCATCTCAAGCCATTGCAGCAACTCATAACAGAACAACCCTGCTCCAAAGAAGAAGAAAAAAAAACAACTAATTCCACTGCCTGCATCACCCTGCCTAACCAGAGGTGCTGAGCTTGTCCAGCATTTGAGAAAACGAGAGCACTAAACACAACTACAACCAAGGACTCCTACAGAGTCTGCTTCACTCCCCTGCCACCTCCACCAGAGCAGGTGCTGGTATCCATGGCTGGGAGACCTGAAGACAGATCACATCAAAGACTCTTTGCAGACATTCCCCAGCACTAGCCCAGAGCTTAGTAGCTCCGGTGGGTGGCTAGAACCAGAAGCACAGTAATAATCACTGCAGTCTGGCTCTCAGGAAGCCCCATACCTAGGGGAAGGGGGAGAGCACCACATCAAGGTATCACCCCATGTGACAAAATAATCTGAACGGCAGCCCTTGAGTTTCAGATCTTTTCACTGAAACACCCTCCCCAATTGAGAAGGAACAGAAAAATAATTGTGGTAATAAGACAAAACAAGTTTCTACAAACCTCCAAAAGATCACACTAGCTCTCCACCAACGGATCCAAGCCAAGAAGAAATCTCTGAATTGGCAGACAAAGAATTCATAATGTTGACTATTAAGCTATTTATATAGTTTGACTCTGTGTTCCCCCTCAAATCTTGTCACAAATTGTACTCCCCATGTGTTGAGGGAAGGATCTGGTGGAAGGTGATTGGATCATGGGGGCCATTCCCCCTACGCTGTTCTCACTACAGTGAGTGAGTTCTCATGAGATCAGATAGTTTTAAAGTGTTTGGCAATTCCCTCCTGCCTCCTGCTGCCATGTAAGATGAGCCTTCCTTCCCCATCTTCTTCTGTCATGATTGTAAGTTTCCTGAGGCCTCCCCACACATGTAAATCTGTGGGCCAATTAAACCGCTTTCCTTTAAAAACTACCCAGTCTCAGGTAATGCTTTATAGCAGTGTGAAAACAAACTAATAAAAATACTCCAGGAGGTACCAGAGAAAGGTGAAAATCAGCTTAAAGAAATTTAAAAAGAATACAGGATATGGATGAAAAAATCCCCAGAGAAACAGATGTCATAAAGAAAAGACAATCATGACTTCTGGAAATGAAAGAAAACTTAGAGATATGCATCACACACTGGAAAGATTCAGAAATAGAACTGAACAAGTAGAAGAAGGAACTTCAGAGCTCAAAGTAAAGACTTTTGGATTAATCCAATCCAACAAAGACAAAGAAAAAAGATTTTAAAAAATGAACAAAGCTTTTAAGAAATGTGGCATTATGTTTAACAACCAAACAAGAATAATTGAGTTTCCGAGGAGAAAGATAAATTTGAAGGTTTGGGAAACATATTTGAAGGAATAATTTAGGAAAACTTCACTGGTCTTGCTAAAGATCTAGACATCCAAATACAGGAAGCGCAAAGAACACCCAGGAAATTTATTTTAAAAAAATCATCGACTAGGCACATAGTCATAAGATTATGTAAAGTCAAGACAAAGGAAATAATCTTAAGAACTGGGAGGCAAAAGCATCAGATAACCTATGAAAAAAAAACCTATCGAATTAATAGCAGATTTCTCAACAGGAAAGCCTACAATCCAGAAGGGATTTGGTTCCTATTTTTAGCCTCCTAAAGCAAAATGATTATCAGCCAAAAATTTTGTACCCAGTGAAACTGAGCTTCATAAATGGAGGGATAAATTATTTTTCAGAAAAACAAATGCTGGGAGAATTCACCACTACCAAGCCAGCACTACAAGAAATGCTAAAAGGAGTTCCAAAGCTTGAAACAAACCTCAAATGCACCAAAAAATAGAACCTCCTTAAAGCATAAATCTCACAGGGCCTATAAAACAATAACACAATGAAAAAAATCCAAGATATTCAGGCCACAATTAGCATGATGAATAGAATAGTACTTCACATCTCAATACTAACGATGAATGTAAATGGCTTAAATGCTCCACTTAAAAGATACAAAATGGCATAATGGATAAAAATCCACTAACCAATTATCTGCTGTCTTTAGGAGACTTACCTAACACATAAGGACTCACATAAACTTAACATAAAGTGGTGGGAAAAGATATTCCATGCAAATAGAAACCAAAAGCAAGCAAGAGTAGTTATTCTTACATCAGACAAAACAGACTTTAAAGCAACAACAGTTAAAAAAGAGACATTATATAATGATAAAATGACTAGTCCAACAGGAAAATATCATGATTCTAAATATATATTCACCTAACACTGGAGCTCCTAAATTTATAAAACAATTACTAATAGCCCTAAGAAATGAGACAGCAACACAACAATAGTGGGAGACTACAGTGGATAAAATTATAAATTAATTCCAAAAGGAAAACCCTGAAAACTGTACAAATACATGGAAATTAAATAATCTGCTCCTGAATGATCCTTGAGTCAACACTGAAATCAAGATGAATATTTAAAAATTATTTGAACTAAATGATAATAGTAACACAACCTATCAAAATCTTTTGGATACAGCAAAATCAGTGCTAAGAGGAAAGTTCATATCATTAAGTGCCCACATTAAAAGTCTGAAAGAGCACAAATAGACAATCTAAGGTCACACTTCAAGGAACTACAAAAGCAAGATCAAACTAAACCCAAACCCAGCAAAAGAAAATAAATAACCAAGATCAGAGCTGAACTAAACGAAATTGAAACAACAATAAAAAGCAATACAAAAGAAAAATGAAACAAAGAGATAAATGAAACAAATCAATAGACAATTAGTGAGATTAACCAAGAAGAGAGAAGATCCATATAGGCTCCATTAGAAACAAAATGATAAATATTACAAATTGTTGTGTTTGCCAATGATATGATTGTACACCTAGAAAACCCTAAAGACTCGACCAAAAGGCTCCTAGATCTGATAAATGAATTCAGTAAAGTTTCAGAATACAAAGTTAGTGTACACAAATCAGTAACACTTCTATATGCAATTGCAACCAAGGTAAGAATCAAATAAAGAACTCAACCCCTTTTACAACAGCTGCAAAATAACTAAAATACTTAGAAATATACCTAACCAAGGAGGTGAAAGATCTGTACAATGAAAACTATGAAACCCTTCTGAAAGAAATTACAGATGACACAAACAAATGGAAACACATTTCATGCCCATGGATAGGTAGAATCAATACTGTGAAAATGACCACACTGCCAAAAGCAGTATAAAAATTCAATGCAATTCTCATCAAAATATCAGTATCATTCTTCACATAACTAGAAAAAACAATCCTAAAATTCATATGGAACCAAAAAAAGAACTAAAATAGCCAAAGCAAGACTAAGTAAAAAGAACAATTCTGGATGCATCACATTATCCAGCTTCAAACTATACTACAAAACTATAGTTACCAAAACAGCATGGCACTGGTATAAAAACAGGCATGTAGACAAATGGAACAGAATAGAGAACCCAGAAATAAAGCCAAATATTTACAGCCAACTGATATTCAACAAAGCAAATAAAAACATGAAGTGCGAAAAGGACAGCTTATTCAACAAATGGTGCTGCATTAATTGGCAAGCCACATGTAGAAGAAGGAAACTGGATCTTTGTTTCTCATCTTATACAAAAATCAACTTAAGATGGGTCAATAACTTAAATATAAGACCTGAAACCATAAACATTATAGACAACAACATTGGAAAAACCCCTCTGGACATGTTTTAGGCAAAGAGTTTATGACCAGGCACCCAAAAGCAAATGCAACAAAAACAAAGATAAATAGATTGGAATTAATTAAACTAAAAAGCTTTCTGCACAGCAAAATAAATAATCGGCAGAGTAAACAGACAACTCGCAGAGTAAGAAAAAAATCTTCGCAAACTATGCATCTGACAAAGGACTAATATCCAGAATCTACAAGGAACTCAAACAAATCAGCAAACATAAAAGAAATAATCACATCAGTAAGTGGGCCAAGGACATGAATAAACAATTCTCTAAAGGACATATACAAATGACCAACAAACACATAAAAAAAATGCTCAACATCACTAATTATCAAGGAAATGCAAATAGAAACCACAATGTCAAACTTACTCCTACAAGAATGGCCATAATTTAAAAATTAAAAAAAAAAAAAAATAGGTGTTTGTGTGGATGAGGTGAAAGGGAAAACTTTTACAGTGTTGGTGGGAATGTAAACTAGTACTACCACTATGGAAAATGGTATGGAGATTCCTCAAATAACTAAAAGTGGAACTACTATTTCATCCAGCAATCCCACTACTGGGTATCTATCCAGAGAAAAAGAAGTCATTATATGAAAAAGACACTTGTAAATTCATGTTTGTAGGGCACAAATTAAAAATGCAAAAATATGGAGCCAGCGTAAATGCCTATCAACCAAGTGGATAAAAAAATAAGAATATATATATATATATATCACGTATATATATGATATGTATATCACATATATGTGATATTATGTATCACATGTATGTATGTATCATATATACACACACATATACCTATATGTAATATACATATATCTCATGGAATACCACCCAGCCATAAAAAGAAATGAAATAATGGCATTTGCAGCAGCCTGAATAGAGTTGACAACTATTATTATAAGTGAAGCAACTTGGAAAACCAAACAGCATATGTTCTCATTTATAAGTGGGAGCTAAGCTACAAGGACGCAAAAGCATAAGAATGATATAATGAACCGTGGGGACTCTGGGGGACTCTAAGTGGGTGAGGTACAAAAGACTATACACTGCTTGGGTGATGGGTGCACTGATATCTCAGAAATCACCACTAAATAACTTACTTGTGTAACCAAATGCCACCTGTTTTTCATAAACTGTGGAAATAAAGAAATTATAAATTTTTGATTAAAAATCATAGTAAATTCAATGTTTCCTACCTATTTACCTTATTCATATTTGTATTACCATTTTTGTCATTTAGTTATAATAGTCAATAACTTTACATCATTTTCAGTGGGATAGTTTTATAGGATCATGTAGTAACTACTATAATCAAGAGACAGATCATCCTCCTCACTCTAAAATTTTCTTTCTGTCCTTCTGCAGTTGACCTCCTCACTCCATTCCTAGTCTCTGATCATCACTGATTTGTTTTTCTGTCACTAGTGTTTTGTGTGCTTCAAAATTTTATATGTGTGTGTTATAATAAAATATGTATTCTTTTGTATTTGACTTCTTCAGCTTAGCAATATCACTATCTTAACAATATTGAATTTTTCCACCTATAAACACAATGTATTATTTCATCTTCTAATTGTTCATTGCAGATATCAAAATGTAATTAATTTTGATATTAACCTTATATTCTGTAACATGTTAATTTCACTTATTAGTTTCAGTAGTTATTTTGTAGACTGTTGGATTAACTATTCATAATTCTGTCATCTGTAAATAAGTATTACTTAAATTCTTCCTTTCCAATTGGTTTGCATTTCATTTTCATTTCATTTGTACTTCAGTTTTTTGCTTTATTGTGCTAACAATAAAGTTAAAAAGAAATAGTGAGTATAGATATTCTTTATTTGTTCCTGATTTTAAGTAGAAAGCATTTAGTTTTTCACTGTTGAACATGATGCTAGTTGTAGACTTAGAAAAAGGACAGTAAAAAAATTTCCCAGTATACGTAGCTTGTTTATAGTAAATTGTAGATATTCTGAATTTCATTATTTTTCTTTGAACAGTGTTTCTCTGCTTTTAAAACAATAAATGTAGATGGCTTTAAGCCAATTTAAATAGAAGTTTTCCTTATTTAGAGCTGGAAGATCTTAAGTTATATGATACATTTAATATCAACAAATGGGCATATATAACATGGATCCCAGTAGACAGGGATCATAATCAATGATTAACATGTGAATCATTAAAGAATGTACAGCCACATTGTTAATCCTTAGAGAAAACTTACTTTTGGCTTGCACTTACTCTCGTGTGTGTGTGTCTGTGTGCATGCATGTTAAGGAAGTGGGTGTGTGGTAGAAGGGGCAGGACAGGATTATTTTGAGTGTTGTGCAAATTTAACATTGGCAATATATTGTTTTTGTAGAGATGTGATCTCGCTATGTTGGCCAGGGCGGTCTTGCACTCCTAGCTTCAAGCAATTATCCTTCCTCAGCCTCCTAAAGTGCTGGGATTACAGAGGAGAGCCACCACATCTGGCCAAAAATAAAATTTTAAAAAGCATTTTAATGTATGCACATATGTTAATAGATACATATTTACACTGTATATAATTACCATGTATTTCTTTTTTTTTTTTTTTTGAGATGGAGTCTGGCTCTGTCGCCCAGGCTGGAGTGCAGTGGCCGGATCTCAGCTCACTGCAAGCTCCGCCTCCCGGGTTTACGCCATTCTCCTGCCTCAGCCTCCGGAGTAGCTGGGACTACAGGCGCCCGCCACCTCGCCCGGCTAGTTTTTTTTTTTTTTGTATTTTTTAGTAGAGACGGGGTTTCACCGTGTTCGCCAGGATGGTCTCGATCTCCTGACTTCGTGATCCGCCCGTCTCGGCCTCCCAAAGTGCTGGGATTACAGGCTTGAGCCACCGTGCCCGGCCAATTACCATGTATTTCTAATTTATGTTTATAATGTATATAATTATAGTGTTTATAATGTATATAAGTCAAAGAGTAATATAAAAAAATGTTTGTAGTACGTATGTCCCATTTAGATTAATACAATAAAAACATTTTAAGATGTAGTGGAATACATATTTGATTTTAGCCTTATGTTTTCTATTTAACCACATGTAAATACTAGTGGTATTGGCACAATTGAAGATCCAAAAATGTGCTTATGCTTCAAGGAGTCCCAAAAAAGGTGAGTGACACTTTGGGGAGGACAAGATTAAGTCTACCTCTTTGTATTGCCTGACTCTGGTTGTGGTATATTACCGCTTCCATGCTGTCTCATATGTAAATAACTAGATAAGCTCTTAAAGAGGTTTGAAGTAATTGTCACTCTCTGAGTAAATTTAATAGGTGTTGAACAGGATAAAGAAGAGATAAAGTTCCCAGGATTATGAAAAATGGAACAGGTGAGCAGAAAGAGCATGGCCTTTGTAGTCTGACCTGGTGACTTAACTAATTTTATAGCTTCTTCATGTTCTTTATAGCATTTAAAGAACTTATCTTCTAGAGGTATGAAAATTAAATAAGATTATAGTATTATGAAGTTTAATAAATGATAGGTTTTTATGATTCTTAGATAATCTAACATAAGAACATAATGAAATTTATCAAGATAAGAAATTATATTGTTAAAGACAATAGAAAGCAGATAATTTAGAACTGAATAAAATGGGATTTGTATCTGAATTAAACTAGTTCAATTGAGGCCTTGCTTAAAGCACAGACTTACTCTATAAGAAACTTAAATATTTAATTAACAGTAAAATAAAGATAGCCATAATAATTTTACTATTTATTTGTATTAAGCCATTTCTGTTTTGCTATAAAGAAGTACCTGAGACTGGGTAATTTATGAAGCACAGAGGATTAATTGGCTCACAGTTCTGCAGGCTGTACAAGAAACATGGCTTCTGGTGAGGCTTGGGAAGCTTTTACTCATGGCAGAAGGCAAAGCAGAAGCTTGCACATCACATGGCAAAAGCAGGAGCAAGAGGATGGAGGGGAGATGCCACACACTTTTTTTGTTATTGTTGTTGAGACAGAGTCTCGTTCTGTTGCCCAGGCTGGAGTGCAGTGATACCATCTTGGTTCACTGCAACCTCCACCTCCCAGGTTCAAGTGATCCTCCCAACTCAGCCTCCCAAGTAGCTGGGATTACAAGGGTGTGCCACCATGCCTGGCTAATTTTTGTACTTTAAGTAGAGACAGAGTTTCATCATATTGGCCAGGTTGATCTCAAACAGCTGACCTCAAGTGATCCACCCACCTCAGCCTCTCAAAGTGCTGGGATTTCAGGCATGAGCCACCGTGTCCAGCTGGAGATACCAGATACTTTTAAACAACCAGATCTCGTGAGAACTCACTATTATGAAGATAGCACCAAGCCATGAAGGATCATCCCCCATGACCTAAACGCCTCCCACCAGGCTCCACCTCCAGCACTGGGAATTACAATTCAACATAAGATTTGAGTGGGGACAAATATCCAAACCGTAATAGTAGTTATACAAACAAAAACAGTAAGCATACATGTTATCAGTTTGGAATTTAGTGATTAATTGCTTTAGGAACATACCTTTTGCAATAACTGTTTAAAAGATAATCCAGTATGATATTATATATGTATACACACAGCCATGTAAGATTTATATTTAGCAAAAAATTTATGCTAAAATGACTAATTTAGAGTCAATTCTAAATTTATTCTTCCTATGGCTCATGCCACCAGACAGGCATAATCATGAGGGATGTAAAAAGTTCCTATGAAAGCAACTCTGTCAAAGAGAAGGGATGATCAGAGAACAAGGTAAAACCTGCTCCTCGGGACAGAGATGGGAAATCTGGCCCAAATTTGAAAGCACAGCGAAAGAAAAGCAGACCTAAGAGGTTCAGCACACAGGACCTGTGTTAGGCAAAGAAAATAAGAAATGCTTAGTAGTCAATCTGGCTGACAGTTGAAATCTGGAGAAGTTTATGGGTGGTAATTGTCGATGTGGATTTTTTTTTTCCACAAGGGTTTCTCTGCTAGTGGGGAATCAGGGGCAGGGAGTGGATAGAAAGAAAATTTAAGGCAGAATACAAATAACAGAGGAGAAAATGGTGGAGCGTAATTCTGTATCTAGATTCAAGCAAAACAGGCTACTTTGGATAACAAAAAGGTGTCTTAGGTACTGGAGGAGGGTATCTTAGAGTTTATGGGAGAATCAGGTATCCTGTGAAATGTGGTTAAATGTAGACATATTAATCTATGTGATTAGGGCCAGAATAAGGTAAGGTGTAGGAGTATGCACAAGTGATTTTCTCTAGGCAGCGATGTGTGTCCTTTTTAAAAAGGTAGAGCTTGTGTTAAGTGAATGAACATTTTTAGAAGAAACTTGTTTTTCTGTAGATGCAGAAGTAATGTCTTCTGTTAAAACTGTCCATTCCACATCTGTAAAATAGATGCGTGGTAGACACATCATCTTTATTGCTCCATTACATTTTTCAAAATGATAGGATCCCCAACGCAGTAAAAATAATTTGATTCGCTGTGATTTACAGAGAGAGAGAAAATCTAGTAGTTCTACAGGAATATTTTAAGAGAAAAAAATCACATTCTCACATGGACTCAAATTCATTAATAACAAAATACTGCCATAATTAATGAGGAGCTTTTAGAATCGCTATTTTTTAAAGCTGCATGATGTTTACATGTTTTGATAGATTGTTATGCTTGAGGGAGAAATGAAACGTGAAGATCACAACTGAATAATTCAGGGCTAGATTTCAAGGGTAGAAATTGTTTTACATTGATGAGGTGTATAGAATTTCTTTAGACTTTATAAAGAGCAGAAGATAAGCTTTCATTCATGTGATGACAAAACAAGACAAGTAGATATATTTGGGTACTCTAACTTTGCATAAAGTATGTGATCAGCTCCTTTCAGTGGAGTACATCATTTAAAAACGATTACTATCACAGCTGCTACAATGATGAAGGGGGTTCCGTAAGAGTTCTATTTCAGGTATATAGCATGTTATGACATTTTGTAGGATAGGTTTTTGCCTGCTTTTTCACCTGAAAAATTTAGATTACTCATCTATATGCCAATTACACCACTGAAGATGGAGATTTATGTCTCAGAACAATGTATATATTTTATAGCAACGGACTGGAGAGTGACAGCAGGCTAGTACACACTATTATGGAAATGGTAACCTAGGAATAGATTGCAAAGCAGTTCTTAATCGTATGCAAAAGGCACTCTCAGTAAGCTTGCAAACAAGACAAAACTATAAATTATACCATAACATATAAAAATAACAAATCATGATAGAAATCACAGCTGTTTCATGGTTGCAATGAAAAAAAAACTTGCTAAACATGAAAAATGACTTAATTTTGATTTTATCCTTTTTTTCCACAAACTATAAGTGAAGAGACAGAAGGTGGTCAAGAAAAGTATATCCTGAGAGTCAAATCAAAGAAAATATCTCTTGTCTACAAACTTCTATAAATTAAAATTAGATAATATTTTTAAAGTAGCCCATTAAAGTACTATTCTCAACTGGGTAACTTGAACAAAATCACATAGAAAATATGTATTATGAGCTATGATTTTCTCTAGATGAATTTTCATAGTCTATGCATAATATAAATGAAATAGCTGTACAGCAAAATCTAGGTCTGAAAGAGTCAGAAGTTTCTGATGGTGGGAACCAAGTCATGACTTATGCATACTCTGAGTGTGCTTCCTGGATTGAGTAAACCTAGAATCACTCTTCCATTATAAAAGCATATTATATAAAACACATCCACTGTCTCAGCAGTGTTCAGCAAAACACATCATTAATTAAAAGAAATGCTGGAAGTAACAAAAACCCAGTTGTAATAATGATTATCGACAGTTACTGACCACGTAAAATGTTTCAGGAATTTTTCTAAGCATTTTACATATAAAATTTAATATTCACCTTAGCCTCATAAGGTGGGGACTATTTTTAAAATGTTATTTTTGGTGTAGTAAAAGCTACACCAAAATGTAATTTTTATAACATAAAATTTACCCCATTAATAATTTCTAAGAGTACAATTCAGTAGTGTTGAGTGTATTCACAATGTTGTGCAACCAATATTCAGAACTTTTATCTGAATTTTTATCTGAAAAAAATGAAACTCTACACTGATTAAACAACTCTTTATTTTCACCTCTCTGAAGTTCCTGACAATTACTGTCCTACTTGGTTTCTATGAATTTGACTACTCTAGATACCTCATATAAGTGGAGTCATATAGTCTGTCTTCATGAGTGATTTATTTCACTTAGTATAATGTCATGGTTCATTCATGTTGTTGTGTAAAGTCAATATTTATTTCCTTTTTAAGGCTGAATAATCCATTGCATGTATATATCACATTTTGTTTACCTACTCATCTGATGGAACCTAGAGTTGCTTCTACTTCTTGGTTATTGTGAATAGTGCTGTTATGAGCGTGGGCTTGCAAGTGTCTGAGATTCTGCTTTCAATTCTTTTGTATATATACCAAGAGTAGAGTTGCTAGGTCATGGAGTAGTCATATTTTTACTTTTTCTAAGAAACTACCATGTTGTTTTCCACAGTGGCTGCACTGTTGCATATTCCCACTAACTGCACAGGGTTCCAGTTTCTCAGTATGCTCACCAGCGCTTGTTATTTTCTAACATTTGTTTGTTTGATAGTAGCCGTACTTACGGGTGTGAGGTGGTGTCTTGTTGTGGTTTTGATTTACATTTCCTGACTACTATTTTTAGCTACATTTTTTCAGTTGGAGAAGCTATGCTACAGAGAAGTTATGTAATATGTGCAAAGGCACCCAGTTCAGGGTGGAGCTTAAAATCCAAACACTCTGCCTTCTATGCTTGAGTTTCTGACTCCTACTTTGCAGTCAGCAATTACAGTCATATTGAAAAAGTGAAGATTTCTGTGTAAGAGCAATTAGAACAGAGTAGCTGGTTGATACATACTGTGTACTGGAAATATGGAAGTAGAGAACAATAGACGGATTGTGAGTTCACCTTAATTGACACCAAAACTGATGAAGAGAAATGGTTGTTTTGTGAGAGATTGCACAAGTCAGTGTGTGAATGAAAAGAGTAATGGGTAATAAAGGAAGACTAGAAGCAAAACACTTTTCTTAGTCACATTTGGGCAGATTTTCTCTAGCTCACAACATGGAAATTGGTAATGTTGTCAATGTGGAAATGCGGCAAATCATACTAGCCTCACACTAGGTGTTATTTGTGACTTACGTGTAAACAACTGCTTGGATGAATGATTTAATTAATGTAATATTTAGGAATTTAGATTTACTCATTCTTTTTTAGTCTCATTTGTTGTCTTTCTTAAGCCGCAGGTTTTAAAGAAAAATCAGGATATTTTACAGTTGTATTGGACCAGGTGACACTCATTTAAACATTTCTGTCAAGACTCTAAAGTCTTTTTTTGGAAATTCAGTGAGTGGCACATAACTTAAAAATCAGAATGAATACTGAATAATTACCACCTATTATTCCAAGCTTTCTCCTACATCTTTCACATGCAATGATCTCATTTAATCCATACAAAACTACTTAACAAAGGTATTAACAATACAGTTGAGAAGTTCGATGTTATATGCAGTTATTATTTGAAGTCTAAATTCTACTTATGAAAAATACAAAATTCAAATCGGTTCTAATCTGGAGCAAAATCAGTGTTCTAAACAAGTAAGCCAACCCATCATTTATTTGTTTATATCATCATTTAGTAATTTATCATACTTTAGTAAATGTCTTTCATTTATCAAACGAAAAACACAAATAAGACACAGGCTCTCATTTTAGTGAGAATGAAGTCAACTTAACATGGTTTGTACAGGAAATCTACAAATAAAAGATCATAACAAACTTCAGTGAATGGATAGGATAAACTCACTTCTCCCAGAACAATGGGAAAAAGTCAAATAAATCACAAAGATTATATTTTTAAAGACTCCAAGGTGTTGTAGAAACAATGACCACAGGATAAGTTGAAATTTCATAGAGGAGGACCGTTTAAGATAAGCTGACTGCCACTAGACTTCTTTATATTTATCCTGAGGTTTGGGTTGGATATGTGGGAGGCTCAATAAAAGATAGCCATTAGGATGATGATGGGGAGGAGGGGAGGAGGAGAATAATGGTGATTAACTGTTGCATAACATACAATATTTTTGTTTCTGGAAAGGTATGTTTCTCTGATTGTTAGCTCACTTGCAAAACCATTTTGACAGATATACTGACGCCAATGAATAATTGCCTCCTTCTATCATACAATATCATCTCCACCCAGATCTCAGTTTGTTTTTGATACGTCTTATGCAAAAGAATGCTCATCCTAGACTTTCTCACTATGGTTTTGGCAACGATGCATATGATAGCTCCAATAACATTACTAGGCTATAGTTACCATTAATAAAAAGAGATTGTCCCTTCAAAACATATCCCAATTCTTCATTACACAAACAACATAAACAAGATTTTCCTTTATTCTAAATTCCCTCCTTACTATTATAATTATTTCAAAAGCTGTCATAAATTGTAAGTATACAAAGACAGCTGTTAACAGCATCATCTCTCATCTACAAATTTTCATGTTTAAATTCAATGAAACACAGTACTCTTATGAAAATCCTCAAGGTACAGTATAAAAAGGAAGGTTTTAAATGTGATTTTTGCTAAAGGCAAATTGCATTGAACCTTATTGGCTTTTTACTACACTAGGGCATTTTCTCTTTGAAATTTGCCAGTAGAAGCCTCACAATATTTTGTCAGGTATACTTTTTGTCTTAAATAAGTGCTGAGTCCTTTCTCCTTAGGGAGGAGTGGTTGGCAACAGAAACAAGATAATTATTCCTCGATAAATTTTTGTTTTCAGGACTTTAAAAAGTTTCTTTTAATTCTCCAAAGGTGTTCTGATGTAGCAGTTTTTATAAGGAAAACGTGTGAGATTTCTTTCATGACAAAAATGAGCAGAGAAGAGTAGAGGAAATATTAATGAATCTAATGTCATGGATATGGAAAATTTTTTTGTGCCTCTTCTACCTTCCATTTCAAATATGATAGGTATAACATGTTGATCACTTATTTGAAACTAAAGACTTTTTCCCTTTGCAAGACACGTTTATATTTCTTTATTTTAAAGCTTCCATTCATTCTACGTCTTTCTCACCACACTTGTAGTCTTTCTGCAAGGAAATGAGTAAGTATGGCATATAATTCACACTTTCTCATATTTTTCACAAGGAATACCTTCTTGGGTACATCTGTAAAGTCAATACCTGTTAACTAACATAATAGAATAGTTCTGTGAATTGTTTTTCTGGCAGCATGTTAGCCCTGGTGGTCCTTAAAGCCCATTGTAAAGAGTTGCTAAAAGGTGCCTTCAGGCTGCAGGTGGTGAAAAGGAAGAGGAGAGTACATTTGGACTGATATTACCTGAGATGCTTTAAGGATTGGATCTCATAGTCACTGACGAAAGAGACACTCAAATGTCAGGATGCTCAGGGATGTGACCTCGGATTCCTTGCAGATACTTCTGTGTGTATCACTTACTGTGATTAACAAAACTTGCTGATGCCACATTGTCGATGGCTCTAGTTTTGAGGATGGCAATTGTGTTTTGTATTTGTGCTTCTGAATATCATAATTTGTCTTAATTTCTTCTTCTCTATTTATTAGGTTGGTGCAAAAACCATCACAGCTTTTGCCATTACTTTTAAACGGCAAAAACGGCAATCACTTTTGCACCAACCCAATATGTGATCATTTAACTTTCATACAATATTTCAACATTGTGCCTTGTTATTAGTGACAAAAATATCTCTTGAATAAAGTAAAAACTTCAGATTGGCTAATTTGTATAATATTCTTTGTGACTGTGAAGTCTGTTTTTAACAACAATCAAGAAAGTTTTACTATGAAAAGACAATACCTATTGCACCTAAAGTCTTAAGACAGCTAAAGGAATATTGTTTCTAAGTTTTTTTTATTTTTAATTTTTATGGGTACAGAGTAGGTGTATATATTTATGGAGTACATGAGATGTTTTGATGCAGGCATGCAATGTGAAATGAACACTTCTTTCTGAAGAAAGGGATTTCCATCCCCTCAAGCATTTATTCATTGAACTGCAAACAATCCAATTACACTCTTTAAGTTATTTAAAAATGTACAGTTATTATTGGCTATAGTCACCCTGTTTTATTATCAAAGAATACTGTTCTTTTAATTGCAAAGTTTAGATCTACCAACTGAAAGATTATAGGTGGTTACTTATGATATACCCTACAGCAAACAGGGTACAAATTAATTTTCAGGATACCTTATTAGTTCTGTGGCCAATACCGCCATACATATTTATTTCTGAAAAGCATCCTCTTGGCAGCCCTGAAGTTAGTGAAATGAGACCAGTTGTATTCATTTTGGTTTTCAGATACTATTTTAAGCAACTGTATTTTTTTACTCACGTAATTAAGTCCCTGGATAAATTGATGAAAGAAATAAAGTTTTACCTGAGTCTTTCTAAAGTAACTTGAATTTTCCCAGCTACCACTAGCCTATGGGTATAAACAAATCTACATTTATGCCAATACTATTGTCTTCTTGGTTCATCTTCTCTATCAGCTCAACTCTAGAATATTGGCCACTGTAGAAATCTTTCCATCCCTTCTAACTAATATGAGTATGCTCACACATTCTTTTGAACAAAGTCACTTTTTCTCGAAACTTTTGATGTTCAAGAGACAACTGCTGCCATTCAGTAGCCATTCCTTCTCCCTATTGCTGTGCTTCCCAGGCCTGCATTACATTTATTTTTGTAACCCTGGGAAGTATACAACATGTGACTCAATTGAGTTTTTATTTAAGTAAGACATAATTTAGATATTAAAAAAATTAAGATGCTTAGGAATGTTAGGTAGGGTATACGAGTGCTACTTTTTTTTTTTCATTTTTTAGTATTGAGAGTCGTCATTCAGTACTGTCCAAAACTAAAACATGTAGTTAAAAAATAATTATTACTTGTGCTAAAAATTTAGCTAGGTAAACACATATTTACTAAGGGCCTCTTCTATACCAGAGTCTGTACTGCATGACTGAGGGCTTTATAAGTTGGTAATACAAAGGACGCTGTGAACAGGGCAGCTGTGCCCTAAAACTGGAGGTGATTCTTCTCTGTTCTGTTTTAGTCACATATTCCGATCATAAGAGAAAAGTAGAGGAAAAAATTCCCCCTGTAACCTGATTTTTAAAATTCTGTTGAAAATGACCTTGTGAGAACATCATATTATTCATATTGGGAAAAAAAGGCTTCTTTTCTGTTTCAAAGGGGCTTAGAAAAAAAAGGAATTTTGTCTATTCTTCAAAGGTCTACCTTTGTTTGGTTCACACAGAAGCTGCACAGCTGTTTCAACTGAACCTTGATATAGAATTTGCTGGAAAAAAAATCCATTTGCTAAATCAAAGCAGTGTGATATTATTCCTCTACAATTATATAACAATTAGAGATACAGAGATTTCTGTAAGCATCAGAACTGGCTCTGATGCACTAACAAAACCCATGAGACAGTTCTGTAGGATTTTGGCATAATATTAACCTACAAGGACATTTGTCCTACAGCTTGCCTTCCTGCATCCTCCCATCCTGGATCTCATCCCAGCTTCTGGATTTAAGCTACCAAATGTTGATTATCTTAAGGGAGATATAGAAAGTACAATGGATAATCTGTTCTACTGATGTATTAAGCTTGATTTTAATGTGTCTCAAGCCAAAAAAATCTTTCTGTGCCAAAATTTATATACATATAGTTTTCCAGGAAACTTACCGGAGTGTGGTAAATTATTGAAATTATTGAATGAATTTGATTAATTCATGTGCAAAAGACAAACAGATCTAAATTTTGTAAAAATAGTAATTATCATGACTTTTCCAATAAGGATTTTGAAGATATGATTATCTTGTAATTTTACTTGGTGATGTATTTTGCTCTACTATAGTATTTGACTATACTATGTACAATTACTATTCATAATTATACATTTGCTGCAAAATCTGAATGTACCTTATTGTTGGTTTAGAAATGCACTTGACTTTTCCAAGTTTATACTCTAAGTTGCAAAAAGATGCGCAGATGAAACAACATCATACAACACTTCAAATTTAGGAAATTGCTAACAAAACAGGTACTTTGGGATATTATTTGAAATTCTATTTTTTAGTAAAATTTTTGAAGTATACTTACTTTTTAAAGTAGAAAAATCTCAAAATAAAATTGAAATTAGGAACAAGTCGGTTTTTTCTCTCTATGCCAGACTCTTTCACTTAGGGCCTTTTATGTTGTGCCTCTCAGACAGAATTATCCCTCATAGGTAAAGCCTCCAAAAGTTTATTTAGGATTACGTCTATACTACTTTGGAAATAATTTTCTGTATGCATAGGGGCTGCCTGCCTGATATTGGGTTTGCTCTGCTAGCCAGTAAGAATTATTTCAATCTGAAGATGATGGTTCCTTCCTCAAATTTATGCTACTTTTATCCCCTATCAGATATTCATAGGAAAATCTTGACGATTAAGGTTATTGTGTCACCAGGCAAATGTGAAAGTTTACAGCACAGAGAGGAAGATGGGGAATAAACAAGGTTAGAATTCAGAAGCTAAAAATCTGAAAAAAAAAAAATCTTTCTATTGGCCTTATTCTAAAACATTTTTATTTTCAATTGAGCTTAGATAAAACCTTTGTACTTGGCATTATATGCACTACCCTATTATTTTTTCAAGTCATAAATACAAATTAGAAAAACACAAAACCAAATTATGCATTTTAAATTGTGTACATATTTGTTAAAAGATGGAACTGTAACTTGGGATAACATTTGTGAGGTATAATTGAGAAAGATATCAATTGTTTATTTAGACCCAGAATAAAGTAAGTAGAACTGGCATATTCTGGTGATATGCCATTTTCTTCTCTTTCTCCCAATTTGTTACAGTTTATGTAACTTTGGGATATAGCTTCCACAGTTCGATTTCCAAATTTCCATCTATATGACTGATGAACAAAAGTGGTTGAGTTTAATCTCAAATGTCAATAAATTCATAGACTACAATCATTTTTTAGTAAGAATTGTAGAGACACAATGGAAAAGACTAGAGAATATATTTCAAGTATTCCTAACTTCAAAGTACTAAGTTTACTGATTTTACTAGTAAGAAAAATATCCATTATTCTTTACAGTTTTAGGATTTTTAGCATCTGTGTGGTTGTGCTTTTAATTTTTTCCTGTATGAGGTAACTGCAATGTATGTGGATAAGTTATTTTACAATGACCTTTCTCTATGAACCAGAGTTATACAAATTCTAAATTTTAGAAACCCTCAGATTTCTAGTTTATGTCCTTTTGATGGGATTAAAAGAGGAAACAAATTTAATAATTGTCAAATAATTAGTACTAGTGACATTTTATATATTTATGTAATTTGGAGTATGGCTAATGTAATGGTAATTTATTATTTGTTATTACTATCTATTTCCATGTGAGATAGAATATGTAGACATCTTATAACTAAGCATATTTTTCCTAATGATATTTTATATATACCATCATCATGCTAATTATAAAAATATAATAAGCAATGAGTAAATTTAACATGGTTAGCAAATATATTTCATTGATGACACAAGAGAAAGTCTTTTAGAATAAAAGATGCAGAATCTGTAATTCTTTTTCATTATTTAGACTCGGTAAATAAAAGTTGTACTATTAATTAAAGAGCACATATTTTCATGTTTTCTTTCTTTTAGAACATTTATAATTATATAAACCCACAGTTTTTTATTGGCTTCCAAACATGTTAACTTGTCAATGATAATTATCCTTAACATAATACAACCTACTTATTACAATCAAAGTTTAGGACCTTTAAAAGCATATAATGAGGATAGAGTGTATTAACTCTGTCTTTTAAGTATGCTAGACATTTAAGTCAATACCGAATACAATTAATAACAATTTTAGATAATCAGAAAAAAGAACATGACTAGTGTTGCCCAAATAGCAACTGTGATCATCCCACTGAGGCTGTATATCAAACGACAGGCTGTTCTTTAAATCACTTGGCACCCAACCCCGACTTTTATTAAATAAATGCTTCTTATAAAATTCTACAGAGAATTGATTTCTGCATAACATCAGCTCTTCTCTTATAGAACCATAAATATGCTGTTTTCATGAACTGTGTATCTGACCTTGAAAATAAGGTCAGGATTCAAAGTTATTACATTTCAATTTCCTGAAAGAATGCCATGAAAATATATAGCCTCTTGTTACTGCCTGATTGTTAAATTTGATAGGGCAGTCATGAAAATAAATGCTGTCTTGCATCATCAGAGTTTAGATGTATCTGCATGGATCTAAAGAGAACCACTTAGAAGCCAAAATGAGAGAAGTGCCATAAGTAGAATCAGAAATTTAATTTAGTTTGTTTCTGATTTTTATTTATTTTCACAAAAATGGATGTTTGTGGTGCAATTTCTGGACATATTTCATGTAGGGCTCTGCTTGTGTTTTCTTAGAATAGAAGTTAAGTGAATAACAGAAGAAAGATGGTTGATAAAGACAGAACATGGGTTCTCTGATTTAGTTTCAACTGTGTTTAGTCATAGGACAATTAATTTTGTTATATGTGTTACCATATGTGTGTATTATGTTGATTTTTGAACAAAAAATTATCCACATGGTTCAAATACAGGTCTTTCTCTGATCAGACTATTAGGAAGATCTTATCATATATGAGACTGTTTAATGTTACCTCCCAAGTTAAATAAGTGTGACCGTATGTGGTCTCAGCAGACTATAAAGCACATGTAAAGCCCTCTACTCAAAAATCTTTGGAAATATACCATTATAGCAGCAATGTGTTATTTCAGGCCTAGCTCAAGATTAAATTATTCTATTAAATAATATAACATGTACATAGAAAACATGCATAACATGCATAAAAGTTGCATATAACTTATGTATCAAAATCATGGCTAATAATAAAACAAACATTGAGTGTTTGCTTCCTGAATTCTATCTTCATGCCTTCCCCTCAGAGGTAAACATGATTTTGAATTGTTTCCTTACCATCTACTGGCTGTAAATATAAGCCATCACATATGCATATGTTCCTAAACAATATTTTATTCATTTTTCCTATTTTAAATGGCATTACACAATATATTTTCTTAAGCACTTTATTTTTTTCCTCAGCCAACAATACCATCCTAAAATTCATACATATTGTTGAATGTAGCTTTTGTTTAATCTTTGTCAGTGTTATGTAATTATATTCCACTGTTTGACTGAATATGCTATCATTTATTTATACACTATTCTCTGATGGATATATGTGGGGTTTCCAGTTTCTCAGTATTACAAACAATACTGTTATGAATATCTTTACACTTGTTTGCTGGAGCACGGGTGTGGACATTTTCTTAGGTCCCCTATATGTTTGGCTTTTTTTTTTTTTTTTTTTTTTTTTCGATACAGAGTCTTGCACCGTCGCCTGGGATGGAGCACAATGGTGCGATCTCGGTTCAATGCAACCTCCACCTCCCAGGTTCAAGCGATTCTCCTGCCTCTGCCTCCCTACTAACTGGGATTACAGGTGCCCGTCACGGCTCCCGGCTAATTTTTTGTATTGTTAGTAGAGATGGGGTTTTGCTATGTTGGCCAGGCTGATCTCGAAGTCTTGACCTCATGATCCACCTGCCTTGGCCTCCACAAGTGCTGGGATTAGGGGCATGAGCCACCGCGCCTGGCAATGTTTGGTTTTAAAAGATAATGTCAGATTGTTTCTATTGTGTGAGAATCACTTTTTTTTTTCTGCCACCAGCAATACTTACCAGATCATATTACTTCTGCGCTTAACCAATATTTAGAATTATATGCATTGATAATAGACCCATTCAACGTCAATGCAATAGTACAAAGTTGATTTATAGGGCTTCACATTCCACATTGAAAATAACTTTTAAGAACTGCTACTTGAAAAGAGTATGATATATCCCTCCCTATTCAAAATACATGTGCATGATGTTAGATTTTCCTCATAAACATATCACAATAAATTAAACACAGAAATAAAGGTTGAGAATCCGGTTGTCTCTTATTAAGCCAAACATTAATAGATTTGCAAAAATGTGAAGCAACGCTGTTCTTTCACTGAGTTAATTTTGTTTTGAAATCTATAGTACTTTTTATAAAATATATTTTTGTTAAAGTATAACCCATCTGTTATTTTGTGAAAGACAGTAACGATTTAATCTATTCTCATATCTGTATAATACACATATTTATTTAATAGACTCTTTTAGAGCAATTTTAAATATATGAAAAAGTTAGTTTTTAATGAAATGAAATTTTAAAAGTTATTATTTTAATGTTTATTGTTCAGTGTTTTAATTTTTTACAGTGTTAATTTATAGATAACCAAATATCAATAGATATAACCCATGAAAACAAAAATATATTTTGGGTCCTCAATAATTTTTGTTTTTGTTTGTCAGCTTTATTGAGATATAATTTATAAAACTAAAATTTACCTGTTTTAAGCACGTTATTCAATGATTTTGCCACATGCAAACTGCTGTGTAATCATCATTGCAGTCATAACATAAAACATTTTTATTTCCCCAAAAGTTCTTCCTCCTATCCACCCTGGCGAGCACTCATCTGCTTTGTATCAGTATATCTTTGCCTTTTCTTGAATTTTAAGAAATTCAGTCATATAGTTTGCAGTGTTTTCATCTGGCTTCTTTCACTTTGAATACTTTAGAAGTTCATTCATGTTGTTGCATCTATTAGCAATTTGTTCTTTTCACTGATGAGTAGTATTTTATTGTTTACCTATACCACCACTTCTTCACACATACATCAGTTGGTAGACATTAGTTTTCTTCAGTTTTTGGGTACTAAAAATAATGTTTTTACATGTATCCATGTCACATTTTTGCATAAAAATGTATTTTTTCTTTTGGGTTAAAAACCTAGAAATGGAATTTCTGGGACATATAATAAGTAATTGTTTAACATTATAAGAAACTTACAATGTTTTCCAAAGTAACTACCATTTTGCATTTTAACTAACGATGTATGAGAGTTTCAATTGTACCACATCATTTTCCAAAGTTGGTTTTGTCAATCATTTTAATTTTGGTCATTCTAGTATACATATTATAGCATTTACTATATCTTAGATTTACATTTCCCTAATGACTAATAATATTACATATCTTTTTATGTGTTTGCCACTTGTATATATTCTCTGGTGAAAAGTCTCTTTAACTCAACATTTTAAATATTGGACTCCGTGCATTTTTATTACTGCATTATAAGGATTATAGTCATTTCAGGACTCCTCACTGATGCCAAAATCTGTGGATAATCAAGTACCTTATACAAAATGGCATAATATATACATACAAAATATGTACATCTTTCCACATACTTTAAATCATTTCTATATTACTTATAATATTTACAACAATGCAAATGGTATGTAAATTGTTGTTATACTTTTTTGTTGTATTGCTATTTTAATTTATTTATTTTTAGTATTTTCAAATTGGTTGGTTGACTCCACATATGCAGAACCTATGAATATGGAGGTTTGACTGTGTTTGTGTATTTAGGATATAAGTCCTTTCCTGAATATGTAGTTTTCAAATACTTTCTCCCATTCTCTGACTTGTTCATGTCCTTAACTGTGATTTTTGAAGAATATAAATTTTACATTTTGATAGAGTTTAATTTACTTCTTGTATCTTTCTTAAGAAATTCTTGCCCATTCAAAGCCACTTGGATTTTTCAAGTGTTCTATTTTACATGGTGTAATGTTTTTCCTGCTACTTTTATGTCCTCAATCTATTTGGAGTTAATTTTGGAATATAATCTGTGGAAAAGATCAATTTTTGTATTTTTGCGTATGGATGTCCAATTGTTTCACCACTTCAGTTTGAAAAAATTATTCTTTGACCACTGAGCCACCTTAGCACTTCGTTGAAAATTGGTTGGTCATATATGTGGAGGTTTGTTTATGAATTCCTTCTTCTGTTCTATTGATCTATGTATGCATTTATTACATCAAACTACATTGTCTAGATTATTGTAGCTTTAGAGTAAGGTTTAAAATTATATAGTAAAAATCCTCCATCTTTGTTGTTGTTATAATTGTTTGATTTATTTTAGATCCATTGCATGTAAACATAAAATCTTAGTTTGTGAGTTTGTACAAAAAAAGAGTGATTTTAACTGGTATTTGTTGAATTCACAATCAATTTTGGGAAGGACTATCATCTAACAATATTGAGTCTTTGATTCATGTTTGGTTATATCTTTCCATGTCTTTGTACCTTTTAAAATTTTTCTTGAAAATATTTTGTGTATTGTACTATACATGTTTTGATCATATTTTGTCAATTTATCCCTAAGATTTTTCATTTTAATGTGATTTAAATGGTAGTTTTCTTTAAAAATTAATTTCCTATTTTTTTGTTGCTGAAATATAGATATACCATTGATTTTGTACACTGAATTTGTATCATGTGGATTGCTAAGTTAATTGTTTAGATCTTGTAACATTTTCTAGGTTACTTCAGATTTTCTACGTAAACTTTCATGTTATCTGTAAATAAAGACAGTTTTACATATATCTTTCCAATTATCATGTCTTTTATTTCTTTCTCTTGTATTATTTCCCAGAACTATGACCTTCAATGCAATGTTGAAGAAGTTGTGAGTAAACACCCTTGTCGTTTTTCAAATCTTAAGGGAAAGCCTTCAATTCTTCATAATTCAGTATGATGCCATTCATGGTTTTTGTAGGCTCTAGGAATGAGTTTGCCTCAGTATCTCTCCTATGCTGAATCTATGCCTAGAAAAGTTTCCATACCTAGAAATGTTCTATATCTAGAAAGTATAAAAAGCATTAAAGAGTGTTGGATTCCAAGGGTGGCTGCATGGGCATTAGCAGTCAGCTACATTCCCTGCCTTTGGGGATCTGACAGCCACATTCTCATGGCCCCGTGAGATGGACATTTTTTGGAAGATACACAATGTAGCATTCTGTGAAATAATTTATATTTAAAAATCAGGACTCTCTCAAGGAGAATAGACTTTAGAAAAGCTACTGAGGGAGTGAGAATGCCATTTGGTTGTTGCAGTATTCAGGTCAAAGATGGTGATGGCTCGGATTTAATAGTAGTAGGTAGATATTGTGGGATTTAGAATACATTTTGAAGGTAAAGCTGAAGGGATTCACTGATGTATTTAATGTGGGATAACAGGGGAAGTAGAAAGTCAGAGATCTATCTACTTTTAACTTGAGGTGCAGGCTGCTAGAGGACAAGTAGGTTTTGGGGTGGTAAGTCCACAGTTCAGTCTTATATATGTAAAATTGTAAATACTTACTGGAGACCTAAATGGAGATGTTGAAGGAAATTGCCTATATTAGAGAAAGTGCACATTTTAGCCTGGTGAGCCTAACAATGTGGCTAAGAAAATAATAGAGGCTGTAACAGTACGGTATTATGCCCTCCCAAGGCTAGTATATTCACAGAAATGCCACCTCGTAAGTGTGGAGTCCAGTTTAACTTCCTCTATTTTTATTTAATATTATTTTTATAACATTACTGTCGATAAAAGCTCACTGCAAAAGTAGCATATAAATAATGTGCAAAAAATTATAATAATCATGGGAGCAAATTGGCATAAAGGTAAAAAAAGAATTTTTGCTTTCCTTTGATCATACTGTGATTTGGAACAATAGTGAAAAGTCTTACAATTGTAAAAGAATGTCACTGTAGGAATTAAAGTAACTAAAAAATCCAGTAAATATAGATGTTGATATACCTTAACTACATTATCTCACTTGATATTTCAGCTGTAAAATGCTTTGCTTACTCAATATTAAATTTGAAAATGCAAGGATCATATGGTCCATTGGAAGACCACATGGTGTGCTGGGCAATGCAGTGTCCTGCTCCAGGATAGCCACAGAAACATTTTGTTGTAGCAAGTTCTTCATAATAAACTCAGTGGCTGCTTTGGTTCCCCTGATAGGACTGAATCAATTTCCTCACAAACATAGGCACTGATATAAATATGGCCACTATTCCATAAAGTTTAAAATTCAAATTCATGTCATTTTCTTTAATGGCATATCACTTAACATATTGTGCAAGCTTCCATGTTGCAGGTAAAAATACTGAACACTTATTTCTGAAGTGAATGTTTATGGTTCGTGATGTAAAGCATTCTAAAATTCTAAACATTCTAAAATATGTGTCAGATTCTGTGGAAACACAGAGCAGTAAATCCTGTAAGTCAGTTTTGATCTAAAATATACTGCCAGTCCTTATTTTCTTTGCAAGTTCCACTTAAGATTTCATGTAGTTGATGTTATGGAATAAAATGTAAGTGATTCCACACACACAAAATATTAGTTCCCATGTGTTAGAAGACCATCGTTTGTATTGAAACACTGGAATTCTTCATATGTGATGGATCCAGGCAATGTTAAACCTCCATCACCCTAATTTAATTTTAGGAAATCCAATTCATCGAGCACTTTCTTAATTTAGGTAAGATGATAGAAACTTTTATATCCGTTATATCATAGGACAATGTTTCCATGTTTTTGTTATTGTATAATTTATACACAACAAAATTCAGTATTTTAAAGTGTGCAGTTTCTGAAAGTTTTGACAATATATGCAGTTGTGAACTCAGCACAATAATCAAAAAATAGAGGTTCATCATGGCCCTAAATTTCCCCTTCCTTTATACACAATCTTGCCCTCCATTCTCAACCTATGGACACCATTGATTTGTGTCTTATTCCTGCAGATTGGTTTTCTAGAATGTGGTATAAACTAAACCATATAGCATGTACCCTTTTGAGGCTGGCTTCTTTTACTTAACATGGTATATTTGATATTAGTCTACATTATTGGTGTATCATTTGTGCATTTCTTGTTATTGCCAATTAGTATTCCATAATTTGATGCTTAATTTTAATTAAGCTGAGGTACTATGGTATACATATTCACATAACGTTTTGTGTGAAGAAATTTTTATTTTTAATTTGTTAAACAGCTAGGAATAGAATTTCTGGGTCATATGGTAAGTGTACATTTAATTTCATAAAAGACTGAAAAATTATTCTCTGAAGTGGTTACTCCAGTTTGCATTCCCATTAATGATGTATGAGAGCTCCAGTTGCTCTGTATTGTCACCAGTACTTGATATGGTCATTATTTTATTTTTAAAGCCATTCTAATAGGTTGTGGTGGTATCTCATTGCAATTTTAATTAGTTCTAGTAAAATTTCAGTTGGTATCCTAAAAGAGGTTATGGATAGCCCGTATGTAGAAATTTCATATTCAAGTACTTTATTTTAGTTTTGGAAAGTTTAGTTAAGTTCTATGTCAATCAGTGTGCAAATAATACGATTAAGGTTTTTATTTCATCTCTCTGCTTCTCTCTCTTCATTGTTATGAAGTGTCATACACAAAATGGCTACAATTCTGAAGCAGGGAAAAAGAGACTAGGGCTTTCCTAATAAATAATTTATATGATTGGATTTTGAATATTTGGGAAATTGCCAAATGACTTGTTATTTTTTTCATATCCTTGACACATGAAATATAACTTTGATATAGTTTGGATGTTTGTCTCCTCTAAATCTCATGTTGAAGTATGATCTCTGATGTTGGAGGTGGGGCATGGTGAGAGGTATTTGGGTGTTAACGGCTTTGGTGTCCTCCCCACAGTAATAAGTGAATTTTTGCTCTGTCAGTTCATGCAAGAGCTGATGGTTTTAAAAAAGCCTGGCCTCTCTCTTGCTCCCTCTCTTGCCATGTGATGTACCATTTCCCACTTTGCCTTCTTCCACCATGATTCTAAGCTTCCTGGGGACTCACCAGAAGCAGATGCCAGTATCATACCTCCTATAAATCCTGCAGACCAATGAACCAAAATAAACTTCTTTTCTTTATAAATTATCCAGCCTCAGATATTTCCTTACAACAATGCAAAATGGACCAGCACAACTTATTCAACTAAGAATATTTTTACCTGGCAATGAAGGCCAAAAGATCTTAGAGCAAACTTCATAGATAGATACATGAAAGAGCACCCATACAAATTTTCTACTTTTATGGACTTCAAAAAGGAGAACTTTTTTTTATGTTAAAAATCTATTAAATTCCACTACATAGGGATGAGTTATCAAAATTTATGGTTACCTAATAGGCTAGTACTTTCTGAGAGACAACTTAATGAAAGCATATCTCATTATAAATCCTCCAAAAGAGAATAAAAAAGAGCAAAATACTTTTTAAATTTTCTTATATTTTTCTAGGATCCATGGGGAAAAGTTTCATGGGATATGCAAGACAATTGCTTTAAGCTACCTATTGAATTTTTTGTCTTGCATTTGTTTTGGAGAGAATACATATCAAAAATGTAGGCACAACCAAAATCATTATGCTCAAGAAATACATTAAAGAATAAATGCATGTAGATTATGAAACCATTTTTGAAATGTTAATATAAGAAGAGGCATGCAAAGGTATCAGAACAAAACATAAAAATATGGAAAGTCAGATTTTTAAAATGCTCACATTATTTAAAACTTTCATTTAGTAAGGAAATTAATATAGGAACAATTTTATCAAAATTTATGAAAAATAAGCACTTACTCTTGTTAATAAAAACTACATAGGTGATTTGAGTGAAGACAATATGCCTTTCCTTTTACTTATGGAAAGGGCAAGGATATGCATCTGTTTGACTATAGTTAGTTTTGTTTGTTTTGAACTTATTGATTAAGGTAGTGTAAGATTTTTCTTAAAAAATTAATTATAAAATGCATTCATATAATTTGTGTACTCAATTATATTGTAATTAGTGTAATTATAAAGGAGATAGGGGGTGTGGTTCACCACATACCACCTGTGGTATTACTTACTCAACGTTATTTTAAATCCACTCACTTTTTAAAACTTAAATTCCGACTTCATCCTCATCTCAAGTAATAATATCTATAAAATCTTGTGTGTAAAATTTAACTCAATTATTTTTTATTTGCATTAAAATAAACACATTTTTCCTGTATACAATATTTGCTTATGAGCAAACTAAAATAATTTCCCATATCACTAGTAAGGTACAGTATATCACTTACTGGTACAATACTAGAGTTATTTTCAGCACTAGTGTCTTTCTAAATTATGTTAACTGACATTGTAAGATATTTAAAATATAATAATGTATTTCATAATTTTAAAGAATAAGTTGTTTTTTGAAGCTTAATACAAAATAGAAAATTGAAATCTATACATGTTTTTTATTTTTATGGTTATAGATTACAATTACATATATGTAATAAAATTTACTTAGTAAGATTTTGCAACCTAAAAAGATGCCTAGGTGAGCAAAGAACAACTTTTAGAACTAAAGAATGGTAATATTATATTGGCATTGCATTTTAGTACAAAACTAATTTTTGACACATTCTTTAGGGACTAAAGAATCGCAGTTTTACTGCATTTTATTAATTGGAGATGCTCCCTCCATATGTTGTGCCTATTCAAAATCATTATAACATTTACTCAAATTTTAATACAATATAGACATGTGTAAGTATGATCATGAATAGTTTTAAACTAGTTTTAATTGCTTCTAGTGTGGTGTGTACTTTTATAAAGCTCATATTTTAATGCGAACTTCAAACTTTGTTAAACCTTAGGTAATCATTTTTCCCCCAAATTGCTACATAAAAGCTAGAACTGTCAAAGAGAGAACAGATCGTGAAAAACAATCAAAACATCCCTGAGAAGACCTGCTTTTCATGCTTTAATAAATAGTTGAGTGTAACATAGTATCCTTCAAATTTTACTTAGCACCACACTTCTAGTGCCATAGCTCCATTTGACCCTATAAAATGCTGTTAATGGCTCTATTTACTATAATTTATTGCTACCAAGGTGGAAAGCCACAATGCTATGAAACTAGTAATGCAGCAATATGCAACCTCAAACTCTGTAACATGGCTATATTTTGAAATCATTAAAATGCAGATGAGGATTAAGCTAAAGACTGATTTTGTGATTGCTTTTAGGATATTGAATAGTTCTTAAAATATGCGTATGGGTGAATGTGTATAAATAACTTGCATATTAGCGTATTTTAAAATTGCTCTGATGGGGTGGGTGTTTTCTTCGGCCCATGATTTCCCAGTTATTTTTAAAATGTTCTGTGATTCATCAAGTAATCATTTAAGTCCCTGGTTTCCACTCTTATAATTATAAATATATAGCTCTCTACACTTTTTCCATGAATTTTCAGGTGTTACCTTTATGTGATATTTAAAATGTTCTAGAACTGAGAAGTGTTCCCATTATAACATTTTGCATCACCTGTTTGCATCATATTACTGTGGGGTATTTAAAATCAGTAGATATTATTGTTCCAGGCAAACTTTTTTAATGGTATCTATTCATATATGCATACATTAACAAATGCTTACATCTATATAAAATTTCTTGGATCAAAATCTTGACTTTGTGTTAACCTGTTCTTTCAGGATATGAATGAAAACATCTCTTTGTCTAGAGAACATGCTTATTATCTACAGGACAAAGCACCACATTATCTAGTCTATTTCTATAGAAATTAAAATCTGTTGAAACATTAAAATGTGATATTTCAAGGTAGAATTGATTTTTTTAGGAGAATTACACATATTCTTCATATTTGATAGTCACCCTCTCTCTGTTTGTAAAGGTTGCAAATTTTTTACCCTTTCTTTGGGCTTCCTGCTTTTACTTAGCTCAATGCCTCTTAGAGGCACTAAATGGACAAAAGAGGGTCCTTCACAAACCACTTAGTTTTCTTCCATTGCTCTATACCCATTGATCCATAGACACTGTATTTTTTACAAAATGTTATGGAGAAAATTATTACTTCTTACACTTGTTAGAATCAATGATAAAATTCTGGGAACATCTCGACATTATATTTCTCTTTTCACTCTAAATTGTCTCAACCACGCCAATGACCTCAACTACTTTATATATTCATCAATAACTTTCAAAGATAAACATTCCCTTCTGACCACTTTTGAGCTACAGACTCTCCACTCTTCAGGTCCGCTTTGAAACACGTTAAACTTGGTATTTTCCAAACCCACGACTTTTTTCTCCTCAGCCTAATATGCTCCTGCCCTACTGTTCCCTTGCTGTGTTAATGGTATCACTACGGCACTTGAGTACTCTCTAAACAAATGCAGTCTTCTAGCTGACTTCTCGAATTTCAGTCTTGCTTTCTTCAGTTTTATTAACCACACTACAACGGAAATGTGATCTGTTTAAAAGATAGGTCTTAACCTACAATTTACTATTTTAGAAAAATTAATACTTCAGAAACATCTATAGATAAAGTTCAAACACCATGGAGGAGCATACAGTTCCTACCTCAGAGAGGTGGAGGGACTATCTTGCATACACCTTTCCTTGTATCTCTTATCAACTCACTTCTGCCTTTGGGTTATGTTCAGCCATTGGGAAACATTGTAGGGGAACAGAGTCAAGGACTAGAGTTAGAAGAGGAGAACCACACTGCTTTAACTACTATAATTTTGTAACCCATTTTGATATACATATATATACACACACACACACACACACACGTATACATATGTACATGCACACACACATATTTTTTTCCAGGAAGTGGAATCCTTCCAGCTTTTTTTTTTTTTTCAAAATTGCTCTGGCTATTTAGGCTTTTTTGTGGTTCCATATGAATGGTAGGATTATCTTTTAAATTTTTGTAAAAATTTACATTGATATTTTGATAGGGATTACATCGAATCAGAAGATGGCTTTGACATATATGGACATTTTAATGAATTAAAGTCTTCTAATCCACGAAGACAGGATATCTTTCTATATATTTGTGTCTTTTAAAATTACTTCAATAAATGTTTAATAGTTTTCAGTGTATAAGTCTTTTACATCCTGGTTAAGTTATCCCTAGATACTTTATTATTTTTAATGCTATTGTATATGGAATTTTTAAAAGTTTTTTTGAACATTTCATTGTTAGTGTGTATAGAAACACAACTTATTTTGAATATCAATTTTTATCTGCATGTTTACTGAATTGTTCATTAGTTCTACCAGTTGTATGTATGTGTGCATGTGTGTGTGCAGGCAGCAACCTTAGGGTTTTCTACAAATAAATTTATAAAATTATGTCATTTGCAAATAGAGATGATTTAATTTCTTCATTTTTAGTTTGGATGTCATTTATTTCTTTTTCTCGACTTTTTACCCTGGCTAGGTTCTCATTGAATAGAAGTGATGAAAGTGAGCATCCTTACCTGCTCCTAATCTTAAAGGAAAAGCTTTCAGTTTTTCACCACTGAGTATGATGTTAGTGGTGGACTTTTCATGTATGACCTTTATTATATGAAGGTAAATTCTCTCTATACCAGTTTGTTAAGAGTTTTTATCATAAAAGAGTGTTGAATGGAACAGAATAGTATGCACATGGGTACAGTTAACTGATCTTTGAAAAGAGTATAAAAAATAAACACAACAGGGGAAGAATTGTCTCTACAACAAATGGTGTTTGGAAAACTGAATATCACATGCAATATATTGAAATTAGAACCTTGTCTTATACCATACATAAAAAAGATGCAAAATTATTAAAGATTTAACCATAAGATTGAAAACAGTAAGAGTCATAAAAGAATACATGGGGGGATCTTCCTGACATTAGTCTTGGCAATGAGTTTTTGTATATGACACTAAAATCACAAACAACAAAAGTCAAAACATAGACAAGTGGTACCACATCAAACTAAAAAGCTTTGTACAGTAATGGAGCCAATCAACAGAGTTTAAAGTCACTCAACAGAATGGTAGAAAATATTTGCAAACTACATATCTCACAAGGGTTAATATCCATATAGATAAGGAATATCCACTATTCAATAGCAAAGACACAAGTAACCTGATTTAAAAATAGACAATAGACTTGAATAGTCATTTCTTCAAAGGAGACAAACAAATAGCTCACAGGTATATTAAAAGATGCTCAGTGTCACTAATCATCAGGGAAATGCAAATTAAAAACATGATGAGATACCACTTTAACCCTTTAGGATGACCACTATCCAAAACAGAAAAAAATAAAAGATAAATGTTGGCAATGATTTGGAAAATTACAGTCTTTGTACACTATTTTTGGGAATGTAAAATGGTGCAGCTGCTATGAAAAATAGTCCAGAGGTTTCTCTAAATTAAAAATAGAACTATCATATGATTCAGAAATGCCACTTCTGGGTATATATCCAAAAGAACTGAAATCGGGATTTTGAAGAGATATTGGTACTTCCATGTTTATTATGCTAATATTCAAAATAGCCAAGATATGGAAACCACATGAATCTCTATTGAAAGATGAATGAAAAAAATGTGGCATATACACACAATGAAGTCCTGTTCAGTTTTAATAAAGAAGTAAATCCTGAAATATGTGACAACATGGATTAACCTGGGGGGCATTACGCTAAGCAAAATAAACTAGTTACAGAAGGACAAATACCACATGATTCCACTTATATGAGGTATACAAAATAGTCAAACTCATAGAAACAGAGAGTAGAATGGTGGTTGTCCAGGGCTGGAGTGAGAGGGAAATGGGTAGGTGCTGTTTAATGGCTATGACGTTTCAGTTTCAGTTATGCAAGATGAAATAAATTGTAGTGGATTATTGTGTAACATCGTACCTATCATTAACTGTTCTGTATTGTGCACTTAAAATTTGTTAATAGGGTAGAACTTATCTTAAGGGTTCTTATCACAACTTAAAACAAAACAAAAACAACATACGAAGAGAGAGAGAAACTAGGGAGAAAGATCTCTTTCCTTGTCTTTTGAAATTACTGCATGTTCTTTGTGGTTCCTACTAAGATGGGACAGAGCTGTCCCATTTTGCCAAAGCTGTCCTCAGCTTACGCAAGGTTTCCTCCTCTCTTTGTACCTCCAGCTCAAAGAGTGGTAATAATTTCCTGCAGTTCCTAATCTCTGGGCCTTTGCTCATTCATTTTTTTTGTCCTCCTTGCACCTCAATCACCTTTTATTCTAGCTGTTATTCCTCACTTACCTGACTGGAATGGGCTCCCTTTACCTGACTGAAACTTGAATGATAGAATTTTTATGTAAGTACCTCTCAATCTGATCTCAGTGATTAAAAGTAAGGACCTTATTAGAGCCAGGCTTGCCTCATCTATATAATCATTAGTCATTTGGGCAAATCCTTCACAACTTTCTGGGCCTCTTTTTCCTCATCTGACTATCTGGGGATTCTAACACCTGCCCCACAGGATGGTAAAGGATTAATTTAGAATTAATTTAGAAATAATTTAGAATTTAGAATTAAATGCATATTCATCACAGTACCTAGCATCTGGAAAGCACTCACTACCTGGCATGTTGTTGTTCCTTCAAGGACTATACTACCACAGCTGATGCACTCTTGAAAGCACCACCTCTTGGCTGGAGGCCAACCAACACACAACTAGTACACTTGACAAAAATACAACCAAGGACCCTCAGAAATTCCACTTCACTCCCCTGCTACTTCCATTGGGGCAGGTGCTGGTATCCATGGCTGAGAGATCTGAAGATGAATCACATCACAGGGCTCTTTGTAAACATTCCGCAGTACAAGTCCAGAGCTCAGTATCTCTGCTTGGTGGCTAATCCAGAAAAGAAATAACACTCACTGCAGTTCAGCTTTCAGGAAGCCCCATCCCTGGGGAAAAGGGGAGAGCACTTCATCAGGGGAGTACCCCATTGGACAAAAGAATCTGGACAGCAGCCCTTGAGTCCCAGATCTTCCATCTGACATAGTCTTCCCAAATGAAAAGGAACCAGAAAAACAATTCTTGGTAATATGACAAAACAAGGTTCTTTATCTCCCCCCCAAATATTACACTAGCTCACGAGCCATGGATCCAAACCAAGACAAAACCTCTGAATTGCCAGAAAAAGAATTCAAAAGGTCAAAAATTAAGCCAATCTAGGGTTTCGAATTAACCCAATACAACAAAGACAAAGAAAATAATTTTAAAAAAAACAAAGGAACAAAGCCTCCAAGAAGTTTGAGGTTATGTTTAAAGACAAAACCTAAGAATAATTGGTGTTCCCAAGGAAGAAGATCAATCTAAAAGTTTGGAAAACTTGTTTGAGGGAATAATTGAAGAAAACTTCCCTGGTTTTGCTAGAGATCTAGACATTCAAATATAAGAAGCTCAAAGAACACCTGGGAAATTCATTGCTAAAAGATCATTGCCTAGGCACATAGTCGTCAGGTTACCTAAAGTCAGGACTTCGGAAAGAATGTTAAGAGCTGTGAGGCAAAAGCCTCAGGTAACCAATAAAGGAAAACTATCAGATTAATGGCAGATTTCTCAGCAGAAACCCTGCAAGCTAGAAGGGATCGCAGTCATATTTTTAGCTTCCTTAAGCAAAATAATTATCAGCCAAGAATTTTGTATCTAGCGAAATTAAGCTTCGTAAATGAAAGAAAGATAAAGTCTTTTAAAGACAAACAAATGCTGAGAGAATCTGCCACTATCAAGTCAGCACTACAATAACTGCAAAAAGGAGTTCTAAATCTTGAAACAAATCCTCCAAACATACCAAAATAGTATCTCCTTAAAGCATAAATCTCACAGGATCTATAAAATAACAACAGAATGAAAATAATCCAAAGTATTCAGGCAAGAAATAGCATGACGAATATAATAGTAGCGCAAATCTCAATACTAACATTGAATTTAAATGGCCTAAATGCTCCACTTAAAAGATACAGAATGGCAGATGGATAAGATTTCACCAACTAAGTACCTGCTCTCTCCAAGAGACTCACGTAACACATAAGGACTCACATAAACTTAAGGTAAACGGGTTGAAAAAGATATTCCATGCAAATGGATACCAAAAGCAAGCAGGAACAGCTATTCTTATATTAGACAAAACAAACTTTAAAGCAGCAGCAGTTGACAAAGACGAAGAGGGACATTATATAATAATAAAAGGACTAGTCCAACAGGAAAATATCACGATCTTAAATATATATGCACCTAACATTGTAGCTCCCAAATTTATAAAACAATTGCTGCTAGACCTAAGAAATGAGATAGCAACACAATAATAGTAGAGGACTTTAATAATCCACTGGCAGCACTAGACAGGTCATCCAGACAGAAAGCCAACAAAGAAACAATGGACTTAAACTATACCCTAGAACAAATGGGCTTAACAGATAATTGCAGAACATTCTACCCAACAACTGCAGAATATACATTCTATTCATCAGCACATGGAACATTCTCCAAGATAGACCACATGTTAGACCACAAAACAAGTCTCAACATATTTAAAAAATCAAAATTATAGCAAGTGCTCTCTCACACCACAGTGGAATAAAATTGAAAATCAACTCCAAAAGGAACTCTCAAAACCACGCAAGCACATGGAAATTAAATAACCTGCTCCTGTATGATCATTAGGTCAACCATGAAAGCAAGATGGAAATTTAAAAATTCTTTGAACTGAATGATAATAGTGACACAACCTATCAAAACCTCTGGGATATAGCAAAGGCAGTACAAAGAGAGATGTTCATAGCATTAAATGCCTACATCAAAAAGCTTGAAAGAGCACAAATAGACAATCTAAGGTCTAACTCAAGGAGCTAGAGAAACAAAAACAAACCAAATCCAAACCTAGCAGAGGAAGAGAAATAAAGATCAGAGTAGAACTAAATGAAATGGAAACAACAGTAACATAAAAATACAAAAGATAAATGAAACAAAATGTTGGTTCTTTGAAAAGAAAATGAAAATTGATAAACTATTGATAAGATTAACCAAGGAAAGTAAAGAGAAGATTCAAATAAGTTCAATAGAAATAAAACAGGAGATATTACAACCAATACCACAGAAATACAAAAGATTATTCAAGACTACTATGAATACCTTTATGTGCATAAACTAGTAAACCTAGAGGAAATGAACAAATCCCTGGAAATATACAACCATCTTAGATTAAACCAGGAAGACATAGAAACTCTGAACAGACCAATAACAAGCAGTGAGACCGAAATGGTAATAAAAAAATTGCCAATAAAAAAAGTCCAGGACGACCTGAATTCACAGCTGAATTCCATCAGACATTCAAAGAAGAATTGATACCAATAAGAAAAAGAAAACTACAGACCAATGTCTCTGATGAACATAGATGCAAAAATCCTCAACAAAATACTAGCTAACCAAACCCAACAGCATATCAAAAAGATAATCCACCATGATCATTATATCAAAAAGATAATCCACCATGATCAAGTGGGTTTCATACAAGGGATGCAGGGAAGGCCTAACATCCACAAGTCAACAAATGTGATACACCACATAAACAGAATTAAAAATGAAAATCACATGATCATCTCAATAGATACAGGAAAGCATTTGACAAAATTCAGCATCCCTTTATGATTAAAACTCTCCTCAAAATTGAGAAGGGACATACCTTATGGTAATAAAACCCATCCATGACAAATCCACAGCCAACATTATACTGAATGGGGAAAAGTTGAAAGCATTCCTCCTGAGAACTGGAACAAGACAAGGATGCCCATTTTCACCACTTCTACTCAACATAGCACTGGAAGTCCTAGCCAGAGCAAACAGACAAGATAAAGAAATGAAGATCATTTAAATCAGTAAAGATGAAGTCAAACTGTCATTGTTTGCTGATGATATGATCATATACCTTGAAAACACAAAAGACTTATCCAAAAAGTTCCTATAGCTGAAAAATGAATTCAGCAAAGTTTCAGGATATGAAATTAATGTACACAAATCAGTAGCCCTGCTATACACCAACAGTGACGAAGCTAAGAAACAAAGTAAGAACTCATCTCTTTTTACAATAGCTGCAAAAAACAAACAAACAAACAAACTTAGGAATACACTTAACCAAGGACGTGAAAGATCTCTACAAGGAAAACTACAAAACACTGCTGAAAAAAAATCATAGATGACACAAACAAATGGAAACACATCCCATGCTCGTGGATGGGAAGAATCAGTATTGTGAAAATGACCACAATGCCCCAAGCAATCTGAAAATTCAATGCAATTCCCATCAAAATACCACAATCACCCTTCAAATAACTAGAAACAACAATCTTCAAATTCTTGTGGAACCAAAAAGAGCCCATATAGTCAAAGCAAGACTAGGCAAAAAGAACAAATCTGGAGGCATTGCATTACCCCAATTCAAACTATACTATAAGGTTATAGTCACCAAAACAGCATGGTACTCGTTTAATAACAGGCATATAGACCAATGGAACAGAATAGAAACCCCAGAAATAGAGTCAAATGTTTACAGTCAACTGATCTTAGACAAAGCAAACAAAAATATAAAATGAGAAAAGGTTACCTTATTCAACGAATGATGATGGAGTAACTGACAAGCCACAAGTAGAAAAATGAAACTGGATCCTCACTCACCTTATACAAATATCAACTCAAGATAGATAAAAGACTTAAATCTAACACCTGAAAACATAAAAATTATAGAAGATACATTGGAAAAACCCTTCTAGACATTGGCTTAGGCAAAGACTTCATGACTGAGAACCCAAAAGCGAAGGCAACAAAAGTAAAGATAAACAGATGGGACTTAATTTAACTAAAGAGCTTCCTGAACAGAAACAAATAATGAGCAGAGTAAACAGACAACCCACAGAGTGGGAGAAACCTTCACGACCTATACGTCCAACAAAGGACTAATATCCAGCACTTACAAGGAACTCAAACAAATCAGCAAGAAAAAATAAATCCCATCAAAAGTGGACATGTATAGACAATTCTCAAAAGAAGATATACAAATGGTCAACAAACACATGAGAAAATGCTCAATATCACTAATTATCAGGAAAATGCAAATTAAAACCACAATGCAACACCACCTTACTTCTGTAAGAATGGCCATAATCAAAAAGTTAAAAAATAATAGATGATAGTGTGGATGTGGTAAAAAAGGGAACACTTTTACACTCTTGGGAATGTAAACTAATAAACCCACTATGGAAAACAATGTGGAAATTCCTTAAAGAATTAAGAGTAGATCTAGCATTTGATCCAGCAATTCCACTACTGGGTATTTACTCTGAGGAAAATAAGTCATTATATGAAAAGATACTTGCACAGACATATTTATAACAGCAAAATTTGCAATTGAAAAAATAAAGTACCAGCTCAAATGCCCATTAATCAAGGAGTGGATAAAGAAAATGTGATACAAACACACACACACACACACACATACGTGTGTGTGTGTGTCTATGTGTATATACTACTCAGCCATAAAAAGGAATGAAATAATGGCACTTGCAGCAACCCAGATGGAATTTGAGACCACTATTTAAAGCGAGGTTAACTAGAATGGAAAACCAAACATAATATATTCTTACTCATAAGTGGGCACTAAGCTATGAAGATACAAAGACGTAAGAATGACATAATGGAGTTTGGGGTTTCAGGGGAAAGAGTGGGAGGGAGTGAGGAATAAATGACAACACTTTGGGTACAGTGTACAGTGCTCAGGTGATGGGTACCCCAAAATCTCAGAAATCACCACTAAAGAACTTATTCATGTAATCAGACACTACCTGTTCCCCCAAAACCTATTGAAATAAATAAAAAAAAAATAAGTTCAAAAGATCTACTGCACATCAAATAAATAAATAAATACATAAATAAATAATAAATAGATAAATACAATGTTATTCAAAATTAACACCAAATCTTCTTGGCTTGTTGTTTGCAGAATCTATTATTTTATTCTTTTTAAAATTAAAAATATATAATTGCGTTTCTCTACCTGGCACTATTCTTGTAAAATTTTCTGATTTCTTAAAAGTAACTGACATATCTTCACGTCTGTGTTACCACAATGCCCTGGAATAAATTTCTTCTGGCAGTAGAACTTAAACTCATTTAGAGTAGGGAAGTGGTCTTACAAAATTTCTTCACCTTTTGGATTTCAATTATTTTTGATCAATGTTGATTTACACTTTAGTCCAAAGTTCAAGTTCTTGGCAGAGGAGATTGATTCTAATTCTTGTGTTGTAGAAATGATGCATTCTGACTTCTATGAATGTGGCGTGCACACACACACACACACTTACTTCACGTTACATATCCAAGAAAAGAAGACTAGTGGAGGATAACTTTCTCAAATATCTTTCCTCACTGATTGCAATTCTAGAAATTATCAGAGGAGCAGAGTGTCATTTTTTTCCTTAACCTTTTTTCAATTTAAAGGCAATGAGGAAAAGAGCGAATAGACTACTGAGTGACTACCAGGTAAAAAGTACCCACTGATTAAGAATTTCTATGCAAGACCTTGACTTCACATATGTGAGACTTATTTTTGTGTGTACCCATGTTGAAGAAATGAATTTTGCCCCTAGATATAAGAAAGCTCATTTTCTTTTTGTTTTCACTAAATTACTAATTTTGTGTGTGTGTATGTGTGAATTGAATAACTAAAAAATCTCATATCCTTCCTAGAGTGATTACATGCCTAAGAGAAAAGCTGTAAAGAAATTTCAGGAAAATAAATATGAACATTCCTATTATCCTGTACACATCTGGACACTGCAAAAACTTGAACCTTCCATAGATATTATTAACCATGAATAGACAACACATTTCTATCAATGGCTGGCAACGTAGTCAATCTTTAATATTTCATTTAATGAGCTATATAAAAATCATCTTTATTGTGGTTGATGCTTTGTTATTTTTATTTTTGAAAACCACAAACTTGCTGTAAATTTTCTTTGCCAGGGAAAATGCTTTAATTCTATTTAACTAATTCTATTGGTTATATTTAATTTCAACTGAAGATAAATAATACCCTAAAGCTAATTAAAATAAAATGAAATAAAATAGATTGTTAATGAGTTAAACCTTAGATAATATAAAATTGCATGATTTCCTGTTTGCTTTTTTGCACAGGAAAACGCTAGGTGTGATTTAATTCCAGCAATCAATGAAATTCATGTGTTTGTTTTATAGCTGTCCTCATACTTCATGGTTGTTTTTAAATTGGCAACTTTCTTCTGTTATTAAGCCACTGTTATGGTTAAATAGTAACTACCAGGGAGCCAAGGGAGTCATTAATAGTTAAGTTTTAGCAAAGTTAAAAATTATATGGGAGCCAAGGAATAATACTTTAAGTTGTCTTAGAATTACGCAGTATCTAGAATATGGGGATCATTAGAAAATTACTGATTTTTAAAATTAGTAATAGTTAATGAAGAATATAAATTTTAATTGATATATTTAATTGATATATTAAGTACTTTGATAATTTATTAACCATTTATACATTTTTTTCGTGTGTCATCTAACAACCCCAGTAGTAGCAAACACATGCCACTTACTAAACTTAAATTTTAATGTATAATATTTAGGTAAATTATAATATATTCATATTATTTGTTAATTTTCCTGATTATTGAAGAAGTATTTATTCAGTGTAGGAAATCAAGATTACTGAAAGAAGTATTTAAAAATAAAAATCACCTGTTATTCCAACTCTCAGAAATACATGATTTTGCAAGTTTAAAACACCTGTATACATCTAAATCTACATATACACACATGTACCAATGTATAAAGGTATCTCTTTTTTTTTTTGGAAACAGGGTCTCAATATGCTGCTCAGGCTGGTGTCCAACTCCTGGCCTGAAGTGATCTCCCATCGTGGTCTCTCAAGCTCCTGAGTTAAATTAAACCTTAAGGCCATGACATGGAGCCAGACATTTCTTACATTGTAAAACTTCTTCAGTGACTTAATATATTAAGGTTTTTTAGTTCTTATATATTTCTAATTTATTTTACTAATGATTTGAGTGACAATTAGCCACCTTCATATACAACAGTTTGAAAAGATATCAGTATTTATAACTTTAAAAGATTTCCAAGGTCAGTTTTTTTATTGCTATGGGGCAAATACAGTTAAACAGAATTCATTACTCTAAAACTTCTCAGAGGCATTCATATGCTACTATGTCTTGTGAATTTTCAAAGGAAATATAATATAATCTTCCTCAACTTATTTTATCATGAAATCCTGCCCTTTTTTCCTAGGAGCATCTTACGGGACTATATTTCCTTCAAACACAATTGGGAAAATGCTGACTCAGGCATCTGGCCAGATTTTCAAAGAGAGGTTAGATTTTGAGAGTGAATTCTTTAAATAATTGACTTTAGCCTTATTGTGGTGTTCAGGCATTCTGAAATACAGTGGATCTTTCCTGAAAAGATTGCTATTTTGACTTGTGACTATAGATTTGTCTTTTGGGTACAATTTCATTCATACTTTTGCCACTGATATTAATCTGGCACCATTTCTGGTACATAATATGACATAATAAAAATACATTGATTATATAAATAGATTGTTAGTAATGTTAAGGATTATGAAGAGTATAATGATAACTATTGTGATGAACTGAAGGAGGAGGTAGACGAGGAGGTTATCATTTATTTATTTAGTTCACAACTATTACAGTAGGAATTTTATATATATATATACACACACACACACACACACGTAATTTAATCTACATAATCACCTCCCCTCCTTGGCATAGGTATCCCTTTCCAACTTACGGATGTAGAAACCAAAGAGTATGTTTGAGTAACTGGTCCAAAGTTATATGGATAGTAAGCCAAATATTTCGTGAATATTATGGCTGATTCTATAGTTTCTGAGTATTTTAGCTGCTGTTTAATCATTATTCAACATATCAATAAATGGAAGGAACATAGCAAAAACACACACACAGACAAACACACACACACACACACACACACACAGTTGGCCCTTGAAAAATGCAGAAATTAAGGACGCCATCCCTTGCCCAGTTGAAAACTGCGTATAATTTTTGGCTTTGCTAAAACTTAACTACTAATAGCCTACTGTTGACCAGAAGCCTTACCAATAACATAAACACCCAATTTATACATATTTGTGTGTTATATGTATTATACATTGTATTCTTACCATAAAGTAAGTTAGAAAAATGAAACTTTTATTTATAAAATCATAAATAAAAACATATTTACTCTGAAAGTGGATTATCATAAAGGTCTTCATCCTCATCGTTGATATGTTGAGTAGGCTGAGGAGGAGGAGGAAGAGAAGCAGTTACTCTTGCTCTTTTAGGGGTCAGAAGTCAGAAGAGGTGGAGGAGGTGGAAAGGGTGATATAATTTTCATTGAAAAATTTTTGAGTCTACATAGGTCTTCACAGTTCAAGCCCCTGTTGCTCAAGGGTCAATAGTATGTACTCTTAAGCTATTTAGGATCATGGAATGATGTAAAATTCTAACATGAATAATTAAATAATAAAAATAACTTGAATAATTGAAGAGTTCATAAACCTCACTAATGAAGGTGGAGACTAAGTCCTAGAAAATTCAAATAATTGAATTTCTCAAATTCTGACTGATGTCTTCAAAATAATTGTTAAACAGACAATGGAATATTAAAATCATGTGAGATATAAATCATACTAATAAAATGAACATGTCTAGAAGCATAACTCATCTAAAGAATATGAACATAATTTTGCATTTACCTCTGTGTTATTATCTAGCCTGCTTCTTCTGTTGCCTGTGGAGAAGCAAGCCCAATCCCAAACTTTTTGCTTACCATCCTCTGGCTTTGGTTTACTAGTTGTATTACTCCAGTCTCTCATGGCTATAAAGAAACAGCTGAGACTGGGTAATTTATAAGGAAAAGAGGTTTAATTAGCTCATGGTTCTGCAGCCTGTACAGAAAACATGACAGCCGCTCAATTTCTGGGGAGGCCTCAGAAATCTTACAATCATGGCAGAATGCGAAGGGGAAGCCATTATTTCACGTGGCCAGAACAGAAGAAATATAAAGAGGGGAGAGGTGCTACACACTTTTAAACAACCAGATCTTGTAAGAACTCTATCATGAGAACAGCACCAGAGGGGTGGTGATAAGCCATTCATGAGAAACCACCCCCATGATCCAATCACTTCCCAACAGGCTCCACCTCCAGCATTGGGGATTACATTTCCACATGAGATTTGAGTAAGCACACATATCTGAACCAGATCACTCCACCCTTGATCCTTTCCAAATCTCATGTTCTTCTCACATTGCAAAATACAATCATGCCTTCTCAATAACCCTCAAAGTCTTAACTCATTCCAGCATTAACTCAAAAGTCCAAAGTTCAAAATCTCATCTGAGACAAGGCAAGACCCTTTAGTCTATGAGACTGTAAAATCAAAAACAAGCTGGTTACTTCCAAGATACAATGGTGATAAAAACATTGGGTAAATAATCCTGTTCCAAATGGGAGACATCAGCCAAAAGAAAGGGGTTACTGGCCCCTTGCACTTCCAAAACCCAGCAGGGAAGTCACTAAATCTTAAGACTCCAAAATAATCTTTGACTCCATGTCCTATATCCAGGGCAAACTTGTGCAAGGAGGTGGGCTCCAAAAGCTTTGGGCAGCTCTGCCCCTGTGGCTTTCCAGGGTTCATCCTCCAAAGCTGCTCTTAAGGGCTGGCACTGAGTGCCTGTGACTTTTCCAGGCTGAGTGCAAGCTGCTGGTGGATCTATCATTTTGAGGTCTGGAGTATAGCAGCCCTCCTCTCACAGCTCCACTAAGTAGTGCTTCAGAGGGGACTCTGAATGGGGGCTTTAACCCCATGTTTCCCCTCTGCACTACCCGCGTAGAAGTTCTCCATGAGGGCTCCACTCCTGCAGCAGGATTCTCTCTGGACACCCAGGCTTTTCCACACATCCCCTGAAGTCTAGAAAGAAGCTCCAAAGCCTCAACTCTTGTATTCTGTGCACCCACAGGCTTAACATCATGTGGAAGCTACTAAGGCTTATGTCTTGTACCCTCTGAAGAAGCGGACTGAGCCGTACGTGGACCCCTTTCAGCCACGGCTGGAGCTGCAGTGGTTGGGACTTGAGAAGCAGTGTCCCCAGACTGTACAGGTCAACAGTGCCCTGAGCCTGGACCAGGAAACCATTCTTTCCTTCTAGGCCTCTGGACTATGATGGGTGGGGCTTGCCATGAAGATCTCTGAAATGCCTTTGAGGCCCTTTCCCATTGTCTTGGCTACTAGCAATTAGCAAGTGGTCTGTCTTTACTTATGGAAATTTCTACAGCCAGCTTGAAATTCTCCCCTAAAAATGGGCTTTTCTTTTCTACAACAGGGCTGAGCTGGAAATTTTTCAAACTTTTTATACTTTGCTTCTCCTTCAAATGTAAGTTCCAGTTTTATGTCATTCCTTTGCTCATGCTTATGAGCATAGGATGTTAGAACAGCCTGACTATATCTTGAATGCTTTTCTGCTTAGAAATGTATTCCACCAGATATCCTAAATCATACTCTCAAGTTCAAAGTTCCACAGATCTCTAGGGCAGGGACACAATGTTGTCAGGTTCTTTACTGACTCAGAGCAAAAGTGACCTTTATTCCAGCTCCCAATAAGTTTCTAATTTCTCTCTGAGATCTCCTCAGTCCGGACTTCACTATCCATATCACTATCAGCATTTTGGTCACAACAATTTAACAAATCTTTAAGAAGTTCCAAACTTTCCCTCACTTTCCTGTCTTCTTCTGAGTCCCCCTCCAGTCTTCCAACATCTGCCCATACCCAGTTCCAAAGCCAATTCCATGTTTTCAGGTATCTCTATCACAATACCTCACTACTGGTAGCAAGTTTTGTATTCCTTCTCACATTGCTATAAAGAAAATACTGGAGACCAGGTAATTTATAAAGAAAAGAAGTTTAATTGGCTCATGGTCCTGCAGGCTGTACAGGAAGCATGGTGGTATCTGCTTGGCTTCTAGGGACACCTACAATCACGACAGAAGATAAAGGGGGAGCCAGCATTTCACATGTCCAGAGCAGGAGGAAGAGAGAGGGGGAAAGCTACTATACTTTTTAACAACCAGATCTTGTGAGAACTGTATCATAAGAATACCACTAGGAGGATAGTGCTAACCATTTACGAGAAACTGCCCCTATGATCCAACCACCTACCACTAGATCGCAAGTCCAGCATTGGGAATTACCCTTCAACATAAGATTTGGGTACGGACACAGATCCAAACCATATCACTATTTCTGTTTCACACATATGTGTTATTAGTGTATTGATTATTTTTGTTTTAGGAATATGTAAACATGTTGGATAACCATATAGAGTCTTTGCAACTAGTTTTATTCACTCATTACATTACCATAATTCATCCACATTTATGGTTACAGTTGTAACTTTTATTAATTTTCACTGTTAGGTAATATTTCATTGTGTGAACACTATTTTTTGTCTAGTCTACTGTAGAAAGACTTGAATAATAGTTTCATTTCTGGGAATTTCAGTGTTTATTAAAAATATACTGACAGTAATTTATTTTTAAATATATAAATGGGCACATTACAGAGTGTCTCCTTTATTCTTCATGTATCCCAAACTCTATATTTTTCTATATCCTTGACTTTCTGTGCTACAATTTTTAGCTAACTAATATTATTTCTTTGGTTGTGTCTTTATAAAACATTCGGTTACTTTCAAACTTGTCATGTGAGATCATCTTAGTGTTGGAACCCATTTTTTTTTTTTTTTTTTTTTTTACTATGCATATGGATTATTTTACATTCTGGTATCTCCACATGGACAGCCAAACTGTCTCTGTTTCAGTTGAAATTTGGGGCTCCTGGTATCAGTGTCTGCCCTCAAAGCAACCTGACCTTTCCAGTGTGCAAAGACTGACCCGGTCTAAGCTCACACATCACTTTTCAGAAGTTCCTCAGTATCATAATGGGAAGGTTTTCTTTACTTATTGTGGGCCCAGTAATCCACTTGACGTGATCTTTCTACTAAGATCTAATCAACTTTTTCAAAATTTATTTATTCTAGCAGATAATTCTTCAGAATTTTTAATCCACCATATTGCTATTAACTAGCAATTTGATGCTTCATCCTGATCTTGACCCCTCTTGGGATTTTGATAATGGTGCTAGCTGTGTTCTTGTACAAATGCAACTTGTTCAGAGCATTGTGGCCTGGCTTTGTCTATGACACAAATTCAAAGGTTGTGCCTACCAAGGTCTAACAAATTCAGTTATTAAGAGTGATGTAAAGAGTGTATTTTTGAGAAGACTGTTTTCCAGCTACTATATGTACTTTCCTGTAACCTCTCTTCCAGAAGATTACCTACTTTATAGTTACTTGCCTTTGAAATTTCACACAGAAATTTGTGATAGCCAAACTCCAAGAAGAGAGATTTTTTTAATGGCTCTGTAAACATGTTGTAAATATGTGGTGGAGGGTGGTTGTGTGAAGAAGAAAAAGAAAGATACTTTCCCTGGTCTGGTGAGGGAAATGAAATATTCTATTTTATTACATTTCTGAGAGATTAAGCAGTAAGAGAAGCCAGTTGTATGGTATATCTCAGGTGATTCAAGCTTAAGTCCTGGGCTTCCCTCCTTAAATCTTCCTTTATCCAACAGAAGTGAAGGAAGCAGATTACAATAGGATGGCAAGGGATTACTGTGGACCGGGATGCTGGAGGGATTAGTGGGGGTTATATGGTAGTGTTTGAGCCATGATTCTAAAATTGTTGGTCACAAACTCTTGGTCATATGCATTGCATATAGGATTCATATGTAGGAGCTATAATGTTAGAAAAATTTCAATCGAGTTTTAGAGTCTAATAACTCTAGTAGAATAATTTTGTTTCACTTTTGTTCAAAACATTTGAAAAATATTGTATCATTTGCTTGTCACCATTTTTTGGGACCATGTGATCCTCACAATTGTGGAGAACATTTACAAGTAGAAGAAAGAATTTCTTTCCAGGGGAAGGAGATGAAGTCAGAGGAGTTTGTAAAAATCCATTTATGGACAGATACTCATACCACCTATTCTAGCCATTCCTGTGTAAATCAAAATAATAAGTGTTTACTATTTGCAGCATCATTGACTAGTTTATTTCAAGGTTAATGAAAAATCCAATTCATGTCTAGTTTTGGCATAAAATCCTGCACAGGTAAGAAGAAATTGGCATTGTAAATTGGCAGTCCTTATGTGTATTTGAATTGCTCATTTTCACTGGATACTTCTGTTAATTATTTTCTATTAGAACTCTTTCAATTTTGTGTTGGAGTACTTCTTTTTTATGTTAAATGATATCTCTAATATAGACAGTCTTGTAATTGAATATTTCATCCCCTTGAGCTTCTTTAGGTAATATAAGAAAAAATATAGTTTTAATTAAACAGACTATACCAGTTCATAAAACATTCATATATATTGAAATTATCAAGCTAACCTAAACTATTGAGATCACAAAATTTAAATGTACGGTTATAAATGTTATTTGGGAATGCATGTTTTCCCTCTTCCAAAAATGCATGGCTGTCATTTTATGAGAATATTTTTTCATGTGCTATATTTTTCTAACTTTTATATAATCCCCAAAGAATGAAGTAATATTTCTTTAGAATGCCATTTGGGTCATTAATGACAATACTGAGAAAAATATAATTTTGTATCTTTAAATCGTTGCATAAAATATCCCTTTTGAAATAAACTTAAAATAAAAGTAAAAAGTTATTTCTAGTTATCACTTAGTTATCTGATATACTAGTGCAAATAGACAAGTTAAGGACAAGTGCCTATTGTGTTTTTCCTTTAGTAAGTATAGACTTTTAAATGTGTATATGATAATTTATGCTTCCGAAGCTGTAAACTGCAATTATATGCTATAGTGACAGTTATCTCACAGGTATTGGTTTGTTAGCTAAGTATTGTATTAATTAAAAGATACATCAATTTATTCATTTATTATTTAATTATCATTTATCATGTATTACAGTTCTAGTACTTACTGTGTACTAGGGGCCATGATCTTTCATTTTAAACACGTGTAATTTTTTAAATGTAGTTTCTATAAGTTATCTAAATTATACTAATATTATTTATGTTATAGGCATATATATTTCTAGGGAGACCCTCACTCATTGGAAATACATGGGGAAAGAGTATCTGCACGATACAGACTTTCAACATAAAATGTCAAATTGTCTTCCTGGAATGTTATCAATTTGCACAACTGCTGGTACTGTATGTGAGTCCTATTCCTAGCCACCAAATATTGTGAAGCTGATAAGAGACAGAAAATATAGTTAACATGTTATATATGTTATATATGAATGTTATATTATATATATAACATGTTATATATAATATTATATATATTATATATTATATATAATAATATATATTATATATTATATATAATAATATATATTATATATAACTTGTTATATATAACATGTTATATTATATATAACATATAATTGTACAATATATAATATTATATAACACATTATATATGAAATATCTGTGTGTCTATCTATCTAATCTATTTATAAAATCTGTCTGTCTCTGACCCGCAGTCTGCAGCAACCAGCCCTGGAAGCCAACTTATTATCTATAAGTCAGACATGTACAAAATCAGACCACTATCTCTAGCAACCAGCCAAGTAAGCCAAACAATAATTTCTGTGGCAGCTGGTCCCAAACTACCAGAGCTTGATAAATAACTGACAGATTCTTTTCTTTTTGCCTCTACTTCTAACTTAGAATAACCAAAGAGCGCCAAATATGTACCACTAACTAATCATATAAAAAGCTCTGCTTCTAGTTCACCCACCTACAGGTTTCCTGTGGTAACATGCTTCCAATCAGGGAATACGTGAAGCCTTCCCTTTTTTCTACTCTAAATTTCCCACTTCCCTGCTTACATTTGAGTCTCTACCTAAAGCAAGTGATGGTGGATGACTCCCTTGCTATAGCAATCTCTGAATAAAATGCCTCTGCTTGTTCTCATTTGGATGGTTTCTGTTTATTTCCACACAGGGTATAATTACATTGATTTTTATTCTCTAAACAAAATAATGGTATTTCTTGATTATGCTGACTTTTATATTTGAGTGAATGAGCATATTTTCATACCATCATTCCTTTTATATTTGAAAATTTACTATTTTCTTGTTGACTTTTATTTCAATTGCATTGCATTATAATTACATTATATTTTTAACCTGTATTACTAATTTTATAACTATTTTTGTATAACTATTTTTACGAATCCAAGAGGATTCATTATATTTTTTCTATTTATTTTAACATGTATTTTATTTTTAGTGACATGTTGGGATTACTAAGCAGAAAATTCTATCACCTACAAATACTTATGAGTTTATCATCTCATTTAGATAGCATTTGTATTCTTTTTTACTATTGCCTGTCTCTTCCAGACAAACATTTTTAGAAAGTGATATTAGCAGCATTCTTATATTTTCCCTCAGCTAACAGAAATACCTTTAGGAAATCACCAATAATGTTGTTATCTATCACTGTTTTGGCATAAATGTTAATAAAGTACTATTCTATTTCCAGTTTCTTGAGAACTATTATAAAAATTATTGTCAATGCCTATCAACTATTTAAGTATCTCTCTATATAAGTGATTTATCTGTTGACCTGTTGAAGTGATGAAATATAATAATGGATTTCCTAATTTAAATACAGACTCTTAAACTATATTTAATTATTACAGGATTAATACAGTGCTAAATTAAATTGGGAGAGCCTTGAGAATTTTATTATGTAGTTCTTTTTCTCTAAAAGTTAAAAACATAATATAAAAGTCTAAGCTATTATAATAGACTTCCCTTACTCTTAGTGGTTATCTTCCAAATCTAGAGTATAAAATAGTATCCAAATCTAGAGTATAAAATAAAGTATACAAATAGTATCTATTTGTCTCCGCTTCAACAGGACTTACAGAATTTCAGAAAATGGTTGAAAAATTTGGACAAAATTTCACAGAAATTGTGGGATTTGTGCTGGCTGTTCAATGAAATGCTGGATATTCATAAACATAAAGAAAGGGAGGAGATGTCACGAAATCTTCAAGTGTAATTTAAAGACAGGGAATTTTAAAAAGGGGTAAGCAAAGAGAGAGCTGTGTTTTATATGTTCTATGAGCAATACTTGGACCTTTTCAGGAGGTCTTCTAAAAGAAAAGCAATGAGAGATATAAGTGAAAGAATAGATTCGTATCATATTGAGTAGGGTGTTAAATATTGAGAAGTCTGAATTTTATTTAGTAGTTTCTCAGTCAGAAGTAGATATGGAAAATTATATTTTAGGAATATAACTGCTATGGTTGTGTACTGGGTGAATTATAGGAACATAAACAAGGAGAAGAAAGATTAGTAAGAAAGTCACTGCAGTCCTCCAAAGGTGGTTTAGCATTCTTGCCATGTATGAAAAATCTGATTAAAAATTATCTGTTTTGTAGTAAGATAGTTGTTTATAATGACAGTTTGTGCATTTTGGACTGTGATTCCCTAATTTTACCCGTGAGTTCTTTGAAACTCTTGGGTAGATGTCAATTGTCCTGTCAATTTATCTGTATAAACAGATGTTTCTAACTGAAACCTTTAATTTTTTATTGGAATATATGATGCCAGAAAAATAATTTAACCTAACCCATTTGCTACAGAAGAAATATTTGTTGCAGCTGTATTTTATTTAAAGACACATGATGATGCTGTAAGAATTTGGACTTCATGATCAAAATTTTACAACTGAGATCCTTTTTATAATGCTATTTTATGCTACATATCTAAATATGGGAAAATCAAACATGATTTCAGTCAACATCCTCTAAACATTTCTATTGCATAGTTTTGGTTAGCATTGTGTAAAACCATTCCTCAGAGAAAAGTAGATTTAACAGAAGCATAGATGTTCTTTGTGACTTTTCTATTAGAGATAGTTTCTTATTTGAGGATAAAATATATTGAAAGTAATGGCAAGAACCACAATTACTTTTGCACCAATCTAATCTTAAATTAAAAATTTCTGTACAGAGCTTGAGACAAACCTGTAGGCAACATAGATCCAAATCTCATCTCTACACTTGTAATAAATAATCAAAACAAAAAAGAACACCTGTAATATCTTTCAGGGAATAATAGGAGCCATGTGTTTTATATTGTATCAAGTAGTGCTTGCAGTACGAAAGCTACAACCAAAGAATTTTGAACATGTAAGAACTCACAGGGTATTGTTCTCATGAGCCCTTCTTTAGGAAATGACTAGTTGATTTCACCCAAATAAAAAAAAAAAATCACTGAGGCACATTTCAGCAAAATGTTTGAATATATTTTACTGCAAGTCTAAGACAAAATAAAGGTGCACATAAGAGTAACTGATTAGATAGGATGACATATGTCCAGGCAAGTATAGAAATTGTATAAGTAACGCAATGGGGGTTAGGTCCAGGAATGGGAGAAAAAGGTGAGCAGTAGAATAATGTCATTGTTTGCCTCTTACATGATAGCTCACAAATCAAGTTTTAGAGATATAAGCATATTTATCCACATAAAAGTAAACATAAAGAAAAATGATATTACTGAATAAAATACATATGAAGGAGAGGGAAATGAGGAAAGAGAATAAGTCCATAATTATTTACTTATAGGCAAAAATTCAATATTGCTTAAAAGGAAAGGTCTCAGAATATTGCACTATTGAAAACAGTCTGGAGATTTCTCAACAAACTTAAAACATAGCTACTATTAGAATCAGCAATCCCATTACTGTGTATGTATCCAAAAAAACCCAGGTCATTACACCAAAAAGACACATGCACTGATAAGTTCATCCCCATACCATTCACAATAGCGAAGAGATCAACCTAGTGGTTCATCAATGGTGGATTGGATGAAGAAAATGTGGTACATACACACCATGGAATACTATGCAGCCATGAAAAGTATGAATTTATGTCTTTTGCAACAGCTTGGATGGAACCAGAGGCCACATTTCTAAGCAAATTAATGCAGGAACAGAAAACCAAATACCATATGTTCTCACTTACAGGTGGGAGCTAAACATAGAGCATACATGGACATAAACATAAGGAAGAATGAACACTGCAAACTACTAGAGTAAGGAGGAAAGTGGGCATGGGTTAAAAAACTACCCACTGGGTACTATGCTTCCCACTGGGGTGCAATATACCTATGTAACAAACCTGCACATGTAACCCCTGTATCTAAAAAAGAAGTAGAAATTAAAAAAAAAAATACCTCATTGGTTCTAATAAATCCAGCTATACTATTTACTTTTCTAAAGTACCAATCATTTGTTCATAATACTAATTATTTAGGATTATATTTATATATCAACAATATTTATTTGGTTTTTTAAAACTCTAGTTATAATGGGTGGTTGTTCATACTTACATCCTAAACTTGTCATGCTTCCAGCTTTGCAAATCTATAGAAATAGGTATGATGCAAAATTATCAAGCTGTATAATAAACGTTTTAATGTTTTGAGTACACTTAAATATATCATGAGAAATAAAGTAGTAAAAGTATTATTAAATATTATACTTGATATCTGTATACTGATAAATGAAAATGCATATTTGCTATGAAATAACTTTGTTCTATCAATCCCCTCCAGCCATAGATTACCAATTGAACAAGTTGTGCTTATTAATCACTGCATTGAAGAACAACACATACTGTGGGGAATTATGGAGTGTCTTAGTAAGAAGGTGTTAAAGAGGAGTTATTACAGGATTTAGAACTGTGTTAGTGACTTTGGGGAAAGTTTAAGCAAGTACAACTTTCTGAATTAGATAAGGTAAAGAAGGTGGAATTATTATGTAATAATTTTTTACTTTTTATTTTTAAATTAAAACATATTTTTAATTGACAAATAATAATTGCACATATTCGTAAGGTACATGGTAATGTTTCAATACATATAATGTATAGTGATCAGATCAGAGTAATTAGCATATCCATCATCTCAAACACTTATCATTTCCTTATGCTGGGAACACTCACTATCCTCCTTTCAGTTATTTGAAATTATATATTATTGTTAACAATGGTCATCTTACAGTAGTATTTCAGAATAGTAGAACTTATTCTTCCTTTGTAGTTGTAATTTTGTATCCTTTAATAATCTCTTCCTATATCTCCCATCCTTCTTCTCTTCTTTGCTTCTCATATCCTCTGTTCTACTTTTTACTTCCATGAGGTCAACATTTTTTTTAGCTTCCACATATGAGTGAGAACATATGGTATTTAACTTTCTATTCCTGGCTTATGTCATTTAACATAATGTTTTCCAGTTCTATCCATGTTGCCACAAATGTTAGGATTTCATTCCTTTTAATGGTTGACTAGTATTTTATTGTGTATATATACCATACCCCATATATATGTACACATTATATTTTCTTTTTTTCATTTATCTATTATTGGACAGGTAGATTGATTCCATATCTTAGCTATTATAAATAATGTTGAAATAAACATGGGGGTGCAGATATGTCTTTGATATAATGATTTCCATTCCTTTGGATAAGTGCCCAGTAGTGGGATTACTGGATCATATGATAGTTCTATTTCCAGTTTTTTGAGGAACCTCCATACTGTTCTCCATAGTGACCACATTAGTTTACAATCCCACCAACATTATGTAAGAGTTTCCTTTTCTCCATATCCCTACCAGCATTTGTGGGTTTTTTGTTTGTTTGTTTGTTTGTTTTTGTATTTTTGATAATAACCATCCTAACTGGAGTAAAATAATACCAAATTGTGGTTTTAGTTTGCATTTCTGAGATGATGAGTGATGCTGAGCATTTTGTTTTCATATATTTATTGACCATTTGTATGTCTTCTTTAGAGAAATGTCTGTTCATCTCGCTTGCTCATTTTTATTTGGATTGTTTGTTCTTTTTGCTGCTGAGATGTTTGTGTTCCTTGAGTATTGTGTATATTAATCCCCAGTTAGATGTGTAGTTTGCATATGTTTTCTCTCATTCTCTAGGTTGTCTTTTGACTCTTTCGATTGTTTCCTTTGTTGTGTAGAGGCTTTTTAGTTTGATATAATTCCATTTGTTTATTATTGATTTTGTTGCCTGTGCTTTTGAGGTCTTTTTAAAAATGTATTTTCTCAGGCCAATGTCCTGAAGCATTTCCCCTATGTTTTCTTCTAGTAGTTTTAGCACTTTGGGTCTTACATTTAGGACTTTGATTTATTTTGAATTGATTTTTCTATAGTGAGAGGTGAGGCCTAGTTTCATTCTTCTGCATATGTATACCCAGTCTTCCCAGCACACTTATTGACGACTGTCCTGTCCCTCCTGAGTGTTCCTGGCAACTTTGTCAAAAATCAGTTGGCTATAGATGTGTGACTTAATCTCTAGATTTTCCACTCTGTTCCATCGGTCCATGTGTCTGTTTTAATGTCAGTATCATGTTGCTTGGGTTACTACAGCTTTGTAGTATACATTGAAGTTTCATAGTGTGATACCTCCAGCTTTGTTCTTTTCACTCAGGATTGCTTTGGCTATTCAGTCTTTTGTCATTCCATACAAATTTTAGGATTTTTTTTTCTGTTTCTATGAAGAATGTTATTGGTATTTTGAGAAAGATTACATGAAATCTGTAGATTTCTTTGTGTAGTACAGTCATTTAAACAATATTAATTCTTCTGGTTCATGAGCGTGGGTTGTCTTTCCTTTTGTTCATATCATCTTGAATTTCTTTCATCAATGTTTTACAGTTTTCCTTGCAGACATCTTTCACCTCCTTGGTTAAATGCTTATCTTAATAAATCCTACCTAAGGAGGAAGGACTAGAATGAGGCTAAAGCTATGATAAAGCTTTGATAAAGAAACAGTGGTATTTGTCCATTTGTCCACTGATGGACTGATGAACACATAAGTTTTTTCCATATCTTGGTTATTGTGAATAATGCTACAATGTACATGGAGGTACAGATATCTTTGCTACATACTTATTTCCTTTCTTTTGTATATATATATATTCATAAATTGCTATATCATATGGAATGGCTATATCATATGGTAGTTCTATTTTGAATTTCTTGAAGAGCCTGCATATTGTTTTTTATAATAGTTGTAGTAATGCATATTTCTACCAATACTGAGTAAGATTTCACCTTTCTCCACATCCTTGCCATCACTTGTTATCTTTTGTTTCCTTGATAAGAGACATTCTAACACTTTAGTCACTCCACAATGTATACATATATTGGAAAAATCACATTGTACCTCACATAAACATATATAATACAAATAAATTATTAAAAAAATAAAATGAAGATACATGCTTTAAAAAAGAGAAGCAACAGACACTCAAATTTGTCAGAGCAGGAGAGTACTTACTGTTTGGTTGTGGCTTTTTTCCCCCCTCAGATGTGATTTCTGAGTAGTCTTGTTTTTGTCTTGTTTTTCCATGGCCACAGAGTGGCCTTGTCTGGTGATGTTTTATAGATGTATTTCTGTGCATCAGGAGATCTTCTAAATCTATCTGTGAGTGCCAGACTGGTTTCCAGATGCTAGCGGGTACTTTTCTTCCTCAGAATCATTATAGGCTAAGCCACAACATTACTACCCTACAGGGTTTGCTTTTACTATGTTGGAGAGTACTGTGTTTCAAAGGTATGTTTTTTTTGTTTTGTTTTGTATGTGGGTATATATTAATTTATCCATTTTAATTTCTATTGTTCTGCAATGTTAAATATGGTGAATATATTCCTAAGGTTTTTCAAAATTGTAATCACAATTTATCAAAGGACTAAATTAGAACTACCATTCAATCTAGCAATCTAACTACCGGGTATCTACCCAAAGGAAAAGAAACAGTTATATCAAAAAGATTCCTGCTTTTGTATGTTTGCTACAGTGCTAAACACAAGAGAAAGCATACTGAATCAATCTAAGTTGATCAATGGATGATTGGGTGAAGAAAATGTATATATGCATAATTGAACAATATTCATGCATTCAAAAAATGAAATCATGTCTTTCACAGCAACATGGATAGACTTGTAGGCTATGACCTTAAGAGAAACAACTTAGACACTGAAAGACAAATAGTGTGTTCTAACTTATAAGTGGGAGCTCAATAAGTGTAACATGGACATAGAGTGTGAAATGATAGACAATGGAGATTTAGAAGGGTAGGGCATGGGAGAGAGGTGGGTGATGAAAAGTTAATGGATACAATGTACATTATTCTGGTGATGCATGAATTAAAAGCCCTGACTTTACCACTATGCAATATATCCATGTAACAAAATTAAACTTGTACCGCATAAATTTATACAGATAAGAAAATTTAAAAACCAGAGTTTATTCCAAAATATAATAATAATTAGAGATTAGGACTGTTGCACAATTTTGAAATTTTTCTCTTTTATATTGACACCAATAACAACCATTTGTAAATTCAGGTTTTAAGTTCTGAAAATCTGTATTCATAAAGATATTCTGAATTGCATACTTATGTCTGTGTGTGTAATGCATGTGTGTGTATTGCTTTAAAAATTAGGTAATTTACTTTGCTGGTAGCTAGGGCTCTTGACTTATATAAGTATTTATTTTGCAAATCAAATATATATGACTTCACATAAAATAGCATAAATATATATATACACATTAATTATCATGTAACAGATGTAACATGGTTAATGAGATATTATTTTTTAAATTAAGTGATACGTATCTTGAGATAGAATAAGAAGCAGTTTTCTCTCCTTTCAAGTGTTATAGATGTAATGTTTAGTAAATAACGTTTTAGTAATCTTGCTTTAATTGCAACAGGGAAAGCTGTGAGAAAGTTCCTATGCAGTTTATATAGCCACTTTTGTGAGTTTTTTAAATAATTGGATTTTAAATAGAATATTGATATCTACTAAACACAATAACGGATATGTACTAAAATGCAACAACATTTGCTCAATTAATTAAGTCTAGTAATTTTCCTGCCCACTGGGATCATGTTGTAATTTAGATATTTCCTAGAACTAAAAAATAATAGTTGCATGTTTTCAAATTTCAACATTTAGGATATTAAAGATATCACAAATAATATATGTTTTATATAAGTTAGTGTTTCTGTTCATTAAATACAAAAAAAATAAGCTGTTCTGCTATTATGCTGAACAAAAATAAGGCCACACGTAATACAAGACCTTAGATCTAGATGAATGTTTAGCTTTAATCATCAAGTCAACTGGGGATTTTACTTCAACTGGCAACACTTAAAACTCCAGAACCAAGAATTACTTCTGCAGAATGTCTTTCTATTGGTAATTCATTGTAATTATGTTCAAAACAAAGTTTTGAGTGATTAGAAAGTGACAAGCACAAGTAGAAAAAAATAAATAAAAGGATGAATAACTATTGGCAAAAGAATAATTCTCAAGTTGAGCAAGTTTAACCTGATAACAATTATTTTTGTCTCTTTGTTTTAAGTAGTCTATATATATATGTACAAAGTAAGCAAAATATCACAGAATTAGTAGTATTTTGCACTAATAAAGTATACTTCAAGATGTTAATGTTAAATATGCAAGATATTTGTGGGGGAGAAACAAGAATGTAACCTCATATATACTGAATTATGTATGTGGAGGTTTTGATCCATTTTGAGCAAAGATATTAAAAATATTAGAGAGAAAATGGCTTATTTTCACTTTTCAGAATATCTTAGTGATATTTCTTTCTTTTCTCTATTCTCTTTTACATCTGTATTTTATTTACAATTGGTCATTTGCTATACCCTGGCAAATGGTGCCAGCTTTATTTTTCCTTGGTGCTCTTACCTGCTGGTTTTCTGTTTCCAAGCATTTCTTTTCCTCCTTACATGATTATATGCATTCATTCTGGAACTATAATACAAACACTTAATTCATATTGCATATACAATGAAAATGTCAATCGGCATAGCTTATATCTATTTATGCTTATTGCTTTGATATAATTAAAGTGGTCCTAACCAGAATTTATTTTATGTTTATTTAGAAATATATCTATTATTTTGAACTCTTGCCTATAAGTTGTTTATTCACTTAGTTCACCAGAATGGAAGAAAAGTGCATTCTTTATAGATATTTTCTTAACGCCACCTAGGAAACACATCATATAAAGAGTTAGAAACAATCCACTAAGAAAGACTTAACAGAGGTTTATGTTGCTAATTAGAATTGGACTGACTCCATCCTGATTATTTCAAGTTCATAAACTTGCTCAAGGGAAGTTATCTTTAGAACCGGGGTGTGAAATGTGGAAAATTGTAGTCGTCTTTGAGTTTTCAATGTGCTCTTGTTCAGAACATATGGGCATCTTATGCATATGGAATAACTAAAAAAACTAACGTCTCCCAGAGAGTATATGACAACAAGAGTGCTACTAGTAGCGAGATTTCTTGTTCTCCTTTTCAGGTAGACAAAGGACTCCTCAGTGTCCTAATTTGTGATGTGGGGTGGGGTGGGGGGCGGTGGATAGAGAGCCATGGTAGTGATCAAAACATGGCAAAGGAGTTGAGAGTTAAGTGATCCTTCTAAAGTTAAAGTAACCATTGAAATTATAGTCTCAACTAACGCCATGAAGGTTTATTTAAAACAATTGCCTCCTCTTCAGTTAATTTATACACAATCACATACGTACTACACAAATGCACTTCCTCATTCTTCCTCCTCAAAATCTCTATTCTTTCTGCTGCCAGAAACGTCCCATCCTCAGCTCTGGGAATTTTGGTAGATGTGACTTTATACAATTTAAATTCTCTCATAAAAATTGTTTTTTGGTGGTGGAAGGGTTGAGGAGAGAGAGAGACTAAAAAGAGTGAAACTATAAATGCCCAATGGGTTCACCTTGCCTGCTGCTTAGACAGAGTCGATTTATAAAGACAGGGGAATTGAAATGGAGAAAGAGCAATTCACGCAGAGCCAGCTGTGTTGGAGGCCAGAGTTTGATGATTACTCAACTCAGCCTCCCAGAGCATTTGGGAATCAGAGTTTTCAAAGACAATTTGGCGGGTAGGGGGTTCAGGAGTGTGGAGTGCTGATTGGTCAGGTTGGAGATGGAATCAGCGGGTTGAAGACAACTTGCTGTCTTCTGTTCCTGGGTGGGATCAAAGAATTGGTTGAGCCAGATTACCAGTCCGGTGGTGTCTGCTGAACCATCCAGTGCAGGGTCTGCAAAACAGCTCAAGCACTGATCTTAGGTTTCACAGTAGTGGTGTTATCCCCAGGAGCAATTTAGGGAGGTTCACACTCTGGCAGTCAGAGGCTGCGTGACCCCTGACCCATAATTTCTTATCTTCTAGCTAATTTGTTAGTCCTGCAAAGACAGACTGATCCCCAGGCAAGAAAAGGGACTTTTTGGGAAAGGAATATTATCAATTTTCTTTCAGAGTCAAGCCACAAATTGAATTTCTTCCTAAGGTCAGTTCAGCCTAGGCACAGGAATGAAGAAGGACAGCTTAAAGGTTAAAAAGCAAAATGGAGTCCATTAGGTCTGATCTCTTTCACTGTCTTAATTTCCTCAATTACAGTATTTGCAAAGGTGTTTTCAATACTTCTTCATAAAATCCAGAAATATCAATTTTAGAATTAAATGTATATTCCTTTAAATGTATTCTGGGGGAATGTCTTAGTTGCTCACATGACAGTACTGAAAACTAAGAAATAATGTAATCTCCGTCTCTTTGCTGGTGGACAAGAGAGGGTATTTGTGGTAACAGCTGGGATTGTGTAGGGATTTCTGACTGGCATGCAAATTTTCAGAGTGAATAAAAAGTATTTAAATGTTTCAACATTAAAATATTTTCAAATGTCTTGAATTTTCTCTTTGGTTACTTATCTAAGCATCTTAAAACATACTTAAATACAGTATTAGAATAAGTGATTAATTAATTAATTAATTAAATTTATTTATTTATTTAGACAGAGTCTCCCTCTGTCACCCAGGCTGGAGTGCAATGGCATGATCTTGGCTCACTGCAAGCTCTGCCTCCCAGGTTCATGCCATTCTCCTGCCTCAGCCTCCCGAGTAGCTAGGATTATAGGCGTCTCCCACCAGGCCTGGCTAATTTTGTTTTTTGTATTTTTAGTAGAGTCGGGGTTTCACCGTGTTAGCCAGGATGGTCTCGATCTCCTGACCTAGTGATCTGCCTGCCTCGGCCTCCCAAAGTGCTGGGATTATAGGCATGAGCCACAGTGCCCAGGCAGAATAAGTGATTATTTAGCTATGATTACCTAGCTATGATTATCTCTTAACTCATTTGTATATTCACATATCTATGAAGTTTTTTTCCAAGTAATCTTCAAGCGATCTTCCAAACCATCTCCAATCTTTTCTCCTTTTAATCGTGTGAGGTCTTTAACTGTTTGGTTGTTTTCAAGCTTAGGTGTTTCATTTATCATAATTATTTAGTGACTGTTGTATCACCAAAATACTTTGTTGTTATTAATATTATGTGTAATAATAATACAAAAACTACTAATGTTAGAGTACTTTGTGATTTACCAAGCTCATAATGCCCTGTGTAAAATGTAAAACCCAATATTTATTAACATTTAATTATAGTTTCAATTAATTTCAATTAATTGAAATCTTATGTAAATGAAATGCAATTACTTTATCAAAGTTTAATATACAGAAATTTAAGGAAAATAAACAAAACGTAAGTTTGTTTGCTTTTAGTACCTTTTCTATGACTAGCTGATTTACATAGTAGCAATCATATAACATACACATGCATTTTTACATTTTGCTTTTTGATTTTTCATTATGAGTGGTGAAGCTAGCTGGACTTCCTGGGTTCAGTGGGAACTTGGAGAAATTTTCTGTCTAACTAGAGGATTGTAAATGCACCAGTCAGAATTCTGTAAAAATGCAGCAATCAGCACTCTATGTCTTGCTAAAGGATTGCAAATGCACCAATCAGCACTCTGTAAAAGCACACCAATCACTGCTCTGTGTCTGTCTAAAGGATTGTAAATGCACCAATCAACACTCTGTAAAAATGCACCAATCAAAGCTCTGTGTCTAGCTAAAGGATTGTAAACACACCAGTCAGTACTCTGTAAATGGATCAATCAGCACCTGTAAAATGGACCAATCAACAGGATGTGGGTGGGGCCAAATAAAGGAATAAAAGCTGGCCACCTGCACCAGCAGTGGCAACCCGCTTGGGTCCCCTTCCACACTGTGGAAGCATTGTTCTTTTGTTCTTCACAGTAAATCTTGCTGCTGCTCACTCTTTGGGTCTGTACTACCTTTATGAGCTATAATGCTCACCACGAGGGTCCGCGGCTTCCTTCCTGAAGTCAGCGAGACCACAAACCCACCGGGAGGAACAAACAACTCTGGACACTCCACCTTTAACAGCTGTAACACTCTCTGCAAAGGTCTGCGACTTCACTCCTGAAGTCAGCAAGACCACGAACCCAGTGGAAGGAAGAAATTCCAGACACATCTGAACATCTGAAGGAACAAACTCTGGAGACACCATCTTTAAGAACTGTAACAATCACTGCGAGGGTCTGTAGCTTCATTCTTGAAGTCAGCGAGACCAAGAACCCACTGGAAGGAACCAGTTCTGCACACAATTATAGGAAAATACTGTTCTGAAATTTGGAATAAATCTTTTGTAAGAAAGAAAGAGTGCCATAATAGGTCATCATTTTAAAAATTATTTTAACTAATCAATACTTAAGGAACAATAAACTGCTGTATGATTTGTGAATATATCTTTCTTAGCAATTTAGAATAATTTTTAAAGATAATTTCTCACTGTGTAAAAATACAGAAAAACAAGCTTTCTCTTAAACCAATAAAGAGAAAAGTAAATAGTCACAACGGTTTTGGAAAGCACTGTGGAAATATGTTACAAAACTGTCAATACTCTCTTATGGTTTGGCCCGATAATTCTACTTCTGGGAAGCAATCTCAACAGAACAATAATAAAAACAAAAATAGAGGCAAAAATTTGCATTTTAGAATCTTTTTTAAACATAAAAATTAGGAAATAGTGTAAATGCTGAATAACAAAAATGGTTAGGGGGCTTGCAGTCTATTGCCTTAATTCAATATTATTCATTGATTTAAAATGTTTGCCAATAATATGTTTCCAACAAATTCCAAAAATTTCCAATTATTTTACAACTTCTTGCATTGGTTCTTCTCCATGTTTCACTTTATACTCGGGTTGGTTTGGCTCATGTTAACAACATCTAGAAGTAGAGAGACTCCTTAATACTCTGTTAGATGAAAATCTAAGGCTTTAATTAGAACAACCCAACTCTATTGTTTCTCCCGGAACCAGTTTACTGTGTCAAAGAGGAGTGAGGTGGGAATCCCAGGAGCTCATGACAGATCAATATCCTACACTGTAAGGCTGCTATGTAATGGGGACAGATTATAATGAATATTGGGTAGGCAAGCTACTATGGTTTCAGAAGAAAACTTGTGCAAATATAGGAGAGCAATTGTCACTTAGCAGATCTTCAATAAAAAAAAGGAATAAAAATACTATGACATTTATTGAGCTTTGAATAAATCAATTTTTCATCTTATCAACAACCTAGCAAAATTGGTACTACTGTCAACATTTTACAAATGGGAATACAGAGGATTATTGGGTAGAATTAATGTGTCAAAGTTATAGTCACCAGTATTTGGAATCAGTTTTAGCTGTAAATCCTATGCTTATTCTACAGCTCATGTTACTTCCTCTCTGGTGGTAGCAATAAATGGAATAAAGCATGGATTCTTTTTAACAAACTTCTAGCATAAGTAATCTTTTCCTAAAATTATAAACTAAGACATTTTCTAGATTTTATCATTATGGGAAGAAATATTAAATGTATACTTTAAAATAAAATTATTAGATAAATGTGAAAATAATATGTTTGGGTAATGGTGCACAGTCGCTAGGGTGACTGAGGAATATGGGCAACTCCATGTAATGAAATAGCTTACACACTAGTCACGGGCCCTTGACTGGGTATATAGGAATCCTATATACAAAAGTATAGCAAGTATGTAACTGTAAATTGCTTTCCAGCATTTGGAAGAGAAGCAATCAACAAGAAAGCATATTACAAACATATCAAAATGCTGACATGGAAACATAACTAAAGAACTTTCTAGAAAGTCTTTGAAATATTTCCGTCTAAAAATATGTTCAAAATTTGAATTTTTTTTTTCAATATTGATATAGAGGAACCCTAGCTTTTTCAGTCCAAGAAGTTCAAAATAAAAATGTATGCTTATTAAAAAGTAACTTACTATTTAATAGGGTTTATGGCAAACTCCAGCACTATAGCTGTGTTAGCATCTAGGATAAAAAAGGCCTTGCCCCAGCTATGCTGTAGGGATGCTTATGACTTTGGCAAGTTAATTTACTTCATTATGTCTCCATTTCTTATATGATACAGCTGCAATGAATTATGCCTAAAATTTTATCTGGTTCAGAATAGCTATTGTTTCATAATTCTACCTAAACAAATAGCTATTTCAGTAGTGTATGCACATTTTATTTTGAATTGTACAGTCATAAATACATGAGAATTGACAAATATTGAGTTTCTACTCAACTGGGGCTCTAGGTGTGCAGTGGCCAACAAGAGGTGTGGACTATTTTTCTTTACTGAGGTAGACTCTTTGAGGTATAAGCAAATTTATTTTTTCCTAATCTTTATCTTTAGCCCTAGAAGAACAAATATCCTATCTATCTATCTATCTATCTATCTATCTATCTATCTATCTAGATATCCTTCTTCATATATATACATACATATATATATACATACATACATGCATATATATAGAGAAAGAAATATCCTTTGTTTATACACACCCACACACACACACAAGCACACCCCCTATATATATACACACACATACGTGTGTGTATATATATACACATATGTGTATACATGTGTATATACGTGTGTGTGTGTATATATATATATATACATAGAAAGAGAGAGGGAGAGAGACTCTTCCAGGTATTTTTTTTTTTCTTATCACTTTTATGTTTTCATGTTTAAAAAAGCGTGCATGATCCTGACTTATCATTTTAACGCTTAAAAAAGTCTAGGTTGATCTAAATTAAAATTATAGTTTCTTTTCCAAAGTAAAGTGTATCTTTCCCACACTCTCCCCAGCTCTACATCTGATCTTCACCTTCCCTTGTCTCCTCTTTTCCCACTTACTACCTACTGCTAATAGATGGTGTGATGGTCGAGAAAAGCTTCTCAGGGAAGGGTTCACTAAAGCTGAATATTCCAGAAAAAGGGAGCAGCATGAGAAATAACTTTTTAAGTTTGTAAACTGAAAGCCATCAGGCCCCATTCAGCATATAGATATGTTTTTTCTGATCCTGTCATGCTTTAAAACGTTTGTACATAATTGTCAATGTTTATAAAGTTGGGTGATTTTACATTATAATATAGATTTCCAATTTCTTTCATAAATTAGAAGAGCCAGGACCCCTAGGCCAGTAGATTAGTGTGACTCAATACCTAGAGCTGGGCAAGGCTGCCCCCTCCTAGCCTCATTATTATGTACCTGACATTCACTAACGGATTACATCAGGCTCCTTTGCTTAAAGATCTTTCTCTCATTGGCATTTGGGATTTGAATGTTAGCCTACAGGCACGAGAAACTACAAGTTCCTTAATATGTATTTTAGTTTGCATTCTTATTTAGACACACCAGGACTTAGTCTAACAGATTTAGATGGAAAAGCAATTTGTTAAAGGCTGGTAGGTCGTTTACATAAACTGTAGGAGGAGCAGAGAATCTGGCTCAGAATATATGCAGCCAAATACAACACCCCAATCACAGGCGGGTGCCATGATGACTGTGCTGTTTCACCCTGCGACACAGGCTCAATAGCAGGCATCCTGTCAGGAGGCATTTTATGGTGTCAATGGGCATCTAGCACTGTTTCCTGAAAGCTCTTTCTGTACAGCATTCCACGACCCTCTCCAGCAACATGTGGTCTGCTCAATGCCATCATCCTCCTTTATTTTCTTCTGAACCATCCTTTGAAGGAATCTAAGTATTCATGCTTATACTCTATCTCTAAGCAAGGCTACAGAGGGAAATGTTGGCATCTACTTGGTGGGCTGGGATTCATCAACTGGGAAATCAATACAGTATTGAAAATGTGTTCAAAAGATACTTAGTAGTGAGAAGGACAACTGTTTAGGAAGAGGCTTGTCTAAAGACATATAGTGAACTGTCCTAGAAAAGGTGAAATTTGAAGCCATTTCTCCTATGTCTCAAGTCATTATTTTACACTTGCCACTCACTCTATATTTAAATAGAGAGATATGAAGCTCTGATCCTAAAGAAAGGATCTGAAATGGGCTTTCCGGAACTGTGGGGAGCTTTTTATTTTTAATTAAAATATCTCCACCTAAAAACCAATATTTCTCAAAACATGCACTTACTGACCACTCAGTGCTTCCTGTATATAGACTTACATGCAACTAGAAGATATTTGACAGTGATGGAAGAACAGGTCCCTAATGGACTGCTGTTAGTTCAGGCCAGGCATGTAATGTTAGCAATGAATGCAATTATCTTCCTCTCTATAGCATAGATATCTTATTCTAGGATTTATACTTCACAATGCCCCACAATTTCTCCCGTAAGTACCACCTGGTGTCATTTAATCTCATATTGAAGCCTTAGATTTTCCACTAGGTATTGAATTATTCTAAGTAATAACAACAGTATATTTTAGCTGTTTGTATATATATGACAAAGAGGTAGATAGTATAGGATATGAAATTGTTGACAGAATAAATTCATGTGTGTGTTTGTGTGTATTTCAAATGAGTAAATGCTTTTAATAACAGGCTTTCAGATCATCAGCATAGTTACAGCAAGCAGAGCTGAGAGAGTTTCTAAGCTCAATCATACCACATTTTTTCCACATCATAATGAGATAGTAAACTGTCCTCCTTCTTTTGCCAAGATAAGTAGAGGTATCAATTATCTGAAATGTAATTTAATTTCTTTTGTGTATCAGGCTAATAGAAACCAAGAGATACAGATGAGGGAAAAACAGCCATAATCAAGAAATCATAAATAATTACATTCAGAAGTCTAGTCTAAGGAGCTTGTTCAGATTTTTGTTTGTCTTCATCCAATTATGGGATTTACAAAAGTGGTGATTACATCAATGAATAAATGATCTTTTCACAAGCCAGAAGAAATGTAACTGACTGTTTGATCACTGATCACTGCCGAGGGAAGGCCAGGAAATTGAGTGGAGGAGGGAGAGCAGTGGCTCAGAGCAAAAGGGTCTGGAATGAAAGTGAGATAGGAAAGAGCACCCAGGAGAGTGAATTAAGTGTCAGAGATCATCGACTTTCTCTGCCTTATTTTATTACAAAATGTGTGGAAGGAAAGAAGCGACTGAAAATGAATAGTCTTTCCTCTGGCAATATTGAAGTAACCAGCCTGTGTTAGAAGTGTGCTTGCTTTCTCAAAGCAGAGAGAATTTGTAAAGATGAGAGTACTTCAAGATATCATTGGTCTAATTATAAGAGTTACGTCATTTTTGAGAGAAATACATCAAGATAATGGTAGAGTGCCTCCCTCTTTCTCCTCCTTCCCCCATCCCTCACAAGCACATCATTTTAAGCATATATCTACATACAAGGAGCATTGCATACCAATAGAAATTGACCCTGAGACTTGAGGGAATAAAAGAGTACACTTAAATACTTAAAAGTGCCAGAGTACTTTATAATGTCTACTGCCATTGGTCACTGGGAGTTTGATTATAGTTAAATATCTTGTGAGATTATCTCTTACAAAAAAAAACAACCAAATAAGCAAATAACTCCAGAAAACTAAGTTTTCTAAGTTTCCTATCTACTGAGAAATCTATACCATTTTCCCTATCCTGAAAATTTCTCTTTCAATTACCAGGTTCGTCTTTCATTGCACATTCTAGTATTTGGTAAACAAGTCTGCAATGATCTTACAATATCATAACAGCACTAGGATAAGAAAGCTTGCATAGGTCATTTGGATAGGAAATACAAAGTAATTTATTTTATATATTTGTAGTATTTCCACATTCAGAGAAAAAAATGGACACTTGTGCATTCTTGACAGGTTTAAAATCTGGTCTCTTGATCTCTAGACATTTGTGCTTAGGTAATGGGGGCCGCGCGGGAGGACAGGCCCAAGGAAAATGCTGACACCAGAGGACGGTGCATAGGTTCAGTGAAGGAGCACAGCCACCCCGGAGTCAGGGTACCATGCTTGCCAGCCCACAAAGGTTGCTGAACAAGTGCCTTTTGTTCAAGCTGCACCTTCCTTCCTTCCTTCCTCTCTCTCTCTCTCTCTTTCTTTTGAGAGGGAGTCTGGCTCTGTCGCCCAGATTGGAGTGCAGTGGAGTGCAGTGCAATCTCAACTCACTGCAAGCTCCGCCTCCTGGATTCACGCCATTCTCCTGCCTCAGCCTCCCGAGTAGCTGGGACTACAGGCGTCCAACACCACGCCTGGCTAATTTTTTTGTATTTTTAGTAGAGATGGGGTTTCACTGTGTTAGCCAGGATGGTCTCGATCTCCTGACCTTGTGATCCGCCCTCCTTGGCCTCCCAAAGTGCTGGGATTACAGGCATAAGCCACCGCGCCCGGCCTCAAGCTGCACCTTTCTTTATCTTTACAGCATTTCGCATTATTCACCAGGTGGCCCTTAGAAGCACTGATCTTGCTTGAACCAATGCCAGAACAGCTAGGTTCTCTTTATATTTCGGATTTTTCTACCTTCTTACCTTCCAAGCTACTCTTTCTTACCCACACTGAGATTGTTTTCCTGCTCTGTGGGCATTTTGTTGCAGTTGTTGTAATTGCAATTGGATTAGCTTTGTTAACATCTCTTTAAATTCCTGAATCAGCAACCTTCATTCCCAGTCTTCCTCAGAAACTCAAGACACACATTTCAGTCTATTGAATATTGAATACTACCACTTAGATTTCAGTTTTAAAGTGGCTCCTGTGACGTCTACATTTTATTGTTATTATTAATCTTGAAAATTCACGTGGTTTATTCATTACTCCTTCACTCTTAGCCTTAACCCTTAAGTCCAGTGAGTTGCAGGTTTCGTTTCATTTATTTATTAGTTTTTAAAGGTGATTGCCAGATTTACATCCGTGCTTTGCATTAGTCTGACTTGTGATTCCTATTGTCTCTACTCTAGTTAATCTCTCCCTTCTCAACACCTGCATTATTGCTAATGGTCCCTTGTATTCTGTCCATTTCACTGATTAGTCAAACCTTCAGGAAATTACCACATTAATCTTTCTAAATTACCATTCTCATTATATGATCCAATCTCCTTTCATAAATCTTCAGTGTGCTGTTTTATGGCCAATGCTATCTAAACTTATTCAAAGTTCTTGAAAATCTGATGCTCACCTGTCCCATCTTATAAGGTTTCATATTATGTATCCTGTACTGTTGATATAATAGTCATCTTTGTGTGTTAAAACAATATATATATCTTTCAAGGATGTGTTCAAAGACCATGAAGCATCCACAAGTACCTATTCATTAACTGTCATGGACCTGAGTTCATCATTTCTATCTTCTCCTGTATAATTGTATCACTTCTTCCCTAACAGTGTATCCATTTAATTTCCCTCCTAGACCATAAGCTTCTTTCAGACAATGACTATATTATTATGCCTAATCCTTCTTGTAGTAAGTTTTGTTAAATATCCAAGGAAAATATTCATAAAATATAGTGTTATAATAACATAATGAATTACCATCTTAAAATGACATTGGAACAGATTATCTCCTAAAATCGCCACAAGTAAAATTACTCCATAAATGCAAGAATCTTAGAGACAATGTCTTCAGATATCCTAGTATAAATACCTAAATATCTTTCTTTTTTATTTCTTAATAAAAATTGTATTGTAAAATAAATTTCTAATAATTTTCATGAAATAATGTTACAAAGTAGAATCCTGCCACATCAGTTGGTAACATCTCAAAGGTGTCCACAACTATCCTGAACAGGCAAAATTGTTAACTTCCATTACTGCATATTATTTCATTCTATTTTTCTTCACTCTGTTTTTCTGTACTTTGTGATGGTAGAATCTCATGATTTTCAATAAAAATTATGTGGTAAAGCAGTCTTAATTTTATTTTGTCATTTCCAATGTTATAAATTTGTACATATTATATTTATTTATCTTTTCTAGGCTTTATTTGGATTGGTCCCATATACCTTTGAGTCTCACTGGGAATGTTTCATTGTTGAGGAAATCCTCTAAGACCTTAAGCTTAACCATTATATCTGGCATTCATTAAAGGCCCTCTGCCTAGGGATTAGTTGAGCATGAGGAGATATGTAATATGACAAAGCAACTATGCAGTGAAACTCTCAGGTGCATTGATGTTTTCAAGTGCAAACTATTAAATACTACATGGGAGAATATCATGCCCTTGTCATTGGCCAGCTCTACTGCTTATTATTAGCTTACCTCTGAATATGTTGTCAAAACTCTTGAAGGGTCAGACTCTTTTTTTTATATGAGAAATAAAGATAATAAGACCAACCTCATAATATCGTCATAATGAATAATAGAGATAATATAAGCCAAGTAAGCAAAACTTAGTAGGGGTTCAATCATTATGGCTACGCTTTCTTAATGCCTGCAGTCACATGGATTGACGTTTTCAGTATGCTTTTCTGAAATACAGTACATAACCAGGTATTTCTTAATTTGCTTTTTAAGCAAGTATATTTGTAGTAACCAAACCATCCACTGACAGAGGTCAATAATCTTATTACATGCTTAAAGCTGCTTGACCAGGAGGACCTTGCTCATTTATATATTTCTTGTACACCTGAAACCTGGCTACTGTGTACTCTAAGTTCATTGAGTAAAAGTAAAGAGGACAATAGGGAGATAAAAGCTCAAAATTATTCCCAATGATTTTATCAAAACACAATACAACAAGAGTGAAAATAGATTTCTCTAAAACGTCACATCGGTAAGAAAGGTTTCACAGTCTATGAGAAATAGCTTTATTTAATAATAAAATTTGCTTATAAATACAAGAAGCAAGATCAAGGAGGAATAAAATTTGCTTATAAATACAAGAAGCAAAATCTGCAAAACAATGAGATCTAGGTAATGCTTGATAATAATTTAGAAGTCAGTGATAAAAAATGTGTGCCTTTTCTTGCCTTTGGAGCTCTTACAATTATAATAAACCTACATTAAATAAATATTTTCTTCCTCGAATCAAGACTTGTTTGTATATTTTAAAACTCTAGTTTCCATAGTCAGAGTATCTCTTGAAAATTTCTAGAGAATTTGGTTAAAGAACCAATGTTCAGAAATTTTCCTTTTTAATCTGTGGCTCTTTGGCCACTGCCCCTGTGCTAAACCAAGCTGTGAAGTTTCTCCTCTTTTCTTATCCAAGTGTTTGGGGGCAATTTCATGTGCTGATTCTAGTTGAGACTTCTGAATTAGCTTATTGTGACCCATATATGTGTGTTAAGATGCTCTTAAGTAAGATCTAACCTGCAACTCTCCACTTACAAATCTTACCTGCTTTGGAACTCAAGAAAAAGAACTTGTTTCTTAGTACCCACTCTATGTCAAACATTTTACATATTATTCTGTTTCAAATTTTTACTGCTATGTGATTATTCTAAGAGGCTATAATAAAGTGCAACTCTTACAAAGTGAATCCTGATTTGTTTTCTAAAATTTTAAAATGTTGTGCCTTTCTAAGATATTGTACTGTGAATATTGTATCTCAAGATGTTTCTTCTTGAGCAATTGAGACAGGTAAAGTTGAGTGTTACCATGGAAGACTGGTTGTGTTAAAGTTTTAAATCAGTAGTAAAGTGTTTGATATGTTCTGGTAATTGTGATCATGGGTGTTCAATCCAGCTGGAATATGAATACCTAAATATTTCAAGAAATTCCAAAACAAATATGAGGCTACTCTTTTGCTTTTGAAAAATCGTATTTAAAATTTTTGAGAAATTATTTTACTACAGTTAGGAGGATACCCTTGAATGTCCTTGAGACAATAATTCAGGAACAGCTATGAGTGGATGGCTCTAAAATGTACAATTCATAAAAGAAATGATTGCTTTGGAGAGGCATAATATAGCTTCTGAGTTTAAAAGATAACCAAGATCTTTATAAACAGCCTGAATCAGTAAGACAGATTTGTACTCAACATGCAAAGTACAGTAGGTCACTGATTCTTATTTTTAGCCATTTTTATTATATTCAGATGCAGGTAATACCATCCGTAACACTCCCTTTAAACAAGAAAAGTAAGAGTTCTCCCTATTGTTCATCACCAGCCACATAATCATCTCTAACTTATTCCACAACAGATTAGTTCTCTGTCCAAATCCTCTGGGAATATTGTAGCAATAATTTCATGTCCAACTGGAGGGATTCGGATCTTGTAAATTAGTTCTGACTGTCATTTCTCTTAATAATTTAGTGTTTTTCTGTGTAAATCAATCTAATTATTAAGAGATCTGTTTATCAAGTTTTATACTTATCTTCCTCAAGCTCTAACTTCAAATATTATTTTATTTATATAGTAATATATTAATCTAATAAATGCCATATAAATAACATTTATAATAATTTGTGGAATAAAATTCTTATTTTCATGCTGTATGAGTCCTCAAACACATATTGTTCTGTCTCTTTTTTATTGTTTATTTTGATATTTCACATTTCAAAATATGTCCTTGTTCAGATGATATCAAAATCAACATTTTAGAACTTTGGCGATCACAGGAATAAAAACATGTTATCACTTTTGCTAGGATTAAAGTTTACATTTAATACAATCACCTATAATCTAGGCAAATATCAGGTTGAAAACATAATAGCAGCTCCAAAATTAGACCATTTATGTCAGAGTTCATGAAGCATATACTTCTCATATGTGTTTCTTGGTCCTGTATGGACATTTTTTTCAGATGTTCTGGACAAAATATGTAGAATTGGAAAGGAAGCATAATCAGAGCTTAACCAGGGGTAGTAATAGCTGAAATCATGAATGAAGAAATGTTGTACAGATATCAGATTTTTAGAATTATCAGGCACTTGGGTGACATAAAGCTGCTCAGGAAACTCCTTGGCCCAAATTGACTATCTTTCTAAATATCACAAATAAATAGAAAGTACACTAAAACATTATCACTGATATGAAAAATCAGATACTGTTATGATACTCATGCCAAGGAGAAGGAGATAAGTAATGCAATCAAGTAGAAAAAGTGAGGATAGCTATTATAAGAAAAAAAGAATTCTGTATTAGTGATCAATTACACTGGAGTTTTTCTATGGTTCTTCTGTGTGTATTGTTGCCTGTTATACAACACAGTAGAGGGTGATCTTAAGCGACTGAAATAAAGAAAGAAAAGTTGCAGTGAACTGGCGACTTGAAATGTTTTTGAGAGTAGGATAAGCCCTCACTGGTATTCCATGCTTTATTACTGAATACAAGTGCTGCTCTCCAGGGAAGCAGTTCCATTAAGAATACAGAGAATCCAGCTCTATTGGAAAGTGGATAATGCTCACTACCATATTTTATTATAAATTTTATTGGCAGATTTTTACTTTCTCTTGTTAATTGGACACTGGCTAGGTACGAAATATATAGATAGATGGGCAGGAACATATGATTGAGAATTAGAGAGCAACTTACTACAAAAGTTGACTAGAAGCATTGTAAACATTGTTTTCAATGAAAAAAATATCTACTTTAATGGCTTGTGGACTCTATTGTTCTTTAATCTGTAGAAAAGCATGATTGGGTGAGAGTGCGGCATAAGTGGACTACATATTTTGTGCAAATTAGATCTGATAGTTATACCCACTTTGTATGAAAAGTAATATGATAAACCCTAACTGAATTGGGATTTCATAGTTGGAGAAGAGACCACATATTCATTTAAAAGTAATTATTAAGCATCTTTATGCCAATTTCTGTTTCATATGTTAGAGAGCCAATAAGAACACTACATGCTCTCAGGGAACACATGTTCTTGTAGGTAACGAAATAATGGCATTTACTAAAGTAGTATGCAACTTTTTATAAAGTTCTGATACCTCATAAGCAGATGAAGTATTCTAGAATATGAGGGAGCATGTGAGGAATAACTTAGTTTGCCTGGAGAGATTATAAAGTATCATAAAGAGAAAGGATTATTTGGGTTGAAATTTACAAGGACAGGTAGAAACACATTTCACTTAGTATGGAAGGCAACTCATTTCCTGAGAGAGTGTTGCAAGTTGGTTTCTCTGTAAAGATGACTCTGAAACAGATTAGCTTGAAGAATGTTTGTAAAGGAGGACTTTTGGGTTCAATCATTATGAAAACAGAGAAAGGGAGCAGGATGGGCTAGAGGGAGAAACCTAAATGTGATGGACACCTAACTGTAGCCTTGGTCTACTCCATACGGAGCTCTGGAACTAGAATGAACTTTCAGAGACACTCTGACATGGGCTGAGATGACCAAGCCTTTATAACTCCCATGTCATTCAGTAATTTCCATGTATGCCACCCTAAGAGGAGAGGAAAGACAGCTCCTTGCAATTGCAGTCTCCCCTGAATCAGGGACTAACACCTAAATGTCTTCTCACCACACTCCCAGCAGCTGGGCCACATGTCTTTCATTGAACAGGGACCTGGGGGCCATATCACAATGGTCATGTCAAAGGTGATATAAATAGAAACTGTAGCTTGATGCAGATGGTTTGTGATAGTCACTATGGATAATGGAAACACTTGTTGAATGAAATATAAATTATAGACATGTCCAGGGGAACTGAGGACACAGCAGAGGTTGATTGTTACACTGGAGATGCCAAATCTTGTCCCCTCTCTGGGATAGTACCATAATATGAGGAGTTTTAAACAGAGATCTTAGAAAGTGGTTCAGGTTGATGGATAAGGAAATTTAGCATCACAGGAAATTTCGCAGCTATGGAGGAGACATAGCTATGAGAATTTGTCTTCAGCTGAGGGACACAAGTCCTTATCCTCTGCAGGGATAGGACACAATTTCCACAGAAACTATGTTGCCAGAAACAAACATGCCATGAAGGTGTGGTAGTCAGAATAGCAGCTCCTAAAGAGTCCCATGTACTAATTTTCAGGACCTGTGAATATGTTTGTTTACATGGCAAAAGAGACTTTGCAAATGTGATTAAGAATAAGAACCTTGAAATGAGGAGGTGATCATTATTTGGATGAGCCTAATGTAATTACTATGGTTCCTAAAAGTAGAAGAAGGATACCAGAAAGAAGGTCAGAGAGATGTAATGTGAGAAAGACTTGAACTGTCCTCGCTGACTTTGAAGATGTAAGTGGGTTGTGAACAAAGGAATGCAGGTGACCTTTAGAATCTGGAAAAGGCAAGGAAACCCAGAGCACATAGAAAAGGATGCTACCCTGTCAGCACCTTTATTTATGATACTCATCAGACTTTTGACCTCCATACATGTAAGAGAGCAAATTTGTATTATTTTAAGCCATTAATTATGTGGTAGTTTATTACAGCAGCAATAGTATACTAATACAGAAGATGTATCTTGGGAGTGAAGCTCTAAATACAGCACACAAAACTCAATTAGTCAACACTGACTTTAACAATATCGTATATGACCAATAAAGTATAGTGTTCATCATCTGGTTTATATGGTCCTGTATATTAATATATATATATAAATAAATAATGTGGAGAATAATGTACATTTATATTATATATAGTATTTACATGAAAAGTACATATGCAAAGGTAAAACTACTTTTAAAAATCATGTGCATAGTAAAAAATGCATGACTAATTGCATATATGATGTTCAACTCTACATTGATAAAGGAAGATAAGAAACACAAAACTATCATTGAAAATACATTTAAATAAGTCTATTTGATACAGATGGATGAGACTGGAAATTACTTACTAGAATGGAGTTAGAATATTGAACAGGGGAAACAATTCTGATTTAATTCTAGCTTAATTCTGATTTCATGAATTGCTGATAAAAGCGTGTTATGTTTCTTCCCATCTATGAACAGGATTGCCCCCAGAATCCTGGGGGAATTTTGTTGCAGGAACAAAATTCTGGGACAGCTTAAATGTTGTATACGATTCAGTGGCAAAGAGGTAGATCATTACAGAGCTTGACAATTCACTAATAATTTTCTTTTCCCAGAATCCCAAGAAAGACTTCCCTTGAACAGCTGTTGGTACTTTAGTAAATAATGTATTGATAAAATTACAGTGTAGCATTATTTTTGGCTAAAAACAATAACATTAAAATTTATAATTTATGCTATTATAAACATGTATTCTTTCAAATTGCATTATATGATTTAGAAAGAATCCTACTCTCCATCTGTAAGGACAATAACTCACCCTTAAATAAATTGGCACCTGTAGTTTAGTTAACATATACCAGGTTTTTCTCTTTCTGTTCTATATTCCCAGAAGTTGAAATAAATCCAGAGCCTATTTTTATACTGAAGGTGCATGGTCAACAGGAACCTCATGCTTGTATTAGCTTCAGAAGTGCAGGAAAAAAAAAAATCAAAAGACAGTTTGTAATTTCCCCCTTTTGGGAAACTGATCCATTTTATTTTATGCAATTTTCAGTGATACACAAAATGCAATCTGAAGAAAAGGCTACATATGCTTATCCTTGCAAATCCAATGCCAGAAGACAAGGGTGGAGGGTAGAGAAGAATGAAACACCAGTATTTTTGGTTTTCTTTGGATTTTAATGCCATTATAGAGGCAAAGCAAAGCTTGGCTGTATAACCCTACTTGTGGCCTTTTATGACTATTTAGTGGTTTGTTTTCTGAATATAAAGGAGCAGAAGTGGGCATCATAAAGGTGTCATTTAATAGCTGAGAAGATAGGAAGAGTAAAACAAAAGTCTTTGGAACAGAAAAAGTAATTGTGGATCATTGACTCCAAACGTTGTTTTGGATCCTTTAGGGTTCACATTACTTCAGGATTACCCATTCCATCTCTTGGCTTCTCTGACTTTTTCCTCACCCCTGACCAGCCCTGTGCAGCATAAAGTATGTTTACTGGGGTGACTTCAGGTAAACTTCTGATTCACTATTACATGATAAATATTTACCAAGCGAATGATTAAATAAGTAAATGAGTGAATAATTTGACACTTAAATAAGGACCCCAAGCTGCTTCAAAAGCTCTCTTACTGTAAAATGCTTGACTTTTGACATCTCTGTGGTGATAAGTCTGTTTTCTAGGATTCGTGTCCAGTACTAATTAAGTGTACTCTCCTTTTAAGTGCTAGTTTTTCCAAAAGTGATTATCTCTTGGCTTAGGGATGAGCTCACTTAAATTTTTGGAATTGGTTTGCCAGGGAGCAAATATAGGCTGACCTCCTTTCCCTTTAGATATAGGCTGATATTCTATGTTTCTTAAACTAAGGCTGTGTTCATACCAGAGTAATTGACTGAATAATTGCCCTAATGGAATTTTAACCTTACTCTCAGTCTTAATTGGATGAGTGTTCCAGTGTGAACAGACTCTAATAAGACCCCTAAGAAAAACAGCCTTTACCTTCCAAAACCAGTCTACTATACCTTTCCTTCACTGAATTTTTAGCAGAGATGTAGTAAACGTTAAAAATAAAACATCTGAAACAGAAATATACAGGTCACAAATAAAAGTTATACCATTGAGAAACTGCAGATATGTTTATTAGAAAAAGTTTGAAAAGGTTTCCAGAATTTCTCCTCTCTCTCTATGTATGTATATACATATATATACACACATATAAATATACATACACATATAAACACACACAAACGTATACATTTAAATATATACACATGTGTAAATGTATATATGCAAATAACTATATACACTCGTATTTGTATGTACACGGAGACATGTATACATACTGAAGGTGTCACCTGGTGGGCATTTGGTTCCAGGTAAGATGACAAAATGTTTACATAAGTATTTAGCCAAAAGCCAGGTCAAAGCCAAATATCATTACTGTACAATGAACTCCTGTAATATAATAATAAATCTGATATTTTAATTAAAATAATTATTTTAACTTTCTTACTAAAATGTTTAGTTATACAAATTTAAAAGTTTGAATTATAATACTGGAACAATAAATTATCAGCACTGTTTGATATAAGAGTGATCCCATAGTCTCTGTATCTATTTAACATTTATAAAAGTAAATAAAGACTCAGTTTTACTAGATGTAGTAGAAGAGAAGGACTTAGTAGGTGTGGCGGAAGTGATCTCATTTTCTCCCTGTAAGACATATTTTTCTCAAACTCTTCAAATATTATCACTATTGCTATGATGATTATTTATTTTGTTGTTGCTCGTGGATTTTGAAAATTTTCCTCCTCATAACATTTTGTTCCGGTAAAATTATCATTTTCCTTTTTCTTCAATGTCAATAGATTTAAATAATTCCCAAATAGGATTTTAAAAATCCTTGTATCTTAAATTGATTTAAATTAGATATTAAATACAGTTTATGAATTATTTTGTTTAATAATATAATATATATATAGCCATGCAACATTTAAAGAATAAAATTATGATATCTAATACCTATTTTTCAGGTTTTTATTATTATTAAATAATTTGATTAAACGTATTAACTTGAAAGGGATATTATGTTCTTTCTAAAGTTCATCTAGTAAATGTGCTTTTATAATATTCATATTAGCAATCTATTTATCTAGTTATTGTAGTTATAATTAAAAAATAGTTCTCATGGCTATTAATGTAACATATTGCTTTTTCAACCATAATGTACAATTGAACTTAATTGTCTAAAATATCTATTACATATAAACTACCTAAGAGATTTTTTAATTTAAAATATGTCCAAAATACTTAGTTATATTTTAAAAATAACATTTATTGGTGGATTCCTAAATACTTATACATTTGTTTTTATGAGTGTGTGTATAGATACCATACACATGTATTTTTACCTATGTATAGACATACATCTATATTTACATAGTTTATCTAGAAACATAAGAGCAATGTTGCTTTCCACTTTGCAGCTAGCAGTCATTTTTCATGTTAGTACAGATAGTTTACATATATGGATATAACATACTTTTTAGAATCTCCTCTAATGGGCATCTAAGTTATTTGCAGTTTTTACCCATTACAAACCTTTACACCATGGTAGTTCCTTGTAATAGACGTTGTTTTTTGTGTACCAAAAATTCAATTTCCTATCTTCCTTCCTAAGAGATCATAATTCTGTTCAGGAATCTACTCTTCTACGAGGCCCTTCTGTCTCAGGTTAAGGTAGCCATATTCATATCCAGAAGTGGGTATGATTGGTCGAACAGTAATCCTGGCAAACTGAAGGGGTTCAGGACATGCTACTCCAAAAGATGGCACTTTGCATTTGTGAAAACACCAGAAGCAGGAAGATCATACTCACCTTCCCCTGTCCGAACCATCTTCCTCGAAGCAGGTTATAAAATCAAGGCAGTTCACTCTCTGACCTCTGCTTCCCTTCTGCCCTGAGGGTTGTAAAAGTCTTATTTAAGAAGTGCCTACCCTATACCCAACGAGAAGGAATGTTCTTGTCTCTGAAGACTTAGAGACACAGAAGACAACCTGAACAACAGGCCTTGCTATCATAATTTCTCCCCAGTTTATTATCGTTAGATCATTTTCCTTTTCTCAATCCTACTTCTCCACAATTGTCCACTTCTTCATCAAATCAGACATAAAAAACACACAAGTTTACCTGTTTGTTTGGATATTCATGTCCTTATGAAAGCTCTCATGTCTTATAAAATATATATTATTAATTTGTATGCTTTTCTCTTGTTACTCCGTCTTTTGTAATCAGGGCTTCAGCCATGAACCTAAGATGAGAAAGAAAGATACTTCTTTTCTCTTATACTACTTTGCTAGTGGTTAGCTGAGAAATAACCTATTTGGGCACATGGATGTGAAGAGAAATTTTCTCAGCAAGTTCTTAGGCACACTTAGGGAATAATTCCTGAATCCACCGTCTTCTCCTTTCCTCTCCCCTCCCCTCCCCTCCCCTCCTCCCCTCCCTCCCTCTTTTTCTTTCTTTTTCTTTCTTTCTTTCTTTCTTTTCTTTCTTTCTTTCTTTTTTTCTTTCTTTCTTTCTTTCTTTCTTTCTTTCTTTCTTTCTCTTTCTTTCTCTCTCTCTCTCTCTCTCTTTCTTTCTTTCCTTCTTTCTTTCTTTCTTTCTTTTCTTTCTTTCTTTCTTTCCTTTCTTTCCTTTCTTTCTTTCTTTTCTTTCTTTCTTTTCTTTCTTTTCTTTCTTTCTTTCTTTCTTTTCTTTTTCTTTTCTTTTCTTTCTTTCTTTCTTTCTTTTTCTTTCTCTTTCCTTCTTTCAGCATTGATTTCAAACCTAGAAAGTCTTTGGGCACACACAGAGAAGGACGAAGCTAAAAGGCATTTCAAGCTGAAGTCACAGGGTCTATCAATGGGGACACCACACTACCTCTTCAGATGTGTGAGCAAGTTCATTTCCTTTTTAAAAAAATCAGTTTGAGGAGGGTGTTCTGTAACTAGTAGATTAAAAACAATGACATTCTTTGCTTGATTATATGAAGCAGAAATTTTAAAAATCAAGAAAACATGAGAATAGGCTATTTATTTATTTTTATTGCTGTATAACTAGCACTTAATGATATCCGGTGCGTATGAGTATGCAAGAGATGAATGCATAAATTCCTACTTATGAGAGTCTTGTGACAAAGCCCACAAAATTTTAATAATAAACTTTATAATTCTACCTGCCAACATTTTAATTCTTAAAATAGATTTAAATAAATAAATATGTATACATACTAAATACTAAGTATTTATTTTAAAGGTTTACAGATAATAGCTTTGTTAAAACAAGAGCTTCAGAAAAATTAAATTTAGCTTAGTGTATTCGGGCAGAGAAATGATTAATGAATTGCACAGCACCCTGAAACATAAAGGTTTGAAGAGTTTCACCTAGCAACATGGCCAGGGAATATTTATAGACAGTAAAAGAAGTGGTATACAGAAATAGCTTGATTGGTTGTAGCTGGATGTTTGTCTTATGTGGACATATTTTGGCAGTTTGAAGCCTGTGATTGGCTGAAAGCCTGGCTGCTATAATTGGCTGCGACTGTGTTAGTTGATATAAGAGCATTTTCTTAACCATGCATTTTCAAAATAAATTGTTAGGTTTCAGTTCATAATATATGGAGGTAGTTTTAGGCCAAATTTAATTTAACAGTTTTTTTGTTGTTTTTGCATCATATAAATATTTTCTTCAAGAAAAATATGCCATGTCAGCAGATGGGATGCTTTGGTGATGAAAAAGTCATGTACCAACAGTACATCTGTTATGGGATGCTGTCAATGTCATATGTTTTTTCCAAAAAAAAAAAAAAACCCAGAAATGAATGATAATGTAACACATGTCCTTGACATTTTTTTTTGGCCTCACATATTTTATTTGGTTGTAAAAATTGTTCCACAAAATGTGACAATTTATTATGATATGCAGTTAAAATTATTTACTTATATTTTTATAAAAATACTATCATTTATATACTCTCTCAAAACATAATCAGAGAAATAATTAACTCACATTATTATATGATTGTTATTTCTCTAACTGGTGTCATATAAATCCCTTTAACTTCAGTTAGACATCAGCCATTTCTTTAGAAACTCACAGTTTGAAAGATAGTATAATTCTCCACAACTATTTTTAGCTTGTGCTCAAAAAATTGATTATTTTCTCTGGCTGCTAAGCCAACATTACAGTTCTTATCAATTCTAGGCCTCAATACTTTTAATATTTAATATATCTAAAATTGGAGTGCATCTTACAATTGATAGTACATGATGATTTAATTGATAGTGTTTTTTAATCTTATAGTAGCATAAAATAATTAGGCATCATAAAATCATTAAGCACCTTAATACATATAAAATTTAATAGGTATATTAAGAATGGTCATTTGAAAACATTTCAACCACCAGGTATTGTGGGTTCATTTTGTTGTAATAGTCCCCATCACAAAACTCTTCTATAAACTTAATTGCTAGCTGATTACTGCTCCTACCATAGCTTTGGTGATCTCTTTGTGGCAAATAATCCTGTGTTGATAAACTTTTTCTTTTCGGACAAGAACCACTCCATACTTACATTATCTATGATATGGGTTGGCTGTGTCCCCACTCAACTTTCATCTTGAATTGCAGTTCACATAATTACCATGTGTCAGGGGAGGGACCTGGTAGAGGTAATTGAATCATGGGGCCAGTTATCTCCATGCTGTTCTCTTGATAGCGAGTGAGTTCTCACAAGATCCGATGGTTTCATAAGGGCATTTTCCCCCTTTTGCTCAACACTTCTCCTTGCTACTGCCATGTGAGATGTGTTTGCTTCTCCTTCCACCATGAATGTAAGTTTCCTGAGGTCTTCCAAGCCATGATGAACTGTGAGTCAATTAAACTTCTTTCTCTTATAAATTACCCAGTCTCGAGTATGTCTTTATTAGCAGGATGAGAATGGACCAATACAATCTAATGGTCTTATTTTGTGCTGCTTGAATATTTATTTAAAAATATAAAGAATTGAGCCATTTGAGCAGGAGTTCTCAAATTTTTTTACATAGTGAAATTATCTGATAAGCTTTAGAAAGTTCATAAGCCCAGGCTATCTCCCATGCCAACTAAGTCAGAATCTCTGAGGGAGACCCCAGGTCCGTTTTGTAAAAGCTTCCCAATGATTCCTAAGCGCAGCTCCGTTGGAGAACTGGTGTTTGAGTGCCTTCACCTATTGTCAAGTCCTGCCTTACCCACATTTAAACATTCAAATTAACTTTATCTGATCTCAAAAGCCATCTAACAAAAGTAACTAGCCTCCAAATTAGTTAAAAACTTTCATAAGCAAAAATTTATTTTAAATTCATGAAAGACTTTTTAATGGTTTTTTTGCTAAATTTAAAGAAATTATTACCATACTTTAATTAATTGCACATATACTAGGCATCATCTATAATGAGACCTGCATGATGTAGGGGGAAATATGCTTAAAATTAAAATTAAAATCATATTAAATTGTGGACTACACTGGAATGTTACTTGTAATTTCCTTTTAAGCTTAAAAAGAAAAAAAAAAATAGAAAATACCCGCTTCTCTGGTATCTTGCATTCCCTTCCAGCAGCTATCCTAATTGGTCTTTCTTGTATGAATGTTAGTTTTGATCAGCCCTGACCTGTCCTAGCTTCCTTAGTTCAGCTCTTTTTCTGAGTCCGGAAGGGCAATTGGCCCTATCCTATGAGACATGACCCTTTTCTATGCGACCAAATAATTGGTTGTATGATTTTTTAAAAGTTTTTGTCTCCGGGTGATAAAATGGGGGGCAGAGGCATTTTCTCAGAGTTGATCTGTCTTAGCAGGAGTCCTAGATAACTGAGAATGACAGCAGCTGTGTCACTGCTCTAATGGTGTGGATTCAAGCATAGCACTAACAAGACGCACAGACGATAGTCACAGGAAAAGGCAGAGGTTTAGAAATGCTGCTCTGATTGTGCTCAGATCTTGTCATTTCAGAATAGGGACTCCACAGTGTAAATGTGTACCCGGAAGCGTACAGTGAATTTACAGTGGTTGCGAAACTCAAGGTGTGCTAGTTGTCACTGATGGTGGCAAAGCTGGCAATTCTAAATAATTCATTGCCTGAGTGATGGGGCTTAGCGACTAATGGCAAGGCATTGTTGGCAGGCTTAAATTTAAATACATGCATACAAGTATAACACAATATAAATAATATATATATACACATATAAATTTCATATGTACATACATATAGGATACTGTGGAAGAATGACAGTTCAACGATGAAAGAGTGCCTGGGAGTGTATTGTTGCACTGATACAACTGCACAAGGGACGTTTTTATGCTACACAACACTTACACTGATCACATTTGAGGGTGCAGTAACTTTAAATTGCAACTTGTAGTTTCTGACAAAGTTTTTACCTTTCCACCCTCTCCACCATGTATATTTAATTACAGAGAATGTTCTAAAAATGTTCAAGAAAATCATCTTAAGTTTAATTTAACATTCCACCCTGCTATTGCTTCCCACTGAACACAACCACTCAGAGTAATTGATGAAATCACCCACTGACTGACACTGACTTCTCATTGTCTTTTTCTATTTTTCAGAAAACAACCCATTCAGCAACCTGTTTTCTTTCTTCCTGTCATAGCAGGAAGTTTAAAAATAACTTTGTTTTGTATAAATTAGGTTTAATTTGGTCAGTATAATAGCATTAGTATGACTTTTTTTTTTTTTGAGATGGAGTCTCGCGCTGTCGCCCAGGCTGGAGTGCAGTGGCGCGATCTCGGCTCACTGCAAGCTCCGCCTCCCGGGTTCACGCCATTCTCCTGCCTCAGCCTCCGGAGTAGCTGGGACTACAGGCGCCCGCCACCTCGCCCGGCTAATTTTTTCTATTTTTAGTAGAGACGGGGTTTCACCGTGTTAGCCAGGATGGGGTCTTGATCTCCTGACCTAGTGATCCGCCCGCCTGGGCCTCCCTAAGTGCTGGGATTACAGGCTTGAGCCACCGTGCCTGGCCTAGTATGAGATTTTTTAAAAAGCAGGCTTCACAATTAATGCTTCTCATAGACATTGCTACTCATTTATGTATAAATGAACAAATGCCTGAATAAATGCCTGAATAAATGAAGGAGTGCTTGTAGTGAGACGTCCTAATGAGGCTACTCATTTGCCTTATAATTATCATTTAAATTAGTCAACAGTTTCAGAGGAGTCATTTTTATATTCATCATCAGTTTTCTTTTGACAATACTAAAAATTGGAAAATTGAGCAATTACCCAATTTTCATATGAGGTATTTTCCTTACTCTTCATGAAGCAATAACATAAAGTAATAAGTAATAATAGTGACAGCCAAGGGCCTGGTGGAGCTTTAGGTACCTCATATGGTGCATCCGTTTTCTCTCTTTGATATAATGTAACCACCCCAAAGAATGTTCATAACATTCTTTGATATAAACAACATTTTCTCAATCTTATATAAATTGCTGTTAAAACACAGCCTGAAACTTGTTTTGTGTACCAACCAAAAAATCACTAGCCTTAAATATTGATGTTGTGAAAACATGGCACTACCATGGAATATAATTAATAGTAGTAGCTTTTATTAAGTGTTTAATCTATTCTAGATGTAGGTTACCCCCATTGTATTGTCACAATATCCTTTGAGACATATGCTATAATTATTTACCCACTTTATAGATTAGAAAATTGAGGTTTGGAAATACTAAGAAATTTGATCAAAACTACACAGCTAGCACAGGATTCAGGATTTGAAATCAGAGGCTTACTTATAATCAGGATATTATCCTGACATTGATATTAGATTTGTTATAAGAAATTATTGTGTCAATTGTACTTTTTAGAGTCAGGTAGAAATAAATTGAGCTTCCTGTGAAATTAGGGTTAGAAAATATTTATTCATCAGCTATTAGTCATTGTGAAATTTTATGAATACTTATGAGAAACAGGTTCTTTTCTCAAATATGTTGATACAACTTTTATTCCATTTTGTGTCTCCAGAACCTAATACAGTGCTTGGCATGTAGTAAATATTTTATAACTGTTATTGTTAAACTGTTGAAATTAGATTAAGATTATTTGAGAAATATATTCATTTGTAGTCATTTATTTATTCACCAAGTATTTATTGAGAGCTAGACACTGGGCTGTTGCTAGTCAACAGGTTTGCTATATTTCTGGGCAGAAAAATCACAATCTAATCTACCAAGGAGAGAGAAAAGGTATTTTACTCTTCCAGGTTTTTTATAACTGACTAAATATAATCCGTACTTACTAGAGAGAAGGGAAGACCTTGCCAGTGAAATGTATCCTTAACTGCTATTAACCTAAATTTAGGTTACTACATTTTGCTTACTCCTTACTGTATTTCTCAGGATTCATCTGACTACTTTAAGTTTATTATAGTTTTTGAAGCATCTGGATTCAGAAGGGCGATTGTCCTCCTGAGAACCACTTACTTAGACATTTTAAAAATCATTGTGAGTTTACAGATAATTAGCAGTTGTTTTCTTGGCCAAACATTCTTTCAGGCTGCCGTTACAGAGGCAATCCATAGTACTAGAAGATTTGATAAAATACTCTGATTACCACATCATACCCAGTTTAGTGAATTTTGGAAATTACTTAGCTATTATGATATCAGATATGGATTGTGCTAATCTAATTCTATTTGCCTTACAAAGATAGTTGTATATTAAGGTGTACATATTTATAGGCTCTGTTCTCATCTATATGCAGCTTTTGAGAAGACAGGTTCATAATTTTGTGACTGTTCACTGCCTATTCAATGATATTTATCCAAGAAAAGATCACAGAAACAAGTCATCTGTGAATTAAAACAGTGCAGTAAAATGTGTAGAACCAAATTTTCACACGTGTAAGGGTTTATAAAAATATTTTAAAATGCTCATCCTAATTAAACTTGAATGTTTAATAAATCTCTTCTGCTTTAATGCCAATTGTCTGGAAAGCTTTGGGTTTCATTTCTACTTAGATCCAATAACCTCAGCACTGGCTTGGTGATTCCTGGCATCCTGTATCTGAGGCTTTTTTATTATCTTCATAATTTTCACATTTAGCAGCACAGTGATGTCAGTGGCGTTGGGGTTATTGAGTGCAAGAGTACCTGAGGGATGTGCTCTCATTTTTGATTTATAAAGGTAAGTATTCTGTCCCCTTTTCTTTCTCAGCTTCTCTTCTTGGATCCATGACTCAAGCCCTGAATGACTTTTCACTCTTCAGAAACCAGTCAGAAATATGCCTCTGCCTACTCTGCCCAATTATGTCAAGAAATGAAGAAAGAAAAAGAAGGGGGATAGTGGTGGAGGAATTTTAAATATAAGCATTGTGAAGGTTACTTCTAAAGGTATGAGGATGTCCCAAGGGCATTTTCTCTTATTCTTAAATGTGTGTGTGTGTGTGGTGGAGTGGAGGGAGGGGGGGCTTCTTTTCCATTTTATTATTTTACTTTTTCTGAAAAAAATAAGAATGGCAAAAGCTTAAAATTAGGATCAGGCAAAATCCTATATTTATTTCCCACATAAGCAGCTTCTCTCCCAGAAGGGTAAGGTTCACAGGGATTTAAACTTGGCTGCAGTGGCTTTCAGTTCAGCCTGTACATTAGAATCACCTGGGGGGTTTAATGTCTCTTGATGCATATGCCTTGCCCTGCCTAGAGATTCTGGTTTACTGGCCACGCATGGGGGCCAGGATGAAAATTATAAAAGCTCCAGAAAGGACTGTAATATACAAGCAGGATTGAGAAGCTCTCTTTTTATTCTAAACAGACTATTCTGGTTTCACAGAGATTTGGGCGAAGAGTGGAGATTCAGAATTGCTTACTATTGTCAGGACTGAGCAGGTGTACGAATTCACCCTACTCATTTTCTTAGAAAGAACTCTCTGGGAAGCAAATGTAAGTTTTATCCTGACTAGACATGAATTTCTCATGACTGCCTATTCTCCTCGTCCTCACATCACCAAAACTACAACCCCTGCTTTTTCTTAGGGACCTGGTCACTTAGAAGTATAGTCAAGGTGCCAGATCTCTTTCCAGTATGAAATATGTGAATAAGGTCTAATTCTACGTGCACTCATGGGGCTGCACAATTCTTTCAGTAGCTAAGATGAATTTTCCGTGTCATATGGCATATATGTGTATTTTTACTCTACAAATATCAGACATACTGTGATTCTAAACAATAATGCTCAGGGGTGTTTACTGTACTTGTGTATGATCTGGACTCTTGCTACATGAATGTACAATGCATTTTCAGTTTGTACACTGTCAAAAGATGTGCTTTCCCACTCTTGAACTTTGAATCAAACCTCTGTTTAAGGACAGATTCAAAAATTGAGAAGAGTGGAAAAGATGTAATACATTTTGAGGTGCAGAACCTGATCTTATAAATAGCATTTACCACTTTGGCCAGGTGCAGTGGCTCATGCCTGTAATCCCAGCACTTTGGGAGGTGCAGGCGGGTGGATAAGCTGAAGTCAGGAGTTCGAGACCAGCCTGGCTGACATGGAGAAACCCGTCTCTACTGAAAAATACAAAAATTAGCCGGGCTTGGTGGCGCACATCTGTAGTCCCAGCTACTCAGGAAGCTGAGGCAGGAGAATCACTTGAAGCCAGGAGACGGTGGTTACAGTGAGCTGAGATTGGGCCACTGCACTTCAGCCTGGGGAACAGAATGAGACTCCATCTCAAAAAAAATAAAAATAAAAATGAATAATAGTAATTACCACTTTGAACCACAGCTGGCCCAAACCAACATACAAGCAAACAAAGAAACCTACTACCAAAACCAAAAAAAAGGAACATTGAAAAAAGGCAAGCTGTGTGAGGCAGCTCCCTATCTCAGTCAGCCCTCCCGGTATTTCCAAAAATAATTGTAAAATTTTAGAACAATTTTGTATTTGCAGGAAACCTGCGAAGATTGTACCGATGCATTCCATATACTCTACACTCAGTTTGCCCCATGATTACTCTTTTACATTGGTAAGGTGCATTTACTACAATTAATAAAGACACATTGATACATTATTGTGAACTAATGTCTATACTTTATTCAGATTTCCTTAGCTTTTACTGAATATGCTTTTGATGTTCCAGAATGCCATCCGGGATACCACATTCCGTTTAGTTGTCATGTGTCCTTGGGCCTCTCTTGGTTGTGACAATTTCTCAGACTTTCCTTATTGTGGTGACCTTGGCAGTTTGGAGGAGTTCTGGTCAGATACATTGCGAAATATTCCTCAGTTGGGATTTGTTTATCTGATTTTTTAGTCTACGGTTATATTTTCTTATGAGGAAGACCACAGAGGTAAAGTGTCGTTTTTATCACATTCTATCAAGAGTATTTACATGACTCACCACTGTTGAAGTTAACCTTGAACACCCAGCGAAAGGAGTCCTTGTGATGTTTCTTCACTGCAACGTTACTTTCTTTCCTTCCTTTCCCTACTGTACTCTTTGAAAGCGTCTATGTGCATCTCACCCTTGAGGAGAGGAGAGTTATGCTCGTCCTTTTGGGGGGCAGAATATTTACATAAATTATTTGGAGCTTTTTTTTTTTTTTTTTTTTTTTGAGCCCAAGTCTAACTCTGTCTCCCAGGCTGGAGTGCAATGGCGTGATCTCAGCTCAGCTCACTGCAACTTCCGCTTCCCATTCTCCTGCCTCAGACTCCTGAGCTGCTGGGATTACAGGTGCCTACCACCACACCCAGCTAATTTTTGTATTTTTAGTAGAGACAGGGTTTCACTATGTTGGTTAGGCTGGTCTCAAATTCCTGATCTCAGCTGATCTGCCATGAGCCACTGTGCCTGGACTGGAACTCTTTTACATAGAAATTTGTTTCTTCTCCCTCATGTAATAATTGAATTATTTGTTTACATTAGCATGAAATCATGACTATTTATTTTATACTTTGGGTTATAATATAATATTATATAATTATATATTAATGAACATAATTCATTTTGTTCAAATTATTCCAGTTTTGTCCACTGGGAGCTCTTTCAGTTGGTTCCTATGTCCTTTGAACATACTCTTCATTTTATTTTTTGTTGTTTTTGATAAATTCTTTATATTATAGCACTAGAAGATGCTTCAGGTTCATATTGTTGATTTCCTGCCCTCATCTTAAAATCAGTCATTTTTCCAATGAGACTTCATTCCTTTTATTGGATAACAGTATTAGAAGCCAAAGTATTGATGCTGGGCATGTTCATTGTTACTGGATTATTGTTACTTCTAGACCTTCTGAGTTGACAGAACAAAAAATATCTCTGTTATGTATGACAATACGTGCGTATGTAAATATATATACATACTTTTATATTTAGCCACTTGTATCTATATTAACATAAACATTACTTTAAACTGCTGTTTCCACCTCTAATCTATTGCTACATATGTCATTCTGGACTGTTCCTTTTGCTTACCTGTAGTCTCCCTCTCCCACAATGAGAAACCAGGTTTCTACCCTCTACCATCCATATACTTCATTGTTCAAGTATGTATGTATATCAATACTGGCATGGTAAACCCTTACATTCATGGGAAATAACTTTGCCAAATAGCTTATATTATCTATGTACATTTCTATTTATTTATTTACTTAAATTGAAATATAATAATTGTATATATTTATGGGGCACATGTGATATTTTCAATACATTTAAACAATGTATAATGATCAAATCAGGGTAATTGGCATGTCTGTTATCTCAGACATTTATTATTTATTTGTGTTGGGAACATTCAAAATATTTCCTCTTAATTATTTTGAAAAGTAGAATATATTAATTTTTAGCTGCAGTCACTCAACTATAATATAGAATATCAGAACTCATTCCTCCTATCTGACTATAATTTTGTACCCCTTAGCAAAGCTGTGCATATTTTCTCCCTACCCTCTACCGCCTATACTTCCCAGCTTCTGGTAACCTCTATTCTACTCTCTACTTCCATGAGATCAACCTTTTAAGCTCTCATGTATGAGTGAGAACCTGCAATATGTGTCTTTCTGTGCCTTGCTTATTTCATTTAACATAATGTCCTCCAGGCTCATCCATGTTGCTGCAAATAGCAATATATTATTCCTTTTTTGTGGCTGAACATAAATACCTACATATTCATATATTCATAAATATGTATTTATTAATTCATAAACACATATATATATTCATCATGTATGTATACCACATATTCATTACCCATTCCTCCATTCATGAACATGTTGATTCCTTTTCTTATTATGAAGAGTGATTCAATAAACGTGGAAGTGCAGATATATCCTTGACACATCAATTTCTTTCCTTTGGATATATATCTAGGAATGGTGTTTATAGATCATATGGTATTTCTATTTTAGTTTATTTGCAGAATCTCCATACTGTTTTGTCTAATGGTTGTACTAATTGACATTGTCATAGTGTGTAAGAGTTATCTTTTCTTCTTATCCTCACCAGCATTTGTAATTTTTTGTCTATTTTTAAATTTTTGTGTGTACATAGTGTTTATATGTATGGGATATATATTAATAGAATATTTCAATACAGTAATACAATGTGTAATAATCACATTAGGGTAAATGAGTTAGTCATAATCTCAAACATTTATCTTTTGTATATAAACAATTATACTCTTTTAGTTATTTTTAATGTACAATTAAATTATTATTGACTGTAGTCACCCTGTTGTGCTATCAAATACCAGATATTATTCATTGTTTCTAACTTCATAGTTGCCATTTTAACTGGCTACTATCATTGTGATTTTGATTTGCAAATTTTTCTGATGATTAGTGATGATGAATATTTTTTATATACCTGTTTTCCATTTGTATGTCTTCTTTTGAGAAATGTCTGTTCAAATAATTTGCCCACTTTTAAATAATCTCAATTTTTATTTTAGATTCAGGTGGGTACATGTGCAGATTTGTTACTTGGATACATTGCATGATGCTGAGGTTTGGAATACAAATGGTCCTGTCACATAGGTAGTGAGCATAGTACTCAACAGTTAGTTTTTCAACCCTCGTCCCCACTCCCTTCATCTCTTCTCTAATAGTCTGTAGTGGCTATTGTTGTCATCTTTATGTCCATGAGTACCCAATGTTTAGCTGCCACTTATAAGTGAGAACATGAGGTATGTGTTTTTCTGTTCCTGTATTAATTTGGTTAGGATAATGGCCTACAACTGTAACTATGTTGCTACAAAGGGCATGATTTCATTCTTTTGTATGGCTGGGTAGTATTCCATGATGTATATGCACCATGCTTTCTTTGTCCAATCCACCATTGATGGATTTCATGTCATTGTTATTGTAAATAGTGCTGCAATGAACATATGCGTGCATTTATCTTTTTGGTAAAATGTTTCATTCTCTTTGCCTTTGCCCATTTTTAATAAGATCATTTTTATTATTTATTGTTTGCTATTGAGTGGTTTAAATATTTTATATATTCTGGACATAAATTCTTTCTTATATGGATAGTTCACAAATATTTTATCTCATTCTGTAGGATGTTTCTCCACTCTGTTGATTGTTTTCTTTGTTATAAAAAAAGCTTTTTAATTTAACATGATCTCTTTTGTCTGTTGTTACTTTTATTACTTGTGCTTTTGATATCTATTCAAAAAATCTTTGCTTAGACTTATGTCCTGAAGCATTTCTCCTATGTTTTCTTCTAGTAGTTTCATACTTTCTTTACATTTAATATTTAATCTATTTTTATTTTATTTTTGTATTTGGTGAGAGATGGGAATCTAGTTCTTTTTTTTTTTTTTTTTTTTTTTTTGCATGTGGATATTCAGTTTTCCCAGAACAATTTATTGAAGAGACTGTGCTTTACCCAATGTATATTCTTGGAACTCTTGTCAAAAATCGATTGGCTATAAATGCCATGGGTTTATTTCTGGGTTCTCTATTCTGTTCCATTGGTCTATATGTCTGTTTTTATGTCAGCACCACACTATGTTGTTTACCGTAGATTTGTAGCACATTTTGAAATCGGGTATTGTGATGCCTCCAGCTTTGTTCTTTTGGCTCAAGATTTGCGTTGGCTATTTGGAGTCTTCGTGGTTCTATATAAATTTTAGGATTTTTCTGAAATTTCTGTTAAGAATGGCATTGATATTATTATAGTAATGGCATTAAATATGTAGATTGATGTAGGAATTACGGACATTTTAACAATATTAATTATTTCAATCCAAGAACATGAAATATCTCTGAGCCTTTTGTGCTCACTTCAGTTTCTTTCATCAGTGTTTTATAGCTTTCGTTATAGATATCTTTCATCTCTTTGGTTAATTTTATTCCTAGATATTTATTTTATTTTGTTATTTGTAGCTATTGTAAATGTGATTGTATTCTTGATTTCTTTGTCAAATTGTTTGCTATTGAAGTATAAAAACACTACTTAATTTTGAATGTTTATTTTGTATCCTGCAACTTTATTAAATTTGTTGGTCATTTCTAACATTTTTTGATGAAGTCTTTAAATTTTTCTAAATATAATATACTACATGTAAACAGCAACAATCTGATTTCCTCCTTTCTGATTCAGATGCACTTTATTCCCTTCTCTTGTCTAATTTCTCTGGCTAGTAGTTGGATTATTATGTTGAATAAAACACGTGAAAGTGAGCATCCTTGCCTTGTTTCAGATAATAGAGAAAAAGCTTTCAACTTTTCTCCGTTCAGTATTATGTTAGCTGTGGATTTGTCATATATGACCTTTCCTGTTTTAAGCTATGTTTCTTCTATAACTAATTTGTTGATAGTTTTATCATAAAGTGTTATTAAATTTTATTAAATACTTTTACTGTGTCTATTAAGATGACCATATGTTTTTGTCCTTCATTCTATTGATGCAATTTATCATCTTTATTGTTTTGTGTATGTTGAATCATTCCTGCATTCCTGGGATAAATTCTACTTCATCATGGTATATAAGTTTTGTGATATGCTATTGTATTTGCTTTGCTAATGTTTTATTGAGAATACTTGCAACTATGTTCATCATGAATATTGGGATGTAGTTTTCTTTTTTTGTGTGTCCTCTCAGGTTTTGGTATGAGGATAATGCTAGCCTGGTAAAACCAGTCAAAACATCATTTTTCAGAGTTTCTTAGGTTTGCACATTTTTCCCCACCCCCTTCCCTGATACATCGTGCATGTGTAATATAGCTAGATTCTTTCATCATAGTCTGTATTCTATCCCGGAATCTCCCAAATGTCTTAATGTATTCACTAGACTTCAATGTTTGTGTTCTAAAGTTCTTTGAGTTTTGATAATGGCAGAGGCGCATGTATCCCTCACTATAGTACAATAAAGATTAGTCTCACCACCCTAAAACGTTTTCTACACTTACTCTCGTCAAACACTTTCCCATCTCCTTACCCCTGACAATCCACCTGTTTTCATCCCTATAGTCTTGCCTTTTCCAAACATCATATGAGTAAAATGACTTCTTAATGGACTATGAAGAGGAGAAGTAAAGCTGTTATCAGTGAAGACTTTATAAAAGCAACAACTATAAATTAAATACAAACCTTATTTTTTCAAAAAAATAAAGCTTTTCAGTTTTCAACTACCTTGCAATTAGAAACAATCACTTCAAATATTGTTGATCTTCTTGCTTTAACAAATATTCATTAACTTATCCACAATAATTGTTTACCTTGTTACTATAGATGGATAAGATTATGCACTAAATCTTTAAGAATTACATAGTTACAGGATGCCTTATGTGAGGACACATAATTAATTACAATAACAATTAGAAATACAATAAACACATTTTACTTTTGTGTGGGATTATTTTAACTTTATTTATCAACTTCTGAGGTGTAGAAACCTTTTAGAGAGCCAATACATAGTTTAGCTTTATAGAAATGAAATCATACAGCATATACTGTTTTGTGCTGTCTTGCTTTTCTCAGCATGATGTTTTTGAGGTAACTCCATGTTGTTGTTGGTATCAGCCATTTCCTTCATTTTATTTCTGAGTAATATCCCATTACATAAATCTCAATGTTTCTGGTTGTCCATTCACTTCTTGCTCTTCGTGTAGGTTGTTCCTAAATTGGACTATTATGGATATATTAGTATTTGCTATGAACATTCACATTAAAGATTGTGTTCACATTTTTTCATTTCTTTTGGCTGATATCTAGGAGTAGAATGGCTGGGTCATATGGTAAGTGTATGTTTAATTATATAAGGAAGTACAGCACTTCCAAAATGGTTATGTTATTTTACATTCTTACCTGAAATGTAAAGAGTTCGTGCTTCACATCTTCATCTTAGTATTATCAGGCTTCTTAATTTTTCTAAGTAGGTCTGTCATTGAGATTTCAGTGTGCAATTCTTTGATGAGTAATGATGTTGAATATTGATTGGTATGCTCTTATTCATTCTATAACTTCTTTTGTTAGGTGTCTTTTTAAATACTATGCCAAGTGTTTGGATTGTTTTTTGCTCGCTGTTGATATGTAGGCCTTATATGTCCTGGTGATAAAACTTTTGTCAATTATAAAAATTGAAAATATTTTATTGTGAATAAAGTATTGCAAATGTCATATCAACATTATTATGTTGTGAACATTTGAATGGTAAATATTATTCAAACACATATCTTTGCAAACATTGATTCTAGAAGTTGCCTGGTCCAAATGATCTGAACCTTAGCCAATGTGTTTTAATTAATGGTAGTCAAGTTATTAGAACGCAAAGAATGGTACTGGTGAAGCTTGTTGGTAATGCCTGTCTGTCATCCCCCTAAGATCTTTCTTCTCCACAATTCCATGTCTTTTCTTATAGCGATGCTATACTGCCTATTATAGTAAATACAGAAATTTCATGATTTACCTGCAAACATGATTAAATTAGATAGCTACACACCTCTTGAAAGATTGGAGAAACCCAACTGAGACTTATTCTTACATTTGGCTTTTTGGGTAATTCAGACTTAGCTGTTTCCCATTTTCCCAACAAAATGTTAGCTTAAACACAGAATACTATATTGTACATTGTATTGGAATTTCAAAGTAATTTTTTTCATAAAAGATTCTATTTGATCAAATATTATATTTAATAACAATTAAAAGGTAGTATTCCTAGTATATACTTAAAAGACAGTCTCAGTTTTTATTTGTGTGGAATATCAAAATTTTGAACAAAAAAATGAAAAGAATAGACTCCTTTATCTTTCCCTGAGAGATCTAACTGCAATTTAATATTAAATAATAAAAATAATTTCTTTCAGTTAGATCATTCAGTTATTGGGTTCTATACACGTACATGCCAATCTGCTTAACAATTATCCATTGTGTTCATTATTATTCAACCATAAGCCTTTTTAATGCCTTGCTGAAATTCAGATATGCTGCCTACACCATTTTCTTCATTTATGAGATTGTAAACTTATCAAAGGAAAAATTAATTGGTCTGAACTCAATTTATGTATAATAAACTAATCTGTCTTATAATTATTTTTCTCACAATTAACAAAACAATACTTTACAATTTGGTTTTAGATAAATATCAACTTTTCCGTTGTCCCATTTATGCAGTTTTTAAATTAAACTCTCTCCTTGAGTTTACCTATAATCTTGTAGTAATTCCACTCTATCCAGCTGGAGGTTTATCTATCTTTACAACTGAAACAGAATTTTCACAGCAGAAAAAAAAAGATTAAAAAATATCTTATGATACCATCCTCAGTCAAGATCAGTGATTAACAGTACTAGCTGCTGCTAAATGCTTTCAGTATTTTTCAGTGTTACTGTATTTACACATTTCAAATATTCTTCCACACAGTTTTTATTAAACTTTTTTCTACTCATTTTATAATGTATATTGTTAACAGGAATGGTTTATTCCCACTATATTTTCTAATTGTGTATTTCTGACATATAAATTGATTGCTAGTTATTGTATATTTATTATGTATTTGGCCTATTTGTTAAACTTTAATTTGTGTCACTTTCTTTAGGTTTCTTTAGATTAGTGTTATAAATAGCATGGGATTTCATTTTTTGACCCAATGTGTGAAGTGTGATCTTTTAATAACACTTTTAAGCTCACTGACATGTATAATTTATCCTTCCTTCCTTCCTTCCTTCCTTCCTTCCTTCCTTCCTTCCTTCCTTCCTTCCTTCGTATTTACTTCCTTCTTCCTTCCTTCCTTCCCTTCCTTCCTTCTCTTCTTTCCTTTATAACGCTATTTGGTTTTAACTTGTTAATGTTTGGGCCATTTGTTTAAATCTGATCATATGTGGTGAGTCTTGGATATTTTTCTCTGTATTTAGAACAATTTGTTTTTTCATCTGAGATATATAGAGGGTTGACAACTTTGTGCCCTTTACATTGTTCCACATCTTGATAAAATTATGCTGCAGAAGGCCGGTTGGCAGGTGGAAAGATCTTAAAAACTTGGAATGTAAACTCATAAGCACTGCTCCTGCTCTCTGCTCTGAGGCATTTTTTAAATGCCCTGTGCATAAGGATTTACTCTATCTTGTTCAGAGATGTATAACAATACTGAGACTTGTGGGCCGTGGGATAGTCCCTCAATTCAATATATAGTCATTCAACTTCAATTCTCTTACACTTGTTTACCTTCCACATTTCATTAGTTTCTTCCTGACAATTATTTCTTGTCCTTTTTTCAAATAAAATAAATAACTTTTCTTCTTTCCAAATTCTATAATCGTAGTAGATTGAAAAACAACCCATGGAAGATATGAAGTCCTAACCCCTGGAACCTGTATATGTTACCTTATTTGGAAAAAGGATTTTTTCAAAGGTGATTACATTAAAGATCTAATGATGGAAATGCCATTTGGGATTATCATTATTGGTCATAAATGTCATCACAGGTAGCTTTATAAGAGAGAGGCCAAATAAGTGTTCATGTAGACATAAGAGAAGATGTCAAGACATGTGAAGATGCAGCATAAACTGAGGTGATACAGCTATGAGCCAAGGAATGCCAGCAGCTAAGTTATCAGATGCTGGAAAGGGCAAAGAATGCATTCTCTCTAGACACTGCAAAGAGAGCATGGCTTTGCTGACACCTTGATTCCAGTCTAGTGATACTTGATTCAGACTTTTTGTCTCCAAACCTGTGAGAGAATAAATTTCTGTTGTTTTAAGCCACCAAAATTCTGATATTTTATTACAGCAGCCACATAAAAATAATATAGTAGTTCTCAGAATTTTGTGGTCTTACTTATATGACTTTGGGAAATTGGGGTGATTGTATTAGTTTTCATGCTGCAATAAGGACATGCCTGATACTGGACAATTTAGAAAATAAAGAGGTTTAATTGGACTTACAGTCCCATGTGACTGGGGAATCCTCACAATCATGGCAGAAGGCAAGGAGGAACAAATCATGTCTTACATGGATGACAGCAGGTGAAAAAAAGCTTGTACAGGGAAACTCCCTTTCTTAAAACCATCAGATCTCATGAGACTTATTCACTATCATGAGAACAGCATGGGAAAGACCTGCCCCCCAGGATTCAATTACCTCCCACCAGATCACTCCCACAACACAAGGGAATTCAAGATGTGATTTGGGTGGGGACACAGCCAAACGATATTATTCTGCCCCTTGCCCCTGCCAAATCTCATGTTCTCACATTTCAAAACCATTCATGGCTTCCCAATAGTCCTCCAAGGTCTTAACTCATTTCAGCATTAACTCAAAAGTCCACAGTCCAAAGTTTCGTCCAAGACAAGGAAAGTCTCTTCTGCCTATGAGTTTGTAAAACCAAAAGCAAGTTAGTTACTTCCAAGATATAATGGGAGTGCAAGCACGGCATAAATACAGGTATTCCAAAGAGCAGAAATTGTCCAAAACAAAGAGGCTACAGGCCCCTTGCAAATACGAAATCCAGCAGAGCAGTCCAATCTTAAAGCTCCAAAATGATCTCCTTTGACTTCTTGTTTCACTTTCAGGTCACACTGATGCAAAAGGTGGGCTCCTATAGCCTTTGGCAGCTCTGCGCCAATGGCTCTGCAGGTTACAGTCTCCCACCTGGTTGCTTTCATGGGCTGGTGTTGAGTGTCTGTGGCTTTTCCAAGCACATGGTGCAAGCTGTTAGTGGATCTACCATTCTGGGGTCTGGAAGATTGTGGCCTTCGTCCCACAGCTCCACTAGGCAGTGTCCTAGTAGGGACTCTGTGTGGGGACTCCAATCCCACATTTCCCTTTCCCACTGCCCTAGCAGAGGTTCACCATGAGAGCCCACCCCTGCAGCAAACTTCTTTCTGGACATCCAGGCATTGCCACACATCCTGTGAAATCTAGACAGAGGTTCCCAAACCTCAGTTCTTGACTTCTGTGCACCGACAGGCTCAACACCATGTGGAAGCTGACTTGGGGCTTGCACCCTTTGAAGCCATGGCCCAAGCTGTACCTTGGCCCCTTTAAGTCATGGTTGGACCAGCTGGGACACAGAGACCTAAGTCCCTAGACTGTACACAGCACGAGACCCTGAGCCTCTGGGTCTGTGACAGGAGGGGCTGCCATGAAGACCTCTGACATAATGAAGGCATTTTCCCCCATTGTCTTGGGGATTAACATTTGGTTCTTAGTTACTTATGCAAATTTCTGCAGCTGGTTTGACAGTCTCCTCAGAAAATAGGATTTTCTTTTCTATTGCATTGTCAGGCTGCAAATTTTTGAAACTCTTATGCTCTGCTTCTCTTATAAAACTGAATGCCCAAGTTATCTTTTGAATTCTTTGCTGCTTAGAAATTTCTTCCATCATGTACCCTAAATCATCTCTCTCAAGTTCAAAGTTCCACAAATCTCTAGGGCAGGGGCAAAATGGCTTCTATCTCTTTGCTGAAACATAACAAGACTCACCTTTGCTCTAGTTCCCAAGTTCCTCATCTCCATCTGAGTCTACCTCAGCGTGGACCTTATTGTTCACATCACTGTTAGTATTTTTGTCAAAGCCAATCAACAAGTTTCTAGGAAGTTTCAAACTTTACCACATTTTTCTGTTTTACTCTGAGCCCTTGAAACTGTTCCAGCCTCTGCCTATTACCCAGTTCCAAAGTCATTTCTACATTTTTGGGTATCTTTTCAGCAATGCCCCACTCTCCTGGTACCAATTTACTGTATTAGTCAGTTTTCATGCTGCTATTAAAGATATACCTGAGACTGGGCAATTTATCAAAGAAAGAGGTTTAATTGGACTTACAGTTCCACATGGCTGAAGAATCCTCACAATCATGGTGGAAGGCAAGGAGGAGCAAGTCCCATCTTACGTAGATGGCAGCAGGTGAAGAAGAGCTTATGCAGTGAAACTCCTTTTTAAAAAAACCATCGGATCTTGTGAGACTTATTCACTGTCACAAGAACAGCACGGGAAAGACCTGCCCCCAAGATTCAATTACCTTCCATTGGGTCCCTCTCACAACACGTGGAAATTCAAGATGAGATTTGGGTGGGGACAAAGCCAAATCATATCAGTGATTTAAGGAGTTAAGCTGCTAATCTCATTCTTTTTTAAAACTATCTTTTTTCTCTCATTTTGTTGAATTTTGAGCTCTGTTACTTATTTTGTTTCCTTACCTGTTTGCTTTATTTCATTTTTATACATAAGTTTACTTATTTTTTCTTATTTTTTTCATAATTTTCTAAAAGCATGTAATAGTATTTCAATATTGCAATCTTAACACTGACATTTGAATTTAATATTAAATGTTTTACAAGAAATCAACTCCCTGGACTGCAGGATAGTTTTTTACAAAAATTTTGTCTGCTGGGTCAAACAATTATTGATAGACACAGGTGAAATTGATTTAGTGCTTTCTGAAAGCAAGTGTAATTTTGGGGGAAAAATAAGAACTCAAAATACATGGATTTCAGTACTGGTAGGTTCTCTAGTATATACAATTTGTTTCAATGCTGGTCTTAGAGAAAATGTAGGCTAATTCCTCTCTAAGTCCTGGTGCTTAAAGTTCAATAAAGTAATTTTAAAGAGTCATAGCTGCCATGTAATTTTAACAGTAATATTTTAGAAATAATTTGACTTTATGACATCACCTCACAGGGTCATACAATCCTGCAGTTCTGTCAAGGGTGGAGAATGCAGCATGAGCAAAGTAGCTTCCACAAGGTCAGGCTTCATATCTCCACGAAGTTTCTCTTGGAAAGAATCACAAAGCCACAAATTTTAAATTTTTGCTCAGACAGTACTAATTTTTCAGCAAGTGGATAATTAATACATTTATAAATCATGTCTTTCATTTCTCCTTGGCTTGCAAAAATTCATTAAATTACCTCCACAGTTCATTTATATCAGATAGAAAGGTGTTTTATATGGGGTGTTTCAAAGGGTCAAGACAGGAAGTTGAAAGTCTTAGAGATATGCAGTAAATACTTTCATTATATGAGATTAACCAGTTCTAAATATGTCTTTTAGTTTAACAAAATTTATAAATGGTGCTCTAGTGGCCTATAGAAGATATAACATGCTACTAAATGACAATTTATTGCAGTATCTAGCCCTTAGGGCTAGTTGATGGATTATTGCTATAAGTACATTTTCCATCTTGAAAGTCTCTTTGATTAATCATGGATACTTTATTTAGCAATTTGATATATTATTATCCTTATACTTTTTTCTTTAAAAATATTTTTAAATTACTGTTAAGCAGATGTTTGAATTCCTTTCAGGGTATGTGATTAACGTAGCTCTGATGAAACTAGAAATTCAGTATTATCGACATACCCAGAGGAGTGCTGGGCTTAATATAATTTTTTATAATAGTTATTTGAAAGACTTCCATTTACTGTAATACACAAGTACTTTTTATTACACGATGCTTTTTAAAAATCAAGCCAGTTGGAAAAGACATGTATACTTTGTTCTTGTGTATACTGACAATGAAGGAAAGAGAATTGACGCTCCTTACGGATTTGATCAGGGCTTTGCATAGAAGAAAATATTTGAGCCTTTATTAAATTGTATGTAAATTGTCAAAAATAGACCTAGCCTTATGTTAATTAAATCTATAGGTTTACTTTTAATTTAAGAATATTAAGGAAAATCAGATTCCAAAAGTGCTTTATTAGCTGAAACTTTTCCCTAGGTAGCTAGTTTCTTTACTAAAGGATAGGAAGATTTCATTTGAATATGTGTTTCTAAAGACATTGATAATTTGCTTGTTTCAAAGTCTCTCTCAGTGATACTGCTATATACTGAATATTGTGTTATTATTTCCAAACTTTATTCTAAATACATGGTTGATTAAATAAAAATAAAGCAAAAGCAATTTTAGAAAAGTTGCCTTCTCAACGTACAGAATGGGAGAAAATTTTTACAATCTACTCATCTAACAAATGACTAATATCCAGAACCTACAAAGAACTCAAACAAATTTACAAGAAAAAAACAAATAACCCCATCAAAAAGTGGGCAAAGGATATGGACAGACACTTCTCAAAAGAAAACGTTTATGCAGCCAACAGACACATGAAAAAATGCTCATCATCACTGGCCATCAGAGAAATGCAAATCAAACCAAAATGAGAAACCATCTCACACCAGTTAGAATGGCCATAATTAAAAAGTCAGGAAACAACAGGTGCTGGAGAGGATGTGGCGAAATAGGAACACTTTTACACTGTTGGTGGGACTGTAAACTAGTTCAACCATTGTGGAAGACAGTGTGGCGATTTCTCAAGGATCTAGAACTAGAAATACCATTTGACCCAGCCATCCCATTACTGGGGATATACCCAAAGGATTATAAGTCATGCTGCTATAAAGACACATGCACACGTATGTTTATTGCAGCACTATTCACAATAGCAAAGACTTGGAATCAACCCAAATGTCCATCAGTGGCAGACTGGATTAAGAAAATGTGGCACTTATACACCATGGAATAACATGAAACCATAAAAAAGGATGAGTTCATGTCCTTTCTAGGGACATGGATGCAGCTGGAAACCATCATTCTCAGCAAACTATTGCAAGAACAGAAAACCAAACACCACATGTTCTCCCTCATAGGTGGGAAGTGAACAATGAGAACACTTGGATACAGTAAGGGGAACATCACACACCGGGGCCTGTTGTGGGGTGCGGGGAGGGTGGAGGGATAGCATTAGGAGATATACCTAATGTAAATGACGAGTTAATGAGTGCAGCACACCAGCATGGCACATGTATACATATGTAACAAACCTGCACGTTGTGCACATGTACCCTAGAACTTAAAGTATAATAAAAAAGAAAAAAAGAAAAGAAAAGTTTTCTTCTTTCCATCATTTTTTTTTTTTAGGTGGAAGATGTTTTTGATAAAAGTGGATTCACAAAAGTGTTTAATGTAAATAAAATGTGGATAACATGAAGCAAGATGAACAAACATTAGAAATAGGTGAAAATTACTAGGTAGGAAAGAAATATTCTACATGGAACCAGAATTAAGGCTGATACAAAATGCCTTCCATGACATCTTCATATTTGCTAAGAGTGGAACACCAGTAAAACTTAAGCTTTCTTTTGGTCAATTCTAAGAGAGAAAGGTGACCAGCTACCTAATTCACAGGGTCCAAAAGAGAAAAATGAACTAATTAATTAGAAAAGGTACAAATATTCCTGATACTAGTGTCATTTTTGCCCATGTATCTTCACAAAGAATATATTGTAATGCAGAGTTTAACTTTGAAGGATATTTCATAATAATTCTAGCAGCGAGATTTACTTTAATTCCCAATGCAATTTCATGTCCTCAGCAGCAAGCACAATCAATCAGAGCAATTCAGTGTAACCGGCATGTGTATGTCAGTGTATGTATGTGGTACATGCACTTGAATTTGTGCGTTTGGCTAAGGTGTATTGGAAATGGCCCATGGCAAGTTGGAGCTGATCAAACAATGGTGAGATACAACACCTAATTCTGTGTATTTTGCTTCTTCAGTGGTTATATTAAGACTCTAGCAAAATAGATAAATTAAGTATCCTTTAGAATATTTCCCCAAATATAGTTTCATTAAGTTTTTGTGGATATTTGGTTGTATTAAGCTCAAAATTATGTTCTCTGTAAAGTTTAAATTCTAAAATCAGAACTTAAATTTAATTCCCATGTTATTTCAAGTAATACTGAGAATTAAGTGTGCTACTTTATCTTTTGTGTCACTGCTACATGATTTGTTCTGCCTCAGTATTCTCCTTTAATTAGGCTTTGTTGCAGAGGCACACATCCAGCCTAGTGAGCAATGTGCCCTTTCTTAAGCACTGCTAATTCATATATAATGTTGAATCGGGGTTTATTTGGATAATCAGTTAGGCTGGAGTTGTGATGTGTAAATCGTCCATGAAGAAAATTCAGGAAAAAACAAAATAATGAATTGAAAATGGAATCCTTATTATTTAGACACAGAACTTGATAAAATGTATCTCATTTTACCATGGTATTTCTGAAATTTATGAAAGTTGAGGCTTTAACAAGATAGGAATAGTCTTTTGTTTAATCATTTTGATTGTTCATTAAGAAGTCAATATTAATAAATCACAGGCTTTTCTTCATTCTAATAACTAAGATGCAAGATTTATCTCTAATAAGTACATAACATCTAACAGGAGGTTAAACTTGACCTCTAAGTATTCACACTGAGAAGCTGTTATCCTATGGTTCTTCTTTGTACTGATCATACTACTTCCTACTCAGGAAATCATATTAGTTGTTTTATTAATGGCATGGAGACCAAAACCTTCGTCATGCCTAGTAAGTTGACTTCCCTTTCTTAGTTGAGAAAATCATTGTGTCTTCTTCCACATATACAGTGCTGTGTCCAACATCTGTGCTTGGTGCATGCTTGTAACTCTTTCTCTGACAACTAAAATCTTACCTCCTTCTTTTTTCTCCTCCTCTCCCCTTTCTTCCTGCTCTTCTTCCTCTTCCTCCTTTCTTCCGCTTTCTCTTCTCCACCTTCTTCTTCTTCTAATCTTTTTCTTCTTGAAATTCACGAACACAGCCTTCGTTACCTTCCTGTTCACTAATTTGTATATAACGAAATTCTACTATTTGTCCATTGTCCTCTGTGTCTGTAAGCTTTCAGATTCTGAACCTTGAGAACAAGGATTCTTATGGATAAAAAAAAAAAAAATCTTTTTGTCTTAACTCCTTTACGTCATTCAGGCCAGTACAGAGATAACATGAGGAAACCTGATTTCACTCAATGACATACAGCTTAATGCTGGAAACTTAATTCTTAATAAAGAAGGCCGGTAGGGTGACTATCTCCAGAAGATGACAGTGGAAGGTATTGAATTATTTCTTTTGTGAACCCTGAGTCCAGCCTTTTTCTATGGCTTGCTGATTAGACCTCAAAGTTACCTGAGAGACTGACTCAGCCTAATAGCACAGCATTTGAGCCCAAAGCCCATTTACATAGTTGTTTCCTCTTCTTGCTATATTTCTTGCTGGCTTTACTGCCTCCAACTGACATCAAGGATGTGCATGCCATTTGCACATCAAGATCTCCCTGTCTCTGTTTGTTTTGAAATTTGCCATTCATAGGATTACTGAAACAATTCCTTCTTTGCCATCACTGATACTTTAATTACTTTCTCTTAATGTTTGTTAAGGTTCCTGATACGTTTTTGTTTAATCTCTATAGTCCTTCATAGCCACTCAAATGTCTCTCAGGATCCTTCGAAGATCACAGAAGATCTCGTGCAGTTTTGCCAAAAGCTCTGAAGAGGCAGCATGTGTCTCCTTTGCCTTAGGTCAAGCTCTCCACTGGAGCAGATTGATATCAGATCTGCTCCCATCTCTGAAGCTCAGATGTCAAGGATCACATCATTTTAATTTTTTGAGGTAAAAACAAATGTGGACATACTTTATATATCAAGTATTTAAAATAGTTTTTTTCTCATACAATGTAAATAGCCTGGTTTATTCTCTGAATGATCTGGGCACTTGGCAACTCTATCATATAATTCCAGCTTGCTAAAGATAATTTCCTAACAGAACCTATCTTAACAGATGTTATTTGAGTGTGATTTGAAGAGCTCATAGACAGGACTCCCCTGTTCCTAAGTTTCTATCATATCCCTTCATTCTATCAGTTGTTTGATTCTGGTGGTCCCTGAAAGCTTTTCATTTTTTGAGGCATTTTTATTTAATGCAATCACATTCAGAAGGAGTCTACCATCTGCTATCATTATATCATAGTCAATTAAAAGCAGTTTTGGAATAAAATTTTTATTGTTTTTAAAAAAGGAGCCTATCAAGAAAAAGTAAATAAGTGCTATTACAGTGGGTTTCAAAGAGCCAAGAATAATTTTCAACCGCTATGCATATGTTTTGTGTAATTATTTCTGCTTCCATATAATTCTTCTACTGTCCATGGTGCAAATTACAAATTTATTATAGAAATGCCTTGATTTTATTAACTTAGGTTTAAAATAATTCTTTCAAATAGGGCTAAGCAAAATTTTCTTTCTCCTGACTTGCCTTGAAACAAGCAAAGTAAAGAAAAAAAAGATCAGTCACTATAAGTTTTATTCAATCACATCAACTTACAAATTAATATTATTAGAAATGTAAAAATTGATATTTAGATGAGTCATTGTTTAGCAATGCAGAATATTTCACAAAGAAAATGCTTTACATATTTATCTTTCATATTCTTAAGAAAGAATATAAACTTTCTAGTTAACTTGGGTTTTATGGTGTGTGTGTGTGTTTGTTTATAATATTGAACATATAATGCGCACATAACAAGAACTTACTTACTGAAAACAAGGGTTATAAATTTCAGAACGGACGCTACACTGTCACCAGTTGCACAGGAAAATGTAAAATGAACTATATTTTCTAAGACCTATGGTATCTGACATCTAAAAGAAAAAGAATAACTGTTTTTTAAGTAGTGACAACACTGATATTTCTTCTTGGTATACTCATATTCCAAAATGCTGAAAGAAATAGTGCAGTGAAAAATATTTCCAAAAATCTCATGCTTTGTTTGTAGGAATATTTTTCTAAGTATTCACAACTGTTTTGTTACTTTATATTTTGGCAAGCTCACTAAACTCTGTTGATCCATTCAGAAAAATGATCATTCACAGAAGTTGTTGCTTTCTGTAAATGTTATCATTGGATTCAGTTTTGTCACCTTATCCAACTTCTCAAAACTATTTTATTTCCTGTCAGATCTTTAGTCATCTTGGATCCTGAATAAAGTAGAATGTCAAAATATCAAATCATTTCCTTCCAACATTTTTTATTTTTATTCTATGGTGGTTTCTGTAAATGAAGGGATTGGCTTTTGCTAGGTGAGGTTTGCTTGCTTTGAAAATGAGAATTCTTGCACAGATAAGGCACTCATTTTTCTAAACCAGGCTTGTTCTCATTTTTTTCTTTGAAATAGCAACAGTGGAAACACTGGGCTCCACATTGAGAGATAAAATGACAGAACTATTGTATCATATGAATATTGATTAATTATAAAAGAAGGAACACATTTACCTAAGCCATGGTCTCAATAAAATGATATTGCAAGCATTTCTTAATTAGTAGTGCTATGGTATGTACTTCTGAGCTATTTCTGCACTATAGACATGCAAAAATAATGAAGGCTAAAGGTATGCGTTAGATAAAGCAAAGAGCTAAAATCCATGGACAGAAATCATAGAACCTTCCTTATACTAGCACTATTTTCTTTTTCTTAGTAGCATCAGATGAAGTCAGATTTCAGACAATGCCAAAATCATACAGAGAAAGTTGAGAATGTCAAGTACTTAATAGATTCTGCATACACACTGGAAGAGTTTCATTTTAATAGGAATCTCCTCTAACTTCTGTATGTAATTGAGACTGTCATAAATACTTCTCTCTCTCTCTCAATCTCTCACTCTCTCTCACAAACACACACACACACAAACACACGCACACACACAAACACTTAGAACATAAACAATTCAACACAAAGAATCTACTCATTACTTTTATCGACTGCCCAGTAAGTGGTAATAAAAAATTCTCATACTGAAATTCTGCATTTTATTATTGTTTAACACATGTGGTTGCTATTCTCCATTTCTTTTGTCCCATGTATTACCTTCAAATAAAAGGAATTTCTATTGGTATACTTTTAAACTTTTATATAATCAAAACTAAAATAGTTAATGATTTCTATTTATTTGTCATTTATTCTGATAAACTATATGACCCTCTTTGTTTTAATGAAATTTAATGCATCAAAATTCAGAATACAATTACTTTTAAAATTACAACCTAGTGTCCTCAAATAATGTACTCCAATGACTAATGAGACTGTCATTACCTCTATGATATTTTCTGTAAATGGCTCAAACATATTTTACAAAATCAATTGCTCTTCCGAAGTTATGCTTCATTCTTTTTGAATCCAGAATAGCTGTAGGACACTACTCCAGTTAAATAATTTGTGGACGTTCTTATACTACATGGGTCAGTTAGTTAGAATATACCCAAAGAGAAATAAAAGTAGTATGTTTTGGAACAAAACAAACAACCCGCTTCCACCACTGCTATTCAACATAGTACTGGAATTTCTAACCAGACCAAATAGGCAAGAGAAAGAAATAAAAGGCATCCAAATTGGAAACGATGAAGTCAGATTATCTCTATTCTCTGATAATACAGTCATACACCTAGAAAAGCCTGAAGACTCCTCCAAAAATAAAAAAAGTAAAAAAAATTGAAAAATTAAAAAACCTAGATTTGATAAATCACTTAAGTTTCAGGATATAAAATTAACATACAATATTAACATACAAAAATAGTGGCATTTATGTACACTGATAACAATCAAGCTGGGAACCAAATCAAGAACTCAATTCCATTTACAACAGCTAAAAAAGAAAATAAACAATAAAAAATACGTAGAAACACATTCTGAAGACAGAACTACCATTTGGTCCAACAATTCCACTGTAGGGTATCTACCTAAAGAAAAAGAAATAATTACATCAAAAATACATCTGCATTCATGTGCTTATCAAGAAATGATTCACTATTCACAACAGCAATGCCATGCAATCAAATGAAGCGTTCATCAATGATCATTGGCAGGTCAAGTAAAGCAAAACGCTCCCATACAGACACATGGCAGCAAAGTGATGACTGGATAAAGAAAATATGGTATATGTATATCACAAAATTCTACTCTGCCATAAAACAAGGAAATTATGTTTTTTGCAGCAATATGGATGGAACTAGAGACCATTATCCTAAATGAAATAATTCATAAACAGAAAGTTAAATACTGCATATTCTCACTCATAAATGGTAGTTTTAATTTTAGTTCTTTGAGTAGTCACCATACTGTTTTCCACAGAGGTTGTACTAATTTACAATCCCACTAACAGTGATTAAGTGTTCCTTTTACTCCACACCCTCATCATCATCTGTTGGTGTTCGAATTTTTAATAGTAGTCATTCTGACTGGTGTAAGATGATAGATCATTGTGGCCTTATTTGCATTTCTCTAATGATTAGATATGTTGAGGTTTTTTTTTTTTTTTTTCATATGTTTCATGGCCACTTGTATGTCTTTATCTTTTTTTGAAATATGTCTGTTGATGTCCTTTGCCCACATTTTAGTGGAGTTGTTTTTTTTCTTGTTGAGTTGTTTGAGTTTCTTACAGATTCTGGATATTAGCACTCGTTGGATGAATACTTTTCAAATATTTACTTGCATCGGATGTTGCCCGTTTGCCCTGATAATTACTTCTTTTGCTGTGAAGAAGATTTTTAGTTTAAGTCTCATTTGTCTTTTTTTTTTTTTTTTCGGTTTTATTGTGTTTGTGATGTAGGATTTTTCTTCTCAGTCACTTTGCCAGCCAGGGAGCCCTGGCCAGCAACACACCACCTGGGCCTCGCTTCGCCGTACCTACATGCCCCAGCTCAACTGTGTTATAGCTTGTAACCGTGTTTGGCTGTTCCTAGCTCTTGTATTGCATCTAAGAAGAATGAGGTTACGCTGAACATTGAAGGATGAGGAGGGCAGAGAAGAATTTTAATGAGTGTTGTAAACAGCTTTCAGTGGAGAGGGGATGCAGAGTTGGTCTCCCTACCCAAAGGAGGGACAGTTCCCTGTGGGGCTAGGCCTGGGGCCTTTTATAAACTCAGAATGGGCAGTGCATGCTTATTGGTTTGGGAGTATGCAAAAAAGGTTAAAGTGAATACACCACTCAAAGGTGGGCACAAGAGTGTAGGAAAAACTATTAGGAAAGTGTAGGTATATGTAAAATAGGGGAAGAGTATGGACCAATCTGAGAAAAGCATGCCAAATGGAAAGACAAGTTCTCAATCAGCTCCATGGATTTAACTGGTAGCTTGCCTTCCAGGCTTTAAACTGTCTTTGGCTTGCAGGTGGAGTTTCAGTGGGGGCCTGCCCCTATCTGCCTAAGCATTTGGCTGCCTACTGCTGCTCTCATTTGCTTTTGGGGATTTAGTGATAAATTCCTAAGCCAATGTCCAGAAGAGTTTTTCTTAAGTTTTCTTCTAGAATTTTTTATGAATTCAGGTATTAAAGTTATGTCTTTAATCCATCTCAAGTAAATTTTACATGTAGTAGAAGGTAGGGGTCCAGTTTTATTCTTCTGCATATGGCTAATATTCCCAGCACAGTTTATTGAATATGGTGTCCTTTTCCCAGTGTATATTTTTGTTGATGTTGTCAAAGGTCAGTTGGCTATAAGTAGTATCTGGCTTTATTTATGGGTTTTTATTCTGTCCTGTTGCTGTATGTATCTATTTTTATACCAGTATTATGCTGTTTTGGTTACTATTGCCTTGTAGTATAATTTTAATTTAGGTCATGTAATACATTCAGCTTTGTTCTTTTTGCTTAGTATTACTTTGGCTAGCAGTCTCTATTTTTAGTTTCATATGAATTTTAGGATTCTTTTTTCTAATTCTTTGTAAAATGGCATTGATAGTATGATAGAAATTGCTTTAACTCTGTGAATTTCTTTGGGCAGCATGGTCATTTTAATAATATTGATTATTTTAATCCATGAACAAGGTATGCTTTTCCATTTGTTTGTGTTTTCTATGATTTCTTTCATCAATATTGTGCAATTCTCCTTGTGGAGATCTTTCACCTCCTTGGTTAAATGTATTTTCATTTTTTTGTAGATATTATAAATGGAGATGAGTTCTTGATTTGGTTCTTCCTCTTTCATTTCTTTATTTTGACTGATTGCTTTGGCTAGGATTTCTGGAACTATGTGGAACAAAAGTGGTGATAGTGGCCATCCTTACCTTGTTCCTGTTCTTAGGGAGAATGTTTTCAACTTTCCCACATGCCAAATTTTATTGAAAGCTTTCTCTCATTTATTGAGATGATCATGTCGTTTTTGTTTTTAATTCTGTTTATGTAATAAATAATAATTTTTGACTTGTGCATGTTAAACCATCTTTGCCAACCTAGAACAAAACCTACTTGATTGTGGTATATTATCTTTTTGATGAGCTGCTGGATTTGGTTTGCTGGTATTTTGTTGAGGATTTTGCATTTATGTTCATCAGGGATATTAGCCTGTAATTTTCTTTTTTGTTGTACTCTTGCCAGCTTTGCTCTCAGGGTGATACTGGCTTTGTAGCATGAATTAGGAAAGATTCCCTATTCCTCAATTTTTTTTTCAAGGAGTTTCAGTAAGATTGGTTCTATTTCTTTTATCTGCATTGGTGGAATTCAGCTACGAGTCCATCTGTCCATCTGGTTCTGTGCTTTTTGTTTTGTTAGAATATTTCTTTTACTTAAATGATTGGTTCAATTTCACTACTCGTTATTGGTCTTTTCACTATTCTCTTTCTTCATCGTTCAGTGTTGAGAGGTTGTATCTTTCCTGAAATTTATCAACTTCCTCTAGGTTTTCTTGTTTCTTCATGTAGGGATGCTCACTGTAGTCTCTGAAAATCTTTTCTATTGCTCTGGTATCAATGGTAATTTCACCTTTATAATTTCTGCTATGACCTATTTAAAAATTTCTCTTTTCTTCTTCATTAGTCTAGCTAGCAGACTGACAATTTTATTTTTCTTTTCAAAGAAGCAGCGTTTCATTCTACTGAGTCTTTGTTTTTTATTGGTCTCAGTTTCATTTAGTTCTGCTCTGATCTTTGTTATTTCTTTTCTCCTGGTTGCTTTGGATTGGATTTGTTTTTATTTTCCTAGTCCCTTGAGGTGGGACATTTGGTTGTTAATTTGGGATCTTTTCATCTTTTTGGCATAGACATTTAATGCTATAAAATATAGCCCTGCTTTTGCCATATCTCAAACGTTTTGGTATTCTTTGTCTCTATTTTCATTTGTTTTTAAAATTTTGTATTTCTACCTAATTTCATTTTTTTCTAAAGATCTTTCATAAGCAGATTGCTTAATTTATACCTATGTATATAATAGTCTTGAGAGAGTTCTTCTTGGTATTGATTTCCAGTTTTATTTAAGAGTGGTCTAGAAGATATGTGATATGATATCAATTTTTAAAAGTTTATTGATATTTGAATTGTGGTTAGCATATGTTCAATTTTTGAAAGTGTTCCATGCACAGATGAAAGTAATGGGTATTCCGTGGTTGATAGGCACAGTGCTCTGTAAATGTCTTTTGGGTTCATTTGGTTTACAGTCCAATTAAATCCAGAGTTTCTTTGTTGATTTTCTGTTATGATCTGTTTAGTGCTGTGAGTTAGGTGTTGATATCCCCCACTGTCATTTTACTGATGTTTCAATATTTTCAATATTTTCTTGGGTCCAGCAGTGGTGTTTTTTTCTTTTTTCGATCTGGGTGTTCCAGTATTGGGCGCACATATATATTTAGGATTGTTACGTCTTCTTGTTCAGTTGATCCCTTTATCATTACATAATGACTTTATTTTTTTTTTTTTTACTGTTGTTGTTTTAAAATCTGTTTTATCCGATGTAAGTATAGTGACTCCTGTTCAGTTTTCTTTTCTGTTTGCATGGAGTGTCTTTTCTGTCCCTTTCCTTTGAGTCTGTATCTGTTAGGTGGGTTTCTTGTAATAAGCCTATGGTTGGATTTGGTTTTTAAATTCACTTTGCCAATCTATATCTTTTTGGTGAAGCATTTAGTCATTTCCATTCAAGGTTAACACTGATACTTGTGAGGGTTTTTTCCCTTCCGGATATTAATTGTTCCCTAGTTGCTTTGTAATCTAAGTTGTGTGGTTGCTTTATAAAATCTGTGTGTTTTTATGATGGCAAGTATTGCTCTTTCATCTCAATGTTTACAGTTCCTTTGAGCATTTCTTGTAAGGGTGGTCTGACAAAGTTTTCTCTTGGTTATCCTTTGCTTTCATTCAAACTAAGGATTTCAACATAGTTTTCTTTTTACAGTTGTTCACCTTGTGCCTTATCTGTAATTGTACATTGTACATGCTTTGGGACTTTTTTTTCTGATCCCTTTTCTCTTATCTATATGAACTGTCTTGAACTGTTTTTTTGTTTGTTTGTTTGTTTGTTTTTACGGAGTCTCGCTCTGTCACCCAGGCTGGAATGCAGTGGCACAATCTCGGCTTGGGTTCACACCATTCTCCTGCCTCAGCCTCCCGAGTAGCTGGGACTACAGGTGCCCACCACCACGCCTGGCTAACTTTTTTGTGTTTTTAGTAGAGACGGAGTTTCACCGTGTTAGCCAGGATGGTCTCGATCTCCTGACCTCGTGATCCGCCCGCCTCAGTCTCCCAAAGTGTTAGGATTACAGGCTTGAGTCACTGCGTCCGACCATGAACTGTCTTATTTAGTAACACGTCCAATTCTACACACACACACACACACACCATACACACACACACACAAATATATGTGTATATATATATATGGAACTGAATACACACACACACACACACATATATATATGATATTCCTTAGATCCACACTTACATGTTATTTTCTATATACTAATTCTGCAATCCCACTAATATGTTCTATTTTTTCCCTCATCTTGTCTTCCCTAATTCTTCCTCATCCCAGTTAATAAACCTACTAACATTTTCATAAGTAATTCATGCCAGAAACTTTATTCTTGAGTCTGCCAATTTCTTCTATCCTCATATTCAATTCATCGAGTTCTATTATTTCTAGCCTGAAATATATATCTGTAATTTTTCAACTTATTTCTATTACACTATCATTACCCTAGTCAAAAACGTCACCACTTCTTCTTGCTTGGTGCAGTACAAACTACTATTATTCATCAATAGCCATTTCTTTAACCTGGGGAGAATTATACATCTCAACACCACTGACGTCAAGTTTGGCCATAGAACTCCTTTGGCAAATGTAATATGAGCAGAGGTGAGACTTGCCATTTCCTAGCAGTAACTTTAAGGGATGTCTTTGCTTTACCTAGTCTTTTTTCTACTGTGAAATAGTCAATGACTATGTTCCATAGAATGGATGCTTCATCAGCCTTGATCCCAGCCTGAGGATAGTGACAACATATGGCAGAAACTTCAGCCATTCCACAATAGAAAAGATGTGTGAGTGAAAAATAAGCTTTTGTCATTGTGAGTCACTGGGATGTCAGTGGTATTTGTTATCACAGGGTAAGCTGTGCTGCCTTGACCGATTATAGCAGATTAAAGGCAATACAGCTTCAACTGATACGCCTGCCTTCACATTTCTCCCAGAATACCTTCCCCCACTACAGTTAGTGTCATGTTTGAAGAATGCAACCTTTAACCTTTTGAATAATATCCAAACTCCTTTTCATGGCCTCCAAGGTCCCACAAAGACTGACCCCTGCTTAACTCTCAGATCTCGTCTCATCCCACCCTCTGCTGATGCTCTACCTGCTATACTGTTTTGCTTTTTTTACCTCTGGCTATGTTAAGATTGTGACTCATGGGGACCTCTGACCTTGCTGTTCTCACTACTTCTCTTAATTCTTCAGACAGATGTCTCTTTCTCATTGCTATATTCTATTCAATTCCTTAATGTCAGTTTCCTACTATACTGTCACCTCATTTATTGCAGTTTCCCTCTGCCTAATTTTTCCTATCATGTAGCAGTTACATTTCTTTAGGGTTCTGAAGATAACATGAAATATAGATGATACAGTGGCAACTTGAAAAGTTTTTCATTTCATCTCTGTATCTGTAATACCAAGTACAAGGCAATGCAAAATATATGTTAGATGACAAACAAATGATTGTTGACTTTAATTTAATTTTTCCATGTAACTTTTCACCTTTATCTATGTCTGATTAGAGTATGAATAAAACAAGAAAATATCAAATATTGAAGCCCCACAATTCTTTTCTTTTTGCAAATAAAGCTTTGGTTTCTAGCTCTGAGAAGTTAACATTGGATTGCATATTATCTCCTTTTCTACTTTCATCATTTTATTGGCTGCTTTAGAAATAGGACATTTTGGTTGACATTCCAATATGATTTTATTCATTTAATTAGGAAATTATAATTTTTTAAATTTGTTTTCTCTCCTTGCTATATGGATTATACAAGCTCTTTTCTCAATCTCAATCAATTCTCAATTACAGAAAGGGAGAACAGGAAAAAATAGTTCTGTATTATATAGTTCTGATATCCAGATAATTCAAATGAGAGAACAAATGCTTATAATCACTTTCTTCCCTTAATTGGACAGAGCTTCCAGTGTGCCCATAAATCAATTTGAATATGTTCTTAATAAGATATTTTTGTTCTTCTACTTACCCAGTATGTCTACTTTATAGCTAAAATAATTTTCCCACTTTAGTTTAGACACTATTTCAAACTTTGTGCTTTATGTAGTTCTTGAAATTAAATGGAAGCAGCAAAAATACTTAGTGTATGAGCTGGAAATTATATGAATTTAGTAATGAACTAAGAATGGCATGTAAAATTTTATGACCTATGGCAAATATCGGAGACTCAGGGTAACTGCCAAGCTACATGCCTTGTACATAAAAATCACATTTCTTTTAAACAAGGAAACTGGTATAATTTTAATTGAGCTTGCTCTGATTATTTTTTGCAAAACAAAAAAAACCATTAGAAATAATGAGAATATATTTTTAAAAGTTCTTTATTTAATATTAAATGATACCCACAGGAAATTTATACAGCTCCACTTATTTTAAAATAAATTGAGTAGCAAACAGATTTTCAAATATGTTGACCACAACGAAGAACCTTGAGAAAAACAAAATGCAATGTTTATAATCATATGGCCCTGCACCTGAAATAGAACAATACCTTTATTTTCTCTTCTTACCTACATTGAAACTTACTTTGACTTCCTTTCCTGTGAATCACCCAGTGACTGGTCCAGAAACCCCAGCACTCTCTGCTTGGACATTAGCATTCAGTAGTCTCTTACATTCTCACTTGTGATATATCTTGAGTAGTTATAAGATTTTTCATGTATTCATCATGTTCACCTTCATCTTCCCAAACTGAAAATTCTTCTTGAGACACTATTCTGTAACCACTCAGAACCCATCAAAGTTATTTTAAAAGAGGTGATGAATGAATTTATTTCAAAAGAACTGGAGTACTTTTATAATATTTTCCCATATCACAAATAATGTTTTGTCTATCATATTTATTTAATTTTAAAAGATAATAGATTTGAAATCAAGTCATTAGTTGTGTAAATATAACTTATATTAAAGCTAAACATAATCTTTATTTTATGTTCAAAAATACTGGAGAATTTGTTGTTATTTATGCAATTTTTTTTAAGAAATAGTTTTTTGTATTACATGATGATAATTTTCCCCCAACAATCCATATTTTGATGTAAAAGGAAAAAAAGAAATTCTTTAGGCATTTTGAAAGATTGCTGACTTTCTCAATATTTCTTCTCACCTACATATTATCTATATATCTCCCCATTGCCATAAACAACTTTGTCATTTACTGTGACCCCAGCCACATGAAAAAGTAATTAACGAATATTAAACATTTTATATAAATGGGATAATACATATGAACCCTTTCACCTAGTCTGTGGTACACAGTAAAAACTAATAAATGAAACTTACTATTATTAAATTCCACTTGTGACTTGGCTGCTTCATTTCTTTTCCAAAACACTAAACTATAGAAAAAGTATCTAAAGTAATCAAATACTAGTTTTTACAATGTTACAATAAGTAAACACAAATTAACAATAATAATTCATGATTCATTTTTCCAATTCCCTTATATTTTCCAATTTCCTACCTCATCATACTTAACATATATTATTTAACTTTTTTAAAAAAGAATTATGTTTTCATTTAGGAATGTAAGAACCAAAGAGATTTATTTCTAAAACACCATATATTTTAACCTTGCAATCAAATCTAATCCTCTTTATGTAACATTGGTACCATTCAGCATAGAACATACTTCCATTTTATCTCAGTGAATTCAGTAAGTAGATAAGAGCTATTGTCTAAAAAAGTACTGAGAATGCCATTGCTCTATTAATCAGCTGTTCACTTTTTTGTCCCTCAAAGTGAAAGATCAATTAATTGCAGCAGTAATATTATATTATAAATTCTATTCTAACTGAACAATCTTGAAATAATGCATTTCCATCTTCTTTTTTCCGTGTCCTTCTTGAATTGTCAACTAGTCTATCACAAGCTGGGTATCAGAGATATACCTATATGTTCTTTTTAAAAGGTATTTGGAAATTTTTCTTTTCAGAAAAGAATGAAGATACTAATTCTGTTATGTAGAACTTGCTTTTCCACAATTCCTGTTATTACTAACAGTGTCTTAAAGGGCCATTAAAAACCATCTCTATTTTGAATGCTAATATTGTGCAGTGTGACACTGAGGTGACAAGCAACTAAGCATGTCAAGGAGCTCTTAATTGAGGGAAGTTTAGAGTTTTCCCTTTATAAATATATTTAGCTTATCTACACAAGTAAGAAATAAAATTTAGAAAGACATAGCAGATAAATATTTGCTTAGCTTCCATTGACAAATGGCTATTTTGGTTGTGAATGTGGCTAAATTTCTTGAAGCTGCTTATCTGTGTTTTAAATTAATGAGTCGTATTAAGAAAAAAAGCATTTTTTCAAAAAAACAAGAAAATTAAATTCAGTATCTAGCTAGCAACCACATAGCTTAATAGAGTGATTTTTTTTACTCTTTTTATACTGATTTGAACTTTAACTTCCAAATAGAATGTAGAAAAATGCAAAATTAAAAAACCAAATACATAGCAGCAACAAGAAAAACCCCCAAAATAAAAATATAGTTCTATATTAGGCCAATGAAGAACACCTTCCTCTCTCATTCAAGAGTACATATCAAACTAATCACCTGTTTTTTAAAAATTTGAATGGTAAGTGACAAATCCCAACAATTTATTAATTATAACAATCACTAATTATATTGTAATCTTTTTTCATGGGATAATAACCCACCCACTTTATGTTAATTTAGACTTTTCCACACTATCAAATGAAAATTATTATACATTTTCTGAGAAGGGAAGTGCAGGACAACCAGTTGGCCCAAAATATAAGAAGAAATCACCTGTAGGAAGGGGCAGAATACAATCACTTAATTGAGAAGACACAGTTGAGCATGGATAAGAATTTAGCTATAAAAATTAACACATTAGTGGAAGTTTATTGTGAACTGGTAAAATAAAATAAAAGACCTAGAAGCTGCAGATAGAACAGTCTTTCATAGTTTACTAGGCCTTCCTATACAGATTCCACCAGGAGCTAATAAGAAAATGCAGTAAGATTTAAGAAACCATGGCATAAGCTTGGTGGAGGGAGACAGCGGCCATGAAGACACAGGCTTGAAACCCCACCCAAAAGCATCCCTTATCTAAGCTGTGAAACTAACTTAATCTCTGGAGGAAAGAAAGATAAACACTGACATGCTTATGAAACTAGTGGAAATCCAATGCAGCCGAGGGAAAGGAGAGAAAAAATTCCATCCATCTCTGAAGGAAGTGCAGGACACATATCTACAGGTGTGAAAGTAGCAGAAGAATTAACAAGGTCATACTCCTAAGCCCAAGAGATCCAGTAGATTCATGCTTTCTCAGAAAATTAGAATACTTCCGTTCCCCAACAATACGCTAATAAGTGTTGAGTAATAGGTAATAATATAAAATTTCTGTTAAAGTTGCAAAAGTAAGTATATAAACGCTCTCTAAGGTGCAACCTGAACCGAAGACCTAAAACTGAGGGTGCAATTGACCTTGAAAAAAATCTCTCTGGCAAAGTAGACTCTATCCTAAATATAAGGCATTGATAGACCCAATTAACTCTACTCACTTTAAAGACTTAGCAAATTTTATTACTGGGTATATATCCAAAGGAAAATAAGTCATTCTACCAAAAAGATACTTACATCTCTATGTTCATCACAGTAGTATTCATAATAGCAAGGAGGTGAAATCATCCTAAGTGCCCATCAACTCTGAAATGGATAGAGAAAATGTAGTACATATACACCATGGAATACTAAACAGCCATTAGAAGGAAAAAATATACCCTTTGTAGCAACATGGATGCAGCTGGTGGCCATTACTCTAAACAAACTAACAGATAAACAGAAAATCAAATACCTCATGTTCTCACTTATAAGCCGGAGATAAACATTACTGAGTATACATGGGCGTAAAGACAGCAGCGATAGACAATGAGGAATTCAAGACTTGGGCAAGAGGGTAAGGAGAAAGAGCATAAAGCTACCTACTGGAGACTATATGCACTGCCAGGGAGATGGATTAATTTGTACTCCAATCCTCAGCATCACACAATATACTTTTGTAACAAACCTGCACAGGAACGCCCTGAACGTATAATGAAATTAAATACACACATACATATATACACACATACACACATACATACATACATAAACACATGCTTAGAGAAGTAAAGGTAGATGTATTTATAGGTGAAATAACTAGCTTAGTCTCTAGCGTCAAACCGATGTCCAGTTCTTAATAAAACATTATAAGCCATATATAAAGGCAAGAATAAAACACTGTACAGTGAGATACCAATCAACAGAACCAGATTCAAATATAACATGAATTTTGGAATAACCAGATAATTTAAAATAACTTTGATTCATATGTTAACAGTTATAGTGGAAGGGTGCTATACCAAATGTGAAGAAAACACCAACTAAGAATTTTAGAAGTGAAATAAAACAAAAAAAAGTACAAGATATAAAGAATAGCTTAAATATGTCATTAGTAGACTCCACACAGCTGTGGAAAGAATTAAGGAACTTGAGGATAAATAAGTATAAATTAGATGAATTTAGAGATAAAACAAGAAGGGGCAAAAAACAGAACAGAACTTACAAGAACTGTGGGAAAATAGCAAATCGTCTAATATATGAGTAGTAGAATTTCAGAAATAAAAAAATGAAAACAGAGCATAATAAATATTTGAAAAATAAGTGGCTATTTTTTAAATGACAGACACTGAATGACAGAATCATTCTGCCATATCAATCTGGGCAGAATGATATGGGTTGGCTGTGTCCCCATCCAAATTGTAGCTCCTATAATTCGACATGTCATCGGAGGGACCCAGCAGGAGGTAATTGAATCATGGGCACAGGTCTTTCTGGTTCTGTTCTTGTAATAGTGAATACGTCTTATGAGATCTGATGGTTTTATAAAGGCGAGTTCCCCTGCACATTCTCTCTTGCTTGCTGCCATGTAAGACGTGCCTTTGCTTCTCCTTTATCTTCTGCCATGATTGTGAGGTTTCCCCTGTCATGTGGAACTGTGAGTTCATTAAACCTCTTTTCTTTATAAATTATCCAGTCTCAGATATGTCCTTATAGCAGTGTGAGAATGGACTAATACAGAATGTATACCCAATTCCTGTCCCACCATTGTATCATGAGAGTACATAACATGGTTTATTATTATTATTATTATTTCACGGGCTCATAGGTGAAAGTAATTCATCTCCAGATGAGGCTTTGAACTGGAGACTTGGGGCCTAGAGTTAATACTGGAATGAATTAAGACTTTGGAGGACTATTAAGAAGGCATAATTGTATCTTGGAATGTGAGGAGAGCATGAAACTTGGGGGGCCAAGGGCAGAATGATGTGGTTTAAATATTTGTGCCCTTCAAATCTCATGTTGAAATGTGATCCCCAGTGTTGAATCTGGGTCCTGATGGTAGGTGTTTGAAACATATGGGTGGATCTTTCATGAATGGATAACCCCTTGGTGATAAATGAGTTCTTGCTCTGAGTTCACAGGGGATCTTCTTGTTTAAAAGTGTGTGGCACCACCTCCCTCTCTCTTTGCTCCCTTTCTGTGACGCACTTGCTCCCACTTCACATCTGCCATGAGTAATAGCTCCCTGAGGCCTTACCAGACGTGAGAAGATGCTGGCCTTATGCTTTTATAGCCTGCAGAACCGTGAGACAATTATGCTTCTTTTCTCTATAAATTATCCAGCCTCAGGTATTTCTTTATAGCAATGCAAGAATGAGCTAATACAAGTCTTACCAAAATTACTTAATGAAGGAATCATTTGCATATATAATACTATTTTTTGTTGGTAATTGAAATAATTCTAACTCTAACTAAAGATTAACTCATTTAACTGGAAAGTTCCAGGGACCTGCAGGTACTGATGATTGAGGAATTCAAATGATACCATAAAAATTGTTCTCTTTTTCCATTTTTTTCTCTGCTTTTATGTATAACTTCAAGTTGGTGGCAAAGGAACTATTAATATGCTGTATTATACCTGACCAATTCTGAGTTATGTTCCTTTCATTGTGGGTGAAATCATTAACTTGAGTGAAATCATACTGAATTCTTTTATCAGACAGAATGGGAAGAGTTTCTGTAACAAAATAAACTCAGAGAAGAAGATTTTGAAAATTTTAAAGAATCTAAATTTTGAAGAATAAACACTTTTTCTATTGATATATTTTGGAAAAGAAGACTTTTAAATTTAGTTCAATAAGATATTCTTCATAAGCAATTCAAATTTACTTAACTAAAGTTAGAACATTGCATGTTGGATTATGTTGTTTAAAAAAACAATAAAACAAAGTGGTTCACTTCTTTTGCTTTTTCCTGATTGCATTATGTTTGCAGAGCCTTGGGAGTTCAGTGTTGTGATCTAAACTATCAGTTACTACTCTTGTGCAGACTTCAAAGAGAAAGTTTTTTATTAGTTCTGAATCAGAAAGGAGCTCTGTGTTGCTCATCACTCTGGTGTTTTTGAGAAGTCAGAAAAAGAGGTGATTGCCATATTAAACTTATTTTCAACTCTGCTGTTGAATTATTCTTGTTGGTGAATTGATTATCATAAAGGCATAAAAGTTGTCCTAAAAGTTTGTCATCTACTTTACCCGATTATTTTTATCAGCTTCATTGAAATATAATATACGTGACATAAAATGCATCCACTCCAAGTGAAAAATTGTATAAGCCTTGACAAGCTTATATATATTTTTATTTACCATCAAAATCAATTACATTTTAATCAAAAATAGTTGGGCTTTCTGTTTAAAGTGAAAAATTGAAAGTACACATTTGTCTTTAATTCCTTTAGAACCATTGACAGATTAAAACAATAGGAAAAAGTAAATAAAAACAGGGAAAATAAAAGGAATGGAGGATCACACACAGATGAGAAAGAAACCTGTTGAGAAATGACACAAGCAGAAGAGAGTACAGCTAATGCCACTTCAGTGGTATCCACTAGCATAGAGCAACTCTCTCTTTCAGTTGCCCAAATTAAAAATCCTGAAGACTTTTGTTTTAACTTTTCTTGTATTGTGTAATCTATCAGGAGATCCTTGTTAGTAAGACCTTCAAAATATGCTCATAATTGAACTGTATCTCACCATTTGCCATAATTTCTCCTGATCCAGGTTTCACTATCTCTAGCCAGCAGTATGGCAGTTACTTCCTACATGGTCTTCCTGTTTCTACTACCTTTTTCCTTACAGAAAGCAGCCAGAGGGATTCTTTCACAGCTCAGGTCACAATATGCCATAACTCTGCTCCAAACATTTGAATTGCTTCTTATTTTACCAGAATAAATATTTTACCATAAGTCTTTCAATGACCTACAAAACTGTAAGATCTCATGTCATATCTCCAAACACTCACCGTTCCATCTCTGACTTCAATTCCCAGTATGCTCCCTCTGCTTGCTCTATTCCACCGCCATGACCTTGCTGTTCTTCAGACATGCCAGCATGCCTCCACCTTAGGGTCTTACATTAGCTTCATCACCTAGAATGCCTTTCCCTCAGATATTTCACACTTTAGTTTGAGTCCCTATCCCTCAAAGCAAAAACAGACCCTGTTCCAGGGATTCAAATGCTAGTAATTTATTGGGAAGTACAGGAAACACTGGTGGTTAAGTGAATTTATGAATTTCATCTCTACATTTTGTTTTCATCTCTGATTTTGTTTTATTTATTGTCCTTTTGTTTTTAGGAGTAATTTGGCTGAATACCGCAAATCAATGTAAGCAATTTATTTTTGTTTCATGCTGTTAATTTTTTTCCTACATCTTCTGTATACTCTATTTTCCATTTTTTATATATAGTTTATCTGACATATTGCATTATTTCTGCTATTTCTTTCTTAAAATATACATTGTTTCTATTGGATAATTTAAAATTATTTGTTTTCAGAAGCAATAAAAGTAAATAAATATTTTTACTTCAAGCTTTTGCTTTTTATCATTAGATAGTATGATTACATTTTAAATGTTTTCTTATATTTACCTTTAAACTTTTTAATTACCATGCAGTCAATGTTTATAAAATAATAACATATATTGACAATTAATAAAGTGTATAATCATTGTGACTTCATAGAATAAAATATTTAATAGGGAGAGATTTTTATACATGTATTTTGACCTCTCTGTCTTTATTTAACTGCAAGATACAAGTTTCATTTATTTATTCACATATACTGTGCCAAGTTACAGACTACTTGAGGAAAATTACTCGAATTTTACAATTTTCTTTTCACAGTGCTTGCCTTGATATCTTTTACATAGTATATAGTTGATAAATATTTTTGCAAATTAAATCTTGATTTTAAAAATGCAGAATTATCAGGATCATCTTGTTCTTGAATTGATTTTAGAGTAAAACATATTTGACTCTTCATGGCTCATATTGCGAATTGGTATGTGTGGTGCCAGTATTTCACAAGCATGTTAATTCAAATTATATACTTTTTTGAAATTATTGTTATTATTATACTTTAAGTTCTAGGGTACATGTGCACAACGTGCAGGTTTGTTACATATGTATACATGTGCCATGCTGGTGTGCTGCACCCATTAACTCATCATTTACATTAGGTATATCTCCTAATGCTATCCCTCCCCCCTCCTCCCTCCTCACAATAGGCCCTGGTGTGTGATGTTCCCCTTCCTGTGTCCAAGTGATCTCATTGTTCAATTCCCACCTATGAGTGAGAACCTGTGGTGTTTGGTTTTCTGTTCTTGCGATAGTTTGCTGAGAATGATGGTTTCCAGCTGCATCCATGTCCCTACAAAGGACACGAACTCATCCTTTTTTATGGCTGCATAGTATTCCATGGAGTATATTGCCACATTTTCTTAATCCAGTCTGTCACTGAAGGACATTTGGGTTGATTCCAAGTCTTTGCTATTGTGAATAGTGCTGCAATAAACATACGTATGTTTATCTTACATATGTATGTTTATTGCAGCATATGTAGGTTAATCTTACATATGCATGTTTATTGCAGCAAGTTATATGTTTGTATATCCTTTAGTATGCATGATTGTAGACCATGTCACTTATTTTCATAGATAGAAACTACCCATTATAGCAGGTGAGGTCAACTCTTTTTACGCACTTTTATTTAATCATAGATAATCTGGAAAAGCCATTAGAAAATATTATCTTATTGTACTTATTGTTTCTGGTTTATTCTGAAATGCCTAGAATATTATCAACTCATATGTCTTAAAGAAACTCTCTTTGGCATCAGCATGGCAAAAATTAGAAATATAGACATCTTTCCTGTTTGAATTACCATCCTTGTAATCAGACAGACAGTTCAATTTTCTTAGAATGAATTACTTCATCAATGTTTAACATATTCACAAATACACACTTAAAATTTTTCAAAATCTTGAATCTTGGTTTTTGTCATTTTTATCTTTGCATAAAGAATGTTGCTATATAGCAGAAACAATTAAGATTTGACAGTAAATCTAATAAGAGAATACCAAAATTAATACAGACACAATTTTCTGTCTGAAAGCAGATGAAATGTAACATTCTGACACTGATGTCCTCTGACCAGTTACCTTTAAAGCCTGCAATAGAAGTACATGATTCTGCCGGGCGCGGTGGCTCACGCTTGGAATCCCAGCACTTTGGGAGGTCCAGGTGGGTGGATCACCTGAGGTCAGGCGTTCAGGACCAGCCTGGTCAAAATGGTGAAACCCCGTCTCTACTAAAAAAATACAAAAAATCAGCCGGGCGTGGTGGTGGGCGCCTGTAATCCCAGCTACTTGGGAGGCTGAGACAGAAGAATTGCTTGAACCAGGGAGGTAGAGGTTGCAGTGAGCCAAGATCATGCCATTGCACTCCAGCCTGGGCAGCAAGAGCAAAACTCCATCTAAAAATAAATAAATAAATAAAATAAAGAACAATATGACTCTATTGATTTCATAATTAAAATATAAAAAAGAAATAATACAAGTATAAATCATTCTATGGTAATTTATAAAGATCCATTTAACAGTGAATTCTTATAAGATCTCCCTGAACAAAGGGAACAGTAAAGAAAAGCATAAAAAAGATAGGAAAAAAAGATAATCCCTAGAATGTTGATCATGGCAATAGGAAGCCTGTAAACTTTGTTTTCAATTTATTCAAATATTATAATGCAGCTTTCAATTTATATTAATAATTAACATACATAGCAAGTCTATAATTAATATTGTTTCTCTAAACATAATTTATTCATTATCATTATCTCCAAATTACAGATTTCTACTTGATTTTTCACACTATGTATGCTAGTTAGACATGAAATAATTTGATTAGATGAAAGTTTAGTAAAAGTGAGTATCTATGTAAAAATCTAATCTTGAATGATGTAACAATTGCAAAGAAAGAAGAAAAAAAAACAATTACCTTTTATTTTCTCTCCAGGACCTAAGAGTGGTTCCTCCCTCCCCATACATTTTTCTTCTTTTTTAATTGTTAGGATTATTTAGATAGTTACTGAATATTCTTGTTATATGCTATTTGAAGTCCAAGGAATAAATGCATATACAAAGCTCGTTTGAATATTTTTCAAAACTTTTGATGACTAAGAAAACTTCTGATTAGAATCCAAGGTTAATCTTACATTTTTACACTTTATGCTAAAAATGAAGGATAGAAATTAGTTTTCCACTATCATTGTACATCATTAGTGATGTTCACTTTATTGCATATCACTACCTGAAGTTAGATTTGATTCATAACCATAGAATAGTTTTATGAGTTTACTTATTTCCATAATTGCTTCATTAATTTCTTTCTCTGATACTAGAAGAGTCATGATTGAACTGTCTCTCTACATTTGACTCAGACACTCTTTTGTGCAGTGCCAAGTACAGGACCTGATAGGGAAGGGACAGTAAAAGATGTTGAAATATTTAACAAGTAAATGATTCAAATTAAACTCAAAGGTGAAACTAAAGCAGTGATAATAAGAAATTTCAGGTTATGTTGAATAAAAGTCACAGGATTTTAATTAATTTATATTACATAAAATGTAGAACAATTATCCAATTCTTCTATATCAGGGCTGAAATAGTTCTCACTGCTGTCATATTTTCTCTCACCCCTAAGTGTGAGTTATGATTTATATTTGAATTAACTTCCTATTTTCTATAATTTTAATGTTTGAATCTAAAGAATTTAAACTTTAAGACTCAAGATATCTTCAGACTGAAGATTTGGGATGCACAAACAAACATATGTATATATAAAATAATGGAACAAAAGACTCAAAATTTTACATATTATTTGTATCTTGGAGGGTTGATAGTATCCTGGAGTGGCTGCTGGAACCTTCAAAGATATACAAGATGTTCTATTTTTCAAGTTTTCTGTGGGTAAGTGCGTGTTTGTATTTTTGTTAATATTTATACTTTATATATGTATAAGTTTTTCTTTGTAATTATGAACTTTCTTATAATGAAACAAAAATCTAAAATAGTCAGATATACATTTCAATTCCTATATTCTTGGCAAAACTTCTACTTACTATAAAATATCTTGAGAGAAAGAGAAGAGTATTTGATTTTGAGATTGCTTCAGTTCTTTCTTCTTAAATATTGGATGTAATATTATAATATAAAGTGAAAATAAAATCACTAATAAACATCTTACCCTGCGAGAAAATGTTCAGTTGTATCAATAGAAAAGAAATCCAACTGATATTAAGAGACAACAAAATAAATTCCTAAAGAAGGAGCATCTCCAGAAACAAGACACAGTGAAATATTAATTATGGCTTTCTAAAGAAGTAGTCAAAGAAATTTTGGTTTAAAAAATACATACCTGTATGTGTGTGTGTGTTGGCGCTGAGACAGCTTTTAAAAAGTGTGAGAATCTTTTTATTATAAACAAAAAACATTATAAATTGGAATTCAGTATGTTGTATAATTGTTGTGATATTTAAAATGACATTTTATAGTAGAATATTTGAAATATTAAGACAATAAAATACTTTTAATAGTTATATAATAGTGCATCTAATATTATATATGCACTTTTTATTCAGTCTTGTGAACAACATTATTTGACTTGTGTTTTTGCAATGTGCCAGTAATTTCTCTTGCTCTGGTGTAGTAGATAGAAACTGCTTACCAATATATGGCACTGTTATAAATGAATACCTGAAGATATTTGTTTGTTGTTTTTGGTCTTTTCTGTTATTTGTGGCATTTTATTACAAAATTCTAGAGGTACAATTTTTTTATAAATTAATTCATAATTATATATGCTCAAATATGTGTAATATAAGATTAATTCATTTATGAATGATACATATTTCATATATTTAATAAAAAGCATATTCTAAGCATGTAAAAGTGTTTTCTAAGTATGTAAAAATGTGTTCTAAAATGTGTATTACAGTGCTTGTATAGCTAGACAAGCAATCCATCTCACAAAATTCTAACTATAATTATCCTTAATTACGCATTTCTCATTTTATTGCCAACAGATAAAAAGCTCTATTCTCTTCTTCACCAATTTCTGTCTCATTTTTTTGAAGCAGTCAAATATTATCTCAATGAAATATAGCTTGAAAAATCACAACCGCTCTGAACTCTCCTATTTTAAGTACACTTACTAACTTTATGCTATAACCTAGATTCATTGTCTGGTAATGGAGTATGATACTAATTAAATGTCCAGATTGTCTATGGGCAAACAAAAATTTATCTCTAAGTTTTTGTATGATTATTTAGATTTTATTGAAGAGCCTATTTTTTATTTTAGATTATTTCAAAATAGTTATCATGAAAGTAGAGAACCATTATTTCTGGGTAATAGGGGGTAGAGGTGAACGCTAACTTTTGAAATGGTTTTAGCCAAAAGCCATTTACTATATATCTGGCACTATTAAAAGAGAACTGCAGCAGGAGAAAATTTAGCTAGTATTAATTTAATCTATTTTAGGGGAAGTAATCTGACAGACAAACTAAAAAGAAAAAATGGGTAAGATGTTTATCATAATGTTTATTCTTTTATTTAATAAAATTAAATTGCTAAGTACCAACTATACACTTGACATTTTTCTAAGAATGTGGGAAACATCTTTAAACATGATAGACAAAAAAAAAATCTGTTTTTATAGATCTTAAATTGTCTCTTGATATAATTATGGACTTTGGTAAGTATTTAAAATTATAATCCATTTTGCATTACTTCCCCTTTTTCCTTTAATTCACCATATTTTTGAACATTATTAAATAAATCCTGTTTTCCTTCACTTATTTGAAATGCATACTTTCCATATATATCCTCAGGTTAATTTCTAGACACTCAGTCTTTTCTCTTAAATTGGTTTCCATTGCTCTTCTAGTCTCAGACCAAATGGTTATCATAAGAATGCTAGTGGTGTTCTTCCCTAGAAGGAGCTGTTATATGACACCAAATCTAGGGTAGAATTCAACAAGTATCTTAATTCCTATAAGATAAAATAGATTACAGATGACAAAATAAGAAGCATGTATTTTACTATTATAGATTTTAGAAGAAGAGAGAATACATTGGGCAATAATGGTTAACAATTCTCATGAAGCATTTTTCCTTTACCTAAAATTGATTTGCTCTAATTGTCTTTGACTTCCAGCCAACTTTTCTTAGCCTCCTGCCTTTCCGTTCCAGACTTCAGGCTCCATTAACTTTTCATTCTTGGGACCCTTGTAGGCCTTCATTTTTTCATGGACTAAGATTTGTTTATTACTGCTCTGGTTTGTACAAAGTCAACAATTAATCTTGGCTAAGAATAGAAATTATCTTTGTACTGAAGAAAAATATACATTTTTGCTTCAGAAACAAAATAATCTACCCTATCTAGAAAAGGCAGAGTTGAATGGATGATAGTTGAGTAGTGGTAAAAGGAGCATGGGTTACAAATACCAAAACCTTATTATTGTTTATCTTAAATGCAACTGAAAAAATAAATTTTTTTCCCCTGATATAATATGCATTGTCTAGAGAGTACTTAATATGTATTGGGCATATTATGTTGCAGACATATTATTATCTCTATTTACCAGACAAAGATACTGAGTTCAGAGAGTTACAACAATTGTTCAGTCATATCATGAGTAAATAATAGAACTGACGTTTGATCCCATGTCTGATCCAAATCATTTGAACATTATGTTTTGTATAAAGTATGTTCTGGTATCTTAAAAATCAACTATGCACTTATTAACCTCTGGTGTATAGTTTTTCCTTCTATGTGCTTAATTGTTCTTGCAGAAAATCTTTAGCATCTGATGGATGTAATTTAATGAAATTGGGAAAAAATATATCTATATACACTTTAGGAATATATATATACACATTAGGAATATATATATCCTAATATACATATTTCTAGGAATATATATATATATTCCTAAATATGTGTGTATATATATGTGTGTACATATATATTCCTAAATACATATATATATTCCTAAAGTGTATATATGTATAATATGTATATATGTGTATATATATTATACATGTATAAAGTGTATGTATGTATATTTAGGAATATTTATATATATACCTAAAGCAACTACACCTTCATTTGCTACATTCATAGAATAGATATTTACCTGTGTTAGTAAGATTAATGTGTCAACATGTCTCTACTGTAGTACCCAGTGATTAAATTAAACTGCTGTAGTATGGATGTTGGTCCTCCAAACCTCATGTTGAAACTTGATCTCCAACATTAGAGTTGAGGCTTAATGGGAGGTATGTGGTTCATGAAGGTGGATCCCTCATGGATGGCTTAGATCTGTATTTGTGGTAATGAGTGAATTCTCACTCTGTTAGCTCCTGTGACAACTGGTTGTTAAAAAGAGTCTGGCACCTCCCCTCATCCTGCTTCCCCTCTTGCCATGTGATCTATTAGGTTGGTGCAAAAGTAATTGCGATTTTTGCGATATATATATATTTTTTTTTAATGGCCGTTACTTTCACACCAATCTATTGTATGCATGCTGGCTCCCCTTCCTCTTTCACCATGAGTGGAAATAGCTCTAGGCCCTCACTAGATGCAAATTCCAGTGTCATGCTTCTTGTACATTCTGCAGAACTGTACCTCAGATAACCCTCTCTTCTTTATAAATTACTCAGCCTCAGGAATGCATTTATAGCAACACAAATGGACTAAGATAAACAGTAATCTAGGTGTTGCTGTGAAGGTAATTTTAGATGTGGTTAACATGTGTTTTGTGTTATAGCAGTTGCCTTCGAGAAAAACTACTATCCTTGATAATGTGAATAGACTTCTTCCAAACATTTGAAGGTATAGACAGCAAAAATTGAGAAGAAGGTATAGGATGCTGCATATTTATAAAAATATTAATGTCTGTTACTGAAGGAATTATTGACCTATTTAGAGTTCAAATCCAGGGATTATGGTAGGATACTCTGAAGGCAATAACATATCCTGCTGACTGAAAGACAAAATTATTTAACTAATAATAAACACATTGACTGTGTTTGTAAGGAATGAAGATATATCTTGAAATGTATACTATTAAATATTTAATAGATGAGTGAGTTGAGCTGTCTCTCCAGGTTTTTGTTGAAATGAATTACTTTTGCAGTACATTTAATAAATGCAATTTGTTCTTATATGCTGGGCCAGTATTTGTAGATTTCAAATAGCCGTTATCAGTGGGTATCCTGTGCTACTTGTTTCAACATCATTTTACATGTAATTGGCTAAAACAGAAAATTTTAAAATAAAGGACCTAGGGGGTTGCATGTTGATGTTTTTCTCACTACCATTCCTGGTATACATAACATTATTCTAAAAGTGTGTCTGGTCTAATTCAGGCATAAGAGGGATATTGGGGATCTCTAATCAAAGCCATTGAAAATCAATCTTTATAAGTCTAAGTTACATGGTTATATTTTCACATATGTATTTCTATCATAAGATAATATAATGATGAATATCAGTTTATCAACGTTACTTGTAGACTGGTAGAGAGAATGTAATATACACAAATGTAACATTTATCTTCATTTAGTACATAATATCAAAACGTAGGCAAAGCACATGCTATTTAAAAAATATCAAAGTCAACAAATAATCCATGTCTCTCCTTAGAGAAAAAGAAAAATAAATTCCTCTTTGATATTTATCATGCTATTTTTTAAATCTTACTTTTATTTTAAGTTTAGGGGTACATGTGCAGGTTTGTTATATTGGTAAACTTGTGTTATGGAGGATTGTTGTAAACTTATAGCAGTCTAAGTTTATTCTAACCCCTTCCATCTCTCCCGTTACATTGGTAATTTAGTAACAGATTGGATTAGAGCAGGAATTCACAGTTAAGTTAAACCCCACATGTGATAAAATGAAAGTCACAGCTATTATGTAGGAAATGAAAGGACACTCCTTTCCCTAGAGTCTCAAGATTACTGGCATAAGGCTGTATTTATGCCTGCTGTGCTCTCTCTTACCTTCTCTCTCTTTTCAAATAGAATGCTGGACTGTTTGAATCATACTTCTACATGCATGGTCACTAAAATATTCAAGGGAAGAAAACGGTATGCTAGAATTTGCCAATAAAGCAGCATTTTTGCACTAATAATAAAATAACCAAATAAATTAATGGAATTTATAATTAAACTTTTCAGGCAAACATAAAGACATAATCCTTCATGTTATCTGATCTCCTTCTTCTGGGGTTGTGCCTGACTGTCACTTGACTAATTGAAATTCCACTGCATTACTGGCTGTTAATAGGCTATGGAGAAACCTGCCATTGTGTATTTGTATTAGACTAGCTGACATTACTTGAGTAAATACAAACATGACGAAAATTAGTTCTTTTGAAACACACCCCATTAACACCTAAAGGATTTAGGATAATAAAACTGTGAAGGACATTAATTTTATTTTTCTTCAGAACCTTTGTTTTCACAAAGTTCAAAGCCTGGTGATAATAGCTCTCTCTCTTTCTCTCTCTCTCTCTCTCTCTCTCACACACACACACACACACACACATTCACTTACTCATTTTGAAATTGACAATAAAAATTAACCATCAGAGAAAGAAATTTAAATAAAATTTTCAGAATTTGTCTTATCTTTTTTTACCGTTATTTTAATTTTTCAGTCTGCAAATAGTGTTTGATATAAATTTTACATTTTATATAGGGATCAAATAATTTTATGTGGAAAACTAGTCAATTAAAAAGTACTACATCCTGGGGAAATGGACTTTTTTAATGCTGGTAATAGAAGCTCTTAAAATATTTTTCTTATTAAAAAATGACAACACTGGCAACAATTGTCATCATAAACATGTTTTTCAAGATTCTTGAAATTATTCAAAAGTTTATAAGTTTATAATAATTCAGGAGGAGTTTAATCAAGAAAAAAATGACTGAATCTCAGTGATGTGGTTTGGTTGTGTCCCCACTCAAATCTTATCTTGAATTGTAGTTCCCATTATCCCCACGTGTCATGGGGGGAACCAGGTGGAGATAATTGAATTATGATGGCAGTTTCCCCCATCCTGTTATCATGATAGTGAGTGAGTTCTGATGAGATCTGATGGTTTTATAAGGGGTTTTCCCCTTTTCTGGGCACTTATTCTTCTTCCTGCTGCCATGTGAAGAAGGACATGTTTGCTTCCCCTTTGCCTTCTGCCATGATTGTAGGTTTCCTGAGGCCTCCCTAGCCCTGCAGAACTGTGAGTCAATTAAACCTCTTTCCTTTATAAATTACTCAGTCTCAGGTATGTGTTTATTAGCAGTGTGAGAATGGACTAATACACTCAGTAAGAAATAGGAACATTTGTCATTTTAATTTATCCTATTGACATATTTTCCTTTCAGTTCTATGGAAATTCAGAAAACCAAATGCATTGCAAGTAAGGTAACTGTGAAAGAAAGAAACCTAGCACACATCAGAAATGGCAAGATAGATTTAAATAGAAATATCATCATGGGACATGTATGGCAGTTTCTTAAATAGCTCCATTATCTGGATTTATTTTCACTTGATCTGACTCAGAAATAACTTTGCATTAATGCCTTTATCTCTAGAGCACTCATTGGAAACAACCAGCAGCAATGATTTAACAACACTGCTGACTGAGGTAGCAATACGAGTTGGGGCTAATAATAGTCTGACCAAAAGTCCTCAGAAGGACAACTGAGAAAGAGGTTTTCATAAATAATTTTTCAAAACTCTGACATATCCTGGAGATATAAAGAATATACATGGGTGCTGAGCTGTATGTATTTTAGGTAAGCCCTGAAAATGTCCTAAATTCTCATCTGTGGCTGATTCTGAGGGCCTATGCAAACAGAAAATGAAGCCTAAAGTTGCAAACTTCCTAATGTAGCATTGAAAGCATTCCCCAATGTATACAGACCCCTAGACAAAGACTGGCAAACCTACTGGTTAAAGTCACTTAAGGAAATTTCTGTCTGATCATTATCTGACCACTGAGATAAGCAAGCAGAAACTCCAGTGGCTGTGCTTGACAATGTATAAAGACTATAAATAACTGGTTCAGGGAAAACCCTAAATTAACAAACATCAACAACAACTACAATGACAACATCTCATAACAACCATGAACTCCCCCAAATTAGGAAAAAATCTGTTTCCCAGTGGTCTCACATTCTATTTTAAATGCTCAGGTTTTTGAAAAGAGAGATCCATAAAGAAATGAGAAAATATGGTCTATATACAAAAGAATGACAACAAAAACACTCAAAGAAAACTATGAGGAAGCTCAGATGTAAAACTTATTTCATAAATATTTAAAATAAATTATTATTAATGTGTTTAAATAACTAAAGGAAAACATATCTAGACAATTAAAATGTGAGGGTAATGTCTTATCAAAGAGAGAATACCAATAAAGATACACAATCTAAAATGTTAATATAGAAATTCTGGAATTGAAAAGTATAATAACTGAAATTAAAAACTCACTAGAAGAATTCTACAACAGATTTGATCTGGTAGAAAAAGAATCTGCTAACCTGAAGATAAATTGAGGTAATCCAGCTGAACACAATAAAAAATACAAAATGAATAATATCAGAGACCTAAAGGACAACATCAAGCATAATAAAATATATAAAATGGGAGTCCCAAAAGAAAGAGAGAAAGAAAGAAGAAAGTTGATTTGAAGAAATTATATCCAATTAAGTCTCAACTTTGGTGTATATAATTAATTTGTATATCTTTGAAATTTAAACTCCAAGTGAGATAAAGTCAGAGTTATACATCTAGTCACATTATACACTGTCAAAACTAAAGACAAAGAGATTATCTAGAAAAGTGAGAAAGAAAAATTACTCATTACAAATTAGTGATTTTCCATAAGATCAACTGCTGACTTTTTTTCAGAAATCATGGAAGTTAAAAGTAGTTGGATAGAGAAGCAAAGTGCTAAAGGAAACCATTGTCAACCAAGAATACTATCTCAAGTAAAACTGTCCTTTAAATATGAAGGTCAAATTAAGCTCTTTTCATATTAAAAAGAAGAGAAATTATCACTAGCAGAAATTTTTTACAATGAATAATAGAGTTCTTCAGGCTATATAAAAATAAGAACACTGGATTGTAACTCAAATTTACAGCAAAGGTGCGCTAGTAAAGGTAACTACATAAGTAGCTATTAAAAAGAGTATGAAGAAGTTTGTTTGCAATTTTTCTCTTCTACCCCTGATATAAAAGACAACTATGTAAAGCAATACACATAAAACTATGTTGATGGAATTATAATGTTTAAAGATATAATTTGTATCACAGTAATAGCACAAAAGGGGAGTAGAGCTATATTGGAGGACATTTATAATATGATGAAGACATATCATTCAAACAATAACCAAAAGAGAGCTGTCATAGCGAAATTAATATCAAACCTTACAAATATTATAGACTTTATGACCCAATTGTTAGTACAGGCAGAGAAGACAGAGAAGGAGATCTTATAATGATAATAGGGTCAAATCTTCAGGAAAACCTAATTATAAACATACATGCATCCAAATGGGGAAACATAATTTATTCAGGTCAGTAAGATATTAGTTGAAGTAAGATGAGTTATTCCCAGGCAAAGCAGTTACTTACTGGAGTAACAGACTACAGAGATTTCACTTTTCTTTTATCAAGACCATCAGAATTCAAAATAGCACTCCCTATTATTCTGAGTTCCTCAGTGCCAAACCCCACAGATGTATATAGCATGATAAAGAAATAAGCTGTCATTGTTTTACAGAGCTGTGATTTGGTGACTAGTTTCTTATCTCTAATACACAGGTTATGATTAGCAATGATGTGATTATAGATAGACAATGGGATTCAACTATAATTTTGATATTTAATTAAGTAGGGTTGAAAATGTAGAAATTTTAATTGTTTTTCCTCAATATTTTGTTTCATTAAACTATTTCATGGTGAAGTAACAAAATAAAATATAGATCAAGCCTTGAAAAAAAAAAGACTGAAGAGAGATCAATTGTGAATTAGCATTTCTGGTATATATTAAAACTTTATTCTATTTTTCCTTCTTCTCAATTTTTCTTATCCCTCATTTAATTCATTCCTCTCTCCTCACACCATCTCCTGGAATCAAGAGAATTCAAGGTAAGTGTTGTTCTACATCATGATGTGACATATTCTGTCTGCAGAACTTCGTTCAGTCCAAAATTAAGTGTTAGTAGACTACTGAATTAGAGCTTATACGATTTCAGAACACATCCAGTAAGAACCCCTTACCAGGTAGGTGATAACAATAATAATTATTATTATTCACAAAACATGTTTAACTAAAAGAAAGTTTAACAGATACAATCGAAGTAAACCTCAGAGTGATCCTCAGTGTAAAGCAGGTTCACCATGCAATGGTTCTCACTCGTCTCAGTCTGTTGAGACATAACATACTCACATGCAACAAGTTATATGAAGCAGGTTTATTACTTACAGATAGGAAAAGGGAAAAAGAAGCCTAGGCTCAATTGTGAACCAGTACTCCAATAATTAAGAAAACTAAGACCAGGGCAAATGAAGTTTCAACTGTGCAGGCTCACTTGCATCACAGCTGAGAACCCTGGTTATATACATCAGGAGCATGGTGAGTCCTTGGAAAAAGCTTTGCAGGACACTCTGTTTCCAGGGGGAAGGAGAAACAACTCCAGCATGTTTCAAGCAGTTCTTCCTTATCTCTGAATATTGAATTCCTAGCACATTCTACAGTTTTTCTTGAGACCTACAAGCAAGGAAATGGGGAGAACTGAGTTAGATCAGGGCAACCTGGAGGATTGTCCTGTATTCAAGAGGTTTTAGTCCATCTCTGAATAACATTATGTAACTTCCTTCTCATGAGTGGAAGTAAAACAATTTTAAAAGGTCTTTAATAAGTAACAAAAGCAGAGAAACATTTGTAGATAATACAAATACATTTCAGAAAATGAACAGATTTTAAAACAAACAAAAAATATATCCCTTCATTCTGTGGGATGCAGTTGAAAGAAGGTTATTTGCTAGAACTGGATTCAGAATTCCTCAACTTACTGAAAAAGTGGTATAGTATTGTATCTGAACTTAATATACAATAATGTTGGTTCCCTATGGTAAATTAACAATGTTATAGTGACAGTGTTAGTATAGTAATCATATTTATGGAGAAAAGGTAGAGGTAGTAATATTAATGAGTCATATGTATTATACTATCAGTGGAGAAATTTCTTTAAAAATCAGCACATTTTCTCCAATATGCACAATTGCTTAGAAATTAGGTATAATAGCATGGAAATTTTTATCATAGGAAATTTTGTCATTGTGCAGTTAAGTCAGTAAACTTTGAGATTGTACTGACCTGTGCTCTCATCCTATCCATCATTTAATTGCTGTAAAACGTTAGGCAGCTGTCTTCTCATACTCTCACGGGGAAGAGAATAATTCATTTAGGGGATTAAATGGATTATATCAAGTGGTTATTACAGAAGTTGGCACATAGTTAATTCTCAGAAAATGACATCATTATTATCACTAGTCCTTATTCTTAACTGACTTTGTAATTTAGATATTTAGATATTATTATCCTTACTTTATTGAGGCTTTAATAAGTTAATTATCTTGTCTAATTTCATATTAATAAAAGCAGAAAATATCAGAGTTGCCAAATTCTTCCATGTCCTTCAAAAACCATATTATTAATTTCCAATTTGGATTTGTATCTAAAATTGTTAATAGTAGTTTCTGAGTAAGGCAAGCAAATTCAAATAATATAAATAAAAAAATAAGTACCATTTTCTGGAAAAATCTGTATCCATATTTTCCCCAAACTTGATTGAAAATATCTACACAGTTGATTGTTGAACAGCATGACATTTAAGGGTGTTAGCGCCCCATGACTTAGAAAGTTTGTATATAACTTTTGACTATCCCCAGAATAACTATGAATAGCCTGCAGTTTTCTGGAAGGCTTACCAATAACATAAATCATTGATTAATATATATTGTATATATTACATGTATATGTAATATAGTCTTTCAAGAAAATAGAGGCAAGAAAATTAAACAGAAAACATATTTACTATTTATTAAGTAGAAGTAGATCATTATAAAGTTCTTCATCCTTATCCTTATCATCTTTGCTTTGAGTGGGCTGAGAAGGAGGAAGAGGAGGGGTTGGTTTTCTTGTCTCGGGGGTGGCATAGGTGGAAGAAAATTTGTGTGTAAGTGATATATGCAATTTACATCCACGTTATTCAAGGGCCAACTGTACTTTTTATTTATAAACACATTAATACTCAATTTCATCAGTTCTCAACAATCAACTATCTTGTTTTAAATTTACAGCTTAATTCTCTGGATACCTGAAAAAAGAAGACACAGAAAGCTTCAAATCTAATAATGTCTAGTACAAATTAAGTCTTGTGTAAATGTTTAAATGGACCAGTGCGGTTTTTTGTGTTACGTGTTTCAGCTAATTTATTTTTTTAAATCACAGTATATATTTGTCTGTCTACTAAGAGTAGATAAGTGTATGAGACTCTGGGCATACAAAGATTCCATTCTTACCTGGAAGAGTTTACCTTCCAAAGGCATGGCGGGTGTGGCAGATTCCCAACCAAAACTCACAAAAGAACTCAACAGCCCAGAGAGAGAGGTAAACAGTGTGCTCCACTTCCTTAAGGAAGTGAATGTCTAAAGAAGTGCTATAGATGTTTTATTTATAAAAACATGAAGATAAATAAAACGTTTTCAGAGAAAGGCAAAAGAATCAAATAGCGTGAACTAAATACTGAATATATAGAACAATGGTGAAAACGTATGCAACATATATTCTTAGATCTATCACGTGGAGAGTATCATGAGTAAAAGATTTTAAGCTTGAGAGTTACATGTTTATATTTATATTAAAAAAAATCACTTTGGCAAAAGTCTACAGGATAATAAACCTGGATATATCCTTCCAGACATGCATGTAACCATTCATTCATTAATTTACCCTTTCATATATGTATGCAAAGCATATACTTTTAATACCTTTCATGTGTAGATCAGTGTAAAACGTGATGAAAATACAATAGAAAAACAAAGTAAGCATTAATTCTTTCCCTGTAGACACTTCTTTTTTTCTCTTTCCCTTCCTTTCTTTCTCTCACTCAGCTTGAGAAATGTCAGGGACTGATAGTAAGCAAACAGATAATAAACAAAATAATCTAATAGATGAATATAGTGAATTGTAGAAAAAATATGATGGTTTGCATTAGATATGTAGGAGTAGCATTGGAGAATCATGGATATATTGGTTAAGTACTTTGGAGACAGAGTTTTTGTGGAACATGGAGACAGACTGGAAGTAAGAAGCCAGACATAATCAACTACATATTGTATAATTCAGTTCATATAAAATGTCTAGAATAGAAAAACTGTAGAGACAGAAAGGAGATTAGTGATTTTCAGTGGCTGTGGGAAGGGGGAAATAGAGTTTGACTGCTAATGGATATGGGATTTTGGGAAGAATTCATAACATGTTCAAAACTTAGATGATGATTATGAATACTCAACTCTGATTATATGAAAAACCATGGCATTGTACACTTTCAAAAGGTGAATTTTATGATATGTTAATTGTATCTCCATAAAACTGTTATACAATGTAGAAATCTTAAATAGTTTTAATATTTGAATGCAACATTTTAAGAACAGTGTAGTCATTTTATGTGTCTTGATTTTTCAGCAATGTCACCAAATGGTTTTTAGGGAAAATCTATGTGGCTTTAATATAGTTCTACTATAAGTGTTCTTTTTGTTATTTTTTTTCCAAACAGATTCCTTTAAGAGAACTTACAGCCTTCTGAAATGTGTTCTTATAGACGTATGTTTTTTGTTTTAAGAAGACTGTAAATACATAAATCTTCAAAGCTGAGTTTGCAACTGGATAATGGTAAAACCTGCACTATTTTTTTTATTACCATGCAAATATCTTAACCAATCTATTGTGCTCTACTTAGTGGTATTTTAGGCATGATGTAAAGCGATACCTACCCAGAACTTAGTTTAGCAAAGCTCTGAGGAGTCCTTTAAAGTACTATATTCCCTGCGAACAAGTGTTTTATTAGACGATTTATGCTAATAATACTAAGTTTTGAGTTTTGTTCGAGTTTTCTTCCAAAAGTGAGGGAGAGATTTATAACTTCTACTAGACTCAAAAAGCTATTTTCAAAGCAAGTGATATTTTTGCTTGTAAGCTTCAGTAACATTAAAGAAAGAGGAATTTTAAATGCTGAGGAAAAGAAAAGTTCAGCAAGAAATAATAATAAAAGACTAGCCATATGAAAGCATTGTAAGGAAATCCAAAGGGATGTAATTATTACCAACATCATGGTGGTAAAGTCAATGAAGCCATGAAATCACAAGTCATTAGCAAACAAACAAACAAACAAAACCTTATTATTTGCATCAGTTTTTCTTTGTGTGTTTTTCACTTGAAAAGCTAAAAAGGAAATATTAATTGACCTATTTCACAGGTGCCTATTTTGCATTTACATAATATCTATACCCTTAATTTTCCATAAAGAAAGTAGTCAAAAAATTTACTTAAAGTGCATAAAATCTTTATTTATTTTATGTTGTGTAGTATGCTATTTTAAATGCAGAGAATGCAACTATTTTCTTTTTGCTAAAAACAGCTGAAATTTAAGATTTAAAAAAATTGTAGTCAAATCATATAGCTATTTTGTGTTTGAAAAAGGGAAACAGGAATGTAAATACAGAATATTCACATAATTTTAAATGAACCCAAGCATTAGAAACTACACATGAAATGATGCGATGGATGCAATGGTAGTTTTCTATGATTGGGTAACATGTAGTAAATTCTGAAGGGAAAAAGAGCAAAACATGAAGGTCTTACATTTGTCCCAGCTTACCGCCTGAGGTACTTTCCCAGTTCTTGAGAAAAAAGAATGGAGAAAGATGAACTGAGACTCGAAGACCTGCAAAAGACTTCAAGCGCACCAACATATGTGCAATGGAAACCAAAAAGGAGAAGAGAGAAAAATAGGTGGGGCAAAATATTTATTTAAATGACTAAAATGTTCCAAAATCTGATGAAAATTATCAGCCTATGCATGCAATAACTCAACTTTATATATTTTATAATAATCAGAGTTCATTTAGCATTACTCTGCAGTGGATTGTTGGGTAGTCTTTATTTTTTGATATTTGATTGCTGACAGGCTTTGAGCCTCATCTTTCCTTCTTCCCCTTCTGTCTCACCTCTGGGTAAGCTCCTAAGAAAGCCTAGGTGCTGCCACCTTTGTTGCCAGCCAGCAGGAGATTTAAGCCCCGTAAATCCCTCCCTACATCCAGGAATCCTTCCACCTCATACCCACAGTAAAAGCCCGAGCCAGTATCCTTTCTTTGTTCTCACAAGACATTTTTTATCACATTGGGAGGACTGAATAGTTTTTCTCAGAAAGCTTCAATTATATATGTAATAAACCTTTACATAACCTCTTGGACTGTGTGTGTCATAGCATCAGTCTTCACATGCAAAGTAAATTTGGGGCAGGATTCCAAAATGCCTTTACAGAGTAGTCATAACCACTATGATATTTTAATATATATAATCAGTATTCTCTACCTGTGGATTCCATATACATGGATTCAACCAATTGCAGACTGAAAATACAGTATTTGTGGGATGTGGAGCCCTAATGACCTCATCTAAACCTAATTACTAACAGCAAAAGGGAAAATACCTCTGCTATGAACTGAACTGTGTTCCCTCAAAATTTTTATTTTGAAACCCTAACCCTCACATTGATGGTATTTAAGGTAGAACCTTTGAAAGATAATTAGGTTTAGATGAGGTCATTAGGGCAGAGTATTCATGGTGGGATTAGCACTTTCATAAGAAGAGACACCAGAGAGTTTCATGTCTCTCTCCTTGTGCCATATGAGCTCTCAGCAAGAAGTCAACCATCTACAAGCCAGGAAGACACCCAATACGAGAACCCAACCATGCTGGCACCCTGATCTTGGACTTACAGCTTCCAGAACTTTGAGAAAATACATTTCTATTGTTTAAGCCACTCACTCTAGGGTATTTTGTTAAGGAAGCTTGAACTGACTAAGACAACCTCCTATTTTATTTTCCCCTCTATGTATTTTTTCCCCCTTTACAAGCTACAAAGGAAATTTAATGACTTTTGAGTTACAGACTTTCAGGTATAAATCACACAATGACACCACAGAATTTATGTAGTAAAAATACATCTGACATGCCTGAATAGAGAAAACATTGTCTTGTGTTATTGGAAATATGTCCTGTGTCATTGTCACTAACATGACATCTTACACACTGGCAAAATGAATGCCAAGTCTACTGTTTCTTTCCTCACATAATTGACAAATTTAATTCTCAGAAATAAATTTACAAATCTTCACCTTGTCATCTATTATCTATCTCATTTATCTCTCTCTCACACACACACACACAATCGGCATGTCTGTCTATCTTTAAGATTCTTCCTTGGTAAGGTATTATCAAATATAGAGAGACAATACAAAAGATACTTGGCAGATACAAATTATATATATATATTTTCTAGAACTCAAATAACTCTCATTGGAAATGTAATAAATTTTAATAATAAATATAAAAGTAGCCTGGGACTAAAAGAGCAGATCACATTATACAATTTGTTTTATTTCAGATTTCTTAAATGTAATACTTAGTGCATGAAGATAGTAGTATAATTTTTAAGAATTCTGAGTAATAAAAATGTTTTATACTCATTTTCGTTCATGTAAATGTCCAATGGTACCTTATCTCAAACATAGAGTATTTCAGTAAATATTTGGTAAATGTTGCATATATTAACTTTAAAGTAATAATACCAGTAGAAAACAACAATCAACATTTTGGCATCAAAATCCATCCAAGAAATGTATGGTGAAGCTGTGTTAAAATAAATGGTGAGGACTTGCAAATATATTTATATTTCTCAAAACTGATCAAATTATACACTCTAATCATATGGTTTATTTTCCTTTAGACTTCACAAAGACTGTAAAAATAAGGTAAGTTTAAACATTACATCATTATATAAAATTGAAGCTCTTGGTATCCTATCGTCTCACAATGTCTATTTTTATGCTGTTTTTTATTGACAAGTTTATAATATTTAAATTTGTATTTTACATTTCATTCCGTGGTGTAATGAGTACATTTATGGTTCTAGATTTTTATGTTCTAAGAAACTTTTGCATACCCACAGATGACAAATATTTTATGACTTTTTTCTAGAATTTTAAAGTTTTGGGTTCAGTAATTCACCTTGATGTTTTTAAAAAATGTAGGCTGCGTTGTCACTTTTTAAAGTTTTTGTACTTTTATACTCAGTTAATACAACATTATTTTTTGAAAAAACATTTCAGTGGAATGGCTTTGCTACCTTTGTCAATAGTGAATTGAGTATATATTTATGTATGTGAGTCTATTTCTGTACTCTTTTTGGTTCCATTGATCTATATGTACATATTTTCTTCAATACCAAATGGTCTTGATTTTTGCAGCTTCATAGTAGGTCTTTAAATAGGAGAGATTAAGATTTGCAATCTTCTTTTTCATTTAAAAAACTGTTTCAGTTAAATGTATTAAGCTTTTCAATTACAACAGAAAAATCCTGCTGGAATTTTGATCCTTCCACAATCAAATACATTACAACTATATATCAATTTTGGGAAAATTGCTCTTATCAATATTGAGTCCTCTAATTCACACGTTTAGCATTCATTCATCATCTATTATCTTTAAGTTTTGAAGCAACATTCTTAATTTTCAAGGTAAAGTGTTTAGATTTCTTCTTTTTTTTATTAAATACTTTTATGTTTTGGGGGTACTATAAGTGCAATTATATTTTTGAATTTCATTTTCCAAATGCGTGAAGCTAATTTGTAAAAACTCAGTTTATTTTTTTCTACACTAACGATGTAACATGCTAAATTCATTTATGCATTCTGTGAGTTATTTTTTGGTTTTTCTATGCAAGCAATCATATCACTCGCAAATAGAAGCAGCATTTCTTCTCTTTTTCTGATATTTGTGACTTTTCTCTTTTTTTACTTGCATTATTGTAATGGCCAGGACTTCCAATATTGAACAGAAGTGGTAAAAGCAATCATCCTTTACTGGTTTCTTGTCTCAAGGGGAACATTTATTGTTTGACATTTAAGTATGATTTTAGCTGTAGGTTTTTCCTAGATGCCCTTCATTATTTTCAGGATGTTCCCAATAATTTATATTTTGCTGCAACATTTTATTAAAAATTTCATTAAATGCTTTCTCTGCTCCTACTGAAGTGATTACATTATTTTATTTTTAATTGTTAATAAGGAAATTACAATAATTTATTTTCAAAATTTTAGCCACTTTTGCATTCCTGACATAAAATTTATTTCATCCTCAGGTTTTATCATTTTTATATATTGTTCTGTTTATGTGCTATCATTCTATTTAGCATTTTTTCATCTACATGCATGACTGATAATGGTCTATTTGTGCTTTTCTTTTTTCCATAACATCGTCAGGCTTTGTTTGGTGGTGTTCAGTTTATTCTGAACTCATAACACAAGCATACAGTTTGATTCATTGTATTTTGTGAAATAATTATGTAAGATGGTATTATTTAATCATTCAATGTTTGATAAAATTTACAAGTAAAATCATTTTTGTTTGTAGCTTTGATTTCTGTTTTGTAATAAGAAATTCAGTTTCTTCAACAGATATAGAGTTATATAGGTGTTTTTGTACTTCTTGTATAAATTTTGATAATTTATATTTCAGAAGAAATTGATTCATTTCAAAGTTTTTAGCTTTTACCATCAAAAATTAACAGTTTACTTCACGTTTTATTTAATATTTTTATAGTACATGGTCATAACTTAACTTTTTTTCTGACATTGACAACTTCTCTTCTTTCTCTTTTTTACTTGATTAACCTAGGGATTGATCTTTCCCATACACAGACAAAAAGCAGCTTTGGCCTATAAGTTCCTCTATTGTCTATTTTTTGTTGTTTTGTATTATTATCTGGTCTTACCTTTAGTACTCCTTCTATTTACTTTGGATTTATTATACTTTGTCATTCCCTTCCATAAGATACTCATTCTCCTTCTCTTCCTTTTCTTCCTTCTCTTTCTTCTGCCGCTGCTTCATTTTGAATGTAAGTATTTAAAGACAAAACGTGTCTCTGAGCACTGTTCTAGCTTTAGCATTTTATAAGATGTATTTTTATTTTTATTAACTTGAAAATGTTTTTCTGTTTTCTATGATTTGTTAGTACATTGATATTTCCTATTATTGGCTTCTAATTACATATGGTTAGATAACACATTTGTTTTATAGCCTAGTATATGATTCATTTTGTTGAATGAGCTATATGAGCTAGAAAATAGTATATACTTTGTAAGTGAGATGCATTGTTTTGTAAGTGACAAGTATAGCACAATGGTTTATACTTTGTTCAAATATTTTAGGTCTTAATTGATTCTTTATGTCTATTTTTTTTCTCAGTTGCTTATGGGGAGAGTGTAAAAAGATCTTACTATGGTTTTGAAATTGTCGATCTTTTCATTCAGTTGTCAGTTTTTTCTTTATGTATTGCGCATCCAGGATATTAGACCCAGCATTTATAATTGTTTTATTTAACTGATAAATTATTCCTTTCAATATTATATAATACCTTTCTTTGTCTTTAGTTATGCACTTTTTCTATAAATCAGTTTTAACTGATCTTAATACAACTCCTGTTTTCTTATTCAATGATTGTTTAGTAAACATTTTCAACTATTTTACTTTCAACGTATCTTTGTTTTAATGTAAATCTCCTAAAGGCTGAGCCTAGTTGTCTCTCTTTTCTATTATCTCTATGAATTTCTACCCTGAAATTAAAGTGTTTAGAACATTAATGTTTACTATGTTTATTTGTATATAGTTGGATTTAGGTCAACATGTTTTTACTGTTTGTTCCCCTATCTTTTGTTTCTCCTATCTTCCTTTTTTTTGTTTCAAATTTTTTGAATTCTTTAAGTATTACACTTTTCTTGTACTTAATTTTAGGCTATACATCTTTTTAAAACAGGTTTGCTAAAGATTAAAAGATATATAAATAGATATCCATAAACATAGAGTTAATATTATACAAAATTTGTTTAAATGTAGAACCTTGCACCAAATACTTTTTATCATCTCCACTGTTTGCTATAGTTTAGATTTCATTTGGGTCAGCTAAACATTTTGTATATTTATTTATTTATATTTATCATTATTATTTTGAGATGGAGTCTCACTCTGTCACTCGTGCAGTGGCGCAATCTTGGCTCACTGCAACCTCTGTCTCCCAGGTTCACGCGATTCTCCTACCTCAGCCTCCCGAGTCACTGGCATTGTAGTCATGAGCCACTACACCCCGGCTAATTTTTTTTTTTAATTGTGTTTTAAGTAGAGATGGGGTTTCACCGTGTTGGCCAGGCTGGTCTCGAACTCCTGACCTCAAGTGATCTGCCCACCTCAGTCTCCCAAAGTGCTAGGATTACAGCTGTGAGCCTCTGTGCCCAGCCCATATTGTATGTTTATATATTGTTTATGTATCTTTACTGTACACATATCTTAGTTTCTCTCCATCGGAAAAGATCTTTATTTTTCTTTCCTTCTTACAGGATATTTTCATGTTTGCAGAATTCTGAGTTGACAGTTTTTTGTTTTTTGTTTTCTAAATTTCAGCAGCTTAAGATTTTTTCGCTGTTTCAGGCCTACATGCTTTCCAATGAGAAAGCTCCAGGAAATCAAACCATTGTGCTTGTTGTAATGCTTCCATTTCTCTCGCTACTAGCAAGATTTTCTTTTATCTTTTGTTTTAAGTATCTTGACTACAATGTTTTCAGGCATATTTTTACTGCTTGGAATTTGCTCATTATTTCAATGTGTTAATTAATGTAGTACCAAATTTCTGATATTTTGCATTATTTTTTCCTCAAATATGTTTTCTGACTCCCTCTCTTTTTCTCTTTCTCAAGTATATGCATAATGGATTTCAAAATATTACCTCACCTGTCCATAAAACTTTTTATTTGGTTTTTCTATTTTTTCTCTCTTTTGTTCAGATGAAATAATTTCTATGTATCTAATTATGTTCCAAGTCACTGACTATTTTTCTCTATTATCTTCATTCTGCTATGAGTAATATTTTAAATTTCAGATTTTGGATTTTTCAATTCCAAAACTTCAATTTTTTATTTAGCTTTTCTAGAAAATTTTAGCTTTTCATTCATTTTAAGTACATTTTTCTTTACCTTCTGGAAAATAGTGGTGATAGCTGCTTTAAAGTGTTTCTGATAATTACAAATATTGAGTGATATTGATGTTGGCATCTATACATTGCTTTTTCCTAAGATAGTTGTTCACATTTTCCTGTTTCTTTTTATATGTCATATTGCACATTTTATTTTGGCCCTTATGAATGCCATGTTGTATAGACTTGGTCCTGTTATAATGTTCTAGATGTATTGGTGATACTTCCAATTTTCATAGGCATTTAGTCTAGGTAGTTTCACACCATATGTTTTGCCTTCTGTAGGTGGTGATTTAAGTATCATTTTAGTTCTCAAATCCTTCGTTGTTATTTCGTGTCTCTTCTGCACATGCATAATTTAGGGATTAGGCTGAGACTCGTGCATTTTGTTCACATAGAATTTAAAGCATTTCCTTTCTAATTTGTTTATGTCCCATGAATGTATAACTTCAAGGGTTAGGTTGAACTTATGCCTTTGATTTGAGTCTAAATACATTCCTTAGTCTTTTCATGTTGGTTTGGGTCTTTTTATGGTGTCTCTGTGAGGCTGATTTGATTTGAGGCTTAATTAACCTCAAGTACATGAGTTTCTGTCCAGTGCACTTTTTAACCACATTTATTTCACATGAAGAAATAATTTCTTAGATGTATTAGATACTCTTTTAAAAAGTTTGAATCTTCTACAAATTTTAATTTATTATTTATATTAATAATTGAACTTAATTCTAATATCTAGGTTCAACTATATCATGGTGTCAAGAAAATATAATCAGTAAAGAAATTGTAAAAAGAAAAAATCTTACATTAATCTGTAGATATTGTGCTTTTCCTAAGTGACATTTTGGAGAACAGGGCTTATTTAATGTGAGTTACTTTCATTATTCAAAAGCGATTTTCCTATAAAACATCTATAGAAAAATAAGAAAGTAGCAACATTTCTCCCAAGCCTTTATCTCAAATACATCATAGAGATAGAAACAGGTAGCTACAACATGGTTTGACGTATGGCATATTTAATGAAGTTTTTCACAGTACAAGGAAAAAGCTAATTGGTCAGTTTGACAGTTTTGTATTCATTCACTGATTTGAATTGTCAAAATATTTTCTTCATAGATAGGCTTTTGAATATTTGGAACAAAACATAAAAAAAGTTAGAGAATAAAGGTTTATGGGACTACATATCTTTTAATTTAAATTGTGGTAAGAAAGCACATAACATAAAATTTACCATCTTAACCACTATTAAGTATAGCATGATCTTTAAGAGGTATTTGCATAACCATGATCACGGCAACATTATTCACCATAGTCAAGAGGTGTAAGCAGCCCAAATGTCCATTCAGGAATGGATGAACAAACACAATGGAGCATATACATATGTTGCAATATGATTCAGCCTTAAAAGAAAATGAAATCTTATAACATGATACAAAATGGATGAACTTTGAGAACATCATAAGTGAAATGTCAGTTTTAAAAAGACAGATACTTTATCTCTTTTTTAAAAATAGTAAATTTAACACTAGTATTTAAATTAAAAATAAACATCACATTATTCTTTGAGTGCTTCCCATATGGCTGGAATTATTTTATAAATTAAAAAATATATGTAAACATTAGCATAAAAAGGACCTGGGGTGTCAGATATGCATGTCTCCCATTTTATTTTTTTATTTTTAGTAATTATGGGGATAGAATAGTCGTACATATTTATGGGGTATACATGATATTTTGATACAAGCATACAATGTGGTCAACTCAAGGTAATTGGGATATCCATTATCTGAAGTATTTATCATTTCTTTGTGTTAGGAACATTCTAATTTTGCTCTTTTAGTTATTTTGACTTTACTGTATATTATTAGCTATAGCAACCCTACTTTGTTACCCCACGCTAACTTTTCTTCCTTTTATCTAACTGTATTTTGTACCTGTCAACCATTTCTCTATATTCCTGCCATCCCTGCTACCTTTTCCAGCCTCTGGTAACCATCATTCTACTCTCTATCTCCATGAGTTCAATTTTTTTCAGCTCCCACATATGAGTGAGAACATTCAATATTTGTCTTGGTATGCCTGGCTTATTTCACTTACCACAGTGTTCTCCAGTTGTATTCATATTGCTGCAAATGACAGGATTTGATTCTTTTACAGTTGCACAATAGTCCATGTTGTAGATTGACAATATTTTCTTCATATATTCATCCATTAATGGGCATTACCTTTGATTCCATATACTGGCTACTATGAATAGTGCTTCAGTAAACATGGGACTACACACATATGTCTTTGATATACTTATTTCCTGTGTGTGTGTCTGTATATGTGTGTGTGTGCACACACGTGTGTGTGCGCATGTGTATGTGCCCGGAAGTGGAATTGTTGGATCATAAGGTAGTTCTATTTTTAGTGTTTTGAAAAACCTCTATACTATTCTCCACATTAGCTGTACTAATTTACACTCCCGCTAACAGTGCCCAAAGGTTTCCCTTTCTCCACATCCTCACTATTATTGCCTGTCTTTTGATACAAGATATTTTAATGGGAGTGAGATGATGTTTCATTATGCTTCTAATTGACATTTCTCTGATGGTGACTGATCTTGAGCATTTTTCATGTACTCATTAACCATTTGTATATCTTCTTTGGATAAATTTCTATGTAGGCCTTTTGCTCATTTTAAAATCAGGTTATTTGTTTTTTTTCCTATAGAGTTTTTTGTGTTCTTTATATATTTTGGTTGTTAATTCCTTGTCAGATGGGTGGTTTGAAGATATTTTCTCCCATTCTATGGGGGTGTCTCTTCACTTTGTTGATTGTTTGCAGGGCAGAAGCTTTTTAGTTTGATGTGATCCAATTTGTCCATTTTTCTTTTGTTGTCTTTGTTTTTGAGGTTTTATTCAAGAAATCTCTGCTGAAAGCAATGTTCTAGAGTGTTTCCCCAATGTTTTCTTCTACTGGTTTTGTAGTTTGGGGTCTTAGGTTTAAAGTCTTTAATCCATTTTGATGGATACTTTTGCATGTGGATATCCAGTTTTTCCAGCACTTTTTATTGAAGAGACTGTTCTTTATTCAATGTATGTTCTTGGCACCTTTGTCAGAAAAGAGTTAATGCAAATGAGTGTTGATTTATTTCTGAGTTCCATATTGTGTTCCATTGGTGTATGTGTCTGTTTTTATGCCAGAACCATACTCTTTTATTACTATAGTTTGTAATACAATATTGTCAAGTAATATAATTCCCCTAGATGTTTCAGTTTAGTTTTGTTTTCATTTTTGTTGGTGGTGAGGACTGCTTTGGCTATTTGGGGCCTTTTGTGGTTGCATACAAATTTGGGAATTTTTCAATCTTGTGCTAGAACTCCTCCTAGCCAGAGCCATTAGACAAGAGAAGGACATAAAGAGCATTTGAATTGGGAAGGAAGAAGTCAAATTATTCTTGTGTACAAATGATATTATCTTATAAAATTATTAGAGTGGATAAATTCAGTAAAATTATAGAATACAAAATCAACACACAAAAATAAGTTGCATTTTTATATTCCAACAATGAACAACCTGAAAAAGAAACCAAAAAACTAACATCATTTATAATAGCTACAAATGAAATAAAATATCTAAGAATCAACTTAACCAAAAAAAGAACAATATTTACAATAAATCATATAAAACATTGATGAAAGAAATGGAAGAGGATGAACAAAAAATGAAAAGATATTCCATGTTCATGAATTAGAAAAATCAATATTGTTAAAATTTCCATTCCTCTCAAAGCAATCTAGATTCAATACAATTTATATTAAGATAACAACAAAATTTTTCACAGAAGTTTAATGTCCCACATTTTACACATTGGAGGCTTTAGGTTCAAGAGCATAGTATTTTGTCTAAGGTTATATATGTAAGGATCACTTATTAAAAACTTACAATGAGAGAGAATATTTATTATATGCTTTATTTGCTAGATATTATTTAATGCTTACAACCAATTAATAATTTAGTTTTTCTTCCTTCGTTTTATATCTGAGAAAATTGTGATTTCAAAGATGTTGAATAACTTCCCTAAAATCAGAGACAGTGGAAAACAACAACAATAACGGCAACAAGAAAACAAACATTTGTTTTACTCAAAGCCCATGCTGTGAAGCCAGTAGATTACATGGCCTCTTCAGCTTGTATTTACAGTCCCCTTACTTTGCATTATATCAGCATTTAAAAATACCTGAATTTTATATAACTAGTATATCACTAAAATGATTGAATTTGAATGTATTATTTTCTCAAATAGCTACTTCAGCACCAGCACCACGCCCTATTTTATTTCAGTAGATAATTTAAAAATTGTGTTCTTTCAAATTATAGTATGCTGGCATTTTTGCCTTTCTATGTAGCAAAGGTATAAAATAATGAAATACAAATTAAAACACAGCATATTTCCTTAATCTATTCGAGAAAGCAGGATTAACACCAAATTCATAAAAATAACCTAAATTTTGATATGGTTTGACTGTGTTTCCAACCAAATCTCATCTTGAATTGCAGTTCCTATAATCCTCATCTGTCATGGGAGGGATCCTGTGGGAGACAATTTAATCATGGGGGTGGTTACTCTCACGCTGTTCTTGTGATAGTGAGTTCTCACAAGATCTGATAGTTTTATAAAAGGCTTCTCTCACTTTGCTTGATACTTTTCTCTCCTGCTGCCATGTGTAGAAGGACATGTTTGCTTCCCCTTCTGCCATCATTGTAAGCTTTCTGAGACCTTCCCAGCCTTGCAGAACTGTGAGACAGTTACATTTCTTTCCTGTATAAATTATTCAGTCTCAGGTATTTCTTCACAGCAGTGTGAGAATGTACTAATAAACAGTTACAAATAACTTTTTTAATTGCCAAGAGTAAGTTGATTATCTTCATCTACCCCCTCTCCCTTTCACACAAAAAGTCATCAGTAAAATGTTTCTCTGTTTCATGTTGGTGCTTTTGTTTTATTATTGTTGGAAAATTTTGAATTTAGAGAACACTTTTTATGCTAGGAATTATAAACACATATGATTATATAAAGTACATGATAGAATCAGAAACACCAGGCTAAGCACACAATGTATGCAGGCAAAAATTAAGTAGAGTTTAATTTTCCATAGCACTTTTGACTTTGCTACTTAATTATGTAGCAAACTTAGACTAGAGATCAGCATAAAAATCATAAGACACATTTTATGTAAGAAGAGATCTTTGCTGAGAGTAAAAGGCAATCATTGATGGGATTTTCTAAAATTAATACTGGCTAACACTGATTTTAGTTGTTGTCATTTGGAATTTTTCTGCATATTTGCTTTTTACTTTTATACATTTTATTATTATTATTGTTATTATTATTATTATTATCTTGTAGAATTGGATTCTTACTATGCTGCTTATGCTTGTCTGACACTCCTGGCTTCAACAGATCTTCCCACCTTGGCCTTCCAAAGCTCTGGGATTCCAAAAGTGAGCTACAATGCCTAGTTTTTTAAAAAATTTTTTAAAGGAGTTTCATATAGACATCCTTAATTGCAAAATCTCAAAGAGTGATAAATAGATAAAATATAATGAGTGTCCATAGAATAAACATTTCTGCTCAATGAAACATCCCACTAGGAGATTTTCCCAGGTCCTTAATATGTTTTTGTTTAACTTTGATTTGATTTTTCAAAAAATGCCAAAAATGAGGAACAACTCTGTCATTACCATGACATGCAATGAGTTGAAGAAATAACTGGAAGGAAAATGTAGTATCAATAGAATTTTCTTATGTATTCTAATCAAAGTCTGTCAACTTTCTCAAGGATAACATTTTAGATAATGTATAAAGTCCTGCCACAAAGTGGAAGCTCACATATGTTTTCATGATTATTAGGTACTGTAGAAGTCCAATTATATTGGAGTGTATCCTGTGAGATCTCTCCTATGACTTATTTTCCAAGGCATTTCTGCATTAATTTTCATTTTCTTTATTCTGCTTTCACGTAGTTTTATCTGAAGTTGTGGGAGGAAAACGTGATGAAAGAAAAGCAAACCTTCTTACAAAGTATTCTAGGCTTTATACATTTCACTGAGGAACTGGAATGCACAATAATTGGTAGACCCTGTAGATACATACATTAATCATGTAGTCTGTACCTGACAATTTTTGGATTGAAGTTGCACTTTTGTTTTATCAGCTTGTCCGAAACTTGTAATTCTAATTGGTTTTCAGAACAGCATAAGCAATTGATTTTGAAGATTATTTTCCCAAAGAAAAGGTATAACTGCTGTTGAATATTATAATAGAAATTAGACATCTTGTTTGATTATTTCTCTAGCCTGTATGTGGCTTTTCTATATGTACAGGAGGAAATCCCTTTTTGTTCCTTGTGTATATTTTGGAGAGCTATACCATTTCACTCCTGAGGGTCTGCTAAATCTCTCCTTTCAGTATAATGTATAGATAGAATTGGGCCAAATACACAAACATAAAAAGGTCTAACTCACAAGAAACATTTCAACTATAAACGTTAAATATAATAAAAGCCAGTGTAATTAGTTATTGCTGGAATTGTAAGATAATAGCTTCCTCTGGGCAGTCACTCTCTAAACTGTGATTCTTGTAGGTCTTCAGGGAGGCTTATGTCAATAGTAAATTAAATCAAAATAAAAGAAAAAAGGCTCCATGTCAGGGACTATTTTTACATTTTTTAAGAGATGCATGCATTTTGTCACTGTAACTCATGAGTCTGTATTTCTATTGCCCTATAGCTCTATTACCAGACACATTACCATATTAATATTAGCTTACTTTAATATATAAGATGCTAAGAATAATTTAGAAACTATACCAGCTTTATGATTTACACATGAATTATGCAATCTGTATCACAATTTATATAGTGTAAAGATGGAGCACACAGACTTTTGAAAGAAACTGTTTTTATTTATATTTTTGCTCTACTACTTAGTCAACTTCTTTAGTCATGTTGTGACTCAGATCTCTCAGTGGTCAAACTAGCATAATAGTACCAGATTTTAGGAATGTTGAAAAAAATAAATAAACTTTGTACTTAATGAACATATGGCCTGATACATATTTTATATATAAGTGTTTTGGTTATTACTATTACATACACTACCTGAGTTATAATATAGTTATAATTCAACCTGAGCCATGTGGTCCACCCTCTGCCAAAATTTGCAATGTAATACTCACTCCAGTCATGGCGATTGTTGAGTTGTAAGAAAGGATATTTATTTTGTTTCATTACAGTGGTTCAAGTACAGTCAATGCTCAGACCTGCCTAGGTTCCTATATTTAAAGTTCTAGATTAACTTGCATAATCACCTCCCACAAATAAGTGGGAACATAATGAGTTTCTCTTTTGTTGCCTGGCTTATTTTGCTTAACATAATAACCTTTAGTTCCATTCATGCTGTTGCAAATGACTGGGTCTCATTATTTTTTTTCTGGCTAAATAGTACTTCATTATGTGTACGTACCACATTTTCTTTATCTATTCATCTGTTGATGGACACTCATGTTGCTTCCAAATCTTAGCTATTGTAAATAGTTCTGTAATAAACATGGGAACACAGATAGCTCTATATACTGATTTCCTCAATTGGGAGTGTATAGTTAGCCATTGGATTGCTGGATTATATGGTGGAACTATCTGTAGATTTTTGAGGAACCTCCAAACTATTTTTCATAGTTATTGTACTCATTTACATCCCAAGCAGCAATGTACAAGAATTCCCTTTTTTCCATAACTTCACCAACCTTTACTATTGCCTGTCTTTTGGATATAAGCCATTTTCACTTGAGTGAGATGAAGCATAAATGTAGTTTTGATTTTTCATTTCTCTGACAATCAATGGTATTGAATACCTTTTCATATGACTGTTTGTCATTTGTATGTCCTCTTTTGGGAAATGTTTATTGAGATATTTTGCCCATTTTTAATTGGATTATCAGATTTTGTCCTATAGAGTTGTTTGAGCTTCTTATTTATTCTGGTTATTAATTCCTTGGCAGGTTGATAGTTTATGAATACTTTCTCCTATTACGTCGGTTGTCTCTTCACTTTGTTGATTGTGTTTTGTTTGTTCATTTGTTTCTTTTTTTTGCTGTGCAGAAGTTTTAAAACTTGATGTGATTTCATTTGTTCATTTTTGTTTTATTGCCTGTGCTTGTGTGATATTGCCCAAAAAATCTTTACTCACTCCAATGTCCCAGTTATTGTCCCTAATGTTTGTTGTAGTATTTTTGTAGTTTGTGGTCTTAGATTCAAGTCTTTAATCCATTTTGATTTGATTTTTGTAAAGACAAGAGATGGTCAAGTTTCATTCTTCTGAAAATGGATACTGAGTTTTCCCAGAACTATTTATTAAAAAGATCTTCCTTGCCACAATATACTTTCTTGGCACCCTTGTCAAAAGAACTTATTATAGATGTTTGAGTTCTCTATTCTGTTCCATTCGTCTATATATATATTTTTTTTTCCAGTACCATGCTGTTTTGGTTACTATAGCTCTGTAGTATAAATTGAAGTCAGGTAATGTTTTCCTCCAGCCTTGTTCTTTTTTTTCTTTCTCAATTTCTTCACTGACACCCTGGTCATTCAGGAGCATATTGTTTAATTTCCATGTGTTTTTAAAGTTTCCAAAATTTATCTTGTTATTGATTTTTAGTTATTCCATTGTGTTCAAAGAAAATGCTTCATATTATTTCAATATTTATGAATTTTTAAGACTCATTTTGTGGCCTAATTTGTGGTCTATCCTTGATAGTGACTCATGCACTGAAGAAAAGAATGTGTATTCTGCAGCCATTGGATGAAATCTTCTGTGCATTCCTATTAGATTCATTTGGTCTATACCACAGACTAAATCCAATGAGTTTTTTGTTGATTTTCTGTCTGGAAGGTCTGTCTGGTGCCGAAAGTGGGGTGTTGAAGTCTCCAGCTGTTGTGTTATTGAGATGTGTCTCTCTCTTTATCTCTAACAATATTTGCTTTATATATCTGTGTGCTCCAGTGTTAGGTGTGCTTGTGTGTGTGTTGTAATTATAAATCTATATAAAATTATGTATATAATATATAATGTTATATCTAGATATGTATATATTTATAATACATAATGTTATATCTAGATATATCCACATAATATACACATTACATATACACATAATATATAATCTTATATCTAGATATAAAATATTTTAATATGTAAAATTTATATATTTAAATATATATTTATAATTTTTATATCCTGCTGCCTAATCAATCCCCTTATACAATGGCCTTCTTTGTCTTTTTTTTATAGTTTTGGTCTTAAAATCTATTTTGTCTGATATAAGTATAGCAACTCCTCCTCTTTTTTGGTTCCATTTGCATGGATTATCTTTTTTAATCCCTTTATTTTCAGTCCATGTGTTATTTATAGTTAAAATGTGTTTCTTATAGGTAACAGATCACTAGGTTTTGTTTTTAAACATTCTGTCAGCCTACGTCTTTTGATTGGAGAGTTTAGTCCATTTATTTTTGGTGTTATTACTGATAACTAAGGACCTACTCCTGCCATTTTACTATTTGTTTTCTGGTTGTTCTGTAGTCTTATCTTCCTTATTTTCTTCCTTTCTGTCTTCCTTTTAGTGAAGGTAGTTTTCTCTAGTGGTATGTTCAATTGCTTGCTTTTTATTTTTTGTGCATCTTTTGTGTGTTTTTTTGATTTAAGGTTACCATGAGGCTTGAAAATATCTTTTAACATTATTTAAAACTGATGACAACTTAACACTGATTCCATAAACAAAGAGTAAACTAATTAAAACTCTACACCCTAAGTTTCTCGCCCCACTTTTTAACTTTTTGTTTATTCTATGTATACCTTATTATACTGTCTGTGTCTTGAAAAGTTGTTGTAATTATTATTTTGATCTGTTCATCTTTTAATCTTGCTACTCAAGATGTGAGTAGTTTGCACACCACAATTGCAATGTAATACAATTCTGTTTTTCTGTGTACTATTACAAGTGAGTTTTATACCTTCAGATGATTTCTTACGGCTCATTGATGTCCTTTACTTTCACATTGAAGAACTCCCTTTAACCTTTCTTGCAGAACACATCTGGTGTTAATAAAAGCCATCAACATATTTCTCTCTGGGAAAGTCTTTATTTCTCCTTCATGGTAGAAGGATAATTTTGCTATATATACTATTCCAGGCTAAAAGATTTTTTCTTCAGTGATTTCTTTTTTTTCTGTCATTCTTTTTCTCCTCCTTCTCCTTCTCCTCCTTCTCCTTCTCCTTCTTCTTCTTCTTCTTCTTCTTCTTTTGACAGGGTCTCACTGTGTCACCTAGGCTGGCATGCAGTGGTGTGATCAAGGCTTACTGCAGCCTCAATCTCCAGGACTTAGGCGATCTTCCTTCCTCAGTCTCCCAAGTAGCTGAGACTACTGATCCTAGCCACCATGCCTGGCTTAATATTTTGTATTTTTTGTATAGACAGGGTTTTGCCTTGTTGCCCAGGCTAGTCTCAAACTCCTGGACTCATGCAATCCACTTGCCTCAACCTCCCAAAGTGTCAGCATGAGCCACTGTGTCCTCTCCTGTTACACTGTAAATATGTCATGCTACTCTGCCCTGGTCAGTCAGGTTTCCATTGAAAAGTCCACTGCCAGATGTATTGGAGCTCATTGTATGTTAATTGCTTCTTTTCTCTTGCTGTTTTTAAAATTCTTTCTTTATCTTTGACCTTTAGGAGTTTGGTTACTAAATGTCTTGAGGTAGTTTTATTTTGGTTAAATCTACTCGATGATATATAATCTTGTACATAAATATTGTTATATTTCTCTAGATTTGGGAAATTCTGTTATTAGCCCTTGGAAAAAATTTCTAACTCTGTCTCTCCATCTCCTCTTTAAGGCCAATTACTCTTAGATTTGCCCTTTAGAGGCTATTTTCTTGATCTTGTAGGCATATTTTATTATTATTTATTTTTTTTTGTCCTCTCTCACATATATTTTCAAATAGCCTATCTTCAAACTCACTAATTCTTTCTTTTGCTTGTACCATTCTGCTCCTAAGAAACTCTGATACATTCTTCAGTGTGTCAATTGCATTTTTCCACTCCAAAATTTCTGCTTAACTTTTAAAAGTTATTCCAATCTTCTTGTTAAATTTATCTGGTAGGATTCTGAATGCCTTATCTGTGTTATATCGAATTTCTTTGAGTTTCCTCAAAATAGCTATTTTGAAATGTCTGATTGAGAAGTCACATATCTTTGTCTCTCTGGGATTGGTCCCTGGTGCTTTATTCAGTTCTTAGGTGAGGCTATGTTTTCTCAGATGGCCTTGAGGCTTGTAAGTCTTTGTCAGTGTCTGGGCATTGATGAGTTATTTATGGTAGTAGCCACAGTTTGGGTTAGTGTGCACTCATCTTTTTTGGGAAGGCTCTCCAGGTATTCAAAGGAACTTGGGTGTCATAATCTATGTTTTTGGCCGGTGTGGCTGTATCTGCATTAGGAGCACCAAAGCCCAGTAGCACTGTGGCTCTTACAGACTCATAGAGCAACAGCCTTGGTGGTCTTGGATAAGATCCAGAAGAATTATCTGCATTACCAGGCAGAGATGCTTATTGCATTCCCTTGTTTTCTGCCAAACAAAAAGACTCTCTCTCTCTCTCTCTCTCTCTCATTTTCTCTCTCTCTCTCTTTCCCTCTCTGTGCTGAGCTGCCTGGAGCTGGTGGAAAGGTGACACAAGCACTCTTGTGGCCACCACCACTTAGACTGCACTGGGTCAAACATGACGCCAGCACAAGACTGAGTCTCACCAAAGGTCTGCTTTATCCACTACCTGGCTGCTGCCTATGTTCATTCAAGGTCCTAGCACTCTACAATCAGCAGGTGGCAAAGCCAACTGGACTTGTGTCATTCTCCTCAGAGCAGCAAGTTCCCCTGGGCACCAGGCAGGTCCAGAGAAGCCATCTGGGAAACAGGGCATGGAGTGGGAACCCTTAGAAATGTTCCTGATGCAGTATTCTACTGCAACTGATCTAGTACCCAACCAAAAACACCAAGTCCTTCACACTTTTCCCTCCCTTTTCCACAGGTTGAGTAGTCTCTCCCTGTGGCCACCACAACTACAGGCCCACAGGGAGCACTTCTCCGCTACTGCTGCTGTTCACTTAAGACCCAAGGAGCTCTTTAGTTAGCTTCCAGTGAATGCTGCGAGATATGGAACTCATCCTTCACGGAAGTGGGCTACTCTCTAGCCCAGGGCTCACCCGGAAATGTCAACCAAAAGCTTAGACTTGGAATCAAGGACCCCAAGACCCAACTTGGTGCTCTACCCCACTGTGGCTGAGCTGGTACCTTAGCCACAAGACAAAGTCATCTTTACTCTTCCCTCTGCTCTCATTCTACAGAAGGAATCACTCCTCATAGCCACCACAGCTGTAAATGTGCTGGGCCACACGTGAAGCCAGTATGTCTGAGTCTCACCCAAGACCTACAATGTGTACTACCCAGTTACTGGCACTGATTATTCAGGGCTCAAGGACTCTTTAGTCAGCAGATGATAAATCCTGCCAGCACAGGGTCCTTCCTTTCAAGGCAGTGGGCTCCCTTCTGGCCCCAGATGTGTCTAGAAATGTTATCTGGTTGCTAGGGCCTAGAATGGGGGTTTCACAACTCTGCCCAGTGCCCTAACCTAGTGTGGCTGAGCTTGTATCCAAGTTGCAAGACAAAGTCTTCTTTACTCTTCCCTTTCTTCTTAAGCAGAAGGAAAAATTCTCTTTTGGAGCTTTAGGTTGCACTGCCTGGGTTTGGGGGAGGGATGGCACAATCACTTCCTTGGCCACCCTGGCTAGTATCTTGGTAGGTTGCATGCCCCTCAGGTCCACTGGCTCCAAACCTGTCACTGAATTAGGACTTGCCTAAGAGTTGTAGTCATTGTGGCCTAGACTGCCTTTCAAGGTTATTTAGAAGGCCAGCTAACTTTAGCTCATGGTGGCAAGCAACGCTTGACAGAACTCACATTCTGATCACTGGAATGGGTGATTCCCCTTCGGCTAGGGCTGGTCTAAATGTTCCCTCCATGGTCTTCAGTTGTGTTCTGCCTAGTTTTGCTTTTTGCTGTGATAGGGGAGCACTGACTTCCAATGCGAAGTTCCATAATCACTGCACTCCCTCTCCGTGCCATGTGTCTGCTGCCAAGGGATGGAGGAGAGGGGGGCATTGGCAATTCAAGACTGTCTCTTCTACCCACTTTGGCACTTCTTATAGTGATATGAAGATAAAACCAAATTCTATGCTTGCTTATCTGACTTTGGGTTCTTATGAAGGTGCTTTTATGTGTAATAGCTGTTAAATTGGCTGTTCCTGGAGGGAGGATAAACTGTGGAAGCTTCTATTCAGCTATTTGCTATCTGATTACTTCTTTTCCTTTACCTTTCCCATAAATTCACAAATATTGTTGATAAAATCAACAGTGGTATAGTCAAGGAAAATTATTGTATTTTCTGTCTTATATCCATTTTCTCAATAATTCCTTAACACATTTGCATTAACTTTTAATTATAACAGTTGAATTTTGTATTTAGCCACTTTCTTTTCCCACTGCCAATAGCCAACAGATATATGAAAAAATACTCAACATCACTAATCATCAGGGAAATGCAAATCAAAATCACGATGAGATATCATTTTATCAGTGGGCTATTACTAAAAAGAAAAAAAAATCACATGCTGGTGAGAATGCATAGAAAAGTCTTCTTATACCCTACTGGTGAAAATGCAAATTAGCACAACCACTATTAAAAACAGTATAGAGATTTTTTAAGAAACTAAAAATAGAACTACCACGCAATCAAGTAATCCCACTACTTGGTATTGATATGAGGAAAAGCAAATCAGTATTTCCAAAAGATACCTGCACTCTCATGTTTATTGCAGTCCTATTCGCAACAGCAAAAACATAGGTTCTACTTAAGTGTTTATCAATGGATTATGAGTAAAAAATATGATATATATCACATATATAAAATATATATTTTTATATCAGATAAAATATATATTTTATATAATATAAATATCATATACTTTATAATGTCATATATAAACATCATATATATGTAATATATCATATATAAAATAGTATTTCATGGTAATGAATGTATGCAATGGAATACTATTATATGGTGGAATATTATGAACAATATTTACCCATAAGAAATAATGAAATCACGAAAAGGGAACACTTCTATGCTGCTGGCGGGAATGTAAACAGTACAACCACTATGAAAAACAGTGTGGTGATTCCTTAAAGAACTAAAATTGGAACTGCCATTTGATCCAGCAATCCCACTACTGGATACCTACCCAGAAGAAAAGAAGTCATTACATGAAAAAGATACTTGCATGCGCATGTTCATAGCAGCACAATTTGCAATTGCAAGTATACAGAACCAGCCCAAATGCTCATCAATCAATGAGTGGATAAAGAATTGTGTGTGTATATATATATACTGAAGTATATATTCCTGAAGTAACTCGGGAATGGAAAACTAATCATCATATATTTTTACTCATAAGTGGGAGCTAAGCTATGAGGATACAAAAGCATTAGAATGATACAATGGACTTTGAGGACTCAGGAGAAAGGGTGGGAGTGGGATGGGGGATAAAAGACTACAAATTGCATTCAGTGTACACTGCTCAGGTGATGAGTGCACCAAAATCTCAAAAATCACCACTAAAGAACTTACTCATATAACCAAGTATCACCTGTTCCCCAAAAACGTACAGAAATAAAATATTTTTTAAATGAAAAAAAGCAGAAAATCATTTATTAAAAACAACACACTTTGAAATAAACTTGAATCAGGATGCAAAAGCAAAAAAAAGAATGAATGAAATTACATCATTTGCAGCAATATGGATGGAACTGGAGGTTCTCATGTTATGTGAAATAAGCCAAGTACAGAGAGACAAGCACACAAGTTCTTATTCATAATTGAGACCTAAAAGTTTTTATCTCATAGAGATTAAGAGTATAATGATAGATAACAGAGGCTGGGAAGGGTGTGTGTGGGGGGGGAGAAATGAAAACAGGTTAGTTAATGTGTATAGACATACAGTTAGATGGAAGGAATAAGTTCTAATATTTGATAGGAGAGTAGGGTGACTATAGTTAACAAAAATGTATTATACATTTTAAAATAAAAGAGAGAACTTGACGTGTTCCCAATACAGAGAAATGATAAATATTCGTGCTGCTCAATACCCTAAATACTCTGATTTGATCATTATGCATTCTATACATGTAACAAAATATCAAATGTACCCCATAAACAGGTACAAATATTAAATAATGTGTAAAATTTCTAAAAATAAATAAAAGGGAGTGACTAGAAAAAGCATTTACTTCTTTATTTTGGTTTGTCTTCAGTGGACTATAACAAAATTTGAAAAAAAAATACATTTTGGGGAACACAGAAAATGTTTTTAGGATTTCTGGAACCTCAAATATATTGAGATATTATTGACTTGCCCTCAGAATGATGTCTATGTGGCTGGGTATATAACTTGGGGTCACCGTTTTCTCTTTAAGATACATTAGACACTATTTTACTGTCTTCATGCGTTTACTAATGTGAGGAGGTCTGAAGTTAGAATTATTTTTATTCACTTATTAGTAATGTGTTTACATTTTTCCCAAGTGGGATATCTTAATATAGTGTATATTTTCATTGCATTTAAAAATAGTCTAGATTTGGTCTGGGTCAAGACATTTTTTAAAACTAATTAATTTTGCCTAGTACACTGTAAATCCTATTTTTCCCAACTATTCCTGCACAATTAATGAATATCTCAATGGTCTTATGGTCTTGATCTCTCCTTTATCTCACTCAACATTTCCCTATTTATTTTCTTGTATTGAGATTTTCTTTGAGTTTTTAAATAAGTTTCTCATACTAGTCATCCAACTCACCAAGCTAACTTTCTGAGCTATCTCTGAGGGTGTTTATTGTCTCTACTTTAGTTTTAAATTCAGAAATCATATATTCATTTAAATGTATCTATCCATATCTAAGATAGTTCATTTACAATATGTTCTTATTTTACTCGAAGAAGTGGTATATCTTTCTTGATTTTAAACCTGTAAATTTCTAAACAAAAATAATATTCCTAATTTCTAAACAATAATAATATTTTAGCTGGAAATATTACTATTATTTGTTATGGTCTACACTTTATTTTCTGAGGACAGACACCTCAGTTTTATATATTTTGAGTCCTTACTTATCTGAAAAGATTTCTCTGCTGTGTTAACATTTGAATAATACCTTTCCACAGAAGAAAAATTTTGGAAAAATTTTACTTCTTTCACTTCTATTACCTTTCATTGTTTTGCATAGAAAGGCCCAAGTTGAACCATGTTTTGTTCTTCTGTAAGCAATTATTCTTGCCCTGCATCTATGTTTACAGAATTTTATTCTTTATTTCTGAAGGTTTTTTAAAAAGAAAATAATTTTGAGCTTCTTCTGGCCATGAGGGAAGAAAAGAAAGTGGAATTCGTCTCCACTATAGACAATTGCAAAACTGAACTGAAGAAGGTATCACCTGCTTTACAAGATTGGAAAACAAGAATTATGTGAACTCCGAGAAAATGGAAAGAAATAAGGAAATCTCTTTCATTACCCAGACTTTCTGCTTGAAGGTAATTTCTAGACTGACTCACGGAAGGATACCCAAGTAGAGACCAGCATTCCTGCTAATTTTAGAAGTCAGAGATTAGAGACTGATGATGCTGAGGCAAATACAATATATAAAGTAGGTTATCCAAGGGTAAGTAGGTAGGCAGAGAACAAGTTCTAGAAATCATCATGGGGGCCCTATTGAGTCTTCATTTATTTAAAGATTAGGGGAAAATATTACAAATTTGAGAAGATCATGTTCTAGGGAATACAATTATGTGAGCATGGTGAGAATTCTCATAGGTCACGCAGTGTCAGGAATTCTAACAGATAGAATGAATTGAGCACATTGAATATACGTGTTATTTAAATGATCAGAGGAACCACACATTAAAAATGAGGTTAATTATCACTAGAATTAGATTCACCTTAAAAGAGCAGATGCCAAGGGAGGAATAAAAGCAGCACCCAAGGGACAGTGTGGCTTCTACCACAGCCTAAACCTACTATAGACCCCTTCACCACTCAAGATCTCAAAATGTCCTTCCTTCCACGTCACAGAGTATGGATTGGAGCAGTATGCCTACATGTGAAAAGTGTTGCCTCCAAACCGAAAGAGGCCTACTGCATTCTGCGCTTCCTTCTGTGTGGTAGTGAGCACTAGCTGCATTAATTTTCCTTTGCTTTGCAAAGGATTTCACTGGCCATCTCATCCCTACAAACATGAGTGAAGTGGCAGGTTTCTCTCTCCCTGTGCAGTACATGTGTCTTATCAAGGCCTCTGGCATGCCATCCACCTGTTATTTATCATGTCTGATCAGCATGCTGTCATCAGTGTGGTAGCTCAGTGTAATGTTCTGTGGGTTGTCCAGGTGGTCTAGCTCTCCTCAGGCTATGTTTTGACACAAGACAGCACAGGTAACATAGCCCTGAGCAAAGTATAAATGAACATTGTGATCCATCCAACATGAATGCAAACTGTTCTGGATCCCTTTTCTAATCAGAACAGAAAAAAAAAAAAAAAAAAAGAAAGAAAGAAAGAAAGAAAGAAAATTTACTCAAATGCTGTCCTAGTAACTGGTCGACAGATACTCATGCATGCACCATATGGACTCAAGAAACAGTTAAATTCGGGGAATTGTAATGTGATTTGGGCTATTGGGTTTAAATAGATAGAATGTAAGTTTTAAATCTAACCTCGTTAATTTCCTGCTACATCAAAAACATCAATACTCTTCAGGATAATGTAACAAATGCAAAATATTAAAGAAAAAACTACAATGTCCAGGATACAATCCAAATGAAAAAACAGAAAAATATCATACTCACAAGAGAAAACACATTCAAGTCACAAAAATCTCCATGGTCAGAATGTTAAAGCAACTATTATAACTACAGCTAATGAAGTAAATTAAAATATGCTTTCTGTAATTGAAAGGTGAGAAATCTCAGCAGTAATGTACAAATTTTAAGAAATTTAATATAATATAAAATTTAGACCTAAATGACACCATTTCAATAAAATATATGTGCATGTGGTTAACAAGGAGAAACAATGGTGACAAAGGAATCAGTGAATTTAATATTAGATTAATATAACCTATTTGCTCAGAAAAATAGAGAAAAAATATGAAAATAAATATAGTAGAGTCTCTGGGACCTATTAGGCAACAAAAATTTCTGACTTTTATGTAATCAGAGTCAATAAAGAGAGGATAGAGAGAATAGAGAAGAAAATATTTGAATATACAATGTCGAAAATTTTCCTGAATTTGGTGAAAAAAAGGTAAAAATTCAAGAATTTCAGGGTATCCCAAACAAGATTAATATAAAGACAATAGTACATAGATTCATTATAATCGAACTGCTGGACATCAAAATTATAGAAATTCTTGAAAACATCTAAGGAAAGTGGACACATTACATCAGTTACCAATAATTTATTGTTTACTGACTTTTCACATCAGATATCATGAAAAGAAAATCTATCAACCTATATGTATGTGAACGCATATTTTTTAAGAATTAAGAAAATGTGTAGACATTTTCAAATGAAATAAAATTCAAAGAAACTTTTACTGTCTCACTCACAGTATTAGAAATGATTAAGGAACTTCTTGAAGCTGGAGAGAAAAGATACCAGTTGGAAAATTTTACCTCCAGAAGAAAATGAAGAGCACAGGAAATGCTAAATATCTAGATTAGTACAAAATATTATTCTATTATTGTTCTTAAAAATGCATGAGACTGTTTAAAGTAGTAATTATAATCCTGTTATATGGGGCTTGTAATATTTATAGCCATAATGCACATGACAAATATAACATAAAAAACAGAGTAGAAGGGAAAAGCCTATGTGGTTGCGAGGTACATTCATTTTATATAAAAGGGTGCAATATTAACTTAGTGTGAAATGTTAAGACTGTATTATATAATCACAAGAATAATCATTAAAACATAAAAACAAAAAGAAATAACTAAATTTTAATGTATACATTAAGATATAGTTATATTTACATGTAAATGCAATATTCAGTAATTCAAGAAAAGGCAAGATTAAAAAAATAGAAGATTCAGGAGACCATCAGAAAACACACAGTAAAATGATAGATCCATTTTGCATAACCATAACTATAGGTACATTAAATGTTAATAGAACAAACACAGTAGTTAAAAGTCCAAGATTGGTTGAATGAGTAAAAAATACACTTAACTGTATACTACCCATAAGCATATATATTTAATGTAAATAAACACATTGGTTGAAAAAAATTATTAGAAAAAGATAAACCACAAAAATAATAAACATAAGACTGGAGTGGTTATATTTATATCTGATCAAATAGACTACACAATAAAGAGTACTACCAGTAAGTAAAAGAAACATTTCAGAATGTTAAATAGTCAATCCGTTAGCAACATATAACAATATACCTCTGGAGTGTGCATTCATTACTAATTCTTACCAAAAAAAAAGTATTAAAAGAAATATTTACAATACCCCAGCCTGGGCAGCTCAGGGAGACCTTATCTATGCCAAAAAATAAAACTAAAAGTTAGTCAGCCATGATGGCACATACCTACAGTCTCAGGAAACTGAGGCTTGAGTGTGGGAGGATTGCTTGAGCCTTGAAGGTAGAGGTTGCAGTGAGCCATGATCAGGCCACTGCACTCCAGCCTGGGTGACAGAGCAAGACACTGTCTCAAAAATAAAAAGCAGCCAGGCGCAGAGGCTCACGCCTGTAATCCCAGCACTTTGGAAGGCTGAGGTGGGCGGATCACGAGGTCAGGAGATCGAGGACATCCTGGCCAACATGGTGAAATCCCGTCTCTACTAAAATACAAAAAAGTTAGCTGGGCATGGTGGCATGTGCCTGTAGTCCCAGTTACCCAAGAGGATCAGGCAGGAGAATTGCTTGAACCTGGGAGGCAGAGGTTGCAGTGAGCCGAGATGGCACAATTGCACTCCCGCCTGGCGACACAGCAAGACTGCATCTCAAAAAAAAAAAAAAAAGGCAGCATTTTCAGCCATATTTAGTATATCATTATTTTACTTGTTATCAATTTAATTACATACAGTATTAGAAATCATATCCTTTATTTTTTATAACACGTATTGTCATAACTTTGATATTACACTCAGTTTATTATCTCATTTTATCGCCCATATCATTTGGACAATAAAGGGAAAGTGTTTATGTTAGGGAATAAATTCAGATAAATATGCAAATTGATGGTCAACTGATTTATCCCTTTTAGTGAACTAATTACTTAGTACTACTGTTATTAAAGCATAAAGAACCTGAAGGTATTTTGAAAGTTTTATAATTATTCTGAAATAGCTTACTAATTATAACTCATGATTTTAACTATCTTTCTGTTTTAATTGTTTTCAGATGTCTAGTAATGAAAAGTCAGGTTACTTATACATATTACTGAACTTCATATAGCAATTACTTTACAAATTTTACTGTAACATGACTAATAACTTAGACAAAATACTGATATTCTATACTGAAATTATTATTTCATCTACTGTTGGGTTCCCTTAACCTAGATCTACTTTTCTGTTCTCATTTTTCTTCAAATTTGCAACTTTTGGTGAAATAAGTGAAATAAAAGTGACTTAACATTAAGAGATTCAACAATCAGCACATCAGTCATTCTATTCTCTCTTCCCTTTTTCTCACTTTTTTGCTCATCTGATCTTAGCTGCAGCATCTCTAATTCAGTATGTGAAACATTGACAGATAATAACTACTTTTTACTTTATTTTATGAACAATTTCTCCCTGAGGATTAAAACTGAATAATAAAAGCTGATCTCGTATTTAAGGCTTATAGATTTTAGACATCTGGACACTTTTCAATTGAGAATATGGATTAATATATAAATGAACATCTTTATAACTTCACGGACAGTTTGGACACAAGAAAATAATTCTTATTTATGCAGAATCACTACCTGGCACAGCATGATTGATCTACTACTTTAATTTATATTTAGAAGGGTCTTCATACCTATCACGAAAAGGGACTTAATGATTGATAAAACTGGAGTATGTAGTCATATGAATATTTGTTTCTTTTTTTTTTTTTTTTGAGACGGAGTCTCGCTCTGTCACCCAGGCTGGAGTGCAGTGGCCGAATCTCAGCTCACTGCAAGCTCCGCCTCCCGGGTTTACGCCATTCTCCGGCCTCAGCCTCCCGAGTAGCTGGGACTACAGGCGCCCGCCACCTCGCCCGGCTAGTTTTTTGTATTTCTTAATAGAGACGGGGTTTCACCGTGTTAGCCAGGATGGTCTCGATCTCCTGACCTCGTGATCCGCCCGTCTCGGCCTCCCAAAGTGCTGGGATTACAGGCTTGAGCCACCGCGCCCGGCGAATATTTGTTTCTTAATTGGGATTTTTCTTCAGATTTCTTTGAATAATTGATATAGGCTCAAATACAGATCCCTCTGTGAATGAAGTGGACTTATAAAATAAATTTGCATTAGTTTGGTGATTTATTTTTGTTCTTGTATAGATCTTCCAGGGTCAGGGAATTAGTATTTTTTTTATTTGAAAAATGTATCTTTCTGTTAACCTCTTTATTAATATTGATTAGGCTTTACCTTATATCATTAAGAGCTAAATATTTCTAAACAAATGCAATAAAAAGCTTATATTTTTCCCAGATATATAATCCCAATTTACTCAAAGGAATTTTTCCAAAATTTCTCAACATGTTTCATTCAGTTTATTCCAATTTCTCATTGCGTGTAACATATTTGACATTTGCTTTTTAAATTTTTTTCTAGAATATCTTCTCTTTTCTACAACGGCTAAGTCCAGTTAGAGTCATAGATATTTTAGTGACTTTTTTTCTACTATTATATCTCTTACTTACTTCTCCTCAATTTTTATATTTATAGTTTAGGCCATACATGGAAACATCAATTTTTATCTGGCCTTGTAATTATTTTCAATGTATGTTTGTTATTTTTATCAAATTAGATCATATGCTTTTTGAGGACTAGTATTGTATCTTGTATTTTCCTCTATCATCAAAATGTTGAGCCTAATATTTGTGATCTACTATAGGAACAATAAACACCCATATATTGATGCTTCATTTGAGAATTCTAGTAGTATTACTTCTTAAATTGAGGTTTTTTTAAATTATTTTTTAAAATTTTTGTGGATACATAGTAGGTGTATATATTTGTGGGGTACATGGGATGTTTTGATACAAGCATGTAATGTGAAATAAACAGATCATGGAAAATGGGGTACCCATCTCCTTCACCATTTATCCTTTGAGTTACAAACAGTCCAATTACATTCTTTAAGTTATTTTAAAATACTCAATTTAGATATTATTGACTATAGTCACCCTATTGTGCTATCAAATATTAGATCTTATTCATTCTTTATATTTTTTCTTGTACCTATTAACCACCTGTGCCTCCCCCTTAACCCTCACTACCCTTCACAGCCTCGGGTAACCATCTGTCTATTCTCTATGTCCATGAGTTCAATTGATTTGATTTTTAGATGCCACAAACAAGTGAGAACATGCAATGTTTGTCTTTCTTTGCCTGGCTTATTTCACTTAACATACCATCTCCAGTTCCATCCATGTTGTTGCGAATGACTAGATCTCATTCTTTCTAATGCCTGACTAGTACTTCACTTTGTGTATGTACCCCATTTTGTTTATCCATACATCTGTTGATGGACAGTTAGGTTGATTCTAAATCTTAGCTATTGTAAAAAGTGCTGTAGCAAACATGTGAGTGCAGATATCTCTTTCATGGGTATATAGCCGATAGTGGGATTGCTGAATCATGTAATAGCTCAATTTTTAGTTTTTTGAGGAACCTCAAAACTGTTCTCCATAGTGGTTGTACTAATTTACATTCACACTAACAGTGTGCAAGGGCTTCCCTTTCTCCACATCCTCGCCAGCATTTGTTATTGCCTGTCTTTTGTATATAAGTCATTTTATCAGGGGTGAGATGATACTCCATTGTAGTTTTGATTTGCACTTCTATAATGATCAATGATGTTAAACACCTTTTCAAATGCCCCTTTGCCATTTGTATGTCTTCTTTTGAAAAAATTACTATTCAAATATTTTGCCCATTGTTTGATCAGATTCCTAGATTCTATTTTTCTATAGGGTTGTTTGAACTCCTTACATATTCTGATTATTAATCCTTTTTCAAATGGGTAGTTTACAAATATTTTCTCCCATTCTGTGGGTTGTCTCTTCACTTTGTTAACACAGTTTCTTCAATTAATGGTTCTGGGAAAACTGGATATCTATATGAAAAAGAATGAACCTAGACCCGTATCTCTCACCATAAATAAAAATAAAATCAAATTTGATTAAAGACATATCTAAGACCTCAAACTACGAAACTACTACAACAAAACATTGGGGAAAATCTCCAGGACATTGGTCTTGGCAAAGACTTCTTGAACAATATCCTACAAGCACAGGGCACCAAAAAAACTTGAATAAATGGGATTACATCAAGTTATTGGGTTGGTGCGAAAGTTATTGCAGTTTTTACCATTGAAAGTAATGGCAGAAACTTCAATGACTTTTGCATCAATGTAATAAATAGCCTTTGCACAGCAAAAAATACAATCAATAAAGTGAGATTTTTCTGATGGCTCGTCTCACCAGACTTCCATTCTGTATTCCAGTTTGTAATCAACTGACTGAATAATTCCTCACGCTCCAACGTCAATACATTGAGGGGTGAATGAGTATAAAGGAGATAAAAAAGGGAATACAAAGCTTGCCCTAGATTTTTGTGTTTAATATTTTCTAATTCCTATTTTAGATGCACTCCCCAACATTGTTTGTAATTTAATATGCTTTAAGAAACTGACTTATTTGGCCTGCATTAAGGAGCGGTCTTGTCCTCTAATGCGGTGGTCTCCAACCTTTTTCACTGCAGGGACTGGTTTCATGGAAGACACTTTTTTCCATAGACAGGCAGTGACATGGGTGTGGAGGAATGGTTTGGGGGTGATTCTAGTGCATTACATGTGTTGTGTACTTTATTTCTATTATTATTACATATTCACCATAATGTAGAATCAGTGGAAATCCTGAGCTCGTTTACCTGCAACTAAATGGTACCATCTGGGGGTGATGGGAGACAGAGTGATCACCAGGCATTAGATTCCCTTAAAAAGCATGCAACCTCAGGCCGGGCGCGGTGGCTCAAGCCTGTAATCCCAGCACTTTGGGAGGCCGAGACGGGCGGATCACGAGGTCAGGAGATCGAGACCATCCTGGCTAACACAGTGAAACCCCGTCTCTACTAAAAATACAAAAAATTAGCCGGGCGTGGTGGCGGCGCCTGTAGTCCCAGCTACTCGGGAGGCTGAGGCAGGAAAATGGCGTGAATCCGGGAGGCGGAGCTTGCGGTGAGCCGAGATCGCGCCACTGCACTCCAGCCTGGGCGACAGAGCGGGACTCCGCCTCGAGCACCGCCTCCTAAAAGAAAGCATGCAACCTGGATCCCTCACAGGCGCAGTTCACAATAGGGTTCAGGCACCTATGAGAATCTAATGCCACCACTGACCTGACAGGAGGCGGAGCTCAGGCAGTAATGTGGACTTGCATGCTGCTTACCTCTCGCTGCGCCACCCTGTTTGTAACAGGTCACAGACAGGTCCCAGTTTGTGGCCCCGGGGTTGGGACCCCTGCTCTAATTTCTATGTGGTTTTAGCTAATGGGGGTGGGAGGGGACTGATAAGGTTAGAGGAGGGAAAGGGAACCATCTGTGTACATTTTCCTTGCCTCAGCTCCCTTCCTGATAAGGTTGAAACTGGGGGTGGCTGCATTTCTCTCCTGCAAGCACCAGTTTCTGTCTTGTGGCTCTCTTAATTAAATTCTAGCTCTCTCTGCATTCTGGTAACGTCTCCTTTTCTTAGTTTCTTCAGGACTAAGGGTGATAAATCTTCACTCTGGCTACTTCTGGGGTGTTTTCCTTTGATGTTTGCCCTTAATATTGCTTGCTTTCTTGTAAATGAAGTTTCTCCTTTTTTAGTCTCCTCAGTTATTCTAGTTGTGCTATATTTGGGCGGTTACTCTAAACTATGCAATGTTTTATGTGAAGGATGAAAAGACTGCTACAGTGTACCTTTTATACTTAGGTTTGCTTCTAAGTTCCTATTCAGAGAAAATATTTGTATTTGATATCAATGAAATAAGCGTTATAGTTGGTGATGTTTAAATAAACGTAACCAAGGCAACATTACCACCAAAGGGGAAAAATTCAGCTCAGATTGACCTTCTGGAGAATTAAATGAATACAAAAAGAAGCTATTGGCAAGGAAGCAATGACATTTACCAGCTTCTTAAAGAGGCACTGTGCTTTCTTCAGTCCATAAGAAAACTAGCTGAAAAGATTTCAGAGTGATTTGATAAAATGTTGGAAACACCATATAAAAAACTTTGGTTGACATCTTGTCATGTTAACTTTATCTCTGCAAAGTCAGATGTTCTTATTCTCCTCTACTTGATGTAAGATTAAGGTGCTGCGTGACAGATGGTTTTAAAAAGTATATCCATTCCATCTGGTCCCAAGTGGGAAAATGAAAGTCACCCACAACTTTTCATCTAAATACTTGCAGTGAAAGGATTCTCAAACTGAGATTTCACACTTCACAAAGGAATTCTATAAGGTTTCAGTGATGCAGCATTCCACCTATCTCTCCGTTACAGACACTTTTTTCCACCTGCCACTCTGGAAAATACCAAACTTTGAAATACAGTATGGTAACCTTAGAAAACTCCAGAATCATATTATGGATGATATTATGCAGTGGCATTTGGCTCAAATTTTAGTGACCTCTACCTTCCCTTCCTATTTCAACAGTCTTTCTTTCAGGTGAGGTTCTTGTCCATTAATCTATTCTGTTGTTTAAATAAAAGAAAACATTTCAGGTATTATTTATCTTACCATTTGCATTTATAATTTTAACCAAAGAAACAAAATTCTAACAATGGCATTTCAGTCCCTGGCAAGTCAGGTTGAGAGTGGCTTTATGGATGCAGAACATTCCCAGTGTATTGAAATTTCCCAGACATAAAAATATTCTTATTTAATGTAGACCCAGTGTTCAAAGAGTTAAAAACATTAGGTTGAGTCAATGCTGCAGAAGATGCAATGGAATTTCATTAAATGTCATTGATGTTTATATAATTTTGCGTTAAGGGGAGACTATTCTTTAACGGTACCCAGAAGAATTTTTTGTTTTATGATAAAGGATAGCAAAGTGAGATTCGTGATCTTATGAAAACTGGATGCAAGGTAGATATGATTGGTATACAAGCTGGGGTGACTTCTTTTCCGTGTCAGAATATTTTTGTACTTTATTTCAAAGTTTTATATAATTATGAAATAAAGAGGGAAAGGGGTCAACCTAAGATTAATATGATAGATTTACAGTAATTTAACAATGTATTCATAATAATTAACAACTAACGACTAACAACCAACATTTGTATAAAGAGTTTAAGCTTCAGTGTTACATTCACATATGATATATGTATAATGAATGTATGAATAAATCTATGTGACATAGAATATTTTAAAATAATGTTAAATGATGCTTCACTGAGGAATTAGTAATGCATATGTTTTATTAACTAATCATTTTATTCTTTTGCATTCTAATTGGGAAATAAAAGAAAATATAATTTCATATTATTTATCTGTTTCACCCTATTATTATGTTGAATACAGAGTGCTCTGGAGTCTGTGTGTGGAATGTTTTTTAGACAATTTTTTGGATGTCTTAGAATATGATTACATGGAATATTCAGCTATTGCTTTATTACTAGATATGACAACTTTATTTAAATGTTTAATGAATTGGCTAAATATTAACGTTATTTCTGGCAAAAATAATGTATGTGCAGTTAAGGCACAGAATATTAGTCATATAGCTGATTAGAGATATATTGTCATGAACAAAATTTTCTGGTTTTTTTTTTTTTCCTCTTTTCTTTCCTTTTTTTGAAGTATGTATGGACTGCCAAATCTGTGCCTAAAATTGGACTAACTATAGTATTTAAAATAATTAAAAAATATATATAATTTTTGCTTTTGAAATCTCATATGCTCATGGTAAGACATATAAACACATATAAATAAATAAATAATTTTAAATTTGTGATGTATACAGGTAAGCAAACAAACAACTAGAAAATTCATCATAACCAAATGGAGATTATCCAATTATCCCAGAATGAACGGTTAGTTCATGATTTGAAAAACAAAAAATCCGTGAAAGTATTCATTTTAAGAAAGTAAAAGAGAAAAAAAACATGTAATTCTATCAATTATGATCTGGTGCAGAAAATGCAGTTGGTGAAATTCAGCATCATTTGTTAGAAACTCTGGCACACAGGCCGGGCGCGGTGGCTCACGCCTGTAATCCCTGCACTTTAGGAGGCCGAGGCGGGCGGATCACGAGGTCAGGAGATCGAGACCATCCTGGCTAACACGGTGAAACCCCGTCTCTACTAAAATACAAAAAATTAGCCGGGCGCGGTGGCGGGCGCCTGTAGTCCCAGCTACTCGGGAGGCTGAGGCAGGAGAATGGCGCGAACCCGGGAGACGGAGCTTGCAGTGAGCCGAGATGGTGCCACTGCACTCCAGCCTGGGCGACAGAGTGAAGACTCCGCCTCAAAAAAAAAAAAAAAAAAAAAAAAGAAACTCTGGCACACTAAAGTTGCTAATGAATAAAATTCATTAGAAACCAAATCCTACCCAAACCTAACATTACTCTTAAAAGTTAATGTCTGAATTATTTTCTCCAAAATTTGGTAACACTGCTTCTATTTAACATTCTGGCAAGTGCAATGAATAAAGCAAGAAGAATAAAGTCATGAAGACTGGAAGTAAAGTAATAAAACTTTCCCTATTTATAGATAAAATGATTGTTAAATAGAAAATCCCAAAAATTTACAGGAAAGCTCTTCAAACTTATAGGTGAATTTAGAATATTCAGTATATTTCCAGTATATTAGAAAGTCAATATTTGAAAGCCAATTTTTCTATCACATCATTTATGACGTCTCCAAAACATTGAAATAATAAGGTATAAATATAACAAAACACATGTAAGATCTGCATACCAATATGCAAGCAAAAATGCAGGCAAAAAAAATAAATATACTATGAAAAAGTGTCAATCTAATAAATTGGAAGTCCTAGCGCAGTTCAAATGACAATTCCTCCAAATTTAGGTATAGGCTAAATGCAATTAAAATAATTTGAAAACGCAGCAAAATTTTAGGGCAAGAATTCAAGGCAAATGATTGAATCATAAATTCTAGATCATTGTTATGGTACATAATCATTTCCAAAAATAAAAATACGAAAACAACTTATTATTTTATTGAACTGTTATTGCTGTCATTATATATATAATATTATTGTTACAGGATCCCCGGGGTGTTGCTTTGCCAGCCAGAAATCTCTGTGGCCAGTGGTGCCTTTGCCTGAGTTTGAACTCGGGCCTGCTGGGCTCGCTCCACCCACTTGGCCTGGCAGGCTGCACTCGGCCTGTACTACTGGCCCAAATCTCACACCTGTCAAGGGCGAGCCAGACACGGAGTGGTGAGGGGTGTGTGAGAGAGTAAGAGTGGGGTCCAGCCACTGCACACAGCCAGGCACACCAGCTATAGTGGAGCAGGCAGCTCCAGATGCCAGTACAGGTGCTGCCTCCCTGCAGCTGGACCAGGTGTACTGCAAGCAGCTTCCATGGCTAGCACCAGGGAACATGGTGGTGCCTAGAAGCTTGGAGATGCCAGGAACTGCAGATCCCCAGATAGGGTTTCACAGCCCTGGCTCAGGGAGCTCCTAGGTCTGGGGTCCTTGAAGGGTCACAGCTCTTCTTTCCTTCTCTCTTCTGTCCTTCTTTTTGCCTGCAATGTGGCGAGCAAAGGGCGTGTTTTAGCCCTGTTTGTGTTATAGCTCGTTTAGCCCCACCGTTCAGCAGGTCCCAAGTTCTTGTACTGTGTCCAGGAAGCATGAGGGACACGGGCAAGAAGAGGGTGAGCAAGGCAAAGAGGAGCTTTATTGAATGACAGAACAGTTCAGAGGAGACCTGCAGTGGGTAGCTCCTTTCACAGGCAGGGCGTCCTGACATGTGTTCAGCTCTCAGCAGAGAGGAGACCCACATTGGATAGCTCCTCTCTGCAGGCTGTCCCAACAAATGTTCAGGTCTCAGCAGAGTGGAGAGCCTGGAGTGGGAAGTTCCTCTCCACAGCTGGTCCTCCTGGCATCTGCTCAGCTCTCAGCAGAGAGGAGACCCTGGGGTTGGTAGCTCCTCTCTTCAGCTGGTTGTCCTGTTGTCTCCTAGAGTCTGTCTGAATCCAGGCTTTTATAGGCCTCAGAACGGAGGACATGTGTGCCAGTTGGACCGTGGGCAGCCATGGGCAGGTCCAGAAAAAGCCCCACAAGTTCCCACTACAGTCTGCAGGACTGGCAGCCAAGTCCTCAGGCTTCACACCCTCCCTGGCTTGAGGGTGGGGATTTATTGGGGACCAATCCCCTTCCATCCAGGATTCTGTCTGCCCTTCACGGCACCCAGGTTGCCATTCATGGTGCCCAGGCTGTTCATGCCAAGTGTCTTGGGCAGGCCAGCACCGAGCTGCCCTCAGCATCCCCTCAGGCTCCCTCCCATACTCATCGCTGCCCAAAGTCCAGAGGGGGCCAAGGCTGCAGGGACCTGGCATGTCAGTGCTGCCTCAAGCGTTCCACACCCAGCCATACTAAGACAGCACCTGGGCTGGGCCCCAACCTTGCTCTAAGATCAGAGCAGGCGCCAGGAGTGGAGAGACGCAAGGCAGCAGGAGCAGGCATTTCCAAGCTTGCAAGGGCAGAGGGGCCTTCCCAGGCTCCCGAGAGTGCAGAGATGCCTGGGTTGGTGGACGCAGCTCCCGCAGCTGCAGCTATGCGTGGGTAGGTAAGGTTCCTGCCTGCTCCCGGCCCCCAAGAGCACCAGGAGCCCTGGGTCTGCAGCTATGATTTGGCGGCTGTGCCCAGAGAGGGCAAAGCTCCCAACCTATTGACTCAGAAGGAAGCAGGGCTTCTGCCTGTTACTGGCTAGAATGGCTACTGTAGATGGGCAGCCACAGCCATCATTATTATACTATCAAGTAAATAAATGGATAATTTTGTTAGATATGAAGAAGTTGCTCTAAAACATATTAAAATTCAAATCATAGTCAAAAGTATTTTGAAAATGAAAAACAAAAGTGAGGGCTCATGCTATTTGATTTTAAGGACTGCTATGTAGATACAATAATGAAAATCTTGTAGTATTAAAGATAGACCCATAGATAAGTAAGAAAGAATTACAAGCCTAGAAACAAACCCACACAAATATTGTCAATTGAATTTTGACAGAGTTGCAAAGGAAATTCAATGGACAAAGAATAGTCTGTAGAGAAAATTATGTCGAAACACGAATCATGAAAACAAACTATGACCTTTTTTAAACATCTTTACAAAAATTAACTCCAATTAAATTATTTATCTTAATATGTAATATAAAATTATAATGCAGCTTTTAAAATAGGAGCAAACCTTAATGAAGTTAGGTTATACAAAACTTCTTATATACGACAACAGAAGCAAAACCTACAAAAGTTGGACTTCAACAAAATGGTAAGCAAGCAAACAACGCAATTTAAAAAATGGAGAAAAATTTGAAGTAACTTCACCAGAAAGATGTACAAATGACAAATATGCTCATGAAAGATGCTCAATATAATTTTCCAATATGGAAATTTAAATTGGAGACAAAATAAACAATAGTATTACGCCATACCTATTTAAATGATATGATTAACTAAATCAACAATACCAATTGCTGACAATGATATGAAGCAACTGAAACTCTGAGAGCCTGCTAATTGGAATGCAAACATGGTACAGTGTTTTTGGAACAGAGTCGGACCATTTCTTGGAAAGTTGAACTTGCTTTTAACACCCAACAATCTCACTTCTAGGTATAGTTCCTAGAGAAGAACCAACTTATATTCAAGTGAAAACCTGTACAAAAAATTTTTATAGCAGCTTTATTATTGTCCTAAACTGAACAGGCTTGAATGTGATAAGAGATTGGAAAAACAAATGGCAGTACACCCATAAAATGGAATGTCCTCAGAAATAAAGAGGAATAAACGATTTATAACTGAATGACATGGATAAATCTCAAAAACACTATGCTGAGCACAATAAATCAGTCTTCAAACATTACGTACTGTATAATTTTATTTATATAAAATTCGGTGAAAGAAGCTACTCCAGGGACAGAGAACACATCAGTGATTGCCAGAGATTATGGTAAACAGTTTGACTATGAAGGGACAGCATGAGATGATTTTTTGGATAATGGGATTGTTGTGCATCTTTATTATGTTGGCATTTATGTGAACCTATAAGTGAGTTAAAACCCATAGGCTGTAAACAAAAATACTGTTATCTTACTGTATATATATATATTAAAAACTCCTGAGATACCATACCATAGCTATCAAACTGGAAATATATGTAGACTTTTTTTTTTTTTTTTAGATGTTGGACAATGTGAAATTTTATATGCTGCTAATGAAAGCATCATTTCGTATGAAGGACAATTTGTTATATCTAAGACCTGACAATTACATTGCTAGGTAATTCCCAGAAAAAGCCTCTGGGTACACATGGTAACAGGTGCAAAAGTGTTCCTGCTAGTGTAATGGGTATAGCAACTATTGGAAATCACATACATGTGTAGTAAATAGTTGTGATATATTCACTTAAGGAGATGTTACACAGAATTGGTAATAAATTCACTAGTATTAATTTTTCATTGAGTATGATTCTCACAGACATGATATTAAACTGAAAAACCAAAAGAATTATAAGATCAGTGTACATCACCTATTAGAAAAATTTTGAACATGAAAAATATTGCTTATATATTATACAGGAATGCATTATAACTTAATAAAAGTAAAAAGATATTCATAAAACTGGCCATTAGAACATTGAACATAGACGTTATTTGCAGAGTGGGGTGGAAAACAAGGTATCATTATATGATTAGGTATGAATGTATTGAAAGATTTATCTGTACTTATATAATAATGTAATTCTTAATGTATGCAGTGGGCACCTAATGTTTTGTACCTATATTTATATATCTAAGATATTCTATAGGACATTTCTTAAAGAAAATATAAGGAAATACTAACATACACGAAGGCGTTAGTGACTAAGCGATCTGTCTTTTCAAAGAATGACTAAATCTTAAATAGCTATACAAATAATGGAACATTAATCTTAATGGATATTATCATTAATGGCAGAATTTCCAAACATGGCAAAAACCTCAGACTGAGGTAGTTAAATGGAGAAAAGATATCTTCACAGAGAACCATTATGTTTCATGTATGAATCTGTAAACTGTCTCTGCAAAGAAAAACTGGACTTGAGTAGCAGAGTTGAAGGTTATGGTGCAGCAGCACATTTTCATATTACTCAGGTAGAACCCTAGAAGGAATGTGATTTTAAATTTGTCATTTTCAACTCATTGTCATCATACATTATACTTTTGCATAGGAGAAATTAAAAGAGAAGTGGTAATGATATCTTCTTCTTTGATCTGGCAATAAGCATGTCTTTATACATTTCTCCAAAGATTTTTTTCCTGAATTATAGACCTCACAGGAACTGCAAATATAACACAATTTAAGTTAAATACCTTCCTTTCATATACATACTCATCATTTACACAAAGTCTGATGCAATCATGATGTAGTAATTTTGCTTTCCCACGTTGATGTGTTTTTCAAGACTAAATGGAAATGCCCTCTCTTCCAGAAAGTTTTATTACATTTCCCATAATACTGATTTTTTTTTTTTCCTCTATGGGATTTCTTTTTGCATCACTAGTTTAGCTTTGGGCCATCTTTTGACGCAAAACTTACATATTGGCACCTTGCATGTATGTCATGCTTAGCCAGAGTTCACTAAATTTAATATTTCATATAAAAATCTGGATTTCTAATTTGTCATATTCCCTGCACATGAAATTAGTTACATAAATGGTCTTTGAATTTTGCTTTGCTTTATTTTCTTGTTCCTTCTTTTTAAAAAAAATACATGAGGGATGATAGGAAATGGGAAGCATTTAAAAAGGCAGAGAGGCTGGGCTTGGTGGCTCACGCCTGTAATCCCAGTATTTTGGGAGGCCAAGGCGGGCGGATCACGAGGTCAGGAGATCAGACCATCCCGGCTAACACAGTGAAACCCCCGTCTCTACTAAAAATACAAAAAATTAGCTGGGCGTGGTGGCGGGCGCCTGTAGTCTCAGCTACTCAGGAGGCTGAGGCGGGAGAATGGCGTGAACCCGGGAGGCAGAGCTTGCAGTGAGCCCAGATTGCACCACTGCACTCCAGCCTGGGCGACAGAGCCAGACTCCCTCTCAAAGAAAAAAAAAAAAAAAAAAAAAAAAAGGCAGAGAAAACAAAGACTATTCACAATTTTTGAAGGGGCATATAAAAACCAATAAATAATAAAATATTCTTGCCCTGTGGAAGCTTACAAAATGCTAATAGAAAATGTGTGCCATGTGCTCTTAAAACACATTCACCTGATTGAATACAATAAATAATAACTCCATGGATATTCAAGTTGGTATTTTTGTTTTTACTGTCCTCTTGCAAAAATAAAGGCAGTCAACCAAATTTCTGGCATAGGGACTATGCTTACAATCTACCAGAGGGATTTGCTTGGAAATTAGAAATTAGCATTTTTATAGCCTATTGTTGGGAAATTGACAACAATTTAAATATACAAAAGTTTACAATAGATACTGTAATATAGGAATAATATATTCTTGGGTTTTAATACATGAAAGATTCAGTAAAATCATTACAATTTGACTAAATCACTGTGTCTTACAGGATAAAACCATATTTTTAGAAATTATTTTACTATCTAATATTTCTGCATCTCTCATTGCTCTCACATTAAGTTGTAGTTATTGAGTGGAGTCCTCATTGCCCTCACATTAAGTTGGAATTATTGTTGTACATGCCTTTTGACCTTAGGAACTTCTAAATCGGTCTCCTGGTATTTATTTCTATTATTCTCCCATTCATTATACCCCTGTGGTCAGATGATCTTCATAAAACACAAATCCAATTGTTTCATAGTTTTCATTAAGTCATTCAGTAGTGTCCGACAAATCCTTCATGTGATTTATGCAGTCTTTTTACATATAGTTCATCTAGTTAGCTTTATATTCTGCATTTTTCCAATTCTGTTTTTCATTTCTATTTTTCAACAGTGTAGAAGCACCATCGTCTTCATCTTCTAGCTCTATGTCAACTCCAGGCTTTCCTTTGCATTCTTCTGATAAATGTAGCACATTGTTCCTTCCTTATATTTCAGTTTAATTTTACTACTGAGTTTTACTTTCCTCCTAAGAGAAAAATTAAAGGAGGAGACTGGACCATCTTGTCTGAAATCTATCTTCTCACTTGGAGGCCATATCACATATTTATTTTCTTATGAAGACCTTTAATAATCTGTATTTTCTTATTTATTTTATTTTTCTTAAATACTATCTTTCTACCTCACTAGTTTTAGAAGAGCGAGAAGCATTTTTTTTTTTTCTCACCATTGAATGTTCAGTGTCTGGAATTGTGTCTGGCACACTCTCAGTGCTCAAGAAGTACTACAAAGTGAATATATTAATAAATGAACAAAATGTCCCTCCCATATACAATGTCTTTTCTACATTCAAAGAAAATTTAGGGGACTTACAACCCCCAAATTCTCTGAAAAACAAAGTTTCAAGAAAACTTAAAATTTGACACACAGACAATTGTGTTTCATGCTTATCTCAGTTGAATTGTTTTAATATAATAGCAGTGGCTAATTTCACAAATTATTTTTCTCAAAGAGCTTCCTTTATGTAACATATGAAAAATGTATCTGAATCTATCTCTATAATTTCCCTGGAGCTGTTATTGTTATTTGGGATATTATTCAATGAGCATAGCCATGGGGATTGGTCTTGTTGAATATATGGGAAGCCTCATTTTACTCTCTCGAGTTTCCATTGTAGTGAGGAACCCACTTACTCAACTAGTCTCTAGTTAACTGGGTAATTTTCTATTCATGCCTAAAGCCTAGTAATTTGTTTATTTCTGTACCATATCATAACAACATAACTAAAACAATGCAATGCTTAAAAGTATTTATATATAACACAAGATTACTTAAATGGTTTTAATAGGCATCCACGCAATTTAATTTGTTCAGTTGCTATAATCACTGTAATTTATTATATATTCTTACGTTACTAAAACCTTAATCTTGATAGCAATGAAGTCTGAAAAATAAAAATTTAAACATGGTAGGTTAAAATTTGAAAAGGCAAAATGATTCTCCTTGTTTCTTTCAATTTCAATACTTTCTTCTGTGAGCCATGAAAAAGAAGAATCTTTTAATATTGTAATGAAATAATTTAAGTCGGATAGGCTGATAAGCTAAATACCAAGAACATTTTGTTGGTAGATAACAATTATCTTTATGCTTCTTTATAATTCTATAGCTCCTCCTACATTTAAGAACTGCACAGGGACTCACGAAGAATATTCCTTTTCTTTAGTTAACTATACTGATTGATTAATAACGTTTATCCAGTATCAATAATCAGGTGTTCCAATGACAGTTGGGGTAACTCTGTACAGACAAAACGGTATAAATCCAGTTTTTGAAGTTTATGAAAGTCATTTAATAAACTTATTTGAGAATCTAAATCACAAAACAAAAATAAAAGAGGAACAACACCACAAGAACTATGCTATGACTGACCCTTGACAAACACATCTTTTCCTTCTGAAATAACATGTAAAGGTGATTAGCAACTGAATGCAACAAGATACATTATTATTTTTTTTTTCAGAAATAAGTTATACTGAGAAGAGAATGCCCAAGGAGGACTTTTCATGTTCTGATGTCAAAGAGAACTGGGAAAATTTGCACCTGGAAAATAAATCCAGTTCAAAGGGATAGATAAATCCCAAAGTGTAAATTAAGGCTAATGAATCATTACAGTCTCTCTAATGGCTGAACCCAACTGCAGGCTGGACCATGTTGTATGAACACAGAATATTTTGACAATCTTTCTGGACAGATGAACGTTTAAGCTTCCTTCTTATTGTGAAATTTGAAGTTAACTTTCCTAGATTATATGGCTGGGAACAAAATAAAAACCTTAAAAACCTTATGTTTATTTGCATAGTGGTGTCTATAGTATTCTCTGATGGTAGTTTGTGTTTCTGTGGGATCAGTGGCAATATCTCCTTTATCATTTTTTATTGTATCTATTTGATTCTTCTCTCTTTTCTTCTTTATTAGTGTGCTTAGCAGTCTATCTACTTTGCTAATGTTTAAAAAAACACACAAAAAAGAGCTCTTGGATTCATTGAGGTTTTTTTTTTTTTTTTTTTTTTTTTTGAAGGGTTTTTTGTGTCTCAATCTCCTTCAGTTCTTCTTTGATCTTAGTTATTTCTTATCTTCTGCTAGCTTTTAAATTTGTTTGCTCTTGCTTCTCTTGATTTAGGATGGAGAGTTCTGTAGATGTCTATTACGTCCACTTGGTCCAGAGTTGAGTTCAAGTCCTGAAAATATTAAAAAGCTTATCCACCATGATCAAGTCGGCTTCATCCCTGGGATGCAAGGCTGGTTCAACATACAAATCAATAAACATAATCCATCAAATAAACAGAACCAATGACAAAAACCATGTGATTATCTCAATAGATGCAGAAAAGACCTTTGATAAAATTCAACACTGCTTCATGCTGAAAATTGTCTCATGGATGGAGATGTCCAAGGTGACCTTGAAAGTCATAGATTGCAGGTATCAAATTCTCAGTCAGCTTGAGTTCTTCCATGATGGCATAGAGGATAATGAGAGGTGAAGCCAGCTGGACTTCCTGGGTTGAGTGGGGACTTGGAGAACTTTTCTGTCTAGCTAAAGGTTTGTAAATGGACCAATCAGTGCTCTGTGTCTAGCTAAAGGTTTGTAAATGGACCAATCAGTGCTCTGTGTCTAGTTAAAAGTTTGTAAATGTACCAATCAGCATTCTGTAAAATGGACCAATCAGCACTCTGTAAAATGGACCAATCAGCAGGGCCAAATAGGGGAATAAAAGCTGGCCACCCGAGCCAGCAGTGGCAACCACCTTGGGTCCCCTTCCATGCTGTGGAATCTTTGTTCTTTCACTCTTCACAATAAATCTTGCTACTGCTCACTCTTTGGGTCCACACTACCTTTATGAGATGTAACACTTACTGTGGATGTCTGCGGCTTCACTCCTGAAGTCAGCGAGACCATGAACCCACTGGAAGGAAGAAACTCCAGACACATCTGCACATCTGAAGGAACAAACTCCAGTCACATCATCTTTAAGAACTGCAACACTCACCACGAGGGTCTGCGGCTTCATTCTTGAAGTCAGCGAGACCAAGAACCCGCTGGAAGAAATCAATTCTGGACACAATAAGACATCCCCCAACCTTTAACATAAACAGAAAATATGTTTGTTTTGACACATAGAACAATGGCCTATTTGTTGGAGTAGCCTAGGATACCATAATGAATGCAGTATATATAATGACTTGAAAAAAAATATAAGCTAGAAATTACATATTTAAAAGTAATCTTATCACTGAGACTCACCAGGGAAAAACACCCATTAACTGGCTGTAGGAATGGTATAAAAGAGTATATTGGTGATAGTTTTGAATTTTAACTCTACTATTCATGTAACCTCAACCAGGATTGTTGAGTTTTCTGAGCTTTTAAAAGGTTTTAACTCATTCTCTTAATCAGCATCAGGTCATGACGAGCATCTAAATTTTAGGCACAGAAATCTCAGATGGAAACAAATACGTGTGCGTGTTCTTTATAAATTGCTCCCATTTCAACAATCGTAAACTTTGAACTATAAAATGGAACAAACAATAAAAGTAACACACAAAATTCAATTTACTTGTTCAGATATAATTTGTGTTTTACTTCTTCACTTTGACACTCCAGGAGTCAAAAAAATAACAACACTGACTAACTTACTATGACCAAATAAATTTTGAAGATAACTACTTTACAATAACTATTTCTTTTAGTTTTCTTTGTGATCCAATAAATATTTTTACTTGTTAGTCTTTTATTTAACAAACATGTTTTTATCCTAAGAAGTAATCTATGCAGCAAATTCAACAATAATGCTGTAAATACTATGTGGAGAAATCATTATTTTAAAAGTAACTAGAGTACATGCATTTTTTAAGACTCCCTAGCTTATAGATTCTAGATGAGGTTCTCTTCTTAAATCATGGCAATTAATATCTCTCAGCAACCCAATAGTAAGTCCTCATTTTTTCTTCTATCATTTCTCTGAGAGCTGTCAAAGGGAAGGGGTTCAGCAGGGACCTGTGTATATAAGTAACTGATGTATACAAGTTGGCAGTGAGCTGTTACAGTACCTTGTAGAGTATTTACAGTCCCTTTCAGTATCAATTCGCCTTTCCTGCTCTCTTTTATTGATGTTTTGCTGTTCTACTACATTGATGATGCTGCTAAAGCCACTAGTAGTTTTTGCAAACTTCAAAGTGCCTATAACCCCTGGGATGGGAACTTTTTGTTCTGCAATCACCATGACACTGCATTTTAATATTTTTTTTTCAATTTTTGATGTAATAGGTTATTTTCAAATTCCCAGAAAGTTTCAGAAATGAATAAACATATTGTGGCTAACCCTGAAAAGATAATGGTGATGATGATGATGATGATTCAGAAATAATAAAAAGACCAAAAAATGGAGTTAGTATGTTATAAAGAAAGGTCAATCTGGATTTGTCTATCTTAAAGGATAAAAAAATAAAAGACTATGAATTGACTTCATTATTGGGTATAAGCAAAATAAAAGACTATCAGTATATAGCCACATTCATGAAATTTAACTCTACAGCCAGAGTCATTTTAGTTAAATATTAAGAAAAAAACATCTTAGAAACTAAGAATAGTAAAATCTTGGAAGTTCTACTGAGAGAGCTTGAAGGAATTTATCACTGGAATTCATTAAACAGAGAATGACAACATTTTAACTTAGATTATACGTACAGATTATAAAGTTTAAAGACCAGGTTTCTCTAAGTTACTCAGCCTGGCCTCTCATTCCTGTGCTCAAGCGATCCTCCTGCTTTGGCCTCCTGAGTAGCTGGGACTATAGGAACATGTCACCACTCCAGTTGATTTAGATAATTTAATCATTCATCTGTTTCAAGGAAAATGGTGGGGTCTGATGAGTTTTCATTCTGTCATTACCAAGGCTAGAACAGAGAATCCAAGTAAATTTCTCACATTCTAAGACAACTTCTAAGTAAGCTCACAAATCTAACCAAATTTGTCTCTCTAGATGAACATCATTTTTCTTCTATTAGGATAGGTCCCGGATTTTTATAAAAGCGAGTAAATAAACAGTGTAGAGGTTTCAGAGGTACACATAGTAAAAAAAAAAAAAAAAAATTTGTTCCATAATATACTACCCTTCCTGCCATTAAACAACAACAAATGATGTTATTCAAGGGGAATTTAAACTGTCTAACAAAAATATATTTACTTTGCTAGGTTTTGGCATATAGAAACAAAAAATTTTCTCTTGACCCCAAAGTTACTTGTTTTATTTTTATAAAGGGTCACTCTAGAAATAAAGTTCCAGAAATAAAACTCTAGAAATAAAATTCACTAACATATTACTCATAGAGGAAAACATCCTTTTCCTACATGGAAATGTTTCTTTGAGGTCACAAAACTCAGAAAACACAAGCATATTCTATTAACATTAAGAACATTTGATCATCAGAAAGTATGTCTAAGACAGTGAAAATGCAAGCCTCCAAGTGAGACATTTGTTGTACATATATCTAGTGAAATTATTGTATCTGGAATACATACAATGTTGCTTCAAATTGAAAAGAAGAAAGAAAATAGATAACCCAATGGGAGAACGCAATACTGCAGGCACTTCAAAAAAGAATATATCCAAATGACCAAGAAACATGTAGATATGGGCTCAACCTCATTAGTTCTCAGCAGAATAAAAATTACAACAATGAGATACTATTAAACCACCAAAATTGCAAAAATTAAAGATAGTGACAATTACATGTACTGGTGAAGATGTGGAGCAACCAGAGTTTTCATAGATTGTTGCTGTGAGTACAAATTTAACAAGCATTCTGGCAGTATTTCCTAATGATGAACATGTGGTTACCTTATGACCAGGGAATCCCACTGTTTTTATATACCTAATGGAAATGTTAAACATATTCACTAACATTCATAACCAGAACATTTGTAGCAGAGCTTTTATATAGCCTCATACTGGAAACACCCAAAATGTCAATTATGTGTGAAATGAATTAGTAAATTCTGAAATATTTATGCAATAGAATTCAATACAACAACAAATAGAAACAAATTACAACTATATTCGACACCAGGAATTAATCTTACTGATATATTATTAAGCAAGATAAATCAGTTAGAAAAAAACTAGTTCTATATGATTCAGAAGCATCCAAAACTAATTTGTTGGGATATTCTAAATAGTTAGATAGTGGTTACTTTGGGTAGGAATAATGAATAGGTAGGGCCACACAGGTGACATTTTGAGGTCCTAATAATACTCTGTTTTCAATTTGGGTGCTAATTCCAAAGGGTCACCTACTTTTTGAAAATGAAGAGTTTACATACATTTTTTTATATATATATATATTTTTAACCATATATATACATACACACATATATGTGTGTGTATATATACATGCCACTATACTATAGGTAGCTATCTTTACTGAATATATCTATATTTATTTGTAATATTATAAACTTATTTTTATCTCACTATCTTTATTTTCAAAATGTGATATTGGTAGTAATGTTGGATAATAAATGCCTTCATTTGTTTTACCTTTCCATATGTAAGATTATTCCAGTTTTTTATAAATTGATTCTAAGTATTAAATGCAATAAAGAGGACTTACAAACACAGGCAATTCACAACAAAAGAAAGATTATTTCATTTTAAATTTTCTTAGGTTCCTTTGTATAATTCCCTGGCATCAAGACCCTGAACTTCGTTTGAGTCATCTGGTCTTGTTCATCTTCTTGTGGGTCTCTCATTGTTAATATATCATGTGGCCTATTCTGCATGATATCTCCATGTTTACATAGCTCAGAACCCTTCTTGCTAAAGTTAGACCCTGTGTATGTGATTTATCCATAGTAAGGTAGAGATTTAATTATTAATTGATTCTGCTTCCTTCTTATATGTTATTTATAATTCTGAGATGAACTATACTTGATATTTCTGTGCTTTAAATTCTCTAACCTTTGCCTACCACTTATCTGTGGAATCGGGGAGTGCGCATTCTTTTGATAAGCAGTGGACTTCTCACCTAGTTGGGATTGGGAATGGATGATTGAGGGTAGCAATTAAATTCCCACTGATGAGAGAAAAATACTTGCTGTTTGGAGGTGACGATGAAAAACAGATTTCTCTTTTACCCATCATGTATAGCCAATAGAAATAATGACTTCTTATAATTTAATCACTTAGTTTCCAAAATTAAGTCAGTTTGACACTTTGACTTCCAGATATTCCTTTCTCAGTACTACTGTAGACTTATTGCCTAGGCGTGGTGAATCCAGGATTTGTGGGCCTGAAACTTAAATGGTTGGAAGGACTCTAAGCTGGAAGCATTATCCTCAGCACACTAACACAGGAACAGAAAATCAAATACCACATGTCCTCACCTATAAGTGGGAGCTGAACAATGAGAACACATGGACATAGGGAGGGGAACAACACAAAATAGGGCCTGTCAGGGGTGGGGTTGGGGGTGGGGGTAGGGGGAGGGAGAGTATCAGAATAAATAGCTACTGCATGTAGGGTTTAATACGTAGGTGATGGGTTGAAAGGTGCAGCAAACTACCATGGGACACGTTTACCTGTGTAACAAACCTGCATGTCCTGCACTTGTATCTTGGAACTTAAAATTAAAATAAAATAAAATACGTTATAAAAAATTTCAAATGCCATATTAGATATGCAAGTGGCTATTTCTTCTTAATGTTAATATTTTACCAGGTTGACTCCTGATAAGGGTCCATTACGTAAAGGGTGTAAGAGCTTATGTGTCAACTTCCTCATGTTAAAAATACCCCACAAGGGTTTTATGCTAGTTTTCATTTGAAAAATTTTTTATCTGAATTTTCTGATACTTATCTCTGTGATCTGGTGACAAATCCTGTTTTTGTCATTCTAAAATTCGAACGGCAGATATTTTTATTTAGAAAACAGTCATAATTCTATTTTCTATCCACTGAGATCTACTAATTTGGTGTTCCTATCAAAACGTCCTTCTGTTACAAGGGTGCCCATTTTTCTCATGTCTGTAGGACTTTGCACCTTTAGCTAAAATACCTCTCCTCCTTGTTGAACAAAGGCAATCTTATACATTCTTCAAAGTTTGTTTTTTATTTTATTTTCTATTATTTTTATTATTTTTTTTGAGATGGAGTCTTGCTCTGTCTCCCAGGCTGGAGTGCGATGGTGCCATCTTGGCTCACTGCAGGCTCCACCTCCCGGGTTCATGCCATTCTCTTCCCTCAGCCTCCAGAGTAGCTGGGACTACGGGTGCCCACCACCACGCCCGCTAATTTTTTGTGTTTTAAGTAGAGACGAGGTTTCACCATGTTAGCCAGGTTGGTCTCGATCTCCTGACCTCGTGATCCGCCCGCCTCGGCCTCCCAAAGTGCTGGAATTACAGGCATGAGCCACCGTGCCCAGCCTCAAAGTTTATTTTAAATACAACTCACTGAATGAAGGTAGATCCTTCTGTAGTGCCAGTTACACTCTCCTGTATGCCTCCCTTCATTGTGTTATTACTGTGTTCACTTACAGTCTTTACACAGTGGGTAGTATTTTCTTCAGGAGAAAGGATCGAGCCTTTTTATTTTGTATCCTTACCCAATTACCTCACACAGAGGAACCATAATATGTCCACACTATATAATTATGCATGTCTGCTGTCTGCCTTAATCTCAAATAATAAATCTGAGTTTTGGTGAAAAACCATCAAGGTATGATAAAACATGGTGTTTGAACATGAAGATTTTGTTCTATTGCCCCAGAAACAATGCATGTGTGTATATGTGTGGAGAAATAGATATTGTATTTATATTATTGTAACCTTGTGGGAGATATTATTTGAAAAATCGAGTGTCTATTTTCTAAAAGCGTGTTTAAATAATAAGTGATATTCTTGAATAAAGGACTATTTGGAAATAACCTGCCTCTATCTGTCTTCTCACTCCCAAATAATGTCCTTCAACATTTAATCAAAGAAAAGAAAAAGGAATTGGTTGCCTAAGCAGCTGCAGATCACCTTGAACAGAAACACAGAAACATATTCCAACTGTTTTGGAAAAAAAAATACAGCACCAATTATGCTTAAGAAACAAAAGGGAAGCCATCCTGAATTAATATATAATGAAGGAAATGGTAATTATTTGATCCCAAGGTTTCCTGAATTTCACAGTTGTAATGTCTTTTGGAACTGCTTCATGCTGAGCACAGTATATACAGACAGGAATGTGAAATGAAGTCATGTTGAGGGCTCTGGGGTGTGACAAAAAGTTGCCGTGCCTTTTAAGAATGATTGAATGAAATGCTTTGTTCTCCAGTTTCAGCGGCCAGCTCAGGCTCAGTTGCTTTTGAGCATGCCATGTTTATTAGAGACAATAAAAAGAGAGAAGCAAATTTACAGCCTCAACTCTATGCACCTCCTAACAAGGGGCTGGGAATCAACAACTCAGTAATTCTCAGCCAAGTGTTGCCATAAGTAAACAAAGTTCCAATCTTATTAGCAAATACGATCTTTCTTCAAAGACTTGTATTAGCTTCTTTCACAGAAGCCAAACAGCCAGTTTAGTCATTTCTCTCGGTTTTGATTTTTAAATATGCTGCCATATAAGTCAACCAGGCAGATTTCCCTACTCGACAGAGAGAGATGACACAGTAGATAACCTTGGGCATGTTCCAAGGGCTCCTGAAATCCTATTCTACCTTAGTGACATAAAATCATTCTGATTTCAATGTAAGCACCAAAAAATGATACCTGACTGAGTAGTTCATTAGATAAAACTGGTCAAGAAGTTAATTTTTATTATTACTGCTCTGAGGACATAAAGAGTGCTATGGGTCAAAATCCTTAAAAGTATATTTAGCTGTAGAAGAAAATCTACTTTAAGTATGTATTGTTTAAATAAGTTTTCATTTGTTTTCAAATGAAAATGCTAAGTAATTTTTGAGTTTTTTTTTGAAAGACAGATAAAATTGGATGCTTCACTCTTACCTTTTCTTGAAATATTTCCTGATGCATCAGTCCTCGTTAAACAATTATTTTTGTATACTACCATATTAGTTATTGCTTTTACACTTTTTTTTTTTTTTTGGATGGAGTCTCACTCTGTCTCCCAGGATGGAGTCCAGCGGTGCAATCACGGCTCACTGCAACCTCCACCTCGAGAGTTCAAACCATTCTCCTCCCTCAGTCTCCTGAGTAGCTGGGATTATGGGCGTGTGCCACCACACCTGGCTAATTTTTGTATTTTTAGTAGAGATGGGTTTTCACCATGTTGTCCAGACTGGTCACGAACTCCTGATCTCAAATAATCCACCCACCTAGGCCTCCCAAAGTGCTGAGATTACAGGTGTGAGCTACCGCACCCAATCTGGCTTTTACACTTTTAATTCTATGCAGACTAAATGATAGTCCAACAATTTTTTTCATTATGACTGAAAAGCTTTTTTTAAAAATACAGAATTTTATGTTGCATTTTCTGTAGCAGACCTGCTGCTCCTGAACATTTGACAAAAAGCAGGGAGTAGATCTGCGTTTAACAACTCTAACTGAATCTCTACTCTCATTTTATTTTTAAAAAAGTTTAATTCAAGTTATCAGCCAAATTTTCCACTGCCTAGTTATTACTGGGTTAATGGAGAACTTTCAGTTCTTCAGCTTCTAAAGTGCTTTTTAGAATAGCTGATGTTTCATTCTCACTGTCACTTTAGAATTTTCAGCAGTATGAGCTATCACATCACCTTGAACAAAATTTTTCAGCTCATATTTTGAAATATTCAATATTATTTTATTATCTATTACAAATAAATGTGAAGTATTTCTGTATCAGAAACATAATCATAATTCTCTTGTCTTTTAAAAAATATTCACTATCCTCAGTTAAGAAATCACAGTTCAGATTATTTGGAGATTAATGCCTTAGTGATTTAAATTATTATCAACATATGATAGTACCCTTGTTTAGAGATAAGATTCTTGGGTGGGGTTGAGCTTAAGATTTAAGAGCCATGCTCCAGTGACAGTAAAATGCTGAGTTCAGTAAAAATGAACTTAGCAGTTATAGCCATGACTTCTGAAACTGGGGAAGGCTGACATTGATGCAAAGTATAGCTTCTTATTCAACACTTACTAGGGAGAAATCACCATCCAAGGTAATGAGGGGAGTCCTACATGGGCAATATGCCTGGCCATTCTTAACCAGCACATTGAGACTTATATATGATAAAATTTACAAAGTAAATTTACAAAGTACTTTCCAAAGTAAAGTAAATTTTTACAAAGTAAAAATTACAAGGTAAACCTAATAATTTTCAGCCTATTTCTAATTACAGGGATCAAGCAGTTTGCACTGTAATAGCTATAAGTGCTCTCTGTGAAGTTTCCACCAAGTATCCATAAATACAGTCCTAATTCAGATCTGGTTTATAGTCCTAATATCAATCATAAGTAGCTGTGTGCTCCTGGACAAGTTTCTTAAACTGTCTGGATTTCAGTTTAATAAATAATAATATTAGGCAATTTTCTAGTATCCACTTCAAATATGTCTTTCAAGTCTAGCTGAAGCAGAAACATTTAATAAGTTAGCATGACCTTGCACTCAGTGGGGATTCTCATATTTTATTATTTTTTATTCTTTCACCATAATTCAGCTGTCCCTTGTATTCCTACAAATTTAGCAGCATTGATTAGTCTTAGACTCAATATCAATAACCTCAGAATACCTAAGAAATAAAGATATACTGTATATAGGGCATAGCATAATTATGCCTTGAAATAATTAATGATCAATAGAATTGTAATTTCAATTTTTAATCATTGAATTATTGATTCTTTTTTAATTAATTTATTATTATTATTATACTTTAGTTAGCAAGAATTTTTATGTGCATAGCATGCAGGTTTGTTACATATGTATGCTTGTGCCATATTAGTCTGCACCCATCCTTCGTCATTTCGTCGGGTATAACTCCCAATGCAATCCCTCCCCCCTCCCCATGATAGGCCCGGTGTGTGATGTTCCCCTTCCTGAGTCAAGTGATCTCGTTGTTCAGTTCCCACCTATGAGTGAGAACATCGCGGTGTTTGGTTTCTGTTCTTCTTGTGATAGTTTGCTAAGAATGATGGTTTCCAGCTGCATCCATGTCTACAAGGACACAAGCTCATCCTTTTTATGGCTGCATAGTATTCATGGTGTATGTAATGCCACATTTTCTTAATCCAATCTGTCACTGATGATGGACATTTGGGTTGATTCCAAGTCTTTGCTGTGAATAGTGCTGCAATAAACATCGTGTGCATGTGTCTTTACCCATAGCAGCATAATTTTACCTGTCCTTTGGTATATCCTGACAATGGGATAGCCAGGTCATATGGTACATCTAGTTCCTAGATCCTTGAGGAATGTCGCCATACTGTTTTTCCATAATGGTTGAACGGATTTTACAATCCCTCCAACAGTGTAAAGTGTTCCTATTTCTCCACATCCTCTCAGCACCTGTTGTTTCCTGACTTTTTTAATGATAAGCCATTCTAACTGGTGTGAGATGGTATCTCATTGTGAAGTTTTTGATTTGCATTTCTCATTGGCCAGTGATGATGAGCATTTTTTTTTCACTTCTCATATGTCTGTTGGCTGTATGAATGTCCTCTTTTGAAATGTCTGTTCATATCCTTTGCCCACTTTTGATGGGGTTGTTTGTTTTTCTTGTAAATTTGTTGGAGTTCTTTGTAGGTTCTGGATATTAGCCCTTTGTCAGAATTAGTGGAGTGCAAAATTTTCTCCCATTCTGTAGGTTGCCTGTTCCTCTGATGGTAGTTCTTTTGCTGTGCAAGCTCTTTAGTTTAATTAGATCCCATTTGTCAATTTTTAGCTTTTGTACGTTGCTTTTGGTGTTTAGACATGAAGTCTACCTTGTACTTACTATGTCCTGAATGGTACTACCTAGGATTTCCTCTAGGTTTTTATGGTATTAGGTCTAACATTTAAGTCTCTAATCCATCTTGAATTAATTTTAAATTCTGGGGTAAGGAAAGGATCAGTTTCAGCTTTCTACTGATGGCTAGCCAATTTTCCCAGCACCGATGATAGGAATCCTTTCCCCATTTCTTGTATTTTTCTCAGGTTTGTCAAGATCAGATGGCTGTAGATGTGTGGTATTATTTCTGAGGACTCTGTTCTGTTCCATTGGTCTATATCTCTGTTTGGTACCAGTACCATATTACTGTTTTAGTTGCACTGTAGCCTTGTAGTATAGTTTGAAAGTCAGGTAGCATGATGCCTCCAGCTTTGTTCTTTTGACTTAGGATTGTCTTGGAGATCACGAATCCTTTTTGGTTCCATATGAACTTTAAGCAGTTTTTCCAATTCTGTAGAAGAAACTCATTGGTAGCTTGATGGGGATGGCATTGAATCTATAAATTACCTTAGGGCAGTATGGCCATTTTCACGATATTGATTCTTCCTATCCATAGGCATGGTATGTTCTTCTTCCATTTGTTTGTGTCCTCTTTTATTTCACTGAGCAGTGGTTTGTAGTTCTCCTTGAAGAAGTCCTTTACATCCCTTGTAAGTTAGTTCTAGGTATTTGATTTCTCTTTGAAGCAATTGTGAATGGAAGTTCATTCATGATTTGGCTCTGTGTGTTTGTCTGTTATTGGTGTATAAAGATGCTTGTGATTTTTGCACATTAATTTTGTATCCTGAGACTTTGCTGGTTAGCATCAACAAGGAGATTTTGGGCTTCTGAGACAATGGGTTTTCTAAATATACAATCATCATCTGCAAACAGGGACAATTTGACTTCTTCTTTCCTAACTGAATACCCTGATTTCTTTCTCTTGCCCTAATTGCCTAGCCAGAACTTCCAACATATGTTGAATAGGTGTTGAGAGAGGGCATCCTGTCTTGTGCCAGTTTTCAAAGGAATTTTTCAGTTTTTGCCCATTCAGTATGATATTGGCTGTGGGTTTGTCATAAATGGCTCTTATTATTTTGAAGTCGTTCCACATCAATGCTGGCTATTGGCGTTTTTAGCATGAGGCTGTTGAATTTTGTCAAGCCTTTTTCTGCATCAGCCAGAGATAACCATGTGGTTCTTTGCATGCTTTGGTTTAGGCATGGATTGTGGAATTTCGCGTTGAACCAGCCTTGCATCCCAGGATCAAGCCCACTTGATCATGGTGGATAAGCTTTTTGATGTGTTGTTGAATCTGGTTTTCCAGTATTTCATTGAGGATTTTTGCATCGATGTTCATCAGGGATATTGGTCTAAAATTCTCTTTTTGTTGTGTCTCTACTTGGGCTTTTGTTATCCGGATGATGTTGGCTCATATAAAATGAGTTGGGAGGATTCCCCTCTTTTCTATTGATTGGAATAGTTTCAGAAGGAATAATTCACTCCTCCTTATACTCACAAATTCAGCTGTGAATCCATCTGGTCCTGGACTTTTTTGGTTGGTAGGCTATTAGTATTTGCCTCAATTTCAGGGAAACTATTGCGTTATTCAGGGATTTCGCTAACACTGGTTTAGTCTTGGGAAAGAAATTAAGTGTCCAAGAAATTATCCATTTCTTCTAGGTTTTTCCAGTTTATTTGTGAAGGTGTTTATAGTATTCTCTGATGGTAGTTTGTATTTCTGGCAGGTGGTGATATCCGCGCCATGTTTTAATTCGTCCGATTTGATTCTTCTCTCTTTTATTTTGCTTTGTGCAGAACCTTGTGATGCCATCCAATTTTGTTGATCTTTTCAAAAACCAACTCCTGGATTCATTGTTTTGGAGGGTTCTGTCCTCTATCTCGCCGGTTCTGCTCTGATCTTGATTTACATTTCTTGCCTTCTGCTAGCTTTGGAATGTGTTTTGCTCTTGCTTCTCTAGTTTCTTTTAATTGCGATATTTAGAGTGTGGTGCGATGCTGCGCTTTCTCTTGTGGGCATTTAGTGCTATAAATTTCCCTCTACTTTTCTAGTACTAAATGTGTCCCAGAGATTCTGGTATGTTGTATCTTTGTTCTCATTGGTTTCAAAGAACATCTTTATTTCTGCCTTCATTTCGTTATGTACCCAGTAGTCATTCTCTTGTATTCCTACAATTTAGCAACATTGATTAGTCTTAGACTCAATATCAAGCTTAACCTCAGAATACCTAAGAAATAAAAGATATACTGTATATAAAGGGCATAGCATAAGCATAATTATGCCTTAGAAATAATTAATGATCAATAAATTGTAATTTCAATTTTTAATCATTGAATTATTGTGATTCTTTAAACAAATTTTAGCATAGTAGTCTGTCTCAGTAGGAGTTTACTCAGGCCTTGCTAAATGAAGTGGAACAGCGCCTTGTAACATAATATGCTATAGCTCACTCTCCATTACTTCCTGTGTTTTCTAAATCTCAGTATCAACATTTCTGCTACAAGACTATATACTAAGGTCATTGTTAAAAAGAATTCATTCATTTTATAGTATATTTCCTTAATAATCATACTAATTTGACAATTTTATATTCTTAAATATGCTACATATTTATAAATGCCCCAATGAGATATGTTTTGGTGAACTTTTCAAAGTAGAAGAGCTAACTTTCTGCTAACATGGAATATTTGTAGCAAATTAGTTATTGATTCAATAACGTTCTAATCCTCTATTCTATGACTTTTATCCTAATGATCCTGTCATTTTTTTTTTAAGGCAGTCACTTTCAAAACATATTTACCATTTATATAAATGTGTAGTTGTACAACCATGAAGTTTAATCCAAGAGTTGGAATACTGTTTACAAACTTCAGGATTTCAAACAATATTCTCAATCTTTCTGATATATTCTTTCATAAAATAATGATAATTATTTACACCTTTAAGGGTTTGAAACTTTAAAATATATCAGCATATACAAAGCAACTAAGACTCTAAGGCAGAATTTAAGTCTGAGGTATTCATACTGTGAATGTGAATGTGTGTGTAGTGGGAGGGGATGGGGATCTGAAAAGAGAAAAGGAAAAAGAGTATGCCTTAAAATATTCTCATACCAGTGGGTAAAATAGGAGTAGCCAAATCATTGCTGACAGTGGTCAGGAAAAGAACGCCCATGATTAAAAGAGCACGATTTGTTTTTTAAGGTAATTTTAATTAGTGTTTTGACAAAGATACGACTTTCATAACCGGGTATGATTTTTAATTTTTTTTAATCAAAGAAATCCACTTTCTTTAGTTTTCTTGAAATCTATAGCCTTTTAATTTAATTTAGTTTTTACTTTTCTCTTAATACACAAGAATGTAAGAAATATTTTAACTTTTTTCTTAACTTGATATTAAGAAAAGAAAAACAGTATACATGTCATGATAAGTGAAACAGGGCAATTTGGCTTCTAAATACAATAGATGGTAGTGAGCTGTAGATTTTGTACCCTTAAGATGGAAAGCTTCAGTTGAATTCATCCCATTATTTGACAGTCACATTTTTCAAGAGAAGTGGGAAATTTGGAATTACATGTAAAAACCTTTCCATTTTTAAATGTGAGTAACATCTTCTACCTATAAACACTGAACATATTAACACTTTTTTGAGACTAAAGTAAAATATATTTTAGAGATGAACAGGGCTTGTGTGTTGCCAATCTGTGGACATAATTAGGGACATAATTGTCTACAGGAATTATTTTGAAACATTTAGCAAGATCTGCCTGCTCCAAGTATGTTCTCTAACATCACACTGTAGTCTTGGTACTGCCTTTTCTAGATCACTGGCCTGAGCTTTTGATTAGAATTTCTGTAGAAAGGATAGAGTTAACTTCATGCACGTTACTCTGGGTTAGAGGTAATCTTGCTTATTTCTCTTTCATTACTATGTTGGAAAAAAAAGTTATTGTTATGCTTTTTGAGGGGAAGGGATTTTATGAAGGAATGAGGAGACAGAGAAAAAGAAGAAACTAGCAACAAACAAGAAAAGACCATATCTATCTCAGTCCTGGGAGAACAGATATCCTAGAATGAGTAAGAATTCTGATAGACTGCCTTGCTTCAATCACATTTGCCCTTGGAAAAGCATCATGGAAAAAAAAGAGAACTTAAGTACAAGCACAACTGAACAAAACTTCTGTTTGATTTTACTTAATTCTTGCCAATCAGAAAGAAGACTACTTAAAATGGTATTTTTATAAGCCGACTCTTACTCATTTCCAAAGTCCAGGGCCTCTGATCATTGTTGATTGTTGCATTTGTTTGTGAAGCTATACCTTAATAAAATATTAACATTGAATTTAAACTCACCAAGAAAACTTCTTTAAATATTTTAGTGCTCAATCAACAGAGAAAACAGAATTCACAGAAATGTAAAGGGAGAGATGATAAAGAATGCTTCTACCACACTGAATCAATTTATGGCAAACCAACGTAATAGAAATTAAAATTTAATATACAGAAGCGTATTCTTCCATACTTGTTATTTTAGAGAAGTACACACTGATTATGGTACAAGTTGGGTTGTTTAATTATCACACTGCCTAAAAAATATAGTGAGATGTAATTTAATCAGCCTCTGCTCATGCAGGAGAAAGGTTCACAGGTTTTCCCCATGCCGCAGCCTTCACCACCTTCTGATAAAATTCCCTGTTTGCCCTTCTGGGGTCCAGGGGGTAGGACAAGTTTTCTACTGTTCCTCATTCCCAACAGCTTTCTCATATCTTGTTGGTTTCTCTGACCATGACCACACCTCCGTAAGTTGTCTCTTTAATAATTCTTTTCAATTTATTTCTTGAGATTGTCAAGTATTTTTTCCTTTCAGGAGCCTTATAAATACCCTATTTACCTCTTAAGAAATGAACTAGGCCAAAATAGAATTCTGATTTGTAGAGAAGAAATATACATCACATTATAGAAGAAAGATAATTAATCAGAAGTCATTCAGCTTTAAATGTCATGAAACAAACTTAAACTGACTTTTAAAACTATAATACAAGTAAAGCAAACTAAAAATAAAATATATTTGCTATCATCACTATAAGATGGTGTCATACTGTTTCTTACTCACGTTTTCACCTTTGCTTTCAGTTATATTGACTTCATCCCTTGAAAAAACTCTGCCCATGGCTGGAAAGAATTCTTCAGGCACTGGGCTTACATTATCCTTATAGCTGTCCTTCTCATAAGAAGAGAGAAATTCCAGTCTCGCACTTCCCATGTCAATGTCCTCAAAACACATCAAATTCTGTTTTCTTGAGTCATGTGCGTACTCCTGCACCCAAACTTTGGTCCTATATATATATAAATTACATTTATACTATAATAAATTACATAATATGGTACAGAGTACGTAGTATACGTCATATGCAGTACTGTAGCATACTCTGCTCTCTCTGTATATTACATATATTATCATTGTAGAGTTTTGAATTGAATAAAAAGTCATAGTAAGAATTTACTTGAACATTTGATTACTGAGAATATATACATAGAAAACTTGTTGAATTGAAAACACATTTTTCTATATGAATAAAGGGAGAAGGGTTCTTTAAAAGTATGTTTACAAGTATTAGTAACAATTTTGGATATTTTCCAGATACCTGACCTGAACTTTTGACTAGAATTTTTCTAGAAAGGATAGAGTTAACTTCATGCACATTACTCTGGGTTAGAGGCAATCTTGCTTATTTCTCTTTCATTAACATGTTAGAAAAAAAGTTTATTGTTATTATGTTTTTGGAGGGGACGGGATTTTATGAAAGGAAGGGGGAGATAGGGGAGACAGAGTAAAAGAAGAAACTAGCAACAAACAAGAAAGGACCATATCTACGGCAGTCCTGACAGAACAGATATCCTAGAATAAGTAAGAGTAAGTATGAGTAAGTACTCTGCAAAGTGGGCCTCTTTGTGGTCACCATGTATCATACATCAGGGTAATTCCAAAACACATGGCATGCACGAAAGAATGTGTTTTATTGAGGGAAATGTACTAGGTAAGTGCTCAATAAGGAGAGAAAATACATTTCCTTCTGGCCCTCTTTTAATCCTATGGAGAAGCATGCATGACGATGACACTTTCTAGATATGCAGTGGAGTATTTCATTTTGAACAGTAGAAGGGATACTCTATAATCCTCATAATTTTAGAAAGCAACTTTTTCAGTAGAGGGATGACAAGATTACTGGGAAACTAATCATTCTGAGTTGCAATTCTAGCTATTTAGAATTGTTGCCTAAGAAATACAGTTGCCTATTACCTGGAATACCTAGGTATCTGTGGGAAGTTGACTTCAGGGACAACACTTCCTGCCAGGAGAAGGAAAGCACTCAACCCTAGAAGAGCAGAGTTTGAGGGCACGTTTCTATTGACTAGTGAGCCTCAGGTCACTGTTGACTCATTGTTCAGGTAATAGAATATGCTCCTGGGTTCATTCTGAAAGAGTCCTGCTTGTCAAACTACACTTCAAATGCAAAGTTTTGTTCTACTATGTTCTCACAGTGAATATCAGAGACAAATCATCTGCTTCAAGCAGGAAGAGGGGGCAAGTAACATTTTGAAATATGCCAGAACATTCTGTTCTTCTTAATAGGACTTCTCTTAACATAAACTATTTACCAGAACCTAACCTATTGGGGTTTTATGAGTGCCTAACCCACCTGAAGTAAGGGAAATATTCAATTTCAGCCCATGCTAGCCATCCTGTCTCACCTAAGGAAAGGGAATAACCTGAGAGGTACTTGTGAGATTCACAATCTGGGGTCACAGGCTCACCAAAAGATTGAGACCTGATTACAAAACTATAGAACATTTTTTCTCCTCCCACATCTTATCAATATGTTACTAAAAGCCTATTTACTGAAATGCCTTTCACCTAGTATGTCTTTTCAGCCAAAAGAAATTATGAGGCATACTGAAAAGTAAAAAATGCAATTTGAGGCATCAGAACCAGACTCAAATATGGCCAGAATACCAGAATTATCAGACTGGGAATTTAAAGCAACTACGTTTAATAGTGAAGGGCTCTAATGGAACAAAGTAGACAACATGCAAGAACTAATGAGTAATGTTGGCAGAGAGAACATGATCTACTCAATTAAAAAATGGGCCAAAGACCTCAACAGATACTTCATCAAAGAAGATATGGAGATGGCAAGTAAGCCATCAAGTATCAAAAGATACTCCATAGCATGTCATAAAGAAAATGTAAATTAAAACAACAAGATACACACCTATTAGAATGGCCAAATTTCAGAATACTGACAATACCAAATACAGGTAAAGATGTGGAAAAACAGGAGGTCTCATTCATTAATAGTTGGAATAAACAATGGTACAGCCACTTTGGAAGACCGTTTGATAGTTTATTACTAAACTAAACCTACCCTTACCATATGACCCAGCAGTTGAGCTCCCTAGTATTTGCCAAAATGGATTTTTGCTATCAAGTTATGAGAAGACATGAAGGATCCTTAAATGCATATTACTAAATGAAACAAGCCAATCTGAAAAGGCTGAAAGGCAAAACTATGAGGACAGTAAAAAGATCAGTAGTTCCCAGAAGTTAGAGGAAGGAAGGGATGAACAGGCACAGCACAGAGGATTTTTTCAGTGGTGAAACTACTTTGTATGATACTATAATGGTGGATATATGTCCTTATATGTTGGTCAAAACCAACAGAATGCACAAGAGGGAAACCTAAGGTCAACTGTGGACTTTGGGTGATAATGTTGTGTCAATGTAATTGCTAAATTATCCATAGATAATTTCAAAAGCTTCCCATGAGATATAAATAATCTGGGTGTTGTTTGTAGACATGAATTGAGTAAACACTCTAATTCTCTCAGGAGTTCATGATCCCAGAATAATTTTTGTGGATAATTTTTTTGATAGTTTTGTAATGTTCCTCTACTGTGAGATAAAGAAGTTTGCAAGAAGGTATTGAAAGAACTCTTTTTTTCTTTTGAAGAAAAATGCATTTAACTTTTAAGAATTACAAAAGTTTGACAATACCTAAAATTGTTAAAATGACCACAACTTCCCCATAAAATGCAAGTAAGTGTGTCAAAAGATACACCATAGCATGTCATAAAGAAAATGAAAATTAAAACAAGACACCACTACACACCTATTAGATTGGCCAAATTCAGAATACTGATAATATCAAATGCAGGTGAAGAAAATGCGAAGTATTTATTTGCAATAAAGCACAATGATAAATAAGATTTTTGTTAGTGAATTAGTATATGTGAGTATAAGACAGACTATCATAAATAATAAAGGTAAGTAGGAAGGATTAGAGTTATATCTCTTGATATGGGTTGGCTCTGTTTCCCTACCCAAATCTCACGTTGAATTGTAATCCCCAGTATTGGAGGTTGGGCCTAGTCAGAGGTGATTGGATCATGGGGGTGGTTTCTAATAGTTTAGCACCATCCCCCTAATTCTGTATTGTGATAGAGTTCTTACGAGATCTGGTTGTTTGAAAGTGTATAGCACCTCCCTGCTTGCTCTCTCTTCCTTGCTGGCTATTTGAAAATGTACTTGCTTTTCCTTTGCCTTCCACCATGATTGCAAGTTTCCTGAGGCCTCCCCAGAAACAGAAGCCTGTACAGCCTGCAGAACTGTGAACCAAGTAAACTTCTTTTTAAAAAAATTATCCAGTTTCAATTATGTCTTTCTAGCAGTGTGAAAATGGACTGATACCTCTCTTTATGTTAAATATCATTATAAGTTTTCATTTCTCCTGGAAAGCTTGGGTCCAAAAACATAGAATTGGATGCCTCCATGTGGTATGGCAGGAAATTCCAAGACTCCAAAAGGAACATCAGAACCTGAGTAGACCATGGCAACATTCAAAGATAGAAAATGTAGGGCAAGGTAAAAATTGAGGATGAAGGGAGAGAAAGAAGCAGATAATATGAATATGGCTCAAATGGAGGGGAGGCTTTATTAATGAGATGCCTTGAACATCCAAGTAGAGATATCCGAAAGGCAATTAGCTACATGGGCTTAGATACAATGGAAAGGAAAGGAACCTACTTCTTGTTATAGAATCTATAGAGAAGGAACAAGGGAAAATGAACACTGTTTTTATAACTGACAAATTATCAAGTGCCCCAGAGCATACAGAAAGAAGAATCATGTTAGCCTGGTGGATCACGGTAGACTTCCCTGACGGAGAAACATTTAAGTTATAAATTAATCAGTTACTGAGTATTAGCCAGGCGGAAGGAAGAGTATTCTGATCAATTGGAAGAAATTGTACAAAAGCCTGAAATAGGGAGAAGTACAGCACAGTAGAGGAACCAAAATCAAGCCTTACGTCTGCCCAGTGGTTATCATTACTGGTAGCTGAGTCTTTTGGTAAGAATGGGTTCTTCCAGAGACACAACTAAGCAAGAAGTGAAGAGGCTCAAACAAGAGACCCTAGGGGGACAGTAACAGTTTTCATTCAAAGGAAAGTCCCTATGTTGAAAATTTTATAAAATGACCATGAATCAATATCCATATCTTTTAAAAAAAATGCTTATTTTTTTTTCAGTATTGTGCACATTAACATTGATAATTATTTATTTTTTTAAAAAGCAGTTTCTGTTAAGAATCCTATTATATAATGGGAGTCTTAGTTAATATTTTAATGTTTGGACTAATTGAATTGTTTGAAGTAAAAATCTCTAACAGCATTGCTGCTGTAGATGTGCTCCCTGAATGTGTGTCTCTATATTATACTCTTCAGGGGCCTTACTTATTCCCTTAGTACTCAGCTTAGTTAAGCCAGAAACTTGCTGTGTGATACTGTGGGAGATTCAGCTCCTTTTTCTTTTGCAAACTGCACAAAATATATGAAAATATTTCTTCCAATGGAAAGAGAAGAGAGTCCTCATTCACAGCCTTGTTGTGGTCTGTCCTCTCTTACTCTGGACTGTAGCACATGCTTCTCTGAGACACCACTGGCCTTCTCATAGCTACCTTCCATATAGTTGGTAAAAACCACATAAACAAATATATAGATTCCCATCTTATTCCCCAAACACAAGTAATACAATGTTGTAATATTTAACAGAACTTAGTATGGTTTTTAGATGGTATATAGACATTATGAAACAAAATATTGCTGAATAATAACTGCTGGGCACATTTTATATCAATAAGTGTGATTCCTATTACAGTTACCTCTAATATTTTATATGACTACAGATAACTACAGTCTTTAAAATCTTACTTCTTTAGGATAAAAAAATTAACATTTAATAGAGGACTAAGGGAGCCTACAGAGGTTACGGTTCCAGTGACTCAGTAGGTTCCAGTGCTACTTTGCTATTAGAGACCTTGAAGTACACTTCATTAACAGGTGTATAGATGTCAATGTGCACACATGCAAAATTCAATGTGACTTAAAAATTTAACAAATTGTAAAAAAAGAAAGCAATGACAAAAATAAAAAAAATGTCAGTCAGTTAATTAACTCAATGTGTTAATATAATTTTTTCATGAGTATAAGAAGAGTAGTTTTATGGTTTAATGTCTACTAACTGCATTTACTTTAAATATTGCATCTTTAATTCTTTAAAAAAAATTCCCTCGAAGTATTCTCATACAAACAAGAAAGCTAAGTCTGAGATAAAGCATGCTACTTGTTCAAAATCAGCTAACACCAAGAACATGATCTAAACTTAGTCCTTCATGACTCTAAACACAGCCTTCTATTAAGCCACCCCAAATTGCAGTGTTCTACAGAAAAAGTTAAACACCTTGCTTTTATGATAACGTTTTTACCTATATCTACAAGCTTTGAGAAGCCAATGAAATCAACTCTAAGACTAATTACATTTTTAAAATAGATTCTTTATATCATGTATCACTCTGCCATTCTTAAAGAAAGGTGCACTTATCTCTTTTATAGTTATATTTCAGATAAACTTGAATCTCTGACCACTGACAGTCATGTAGCTGGTTGGTGTCCTAGCAAATTTCAGATAATCTCACTTTGGGACCAACACTCTCATTGGCATCTCAGTGTATTCACGAAGGCTATCTGGTACCAGAGCTAAGTATAAGCTTGGTAGTAGCAAGGATGAGTGTGAGCTTTAAATGCAAAGGTAACTGATTTCTGTGTGTGACACATTCGTGTGTGAGGTTCTGGATTTAAATTGTCAGGTTTAGGATAAAGAGAGTACCACTAAACTTACTGTCTTTGATTTTGTTTAAGTATCTAGGGCTTAAAGAAGGCATTGGAGCTGCCAAATCTTTAATCTTGTATGGTATTCAGCAGGTTTTAAAGGTCACTTCCCATTATAGGGTTTTAAGAAAGCTGTTGTTCATAAATGAAATATGATCTGACCATAGCCAAAGAAAAAAACTAGGACATTACCTTCGGAAGGTGCAGATTTTAGTTATTTAAACCTAAGAAAGAGAGACCTGCTTGCATTGTTGTAATAAAATAGAAATATTTTAGTTGTTATCATATCTAAAAGTTAACTCTGCATGATATTTCTCTTTGTCCCTCCAGAATCCTTCGCTATTTCCTTCACCCTGATCTTGCCCCAGGAGGCTAATCTGTATGGATAACATCAAAGAAGTACCTAGTTTTCTGACTTTCAGTGTGTTTCTATTAATAAAAACACTGATGGATGTCAGAAAGAAAAAACTTGAGGGCAGGACATTTTCCCCAACTCCCTCTTTGCAGAGTTACCTCAGGACTGCTGAGCCCTTCTAGTAATAGTCATCCTTGCAGTTCTCTCTAAAAATCTCTCCTCTGTAGTTCTTGGAACCTCTACTCTCCCCTGCAACTTTATAATTAGAAATAGCAACACCGAAAAAAAATACATAACAAATAAGGGATTCCACTAAAAATGAAAATAAGATAAAAAATATATGGAGGTGAAAGAGCAGTTATTTCTTACAGTGGAATGTGAATAAATAAGCACGACAAAAGACTGAAGAAGTTAGAAAATCACCATTAGATAAATACTACATAATATAAATGTTGTAGGCAATAATCATCAATGGATGTTAAAATTAACAACTAAAACTATAATGAGAGGCTATTTGGAAGTTCTGGCCTGGGCAATGAGGCAAGAGAAATAAACAAAGGGTATTCAAATAGGAAGAGAGGAAGTCAATTTGTCTCTGTTTGCAGATGACATGATTGTATATTTAGAAAACCCCATTGTCTCAGCCCAAAAACTCCTTAAGCTAAGCAAATTCAGCAAAGTCTCAGGATACAAAATCAATGTGCAAAAATCACAAGCATTCCTATACACTAAAAATAGACAAGCAGAGAGCCAAATCATCAGTGAACTCCCATTCAAAAAACTGCTACAAAGAGAATAAAATACCTAGGAATCCAACTTACAAGGGATGTGAAGGACCTCTTCAAGAAGAACTACGAACCACTGCTCAACAAAATCAGACTGGACACAAATACATGGAAAAAAGTTCCATGTTCATGGATAGGAAGAATCAATGTTGTGAAAATGGCCATACTTCCCAAAGTAATCAATAGATTCAATGCTATTCCATCGAGCTGCCATTGACTTTCTATGCAGAATTAGAAAAACCTACTTTAAATTTCATATGGAAACAAAAAAGAGCCCATATAGCCAAAACAATCCTAAGCAAAAAGAACAGAGCTGGAGGCATCACACTACCTGATTTCAAACCATATTACAAGCCTACAGTAACCAAAACAGCATAGTAATGTTACCAAAATAGATATATAGACCAATGGAACAGAACGAAGACCTCAGAAATAAGACCACACATCTACAACCATCTGATCTTTGACAAACCTGACAAAAACAAGCAATGGAGAAAAGATCCCCTGTTTAATAAATGGTGCTGGGAAAACTGGCTAGCCATATGCAGAGAACAGAAACCAGATCCCTTCTTTACACCTTACACAAAAATTAACTCAAGATGGATTAAAGACTTAAATGTAAAACCTAAAACCAAATAAAGTCTAGAAGAAAACCTAGGCAATACCACTCAGGACATAGGCATGGGCAAAGACTTCATGACAAAAATGCCAAAAGCAATTGCAATAAAATCCATACTTGACAAATGGAATCTAATTAAACTAAAGAGCTTCTGCACAACAAAAGAAACTATCATCATAGTGAACAGGCAACCTACATAATGGGAGAAAAATTTTGCAATCTACTTGTCTAACAAAGATCTAATATCCAGAATCTATAAGGAACTTAAATTTACAAGAAAACAAACAAACAACCCTATCAAAAAGTGGGCAAAGGTAGTGAACAGACACTTCTCAAAAAAAGACATGTATGTGGCCAACAAATATATGAAAAAAGGCTCATCATCACTGGTCATTAGAGAAATGCAAATCAAAACCACAATGAGATACCATCTCACGCCAGTCTGAATGGTGATTATTAAAAAGTCAGGAAACAGCAGATACTGGCAAGGCTATGGAGAAATAAGAATGCTTTTACCATGTTGGTGGGAGTGTAAATTAATTCAACCATTGTGGAAGACAGTGTGGAGATTCCTCAAGGAACTAGAACCAGAAATACCATCTGACCCAGCGATCTCATTACTAGGTATATTCCCAAAGGATTATAAATAATTCTACAATAAAGACACATGCATATATGTTTATTGCCACACTATTTACAATAACAAAGACGTGAAACCAATGCAAATGCTCATCAATGAGAGACTGGATAAAGAAAATGTGGCACACATACACTACGGAATACCATGCAGCCATAAAAAAAGAATGAGTTCATGTCCTTTGCAGGGACATGGATGAAGCTGGAAACCATCATTCTCAGCAAACTAACACGGGAACAGAAAACCAAACACTGCATGTTCTCACTCATAAGTGGGAGTTGAACAGTGAGAACACATGGACACAGGGAGGTGAATATCACACACTAAGGCCTTTCAGGGTGTTGGGGGCAAGAGGAGGGAGAGCATTAGGACAAATACGTAGTGCATGCAGGACTTAAAACCTAGATGACGGGATGATAGGTGCAGCAAACCACCATGGCACATGTACACCTATGTAACAAATCTGCACGTCTGCACATGTATCCCAAAACTTAAAGTAAAATTTAAAAAATTAAAAATAAATAAGTAAATAAAATAATCATCAATGGATGTTAAAATTAACAAGTAAAACTATAATGAGAAATAAGATATTTGCAGTTTTAAAGCATTTCCCAGATGATAACAATTAATTATAAAAATAAAATTGTTAATTTTACAGATAAACAGTAAATTTAAAACAAGTAAATCAGACTTATGGGCATCGTATATTCCCTGATATTATATGCTGAGAAGAATGAAACATCACCTTTTTTTGGATTCTTGCCAAGAATGTGTGATCTCAATCTAATTACGAGAAAAGACCAGAAAAAAAATGTTGAGAAACATTGTACCAAATCACTTAATATCTTAAAGTAAACATCATTAAGAAAAAGTAGAGAAAAAAGAAAGAAAAGAAAAGAAAAGAAAAGAAAAGAAAAAAGAAATGGCAACAACAATGCTCTCCTTCCAGTTTTCAGTTTTCACTTTTCTCATCCACTTGGACCTAGGATTATTAAATTTGCACTTTCAGTAGCCTGGGTTTCTGTACCCTTTCTGTTTTCCCCCTGTCCTATACATATCTTTGTAAATAGTTTCCATGTTAATTCATGTTTTGAATTATTCTAATTTGAGTATATAATTTAAGATACCTTTTGGACATCTGAAAGATTTCAAGAAATGGTGTCAACGAAATATATACTTAGCATAGGATTTTGAGAATATATTGCTTATATATTTGAGGAGTGCAAGAATGACCTTATTTAGAAGGGAAATGCCATCATTGTCATGATGATTCCAATTATTACTGGTGGTGGCATGGGATGAATCACAGGTGGGAAAATATGGCATTGGGAATGGCTGTGACATTTCATCATCAGAAAGATTGGGTATCTCTTTGGTTCCTTTAGCATCCCTAGAAAATATACTTAGAGAAAGTAAGAGAAATAAAAATCTAGAAACATACATGTAAGAAAACATATAGAGAATCAGAATGTCTCATTTGCAGTTTGGAGGAGTCTTTCATCTTCTGCAATCACAATGCCACACCACAGGCATGGCTAAGAACCAAACCCAGAATTTCTCATGAAGATTGTATGGTTTCAACTCCAAAAACTGTTCAATCCCTCATATCGTTTTCTGTAATCCAAAAGTAAAGGCATTGTTGGGGAAGGAAAGGTATTGTTGGGGAAGCATAGAGATGTGCAGATAGATATGAATGATACTGATGATGTTGAAATTTTAAATTTCTCTGATGTTTATTTGCTGATGCAAGAACCCCTCTAGTACCAAAAAATAAATAAAGAAAATAAAAAGCATTTAATAATTACACTGCTGATGATTGCCTCACAGCCTCACAAGAGCTTGATGATTTGGGCATAGATAAATCTCTGCCACTTTTTGTTGCCTCCATGCCAATGGTTCTGAAACTGGGATGATTTTTGTCCTCCAGGAGACATCTGTAAATCTCTAGAGATATTTTTGGTTGTCACAACTAGGACAGTGGGTGCTACTGGCATTTAATGCATAGAGGTTGGAGATACTCCTAAATGTTTTATAATGAACAGGATAATCCCTAACAATTAAGAATTATCTGATCCAAAAGCTCAAAGTACTGCAGTCGGGTAATCTTGCTCTAGGATTATAGTAAAAAGTACTTCTTAAATTAGTTTTCCGTGCTGTGAAACCAACTACATTAAAATGGTGGCTTAAAATAATATCCTTCTATCATCTCACAGTTTCTACAGGTTAGAAGTGGGTGAATAAATTAGCTGGATTCTAGGTTCTCTGGCGTCTTATAAGGCTGAAATCAAGCTTTTGACTGAGCCGTAGTCTTATATGGATGTCCTACCAGATAAGTATCTGCTTGCAAGTTCTCTCACCTTGTTGGCAGATGTCATTTTATCATGACCCATAGAATTTATGGCAGCTTACTCCTTAAAAGCTAACAATGGAAAGCTCTGCTCCTTGAAGTCTCTTCTCTCTTTTGTTGTCCCAAGTTAACTGATTAGAGACCTTAATTACATCTGAATATATTTTTCTCCTTTGCCACATAATGTGAGATAATCGGGGAGTGGTTTCCTACTATCTTTGCTATACCTAATTGGTTACAAGCAAGTTGCAGATTTTACACAACTCCAAGAAAGGGAAGTATGGTGGGTTCACTGGAGGACACCTTTGACTGTGTTCAACACAGTTTCTTTCATAACTTGCGCTGTAAAAAAGAGTCTGGCTTCAAGAGGATGTAGTATTATTTTGTAGCTATCCTGTGATTTATTTCCTAATTTAAGACAGAAAATAAGAAATAGATATTAACTGACAGACATGTCATATTGTTTTCTTGACTTGCGAATTTAGAATCATTATGGCAGGAAGGGGAACATAAAAGCACTGGAAGTTCTGTCAACCATCATCAAAAATGGTAAATTAAAAACAGTGCAGCTTCATTAGGGTAAGTGTAGAGTACATAGCCACCATCAAAGATCTGAAAGATGCATGGATAGTGACTCCCATCACATCTCCATTTTATCACCTGCTTGGCCTGTGAAAAAGTCCAATGTACCTGAGAAGTTGATAGCAGATTTTCATAAACTTAATGAGGTGGTGATGCCAGTTACAGTGCTCTCCTGGATGCAATATTTTATTGGGGAAAATCCTCATAATGCTGACACCTGGTGTGTGGCTACAGGCCTGCCAAATACTGTTGGTCATATTCCTGTACGCAAGGAAAACCAGAAGCATTTTGCATTTATGTAATAAGGAAAATAGCATATGTTTACTGCTCTGCTATTTCTTTGTGTTATACAACTATATGGAGGACTTTTGATCAGCTTAATATCTTTCATAACACCTTATCTATGCATTACATTAATGATGTTATGTCAGTGCTATGCGAGGTGATATAGTAAGTAGTAAGTACCAAGAATCGTAACTGCCTTACTGTTAGATATGTTTCCAAAAGTTTGGTAAATAATCCCTAAAAATTTAAATCCTACCGTACTGGTAAAATTTCTAAGAATCAAGCGGTATGGAGCATGAAAGTATATCACCATTAAAGTGCCTGAAAACTTGCTTGACTTTATACTGCCCATCAAAAGAAGGAGGTGCAGTGCTTGGTGAGACCTCTTAGGTTTTGGTGGCAACATATTATACACGTGATCATTATTATTCTCTGCCCATTTTTTAGATAACTGTTACAGATGCCAGTATGATTGAAACCTAGAGCAGAAATTTTTACAGCAGGTCTAGACTGAATTACAAGCTAGCTTACTACTTGGATCATATGCCAAAGATCCAAAAATACTGAACATATTAAGGCAGAGAGATATATTCTAGGAGCATCTGAAAAATCCCTAAGAAGAATCATAGCACAAAATATCTAGAGTTATTTCCTCACTGAGCATAGGAGGAAAATGCAGTGATATGGTTAATGAGTAAGCCTGCATGGTATGCTAGACCAGGTTGACGTTGATGACTTTCACACTACCACTCCACCAAGCACTGACCTTATACTTCCATGTTGAAAGAGAAGTCTCACAAGTGGCACAATTTTGAAGGTATATTCGGTTAGTTATCTAGTGTGAAAGAAGAGATGACTTGAGTTATAGATTCACAGTGGCTCATGGTCCCATAAATTGGTTGCTCAGTTAGAAACATGTAAAAAAATAGAAAACTGGTAACACAGAGCTGGGAAAGACCGTGAAGATGACAATTTTCAAAATCAGCACAAAGTATGAAGATATTCACTTCCCAAATAATTACCCACAAGAGGATATCCATCATAGAAGAGGCTACCAGTAATCAGCTGGATGAAATGACCATTCTTCCAGCATTTGCTCAGGAAGCTCGTATATAAAGTAGCTAGAGCAGCAGAAAAGGAGTTAGGCATAGACTCAACAACATGAACTTCCTTTCACAAATGATGATCTGATTATTATGTGTTGTGCATTCAATCTGCCAATAGTAAAAGCTAATGCTGAGTCCATAATACTTCACCATTCTCTGAGGAGATCACCTGGCTCCCCAGCGGTAGATACATTATATTTGATCCTTTGATCCCACAGACACATAGCACTTTATTGATACCAGAACACACATATGTTCCTGGTGTGGATTTGCATCATTTTCATAATGGTTCTGACTTATGTACAGCTATAGCATCTCTTATAACATCACCTCAAACCATAGGCCTTTTTTTTAAATAAAGAAAGTAAGAATTCCTGCTGTGACTAATACCGTAGACTTCAAGTTTTTAGTACAATGCATTTGCTATTACCCTGCAATTTGCTTTTTCCCTTGATGGTCATTTGTGGATCTTCTGTGATTGAAACATAAACTTTTCACTACACAAGTGGCAGAGTGGGTACTGGAGAATAAAAGACTAGATCACTTCAGGCATTTTCCATTTCTCCCTCAGAACCACTCTCTAATTTTCTCCAACCTGCTCGTCTCATAAAACTCATATATGCCATATGAAGGAACTCCTATGTCCTCTGGTTTTGTTTCTGTTTTGATTCAGTCAATAAAGAGCTCAAGGAAGAGATCAGAAGGAAGGAGATAGTCATTAGTGAAAATGAAATGTCTAGTACGTTGGCTTTTTCTCCTTGCACTCTTTAGGTGGCCCACAGACTTCTTTCGAAGCTCATAGCTCCTCTTGAGTTGGTCCCATCCATGCAACTCTGCAGGGTTTAATTAACTGGCCCATGCCTTCATTCCTTTGGGCCTTAGGGAATCAGCAGCACCACTCAATCTTTTCAATTTCTGGTAATCACTCCCTCTCTTATTCCATTTAAGTTCAAGTGCACTAACAGTCTCTTATTTGTAATCCTGGGTATTCCACTGCCCCTTGCCATGCAGTTTGTGTACACAAACTGGGGTCCAAAAAAATAATCCCTTTGTTTATTATTATTGAATTGTCCTAACTTAAGTCTGACGTCTATTTACTATGGAGGTCCTGACTTACATACAGTGGCGGAAGTCAGCACACAATTGAAAGAGGAAGTCTTTCAGAGTTCATCCTGATGTATCTCCTCAGGAGATGGGATCTAGTAAACTGTTGAAATAAACCTCTTAATTTTACAGGTAGAGAATCAATAGAAAGAAGAAGTAATTAATACTTCTTACAGGTTTAGACAGACAAACTAAGTAGAAAAAAACTCAGGTAATTTTAAAAGAAAATAGGAAGAAATCAACAAGAAATATGAAAAAGACTGCTGGAGGAACTTCAAATTAAGATAATATTAAGTAAGAGGAAACAGTTGTTTCCTGAACTTTGAAGTCATATGAGCAAGAATACAAGAAATTACACTTCAAAAATGATATGCATTAAGTGTTTGTGTTGGGAGAGGGTAACAAAAAGTAATTGATTCAGTCTACGCCTCAGTTAAATAATAATTTTATAGTACAATACCTTTCATCTGGAATTGCCCATATTAAGGAGGCTAATACAGACAACATTTTTTTTTAAAGCAGAGGTTTTTTTTGGTAGACCAGAATTATTTACATCTGTCACTATGAAGTATATACGATAAGATACAGAATCGTTTTACTGTAATGTACTTCTCCTAAATATAAAATGTAGTAGTAGTTCGGCCAGAATTTAAGTAAAGGGAAAAACAGTAGAATTTTAGACTTAGTAACCAATGCTTACTTCTATGGTAAGAAAATGAAACTGACTAACTTAAGATACAGGTAAAATTCTTGAGGGCTCAGCTGAGTTTTCCTGAAATATGCAGATGAACACAGAAAAAAGCCCCTGAAATACCAGGACTCTGTGTCAATATTATAAAAGCAAAGTAAAGGATGAAAAAGTAAGGAAAACAAAATGAAGAAATAGAAAAGGAAAGAAAAGTAAAGGGGTAGAAAATAAAGGAGAAAACAAGGAAAAAGAAAAGAAAGCAAATAACTTATCAGAAATATATGCTACTTATAGCTTGATATTAACTCTCCAAAAAAGATATCATCTTAGGTATATATCCTAATAATAAGTTCTCCCTTGGCCCCTAGGGACACAGACTGAAGTTTCATTTTACTAAGTTTAAGAAGTTTCATTTTACTAATATACTAATGAAGCTACTTCTTTTTTAATAAATTGAGTAACAAAAAGAATCCTTCCCTTGAGCTGAGGCTTTAATGGTTTTAGCAATTCCACCGAATGAGGCAGGGATTGTGATCATGGTGGGACACAATTTAAGATGTTTATTCACAAAACTGTTGGAGGCCCCAGAATGAAGTGAAAATTAGAGGAATTTGAAAATTATTATTTTCAAATAAGATCTTGAAACGATCTGCCACAACTATCAATAATTTCTGCAAGAGACTAAAAAATCTTAAATGACACACTCTGAAACTGTGGACAGTAGCTATAGGTAGATTTCAACCCAATCCCCAGCCTTACCCTAGATATGCTAAATCACTTTTGAAAAATTAACCTCTTGCATATTTTTGCCAATTGAGCTTATATGTATTCATCACCAACTATAGATTAGGTATGTTCTCTGGTTTGCCCGAGACAGTTCTGGTTCATCTGTGTCTTTCTAAAATTTTTTGCCTCCACTACTAAAGATGTTCCTGATTCGATGATAAAACTCCTCCGTATTTTCTGCCTTTATTAATTCTTCAGATAGTATTCTCCCATTTACTCTCCTCTTTCTGTTTGTCTATCTATCTATCATCTATCATCTATCTATCTATCATCATCTATTTTCTTTCTAAATTCATCAGCAGCCTTTATTTCAGGGATCATAGTTGAAGATCTTTTTTTCTCTGCAGATCTGGGTTCACTTGTGGAGAGCACATGTGAAGTGTTCATGGTTACTCCAGTCACAGCAGAGTAGAACACACCTTCAGTAACACTGGCTTAGCCCTTGGGAAAACAGCAGGATAGCAATGATTGCAAATTTAAAACGGGCAAAAATCATTTTTGAGATGTGGATACATTTTAGTTGAACATAACTGTGACTTTAGAAAGACAACCTTTCTGTTTTAAATTCACAGTAATTGAACTTCTTCTGTCAACTTTCCTCTCCACGGGCTAAACCAGCATGCCCACTTTGAAAGAATTGTTCCTCTGTGACCTGAAGAGCAATAGACATTTCAAACAATGGGCTCAGAGACAAAGCACACAGTGCGTGAGAAAATGACTAAAAAATCCTGAAAGGATTTCCAGTGTAAGGCCTTTAGAGAATTAATCTAGCCCTGTACATGGTTTCCTGCAAAATAGTCACATTTCAGCATAGAGAAACAAAGAAAGCTAAAACAAATCCTATTGTAAAAAGATTAATTTAAGGTATCATTTGGGATTTTTCCTGTTTGCTTTATTTTTTTTTTCATTTTGTTTTGTTTTGTTTCACTGTTCCCTCGCTAACTTGTATTAACATTAAAAAATTTAATTAAACAAGGTTATCAGACGTTATTTCTGGCATAAACCTTGGACAAAATGATGAAGCAATATTTTCAGGGACATTTTGAATCTCTTCTTTTATTTTACATCTTTCCTTTTCTTCTTCTTAATTCTTTCTAACATTTACCAAATGGCTTCCTAATTGTCAAATCCAATGGATCATCTTAGCTTTTATTGTATTTCCTGTCTGTGACATTATACAGAAAATGCCCTGACTCCCTTGATTTTTATTACAGAACTCTGACAATGTCTTCATTTTTTTGTTAAAAATATATTCTGAAAATCACCCTATAGCAGTTCATGGACATTGTTTTTATTTATTTTTGTAGGTTAATAGATTTTATTTTGTTGTATTAATCCTTAGCTCTGTTTGACCTGACGCAAAAGGAGATAGAAACTCCTTCAATTAAAATAAAGACTGTCTATTTCCCACCTAAAATATTAGTCGAGAATTCAAGACTTTCATTTTTCTTTTCCCCTTGTAAGTTTTCCAAGGTTGTAAGATTTGCTACAACATGCCACCATCATCTTTGTAATTACCGTTTTTACTAAAGCAATTAATTGTCAAATGTCTTTGATCACCCAATATTTTGTGCTTTGTGTATACTTCCCCTTATACTACCATTGATAACTATTAGAGTAATTGTGATGCCACCATATACCGTAATTTCTAGCATATCCTTCAGATAAGAAAGATGGTTTCTGCTATTTGGGTTTTCTTTACTAGAAACATTGTTACTTCAAGAATAAATTGAGTTAATTCACAGACTCAGCCAAAAGTTTTGTCACCCCTAAATTATACTAAGAAAAAAAAAATTTCCTTATATGTCTTCTTAAAATGGATCTTTTTGTTGAAAGTGTGCAGGATTTAATTTATCTTTGACTGTATGTTGTGTGTGTGTGTGTGTGTGCATACACACATGTGCTCAGGCTTATTTCACAAGTCTTTACTTCTTTTACTGAAAACTAAAGACTCTTAGGTATTCAAATTTGAGGTAAGGAAAAAAAAATCTCAAAACATCTTTGTGGAAGAGAGGGATTAGAGTGAAAAACATTGGAAATTGAGAGTCCTCAAATGCATGGCTGATTTCCCCATGTTACATTCATTGAGTTCTGAGACTCTGCAGGACATTGCGTTACACAAAAAAATTCTCCAAAGGCAAAGGGAAATCTTCCAGAGTTTGATGTTACTAAAGAAATAAGCATCTTTTGGGATAAGGGGTTGAACTCAAAGCATAACGCCAGCTCTCCAGTTAAAGTCTTAACCAGATTTTCAGGCTACATTGAGTAGCAAGTTGGATATCTGGGTAGAAAAAATTTGCAGAGAATAGCTGGATCACCCAATGTGCTGGTTGACCCAATGCTTTAGTTCGGCAAAACCATATATATGCCAGACACATAAACAAAATCGTAGGAAAGATACACTTAGAGACAAGAGATAAATAAGAGATAAACTGGGTCTTACTAAACTGCAACCCACACCTGACACCACTTAATTTGTTTACCAGAGGAAAGGGGTTACTCCAATATCATATGGAGTCTGTCGTTCTTTATTTACACAAGATCTAGTGTCAAAAATAAATACTAAGTTTGCAAAGAGCCAAGAAAATAAAATTCATGGTCCAAAGAAAATGAAACACAAAAAAGAGACACAAAATAATTCTATACAGCAGTGTACATACAATAATTTAAAATTGGAATCGTAAATAAAATAAAATAAAACATTGCCCAAATAAATAAAAAGATGAAAACGACTGATAGATAATGGGAATCTATAAAAAAAAGTATTATATCGATTTTTATTAGCCAGGCGTGGTGATGGGCACCTGTAGTCCCAGCTACTCTGGAGGCTGAGGCAGAATAGCGTGAACCCGGGAGGCGGAGCTTGCAGTGAGCTGAGATGGCGCCACTGCACTCCAGCCTGGGGGAGAGAGCAAGACTCTATCTCAAAATAAATAAATAAATAAATAAATAAATAAATAAATAAATAAATAAGTATTATATAGATGGCTTAAAGTTATTTTTAAAAGAAAATTCTTAGCCAGATTAAATTTAACAGATTTTATTTGAGCAAAAATAAAATTGTGAATTGGGCAGCCTCCTAAGCCAGGGTAGGATCGAGCAGACTCCAGCACAGCCGCATGGTGGAAGAAGAATTACGAACAGAAAAAAGAAACTAACATACAGAAAACTGAACTGAGATACAAAAACAGTCACATTGGGTACATTTAGGGGTTTGCTTTATTTAAACAAAGTTTGAACAATTAGCCCTCTTTAACTGACCAAAACTCAGTGATGGGAACAAGAGTAGGTTATAATCTGTTTACACCTCCGTTTAGGTTATAGTTCACTATGTACAGGTCAACATTTGGGCTGAACTTAAAATATGTGAGGAGGCAGAATTAAGCTAAACTTGATTTAACACTACAGTATATTAAACTAATAAAACGAAGAATAGATTCAACAGAAAATTGGACACAGTAGATTAAATTAGTTGAATAATGAATGAAGCAATAAATATAACTATGCTTGCCTTTCTTCAAATAATTTTACACATGTAGTCATAGATATTATTCTAAACCACCAATTTGATCACTTTCTTAAAAAATAATAAAATATTACTGCCCCCGGATCCCAATGCTTCATATACTCCTGAGGCATAACCTCAGTATCTCATAACCATGTGTAAGCACACAGTTCCAACCACTCCCACTGTAAGTCACCATCACTACATGGGCATCTGAAGCTGGCCCCTTCATTTGTGCATATGCATGCTGCTATCTTTTGCTATCATTGGTTTTTGTGTGTGGAGCTGACCCTATGAGGGTCCGTCTCATAACAGATGCGAATTCTGGGAGATACAATTCAAGTTGAGATTTTGGTGGGAACACAGCCAAACCATATCATTCTGCCCCTGGCCCCTCCAAATCTCATATCCTCACATTTCAAAATCAATGATGCTTCCCAACAGTTCCCCAAATTCTTAACTGATTTCAGCATTAACCCAAAAGTCCACAGTCCAAAGTCTCATCTGAGACAAGGCAAGTCCCTTCCACCTATGAGCCTGCAAAATCAAAATCAAGCTAGTTACTTCCTAGATCCAATGGGGGTATAGGTATTGGGTAAATACGAACACTCCAAATGGGAGAAACTGGCTAAAACAAACGGGTTGCAAAGTCCATGCAAGTCTGAAATCCAGCAGAGTAGTCAAATTTTAAAATTCCAAAGTGATCTCCTTTGAGTCCAAGTCTCACATCCAGGTCATGTTGATGCAAGAGGTGGGTTCCCATGGTCTTGGGCAGCTCCACTCCTGTGGCTCTGCAGGGTGCAGCCTCCCTCTTGGCTACTTTCATGGGCTGGCATTGAATGTCTGTCGCTTTTCCAGGCACATGGTGCAAGATGTCGGTGGATCTACCATTCTGGGGTTTGGAGGATGGTGACCCTCTTCTCATAACTCCACTAGGCGATGCCCCAGTAGGAACTCTGTGTGGGGGCTCTGACCCCACATTTCCCTTCTGCACTGCCCTAGCAGAGGTTTTCCATGAGGGCGCCACCCCTGCAGCAAACATTTGCCTGGGTATTCAGGCATTTCCACACATCTTCTGAAATCTGGGCAGAGGTTCCCAAACCTCAATTCTTGACTGCTGTGCAACCACAGGCTGAACACTGCATGGAAGCTGCCAAGACTTGGGAATTCCACTCTCTGAAGCCACAGCCTGAGCTCTATGTTGGCCCCTTTCAGCCATGGCTGGAGAGGCTGGGAAACAGGCACCACGTCCCTAGGCTGTACACAGCACTGGGACCCTGGCCCTGGCCTATGAAACCACTTTTTCCTCCTGGGCCTCTCAGCTTGTGATGGGAGGGGCTGCCATGAAGGCCTCTGACATTGCCTGGAGACATTTTCCCCATGGTCTTGGGGATTAATATTAGGCTCCTTGTTACTTATGCAAATTTCTGCAGGCAGCTTGAATTTCTTCTCAAAAAAAAAAAAAAAATGGGGTTTTCTCTTCTACTGCATCATCTGATGCAAATTTTCTCATCTTTTATGCTGTTTCTCTTTTACTTATTCTATTACCTCCCACTGAGTCCCTCCTACAACATGTGGGGATTCTGGGAGATAGAATTCAATATGAGATTTGGGTGGGGACACAGCCAAACCATATCACTGCTAAAGTTATGTGATTGTTGACATTGTGGACCCCACCTCCCTGAATCAACAATCTGCCAACTCCCATTCCATCCTGGAATCACTGTGTACCCCAACATTTGGCATGCAAATCCACAGCACACTCCAACCTACCTACCCTCTCTGTCATTCTCCACACATCTTGAGTTGAAGGTCTAAAGACATACAGTAACCAAGTGGAGGAAGGAATACATAAGACTGAAAATAAAGAGATGGATACAATAGACTCATTCTAGTGCAAGGATAGATAAAAGTAAGCATGAGTTGGATAGCTATAGTTAAACAATATAGACTTTTAGTCAAGAAGAAGAGGTAAAGAAGGTTATTATGTAATGATAAAAAGGTCAATTACAATGTATAACATTCTTGAAAATGTTAATACAGTGGATACAGTATGCTTACCCAATATGAAGTACCTACATATATAAATCAAATATTAACATATCTGAAATGAGAAATAGACAAAAATACAATAAGAGTTGGGGATTTTATACCCCACTTTTATCAAAGTACAGATCATATTGATAGAAAATCAACAAGAAAATGCATTGAACGTTAAACTACGTATACATGTGCCATGAGGGCCAAATGTAACCATTAACCAGACATATACAAAGCATTCCAATTAACAGCAGTAGAACACTCCTTTGTATGTTCACATAGAACATTCTCCAGGATAGGTCATATGTTAGTTCACAAAACAAGTCTCGGTATATTTAAAGACTAAAATAAAATCAAGCATCTTTTTCCACCACAATAATATGAAAGTAGAAATCAATAATAGGAAAAAAGTTAGAAAGCTCAAAAAAATTTAGAAATTAAACAACAATTATCTGACCAACAGATGGGTCAAAGTATAAATAAAAAAGAAATTAAATATAAATTAGTATCTTGAGATAGTGAAAATGGAAGACACATACACTATCAGCAAAAGCGACTCCATCTGCTGAAAAGAGACACAGTTTCATAGTAATAAATGCTTTTGTAAAGAAAAGAAAGTTTGAAAGTAGTACTAGTACTACATTGATTACACTCAAGGAACTAGAAAAAGAATGACAATATAAATCCAAAGTTGGTAGAAGGAAGGAAATAACAGAGATCAGAGGACAAATAATTGAAACAGACACAAGAAAAACAGTAGAAAATAACAAAACTTAGAGTTGCTTTTTTGAAAAAATAAACTCAAAAAAGTTTTAGCTAGACTAATCAAGAGATAGGAGAGAAAACTCAAATAAATACAATCAGAAATGAGAGGCACTACAACAGTTACCACAAAATACAAAGATTCTAGGAGACTACTGTGAAAAATGTATATTCCAATAAATCAGATATCTAAAAGAAATGAACAAATTCCTGGAAACATAAAACCAACCAAGACTGAATCATGAAGAGATAGAAAATCTGAACAGAACAATAATGCGTAAGAAGATTGAATCAGTAATCACAAACCTTCAACAATAAACGTGCAAGACCAGATGCCTTAATTGCTGAATCTACCAAATGTTTAAAGAAGAATTAATACCAAACCTTTTCAAACTCTTCTAAAAAAACTGAAGAAGAGAAGCATCCTAACTCATTTTATGAGGTCAAAATTACGCAATTACCAAAGCCAGGCAAAGATACTACAAGAAAAAAAAATTTGCAGACCAATATGTCCAATTAACATAAATGCAAAAATCTTTCACAAAATACTGGCAAACCAAATTCCACAGTACATTAGAAAGATCATAAACCATTATCAAATAGGGTTTTTCCCTAGGGTATAAAGATTATTCGATGTACACAAATTGTTAAATAAAATACACCACATGAATAGAATAAATAAAAGTCATATGATCATCTCAACAGATGCATAAAAAGCATTTGATTTTGTAACCTGCAACTCTACTGAATTCCTTTATCTGCTATAAAAGTTATTGTTTGATGGGATCTTTAAGGTTTCAATAGATAAAATCATGTTATTTGCAAACAGACACAATTTCACTTTTTAAATTTTCTATTTAGGTGACTTTTTTTTCTCTTTCTCTAGACTAATTGCTTTGTCTTAGATTTCCATTACTGTGTTCAATAGAGATGGCAAAAGTGAACATCCTTGTCTTGTTTGATCTTAGAGGAAAACCTTGTAATTTTACACCATCTAGTATAATATAATGTTAGCTATGGGCTTTTTATATGTGGCCTTTATTGTGTTGAGGCCACATTCCTTCTATATCTAATTTGTGAGAATTTTTATTATGAAAGTGTGTTAAATTTTGTCAAATGCTTTTTCTGCATCTATTAAGATGGGTATTTTTAAAGAGACAGAAAATAACAAATGTTGACAAACATGTTTAGAAAAGAGAATCTTTACTGTTAATGGGAATGTAAATTGTTAGAGCCATTATAAAAATACTATGAAGAGGGCCAGGCACAGTGGCTCATGCCTGTAATCCTGGCACTTTGGGAAGCCGAGGTGGGCAGATCACGAGGTCAGGAGTTTGAGACCTGGTCAGCATGGTTAAATCCTGTCTCAGCTAAAAATACAAAAAATTTGCCTGTCATGGTGGTGTGCACCTGTCATTCCAGCTACTCGAGAGGCTGAGGCAGGAGAATTGTTTGAACCTGGGAAGTGGAAGTTGCAAGTTGCAGTGAGCTGAGCTGAGATTTTTGTCACTGTAATCTGGCCTGGGTGACAAGAGTGAGACTCTGTCTCAAAAAAAAAAAAAAAAAAAAAAAAGAAAGAAAAACATACTATGAAGATTTCATAAAACATTAAAAATAGAACTACCATATGATCTTGTAATCCCTCTTCTTGGTACATATCCGAAAGAAATAAAATAACTATCATAAAAATACATTTACACTCTCATGTTCATTGTGGCATAATTCATAATAGTCAAAATATGCAAACAATATAAGTGTCCAAGGACAGATGAATGGGTAAAGAAAATGTGGTATACATGAAATAATGAAAATGTTATTTGGTCTTAAAATACAAGGAAGCCTTGCTATTCATGACTAATTGTATTAATCTAGAAGGTATTGTGCTAACTGAAATAAACCAGACATGAAAAGATAACAACTGCATGATCTTACATATATGCAGAATTTAAGAAAGTCAAATTTATAGAAGCAGAGAGTACACTGATGGTTACCAGGGCCTGGGGTATGCTGAAAAAGGAGGAATATTGTCCAAACAGTACAAACTTTCAGTTTAACACGAATAAATTACGGTACAACATGGTGACTAGAGTTAATAATATATTATATGCTTGAAATTTCCTAGGAGAGAATATTTCAAGTATTTTCACCACAAAAAAAGGTAAATATGTGTGATGATGGATATTTTAATTAGCATGATTGTGGTAATTATTTCTTAATGTATAAGTATATGAAAATGTCACCTGTGTACCATATATATATATATATATATAATTTTTTTGTTTATCAATCGTACCTCAATAAATCTGTATTAAAAAAGAGAAGCTGATGTCAAAAAAATTAACAGACTCTCATTACACATAAGGTATTTTACATATTCATTATATGACTAACATTATCTTACATGTCCCGTCTCTTTCTACCTTCCTAGAACATACTATTCACGCCACATGTTAATTGTATAAAACCTAAGTTTATTAGTGGGACACTGAAAAATCCTTCCTGATAGAAAGAGAGGACATGTTCTGGGGTGGATTCAGAAGTAAGCATAAAAAAGTAGACACTGTGAAACCACAGTTCAGAGAACTATCAATGGAATATCATTTTTGAGTAGCTAAAATGATTGGTTGAGCTGGGCACAGTGGCTCACACCTGTAATCTCAGAGCTTTGAGAGGCTGAGGCAGGTGATCACCAGATGACAGGAGTTCAAGACCAGCCTGGCCAACATGGTGAAGCCACGTCTCTACTAAAATTAAAAAAATTAGCTGGACATGGTGGTACATGCCTATAGTTGCAACTACTCAGGAGGCTGAGGCAGAGAATCGCTTGAACCCAGGAGGCAGAGGTTGGAGTGAACAAAGATCATGCCATTGCACTCCAGCCTGGGCGACAGTGTGAGACTCTGTCTCAAAAACAAAACAAAACAGAAAATATTGTTTGACAAACACTACAGGATCTTGCCCAAGGGCTTGTGCCACTGAAAATAATGTTTGAGAAAATGTAGTCTGACAGACTGTATAGTACTGAATATAGTTTCAGAGAATTTAGTTTTAGAGATTAAGTGCTGTCTTCTAAAAAAATAAAATTATAGGCACATGGGGGTAGTATTGATATTTCTTTCCAGTGAACTCAGGCCAAGATATAATTATTTTCCTCCTTAAGACTCTCTCAGTGTCAAATGATAGACTTTATGTACACAAAGTGCTTTTCAATGCCATCTTCAGACACCCTCTGTGAATGTGGGACCATGCCAGAGTTTTACATCCGAATGTTGGTAAATCCTCCACAACTATTGCAGTAGATATTTCTCTTTCTTGGCCACAAAAGGTGGCATCAAAAACAGAATAAAATAATTAGATATTTTCTAAGATTTAAACAAAGATCCACAGCAATTTAAATTTTGAATAGGAATCATTAGCTTTATTAGTTGAGTTTTTCCCATGTATATACTAAATCCAGATTACAGCATATCAGTTTTGGAAAAGATGTGTTAACAGATGACATTTATACATGCAGTTTATTAAGGAATATTTCAAAAGTGTGTGTTCTTCTGAAATACTTAAGTTAAACCCTATTTATCTTTCAAATTAAAAAAATTATCATTTTATTAACAAATTATATTGTATAATTTTCTGAGAATTCTTACACTATATTGAAAATGATTTTAAATAACTACCTCCACTAAGAATATATTTGAACTAACACTAGGAATTGTATAGCATTTATGTGATTATAGCATTATGTGATATAAATAGGAATATAATTACTTTTTATATCAGAAAAATTATACTGAATTTCTTTGGAAATATTTGAGAAATAGATTTCTGTTATTAATTTACACTGAATAGATTTAAGCACAATGATTGCTAAACTTTGGACAGTAAAAGTATTAAAAGTACAGATTCTTATGTTGTAACATATGGGAAATTACACAATTCCCATAAAACAAAATGCAGAAATTCAGCAGTAACTTATTTTCTCAAGAGGAGTTATATTTAAATTATATTTGTCCTTCTGCAGGATCAGGTCAGTTGAACAAAATAGGGCATTAATCAAGGTATGGTAGTGGTACACGCAATCTCTACTGATGCCATTTTAATTCCTATTTCTTTTTTTTTTTTTTTTTCTTTTCTTTTTGAGACGGAGTCTCGCGCTGTGTCGCCCAGGCTGGAGTGCAGTGGCGCGATCTCGGCTCACTGCAAGCTCCGCCTCCCAGGTTCAGGCCATTCTCCTGCCTCAGCCTCCGAGTAGCTGGGACTACAGGCGCCCGCCACCACGCCCGGCTAGTTTTTTGTATTTTTAGTAGAGACGGGGTTTCACCATGTTAGCCAGGATGGTCTCGATCTCCTGACCTCGTGATCCGCCCGCCTCGGCCTCCCAAAGTGCTGGGATTATAGGCTTGAGCCACCGCGCCCGGCCTTTAATTCCTATTTCATGTCATAAATTTTAACTTCCAATTTAGGGAGCTTACAAATATGTTCCAGTAGCTATGAGGAAAGAGCAGTTGTGTCAACACAAAACTGATCCTTAAAAATATGCCAAAATACGTGTATTCTGGGATATTAGTGATATCTTCAAAATTCAAAGATGGAAGTAGCTTAGTGTAACTACCTCCAAAATAGAACTATGTTACTTCACTCAATTCACTTCCTAATCAAAGTCAAAAGCTAGCCCTAAGTTGGAGAAAATGTTTTAAATCCTTGATGTGGAGACAACACATTTACATGAGTGCCTACTCAGGCAAGGCAGCAATAGGAACTATTGCTTCTTAAAATGGTTTTACAATGAAATGTGATTGTTATGTCTGTTGGTTGTCTTTGTTAGTTTTATCATACATCTTATAATTCTTTGGTTAAAACACATTAAAGTCCAACATGCAATTTTAAAAGCTGGATAAATATGCATTGTAATATAGAAACTGAGTAATTAAACAAAACTCTAGCAATCTTACAATACTTTGTCAATATTACTGCATTATATGGAACAGTATAGAGAATATAGAAACTACATGTGCAGTGCCTCTCAAGCACTCATTACTCTTATTTTTACAATATCCCTGCAGGTTAAGTGCTATCAGTCCCATTTTCCATTTAGAGAAATTTAAGTGTCTTGTTTAGTTCAAATGGTACTAAAACCTTATATTATAAATTTCTTGCTTTAATATATATTGAATGAAGATATGTGCAAAGAAATGTATACATAAAACCCATTAAAACATAGTCTCTAAAGAGAATGTTGCACTTATTTGTAACACTGGAATTACTTATATTTATTTATGTATATATGCCATTAATTTTAAATTATAAATGTATAGGAAAACCTGCCTTTCAGGCATGAGTCTTCAGTTGGTTCCTCAGCTATGACAATAGTGTTTAAATTTTGATCACTATTTGCCTACTGTTAAAACATATGGGACTTTCTGAATTATCAATACAGAATTTCAGCTCTGTGAATATTTACTAGATCCGAAAAAATGGGATTTATTGATGCTAAAGCTTTATCAAAAGCTCAAAGCTCAAGCCCCCAAATCGAAAGCTTTGTCCTTGGATATGGCCAATTAATTGCAAAATTATTTACATGGATACACTGCCCTGATCCCTCATAAAATTTCCCCTGCTAAATTGTGTTACAAAGAGAGTTCTATTAAAACATTGCTACGAGAGTTGTTTTATTTATTATGGTGGCATTGTCTTATGCAGATGCAGGGGACAAAATTCACTCAGTCTTAGAAACTAGAATGGTTAAAAATCCCTAACTTTTTCTTGACTTTGAACACTACAAATCTAATAACTGAGAATCTTTTACCCTTGACAGTGATTTCTAGAATGTTCAGGACAAATTTGTGGCCCAATTCTAAGAAGTGTGCGGGATCTTATGGCACACACTTCACCCTTGACTTCATTTTATTTATCTTACCACTAATGCTCTTCACTGCTGTTTCTACAGTTATTTATATTATTGTGCTGCTTGTGCTTTTGAGCTACCTTTATGTCTCATAAACATAACTTTACTCACATTCATTCCACAGAAAATTTGAGGCAGTTTTCTTATAACTTAATATATTAAATTTATTAAAAGATTATAACACAGGAATATATTACCATGAGAAGTAATAGTGTGAGTTAAGCCAGTATGCAGATGTGAGTAAAACACAGCTTTTAGAAGTGGCTACATATTTGTTTCAGTAGTTTCTTGTGGCCAAAGCAAAGAAGGCATATGATTAGTTACAAAATTTACTTTGTCAACCAAGGGAGGTATCTTTTTTTAAGACCATATTGTATCCAAAACATGTCATTTTTTCCCCTAAAACTTAAGGTTTAAATTTAAGTTTCTTTTCAGAAATACATTATCATGATGTTCAACTCTATTTTTATATAATAATAGTGTTTACTACTGAATCAAGTGAGCCAATAGTATTGTACGTAACAGAATGCCATTCCTTTTTCTGTGGAAGGAAGAGCTGAAGAGAGTAATTACTAGCAATGATTTTATGCTAAATAATCAAAATAATTTCCACATACTAATAAAATTTAATACAAAAAATATTAAGAGAAGATATTGGGAATGTCTTATTTTGTAATTACAAAGTAAATTGCAGATAATTATTTTTCTGTAATGGTCAAATTGCCTCTTATTCAAGGAATATAAAGCATCTGTTTTTTTCAGTGCTTATAAGCCTCATAAGTACACATGAAGACCTTACTTTGCAAACAGTTTTGATAATGCTGCAAGGTCTAAAATAATGACGTTGTCCAGAAAATTAGTGCTACTCTTCATCTTCAATGCCTTGCTACTCCTCATTCCAAGTTTGAAAATGAATATACCTCAGATTCATGAGCATTTGGGAATTTGGCTTTTAAAATATGTGGGGAAGTGTGGACTAGTTAAAAAATAATTCAGAGAAAATTAGTATCAGTAGAAAAATAAACTAAGTTATATTCCTACTTCTTATCATTCATGCCTTTAACTAATAAGGTATATCTCTACCCCAATCCATCTCTATCTCACCTCTTATTTTTCTGCATTTTGCTTATAGTGCTCATCTTTGCATGATATATAGTATTTATATGTTAGTTTTTAAGTGTATTGTCTATAGTTTCCCAATAGAATACAAGTCTGTGGAAAAAAGGAGGGTTCTCACTCTTCCAGAACATGGTCTAGATATTGTAGTTGAGCATGCTAGATATGATACATAACGTTTACTCCTATTGTTTGTGCTCTTGTTTGTGTTTATTATTCCCCAAACTCCTTGCTTCCAGAATTCCAATTAGCAAGAGAAACGAATCTAATACTGAAATAGGATCATTCCCTTTACCCCTTCATGGGACTCGCAAAGGGGATGGCTCATTTACTCAGCCTGTAATGCTCAGCCTCTCACAGCATGGGGAGCATGCAGGGGAGTGGGTGCAGGGGCCAGGATGAGCGCTTCTGGGCAACCATCAGGAACAGAACTTCTTGTGGGCCCACAGCAGTGTCTAGAGGTTGCCCATGACCCCTGAAGCCCCAGAGGGGTTGTATTGCAGTATAATCTCTTAGTTTTGCCATCCATGGCTGGCTTAAGTGTTACACAGCTCAGTGGAGGGTCAGTGTGACCACTTCTTGCACCTGCACCTGGGTCCTTATCCGGCATCCAGGAAGAATCAGGTCCTGTGAACTATTTGAAAGGGTGGTGAATGTGGAGTATTTTATTGAGTGGTGGGAAGTGGCTCTCAGCGGCATGGGGAGCTGGAAAGGAGACGGAGTGAGAAGGTGGTCTTCCCCTGGTCAGGAACAGTCAAACTATTCTCCAAGGTCCCACTGTCAAGCTGTTCCTCTGAAGTCAAGCTGCTTCTCTCTGTTGTCTGGCTACTTCTTTTCTCTCTCTGCTGCTCTGATGCTCTGCTACTGGAGCCTGGGGATTTTATGGGTACAGGATGGAGGGCGACACAGATCAGGGTGGTTTGGGAAAGGCAACATTTGTGTAGGAAAACAGGAATGCATGTTCTCACTTTGGGCTGTGGGTCCAGGCTTGAGGGTGGTGCCCTCATCAGGGACCCTGCCCTTTTCTACGCAGTATTTCCTGCCTCCTGTCCATGTCAACACTTATAAAGGAAATTCCATCAAACTAATAGTTGTTTTGCCACCAGAAACCTTATGAGCCAGAAAAGAATGGGGTCCTACTTTCAAACTTCTTAAAGAAGAAAAAACTGCCAACCATGAATTTTGTCTACTGCTAAACTAAGCTTCATAAATAAAGGAAAAATAAAGTATTTTCCAAACACAAAGCACACACTAAGGGAATCTGTCACTACTGGACTTGCCTATAAAATTGCTCAAGGGAGTTCTAAATATGGAAATAAAAGGTCTATAGTTGTCATCATAAATACAGATGAAAGTGTGAAACTCATAGGTCTTATAAAACAGTTACACAATTGTGAGTACAAAGCAACTAGTTAACAACATTATGAGAGAAAAAAACTTTACATATTAATATTGACTTTGAACACAAATAAATTAAATGCTCCACTCCAAAAATATAGATTGGCAGAATAAACTTTAAAATTGTTGCAAAAACAAAACCACACATATCAATATTAACTTTGAATGTAAATGAATTAAATGTTCAACTTAAAATATACATATTGGAAGAATGAATTAAAAAAAACAGATCCAACCATAGGCTTCTTAAAAGAAACCCATCACACTGATAAAGACACTTACAGACTCAAGGCAGAAGAGTGAGAAAAGATATTTCATACGAATAGAAACAAACAGGGAGAGGAGTGTCTGTACTTACATCAGATAAACAGACTTTAAATCAACAATGTAAAATAAGAAAAGGAAGGTCATTAAATATTGATAAAGGGATCAATTGAACCAGAAGATGTAACAATTCTAAATATGTATATACACCCAACACGAGAGCAGCCAGATTCATCAAACAAATGCTACTAGATATAAAAAAGGAAATAGCAATACATTATAGTGGAGACCTTCAACATTCCACAGACAGCAGTAGACATCATCAAGACAGAAACATAAAGAATGAAACACTAGGCTTAACTAGACTCTAGATCAAATGGACCTAACAGACATTTACAAAATATTCTACCCAACAAGTGCTAAACATATGCTCTTCTCATCAGTGCATGAAACATTTTTCAAGATTGACTGTAAGTTAGGCCACAAAAAACTCAATACATCTTAAAAAGTGGCAATCATATCAAATGTCTTTTCATGCCAAGTGGAATAAAACTTGAAAGCAATTCTAAGAAGAAGTCTTGAAACCATACAAACACATAGAAATTTAAAAAACCTGCTTCTGAAACATTTTTAGGCCAATAATGAAATTAAGATGGAAATCTTAAAAAATAATTTGAAACGTGAAAATAGAGCTACAATGTCCCCAAACCTCTGGGATACAGCAAAAGCCGCATTAAAAGGAACATTGTAGTGTTAAATGCCTACATAAAAAGGATAGAAAGATCACAAACTCACAAACTAATGTTACACCTCAAGGAACTAGAAAAACAAGAACAAACCTAATTCGAGCTTGCAGAAGAAAAGAAATAAAAAGATCAAAGCAGAACTAAATGACATTGAGCAAAAAAATACAAAGGATCAACAAAATTAAAAGTTTGTTCGTTGAAAAGGTAAACAAAATCGACAGACTGCCAGCTAGAACAACCAAGGAAAGAAGAATTAAGATTCATGTAAGTACAATCAGAAATGAAAAAGGAGACATTACAACTGATACCACAGAAATACAAAAGATCATCAGAGGCTGCTATGAACATCTGTATGCCCACAAGGTAGAAAACCTAGAGGAAATGGATACATTCCTGGAAACATATAACCCCCTAAGACTGAACCTGGAAGAAATAGATATCCTTAACTGATTCATAATAAGTAGAGAGATTTAATCAGTAATAAGAAATATACCCTCTACCCCCAAAACAAACCCAGGAGCAGATGGATTCACAGCCAAATTGTACCAGATGCATCAAGAAGGACTGGGACCAATCCTAAAAATTAAGGAGGAAGGACTACTCTTTAACTCAATCTGCTCAGCCAGTATCGTCCTAATACCAAAGTCAGGCAAGGACACAACAACAACAAAAAGAAACCATAGATGAATATCTTTGATAAAAATAGATGCAAAAATCCTCAACAGAATACTAGCACGTGAATCTAACAGCTCATCAAAAAGACAATATGCCAAAATCAAGTGAGTTTTATTGCAGGCATACCAGGGTGGTTCAAAAATACACAAATCAATAAATGTAATCCATTCACCACATGAACAGACTTAAAAAAACAAAAACCACAAAATCATCTCAATAAACTTAGAGAAAAGTATTTTTTAAAATTTCCTATTGGTAAAAAATCATCAATAAACTAGGTATATAGAAAATACCTCAAAATAATAAAAGCCATTTATAAAAAACACAACCAACATTATAGTTAATGGGGAAAAGATGAAAGTATTCCCCCAAAGAACTGGAACAAGACAAAAATGCACATTTTCACCACGCCCATTCAACATAGTACTAAAAGTCCTAGCCAGAGCAATCAGGCAAGAAAAAGAAATGAAAGGCATCCAAATTGGAAAAGAGGAAGTAAAAATATTTCTGTTTGCATACAAAGCAACTTTATGGTATTATATGGTATTATATCTTTATGGTATTATTATCAGAAAACCCTAAAGATTCCCCCAAAAGACTTCTCTAGATTTGATAAATAGATTCAATAGCATTTCAGGATACAAAATCAACATCTAAACATCTGTAGCACTTCTATACACTAATAATGAACAAACTGAGAACCAAATCATGAGCTCAATCTCATTTATAATAGCTACAAAAATTACCATACCAAGAAGCATGTTTAATCAAGTAAGTGAAATATCTCCATGATAAAAACTACAATAAAACTGATGAAAGAAATCATAGATAACACAAATGGAAAAATATCCCATGCTCATATATTAGAAGAGTTAACATCATTAAAATGATGATGCTGCCCAAAGCAATTTACCATTTCAATACAATTACTATCAAGTTGCTAATGACATTTTTCACAGAATTAGAAAGAAAATCTTAAAATTCACACAGAACCAGAAAAGAATCTAAATAGCCAAAGCAATGCTAAACAAAAAGAACTATTCTGGAGGCATCATATTACCTGACTTCAAATTATACTACAAGGTTATGCTAACCAAAACATCATGGTTCTGGTATAAAAATAGACATATAGATCAAGAAAACATGATGGGGACCCAGAAATAAGCCAGTCAACTTACCTTTGAGACAGTCAGCAAACTCATATACTGGAGAAGGGACATTCTATTCAACAGATGGTGCTGGGAAAACTGGACAGTCATATGCAGAAGAATGAAACTGATCCATATCTCTCACCATGTACAAACATTAACTCAAAATGGGTTAAAGACTTAAATGTAAGACCTGAAACCATAAAATCTTAGAAGAAAACCTAGGAAAAACTCTTCTGGGCATTGGCCTAGACACAGAATTTATGTGTGAGACATCAAAAGCAAATGCAACAGGGCCGAAAATAGACAAATGGGACTTAATTAAACTAAAAAGCTTCTGCACAGCAAAATAAATAACAGAGTAAAAAGACAGAATGGTAGAAAATATTGAAAAGTGTGCATCCAATAAAGAACTAATATCCAGAATCTGCAAGAAACTCAAACAACTCAATAAGAAAAAAAATCAATTTCATTAAAAGGTGAGCAAAGATACGAACAGATATTTTGCAAAAGAAGACATATATTGAATAACAAGCATATGAAAAAGTTTATCATCACCAATCACCAGAGAAATGCAATTAAAACCACAATGAGATATTACTTTATACCAGTCAGAATGGATATTATTAAAAATTCAAAAAGCAACAGATGTTAGCAACAATGCAGAGAAAAGGAAACATTAATATTGCTGTTGATGAGAATGTAAATTAGTACTACCCATATGGAAAACAGTATGGAAATTCGTCAAAGCACTAAAAATAGAGCTACCATTCCATCCAGCAATCCCACTACTGGGTATCTACCCAAAGGAAAGGAAATCAATATATCCAAAAGATAACTGCACTCACGTATTTATCACAGCACTATTCATAATTGCAAAGATATGGAATCAACCTTTTATCTACCAATGAATGGATGATTGGATAAAGAAAATGTGGTATGTGTATACCTATATACACACCAAGGAATACTACTCAGCCATAAAAAAGAATAAAAATATGTCTTTTGCAGCAACATGGATGGAACTGGAGGCTGTTATCTTAAGTGAAATAACTCAGAAACAGTCCAATATTGCATGTTCTCAGTTAGAAGTGGGAGCTAAATAATGTGTACACATAGACATGCAGAATAAAACAAGACATTGGATACTCAGAAAGGTGGGAGGATGGGAGAAGGTGAGAGGTGAGAAATTATCTAGTAGGTACAATGTATTCTACTTGGGTAATGGTTACAATAAAAGCCCAGATCTCACTACTATGCATTATATCCATGTAAAGCAACTATATTTTACACCCTCCATCTATAAAAATAAGAAATATAAAAATAAATAAAACTAAAAACAATTATTTCGGCCAGGCGTGGTGATTTATGCCTGTAATCCTGGCATTTTGGGGGGCTGAGGCAGGCAGATCTCCTCAGGTTAGGAGTTTGAGACCAGCCTGGAAAACGTGGTGAAACCCCATGTCTACTAAAAATACAAAAATTAGCTGGGCATGGTGGTGTGCACCTGTAATCCCAGCTACTCGGCTCAGGAGTCTGAGGCAGTGGAATAGCTTGAACCTGGGAGGCGGAGGTTGCAGTGAGCCAAGACTACGCCATTGCACTACAGCCTGGGTGACAGAGCAAGATTCTATTTCAAAATATATATATATATATATATATATTCTTTGGATGCTCTAGGAGAAAAGGTTGCCCCTTACTCTTTCAATGTCAGGAACCAATCAATCTCATAGGTATACAGAATTTGGTGTAAAAGAATAGAAATCAACCTGTCAAACTTCTTTCTTATCTGCTTGCACACAACAGAGAGAGTTCATTTCAACTTCATCACCCTTTTGCAGCATTTTGAGATATAAATCATATTTGTTCTTGCTTTCTCATTTCATTTCATTAAAAATACTCACCTAAACCTGCCTCTGAGAAGCCTGAAACACCAGTTCATGTTCTGTCCCTAATACTGCATGGATTGTGTGGTCCACTTTTGCTCTTGGCTTTATAACATGGTTCTTCATATAGTCTAACTAACTGAAATCATGTTTTATGAAAACCTAGTCCTATTCTCCTTCAAACTGCCAGTACATACAATTTACTGTGAAACTTCCACTTCCTGTGATAGTGTAACAAGATAATAAAGATGGGCAAAATGACTTTCTCTTGTAGTATTAGTCTCATGCAGGTTCAGACTTAATATATGGTTATCTAATCTGATTTTGGACTATCACGCTTTCATACTGACTTTCTGATCCTAACTTAACATAGGTTGTTGGTGGTTTCCTAAGATTATTGAACTAGACACTTGTGAAAGATTTTGCTTGGGTTTCGTCCATCACTACAATCTCATCCTGATTTTGTAAATAGTACGATCACCACTTTATGGGCTAAATATTCTCTACAGGCTTTATTTGTTCAAAGCAGGAAGATTTTCACTGGCCTCTGTGTCTTCCGATCTTGCTCCCGGAGAGACTGCTCCACAGACCACTCAAGCACTTTTCTTCCAATGGCAGACAGGGGAAGGACATGTCCTCATGCAGTTACTGCTAGTCAAACAAGTGCCAAAAATATGTCTATTCCTACATTAGTTAAACATACTTACAACCTACCTGTCTCCAAAACCCACACATGGCTCTGTACCCATTTAAAATCAAGGCTCATGATGCCACAGAGCTCAGATTTGAGTATTATACTCACAAGCCTACATACTCTTAAATGACAAGCTAGTGACAGACATTCTTTGTAGGTTCGGTTTTAGATGACACCTCATTTAGTACAATTTTAGTATTTACTGAAAATACATATTTGGAAGCTGCAATTGTATAACAAATATACATTTAACATTTAACAAGATCAAACAAATGGTTATTTCCCACCACTTTAATCCTGCTTTACCCCAATATTCCCCACGTCGGTAACATGGAGCATCCAGTTGCTCAAAGCTAAAATAATATATATTTTAAGGCTTCTTTTCCTTTACCCTTGCATTTAATTAGTTAATTTGCTTCCTTTCTCTAGTCTTCTCACTTTAGTGCTTGGATCACTCTCATTTCTCTCTGAGATTTTGCTGAGCCTTTGGCCTGGACTTCCCACCTTTAATCCTGCCAGTCTCTCACAATGATGATCCTTATAAGTTTCTCTCTGTGTGTGTGTGTGTGTGTGTGTGTGTGTGTATGTATGTGTCTGTGTGTCTGTGTATGTGGTAATGGGGGCTGGGTTGATAAAGAAATTGGTTGGGAAACTTTAACTTTTAGATTGAGCTTCAAAAACTTTGGATCAGAGACTTCTTTTTAAAAATTGTAAAATTTGACTACACTGGATCCATCTTCCCACATTGCCATAAGGTATGTGTTTTTTTAGGTTGCCAATGTGTCGAGTCTTCCCTGTGGTATCCTAACCCTGAAAACAGGTTTCAGTTGTCAATTTTCATCCTTTATATTTATGCTGCTATTTTTCTCTTGGCAAAAGAGGGAAAAAAACGTGCTTCCTATATACACACATCACTATCAAAAAATAAAAATATATCTTATGCATAGGATTGTCAACTGAAGTCATGTATACATTGGAAGTGGAGAATTATTTCCACATATTTAATACTCAAGGTTAAAGCATCCATAGCTGAAATAATAAAATTTAAGCTGCCATTGTAATATCTGGGTTGTAGAAAATTGAGGACAGAACTACTTCTTCAATAGTAATCCGTTATTTACAATAAAGATGCACATAATGCCTTGAAGTTTAAAAACGACCATTAAATACAATATCTCATTTGATACTCACTACTACTAAGTAGAAAAAAAAGGGAAGGGATACTCAGGGAAGCTGATTTGTGAAAGTGGACACAGTTAATGATGAAGTAGTGAATGTTTCTTGGTCTCATGACTCTAAAACATCAACATTTTCTAACCGAAGACATAAACATCCTATAACCTGTCAGTTATAAATTGACTTAACATGCCTATCTCATTTGCTTCTCATATGCACAATATTGATAACTCAATGGTTGCTTATCAGGGGACATGAGTGTATGTCCCATTGATCATAGTCCTTTAACTTGAAGGGGATATTCTGGTTTAATGAAGAGGATGCAATCCAGGGTTGACATTCAATTCTGACATCTGCCATTTTCTGTAGGAACTAAAGCATGATGTAGTTTCACAAATTAAATCTATTTTGCAGATTATGGAGAGGAATAAACTTACCTATGGCATTACTGCTTTCTATGCTATAATCCAGGGGTTCCCAACCAGTAGTTGTCTGTGGCCTGTTAGGAAGTGGGCCATAGAGCAGGAGGTGACTGACAGGGAAGCAAACAAAGCTTCATCTGTATTTACAGCCCCTCCCTATTGTCCGCATTACTGCCTGAGCTCTGCCTCCTGTCAGATCAGCAGTGGCGTTAGATTCTCAGAGCAATGCAAACCCTGTTGTGAACTGCCCATGCAGGGATCTAGGTTACAAGCTCCTTATGAGAATCTAATGCCTGATGATCTGTCACAGTCTCCCACCACCCCGCAATGGAACTGTCTTGTTGGAGGAAAACTGCTGTTTTTCTCCTGTTAAAAGAGGGGGAAAAAATGTGCTCCCTGTACACACACATCACTATCACATCACATCAGTGTAGTTAAATTTTACAATCAGGGCTCCCACTGATTCATTATAATAACTTGTAGAATTATTTCATTACATATTAAAATGTAATAATAGAAGTAAAGTGCACAATAAATGTAATGCAATTAATCATCCCCAAACCATCCTCTCCTCCACACTGGTCTGTGGAAAAATTGTCTTCCACAAAACCAATCCCTGATGCCAAAAATGTTGGGGATCACTGCTCCAATCAATTGTTCATTAAAGTCAAACTTTAGGTTACACATTCTTTATTTCATTATTTGTTGAAGACATAATTTGAATTTTAAATTTATATTCTCACTGTATTTATGTAGAGAAATCAAAGGACATCTCAAGTTGAGGTTTAGGTCCAACAATTTATTGACCAATTTATGGAATTTGTTTTGGAGAACTAGGGCTACAGACAATTTAAAAGTATTGTAGTACCAAAAAGGGTGGTGGAATTAAGGGAAGGGTAGACAAAGTTGTAGCACAGAATTATAAACATCTGGATTTATAACAGTCATATTTTAAAAAACGAAAAGCTACACATATGATCCATAATTTTAAAAATGATTTTAAAAGTTAACCATTGACTAAAACAAATGTATTTTTTATCCTTACACATCGAACTGAATTTGAGAACAGAGTATTAAATTCACTCTGGAACTCTCCTAAAGTGACTAATTTGAAAGGCTATGGTGAGCAATTAAAATTGCTTTTTTATTTTTCAAATCTGTGAAGATGTCATTATGTGTTTACAATTTCTTTCCAAACTTAGACTTGTCAATTTACTATTATTTTTCTTCTATTATCTAAAAATGCAAATAGGCTAGATACATTAAGAAAAACCTCTTTGCAGTAAGAGAAAAAAGCAACATTTTTTAAAGCAGATTTTGATTGAATATAGCCTTTGCTCATTTGGCAAAGTACATTCTTAGGAATATTTGTTTTTCTCAAACCCATCTGAAAATGCTACCTTGAAGACTGATATTATAGGAGAAGCACTTTCTGAGTTGACAAGCCTCCACTATCCCTTCTCACTAAACACTCTACTGTTTATTTCTTGCTATGACAATAGTGTTAAAATCACCAAGGTAGTGTCTAGGCTGCTCTCAAACTGTTCTACCAATTTTGGAGCCTTAAATTTCTTTCTAAAGAAACTAAGTTGATAAGTCTTTTGAGCTTGAAAAGAACAGTGTTTCTGAGTTTCCACTGAATAATGCATAGATATGTTTTTAAAGGCATGCTGGATTTATCTAATATTTTTGCAGTAATGGAAAATTTGGAAATTTTACATAAAGGAAAACCTAGCGTTTAAGTCTCTGGAATTCACTTTATATAATAATTGAAACACATAGAGACATGATCAAAGGCCAGAATATGGCAACCAGTGGCTAAGGGGCTTTTTGTTTTTCCTAGATTCAAGGTTTCTTAATGACATGTACATAGTGTACCTTAACAAACACGCTGAGGTCATTGTGATCCCGGGGCCACTGTATCAAACATGCACACCTGATCTACTACCACACCACAGTCCCACCGAGCATATAAAGGGAGGCTTGCCACCTTCCCTGGTTACAGGCCCAGAGCTATCTTCCCCTCTTTGCCACTCATAGGATTGTGCATTTCATGCAGGTGAGTTGCATAGCTTTAAATCCTCAAGAAACTTAGGGAGACAACCTCTCCAATCAGGCTAGGAACTTAAGGTACCATTTTTCCAGACAAAAGTCTGTATACTTTCGACAAGCTGTACTAATCAATGATTAATATTTTTGTTCACTTGGTTTTTGTTTTGAGTATTTACTTTCTTTTATTTATAAATAAAAATTTGAGGCAAATTAAAAATGAACAATTATGTTAATTGCACAATTATTATTGATAATCATTACTTTTTAGGTGGTTTATTTTTCATATCCTTATAACTATGTTATATATTTTATTTTATTTTATTTTATTTTATTTTGGGGGGACATTTTCAGATATACAGCAAAAGTGCATGTGATTTTTAAGGCACAGTTGCCCTTAAAGTATCTTCCTTTTAGTGACTAGATATTGGAAAGAACGTAATTCTTTAGTTGGAATTAAGTAAGTTATCAGTACCCTTAACCACTAACCCTAGAGTATTAACAATGGCTAAAATCTCAGAGTTTGAAGACTAATGATTCTGTTCCATGATGAAAAAGGTACCACCTCTCCCATCTTCTACATCCTCCATTATCAGGCTGCAAAGGGAGAAGAGTAGAAATTTCTGGAGCAAGTTGTATGCATGTTGGACATGGTCTATAGGAACAAACTATGGGAGAAGCTGATTTGAAGCTGATACGGCCATCAGTGTGACATTAACAAGTAAAACTAGGCAAAGGTATGTCTTAGTAGAGTATTTTCAATTAACATTTGAAACAAAAAAATAAATATAATTAACAAAGAGATTAAAAACATGTCTTGGACTGGGCACAGTGGCTCACCCCTATAATTCCAACCTTTTAAGAGGCTAAGGCAGGAGGACTGCTTGAGGCCAGGAGTTCAAGATCAGCCAAGGCAACATAGAGAGACCTCATCTCTACACATTTTTTTACATTAGTCAAGTGTGGTGGTGCATGCCTGTAGATTCAGCTATTCAGGAGACTGAGGTGGGAGGATTACTTAAGCACAGGAGGCTGAGGCCACTGTGAGATATGATCATGTCACTGCCTTAGTGTCAGAGTAAGATTATGCCTCTAAAACTCTCTCTCTCTCTCTCTCTCTCTCACACACACACACACACACACAAACACAATGCTATGTTTCTGTGTTGTTATTATGTCAGGTTTTAGATCTCTATATTTTTTGAACATATTTGAATAAAGTATAATAAATGAAATATATTATTATTATTAAATAAATATCTTTTGGAAACACTGAATACCTCATGGCTATGATAAAATGCTCTAGTTATTCATTCATGATATGAAACACCCAGATACTGTAGTGGAGATCCATGGTATCATTTTATGCTATGCAGAGAATATAATGAATGGTAGTATTTAGTAGCAATTTTAAAAAATCTAAATACGAATCACACACTGTTTTAAATCCATATCAGTTTAAATATGTAATCTGAAAATAGCCTATGTTTTTCATAATAATAAATTTCTACATTAGAATGAAAGATACCAAGAAGGCGAATCACTCTTCCTGCACCAGACATTCTCATAAATTATCACTATTTTTTAGTAACTGAGTTCTACGACACTGCTTATAATCTTTTTTTTTTTTCGAGATAAAATTTTTAGTCATTGTCCCTTTAAGAGTGTTTTTCTAGCAGAACAAATTTATAGGTCTTATAAGTGAATATTGAAAAATAGCCAACAACTTTATTCAGTAGTTGTGGTGTCCCAGAACTTGCATGTCTATATATGAGACTTAAAGTAGCTGAAAAGAGAGAGAAACTTGTGCTATAAATTCCCACATGACATGAGTTCAAACAGAAATTCTCAAATATGATTGCTATTACATGTTCAAATACTTTACTAGAGGAAAAAGAAACAATACACAGTAGACAGACGTCCAATGTTGGATATTGTCATCTTCTGGCATTTCCTTGGAACAGAGCAGGTTTTTCTTAAATACATGTATACACACATTACAAAATATGCACATATTACACATACATACACATTTTAATACCTATACAGAAAATACATATATACAAGAAATAATTATTATAAAAATCATTGCCAAACACAGATTATAGCAGAGCATTTGTTGTTTCGGGTTCTCCTGTTTCTGATCAGGGAATGTTGCCCTAACCCATTTTTTTTCCTTGACTTTCTTATTTCTGTTATACTCTCCCTCCCTCAGATGGACAAAGAGTGACTGGGTGGGGAAGGTGCAGGCACAGAAAATAGTTGGAGCCAGGAAATCTATGAGGTTAGATAGATTTTCCGTACTAATAAAGAAAATAAATTGTTCATTGCATTTTGTTAAGTTTTCAGCAGAATGTATATTTGTTTGTAAGTCAAGCATTTTGTGGCATGTCTGTCGAGCTTAACTTGGCATTTTAGCCTTTACTTCAGCAGAGCCACAATGCAGCAAAATGGAGAGACAGATGTGATATTATCTACGTTTCAATTTATATAAATTTTTGCTATTTTTGTCTTTGTCAGTAGCAACCCTCTGGAGACTTGAAATAGAAAGAAAATAGTGAAAGTAGTGTTTGCTGATAGCCCTGTTACTAACTGAACCTAAACTGAGCTTTGGGTTGCTATGCAAGTTAATATCCCAGGAGAGTAAAGGAAATTGCGATTTTAAAAATTTCACAGGGACACAGTTCTAACAACACAGACTTTAGAGTTTGTTCTTTATCGGTGAAAGATAATTTTTCAATTGTCTATGTAGTCTTATTAAATAAAAGAAATTATATTAAATTAGCCTAAAAAGTTCATTTTGTGGCCTGAATATGGAGACTATTCTTAAAATTTTTTTTCCTCTTGAATCTTTATTTTTCTTGTTGCTTCAAAAAACGTCAGTTATAGTCCTTGTGTCTCTTTATTTTGTTTTAGATATGGCTTATTTTAATGACAAAAAGAGAGGGACATTTGGATGCAGCTTCTATGATTCCAAAGTTGAAGTAGAAATAAGCTGGTGGCTAATAATAAGAAATGATGGTTGGGAAGCCCCCTAGTATAATGAGTGGATATCCAAATACTAGAGAGCTCTAGGTTGTTCTACCAATAAAGGGTATTATATTTTCACATCTTCTCGTGAGTAAGGAGGAGAGAAAGTTAATTTTCCACACTCAACCTTCATACACTTTTTTGCAATTCATTATTTATTATTAACCTTTCAGGTAAATTTACATATAAGGCAACGTACAGATTTTAGTTTACAACTTGATAAATTTTGTCAAATATATATACTCATAAATACCCATAAAATCAGCACTCTAACTGAGACATGAAATACATTCATCCTCTTCCAAAATTATCTTTTGTCCCTTTCTGTCTTGCTCAACCTCTGCTGACAAATTAGTGTTCTGATTTTTATCATTATAGATTAGTTATTCATAAACTAATCTTAAAACTATTATAAATACAATAATAGAATATAACAGAATAATAAACATTGTAGCCTTTTGTGTCTGGCTTCTTTTACTCAATATAATACTTTTGAAAATCCATCTATATTGTTGGGTATATCAGTAATTCATTCCTTGTTTGGAGAATCCCAAGTGATCTCAATAAGTATTTCTAGTTCCATAAAGTGAAATTGATATACATGGATGTCAAATATACAGGGAAATGTTTTTTGACAGATATATATTTCCATATAACCATCACTCAAATCGAAGATATAAAAATTTTTCATCATTGCTAATCATTTTCTTGTGTTTCTTTTCAGTCATCCCCACCTCACTCTTCAGAAAACCATTGTTGTAATTTTTATCATGATAGATACATTTTGCCTATTTTATACTAAACATAAAGTCAAACAGTATAAATATTTTAGTACTTCACTTATTTTGCCTAGCATAATATTTTTTGAAATAAATCAGTATTGTTGTGTGTACCTGTAGATGATTGATTTTTACAGCTATGTCATATTACATTGTACAGATATACCACTCCTGTTTTTTTGTTTTTTTTTTTTTTTAATGCTTATCTTGGTGGATACTTAAGTTGTTTTTTGTTGTGACTATTATAAGTAAAGCTTTCGCAATTCTTTATGTACTTCTTTTTTGAAGATATATTTTTAAATTTTCTTTTGTTTATCTCTAATTTATGGCTGAGTCTAGTTCAATGAAACTGTTCTAGGCAATAGCAGTCCCCAATCCGTTAAAACTTTCAGTCCTTATTTCTTTGTGGGGTGATGCATGTTAGCTTTTGAGATACTTTACAAAAATGAGATTAAGTTACTTCCTTTAATGAAAAAGCCATTCATTTAAATTTGTGGATCCAGCCCAAATAACGGCTTTGAGTTCTCCTTCAAAAGAAACTTACATAGGCATAGAAAGATGAAAATCAACTTGAGAAAAGGTTAGTTCATTTATTTCCTCTATTCTGTTATTTATTTGTTCTACAAATGTTTATAAAAACACCCACTTTAAATAAAATACTATACTGGAAGATATATTGGAGTTGCAGGAACATTGTTTTATAATAATCAAAGATTATGTTTATACTATATTTTTGAAATTTAAAACTAACTTCAAGAAAATTGAGTGAAAATAGAAGTCACAATGGCTGACAGGTATCATTTTGCTACATAACCTGATTAATGATTTTTTGTTTGTTTCTGAGCACATGTTTTAGATATATTTGTATTTAAATGGCTTTCCCAAGTCTCATTCCTCAAATCAATTATTGAATCTTTTAATCCAAAGTAATTTTTATTATGTAAAATGTAAAGAATAACATTTTAAATTATTCACTCTTTCCACTGTAGAAAGCAACCATTTTTTTCCTTCATTTTATAATGAAGAATTTCTTGGTATGTAAATGCTACTTTCCTGGATCCAGGATATATATCAAAATTAAGGATGGTGACAGTCTAATAATAATTCCTCTAATCTACATGTCAAAAAAGAAAACCATAGAAATACAGTAACACTTTCTGATTTTGTTTTGTTTGGGGTTTTTGTCTTGAATTTACTAATAACTCTAGGGTTAGACTTCCAGCTAAGTGGTTGAACCATGCAGCTTGAGTCAGCAGGCTTCTCTTTCCCTCCTGTGGCCTGACATGATGTTTTCTTAGTTGATATAATACCATAACACAAATATCAAAATAAGGAACAGTGATAACCTATTTCTACAATACTGAACTCCCTCTTTGCAAAGTCATTTTGTTCAAATCATATGTAGCAAGCTTGGCAGTATTCACTTTACTGGCTAACATTCACTCAGCCATATGTATATATTTTTATATATATATATATATATATAGCTTTCTTTTATGTGAATATTTAGCTGCCACCTATAGGATCTGAGAGTTTAAAGTGATAGGATACAGATATTGTACATGTATTTTTAGATCTTCCAATTATCCTATTGATGTCTTCAAAAGTAGTCACTTCTATCTATAAGGATAGCATCTCTTTGTGGGGTCAGATTTTCTTACGTTGTCTGTCAGTAAACAGGCTTATAAAAGCATCAGGCAACTTATTTCAGATGTAAAATGAGATCCATAAAAATGAATATTTTTTCCTAAGGTTCTTTAAAGAATTTTAAGTTACTGTATTTTTTTTAGATTGTTTCTTCTTCCTTTCTCCAAAATTTCCAAAATTAGATTATTTATCATTATTTGGGGAAACTAAAGATGATCTAAAATTTGTATAATTTTATAGGTCAGTTTATCCTCTTATTAACCCAACTAGATTTTTGCTAAATATCTATAATGTACCTAGACTGAAATGTCCAAAATAGTGCCTAGGTCCAGTCTTCACATTTTCAATATTAAAAGTTAAGTTGAAATATTTGTTTATTGATTGGATTTTATCTCTATCTAGTGCCTACTTGTTTAACAGTTCCACAATATCATCTTCATTTTTGACCTATGCATTAAATACAAAGGAGGTTTAAGATTTCCAAATATTGACTGACCTCACACAGATTCTGCACCTTCTACTGTTTTCTTTGCATATTCATATTCCAGGGGAATTTTTTAGCATATAATTGTTTGGATATGATGTTGTCTGATTCCTGGGTATTGCTTGTTTTTATTTTTGTGAATGAACAATAGAATAGCTGGTTTGAAAGGACACCTGTCAATATTTTCAAATATATCTTCTTTAAGGTCATATCTTTCATCTCTGAACTACTGGATATACACCATCTGGGGACTTTGTACATTTGAGAGCCTGTTGGAATGGTTTTATTCTATTCCTGCTTCTAACAATGGTCCCTAAAGAATATAAGCCTCCATGCTGGAAGACTAAAAAGAACTAACTGTGGAGATGGGTAGTCATTTTTCCTCATAATGATGAAGCAAAACAAAACAACATCATAATAGACCTAGAGCAGAAAAAGGCTATAAAGAAAACCAAAACATAAATCTACGGGGACATAGAAATATGAGGAAAATAAGGCATTCCTACTCACAATAAAGATTATGCATATCAAGTAAAGTGAATAAACCTGCTAAGCTAAAATAGTAACTTTTTGAAGACACAACTCGTGTATTTTTTTTCTGACAGGATTTCTTTTTTCATTTTTTCAAATTAAACTTGGCTTTTAATTTTAATTTATGGTTCAGTTTGATATGTCTGTAAACAGCTAATGTTATAATAACTGTGTGTAAGCTAATAGCAAACAAAATAACTATAATGGAGACATCTAAAATAGCTTGAATTCAAACTTAGGAGAAAAAAATAACTAAAGGTCACATATTTCTGGGAAATGAAGTAAGGGCAAGCATACTTCCAACCATTTATTAGAAGTGGACTAAAGTGACTTAAAAGAAGCAGAATTGGAGATAAGATGATGCACTGACTTCAGTTACTAATGAAATGGAATGAGTTGGAATAGTTCTAACCATTACGGAAAAAAAAAAAAAGTGTATCAAACACTGTATAGATAGAAAAAAATTGATAATGGATACCAATAATTCACATATGAAATCAATAATTCACATATATTTCTTCTTTCTAAAAGAATAGGCTTTTTGTTATTTTGGGGAGCAGTGTTTACCTACACATTTCACATAGGCCATACTATGAATTAACTTTAAAAAGATTTTCTGTCACCCATAGAATGTATGGAAGGGTCGGGCGTGGTGGCTCACACCTGTAATCCCAGCAATTCAGGAGGCCGAGGCAGGTGGATCACTTGAGGTCAGGAGTTTGAGATCAGTCTGGCCAACATGGTGAAACTCTATCTCTACTAAAAACAAAACAAAACAAAAAATTAGCTGAGTGTGGTGGCAGGTGCCTTTAGTCCCAGCTACTTGGGAAGCTGAGGTGAAAGGATAGCTTGAATCCGGGAGGCAAAGGTTAAAGTGAGCTGAGATTGCATCACTGCACTCCAGCCTGGGTGACAGAGCAAGACCCCATTTCAATGGGGGAAAAAAAAATTATGGAGGCACATAATTCATCAGAATAAGAGACAAAATGGAACATAAGTAGGAAAATTATGGCATGCAAGGTCTTAAGGTTAGCATCGAAATATTTAAAAATAAAAACAAGTTTAATTGTCACAATGATATGGTTACAAAAGTAAAAAAAATTAAATATAATTACTCAATGAACATATATAACACTAATATATTTGTAACAGACATTTTATTCTCCAAGAAAAACTAGGAGTTTCCATAGAAAAATTATAAATGTGTGCCCTGTTTCCCTAAAAGATAATATAAAACACAAAACACAAAGACAAATATGGGAATACTGAGTAAAATCTTAAGTAAGCATTGCAGTTGAAAACACACAGAAAAATGATAAATATAAGATCAAACTTAATTTTATTATAAGAAATGTAAATGGAATAAAGCTGAGTATTTAAAATACAGGTCAAATTAAAGTGCCTATAAATTACAAACTGCAAGAGAAACTTAAATGCAAAATGATAAAAATATTAAAAACATTCTATTAATCCATAATTAGATCACTCTCAAACAACTAGGGGTTTTATTTAACAATAAAAGTATAGGAACAAATTGTAGAAACCTGAGTTAATTAATGAAAACTATTTAACATGATTATTGTCATATAGTAAGCACTCCTTGTTTATGAACCATAATCTTGTAATACAAATGTGAAGCAGAACAAGAGGAACTGAAATGTGGCTTTAACATTAGGAAATATACCGCATAATTAGGCAGCACAAGACAATATTGTAAAAATGTTATTTATTATAAAATTAATGTAAATATGCCATGTAATCACAATCAAATCCCTATGGATGTTTCAGATATTTATTTTTCTGAGGTTTGGGGGAATAAAATTACTCTTTCTTCCTCCACTTAAACATAATTAAGCACATGGATTAAATTGCAATGATGACATTATTATTCAAAATATGAGGGCTGGATTCTAGAACTTATCTTGTTTCTGAAACTAAAATAGGATTGTGAACTCTTTCCTCTTAAATTGAATTTACTTATGTAGTTTCAAAGGGAAAAGCTGGATAACTAAGGAGATATAAAGTGATGGAAGCAGGTCACAATGGAAGCAGAAAGGAAGTCAAGCAGCAACTTACAGTTCACGGAATGAAAGATCTATTTTGTTTAGGTTTCGAGGGGAAAAAATTAGACGTTTTAAGTTGAGATGATATGATCTGATTTACACTAAATCACGACTGCTTTCTTAATGATAGAATACAGTGTGTGTGGCGGGGAGGCAGGCAGTGAAACAGTTGCAGTTAATTAAATGAGCTACATGTGTGGCTTTGGCTAGAATTACTGTAGTGGAGATAGTGATCAGTGGCTCAATTGGAATATATCTCAGAGTTATAAACATCAGGATTCAGCTGCAGATTGGATTTGAGGAATGAGAGATAGAGAACAATTTAGGAAACGCCAAGTTTTACTGAATTTAGATCTGAGAAACTAATGGATGATAGGGAACTCAACTGAGATAAACCTTGGATGGAACTGAAAAGTGTGTGTGTGCGTGTGTGTAAAGGAGGGAATAGTTCTACTCTAGCATTGCAGGGTTTGAAGTACTAGACATCAAGCTGAAGTAGCAAGTAGATATGTGGATATATATAGCTTAGACTCAGTGAAAGAGGGAATAACTAGTGATGTGAATTTGTGAGTCTTCGGTTTACACAAGTTGTTTTAAGCCTTAGATCTGGATGAGATAATCTAAGGAAAGGATTGTCAGCAGAACAGAGGAACAGGTCTTTTTAAATTGACAGTTATGTATAAGTTACAGTCATTGGGTAGAAATATTGAGAAAGAGAGTACAATGAGGAGCAAAGAAAACAAGATAAGTGTAACCATGAAAGTATAAAGAAATGTTTCAAGTTAAAATTAAACATTAAAACATGCCAAATAATCATTGATGACCTCAACAATGTCTGTTTCAGTCATGTGCTAGATAAAGAGCCAAAATGGCTTTCTGCCCGTGGACGCCGCCGAAGAAGCATCGTTAAAGTCTCTCTTCTCCCTGCCGTCATGTCTAAGTCAGAGTCTCCTAAAGAGCCCGAACAGCTGAGGAAGCTCTTCATTGGAGGGTTGAGCTTTGAAACAACCGAGGAGAGCCTGAGGAGCCATTTTGAGCAATGGGGAACGCTCACGGACTGTGTGGTAATGAGAGATCCAAACACCAAGTGTTCCAGGGGCTTTGGGTTTGTCACATATGCCACTGTGGAGGAGGTGGATGCAGCTATGAATGCAAGGCCACACAAGGTGGACGGAAGAGTTGTGGAACCAAAGAGAGCTGTCTCAAGAGAAGATTCTCAAAGACCAGGTGCCCACTTAACTGTGAAAAAGATATTTGTTGGTGGCATTAAAGAAGACACCGAAGAACATCACCTAAGAGATTGTTTTGAACAGTATGGGAAAATTGAAGTGATTGAAATCATGACTGACCGAGGCAGTGGCAAGAAAAGGGGCTTTGCCTTTGTAACCTTTGACGACCATGACTCCGTGGATAAGATTGTCATTCAGAAATACCATACTGTGAATGGCCACAACTGTGAAGTTAGGAAAGCCCTGTCAAAGCAAGAGATGGCTAGTGCTTCATCCAGCCAAAGAGGTCGAAGTGGTTCTGGAAACTTTGGTGGTGGTCGTGGAGGTGGTTTCGGCAGGAATGACAACTTCGGTCGTGGAGGAAACTTCAGTGGTCGTGGTGGCTTTGGTGGCAGCCGTGGTGGTGGTGGATATGGTGGCAGTGGGGATGGCTATAATGGATTTGGTAATGATGGAAGCAATTTTGGAGGTGGTGGAAGCTACAATGATTTTGGCAATTACAACAATCAGTCTTCAAATTTTGGACCCATGAAGGGAGGAAATTTTGGAGGCAGAAGCTCTGGCCCCTATGGCGGTGGAGGTCAATACTTTGCAAAACCACGAAACCAAGGTGGCTATGGCGGTTCCAGCAGCAGCAGTAGCTATGGCAGTGGCAGAAGATTTTAATTAGGAAACAAAGCTTAGCAGGAGAGGAGAGCCAGAGAAGTGACAGGGAAGCTACAGGTTACAACAGATTTGTGAACTCAGCCAAGTACAGTGGTGGCAGGGCCTAGCTGCTACAAAGAAAACATGTTTTAGACAAATACTCATGTGTATGGGCAAAAAACTCGAGGACTGTATTTGTGACTAATTGTATAACAGGTTATTTTAGTTTCTGTTCTGTGGAAAGTGTAAAGCATTCCAACAAAGGGTTTTAATGTAGATTTTTTTTTTTTGCACCCATGCTGTTGATCACTAAATGTAATAGTCTGATCGTGACGCTGAATAAATGTCTTTAAAAAAAAAAAAAAAAAAAAAAAAAGAGCCAAAATGGAGGGAGGTAAGGAGAGAATTAATGAAAATTCATAAAGTAAAATCAGGGAACATAATTAACTGTTTTGAAAAAGAGAAGATAAATGGGGAAAAGTATCAACGGAAGTTCTTTGGTTTTTGTTTCTAAATGAAATTATATACATATATGAGAAGAAAGCACCCTTGTATGCTGATGGAAATGGACAAGTAGGAAGATAAAAATGATGATGCTATTAAAAGGAGATAATTGCAGGAAAAAAGCCCTCAGGAAGATGACAAGTGATGGAATTCAATAACCCAGAAAACTTCTGAACAGTATATTTTGGCTGTATATCACCTTCAGAAGAAAGGAAAAAAAGAAAGTTATAAAGAAATAGTGAATTCTCAATTATAGATTTTGTGACTATTTTTAGCAATATGACTTGGCATATTTTAGATTAGTTTCTGTGTATTTAAGGCAGCTAATAATGAAATATATCAATATGTTAATTTTAAACATAAAGAAAAGGGAAATTGGAATAAAGCTTGAGATGTTGAATTGGAATGAATGTATGTCTAATAAGATAGATGTAGCTATAGATGATATAGATATATATGCATACAGTTGCTAGCTATGTATGTTGAGAAGGACAAGAAGTGATGAAATTCCATAGCAATAATTTCATCTAGCATGTAGACTTTATAACTATACAAACATACATACATTTTTAAATTACTTTCTTTAATAAAGAACTTGGGAGTTACTGGAGAAAAGTCTTATGCTGAAACAGAGGAAATATTAAATGTAACGAGAACATTTTACACTAAAAACGAAAAATAACAAAGGAACCCATTTGCAGAGTCTTCCACCAGCTCAATGTTAGATAATTTGAAAATCAAAATATAATGTTGTTAGTAGATTGAATAAAAATTTAAAAACCCATACATTTGCTCATAAACATTTTATGAATAAATAAATTGTTGTGAGGTAAATATAAGCTCTTCTGTACAGCAGAATCATGCAAAACTTGAAGATTATTTATTACCAGCCTCTGTAACTCCATCTCAAATGGATTTAGAAAGCCACTATTTTGTATTCATCATAGTAATAGTTAATTCACACAGTTAATAATTAATGAAAAAAATCATTGAGAATGTTTGATCTGAAACAGCTTTTTACATAGTCTCAAGTACCTCCCACAATTCCTTATAGACTGAAAAGTAAAAATGAAACAAATAAAAAACAACAAAAACAAAACAGTATTGCTACAATAACACCACAGTGAATAGGATGGCAGATGCCATATTAACTAAGTAATCAAGGTTTGGGTCATCAGTCATGGTACAATCCAAAAATCTTCCCAGGATGATGAATTAAGAATAAAACATCATCTCCTGGTATTTCTACTAATAATTCCTGGTCTTTTTATATTCATGAGGAAACATCAGAGAAACCAGAAAAATTGAGTGACTTTAAGAAAAAAAGAAAGAAAGAAAAAGAAAATTCTTGTCTATACTCTTTCAAATGTCAGATTCGTGATGGCCAGATAAAGTATATTCAAGATTAAAGGAGATAAAATGCCATAGCAACTAAGTGCAATGTGCTATACTGAATTTGATCTTCACCAAAATGTTGATATTTTGGGTTGGTGCATTATATTATAGTATTCTCTCAATGTTAACTAATTTTTAAATTGTGTTTAAGCAATTGTGTTCAAATTTGAAGTAAATAAATATACAATAAACTATTAAGTAGTAATAGAATATCACACTTGTAATTTACTCTCAAATGGAAGAAAGAGAGAGAGAACCCAAATGTTAGACATAATCAACGAATCACAATATACTAACCTTATATAGATCAAGATATTAAATATCCAACTATGAAACAAACAGAAAACTTTTTAGGACAATTGGGGACTTGTTGACACTGACCGGATATTTAATTACCATTAAAGTAATATTATAATTTTCTTAATAATTGAGTATTATATAACATAAATAATTCTTATTCTTTAGAGACATCCTAAATCATTTACAGTGAAACATATGTGATATTAGACCTTCACTTCCAATGTTCCAGAGAAAGGAACTTATTGGTTGGGGTATCAGTGAAATAAGATAGACCATTAAATAATAATTGCTTAAAGTGAAGACTGTTACATGAGAGAGTATTTTGCTTTTCTCACTACTTCTTTATATATTTAAATTTTCCATAATAAAAGCTTTACACATTTTAAGAAATTTATTGTGAATTCATAAAGTTTACCATGGAATATTATTTATAAAACATCAAATGGCATATCAAATGCATATTTTTGGAGAATCCATTTTTTAGTTTAGTTTAATTTTATTGTGGTGAAAGCAACTTAATGTGAGCCCTACTGTCTTAACAAATTTTTAAGAGTACAATAAAATATTGTGAGCTATAGGCACAATGTTGTACAGCAGATCTCTAGGACAGATTCATCTTGCATAATTGAGATTTATGCCTATTGATTAACAACACTCCATTTCTCTTGGTAACCCCTGCTCTTGGTAATCACTGTTCCATTCTCTGCATCTATGAGTTGGACTAGTTTGGATAACTCACACAAGTGGGATCATGAGATATTTGTCATTTTGTGACTCGTTTATTTTGGTTAGCACAATGTCATCCAGGTTCACCAAGGTTGGTGCATATTGCAGAATTTCCTTCTCTTTAAAAGGTGAGTAAAATTTCATTGTACGTGTATATCATATTTTATGCATTCATTCATCAATGGACATTTAGGTTGTTTCCATATCTTGGCTATTGTGAATAATGCTGCAATAAACATGGGCAGCACTCTTCAAGTTAGTGATTTCAATTCTTTTGCATAAGTAACAAAAAAGTGGAATTGCTGAATCATATGGTAGTTCCATTTTTCAATTTTTTGAGGATACTCTAAACTCTTTTCTATACCTGCTGTGCCATTTTGTTTTCGCATCAACAGTGCACAAGAAGTTCCAATTTCCCCACATCCTCTCCAAAACTTTTCTCTCTCTGTTTTTTCTTAAGACAGAGTTTCTCTCTTATTGCCCAGGCTGGAGTGCAATGGCGCCATCTCAGCTCACCACAAACTTTGCCTCCCAGGTTCAAGCAATTCTCCTGCCTCAGCCTCCCTAGTAGGTGGGATTACAGGCATGCACCACCACTCTGGCTAATTTTGTATTTTTAGTAGAAACGGGGTTTCTCCATGTTGGTCAGGCTGGTCTCGAACTCCTTATCTCAGGTGATCCGCCCACCTCAGCCTCCCAAAGTTTTGGGATTACAGGAGTGAGCCACTGCGCCTGGACTATTTTTTTTTTTTTCCCCAACCATTCTCACCAGTGTGAGGTAATGTGTGTGTGTGTGTGTGTGTGTGTGTGTGTGTGTGTGTGTGTGTGGTTTTTAACCAGTGTTTTCCTGATGATTACTGCTGTTGAACATATTTTTATATACCTGTTAGTTATTTGGATACCTTCTTTGGAGAGACATCTATAAGCCTTTAGACCACTTCTTAGGCTATTGAACTGTAGGATTACCATACATATTTTGAAAATTAATCCTTTATTAGAGACCAGGCTTGCAAATATGTTTCCCCATTCCATGAATTTTCTTTTCATTCTGATGATTATTTCCTTTGCTGTGTGGAACTTTTGGAACTTTTGAAGTTTGATATAATCTCACTTATTTAGTTTTGCTTTTGTTATCTGTGCTTTTGGTGTCCTATCCAAAGAAATCATTACTGAGATCAATATCAAGGAGCTTGTCTGTACATTTTATTCTAGGATTTTAACAATTTCAGGTCTTACATTTAGATCTTTAATCCATTTTAGGTTAATTTTTTATATGATTATAAAGGTCAAATTTTATTCTTTTACATGTGAATATCCAGTTTACTCAGCTTCATTTATTGAAAAGACTATCCTTTCTCCATTGTGCATTTTTGGTATCCTTGTTAAAGATCAGCTGACTGTATATGCATTTGTTTCTGACTCTATTTGGTTGCATTGGTCTATATGTGTGTATTTATACCAGTACTATATTTCAAATTGCTATAGCTTTGTAATATATTTTTGAAATCAGGAGGTGTGATGCCTCCAGGTTTGTTCTTCATTGACAAGACTTCTTTAAAAACCTGTTGACACCAATAAATGTATTCAGTAACATTGCAAGAAACAAAATCAACACACAAAATAAGTTGCATTTCTGTACACTAATTAACTATTTCAAAAGTAATTTAGGAAAATAACCCCATGTACAATAGCACCAAAAGGAATAAAATACTTAGGAAAAATTAAACTGCAGAGATGAAAAACTTATATACTGAAAATCACTGAAGAATGATCAAGGAAATTAAAGAAGACACAAACAAATAAAAAGCCTGTGTTCATAGATTGGAAGATTTAATATTGTTAAAATATCCATACTACCCAAAACAATTCAATGCAATCCCAGTAAAAATCCTAATGGCCATTTTTTTTTTAGAGAAATGGAGAATGTCATTTTTTTAGAGAAATAGAGAATGCATTTAATGCAGTAATTTATATTTTGAAAAAATATGACAGCCTAAGTAGTCTGCTTTAGATAACCTTTCTTTATTCCACATACTTTAAATTCCTTCTTCCTCTCCTAAGCTTTTAAAATTTCACAAGGTGAAGAATATGATTTCCCCCATTTTCTGATGGTCAAATAACCTGTGTGTTTGTTTAGCTTCTTGGTTCCTATTAGTTTTTAGCCCTGAGTTGGTGACTTCGTTGAGTATCGATGGAGCAGCAGGAGGAGGGAGGTAGTGTAACAGTTGCTAAGATTATGGAACTCAACGGGTAAAACTTGATTTTAAAACAAATCTCTGAATTATTACTCAGTGTATAACCTTTTGACCCTATAAACGAGAGCCTATGGCCTATAATGATTTATAAGGAACAAATTACACCAACATTATGATAGAACTGAGAATGATTTATTACTCCTCTGAAACCACAAGATGGGATTCTCTCAAAATCAATTTCTGCAATTTCTCTAACTGAACACAGATTTTTTTTTCATGTTTTGAATTTCAGATTAAATTTTAAATGACAGAATTTCATTAGTATCCTTAATCAAGATATTCTTAGTGATAGCTTCCAAGCTTGCATAGTGACTATTCAGTCATGTAATACAAAATATTATGAATACTTTCATGTTTTAAACAGTTTTCACATTTCTCCTCTCTTTCTCCACACACATACATTCTCTTATAACCATATCTTTAAATGCTATCATTTTGTACAATCACAATACCATCGTGAATCAATATTGACGTATAAAAAGACATAAAGCTGCCAATGTAATGGATTTATCTGAAAGTGTAGCAATATAATACCTATTCAATTCAATGGAACACACTAACACCTAGAGAAATGTTATTGACTCATTGGTATCAAAACACTCAGATGTGTGGAGGACTGTTAATGCGTTTGGTGACATATCATTGATGTTCAAATAAAGATAACGGTGATTGGTTTTCTGTTTCACAAACTAGACAACTTGATATATTCTTAAATACAGCAATAATTTATGTCATGTTAAAGTCTATTGTTGATTAATTCATCTCCCCCTCACCCATCCAATTCTCACATTGTTGATCCACTCCTCATTGGGAATACATGATCCTGATGGACAATAATAAATTCATATTTTAGTTGTTCAAACAAAATTTTTCTTACCTCTGAGAACAGAAAAATATGTAAACAAATTTTGATGAATGAAAATATGATTTTTCTCAACTACTTGAAGCAGAGAAATTAATGGAAAATATCTATATCTGAGGTAAGCAAAATTAGGATGTTAATAAAAAGCCTCACATCTTAAAGTACGGTAGGGAGTGGAAGAGTAAGTAATGATGTATGTCATGGCATCAAAGCCATATTACAGAGCTATAGATAAATCTCACTATCATTCAAATACCATTTAAGAATTTATTTATTAATTATGGCAAAAGTGTTTTATTCTAGTATTCAAAATATAGTAGAACTTCATCGTAAACTTTGTGTTTAGCACAAAATATAGTGGAACAAAGAGAAATTCTAAAATCAGAAACTTATAAAATAAAAGCATGCATACTGATATCAACATAATGATGTAATATTGTTATCCTCATTTATGAATATTGGTACTGTCTATCACCAACCCCTACAAAATAGCTGCATTCTATTTTCTAAATATGTCCACCGGCACTTCAAAAATCAGCTAGAACTTTTTTCCCACTTGATGGGAATAAATGTTGTCAATTAATTTTATAAAAGTAAATTATACTAAGTATAATATTATAAGTAGGACAATTATGTAGAAAATTATATTCAGAAAAATTAAAATAACATTATTATTTATTTAGTAGTTCTTTTATCAAAGAGAAGTTAGGAATTTCGTTTATTTGGGAACCTGAGTACTCATAGGACTGCTTTCTCTGAGTTACAATTTTATTTTAAATTTCTCTATAATGGATTCAGATTAATGATGGCATCATAAAATGACAGTGTATAACCACATATAGTCATATCTGATTTTTAAATTAACATGGCCTAATTGAAATAATGTAACTAGCCTCACAGCAATCAAATATAGTCAGATTAAGTATTCTCTACAATTGTACTATCTCAAAGGGTACTGAGACAACAGTATACCAAGGCATTTCCTGTGACAATTAAATTCAAGAAGCTAAGAAAAAGGGTTTACTCTGAAGAAACAAAAGAATGCATTCCAAGTCTCTCCATCCAAAAAGTAAGAGCTTTTTGAAAGCAATTCTACCCGACAGCTTGTGCTTTCTCTGCTGACTGTCATGCAGACTTGCTGCTGTTAGCTATTTAAGAAGCCTTTTGGGACATTTTTTCTTTTTCTTTTTTTCTTATTTATTTATTTATTTATTTATTTATTTTTATTTTTTTTTAGTCGAGTCTCGCTCTGTCCCCCAGGCTGGAGTGCAGTGGCCGGATATCGACTCACTGCAAGCTCCGCCTCCCGGGTTCACGCCCTTCTCCTGCCTCAGCCTCCCAAGTAGCTAGGACTACAGGAGCCCATCACCACGCTCGGCTAATTTTTTGTATTTTTTAGTAGAGACGGGGTTTCACTGTGTTAGCCAGGGTGCTCTCGATCTCCTGACTTCGTGATCGGCCCGCCTTGGCCTCCCAAAGTGCTGGGATTACAGGCGTGAGCCACCGCGCCCGGCCGGAGCGTTTTTCTTAAATTTGCTTTGTGAAACCTCTGCTATCCTAAAATAAGATTATACAAATGCCTCTTTGAACTGTGGTTGACCACCAGCGGATAAAACTTCCTCCTGCGTGACTACTTCAGGGGCACCAGAACAGAATTCCACAAATTTCAAAGGATATAAAGAAAAAAAACTTCTGAAGCAAACAAGTCTAGCTACTTAAAAAGCCTCTCTATTCCTTCCAGAATATGGATTTTTATGTTTGTCGTATTAGCAGAATGCATAGTCAATCTTTAAACAAGTTCACCTTGAGTAATCAAGGATTCTATGGGGAATACAGTGGTTACATTGATATACGCTTTCGTATTTGCTGTATGCGAATAACCTACTTATTTCCTCTTATTTTGATATTTGTTGCTGCTTCTTGTTTTTGACTTTGGAAGAATTACAATTTGGAGACTTAATTCTCCTGGGCAACATTTCTGCAATTATTACAGTTTTGTAGCAGATGCAGGAATTCATCTTGTGTTTAGTTGCTGAGCCCAAATTTTAAGTAGGTGTGAGAAATATAGTGAATAACAAGCCTTTATTGTATCTACGACTGAAAACTCTTAAAAATCATATACCATTATTAAGTATGAATAAAAGGCAAGATATATAAAAACACAAAATATACCAATATGCTATCTCCACAGAAACTTCAACTATTGTAGATCTTTACTTAACCTTATTGATTTAAATTTTCTTTAAACGTATATTTTCTTTCTTAGTCTACCATTTATTTTCCTTTCTCTTCCTTCACTTTCTTTTCTATTATATCCCCTTTCACTTCCTTTATTTCTGTTTTCTTTTTCTGCACAAACAGAGTAGCCAAACAGCCTAGGGCTCATTTGAGGAACATGCAGGTGATACTTTCTTTAAGTTTTCCTACATAAAGTCCTAGGACAGGTTTGGCACCATCAAAGCAGTTGACTATGTGATTGTTACAAATTTAAGGATGTTTGACTTTTTTCCTAGGCACTCTTTTTAGACCTGCACATCGTTAGTGGGTGTGTTTGTGTTGATTCTGTTTACATATGCATGCATACAGGATCAATATTAAAAATTAACACTATGCAATGCAGAAGAGACTATTTACCCATCGGTGTACAGATAAGTCATCCTAAAGTAAAAATAATATTCTTCTTCATGGAAAATTTTGACCACTTGCTTCTACTTTCTTCTAATCTCAGTGAGTTTATTTTTCTCTTTTTTATATATATATAAAAATATATATATGTTTTATATGTATATTTTGGAAAACAAGCTTCTAAATAACACAGGCCTTTTTGTGGTAGATGTCTTATTTTCCACTTTTAAGACCAATAATTTTGTTGTAATAAGTCTCTTAAAATTAAATATAATATCACTTTTATCCTTCATTGCAAGGAGTAAGTCTAGAGAAAATTTAACTCAAATGTATAAGTTATTTATAGTTTTGGTAAAAAGAAATCTGGAAATGGTTGGAGTTGATAATGAAAAAGAAACCTTGAGGACATTTAAGATTGAATATTGATTGAAGAATTTTATTTTTATAATTTGTATATTTATTTTTGATAAAACCAATGTTATTTTCAAAAGCAATTTGAGTGTCTATTTTCTTCTACAGGGGGGTCCAAATCCTATGGAAATGAAAAAATCAGATATCATGCTTTACTTGAAAGAGAAAACATTTTAAGAAAGGATTCAAGTAAGAAGACAAATTTTTCAATACAACACATAGAGACTATAAAAACCAGATACATGTGATACATAAGTTTTAGTACTATTGTTAAATAATATAGATTTGTTAATAATGTGTTATGTAAGGAAAATATTGCTTTATAATATAAGATGATAATATAACTTAATTTGACAAATTTCACTTTATAAGTAGAATGATTTAAAATATATAGGTAAAATAGAAGCTAATGAATAAAATTAATAATTTGAATAGCTCAATAAACCAATTTCCTTTAGAATTAGTAGATATAAATATATATTAAGTCACAGAGAAAATCTCAAAAATTCAAAAAATTGACTTTTTGTGGGCCATATTTTGTCCAAGAGTTAAGAATATAAAATATTTTAAAATTATACCTGAAAAACAAACACTTTAGAAAATTAAGTTTAAAAAAATAGAGAATAATAAAAATATTTCAAATAACTTGTAGGCAAAAGAAAAAAGAGACATGCTATTATAAATAACTTAGAAAGAATAATAAAAAGCTAGAATATGGAGCTGAAGAAGTTGTGGTAGATTAATGAGAGTCACAAATTCTTGACATTCTCCCTACAAGAAGTAGAATTTATGAATCTGATTGCTTTGGTCATAATGCAGCGATGAAGCTATACCCATCTGGCATTTTTACTTTCTATCACTTGGAACATTCATTCCCTGCTGGGGAAGCCAAGCTCCTTGTTAGGTGACTCATGACCTAAGACTATTGTATTAGGCCATTCTTGCATTGCTTAAATAAAGAAGTATTTAAGACTGAGTAAGATATAAAGAAAAGCAGTGTGATAGGCTCATGGTTCTGCAAGCTTTACAGGAGGCATGGTGCTGGCATCTGGTTAACTTCTGGGGAGGCCTCAGGAAGCTTGCAATCAAGGTAGAAGGCAAAGGGGAAAGCACGGATGTCACATGACCAGAGCAGGAACAAGAGAGAGAGTGGGGAAGGAGGTGCCACACACTTTTAAATGACCACATCTAATGAGAACTCATTCACTATTGCAAAGACAACACCAAGCCATGAGGGATCCATCCCCATTACCCAAACAGCTGCCATTAGTTCTTACCTGCAGCACTGGAGATGAAAATTTCGCATAAGATTTTAGCAGGAACGGAGATCCAAACTGTATTTACTCTCATGATGTGGGAAACAAGAACATGGAAAAGCCTTAGAGAATAAGATGCCACAGGAAGGGAGAGACACTAAGGAAGCAGTCATATGAGTGCAAAAGGTAACTTGGAAGTTGACCCTTCAGATGCAACTGAGCTCTTATCAAATTTCTGACCAAAATGACTAAAATAATTATTTTAGGAACTTAAGTCCCTAAAACAATAACTTATTTTAGTTATTTTGGTTGGTCAGAAGTTTAGGTCTTGGGGCAGCTCAAAGCACAAACATTTGATTTAAATAAATGTGTTAGAAATATAAAATGTTGAAAATATAAAATATTGAAAACACTTGACTTTATTTCAATTTCTGGAAAAGAGAAAAAGTAACATGCTAAAAGAAAACCTTAAAATAAAATAAAAAGTGTGCAAAACAAGGAAACAAATATTCTTTGAATATTAAATTTAATGGAAAAAATTAAAAAGAATTCCTTTGAAAAGTTAATAAAATTAACTAGCTTGGTAAATCTGGGCAAGTAATGGAAAGATACAGTAGCATCAGAAACAGTTCTTCTCTATATATATTAAAACAATTCTAAAACAATTTTATTTATCAATTCCTTGCAATAATTTAAAAAATCATATCTAATAAATGGATTTTATATAATTTTTAATTAGAATTAAACTCAAGAAGAAATAAAATTCTAAATAGTATCCACAGAAGAAATGTAAAATAATTTCTCATGACATAACTTCTATAAGATGGAATTGAAAGAAATTAAGAAGCAGATACATATTATATCTTTTGAGTTTGCATGTCACTCTTTGCTAATCATCTTTTATCAAGCCCCATAGACTGCTTTCCATCTTGAGTACTCCAAATATGCAATCTTTTTTCTCTCTTATTCCATCATATCAAAACTGCTGTATAAAAGGCATTACTCATGAATTCTTGGCCAAGGCTGATGTCCAAAACGTTATTTCCTATGTCGTCTTCTAGGATTCATATAGTTTGAGGTCTAAAATTTAAATCTCTAATCCATCTTAAGTTTTGTATATGGTGAAAGGTAGGGGTCCAGTTTCATTCTTCTGCTTATGGCTGGCCAGTTCTCCCTGTACCATTTATTGAATAGGGAGTCTTTTCCCCATTGCTTATTTTTATTAAAGTTATCAAAGATCACGTGGTTGTAGGTAAGCGACTTTATTTCTGGGTTCTCTCTTCTGTTCCATTGGTCTATGTGTCAGTTTTTGTATAAGTACCATGTTGTTTTGGTCATTGTAGCCACATACTATAGCTTGAAGTTGGGTAATACGATGCCTCTGGCTTTGTTCTTATTGCTTAGGATTGCTTTGGCTATTTATGCTTTTTGTTGGTTCCATATGAATTTCAGAATAGTTTTTTCTAATTCTGTGAAAAATGATGTTAGTAGTTTGATAATGATAGTGTTGAATTTGTAAATTGGTTTGGGCAGTATGACCATTTTAACAATATTGATTCTTTCAATCCAGTAGCATGTAATGTTTTTTTTTTGTTGTTGTTGTTGTTGTTGTTTATTTTTCATTTGCTTGTGCTGTCTCTGATTTCTTTCAGCAGTATTTTGTAGCTCACCATGTAGAGATCTTTCACTTCCTTGGTTAAGTGTATTCCTAGATTTTTTTTCTGCTATTGTAAATGGGATTGCACACTTCATTTGTCTGTTAGCTTTAACATTATTGGTGTACAGAATTTCTAATTTTTGTGCTTCAATTTTATATCTTGAAACTTTACTGAAGTCATTTATCAGTTCTAGGAGCCTTTTTGCAGTCTTTAGTGCTTCTAGGCAGAGAATCATGACATCAGCTAAGAGAGATAATTTGACTTCTTTTTCTATTTGGATGCCTTTTATTTCTTTATGTTGCCAGATTTCTCTGGCTAAGACTTTCAGTATTATGTCGAATAGGAGTGGTGAGAGTGGGCATTCTTGTTTTGTTCCTGCAGAATGGGAGAGGATATCCACAAACTATGTGTCTGACAAAAGTTTAACATAAAGAATCTATGAGAAACTTAATTCAATAAACAAAAACAAGTAATCCCATTAAAAAATAGGCAAAGGACATCAACAGACACTTCTCAAAAAAAGGCAAATAAGTGTGCAAGAATATATTAAAAATACTTTGACATCATTAATCATCAGAGAAATGCAAATGAAAACCACAATGAAATACCATCTTACACCTGTCAGAATGGCTGTCATTGCAAAGTCAAAAAATAACAGATGCTGACGAGCTTATGGAGAAATGCGAAGGCTTATACACTGTTAGTGGGAATGTGAAGTAATTCAGCACTGTGGAAACTATGAAGACTTCTCAAAGAACTTAAAACAGAACTACTATTTCACCCAGTAATCACATTACTGGGTACATATCCAAAGGAAAAATAAATAATTCTACCAAAAAGCCATACTCACTTGTATGTTCATTGCTGCACTATTCATAATAGCAAAGACATGGAATCAACCTGGGTGCCTATCAATGGTGAATTAGATAAAGAAAACGTGGTACATAGACACCATGGAATACTATGCAGCCATAAAAAGAATGAAATTGGCCAGGCTGGTGTCTCACGCCTGTAATCCCGGCACTTTGGGAGGCCAAGGTGGGCAGATCACAAGATCATGGGGTTTCCAGACCATCCTGGCTAACATAGTGAAATGCTGTTTCTCTTAAAAATACAAAAATTAGCGGTAGTAGTTGCGAGTAGCCTGTGATCCCAGCCACTCGGGAGGCTGAGGCAGGAAAGAATGGCGTGAACCCGGAAAGTGGAGCTAAGCGGTGAGCCGAGATGCACAACACCACTGCACTCCAGCCTGGGCGACGGAGAACAAGACTCTGTGCACTCCAAAAAGAGAGGGAGTGAAATCATGTCGCTGCAGCAATGGATACAGCTGGATACCAATAATATTCTTTCTTTTCTTTCCTTTCTTTTTCTTTTTCAGAAGTCTCCTCTGTCACCCAGCGGGCTTTCAGGTCACGTGTTTAAGGTATCTCAGCTCACTGCAAACTCTGCCTCCGGGGTTCAGGCAATTCTCCTGCCTCAGCCTCCCGAGTAGCTGGGACTACAGGTGCCCGCCACCATGCCACTGGGGGCCAATATTCTAAGTGAATTAGTGCAGGAATACTGCATGTTCTCATATATAAGTGGGAGCTAAACACTGAGTACACATGAACATATAGATGGGAACAATAGACACTGGAGAATATTAGAGGGGAGAGGGTGGGACAAGGGCTGAAACACGACCTCCTGGACACTATGGTTACAACCTGGGTGATGGGATCGGTTGTACCCCAAACCTCAGCATCAGGCAATATATTCACATAACAAAACTGCATGTGTACACCCTGATTCAAAAATAAAATTTGAAATTATAAGAAGTAAATAAGCAAAAGGCATTACTAAGATAAGAAACACAAATGGTAGATGAAAAAGTAATGTTTTAACATAAAACTATCAGCAATGCCGTCATGTAGCAACTGCAACAAAAAGCAATTTTGATTTCAAAAAGGATTCATCAAAAAGTTCTGCTTTATGGGGAACAGAGATTATATTACATTTTTTTGATAAATCTACAGTGTCTGTCTTAAAAGAAGTACATTTTAGCTATTGTCTCATGGGAATTGTCTTATAAAGCAATGTTAGGCAAAGTTTTGTATGTGGTCCTGCACGGTGACTAAAGTCATATGCATATATCCGGGAGGATGCTAGACTAGAAGCAAGCAACTTGAAAACCCAGATTCAATGTAAATATCTGAATTTTAGAATTAGAACCTCAACTAAGAAGTCTGACTACAGTTTTGACATAGAATCCTGTCCCCCACTAACACACAGACACACACCTGGCAAATAGAAGTGGACACAATAAAAGTGTAAATAGTAAAATTCATTTGGAAACTTCAGGGTTATATATGCTTAAATAATACTTTTTATTACAAGATATCTTAGCAATTCAATACGCTAATACAATTTGTGCATTACTTTTAGAAAGGATGTAGGTTACAATGTTTTTCAACTGCGTTCACTCATTTTCCCCAATGCTAGACTTTAGAAAGGCTAATGTAAAGAAGATAACGGATGCAAAAGTGACAATTTTTGAAATAAAATTTTAGCTCTGCAGCTGATTAATATCTCTGTGTTTTTCAATGGCAAAATGGGTATAAGTAAAAACTACCTGATGGGACTGTGATTAAGATTAAAAAGAATGAGCTTAAACTTTTTATCAGAGTTTGACCCTGAGTAACTATATAAATAAATGACATTTATAATTATTATTATTATTATCCACAATTTAAAAATAGATATTCTTTATAAAATGTTTCTCTCGCAGATATACACAAAATATAGCTAAAATTATATACGTATGTTTGAGTAGAATTTTCAAAGGGCTTTAGCATGTATTAATTATTTCTTTCTGGAAACAACTTTCTGAATTATGGTTATTATTATAGCTTACATATAATATAAGAGCACTGAAATTTAAAGAAGTTGTAAGTTACTTAAGATCAAGAATCTATTATGTAGTTGTATTTGTCTGCTCTCACACTGCTATAAAGAACTACCTGAGACTGGATAATTTATGAAGACTACCTGAGAGACTGGGTAATTTATGATGAAAAGAGGTTTAATTAACTGGTGGTTCCACAGGCTGTACAGGAAGCATGGCTGGGAGGCCTCAGGAAACTTGTAATCATGGCAGAAGGCAAAAGGGAAGCAAGTATGTCTTACTATGGCAGAGCAGGAGAGAGAGAGAAGGGGAAGGTGCTACACATTTTTAAACAACCAGATCTGGTGAGAACTCTCACACTATCATGAGAACAGCAAGGGGAAAACCCGCCCCTATGATTCAATCACCCCCCACCAGGTCTCTCCCTCAACATTGGGAATTACAATTCCGCATAAGATCTGGGTGGGGACAGAGAGCCAAACCATATCAGTAGTGGAGTTGCTATTCACTTGTAGTCTAATAACATCAATGCTCAAGTTCCTTCCTCTGTAAGATACCGTAACACTCCAGAAGGCATATAAGCAAACACATATGTAAAGATATCCAAACACCTGAGTACATGTAATTTTATTTCAAGCAATCCCTGCCATTTTTATCCATATTTTAGATCCAATATTTATAAAATTATATACATCCTATGTGACAGGATACTTTTGGCTTCTTGAATGAATGTGCTATTATTATGTATGATCTAGATTCAAAATTCAGGTTTACAACAAATATATCTGATTAAATATTGGCATACTTAATCAGTAGTCTTAATTATGTATTTGACTAGCTCTAAACCCAAAGTTTTAAGTGTTGTGAAAGGTATAAAATTATTCATCACAGTGACTTTAAGGATCATTTAAAATTATCCAATCAAAATAAACAGTATGTGGAGGCTAATTTGCAAAGAGTTTATACTTATAAAATGTAAATATTTAAATATAAATAGCCTTTACACATGCTTTAATACTATCATTTATAAAAAATACTGACGGTATTTTACGCAAGTGAAAAATCTTATTGTTTTTCAAATGTTTCTGTTGGCTTGTTTTTAGTTTCATAGCTTTGCACATTCAGAAATATAAAAATAATAAATAAAGAAATAAGAAATAACACTTCCCTTGACAAAATGAAACTATGATTGTGTTTGTAATATTTGAAGGTCATTTCATGACCTTATTAGTTCAGATGAACAAGAATCATGTAGCATAGCTATTTCCCTTTTGCAATCGGTTTCCTATTCATCACGTTACCTGTTATTACATCCCTTCTTTCTACAAGGTTTAATACATGTTAGAGTACTTCATGTCCTTCTAAAATGTGTAACTTCTATGAAATAAAATTATAACAATAGGGTTCTTGATGTGAAAATTTAGCCCCATTCTTCAACTGCATTGTAAAAGCAAAGATGATTTCCAGATAAAACTGCAAAGAGAATAAACTTAATTTTGCACACATTTTTTTCTGTATCCATTTTTGGCCTCAACATACCCTCATAAGCTCTGTGAATCTAATATTCCTACATTATTCTTTAGTGAAGGTCTTATCCTACAAAGCCTCCTCAACACCTGCACAATCCAAGCATTGTCTTGTCCTTTTGTCCTCTCTAACCATCATAACAAAGCACTGAAAAGTTGTGTAAAGTAGTAGAAACTTCAAGAAATTGTAAACACAAGAGGAAGCAGTAGAGGTACAGAAATCTACGAACAAAACCAAAATTAAGGAGATTGCGTAATTATATAAGAAAGCATATAGTCAGTTTAGCTGGAGATTAAGAAAAATGAGAGATTACAACATCAGTCACAAATTCTTCCCATTCATGTATTCAAATTCCTCAGTCACAAATTCTTCCCATTCATATATTCAAATTCCTTTTGTAATGTGATTTTGCCATTTATGCCATTTAAAAAAGAGGCCTATTTTTCTGTCACTTGAAATGGGCTTGCCTGTGTGACATGCTTTGGCCAGTTATGACGTTAGCAAACTTGATAAAAGAAAAGGCATGAAGCACGCTCATTTGGACTTGCCTTCTCTTGCTTATGTTTGGAACCCTGCAACTGCCTTGTAACAATGTCTGGCTGGCCTATTGGAAAATAAAACAAAAGCTTTACTTTGTACAACCAAGTCATCTCACCCAGCCCAACTCACCCACAAAACTGACAAGCCATTTATTACCAGAGAAGCTATGGTCTATCCTAGACCATCTGGGACCAGCCAGATTAGTCCAGACTTGAAGACCTGTCACACTGTCTCCAAGAAGAATGAGAGAAAAATAAATATTTCTGTTGTAATTCATCAAGATTTGGGGTAATTTTCAGACTGCAGTGATAAATGATACAAATATTTGGGTTACTTTTCCTCTTTGTTTTTCTTAAACTTAAATTAAGTTTAAATTATTTTTGATATTTCACATAATTATAGTTTTGAAAAATCTGCAATTACGTGGAAGATAATTTAGCCTCACACTTTAATTTTATAATTCAGAAAAACAAGTCTTAGAGAAGTTAAACTGATGGGTCCAAATCACACATTTAGGGAAAAAGTAAAGCTAAAATTCATATATTCTAATTTTTAGTATGAAACTCTTTCTACCAGCCCATGCGGTAAACCAGCATCTGACATCTATAATCATTTTTCTTTGTTCCTAAGAAAGAAATATAGAGCATGATAATTAACTCTCTAATTTTTAAATTTTACTTTTGTAACCCCAATATACCAGTTATGATTTTCAAGACTGTCAATATTAACACAGCAGAAGTATACTTTGCAGTAAAAATTTTATTATTAAACTTTCTCATCATGAAATACCTCTGGTCTTTTACAAGTAAATATTGTTTTATATTAATTTAAAATATATAATATTTTTGGTATACAGATGCCTTTATATTGGTTCTTGAATTATGTATACGTTATATGTATGCATATCAAATATATACATATGTTTACTTACAAATTTCTGACATATATTTCTATATGTACAGGTGTATTTCATATTTTTCAGTGCATATTTATTTTATAAGTGCATTATATATATTATTTTCATGTGTACATGTACACACAGTTCACATAAGTATGTATGATGAAAGAGAGCACATGAAAAGATTTAGAAAATGAATAAGCGAGAGACAGAGAGAGAGTAGGAAACAAACCCTTCAAAGATATTGACACATTGGCAATGACATGTTTGACATAATTAATATTTTAACTGTCATTCAAAACTGGGCTCAAATACTTATATTAGGCAATTGATGTGATAGATTCACCAAATCTCTTTTTAAGAGAGAAAATAGTCTTTTTAAAATATGCATATGTGTGACTTGTAATTTTGTCTAATGTCCATTAAGTTCTAGGTTAATTTCCTAATCCTCAGTCTACATAATAAAAATTTTGATTTAATTTAGGATGCATAGAGATCTCAGACTGAGGAACTCAACTGAAAAATCTTGGAGAATTCACAAGCATGACCATGCTGGATTTTCCTCCCTCCCTCCCTCCCTCCCTCCCTTCCTCCCTGTCTTGCTCTGTCGCCCAGGCTGGAGTGCAGTGGCGCCATCTCTGCTCACTGCAAGCTCTGCCTCCTGGGTTCACGCCATTCTCCTGCCTCAGCCTCTGGAGTAGCTGGGACTACAGGCACCTGCCACCACACCCGGCTAATTTTTTGTGTTTTTCGTAAAGACGGGGTTTCACCGTGTTAGCCGGGATGGTCTTGATCTTCTCACCTCGTGATCTGCCCGCCTCGGCCTTCCAAAGTGCTGGGATTACAGGCATGAGCCACCGCGCCCAGCCCATGCTGGATTTTCTATCGTTAGCTCAGCTTCACCATATTCTAAGGCTGATTACAATGTTTCCAAGAATCCTCTGGTTCTTTGCCCAAAAGAGGACCTTCTACAAGAATAGAAGCCATTGTTTTCTGTAGGTGTTTGCAGATAGGCTGGTAGGTAGACAAAAGATTCATGGTAACTCCCTTGCAAGCTTGTGAGAATCACCTCACCACTGTTTCAAAGTCAAATCCTCTGACCTGCACTGCAACCTCTTTGACCTCTCTGCTCTTTCAACTTAATTCTTTGTTTTAATTCAGGTTATACAGAGTGGCTTCTGTTTTCCTGGACAAACCTTGCTCAGTACCAGTTTTAGTATGTGACTAGGGATGGTCTTGTTATAGTGGGATGCCAGTCAGGCATGAGCAGGGCAGAAGAGAGCCCTCCTCCTACACACACACCAGAAATGTCTGGTGACCATCAGGTGATGGTCAGGTGGTTATTAACAATCTCTCTAAAATAATAATTGGTCACAGCCAACACTAGGGAAAGGCAGTCTTCCAATAGAAAGAAAACTTCTGAAACTGGTTTTCAGCAGCTTCTGATAAGATCTCAGGAGTTGGGCAAGTGGGTTCAAGCATGTGCATTAAGAGGCAAATGGTAGAGTTTAACTGGTATATGACCTCCTGTGGACATTTGACTGGTAAGGGAAGGACACCTCAAGTGAGCATGCATGCAGTTCCAGTAACCACACTGCGCCTGCTCTCCACCCAAGTGCTAGTAGGCCCTATACCTGTGGGAAGAATCAAGAGAGAAATAATGCAAGATCACAGAAGTATGCCAACGTATAAAACCCCAAGTAAAAAGGTCAAACCATGCACTTGATCTCTCAAGTCACCCACTATGCCTTCTTCCAAGTGTACTTTACTTTGTTCATTCCTGTTCTATAGCTTTTCAATCAACTTTCACTTCCTTTCTAAAACTTACATTTGTCTCTCCTTCTGTCTTATGAACCTCAGTCAAATTCTTTCTTTTGAGGAGGCAAGAATTGAGGTTTCTGCAGACCTGTATGTATTCTCCACCCATAACATACTTTGTTGCCATGTCTCGGATACATTCTGCTGCTAACAATGTCAAAACAAACAAGCAAACAAAACTAAAATATGTACATTGGCATTTGACAAAAAAAAAAAAATCAGAAGCAAAAAATTACAATGTATAATGTTCTGTAAGTTCTATAAGTTTCACAACTGAAATGTATCTAATAAGTGTGCTGTGTTGAGTAAGAAAGTTTTGATGCAAAGATTTGAACACATGAGCTAGCTGCCATAATAAGGTACAACAAAGGTAGGTGAGCAGAAAAAACATGGCCTAATTTAAGGGGAATATTAGAGGGAATACAGAAAGACCAGAAGTTTCAGTGTTTTAAAATATATCTGGAGCACACTAAATCAAAGGTGGATGACATAACCTTGGGTTATGTGCAAGGAAAAAAACTAATTGTTTCTAATAATGTCGACTATGGCTTCATCGGTCATGAAATGTGTTTCTTCTCCTATTTAGGTTTTCTATGTGACTTCTTTTGAGCAATGAGATATTAGCAAGTATAACATGGAGAAAAGCTTGTATTTCTTTTATAGTTTGGTTGCCTTATTGTGCAACTACCTTTGTCATAGAAAAAATAAACTAAGGATACACATGGTCTGTCTCTTGGTCCAAGAGAGAGGGAGCCAAAATAGGTCCTCCACAGTCCCGTAACTTGAAGCAGAGGCATTCCAGCCAACTATAAGCATGTAGGCAAGAAATACATGTTTATCATTTCATGGTATTGAGATTTCTGTGGCTAGGTATAAAACATTAAGTAGTAAAAGCTAATTAATGAAATAGGCCTGCCCGGGGAGCATTTTGATTGGTAGAAATTCTTCCTAAGGAAGAGTAGAAGGTCAAAATACACACATTTCTTCCTGAATTAATAGATTCTCATAGAAAGGAAATGTGAAAGATTTGTTATTCTAAATATTACTCTATATGATATATCGACACATTTAAAATATTTCAACTTATACATTTGCTAAATTTCCCTAAGAGGAATATATATTCCCACCCCATTGAATTGGGTTTGACCAGTTTACATGGTGCAGGGAGAAGTTTTTAAAATGCTTCCTGCTTTGGATCATCTCCTGCTCTCTGATAATCATCAGTGAGAAGCATGTTCCACAGCAACCACTGATCTCATATTCATGAAGACACATGAAGCAGACCTGGCAAAAACTGAAAGCCTTAGGAAGAGTCATTCCACCTGATCTACAGATCCACAAGCTAGAGAAACAAACATGCTTTTTTATTTTTATTTTTATTTTTTTTTAGTGGTAAGTATAGATTATGGAGTAATTTGTTATTCAGAAAAATGGACTAACAAAGGGTAAGTATGATACTAATAACAAAAAGTTGTTGGTTATTTGTATGGCCTGCTGTCTTTGAATCCAGGTTAAATATTCTAATAGTAGCCATCCAGTAAAACAAAACAAAGTGAAACAAACAGCAATGAGATCTAGTCATATTTACCAGGCTGTCCTTGACTTTCAGAGTAGCTGGGACTCCAAGTACATGCTACCATGCCTGGCTGCATTGTGGCTTTAATTTGTGTTTCACTAATGACTTTTTGAGCAAAATGACATAATGACTGACATGGTTTGGCTGTGTCCCCACCCAAATGTCATCTTGAATTATAGCTCCCATAATTCCCACATGTTGTTGGAGGGACACAGTGGGAGATAATTGAATCATGGGGGCAGTTTTCCCCATAATGTTCTCATGGTAGTGAATAAGTCTCACAAGATCTGATGGTTTTGTAAGGGGAAACCCCTTTCGCTTGGTTCTCTTTTTCTCTCTATCTGTAGCCACCTAAGACGTGCCTTTTGCCTTCCACCATGAGTGTGAGGTCTCCCCAGCCACTTGGAACTGTAGGTCTATTAAACCTCTTTTTCTTTATAAATTACCCAGTCTCGGGTATCTCTTTATCAAGAGTGTGAAAACAGACTAATACAATGAATAATGATTAATGATGTTGAGTACTTTTACATGTGTCTATTAGCCATATATATTCCCCAAAATCAGATATTTTGCCCATTTTTAAATTGAATTGCTTTTCATCATCTTTTTTTGAGCTTTATTGAGATGTAATTGACAAATAATTATATATATTTATCATGTACAAAGTGTTTTGATATACATGTGTATATCACCATGATGTACAATGATCACCACAAGTAAGCTAATTAATACTTCAACTTACAGAGTTACATTTTGTGATGACAGCACTTAATATCTGTTCTTTGCAAATATCAAATATACAATATAACATTATTAGCTATAGCTATATCATCATGCTGTACATAGATCCATAAAAAAATGTTAATCTTATAACTGAAAATTTATACCCTTTGACCAACATCTCCTCATTCTGCCCTCACCCCCAGCACCTGGCAACTATCATTCTACTTTGTTTCTATGAGTTGGGCTTTTTTCAATTCCATATATAAATGAGATCATGCAGCATTTGTCTTTCTATATCTGGCTTATTTTACTTAACATAAAGTCTTCCAGGTTTATCCATGTTGCAAATTCAGGATTCTCTCATTGTACAAACCCTATTGCAGTTAAATATACATATATGTGTGGGGGGTATTGTATGTATATGTGTGTATATATGTACATATGTGTCTGTGTGTATGTATGTACACATAATGTGTACATATACATATATACACATGCATATATACATATATACACACATATTATATATATATGTTATATTTTATGTATCCATTTATTCCTTGATGGACATTTGAGTTATTTTTATATCTTGGCTGCATTGAACACAGATGTGCAGATATCACTTCAAAATACTGATTTTATTTTGAGGGTTATACACACAGAAGAATTGCTGAATCATATCATAGTTCTGCTTTTAATTTTTAAGAGACCTACAAACTATATTCCATAATGGCTGAACCAATTTATATTCCACTACTAGTGTACACACATTCCCTGTTCTACATATCTTTGCCAACACTTGTTAAAATTTGCCTTTTAGATTATAGCCATTTTAGCGGGTGTGATGAGATAGCTCATTTCGGGTCTAGTCTCTTCACGTTCTTCTGCCTGCTTTTTATTCTGGTTGTGCTGGCAGCTGATTAGATGGTATTCACCCAGATTAAGGGCGGGTCTGCCTTTCTCAGTCCACTGACTCAAATGTTAATCTCCTTTGACAACAATCTCACAGTCACACCCAGGAACAATACTTTGCATCCTTCAACCAGTCAAGTTGACACTCGGTATTAACCATCACAATAAGACTTTATCAAAATTAAAATATTCTGTTCTTTGATATACACCATTATATAAATGAAACATAAGCAACAGGCTCAGTGAAAATTTTTTTTATTCAAAACAAAATGTATATGTCACAATAAGAAAATGACAAGACAGATAATGAAGAATCAGGCTCTTATCATGCTAGTGGCTGACCTGCAATTAAAGATGCACACGCAGCCTCACCAGGTGTCTACTGTTAAAGTGAGGGCATCAGTTAGAAAATAATGGGACCCTGCAACTTGGAATGTGATGTGTGGGAGGACCCTGATGTAACTGGGAACACTGAGCTTGTAAGCTCCGATGAACCTATTTTGCCAGAAGAAACAGCTTCCCCATCCCCAATAGTGGCAACATCCCCTTCCTGACCCACGCTGCCATCAACCTTTCCACCTTTGTCTGAGGAAGTAAACCCTGCATTGACTGAGGCAACAGTGATGGCCTCTCCTGAGGCAGTTGCCAGGCAAGACAATGTTGATTCTCTTTAGGACCCATCCTGAGTACCCCTATTGGCTTGTAGTCCTATAACTAGACTAAACTCCCAGCAAGCCCTTAGAGGTGAGGTTGAGAGTGTGACCCATGAGGAGGTGTGCTACACTCAAAAATAAATGCTTGAGTTTTCTAGTTTATATAAGCAAAATCTGGAGAACAGGAATGGCAATGGATATTAAGGGTGTGGGATAATGGTTAAAGGAATATAGAGTTGAATCAGACTGAATTTATAGATTTGGGCCCAGTCAGCACAGATTTTTGAATTTAATGTTGCAACTCTGGTAGTTTTAAAAAGGTTCTAATATTTTATTTGCTTGGTTAGATGAAATATGGCTTAAAAGATGGCCCCTTGTGAGTGAGCTGAAAGTGCCTGATCTTCCTTGGTTTAATGTAGAAGAAGGGATCCAGAGGCTTAGGGAGATGGGGATGTTGGAGTGGATTTGTCACTTTAGACCTCATCATTCCAGCTTGGAGGGTCTAGAAGATACACATATCTTTGACCAATACTTTGCAGAATAGATTTATGAGGGGATCACCTGCATCTTTAAAGAGCTCTGTGATTGCTCTTCTCTGTTTGCCAGATCTTACAATAGGAACCACAGTCACTCAACTATAAAATTTAAATGTAATGGGAATAATTGGATCCCAAGATGGCAGGGGCCAAGTGGTGACACTCAACCATCAAAGGCAAGGTGGACATAGCTACCGTAATGGACAGCAGCGGCAAAGCAGCAATCAGAGTAGCCTGACTTGTGTAGAGTTCTGGTATTGGCTAATTAATCACGGTGTTCCTAGAAGTGAAATTGATAGAAAGCTGACTGCATTCTTATTTAATTTATATAAGCAGAAAACTTTCAGGCCAAGTGGACAAAAGACTAATTTGAATTATAAAGACCAAGAATCAGGATCCTTTAATCAATTTCCAGACTTCGACTGGTTTACAGACCCAGAACCCCTTGAATGAATGGTAGGCTGGGTCCCCTTAAGGAAGGACCCTATTACACTACCAGCAATTTATGCAGTAAATCTTACTTCCATCTTTCCCCAAGAAGACATACTGCCTTTTACCAGGGTAACTGTGCATTGGGGAAAGGGAAATGATCAGACATTTCCGGGACTACTGGACACTGACTCAGCTGATGTTGATTCCAAGGGACCCAAAACATCATTGTGGTCCTCCGTGTAAAATATGAGCTTACGGAGGTCAAGTAATTAATGTAGTTTTAGCTCGGGTTTGACTTACAGTGGATTCACTGAGTCCCCAGACATCCTGTGGTCAATTCCCCACAGACATATCAGCAGCTGGCAGAATCCCAGTATTGGCTCCCTGACCGGTAGGATGAGGCCTATTATAGTGGGAAATACTGAATAGAAGCCATTAGTAAATCAAAAACAATATTGCATCCCTGGAGAGATTGCAGAGATTAATACCACCATCAAGGACTTGAAAGAGGCAGGGGTGGTGATTTCCACGACATTACCATTCAACTCTCCTATTTGGCCTGTGCAGAAGACAGATGGATCTTGGAGAATGACAGTGGATTATTGTAAGTTTAAACAAGTGGTGACTCCAATTGCAGCTGCTGGACCTGATTTTGTTTCATTGCTTAAGCAACTTGACACATCTGGTACTTGGCATGCAGCGATTGATTTGGCAAATGCCTTTTTCTCCATTCCTGTCCATAAGGCCCACTAGAAGCAATTTGCCTTCAACTGGCAAGGCCAGCAATATACCATCACTGTCCTACCAGGGGTATATCAACTCTCCATCTTTGTGTCATAAATATTGTTTGGAGAGAACTTGATCCTTCACCTTAAAAGGACTCTCAACAGGCCCCACACCACTGGACCCCTAGAAATTTTACTGAGGTAGAAGTTTCCTGAATTTTAGTCTAATTTGTTTCCCATCCTCTGGCATGCAAATGTCTCACTAATAAGTCCGGTGTGTTTTCTACTTCTCTCTCACTGGATCCAGTCAGCATAATGTCATCAATGTAATGTGAAGGGGGCCTGCCCCTCCACACCTGTGAGTATTTTCCGCAAGATGGAGACGAGAGACTGAGAAAAGAAATAAGACACAGAGACAAAGTATAGAGGAAAAAAAGTGGGCCCAGGGAACCGGTGCTCAGCATACGGAGGACTCGCACCGGCACTGGTCTCTAAGTTCTCTCGATATTTATTGATCACTATCTCTACTATCTCAGAGAGGGGGATGTGGCAGGACTATAGGGTAATGGTGGGGAGAGGGACAGTAGGAAAACATGTGAGCAAAGGGCTCTGTGTCATAAATAAGTTTAAAGAAAGGTGCAGTGCCTGGATATGCACATAGGCCAGATTTATGTTTGACTTTATACAAACATCTCAGTGCAGTAAAGAGCAGTATTGCCACCAGCATGTCTCACCTCTAGCCCTGAGGCAGTTTTTTCCTATCTCAGTAAATAGAATGTATGATTGGGTTTTACACTGAGACATTCCATTCCCAGGGACAAGCAGGAGACAGATGCCTTCCTCTTATCTCAACTGCAAAGAGGTCTTCCTCTTTCACTAATCCTCCTCAGCACAGACCCTTTATGGGTGTTGGGCTGGGGTACAGTCAGGTCTTTCCCTTCCGACAAGGCCATATCTCAGGCTGTCTCAGTGGAGAGAAACCTTGGATAACACCCAGTCTTTCTTGGGCAGAGGTCCCTGCAGCCTTGCGCAGTGCATTGTGTCCCTGGGTACTCGAGACTGGAGAATGGTGATGACTTTTATCAAGCATACTGCCTGCAAACACATTTTTAATAAAGCACATCCTGCACAGCTTAAACCTTGAGTCAACCCAGCACATGTTTCTGTGAGCACAGGGCTGGGGCTAGGTTTACAGATTAACAGCATCTCAAGTCAGAAGAATTTTTCTTAGTACAGATCAAAATGGAGTTTCTTATGTCTTCCTTTTTCTACATACACACAGTAACAGTCTGATCTCTCTTTCTTGCCCGCACATAATGGATCAGTATGATATCTTGTGGAAGGGAAAATTGATCAAGTTTTCTTGTTTAAGCTTACAATAAGAAGCCTTTGACTGCTCTCAGTAACCTCCACTGTGGTGGACCTACCATTCTGGGATCTGGAGGATGATGGCCCTCTTATCACAGCTCCACTAGGCAGTGACCCAGCGGGGACTCTCAGTAGGGTCTTGGACCCCACATTTCCCTTTTGCACTGCCCTAGCAGAGGTTCTCCATGAGGGCTCCAGCCTTGCAAAGCAGTTCAGCCTATACTTCCAGATATTTCCATACATCTTCTGAAATCTAGGCAGAGGTTCCCAAACCTCAATTCTTGATTTCTGTGCACCTGCAGGCTCAACACCACATGGAAGCTGTCAAGGCTTGCAACTTGCACTCTCTGAAGCCATGGCTTGAGCTGTACCTTGGCCCCTTTTAGCCATGGCTGGAGTGTCTGGGACACAGAGCACCAAGTCCCTAGGCTGCACAAAACACAGGGGTCCTGGACCATCTTAGGCCTCTGGGCCTGTGATGAGAGGTACTGCCAGAAAGATCTCTGACACACCCTGAAGACATTTTCCCCATTTGTCTTGGCAACTAGCATTTGGCTCCTCATTACTTATGTAAATTTCTACTGTGGGCTTGATTTTCTCCCCAGAAGAAATTGCATCATCAGGCTGCAAATTCTTCAAACTGTTATGCTCGACTTCCTCTTGAACACTTTGTCCCTTAGAAACTTTTCCCACCAGATACCCTAAATCATCTCTCTCAAGTTCAAAGTTCAACAGATCTCCGGGGCAGGGGGAAAATGCCACCAGTATCTTTGCATAGCAAGAGTGACCTTTACTCCATTCCCAACACGTCCCTCAACTCCATCTGAGACCACCTCAGCCTGGACTTTATTGTTCATATCACCATCAGCATTTTGGTCAAAGTCATTCAACAAGTCTCTAGGAAGTTTCAAACTTTCCCACTTTTTCTATATTCTTCTGAGCCCTCCAAACTGTTCCAAACTCTGCCTGTTAGCTAGTTCCAAAGTTTCTTCCACATTTTTTAATATCTTTACAGCAGCACCTGACTCTGCCAGTACCAATTTACTGTTTTGCTCCATTCTCATGCTGCTAATAAAGACAAAACTGAGACTGGTTAATTTATAAAGGAAAGAGGTTTAATGGACTCAGTTTCACATGGTTGGGGAGACCTCATGATCATGGTGGAGAATGAAGGAAGAGCAAAAGAATGTCTTACATGGTGGCTGGCAAAGACAGAGTGTGCAGGGGAACTCTCCTTTATAAAACCATCAGATCTCCTGAGATTTATTCACTATCATGAGAATAGCATCAGAGAGATTCACCCCCATGATTCAATTACCTCCCACTGGGCCCCTCCCATGACATATGGAAATTATGGTAGTTACAATTCAAGGTGAGATTTGGGTGGGGACACAGCCAAACCGTATCAAATGATAACAATAATTTCAACAAGCTTTTTTTGTTTTTTATTCTACCAAGGATAACAACCAAATAATCATTGAGACAAAGTTTCTTCACATTTTAGTAGTTTTGAGAGAAAAAAATTTGATTTTAAAGAAACAAAGGAAATGTGACATTTTATATCTCAGGCTGGAGAGAAAAGTTCATACCCACTACAAGTTGAAATCCCTAAATATAAAAGTGATGTTTTGTTGAAATAAATCTGGTTTCCATATTTAACATGATATTTTACTAGGATAAATTAGGCTTATCAGGGTAAAGGAACACAGCATTTACACATTAAAGTGTTTGTCAAGAAAAAATAGATTTTTTACGTATACATCAAAATATAGATCCAGCCTAGAAGATAATGAAAAATGTAACACAATTGATTGGGCTATTTTTGGTTTGTAGACCATGGAGGAAAATTCTGCTTCACAAGGATAAGAAGTTGTATTTTAATGGCTCATGTTTGGACTCTTCAATTAAACTGATAAATCAGCTTGAAAGAAAAATAATAAGACGTGGTTTTAAGTCAGGTCACTAACAGCATCACAGAACTGTTTACTTTCTTTGGTAAAAATTAAAATTCAGACACAAAGGCTTACCATTTAAAACTACTGAAGAATTTCTTAAATATAGATTTATCTTACCATGGTATATTATACATTTATTTGTCATTGCACAATTGACTATTAGTCTGTGACCAGAGTATGCACCCAGCAGATGTGCTGGAATTGTGCTTGCCATTTAATTGAGTATGGCACTCAGGTTCTGTAGACGGATATTACTTCTACATTTTTACATGAGCAGACATGTGTTGTCCTGAATATTAATAAGCCTTATTGCAGAGCTATGATTGTCCCTTATCAATGGCATGTTGACAAAGTGCAAATATATGCACAGAAGTGCAGGGAGTGCTATGTTCAGACGTGTGTCTCCAAAATGAGGAAGGTTTATAATATAAGGTAAGGATCTGGCCCACAGTGTAAAAAAAAACCTGGTAAATGGCCAATAATTTAAATGCAAATATTTAATAACTCAGTATAAATTTAAATAAAATTATTAGTAATTATTCATAGAAACTTTGATGAAATACTGCCAAAATGTAGTATTTCTTAACATGTGAAAATAACTTATTTATTCACCTGCCTCCCCAGGTTATTACAAGTGACAAGAAACTAATTCCACTGAGGATTCCTCACAGCTATTTCCATTATATTTCAATATTTTAATCAGAGTATGGGTATCTCCTTCTTGCCACCATCTCCATGAAATTTGACTTCTGCTCTATGCTCTTTTAAAAATGCGACTATTAAGGATCATTTATTATACACATTCATCCATTGTTTAGCTCTCTGATATTGTACGCAGTACTCCCTGTTGCTTAAGTTAATTATAATTAAATAAAATTTAAAGATCAGTTTCTCATTCTCACTAGCCACATCTCAAATGCTCACTAGGCACATGGACCTTGTAGCTATGATGCATACATGGGATGCTTTTATCACTGCAGCAAGTTCTATAGGACGACATTCCTCTAAGGTTTTTCTGAGAATATATGTAAATTTCATGCTTAATTAAAAATAAAGAAATAATTTTTTAAAAATTGCAAACAATACTATTCTCCTTATAATTGTACTTAAGATAAGAATCGTTATAGAAATGAACACAAGTTTCTTAGTAGCCTTTTTTATCTTTTATTGTTAAAAAGTATATTTAAAATTTTTATATTTAACTATTGTAGCTGGTTAACTCATAGTTACTAACTTCTAATTATTTCGTACCTCTTGTTAGGCTTTAGGATGTTCTGAGTAAGATGACAGGCATGATCTCTGCCTTTATGGAGTCGACATTTCAGCAGGATAAATGAACATTAAACATATCGTTTTATCAATCATAACAAAGTAGGATTTAGTGAATATTGGGAATGGAGGTGGTTAACACATTCTGAGAGGGTTGGTGAAGTTTTCCTTGAGTGTCTGGCTCTACTTGATGCTTTGATAAGTGAAGAAGAGAATAATTTACTCTGGTGAAATTGTATTTGTTGGGCACTGACAAAAGGCAGCAGTGGTAGGGCACTGAATGTGTGTTTAAGTGGAATGAATAACCTATGTGAGGGTCTTGAGACAGAGAGACTGAATATCAGCTAATGTTGCTGTGACTAGTGTGGCTTGTTTCTAGGAACAATTTTTAAAGGCTGAATAAAGAAAGTTAGGGTATGATCATGTAAGCTCTTATTTCTGCAGTGAAGATGTTTGATTTTGTTTTAGAAATGATGGCAAACCACGGGATAGTTGGAATCATAAGAATTCATGGTCAAGTTTGCAAAATGTTTTGTCAGGAAATGATGAATATGACTAGGAAACATTAGAAATATTCAATTTACCTACAGGGATGCTTTCTGTTCTTTTGTTTTTAGACCATCAGTGGAAGAAACAGTGGCATTGATTCATGGTCCCGGTGCTCTTTCAAATGGATTTGCCTGTGCCCTCTTTCCCTATTCTTCCTTCCTCACTTTTTCTTCCAAGTCCTGTTACTACTCTTTATATCATGATTTCAAAGACATTTTGGTGGTCACTCCCAGATAGAAGACCTTAAGCACAACCATAGGCACATCTCCTAGTCTCAGGTAGAGACGTAATATCAATGGCTTCTACCAACACAAATGCTCTTATTCCTTTACTTCAGGGTGATCTAGGAGAGAATCAATCTCTGTTCTTCTCAGTATTGTCCTGGATTATTCTAGAAATTCCAATATTTTCATGTAATTTCACATCTTTTAAAAAACAATTTATATATCATCTTATAAGACACAGGAAATTCTGTTGTCTAAGAAGCTTATTTGTGTGTTCATAGACCATGTTGATTCCTAAAAAGACCCCACATTCTACTAGAGAAACTTTCCTAACTCACTATTGGATTAAAGAAGAGAAGGACACGACTCTACCCAGTATCTGCTATCAGTTTTTTTTTTTGGGGGGGGGGGTTTCCAGAGGTTGCAATTTCTCCTGTGTAACAATACTGGCAGCAAATCATGTGTTAAGTATATGGCCTGAAAATTTTTGACTCAGATCTTGGCCTGAGACCCAATTTAGAACTTCTTGCATCCTTCTGGGTTTAAATATTCCATTCACTAAACAAGAAAGGATTAGAGGACTATGTGAGTGCAATTTTCCTAGCAGGTTTTGCTGATAAAACATGAGATCCAATGTCCCGCAAAGTGTAAACATTCCTGTTTGTAATTTGTTTTATAGATTTTCATTTAAAGCATGTGTGCTCAAAAATCATTCTTTAAAAGAAAAAAAAAATGGCAATTGTTTCAGTGGTGTTTTTATTACATTTTTTTTTTTCTTTTGGTCGTGTTGTTTTTAGTTTATATTCTAACTCCTGCCTTGTTTTCTTCTGGATAGAGCCAGCTGTTGAGTCAGCAATGTGTAGGCAACTCAAGTAGGACATGATTACTGAGATTCCTTTTATGTTCCCCTACAGGGCAGCCACCTGCTTTGTCACTGAAAAAAAAAATGACTCATGTGGCAGCCTGACAAATACCTAGTTGCTCAGCATAACCCTCTGTGAGACTCACTTGTAGCTCTGCTTTCAAAAAGGGTAAAAATGAGTATTAAAAATTCATTGAAATATCCCTGTAGAGCCCAGCTAAAAGGCAAGAAAGAGGCTTTGATACCATAAATAAAACATTAGTGGAGTCAGTACAGGGCAATGGGCCTGCTTTATGATTATTATAGCTAAACGATGCAAGAAAACAAGACAACAAGATAGAAATATATGTCAAAGCAATATCTGAGTCCCTAACGTGTTCTTTGACCCAACAGTCGAGCTCTTTTGGTCATAAGTTTCTTTGTAGTTTAGCCTTTAACTCAGAATATTCTCAGTTAAATATGTGCCAAAATTCCAGTATAGTTGGCATATGTTGCATAATTTAATGTGAAATAAATTCTCCCTCTCTTCTGCGTGGTATTAAAAATTATTTCTCTTATTTATTTTGGTGTAACATACTGCCCCAACATTTTGAAGCTCAAAACACCTATTTAAAAAAAAACAATTTTTCTTCTGATACGTGCATGAGGAATTCTGTAAAATCTTGACTGAGTGGCTTGTTTCTGATCCATGGTGGTATCAGCTGAACACATGGAGCTGGAGACACCAATTCCAAAATGATCATTTCATCCACATATTTAGTGCCTCAATTCTCTTTGACCTTTCTTTCTTTCCACACAATGTCTTAATATCCCTGGTCTGTCATATAGCTTGTGTGTCTCATCACATGACAGTTTCAGGGTAGTTGGACTTCTTGTACACTAATTTGCTTTTTCTAGAAAAAAATGCTCCAGTAGGTGCAGGAGAAAGATGAAAGGATTCTTATAACCCAGCCTTAGGAGTCCCAGGATGTCACTCTCACCCATTCCATTGGTCCATCAAGTTACATCCCAGATGCGAGGCGGAGAGGAATAGACTCCAATTCTGGATGTAGGATGGGAGATGGATCATGGCCATATTGAAAACAAACTGCCGTGGAAACATTTCAAGCTATATGAAAGACAGCATTTCCCTTACATGGTATTTTCTCTGTAGTTTATGGGCCTCCAGTTATTTTTGGCTCTAGCCCTTGGCTATATGTTTTAAAATCCTTGCATTTTAAAGTTGTTTGTAATCATGAGTTAATTACCATATTGTTTTCTCTAGAAAACTTTTCTCAATAGAGCCTCCACTCACTCAATAATTTATTACACTTTTACTATGCATCACTTTTCTAGACACTGTGCAATAAATATATTCTTCTCTTAGAAATTTTATTCTAGTGGCTATGATAAACAAATACAAATGTATAATATGTCAGGGGGTGATAAGTGATAAGGAGAAAATATATCAATTATTAAGAGATTCCAGGAAGTCCAGGTCGAATTTTCTTTTCTCAGGGCCAAGGTGTCAACTTACTTAAGCCTCTTATCACCTTCTTCCACTTTGTTCAGCAGTTAACTAAGCCACATTGCTAATGTAATAAAAGTAATAAGATTATATGGCTTAAAAAGTGGTACTTAATTTTAATATTACACAGACATATTTGAAAATTTTATGAGTACTTCTGTCTATAACAATTTATTATACATTTTTTGGTGTACAATTTCGTATTCATATAGCCCTTGAAACTCTTCCAGGGTCTTCGGACCAGATAAAGAATAAAGAATCTGAGCTTTTACACCATTATTGTAGAAATAATCCTTAATTAACAAAGGGATATTGTTTTTTACCAGATTCTGCCAGTGGGATCACATGGATAAACTTTGCACAAGATTATACATACGAACACACACTCACACGTGAACACATGCACATATACGTGTGTGTGTGTGTGTTCATGTATCTTCGAGCTCAAAAATAGTTCATTTCCTTACTTTCATTATTCACTTTATTGTGTAAGATTACATTGACGTAATACCTCAAAAAAGGAAATAATATTATAAGTTATGGGATGGACTTCATGACTTCATGAGAAGACATAATATACTTCATGAGAAAACATAAAATGTCAATAACACAGAGTTTGTTTAAATGAGAATTGTTGCTGAAATCTGATCCTGTTCTATTTTCAATTATACGTGCATTTCTTCTAGTGGGCAATCTTTATAATATCTACAATAATGAGTAGATGAAGTTGTTCATAGTTCCTCTGTGTAGGCAGGGCACTCTGAAAAAAACTTTTTGACTCATTTTGTTTCATAAGAAATATATAATGATTATTGATTTATGGAATTTCATTTTAAAAACATTCAATTTGAATTACCTAAAATGATAATTTACAGATACATTTCTGTTAGTACATGAGATGTTTTCTTGTAATCATTTTTATAAATCAATATTTTATTATGTAATTACATTTTAAATACGCTATTTGGGTTACTTTTAAAAGCAATCTATTGGGAGAACATTTTTCTCATAAGAAAATGATTATTCTAAATTTTAAAGTTATTCTCCTGATGCTACTCTTATTAAACTATAGACATCCATAAGAGAACATTTCTTATTTTTATCATGCTTGAGAACTTGGACAAAGTATACTTTGTGTGTTCTACAACCTGCAGTTACTTCATGTAACTAAAACATCATAGATTTATATTTTTAGGATAAAATGCTAACTTGATTTTACCAGTGAGTTTGTGAAAACTAATAATAGCATAAATACATATTTTCTTATGAAGAAAGATGACAGTGAAAAATAGCCATTGGCATATGTCATGGGATGTTCTTCAAAATTCTTCAAAGGTAAAGATTTGTTGCTTAAAATGATTATATAACTACACAGTAAGCTACATAGAATTGATTGGGATACTATTAGAGTCCTCTGTTATACAATTATATACTATAGAGGGACTTATTCTCCTCTTTAAAGCAGGCTCATAATACCTTTGTGGACAGGGCAGTTAATGAGGAGATTCTATGTCATATTTTGAATGACTTTTTGCCAAATTTGTTTTGTAATAATAGACATTCACTGCCGTAATAGACCAATGGCTTAAAAAGATCTTAAAACATAAGATTATTCACGTAATTAAGTGACAACCTAACTAGATTCCAAATATGGTCACTTAAGTAACTCAATTAATTTTGGATTTATGGGCTCTAATACTGAAAGTCAGCCTCTGATCTTCAGGGAATTCTCATGGAAGTTATATGGTACATAATAGCACCAGTGCTAACTGATATGGTTTGGCTGTGTCCCCACCCAAATCACATCTTGAAATGTAGCTCCCACAGTTCTCATGTGTTGTGGGAGAGACCCAATGGCAGATAATTGAATCGTAGGGGCAGTTCACCCCATGCTGTTCTCATGGTAGTGAATAACTCTCATGAGATTTGATGATTTTATAAGGGGTTTCCCTTTTCACTTGGCCCTCATTATCTCTTGACCACCACCATGTAAGACGTGCCTTTCACCTTCCACCATGATTGTGAGGTCTCCCAAGCTACATGGAACTATAAGTCCATGAAGCCTCTTTTTCTTTATACATTACTCAGTCCTGGATATGTCTTTATCAGCAGCATGAAAAAGGACTAATAAGTGATATTATTATTACTGCTTCTACTATGACTACTATTAGTAAATTATGACCATAGAAACAATAACAATTGTTTTTCAGAAAATTACAAACTATAGACATCAATGTTAAATATTTATCAGAGCAGCACTTGTTTATATTTTCAGCTAAGGACTTTTTAATATTTAATTTCACTAATTTCTAACTTAATTTGCCAATAATTTAAAAATCTCTTTCAAAAAATTTTGATGTGAATTTTCACATACCATCATGATTTTCATGAAGAAGCTACAAAATAGAAGCTTTAAAATTCAAGAAAAAGCTCGTTTTTTCAGCATACTTTGAAATTAGCATAAACGTAGAAAAAGCATTGCACAATTGGAAGTTGCTCTTCTTATTCTTGAATTGTGCCTGTAGGCAGCACAACATCCAATTTTTATCATCTGCCATTATTTGATTTGTGATATCCCATAAATTGTACAACATAACGTATTGTCTTATCTTTTTATTGACTTAAACAACATAAATTGTGGAATTATGTCAATATAGCCATAGAGAACTATACAAGGGAACAAATAAAATAAGGATTGCTTTTATTTATTAATTGTATTTTTGCATTATGAATATCAACTTATCCTTCAAGTAATAGCTTACACATAATTGAACAAAATTTACTGTTTTGAAACATTAGGATAATAATACATGATTTAGTAAACTTGGAGAAATAGTGGCATTGATCAATATGAGTACAAAATTTTTACCAATATCATTCATAAAACCTTCTAGATTCAGAATTACAGATTTTACATATCTCCCACCCAGCTATACAATATTCCAATTAAAAGGTTTCTGTTCTTTCTGTCACATGTTAGTGCCTATGTAAATTTTCTTAAGAATCAGAATTAGAAAGTAGGGAAAATGTTAAACATGCCATTTTTTATTTGGTATTTTGTATTTCACTAATTGTGTTTTCTATGAAGAAACACAAAACTGCTATTCTATTTTTAAACTTTGATTCTGGAAAATTTTGCAGCATACATTCAGAGATTGGATACAAAAATCTACTAATTATTAGCACTTTTGACCTTCTGAAAGACTTTATTTGTTCTGTTATTCTATTACTTTTTGGGTTCTTTATAAAACACTGATTAAAAGCAATACAATGCAATTAATGTCTAGCTTACAAGGCTGAGGACAATTGGAAATAGATACAAACTATGTCTCACTGAAATGTACTTCCTCTATATATATTCCAACACACTTCCTGTCAAAATATAATTGCTTTACATACTGTGAATGCCCAATATGATTAGATAATAAGGTTATTATCCTCTTAACAACATTTTATGAGATGCCAGTATTTGTTGCCACCAGAAAAAGGAATGGGTAATGATTCTTATCATATAATTATAAGAGCATAAATGAACATATCAGTGTCTTTCAATGTATCTAGCAAATATTGCTCTATTTACACTAAGGCTGACACTTTTAGCCTCATTGGCTATATCCATATATAATATTCTAGAAAGGTTTAAACATTTAGAGCTAGAGAACCTCCATTTCCTTGGATAAAACAACTTGATGTACCAGTACAAATCCAAGCTGTTAAATAGTACAAAATGTGAGTGAGTGTATTTGACAGTTAATGGTACTCATTTTCTTTCTTTCTTTTTTAAATTATACTTTAAGTTCTGGGATACATGTACAGAATGTGCAGGTTTGTTACATAGGTATACACGTGCCATGGTGGTTTGCTGCACCCATCAACCCATCATGTACATTAGGTGTTTCTCTTAATGCTATCCCTCCCCTTGCCCCCCACCACCCGACAAGCCCTGGTGTGTGATGTTCCCCTCCCTGTGTCCATGTGTTCTCATTGTTCAACACCCACTTATGAGTGAGAACATGCGGTGTTTTGTTTTCTGTTCCTGTGTTAGTTTGCTGAGAATGATGGCTCCCAGCTTCATCCATGTCCCTGCAAAGGACATGAATGGTGTTCATTCTCTAAGAACTAACAAAACAATTTGAAAACCTAGGAGAGAAAACTTACAAGAACCAAATGAAATGCTTCTTAATAAATATAAATGCACATGCTAAAAGCTCACAAAATCTTGCAAAATGCAAAACAACATTGAGAATGGAGTAGTGGTATTGGTTATGTGGTCAAATATACTTTGGGAATGATGAATACCACATATCCTACTTTTTCAAAACTGTGAAGGCTCTTGTAAAGTACTTAATAAAAGAAATTTGTCTGTTAAACAATTTTTATACCTAAATCTCCCCAATATATCTGAACATAGAACCTTCTTTTATCTCTTTGCTTAACACTTTTAACAAAAAATGCAGTTTACTGAAAAAAGATAGACAGTAATGTAAATTCCAAATTATTTTGCATAGTTTAATTGTACAGGGTAAAGTTAAAAGACATGCATTGGTATTTAGAAATTCAGATTTCTTTGAAAACATTAGTTTGAACTTCAAAACTATATTTTAAAAATAATTAGTTGAATGTGTTTTAATTTAATGTTTGATATTCATTTGTGTATATGTAAATAGAGCAGGTGTTATTTATACATAGTAATCATATACTTTTCTTTCATTTGCTACAATGAAGTTTTTATTTTAAATTATCTGACACTCTTGCTCTAATTACCTCAATGAAACAAATTAACTTATATCCTGGAAATCTTGGTTTGGAAGGCGCCTAGAGAATTCGCCATTTATTCACAGTGATCTGGTTTCTTATCAGATTTACTTCTTGTTTGTATTTCAAAGACAGCATAAATCATAAAAGAACTTTCTGTTTAAAATATTAATGAGTTTTGATTTTGATAATGTCGTCTCTACTATTACCCGAGAATAATTCCAGAAAGCATATTGGAATTCTGTTTTGCCTCGCTGTGCTTGATCACAAATACACATAAACTGGCATGCACCAGCGAGAGACAGACAGAGCTACTTATGTATGCAGCAGAATAACATCACATTGAATTGAGGAACTAGTCTCTCGGGACCAATTTTATGCCTTCCTCTGCAGCTGTATGGAGCCACTTTGGAACATAATATATTCTTTTGAAGTCAATGATCCCTGAGGGTTCAAAGCAAGATAAGAATTTGGCTCTTGATAGAGTGGATGCATTGTGTAGAATAGAGTCTTTAATTCTAAGCCTCACTGAGTACATGCACATGCCCACACACATACAAGATGAAGAGAAAGCAGGAGTGAATCACAGGAGAATTCTTAAAATGATTAGGACTCCAAATATTGATTTGACATGCAAGAAATAAAACAGAAGTTTATCCATCCTTTGTACTGGAGGTGAAGTTGTAGTGGTATGTTTCTTCATCTGCCTTTACTTAAATGGAGTAGAAATGCTAAGAGGGAAAGAAAGATGATCAGATGGCCCAAAGGGGTATGTCTACAGAAAAAAATGATCAAGCTTAAAAAGGAAACCAGTGTTTCCTGGTAGAAAAATTACCAGATTTTTTGAAATTTGGTTTTACAATATTCAACCTGGAACCAATTTCTAAGAATGGCTCAAATTTCCAAAGAGATCAACTTGCTCACGGTCTTAATTCAAATTTAGGACAACTCATTCAACATGAGTGTGTGTGTGTGTGTGAGAGAGTGTGTGTGTGTGTGTTCAGCATCTTTAGTAGAATTTCTGCTGGTTGAATTATTTATATACAAAAAAGAAGGAAAATTAGTTTTTCTATTCATAATGCATGCAGATAAACAGTAAAAACTGTCAGTTCATAAACGACAGTGATTAGTTCTCTTAGTATTTATTTACTCGTTTTTGGTTACATTTCATGTCATGTAGGATGTTGTCTCCAAAAGCAGTTTAATTGTACCTGGTTTCAGATAACTTTGCTGTGGAATTTATAGCTGAAGCTCCCACTTAACATTACTAACACATATTTTAGAGCCTAATCGCATGCTAATAAGGAGGGGCTCTAAGGCTCTTATTCAAAGTGCTTTATAATTGGAACATAGTTGAAATTCCACAAAAACTGTTAACAGAAATAAAACTTGTAAAACAGAACCCGCTGGGCAAATGTCTAAGACAAGAAAATATGACTTGCTTTTGTCAGTAATTCTCCTTGAATTAGAAAGAAAAAATACAAGGAGACATTTGCTCAAGGAAAAGGATTCATATACATATTTATTCAATGGGTTAGAGATGACTAAAAATGTAAAGCTTAAATTGAGAATAATGTTCTAACAACATGTAACAGTGTAGAGCCTACGCTCTTTTGTTGCAAGGTTAAGTTTTTTTGTGTATAGAATTGTGCAAGTTTGAGGACTCCTTTGATGGAAAAGGAAGCAGGTATGACTGCACAGTAAAGGATACCCTGGACGAATTCAACGTTTTGATTATTGCTGCGTTCCTCCATATAATCAGAGAGTTTGATTGTACTTCAGCTAGAATCTCCTGACTTTTTCACTGCAGTCCCTAACCTATGAGCTGGAGGCTTCGATCCTCTACTTCTAGCTATCAGATATGGGTTAGATAGGTTACAGTCTTAGACAAGTTACAGACTGGTCAAATCTTCCAGGTGATCTGTAGCTATTTCTTGCCCTTCTTCTCCAATTGCTTCCAAGAAATCCCTCTACACTTTCAAGTTTGCTTAGTTAACTTTTGCATTTCTCCATTGATTGTTTGCACTTATTTAACTTAGTAAACTGCTTCTTGAACCCTAAAGCATATTTATTTAGCAAGGACATGAGATTGTCTTTTTAACTCTTTCTGTATGTACAGGCTCCTGGGACAAACCAGGAGCAGACCCATATAGGATTGGTTTAACGTTTGATAAATCTTTAATGCACTGTCACATTTTGAAACAACTTATGATACCAGTTTCTAATGAACACCAGCAATACAGAGTGTCAGCACTGAGGCACAACTTAAAATCATTTTATCTTAAAACAAACGGGGGGACATTGCCCATAGGGGAACAAACAATATTGAACATAAATGTAAAAATAGATACAAAGAGAGTTCTATTACCCTGTCATTCTAATTGATTTAGTAGGAAGGAATGATGAAAAGAGACTGGGGAATTAGGGTATATCATATATCTAGCACAGCTAGCAGTCACCCTCCATATGCAAAAGTGCAAAATGAGAACATTTCCTTGACAGCAAAGGAAGTGGGAAGAAATTATGCATTATGACTTAAAAGGTGGAGATTTTGATGAAAACAGAAGTCAGAAAAGAGCAGGATGACATTGAAGGAGGGAAAGTGATATAAACTCCTTCACATTGAATTCATTTTAACAAGAACTTCTAGATTAACAATTCAAAAATGCAAGTCATATTATTTCAAATTAAAATTCTTTTATGAGACTACATCTTTGTTAATAAAATTTTAATTTGATCATAAATGGAAGCTCTTCATGATCATGCCACCACTAGGTATGTTTAAATTCACCATACAACTCCTGCATATCTGTTTATGATTAGACATCTTTACCCTCAAGTTGTCTTCTTTGCCTGGATAATTCCTTTCTTCAATCTCAACTCAAGTTTGATATATCACTGACCTGTTCATGTCCCCAAGGCTGGACTACATAACCATCCTTTAAATTCCCATAGTATCCCGTGCTTGACTCCATTACACTGTTGTAAAAATGCCTTTTCATTCATTTATCTACCATGAAGTAATTCATTGCTATGTAGGCACAGCCTATCACAGAGCTTCCTGCATAGCATCAACTCAGTTAATATTTTCTGACCAAGTGGGAATGAAATAGAGTGGGCCATTAGAAAATACTTCAGAGAATTCTGGAATCCCTTTTACAGAAATTTGAATTTTACAGGGGACTATCACTGTAGACATGTAATTACCATATAATAATAGAATGATAGTACTTATTAATCAATGCTCCTAGTAAAGCATTTGACTTATTTTTCTTTTTACTTTTTTGCTAATTTTAATATCTGAGTTGTTATGTAAATTACAGCCAAAAAATGGTGCTCCAAGATATTTTCTACTCTTTTTTTGTTTCATCTGTAATGTTATATGCAGTTTGATGAATTTGCCTTAGGACAAAAGAACAAAGTTCAAATGCTTCATGAAACAAAGATATAAATTCCTAGCAGCAGAAATTAGTAACACAGTCAGATGCCATTTGCAAAATTTTTCTCTTTGCAGCCCGCACCAACAAACAATAAAAGATAGGTATTTTCTCGGTGCCTGGCAAATTGGCATGAAGTATCATATTTATAATAGCTGGGAGAAAATACTGTTTCTGGAAACTCAGAAACAATTCTGTTTGATTATTGTTGAAGAAGCGTTTCTGTGCAGTGCGCAGCTAAAGGAGCAAGTTGAAATTAGGAAGCAGTAAGTAAATACATGGCCAAAAATTGAAAAACATACATTTTGTTTTCTTTACGCAAGAAGTGTTGGATACTTTCTGCTTGCCCCTCCAAGTCTACCATCTACACATGTACTGTTTTTTCTGCATGTCTCACAGGAGGAGACTCCAACAAAACTTGGATTTTCACCAAGTAAGACTCTATGCAGGCGGCAAGCATGTCAATCTTCCTCAGGACTGGCAGAGGAGAGAAAGACAGAGAGTAAGTGAAGAAAAACCTGTAGGCTCTTGTAAAGACAATTATTTAATTTTTCAAACTCTTAAATATAGGGTAGTATGTGAAGAAGTTAGATGAAAGTTTGACAAGTATATAGAGCCATGATTTTTTTAGTTTGTTTCTGTGTTTGTTTGTTTTGATGGAGTCTTGCTCTTTCGCCCAGGTTAGAGTACAGTGGCATGATCTTGGCTTTCTACAACCTCCACCTCCCAGGTTCAAGCAATTCTCCTGCCCCAGCTTCTCGAGTAGCTGGGACTACAGGAGCCCACCACCATGCCCAGCTAATTTTTGTATTTTTAGTAGAGATAGAGTTGCACCATATTGACCAGGCTGGTCTTGAAGTCCTGACCTTGTGATCCACCCGCCTTGGCCTCCCAAAGTGCTGGGATTACAGTCGTGAGCCACAGGGCCCGACCTGCCCATGATTTTAAAATTAAAACATATATACTACAGTTTTTGGAAAAAATTTATTTACAGTTAAGAATACATTCTTTAAAAAATCCTTTTAGAAACTGGAAATATAAATCACCATGGCCTGTTTTAGGTGCCCATCTTATGTATCAACACACTTCTATCTATTATACTACATGCAAGCATTTATGGTTTTCATTTAAATTCACCTGCCTCCTACTGAAAAGCTTTTGAGAGAAGAAATTATGTCGTATCTGCTTTTTGTTGTAGCATTTCTCCCTTTAACCATTTCTGGCATATGGTATGTGCTTACAAGCTTTTGCTGAATAAATAGATGAACAGTTAATTAAAAGTAAAAGTTTGTGGGTAATAATGAAATTAATATGGTTTCTACCCAGTGATTTTTGTATTCAGGTAGTTCAGTGTAATCATTGGGTTACAACCACAGCAGCAGAAACAATGAAGTGAATCTTCAAATCAATATGCAACCCTGAATAAAGCAACTTAATTCAAAATTGACTGTGTTTCACAATGTGGATGCAAATTGTGTGTTTCTTTTTTCTTTTTTATAAGTATACCAGCACTTCTGGGTGCAAACTCAGACCTCAAGATGCTTACAATAATCAGATAAATCTGTGTATTGGGGGCAGCTAAATGCATTAATGGCATGATCCATGGCCGTCATTCAAAGTGTGGAGATGGTAAAAGACATACACCTGCTAATCTAAATCAGTAAAAGCATATGACCCATATATTTTCCCTGCTTTCAAAAGGAATGCAAAAAACCATAATCTCTCAGCAAATCAAAACCCTCATATGCCTCCACCTTTTCCTTTCAAATATTAGTATTAAATGTTTAAGGAGAAAAAAGGATCATTTTTCATTATTATAAATCAATTTGATTTAAATTTTCTTCTTGTTTTTCTGGAAGAAGTCTCAAATTTGATGGGTAATGAAGTGAAATAGTCAGTGCCAAAGGCTCAGTTTCTCTGCATGGTTTTTACTGTAATAGCATCCACAAATGTGTATGTCTGGCTTTAAAACTAATCACTAAAGCACGTCATTTAAAATGCTTTAGTGCAGAGACAGCAATGAAAAGGAAAGATCTCAAATTTTTCCAAGTAGAAGTAATTCACAATATTTTTCTTGAAATTGGGCATATTTTAGTGAAATATTTACAGCTCTAGGGCTCTAGGAAAGGTTTTCAATGGGAAAAATACACTTAAAAAAATTTAAAAAACCGTATTTTTTTCTCTGAACTTATTTGTTTATTCAATTTGGACTCGATAGTATTATCAGGACAATAAAATAATTAGTAAAATAAAAAATATATAATTAATTGAAATGATAGTCTTCAAATGTGGACACACATGAGCAGCTATAAACATCACCACTCCATGATCATAGCTCACTGTAATCTCAAACTCCTGGTCTCAAGTGATCCTCCCACCTTAGCCTTCTAAGTAGCTACGACTACAGGTAAATACCACCATGCTTAGGTCAATGCTAAACAATCTCTTTCAATTATACTTGAAATCCAATATAACACCTTTTCTAAGCATGTGGCTTACAGCTTTTTTGTTGATTATGGTATGTTTTCTGTTGATATTAATAATATCATATTCTTTAGATATAATACATGTGAAATTTTGTTTTTGTATTTAGTAATTTGTCCTACAAGTTGAAATCTCGTAGTGCTATACTCTATTCTTAGTCTACACAGCAAACTACTTTTTGACTTTCAGATTGCCACTTTTCACTTTTAGCTAAGAACTCTAAATAGATGTAAGAATTTTCAAGTTGTTACAAAATGACAAAATGTTTGAGAGCTCACAAATAATACATGTAAATATTTTTTAAAAAAATATAGTTTAGTAAGTAAATTTATAACTCACAAGTTATAGATAATCAATTTGAAAAAATGAATAGTCAAAGATACAACTACCATAAATTTTAACTGAATAATATAAACCTCAGGCACTAGCCAGAGTCACAAATTCTTACATGATTTTATAAAACAAACAAATTTAAATGAGCAAGCAAAATAATTGAATCAAGATGTTGAATATTAAGATTCTCTATTCAATAAGCTTAATTGTTCCTTTACCACTTTACAAAGTAAGTAAATAGATTTATTTACTACTGTGAAATTATACTCCTTAGTATTTCTAATGAATACATTCATAGCAGTATTATAACTAATATTAAAATTTATAATTAAAACACAGAAGGAAAGTTGAAAACATAAACAGTTCCGTGAAGCTGTTATTGGAAAACAGTCCTGACCTAGACCCCAGGAAAGCGTTCTTGGATCTTGTACAAGAAAGGATTTGGGGCGAGACCACAGAATAAAATGAAAGCAAGTTTACTGAGAAAGTAAAGGAATAAAAGAATGGCTAGTCCATAGGTAGAGCAGAAGCATGGTTGGACATTTTTATGGTTATTTCTTGATTATATGCTAAACAAGGGGTAGATTATTCATAAGTTCTCTGGGAAAAGTGTGGGCATTTCCCAGAACTGAGGGTTCCTCCCCTTTTTAGACCATATATGGTAACTTCCTGAAATTGCCAAGGCATTTGTAAACTGTCATGGCGCTGGCAGTAGTGTTTTTTTTCTGTTATCTTTTTTTTTTTTTGCATGCTAATGTATTGTAACTAGCATATAATGAGCCATGTGGACCACCTGTGGTCACTCTAATTGCCATCTTGGTTTTGGTGAGTTTTGGTCAGCTTCTTTACTGCAACCAGTTTTATCAGCAAAGTCATTATGATCTGTATTATTTTGCCAACCTTGACCTCCTATATCTTCCTGTGATTTAAAACGTCAAACCTTCTGGGAATGCAGCCCAGTAGGTCTCAGCCTCATTTTACCCAGTCCCTATTCAAGATGAAGTTGCTCTGGTTCAAACACCTCTGACAAAGCCAATGGTAAATGAATTGTCTTTAATAATGCTACTTATAGTAACATGAAGTTTTTATTAACATTGATTTAAAAAATATTTAAAATAAGTCAGTTATAAAACACTTTAAAATAACTGTGTGTGTGTGTTTTAACTATTTGTTATCTGTGTATTTTACTGTATTAGGCATGATGCCAGCTTATTTGGGCAGGCACAATTTTACCATCTAAGAATTTAAAATTTAAGTTAGAAAACACAGATGTGAAGACACACAAAACTTAACAACCAACAAAACCCCTAAATTATTGTTGAATGAAAGTAGTGTCTTTAAGTATCTCACATATCTCTTTTTGTACCTGTCTATACCTTTTCTCATTATTCATCTACTACTATTACTACTATTCATTTATTTTTCTTATAAATTTTTTTAAGTTACTTATAGATGCTGGATACTAGACCTTTGTCATATGCATAGTCTGTAAAACGTTTCTTCCATTCTGTAGGTTGTCTGTTTACTCTGTTGATAGTTTCTTTTGCTGTGCAGAAGCTCTTTAATTAGATCTTATTTGTTAACTTTTGCTTGTATTGTAATTGCTTTTGGTGTCTTCATCATGGAATCTTTGCCTGTGCCTATATCCTGAATGGTATTGCCTGGGTTGTCTTAAAGGATTTTTGTAGTTTTAGTTTTACGCTTAAGTCTATAACCCATCTTGAGTTAATATTTGTATATGGTGTAAGGAAGGGATTGAATTTTAATCTTCTGCATATGGCTAGCCAGTTTTCCCAGCACCATTTATTGAATAGGGAGTCATTTCCCCATTGATTGTTTTTTATAATACCTGGGTGATGAAATACCTGTACAACAAATTCCCATGACATAAGTCTACCTGTATAACAAACCTGCATGTGTACCTCTGAACTTAAAATAAAAGTTAAAAAATTTCCATTTATATTTTAAGCTTCTCAAAGTGAAAATCTGTGTTTGATTTACTTAGCAGCATGTATTGATCACAGTAATCATGTATTAAGAGTTCAGCAAATGTTTGCCTAATGAGTGGATGATTTATAAGTAAAATAAGCCATACTTCTAGTGGAAAATAAGTGACAGAAATATTAGGAATATAAGATCTGTGCACAAAGATACTCAAGGAATTTTGTTTCCTGTTTTATAAGAGTTTGGGAGTAAAATTTTAACCCAACTTTGTTGGATTCAATGTGAGAAAAGACATGGGTAATTAGATGATGGCAGCATGGTATGCACTGAGGACAAACAGTGAAGGAAGAGGTTGGTGGATAAAGAAAAAATCTTGGATTACCCTAGTGGAGAACTGACACATACAGTGTGAAGACTTGTAAATAAAAGAAAGATGCAATTTTGACCGGGCACAGTGGCCCACACCTGCAATTCCAGAACTTTTAGGCTGAGGTGGGTGGATCACCTGAGGTCAGAACTTTGAGACCAGCCTGGCCAACATGGTGAAAACCAGTCTTTATTAGAAATACAAAAAATTAGCCAGGGGTGGTGGCTGGCACCTGTAATCCCAGCTACTCAGTAGGCTGAGGCATGAGAATTGCTTGAACATGGGAGGCGGAGGTTGCAGTGAGCCGAGATTGCACCATTGCACCCAGCCTGGGCAACAAGAGAGAAACTACATATAAAACAAAACAAAACGAAAACAAAAACAACAACAAAAGAAAGACAATTTAAAAATTTTAATATAATGATTAGAGATGGCTTTTTGTGCAATAATATGATTAATTAAGCTGCTGTGGTGGGTCTCTCAGACTACCCTTAGTCTCCAGCCATTGGAAGAACTCACAAGACTCAGAAGTTGTTATACACGTAGTTATAGTTTATTTCAGAAAAAAAGATACAGATTAAAATCAGCAAAGGGAAAAGTGCATGAGGTGAAGTCCAAGAGTAACCATGTACAAGCTTCTACCTGTCCTTTCCCATTGGAGTTACACAAATGCACTTAATTTTCCCAGCAATGGTATATGACAACATATGTGAAATGTTACCAATGATAAAACCTCAGGTGAGCTTTGGTGTTCAGAGTTTTTATTGCAGTTTTTATTTACAGCACATGTACCCCTAAATCTAAAATAAAAGCTGAGGAAGTGGAGTTGGAGCAAGAGGGCCAAATAGAAGTCTCTACCAATCATCCTGTCTGTAGGAACACCAAATTAAACAATTACCTACACAAAAAAAGCACTTTCATAAGAAACTAAAATCAATTGAGTGATCACAGTGTCTAGTTTTAACTTCATATCACTGAAAGTGGCACTGAGGAGGACAGAAAAGCCAGTCCTGAATTGCCAGTGCCTCCCCTTTCCCATCCCACAGCAGTGGCCAACACATTGCAGAAAGATAATCTGTGCACCTGGAGAACTGAGAGCACAGTGATTGTGAGTCTAGGCCACAAGGACTACAATTTCTGGGCAAGTCCTGGTGTTATAATGGGCTCAGAGCCAGTGAAGTTGGGGGGCATGCAACCTAATAAGATCCCAGCCAGGGTTGCCAAGGGAGTGCTTGTGCCACCCCTTCCCCAATCCCAAGCACCCCAGGCCTGTGATGAGTACTGCCTGTCTACCACTGATGTTCACTCAAGACTCAAGTGTGCTTCAGTCATTTGGTAGTGAATGCTACCAGCCCTGGAACTCTCTTTAGGGGAGTGGGCTCCCCTCTGGCTCAGGATAGGTCCACAAATGTCACCCAAGAACCATGGCCTTGAGTCAGGGACCACACCAAGAGCTCACTTGATGCCTTATCACACTGTGACTGAGCTGGTACCTAAGCTGCAAGCTGCAGGACAAAGTTACCTTTACTTTTCCCTCCCCTTTTCTCAAGCAAGAGTCCCCGCCCATAGCCACCACTGATGGGATTTTTGTTGGGCTACACCTGAAGCCAGCACATCTCTGAGTCTCACCCAAGGTCCACGGCAAGTACTGCCCAGGTACTTTGCTAATTATTCAGGACTCAGGGGCTCTTTAGTCAACAGATGATAAATCCTGTCAGCACTGGGCTCTTCCCTTCAAGCAGCAGGTCCCCTTATAGCGCAGGGTATGTCTAGAAATGTTATTTGGGATCTGGACCCTGGAATAGGGGCATCAGGACTCTGCCTGGTTCCCTGTCCTACTGTGGCTGAACTGGAATCCAAGTTGCAAGACAAAGTCCTCTACTCTTGTCTCTCTTTTCTTCATCCACAAGTATCAAGATCATCCAGGAAAACATGACCTCATTAAAGAACTAAATAAGGCACCAGGGACCAATCCTGGGGAGACAGAGTTATGTGACCTTTCAGACAGAAATTCAAAATAGCTATGATAAGGAAACTCAATGAAATTCAAGATAACACAGAAACTGAATTCAGAATTTGATTAGATAAGTTTCACAAAGAGATTGAAATGATTAAAAAGAATTAAGCAGAAATTCTGCTGTTGAAAAATGCCATAGACATACTGAAGGATGCAATAGAGTCTGTAGAGTTGATCAAGCAGAAGAAATAATTAGTAAGCCTGAAGACAGTCTCCTTGAAAATATACAGTCAGAGGAGACAAAAGTTAAAAGAATAAAAAAGAATGAGGCACACGTACAAGATCCGGAAAATAATCTCGAAAGGGCAAGTTTAAGTTATTATCCTTAAAGAGGAGGTAGAGAAAGAGATAACGGTACAAAGTTTATTCAAAGGGATAATAACAGAGAACTTCCCAAATAGAAAGCGATATGAGCATTTAAGAACGAGATGATTATAGAACACCAAGCAGATTTAATCCAAAGAAGACTACCCCTAAAGTTTATTTATTTATTTATTTATTTATTTATTTATTTATTTATTGAGACAGAGTCTCACTCTGTTGTGTAGACTGGAGTGCAGTGGCACAATCTGGGCTCACTGCAACCTCTGCCTCACAGGTTCAAGTGATTCTCATGCTAGCTGGGACTACAAGCACACACCAATACACTCAGATAATTTTTGTATTTTTAAGAGATCAGGTTTCGTCATGTTGGCCAGGCTGGTCTCGAGCTCCTGACCTCAAGTGATCCACCCGCGTCGGCCTCCCAAGGCATTTAACAATCAAATTTCTAAAGGTCAAGGATAATGAAAGAATTCTAAAAGCATTAAGAGAAAATAAGCAAATAGCAAATAATGGAGCTCCAATTTGTCTGGCAGCAGAATTTTCAGTTGAAACCTTAAAGGCCAAGACAGAGTGGCATGACATATTTAAATTGCTGAATGAAAAAACAAATTATCCTAGAATAGTATATACAGTGAAAATATTCTTCAAATATGAAGGAGAAATAAAGACTCCCAGACGAAATGATGCTGGGAGATTTCACCAATACCAGACCTGTCCTTCAAAAGAGACTGAAGGGAGTTCTTCAATCTGAAAAAAAAAAGGGGCATTAATGAGCAATAAGAAATCATCTGAGGGTACAAAATCCATTCATAATAGTAAGTACACAGAATAAAACACAGAATAGTGTAACACTGCAATTGTGGTGTGTAAACTATTCATTTAGAGTAGAAAGACTATAAGATGAACTTATCAAAAATAATAACTACCACAACTTTTCAAGACATTGACAATACAATAAGATACAAATAGGAACAAAAAAAGGTTTAAAGGTGGGGGGGTTGAAATTTAAATTGTACGATTCTTATTAGGTTTTTTTTTTGGCTTGTTTGTTTATGCAATCAGTGATAAGTTTACATCAATTTAAAATAATGGATTATAAGATATTATTGCAAAACTCATGATAACCTCAGATCAAAAAACATACAACAGATACACACACAAAAAAAGGCAAGAAATGAAACAAATACTAGAGAAAATTACATTCACTAAAAGGAAGACAAAGAAAAGAAAGAAGGAAGAAGAGAAGACCACAAAACAACTAGAAAGAAAAAAATAACAAAATGCAGGAGTAAGTCGACCCTTATCAATAATAACAGTGAATGTAAATGGACTAAACTCTCAACTCAAAAGACATTTAATGGTAGAATTGATTTAGAAAAAGCAAGAGCTAGCAGAGCGTGGTGGCTCACGCCTGTAATCCCAGCACTGTGGGAGGCCGAGGCGGGTGGATCACCTGAGGTCAGGAGTTCGTGACAAGCCTGGCCAACATGGTGAATCCCTGTCTCTACTAAAAATACAAAAATTAACTGGGCGTGGTGGCACATGCCTGTAATCCCAGCTCCTTGAGAGGCTAAGGCAGGAGAATTGCTTGAGCCTGGGAGGCGGAGGTTGCAGTGAGCTGAGATTATGCCACTGCACTCCAGCCTGGCAGACAGAGTGAGACCCTGTTTCTAAACAAACACATAAATTAATTAATTAATTAATTAATTAATAAATAGCAAGACCCAACATCTGTGGGCTACAAGAAACATACTTCACCTATGAAGACACCCGTAGATGAAAATAAAGGGATGGAAAAAGACATTCCATTACAATTGAAAAAGAGCAGTTACATTAAACAAAATAGATTTCAAGACAAAAATTATAAAAACAGACCAAGAAGGTCATTATATAATGATAAAGGGCTCCATTCAGCAAGAGGATGTAACAACTGTGGAGCACACACACACACAACACTGGAGGACCCAGATATATAAAGCAAATACTATTAGAGCTAAAGAGCTAAAGAGAGAGACATATCCCAATACAATTATAGTAACAGCTGGAGACTTTGACACCCCACTTTCAGCACTAGATAGATCTCTCAGACGGAAACTTAACAAAGAAACATTGGGCTTAATCTGCGCTATAGACCAACACTTCCCAACTTTTTTGGCACCAGAGACCAGTTTTGTGGAAGATAATTTTTCCGTGGACCTGGGATGGGGGAGATGCTTTCCGGGTGAAACTGTTGACCTCAGATGATCAGGCATTAGTTAGCTTCTCATAAGGAGCATGCAACCTATATCCCCTGCATGTGCAGCTCACAATAGGGTTTGCACTCCTATGAGAATCTAATGCCATGGCTGATGTGACAGGAGGTGGAGCTCAGGTGGTAATGCTTGCTCTTTCTAGGTCACTGCTCACATTCTGCTGTGCAGCCCTGTTCTTAACAGGCCAAGGACTGGCACATGTCCATGTCTGGTGGTTGGCGAGGCCTGCCATAGATCAAATGAACCTGATAGATACTTACGGAGCTCTTCATCCAATGGCTTTAGAATACACATTCTGCTTTTAGCACATGGATCATTCTCAAGGATAGAGCGTATATTAATCCAGGAAGCATATATTATTATTTTTTCAAATTTAAATTTTTATCAAGCATCTTCCTTGACCATAGTGGAACAAAACTAGGAATCAATAACAAGAGGAATTTTGGAAACCACACAAACACATGGAAATTAACCAATATGCTCCAAAATGGCTGGTGGGTCAATGAAGAAATTTAGATGGAAAACAAAAAATTCTTGAAACAGATGAAAATAGAAACAAAATATACCACAACCTATGGAATACAATGAAAGCAGTACTAAGAAGAGAGTTTATAGCAAATAACCACAATTTCAGAAAAGTAGAAAAACTTCAAATTAACAAACTAACAATGTATCTTTAAAACTAGAAAAGCAAGAGCCTACTGGAGCCAAAATTAGTAGAAGAAAATAAATAATAAATATTAGAACACAAATAAATGAAATTGAAATAAAAATTACAAGAGAGAAATGAAATGAAAAGCTGGCTTTTTAAAAAGATAAAACTGACAAAATTTTAGTGAGACTAAGAAAAAAAGAGGAGATCTATATAATAAAATTAGAAATGAAAAAGAAAACATTACGACTGATACCACAGACATTCAAAGGATCATAAGAAGCTACTATGAGCAACTATATGCCAAAAAATTAGAAAACCTAGAAGAAATGGACAAATTCCTAGACACATACGACTGACCAAGATTGAACGTTAAAGAAATCCAAAACCTGAACAGACCAATAGCATGTAATGAGATTGAATCCATAATAAAATGTCTCTGAGCAAAGAAAAGCCCAGGACCTAATAATGTCAATGCTGAATTTACTATGAGCAATCCTACTCAAACTATTCTGAGAAATAGAGGAGAATGGAATACTTGCAAACTGATTCTATGAGGCCAATTTTACCCTCATAGCAGAACCGGATAATGACACATAGAAACAACAACAACAATGAAACAAACAAACAACAAAACTACACGTAATATCCCTGATGAACTTTGATGCAAAAACCCAACAAAATACTATCAAACTGATGTCACCAACACATTAAAATAATTATTTATCATGACCAAGTGAGATTTATCCGAGTGATGCAAGGATGGTCCAACATAAAGAAACCAATCAGTGTAATACATAATATCAACAGAAGAAAGGACAAAAACCTTGTGATCATTTCAGCTGATGCAGAAAAGCATTTGATAAAATTTAGTGTCCCTTTATGATGAAAACCCTTAAAAACTGGGCAGAGAAAAAACATACCTCAACACGATAAAAGCCATATACAATACACCCACACAGCTAGTATCTTACTGCATCAGGAAAATAAGAAAGCGTTTCCTATAAGATCTGGAACTTGACAAGAATGTTCATTTTCACCACTGTTATTCAACATAGTAGTGGAGGTCCTATCTAGAGCAATCAGACAGGAGAAAGAAAGAAAGACCATCCAAATGGGAAAGGAATAAGTCAAATTATCCTTGTGTGCAGATGATATGACCTTAAATTTCAAAAAAAACCTAAAAACTCCACTAAAACACTATTGGAACTGATAAATTCAGCAATGTCACAGGATACAAAATCCGCATACAAAAATCAGTAATCTTTCTACATGCCAACAGTGAACAGTCTGAAAAATAAATGGAGAAAGTAATCTATTTTACAATAGCTAGAAATAAAATAAAATGCCTAGGAATTAACCAAAGAAGTGAAAGATCTCTATAATGAAATCTATAAATAACTGATGAAAGAAACTGACAAGGACACAAAAGAATGGAGATATCTTTCATGTTCAGGGATTGAAAGAAAGAATATTGTTAAAATGTCCATACTACCCAAAGCAATCTACAGATTTAATGCAATCTCTATCAAAATATCAATGACGTTTTTCATAGAAATAGAAAAATAATAATAATGAAATTTATATGTAACCACCAAAAGGCCCAGAATAGCCAAAGTCATCCTGAGCAAAAAGAACAAAACTGGAATAATCACATTACCTGACGTGAAAGAATACTATATAGCTATAGTAACCAAAACAGCATGGTACTCGCATAAGAACAGACACATAGACCAATGGAACAGAACAGAGAACCTGGAAACAAATCCATACAACTACAGTGAACTCATTTTCCACAAAGGGGCCAAGAACATACACTGGGGAAAGAGAGTCTCTTCTGTAAATGATGCTGGGACAACAGGATATGCATATGCAGAAGAATAAAACTAGGCTCCTATCTCTTGACATATACCAAAATCAAATCAAAATAGATTCAAAACTTAAATCTAAGACTTCAAACTATGAAACTACTGAAAGAAGATATTGGGGAAATTCTCCAGGACTGTGGACTAGGCAAGGATTTCTCGAGTAATATCCCACAAGCACAGAAAACCAAAGCGAAAATAAGCCATTGGGATCACATCAAGTTGCACAGCAAAGGAAACAATCAACAAAGTGAAGAGACAACCCACAGAATGGCAGGAAATATTGGCAAATTATCCATCTGACAAGGGAGTAATAATGAGAATATATAAGGAGCTCAAATGACTCTACAGTAAAAAAAAAAAAAATCTAGTTATCTGATTAAAAAATAGGCAAAAGGTATGAATAGACATTTCTTGAAAGAAGATATACAAATAGCGAATACGTGTATGAAAAGATGCTCAACAATATTGATCATCAGAGAAATGCAAGTCAAAACTAAAATGAGTTATCATCTCACCCCAGTGAAAACAGCTTTTATCCAAAAGACAGGCAATAATGAATGGTTTCAAGGATGTGGAAAAAAGAGAACCCTCATACACAGTTGGTGGAAGGTAAATTAGTGCAATCACTACAAAGAAGAGTTTGGGGGTTCCTCAAAAACTAAAAATAGAGCTACCATATGATCCAGCAATCCCACTGCTAGGTACACACCCAAAAGAAAGGAAATCAGTGTATCAAAGAGATAACGGAACTCTCACGTTCTTATGGTCAACCCCGTAATTCCTGCTAAGACAGAGTTCTCATATACTGCATATTTTCTTTTTATTTTTGCTTTCTCATTCCCATGCTGCTGTTTGTTAAATGTATTACATGTAGCTTGAATCTAATGGGTTGAATGCACTTCCAAACCGTCATATTCTGTTTTTTCCCTCAAGTCATTTTAACAAACCAAAAGGATTTGATGGCACTTCACTCTCTCTCCCTTTTTTTTTTTTTTTTTTTTTTGAGGGGGGGTTTCACTCGTTCGCTTGGCTTGGGGTGCAGTGGCACGATCTCCACTCACTGCAAGCTCCACCTCCCGAGTTCACACCATTCTCCTGCCTCAGCCTCCAGAGTAGCTGGGACTACAGGCACCCCCTCCACCAAGCCTGGCTAATTTTTTTGTATTTTTAGTAGAGACGGGGTTTCACCGTGTTAGCCAGGATGGTCTCAATCTCCTCACCTTGTGATCCACCTGGATGGCACTTCACTCTTAATTTTACCCTTAACTTGGGACACTTCATTTTACTTGGAGGTTTTAAGAGCCATACTCTTTATTTAATTCTTACCTCACCCCACAACTCAGATTTAATCAGTATTTACTACTCAATTTTTTCCCAATATTCTTTTTATTTTTTTATTTTTTTATTTTATTTTTTATTTTTTATTTTTTTTTTGAGACGGAGTCTTGCTCTGTCGCCCAGGCTGGAGTGCTGCGGCCGGATCTCAGCTCACTGCAAGCTCCGCCTCCCGGGTTTATGCCATTCTCCTGCCTCAGCCTCCCAAGTAGCTGGGACTACAGGCGCCCGCCACCTCGCCCGGCTAGTTTTTTGTATTTTTTAGTAGAGACGGGGTTTCACCGTGTTAGCCAGGATGGTCTCGATCTCCTGACCTCGTGATCCGCCCGTCTTGGCCTCCCAAAGTGCTGGGATTACAGGCTTGAGCCACCACGCCCGGCCAAATTTTTTTTAATTGCTTCTTTTTATCCTGAAATTTTCCATCTCTATTCTTGAAATTTTTTTTTATTATAAGCAGCTTATTTCTTTTTTGTTGAACCTTGCTATATGCGGCAAACAACAACAAAAAATCACAATGCTAACATACTGTTCTCTCACTTCTTCCCCAGAGTACAAGTCCTTTAGGTATAATATCTGCCTTCCAGGAAATTGAAAATGACTTTTTCCTAAGTATTTGCTACTACTTGACAAGACTTCCATCTTTTAATCCTCTGAAACAACTTTCACCAATACCCACAACTTGCATAAGCTTGAAATATGAGTGTGTTATTTGTCAATGTATCTTAGGAAATAAAGGAAATATATCATGAGTAGGAAGCTCAGTGTAACACTTAATAATCCAACAAAATATTTTTCAGTGAGTATTATGATGATAAATTGGCCAGATATCACCCAGAGAAGCCAGTAATTGACTTTTCATATCCTAGGAGATGGATATTGTAGATGAGCTTAGAATTAAAATAGGAAAATAATAAAACACACGTACATTTTTAATAATGAAAATGGTTTTGGTAAGTATATCCCAATTAAAGGGCCATGAACTATGTAGTATTTGGCAAGTCTGTAAAATATAATATTTTTGAGACACACAAAATGAAAAAAATTAAAGCCTAAAGAAAAGGAAATAAACTCAAAAATAAAATTTAAATTATTGATTTATCAAATAAAGTTTATTTATCAAAGAGAGCTTAACTTGATGTTCAGTGGTTTCCTTTTGAATCACCTTTACATAAATGGCTGAATCCTATACCCAAATTAAGAATCAATCAGTAGAAAATCAAGATTCTGTGAATTTATATCGGCTAAGAAGGTCGTCTTTCTCTTTTAGGTCTGATTATCTAGCTGACAATGTTGTAAGACAGCAAAGTGACATATTAAACATTAGGACTATATAAAGTAAAGATGACAAAAATTCCTGGATAATCATTAAGAACCATAACACAAGTGTTTATTAACTTGATTAAACTACTTGTGTTAACATGTAACTAGTTATGTTGCTATATTTAAAATAAATTTTAGCATTAATTTACAGTTTATTTATGTATGTTTTGTGTTCTGCACAAAAGACTTGAATTTAAAAAATCAATTATGATTTTTAAAATATGAGATATTATAAATGTTGTTTACATTTTAAGGGGATATGATTAATATAAAATATTAAATCTTTAAGAAAAATGAGTTTTATAGCCTTAATTATTAGATATGTACATTTAATAAATCTAAATTTATTGCACGATTTTGGAATTTTTAACTCTGTTTACAGAGGTCTTTGAAGAAAGTATCAACTCTCTCTAAATAGAAAAATATAACTGCATCAAGCCATAAGTAATTTAAGAGAGCAGAAATCATGTGAATCACGTTCTCTAATTATATACAATACAATTAAAATATAAGAAACAGTAAATGAACGGGTTTTACCCATTTGGAAACTATGTACTGCAAATGGCTAGGTAAATGTACAACATAAATAAAATGAAAAGACTTCCTATATCCCAAAAATAACAAACAATAAAATAAACTGAAAGAGGGAGCTTCCATATAGTTAAAGACAATGTGGTTACCTGGTTTTACATTTACTATTTCTTCCAAACACAATAAAGAAAGACAAATCCACACAAAACCTAAACCTTCAGCAACTTTGAAGTCACAGACTGTTGGAACTTCAATATAACTGTTAAGTGAAGAAAGAAAGAAAAAAAGCACTGAATCCCTTCAAGTGATTCCCATGTTCCTGCTCTGTTGCAGGACTTTGCTGAGAAAAAAAATAGGCTGACAAAAAAATGTAGCGTGAATAAAAGGAAAAAGCTAGTAAGATCCTATACTCATCTTGTGTTATTAAGACAAAGAATGGAAAATAGCTAAAAGTTGAAAATGGGTACATTTCCTTTTTATTATGTCTCCTCAAACTTTGCTTTTTTAAAAATTGAAATTATTTTATCTATTAATTTGCATTCCTAATGTATTATTTGTACAAAGATAGAACTGGATATTAATTATTTTTGAATTTTCCCCTTATTCTGAATGCGTAGTAACTACTTGCTATCCCCAAGGAATATTATTTCAAAAGTGGTGATTTACATGCTCATTTAAGGTATAAGATTACACATTATTTTTACTATGTACTTTTTCACTATTTTTCTAATTGTAGACCAAGAATGAGCAAGTTGCTGATTCACATGCTCCCCTACTGTGCGCTGCATCCTGACAGTGTCTAGCACGAAGTTCAACATAAATATTTGCTTTAAAATGGCTAAGTCTGGAGTTTTTACATGTCGATCTTTTTAAACTTGGATCACTTTTAAAGCTAGTAATGTTAAAGCAGCTGATTCATCACAATCTAATAGTAACAGAATTTTCAACAAAAATTTTGATTCTCTAGGCTTAAGCCTACATTTCCTCAAAAGTATGAAGAAAATCATTCCTTTGAAAGATTATTTTCAGATATATTTTAATCAAAGTTAGCATATTTTGCTATCTTCATCCAAATCTACGAAGTAGGACAAGGCTTCTTTTTATATACTTTGAATTGTTTATTAAATACTAGTGACATGAATGCTAATGGGTTAAAATACTTAATGAACTACTGACAAGGACCCGTATTTGTAAGGCTTCTGGTCACTAACATTATTGCTTTAGCCTGAATGTCAGCCTTATCCTCATTAGGACTCTGCTCCATCTTTCCTTTTCATGCCCAGAGTCTACCAGGACCACTTCCATGCCATTATCAATCATTACACTAGGCATCTGATTACTCAAGCCTCTATTTACACAAGAAGGACACTGACGACCAGGATCTTTGTCAGAATGGCCAGGTAGCAAGCATCTGACCACAGGCTCACTGATTCAGAGTCCCTGATGCCTACAAACCTACATCCATCAGGATATATCTAAAGGCACTTTTTAAAAAATTTGATGGATGCTTAAATGCCACTAGCTTCATAACCTTGGTCATAAAGTACTAAGTAAAGCCCTCTACTTACACTTCCTCAGAAGTTTTTCACTATATGATTGACAGCGTGTTTTCTCCTAAACTTAACTTCTCTTTGAGAAGACAGCTCCCTGCCTTCTCAGAACTTTCAACTTTGTATTTTGGAACGTTCAGTCCATGATAGAGAGATCTCTTATATCCTCATTTTGTTTTTTCCTTAACAGGTTCTCTATTTTCTTGATTTATATGCAGCCTAAGGCTCTCTCGAGGGCATTGCTTCCTGCGCATCCATATAAAATGCAGTTTCTTCCATAACCATAAACCTCAGGGTTTAGAGGTAGTGATAACATTCTCAACACTCTTTAATGCTATTTCCTATTTATCCTCTATTCAAGCATAAAAGTAAGATTCAATTCACACCAATAATTCCTTCTGTCATACAATACCCATTGATTGTAAGCACCTAACTCATGATCTTGCTCTCTATCCAAGATGTTGCCATCATTCCACGTGTCCTCAAAAGTCTTAAATAACCCATCCCACGTTTCTTCCTTTATCTCTTCCTTGATATGTAATAGAATTCCATTCCATTTAAGGTCCACTCCCTTTGAGGTTGTCATGATCCTGCACTAACTCAATTAAAAAGCACTCACTTTGAAGAAAACTAGTTGTTTTCATTAAGTTAATGCCCTTACGGCATTATTATTATTATTTTATTGCCTTTTGTTATTCCTACAGTGCCTTAACCTCTTTAAATTCTCCCTCACAGCTAGCTATTTCTATGTTCATTTCAAGTTTAGTTTAAACTCCATCACTTCAGTGATTTTCTTACATTTATTCTTGAACTTTTTCCAGTTGTCCTTCTGTTGCCACTCGCTGGTAAAACATCTCTGGATCAATCTACTGTCCTAACTTCAGTTGCTTAATACTCCTGGAGCCATTAGGAATTCATGATTTCCAAAAGTTCTTCAATAGTTATTCTCACTGCGTCTTTATTTCCTTAATTAGTTTTCTCCTATTTTCCACTTTCTTTCCTTTACTGGCCCCAAAACGCCCTCTGATCAGACTATCCTATTCTGTCACTCTAGTCCTTTCTTCTTCACTCACTGTCTTTAAAATAAAGTAACATTTAATAAACTAACATCTGCCATCAAGATGCTGAACTGCCAGATCTTAGAACCCTATGGTATGGGATTTTTACTGTCCAGTTCTATTGGGAAATTTTTCTTATACCAAAAACTAAAAATAAATAAATAAATAAAAGCAAATTAGGATTTAGTCTTTTATTATCCTGTACATTTTATATGATATCATCTCCATAATAGAACATAGGTGTAGGAATTTTATGTAAGGTAAAAAATAATTCCAGAAAAGATCAAGAAGGCTAGAATACTGTTTTTTGTTTTACAATTTAGTGATAGATCTGAGGAACCTAGACTAACCTGGCATCCAGCACACAGTACATTTTGAAAGTTTTTGTTGTTGTCATACTTATCGTGTTTCCTTTATTGTTTAGTTTTTAAGATTATTAAAGGGTTTCACCAACACCTGAGAACGAGTCGTACTTACATTTGAACTAACTCATGAGACATTCAGTAAATTATGAGAACTAAAACTCAAAGCTTTTGCTGATGCTTCAGAAGAGAGGAGACTAGAACACCTAAAGAAATATTGTTCTGGTTGTTAAGCCCAGCCCTCAAGTCACTAATTATATCTGGTACATTGAAGATTTTTCAGTAAATATCTGTTTCTTCATATGATTTCTTATAATGGATCATAGTCTTTTAAAATACCAAATGGTTTGGCAAACAGTCACTTGTGATCTAGTGTGGTTAAATTCTCTTTTTTCTCTTTTCAATATTAAAAAAACCCCACAAAACTCAGTGAGGCACTGAGATTTCTAATAGATTAATCTTAACACAACCATATTGGTACTTTGCACTACTTCCTTTCATAGGAAGATATTAGGGCTACATGTCAGTATGGCTAGGTGATTTATTTTATAATGAAATGAAATCCGGCTAGGTGCAATGGCTCATGCCTTTAATCCCAGCACTTTGGGAGGCCAAGACAGGAGGGCTGCTTGAGCCAAAGAGTTCGAGATCAGCCTGGGCAACACAGAAAGCCCTTGTCTCTACAAAAAATTAGAAGGTTGTGCCGGCACATGCCTACAGTCCCAACTACTCTGGAGGCTGAGGTGAGAGATTGTTTGAGCCCAATCAAACAGGCTGCAGTGGGTCATGATTGTGACACTGTATTGCTCTGGACGACAGAGCAATAGCCTGTCTCAAGAAAAGAAAACAAAGAAAAGAAAAAAAAGGAAAAAAAGAAAAAGGAGTTAAATCCTATTCATATCAAATTCTACTTTATATAATTTTCTGACCACTATTATTTGATATAAAAGCAATATTAGTGAAGGAAACTACTTTTCAGTATTCAGCACTTGTTTACATCATTTGTGACATAATATGAATAATATTTTTTTAGAGAACAGGGTCTCCTTCTGCATCCTAGGCTGTGATGCAGCGATGGTGCAGCCTCAAACTTCAACTTCCAACTTCTGGGTTTAAGGGATTCCCCAGCCTCAGTCTCCTGAGTAGCTGGGACTACAGGTGTGCCATGATAAGTTTTGTTATTTTGTAGAGACAAGGTATTGCTGCATTGCCCGGGTTGATCCCAAACTCCCGGCCTCAATTAATCCTCCCTTTTTTACCTCCCAACGTGCTGAGATTATAGGCATGATCCACTGCACCAGGTCAATTATAATAATAAAATGTCTTTGACAGAGGGTATACGCAAGCTGTAGAAAAGTAGGCATAATTAAAGGAAAATGCCACATTGCTTTTTCTAACTAGACCTAAGAACTATTGCTGTACAGCATATCCTGAAAACTGTATTTTTTATAATTGATGAAATATTTTATCTTAGTGTCAGTATACTTTCCCAAAGTTACTCAGGGACACATTTCATTCCTGGTTTATTGCATCTTACACATGTGATTTTTCATTTAGGTTGAATAAAATAAATAAATGAGACTCTATTATCAATGTAATATTTCCATGTCAAAAATACTCTTCCCCCACCAAATCCTGTTCCAGGTTAAAAGCATTTGGTATTATGAGGCATGTGTTAAATAATACAAACATCATAAGGAAAAGAGAAAAAGGAAATAAAACAGCTGTGAACAGAAGCACTTGGTGTAGAAACATGTATCAATATAATACTTGGAAGGAAAAGGCCAATACTTAATAAGTAAATGTAATCCCAAGTAGATGAATACAATATAGATTTTTTTTGTATTGCTAAAATAAAACCATGAATTCAGACCATGTAGCTTGAATTTGACTTTCATTACCTAATGTATTTGACCTTTAACATATCACTTAACGTCATTATTGATGTGCTTCTTTGTACACAATGGATGAAAATGTACAACTCAAAGAAATTTGGTAGGGATTAATAAGGAACCTTCTCCAAGAACCTAGCATATGCTAAGTATACACTGATTCCACTAAATTAACACAATCCAATTGTTTCCTCTTCTACTCTGTAAAAGAAATAAATTTACTTTCTTAATAGTAGCTAAGTTCATAGATGAGACCCCTATAACAAAATACAGATTAACAAGATAAAAGTATACAAAAGTATTTAACGTAAGTTTTACATGGCATGAGAGCATTCAGAAATGAAGACCCAAAGAAACAGGAAAAATTGTATTTTACACTCAGTTTTGATGAAATGTTGTCAGTCATGTCCACATATGATGAACAAAAGGAGGTATGATTGGTAATAAACTGGGGAAACCCTAGGAGCCCTTTTTTAAAATTTTTTCAGCTTTTTCTTTGTGTCTCTGTGTCTTCATTCCTTTTCTCCAGGTATAGGGAGGGCTCTTCTGAAATGAGGGTCTTATGACTTATGTTAGAGAAAGGCCAGATAATTCTTTTCTGTCCTGTTTCAGGGAGAATGGCAGGAGAAGATCAGACAGACCTTCCTGTCTTTGCTATTTTCCCAATGCCAAGGTGCCGTATTTTGAGGTAGTATGTCGTAAACCTCATCAGCTCCAACTTTTCACCTCCCTTCCAACAATTCCTAAATGTATTATTTTATCCAAATCCTTATAGTAGGCAAATAGGCACATATTGTAAACAATTATTAGACATTGAAAGCAATTGACACAGTTTAATAAAACTAAATTTGTGTATCTATAAAAGGGTATTTTATCATATTTTATTTCTTCAAAGCAGGACTAGGAAATTGTTTTCCATGCGTATTTCCAAATATTTTAATTATTCAGTAGTTCTTTTGTTTTCCTTTCTGGTTTTCTGAGTAATAGTCTGGTTCTTTTTTTGGTAGAGGCCACAAGAGACTGAATTAGACTGTTTTATCTTGGAGGACATCCACACTCAATTTTTAATAGGCTTCCTGCTCATTTCTTGCTGGAATGGCAGAGATCTTCTCAGGCTATTATGATATCACCAGTATCTATATTGTATTTATCTACTTTTGATTACATTTACGTATTAAAAAGTATTGGCTTTTTCCTCCCATGTATTATATTCATACATGTTCCTATACTAAGTGCTTTTGTTCACAGCTGTTTTATTTCCTTTTTCTCTTTTCTTTACAATGTATATATTATTCAGGTCATGCTTTGCAGTGACTGCAAAGCATGATCTGTTTTTTCCTGCTCTCAGAAATTAAATGTTTCTCCCATTTTATGTATCATTATATACATTTTATATGCCACCCGTATATCTGCATGAAATAATACCATACCTAACCAAAAAACAATAGCACAATTTGTACTTAAGTATGCATCCTACAGAATGGAGCAATTTTCAGCAGGCATTTTTGAATCGCACATTAAGGAATCTTCCTTGTCAAGAATATTTCATTAGTAAATATTACTTTACTGAAACATGAACTGTTTCACAGTTTGCTTATATATATCAGCTCTCTATTATGTGTTAATTAAAAGAAAAACACTAGCTCTTTATGAAGATGAAAATTAACCAGTGGCAGCATTGGATGTAATAACAGGTTAAAAAAATCCTGTTAATATCTATAAGATGGTTTGATATGGGCAAATACAAGATTATTCTTTAATGTTTGCATCAATGTAATCAACTGGCTTCTGAAAAATGTAGGCAAACAAAACAAGAATCAAGAAGAAAGTGGTGAAACAATTGCTTGATTTTTCTCTGAGTTTGTGAAAACAACTGCTTGATTTTTCTCTGAATTTGCCCTCTAAGACATATCTATTATGGTCAACTCATAAAGAGGCTTAGGATAAACTGTAAGTCGCTGTAAGTTTTAATAATAGTAAATTTTCTTACTATTAGTATTTTAACATGATTTATGAGTTTTTCATTTTGTCATACATAATGGTGGTTTTAAAAGCTTAGCAATGCTTTCCTGTCTTCTAATTTTACTGTATTCATCCACTGTTTCACTTATCCATGTATTATTTTCAGTGTTACAAATAGAGAAATGCAGTAATGGACAAAGTAATATATTCTGTGGGCTTGTGGAGTTTGCATTTTTGTAGTGAGAGATAGTCAATAAGCAAATAAATAATGTCATAAATATCAGATGGTACTTAGCACTGTGGAGAAACAAAAGAGTAGGGGAATGTAATGGATGGGTTGTGGATTGAGGATTGTTATTATTCTATTAGGTGCTCAGAGAAAGCCTTATTCCTATACAATATATTTGAGCAAAGACCTAAAGGAAGTGAGGAATCAAGCCATGGTGATAACTGGTGAAGGAACACCAGAGGTACAGAAACAACAAGTGAAAGACCCTGAAGCCTAGGTGATTTTTGAAAAAAAGTTAGGGAGTGGATATATTATTTAAAAGTTCATAAATAAAATTTGGGGCATAAAATAAGTTTACAAAAAAAAGAGTGCTTATAAGATTTAAAATTTTGGGCCTGAGATGAAGAATATTGAAATAAAAACAAGTGGAAAGGAGTAGAGGAATTAAAGTTTCTATTTAGGGCATGGTATGAAGGAGGTACTTAACTTATAAGCAGAAGTGTCAAGGAGGCAGGTGGATATCAATGTCAAGCTCATGGGAAAGACTGAGGCTGATAATGCAGGTATGAGACTGGTAATTACACAGATAGTAAGTGAAGTTGTGTTTGGGTGAGTATAGATAGAGTAATTTTGAGGAGTTTTTGATTCCAGGCTCAAATACTTAGAGGTTGAGGTCATGAGGAAGAACAAGAAAAGGAAAGTGGGAAGTGGCCTCTTAGTTTGGAGGAAAACTGAGGGTAAGATTTCAGAAATAAAAACTGATCATAAAAAAAGTCATTTCAATAAAGTCACAAAAATGAAAACTTCTTAAGAGCAAATTCAAAAGAAAATGAAGACATCTGAAGCTGACTAGCTTATATTCCATCAGCCCTTCTGAAGATAACACCTGGAAAAATAGATCAAATATGAGGTTGAGAATCATGATTTGCAGGAATCGTGAGTTGAGTCTCAGAGTAGTTGACAGTCCAAGGACCAAAGTCTTTACAAAAAGAAAGTACAGCGGATGAGCCTGACATTGTTTTGCTTTTCCCTTGAATCAGCATCTACTTCATAAGAGGCATCAGAGAATCCAAAAATTGGGACAGACATGCGTTTTTCACCAACTAGAGAGATATAAATTGGAGTTTAGGGCCTGAAAAAAGGGAAGAATTATGGTAAATCTAAAGCTTTCAGATAGTAATCCTCAAAAGATAAATTATATGAGCAAATACACCTGGCCTCATAAAACCTGGCTTAAATCAGCTCAATCACTAATTAGATTAAGTTGTAGGAGATCTAATGAAGAATGACATCAAGATAAAATAAAATAACCCAGGAAATAGAAAAACTGGAAATGTTCTCAATTTTCTTTATAAAATCAACACAATGGTGATACCAAAATATGATCAGAAAATACAATTAGAAAATTAAAATCAAAACCTTACAGACCAATTTATGTCATGAAAATAAATGACAAAATCATTTTAAAATGTATAAAAATAAATGTATTAATATGTACATAAGTATAAGACATAAAATTTGAGTTTCAAATGTGAGTTAGTTTAAAATAAAATTGAAAACAATGTGATTCACCAAAATAACAAAAAATGAAGAAAAATCACTTGCCTATCTTAGAAATAAAATAACTAATATTTAATACTTATTTCTGAAAAAATACTTTAAAATTTAAAAACTTATTTTATTTGACAAGAAATATCTGTAAAAAGAAAGCACTGGAAGATTCCTGGTTAAGGACAAAATATTAAAAGTATTCTCTCTGTGAACAGGAATATGACAAGGATGCCCATTAAGATTGCCTTGAAAATATATTAAGAGAAATAAGGCAAGAAAAATAAACGTAAGCCTCAGGAAAAAAAAAATGATGCTCTGGTTGAGATATTGAGCATGTAGAAAATGCAATAGAATTTGCAAATAACAAGTAAACTTAGCAATGTCGGTACATATCATAAACTGTATTAAAATTTTTTACTTTCATTTACTAGCTGTATTAGTCTCTTCTCACACCACCATAAATAAATACCCAAGACTGGGTAGCTTATAAAGGAAAGAGGTTTAATTGATTCGCAGTTCTGCATGGCTGGCGAAACCTCAGGAAACTTGCAGTCATGGCAGAAGGCCAAGGGGAAGCAGGCAACTTCTTCACAAGGTGACAGGAGAGAGAGAGAGAGAGTGTGTGTGAAGCAGGAACGGTCAAACACTTATAAAACCATCAGATCTCATGAGAACTCACTCACTATCATGAGAACAGCCTGGGGAAACCACCTCCATGATTCAATCACCACCCACCAGGTCCCACCCTCACCATGTGGGAATTATGGGAATTATAATTCTAGAAGAGATTTGGGTGGAGACACAGAGCCAAACCATATCACTAGCAACAAAAAATTAGAAAAGAAAATTTATTTAAAAGACAACCAAAAAACACATAAATTTCACTTAAAGACATATAGTGATACAATTTAACAATACAATATAATTTCTATTCAGAAAATGACGTAACAATATTGAGAAAAATTTAAGAAGATCTAAATACTTAATGTTCATGTGTTGAACACTCAATTGTGTAAGGTTAACAATTCCCCTTGAAGTGACCTATTGATTAATGGAATCGTAGTCACATTTACAGATTTATTTAAAGAAAGTGAATATGAGTCGTGGTTCATTCTATTTGCATAAAATATATATGCATATAAAATATATATGCAAATGAAATGAGCCAAGGAACATATTCAGGAAAATACTAGAAAAATAACAACAAAATTAGACAACTTTTACTGCCAGGTATCAAGATTTCTTATACAGTTTAGTCATTAAAGCACTGTAGTAATGTCAAAAGACTACACAAATAATCACTGACTAGAATGGTGAATTCCAAAACAGGCCCACACGCCTATGGACCCTGGAATTCTGACAGAGTTGGTTCCACAGAGCAGTGGGAAAAGCAATAAATGAAACCAAAGTAGCAAGATTTTTCCAGCCTGGCCAACATGGCAAAATCCCTTCTCTATTAAATTTACAAAAAAAAAAAAATTATCTGAGTGTGGTGATGGGCATCTGTAATCCCAGTTAGTTGGGAGGCTGAGGCAGGAGAATCATGTGAACCTGGGAGGTGGAGGGTGTGGTGAGCCGAGATCGTATCACTGCACTCCAGTCTGCTGGCTGACCAAGTGAGACTCTGTCTCAAAAAAAGGAGAGAGAGAAAAAAAAAATACATATATATATGTAGCCAGAAAAATAATATTGAGCCCCTTCATCTACAATCCATACAAATATCAATTCCAGGTAGATTATAGATTAACAAGTGACAAATAAAAAAATTCTGGAAAATAACATAGACAAAAATCTTTATAATCACCGGGAAGTAATTTTTTTTTTTTTGTAAAGAGGGCTCTAAATATTTGGTAAATATGCCTAATTAAATTTAAGATCCTTATTTATCCATATATTCTATTAGGAGAGTTAACGGGCAAGCCACAAATTAGAGAAGGTATTTGCAATCATATAATTGATAAAACTTTATATCCCGAATAATAGAAATCCATATAAATTAATCAAAATTAAAAATATGTCATTACAAATGAATAAAAAACATATACAATAACTGGGTACTTCATAAAAGAAGATATTCAAATGGCCAAAAAATTAATGAAAACTTGCTAGGGTCCTCATTTAGCCATATAGATATAGATTACCTCATTAATTATATGGAGTTATCAATGAGGTATCACCACACACCTCTAAAATGGTGAAGTTAAAAAACGAACCTAATAGCTGTAATATTACCTTCCATGTATATAATGTGTGAAAAATTGGAAGCTTATCAGTAGAATAATAACTTATTTGAGAAAAGAAAAGATGGATTGTGACTAGGTGCAAAAATGGTTTGGGGGTGGAGATAGAGTTTTATTGTTTTGCATTTTCAAATTTGTTGACGTTTACACTAGGATTTTATTTTGTGAAAATGCATTGAATGGAAAACTTATGATTTTATGCAATTTTTTTATGTATGTAAAGTGTTTATTTTAAAAATTGAGGTGATAAAAGAAGAGGAATAATGGCAGTGGTTTAGACAATTCTTTCCAAAAATATTCTAAGGGGTATAGATAAATGGAATAATGGCCAAAAGAAAGTAATGCTTTTTACAGAAAACATTAAAAAAATATACAAAGTAATAATTGCCTACATATTGATGGAAATGTACTATATGGGAAAAAATGATGTAGGAGAGAGAAAGGAGAAATGTTGGAATGTCCCTCTTGACCTTGAGGGAATAAGAAAATGGGATCTGGGACAAGTAGAAAACATGGTTTTACATGGAAATCAGGGTATTTCCTCTATGTTATCCATGTAGCTCACACTGCAAATCTTTCACACTCAAATGTATCTAAATCATTTTTGCAATTAAAACTTCAATGTATATCATTCTCCAACTAAATGGTTTTCTTGAATTTAATATCTGTTCTAAAATATACTGTTTCCAATTTGTAGTCTTAAATTAGCCTCTTTTATGTTTTATGATCTTGTCTCTTAATTATTATATTTTATATGTTTCCTTTACATTTCTACAGAGCACTCTTTCAGACTCAGTCTTTTCAATCTGTCCTCATTGAGCAGTCATTCCTTTGCATTGATCTATGCTTTACGTAATTTTAGTTTACCATCCCTGTACACCTTGCAGCTCCAAGCTATCTACTTTGATTGATGAGATCTGAACCGAATTCCAGGTGGAGCTGAATCTTGGTATTGTAAAAAGTTAAAAATAAAATATAAAATAAAAAATATACTTTTATTTATGTAAAAAGTTATGTGCTTTTTACACGTTTTTATTATGTAAAGACATATGTAATAATGTGTTTTTATTATGTAAAAAGTTAAAATATAAAATAAAAATATTTTTATATTATAAAATATAAAAATAAAATATAAAAGAATTTGTTTATTTTCATAACACTTTTTAAGGGTGTTCAACATTCTGTGGACCTACTTTTTCTTTTAGCATGTACTAGCATATTGAATTAGATGTGTTCAACCTAATTCAATGTGTTATCATATTGGCTTATATTATGTTCATCTTCACCCTATTTGGGCAAAAAATATTTATAGATCACTGCTCAATAAACATGCCACCATGATGTTGGGCAGTATTTTTAAAACTTGACTATCATCTGGCAGTTTATTAAGAGAGTGCTCTTGAAACTTCCCTCTCTTTCCTCAAATCCAAACAGATAGCTGGCAGCCTCTCCATTTCCATTTTACAGGTTAGCTACCTCCCGTCATTGACTGCCCCATGTTTACACTTCACATTGTTTAAGATTTATCCTCTAAAACGCTAATTATACTCTTCAAAATGTTTACAATTTGCAAGGACTCAACAGTAATAAAATCAAACGACGACAGCAGTACTGTACTTGACATTAAGAACTTCAACTTCTGATTCCTATAGATTCCATTTTGAGAGTCTCCCAGTTTACACACCAAACTTTTTCTAGACTATATACTTTGTGTCTCTGCTTTTATTGCCTGTTCACCTTCTTTTTCCTATGTAAAGAGTGCCACCCCTCTTTCCATTGGAGATTAGGTGTCAAAATATGAATTCTGGAGGGACATAAAGATTCAGTTGATAGCAATGCCCAAGCCCCATTTTTTTCTCTTCCCAATGCTACCATTTCCATGAAGCTATTTATTCCTTTTCTAAATTATTAACTACAACCACTTCTATTTACCCTTAGCACTTTGTATATATCACAATTGTAGCATTAGACATACTATATTATTTATTTATTTATTTATTTATTTATTTATTTATTTTACTGTGAGTTTGTTGAGTCTAAGAATTTAAGCTCTATTTGTATGTTCTTTGTCTACGACAATGCCAAGGGCATAGTAGCATGCTCAATAAACATTGATTGAATAAATTCATACCATGTGTTTCTTGGCTCTAAAACTATCTCTGGAAAAAGGAAATGAATTACTCCTTACTTTTTAAATTAAACTTTGTGTTAACAATCTTCTATTTGTTTTAATTGCAGAAAGCAGAGCTACGTTGACTAGTTGTTGCTTTAATTCCATCTACCACAATCCTTATCCAATGACAGTAATCACAGATGATTTCGCCTCCAATTCTTAACACTTATCCTCAAACTCCTGCAGTTGTGGAATCTATATTTTATCATTAGTTATACCAATTTTCTAAGTGTGGAAGGGCAATTTTAGTCTGATGCTTCCTTCTATCTAATATTTCAGTAGAAATCATAAAGGCAATCACCTTAACAGATGTGATGTACTGACACAATTTACTAACATCTGCACAGTTTTTCTTGGCATTCTTTCAAATATCTTAGGCAAGTGCCCCATTTACATCTATCTACAGGTAATTTGTCAAGTAGGTATATAAAAACAACTTTTCTAGAGGTCTTGGTATTGGTCACAAATCTGATATAGTTAATTATTTCTATATAGGAATCATTAATGTGTTTTAATAATTTTGAAGTAGAACTGTTTTAATATTTTCTCAGTAGAGAGCAAGGAAGATAATTATGTTTGTTAACTGTTTGAATGTTCATCTTGGTTTATTCAAGCTGTTATAACAGAACACTACAGACTGAGGGTCTTATAAACAACAGAAATTTATTTCCCACAGTTTTGAAGGCTGGAAAGTCCAAGATCAAGTCACTGGCAGATTTGGTGTCTGGTGTGGGCCTACTTCCTTCTTCAGAGACAGCTGTCTTCTCACTGTCTTCACATAGTAGAAGAAGTGAAGGAGCTTTCTGTGTCTCTTTTTTTTTTTTTTTTTGAGACAGAGTCTCGCTCTGTCACCCAGGCTGGAGTGCAGTGGTGAGATATTGACTCCCTGCAACCTCTACCTCCCAGGTTCAAGCAATTCTCCTGCCTCAGCCTCCCAAGTAGCTGGGACTACAGGTGCCCGCCACCAGGCCCAGTTAATATTTCTATTTTCAGTAGAAATGGTGTTTCACCATATTGGTCAGTCTGGCTTCTGTGTCTCTTTATAAGGATATTAATGTCATTCATGAAGGCTCTTCCCTTATTCCCTAATCACCTCCCACAGGCCTCACTTCCAAATATTATCACATTGGATAGATTTCAATATATGAATTTGGGAAAGACATAAAGATTCAGTCAATAGCAATACCCAAGCCCCATTTTTCACTGTGGTTATTGATGAATTGAATTGACTCTTGGTTATGAGAGTGTTTAAAGAGCACCTTTGTTGGGGATATTTAAAAAGTTATGTCCATTAACAGAATTAGGGTAAGTTGTCCTACTTGCCTAGACTAACTGGAAAACATATACACATGGCTTATTATTTCGGTGTATATTTCCTTCTTATTTTTCTTGGTCTAATGGGCTTTATATGATTATTTTATCACATCTAATATTTCATTAGTTATGACTATGGCTTACCTGAGCTGAATTCTGTTTTTCTTAAGAATATTGACATTTTATTTTCATTTTCGGGCATGACTTTGGTAAGTTAAAGTGTACAATTTTACCTTTTGAATATTTGCTACATAGAATTTTTAAACTTGGTATTTGATTCAACTTTGAAGTTATGATGCTTAGTAGAATCTATTTCCCCAGCCTCAAGGGGCACTTTCTTAGATATGCTAACTGGATACATGACCTACAGAGGGTAACTGGATCTACATATGACACCTCTGATAACAAACATAAATGCAGGCTCTTTTCTAGTATCTTCTGCTTTTCAGAGTCGCTGGAAAAGGGAAAACTTAAGAAGTATAAATTATATTAAAGTATAAAAGGACATCTGGTTTTATATAAACTTTTGGGAAAGACGATTTCCAAGGTTGGGTTTATGAGATTACAGTATATACACTTCTATGCTACCAGCAGGCACCATGGCGTCAAAGTACTTTCTAAGGTTTAGTTAGTCCAGTTAAACTCATCATTATCTAATCGCAGTTGTGATACTGAAAATGGTCAAAATTTCTCAAAGAACTCATAGCATTTAACACTTGTCTAGACTGTTTTTATTTTGTCTCAGTTGTAGATTGCAACCCTCTGACTGTATTTTGTAGCACTATTTTGAGAATTCCTTTACAATGGTCTTTTTCTTTGGCTCTTGTCCACTGTGTATTCTATATTATGATTTGTGAAAGGAAAGCACCTTTCAAAATTTAGGAAATAAATTTTTTAAAACTTGCGTTTGTTAAAGTTAGCATGATAGTCAACAGAAATAATTTAAGATAAAGCTAGTCATCTCTCTTATTTTTGACTTTTCTTAGGCACAAATACTATTAAATAGCTCTTGAAGTTCATTTCCTCATTAAAAATCTATGTCAACCTTTTCTGATATCTTTGTGTAGAGTCCAAAATGTTATGACCTTTAAAAATACTCCCTAATGTCCTTCCCATAAGCAAATATAACTCATTTTTAAAAACACTAAAATCTGGTACTTTTTTTATTCTCAAAATAACCATCAGAGTCCTCATGAGACTTTTCTTTTTTGTCTTCTATAGACTTATCTGGGATAGACAACACATCATCTTACACAAATAAAACAAAAATTGAGCAATCTCATTATTTTACAATATTTTTTATAAGGAGATATCTTTCTTTTTTGATTCTTACACAATGGGCAATTGTTAATAGTTCCAGGATAATAATAATGATTTTGAAAACAAAATACTGTTAAACGTGTAAAAGATTTACCTCAGAGATCACTTTCCAAAGGAAATTACTATTTTACAATATTTGACAAGTAACATTATCTCATGTAGAAACTAGTTAGTAGTACATTTCTTGTTCTTGCATTTCACATTTCCATTATAGAAGTACAGCACACATTTTATTGTTAATAGCTTTCTTAATACTTACTGTTTTATAGTTATTCTAAAACATAGCTTTCCAAACTTACTAATATCAAAATAAAACTGCACTGCATTCATCTACATAACAAAAGCAACTAGAATTAGGGCTCGAGCTATTTATAATCACACAAGTTATTTATCATTTATAGCATGAAATGCTCTCTAACAATTCATTGAACTAAGACCTAGAGGTGATTTTTCTTTTCTTCATTTACTCAAATGCTCCTCTTCCTTTTCTCTTATTTCAGGGGAGGGAAATAGAGAGATAAAACTGAAATGAGACAAAATAGTGGACATGTAGGATGAGCAAGTTTAGAGATCTAATATACAGCATGAAGACTAAAGTTAATAAAATTGCCTTGTTTTAGGGATCTTTGTAAATAAGTAGATTTTAACTGTTCTTGTCACACAAATAGGTAAATATGTGAGATGATAGATACGGTCATCTTCTTTACTATAGTAACCATTTTACTATCTATATGTATCCCATAACATCAAATAGTAAGTCTCAAATATACACAAAATTTATTTATTTATTAATTTAATTTGAGACGTAGTCTTGCTCTGTCTCCCAGCCTGGAGTGCAGTGGCGCCATCTCTGCTCACTGCAAGCTCCGCCTCCCGGGTTCACGGCATTCTCCTGCCTCAGCCTCCCGAGTAGCTGGGACTTTAGGTGCCCGCCACCAAGCCCGGCTAATTTTTTGTATTGTGTTAGTAGAGTCGGGATTTCACCGTGGTCTCGATTTCCTGACCTCGTGATCCGCCCGCTTGGGCCTCCCAAGGTGCTGGGATTACAGACGTGAGGCACCGCGCCCAGCCCACAAAATTTATTTTAAAGAAAGGGGGCCCTGAGGCCGGGCGCAGTGGCTTACGCCTGTAATCTCAGCACTTTGGGAGGTGGAGGTGGGCAGATCACCTGAGGTCAGGAAGATGAGAACACCCTGGCCAACATGGTGAAACTTCGCCTCTACTAAAAATACAAAATTTAGCTGGGTGTGGTGGCAGGCGCCTGTAATCCCAGCTACTAGGGAGGCTGAGGCAGGAGAATCTCTTGAATCTGGGAGGCGGAGGTTGGAGGTTGCAGCGAGCTAAGATCTTGCCCCAGCACTCCAGCCTGGATGACAAAGCCAGGCTCTATCTCAAAAAAAAAAAAAAAAAAAAAAAAAAAAAAGAAGAAGAAGTAAGAGGACCCTGAATTTTAGCAAAATGGTGCAAGAAGTCATGGTACTCTGAAAATTATGTAAGAATTTTGCATTGTTTAATCCATTTTTCTCATGTCGTAAAAATTATGGAAGATAGGAAATACTATAAACAAAAGGCAAACCAAATAAATGAATAAATCAGAAGCCCTGTTTTTCTTTATGTTATATGTGAAAAGATGAATAGTTTTTCAAAATTTGCTCCTAAGAAGGCACCCACCACTGTATCTAATTAAATTTGCTAGTGTAAAAAAAAAAAAAAAAAGTAATTACTTGTGGAATACTAAAATTTGGTAGAATGCCTATCATCAACTTTACTCATTTATAGAAATCAGTTATAACGCTAATGCGGCATTGTGTTTCTTTAAATAAGCTTAAAACTAAATTGACAACATTAAATAATAATTTATAATATAAATAATACATAATATATAAATATCAATAGATACTGCTTATCAAATCCTTGGCATGTTCCACATAATGTGCTATGCATTTTAAATGAATTAGGTAATTTGATTCTCACAAAAACCCTTTTAAATTAGATTTTAAAGATAAAAAAACTGAAACTCAGAGAATTTAAGCAATATGCCCAAATTTGTGCAGTAAGGAATTAAATTCTGGCCTATCAAATCAAATGTAAAACTCTGTGCTCTCAAACACTATGCTATGATGTTTTCTAACACAGATAAATTAAGGTCCTCATCATATAACATCTATTCTAAATTAGAAAATATTTTAGTTACTTCATGTTGAAGAATGAAGACTTTTAAATAAATATACTTCTTGGATAATTGTTTAAACTATTTTGTTCAGTCTATTACAATGAAAGTATTTTTAAAGTGTTTCACTTAATTTTCAGTTTGAGTGAAGTCATACAGTAAACACAATGGAACATTCTTTGTGAGTCCGGTTGCCATTGCAATCAGTTATTTTACACTACTAAACACATGGGTGGTAGAAACTAGAAGGGATACTTCAAGGATGTCTACATTAATTACTGGCACAAAAAGTCTGGCCATTTGCCTATTTCATAAAATTGATGTGCAGAATGCAAAAACATGGCCATGTAATAATAATACACCTTTAGATAAAATGAGTTACTAAAGGAAATTACAAGTGATTTTTTTTGTTTCCCAAAAATTATTATCTGAAGTTGATATTTTAGCAACACTATTATTTAACCTCTTAATGTCTCATTGGAATATTTATTTAATTTACTTGGAATAATAGTATTGAGTAAATATTTATAGAATTTAAAAATTATGTGGATATTTCTCCCTGAAGGTCAAAAGGTTGTATATTTTGACAAAATTTTCATAACAAGCCCACAACATGCAGCTCCCTTCATAGGTGCTATGTTTGTAAGGCTTCTTTTTCTACATAATTCTTTTCTGTGTTAGACAAAGTGTGCCAATTTTTGCCTATATTTATTTTGTATTCAAAAACATGTTCCATGTCTTTTCTTTCCCTACGGTGCTTTACAGATGTAGTTGCCACAAAATAATGAATTTAAGTGTAAACTCCAAATCCCAGTGTGAGATGTAGGGGTGGCCAGGGGAAGATGATCAAAAATTAATTTTGTGCTAGACACTTGCAAGAGTTAAAGAAAGAGGAAAGATACATGAAAAGCAGCTCAATCGTCAAAGACAGGTTTATTTTGGAGAATACACCTGAGACGGGCTTCTAGCTGATTTCTGTCAAGAGCACTCTCTCTTACCGATTAAGCATATTTAAGGGTTTTAGGATGAGAGAGCTCATCACAGGCTTGGAATGTTTCTGTATGGAGGAGTTTATTGTGGGGCTGAAATGTCTGGTCAGAAGGGAGGTTATCTTGGGGCTTACATCTCTCTGGCCATAGGGGAGATTGTCTCAGGCTGGCAAATCTCTAGTCAGGGAAGGGTTTATCTTAGGGTTGGAATGTTTCTGGTCGAAGATGTAATTTGTGGTTTATGGTCATGTCCTCTGGATTTAGAAAGTTTTTGATCAAGGGGAGCTTTAAAATGGTAGTGTTTGTCCAAGATGGTGATGCTCCCGCTCTCTTAACACTTTGCCTGTTCTTTGTTTTTAAAATGCCAAAATTAATCTTCATAAAAATTTTCTATATTAAATCTTTTCTACATTATTTATTAAAATATAGGAACATTTAGGAAAAAGTAAAACAGATTAAGTAACTTTCGTAAATCACACAACTCTGGAACCTGGGATTTGAAACAAGATATGCCTGGCCTCACATTCTTTATGATTTAATTCTCCAATACACGAAAACAAACCGTTCAAATGCAAAAACCCCTGGCTTCCCAGAGCTTTCGTATTAAGACAGTTACAGTGGGCCAGGCGCGGTGGCTCAAACCTGTAATTCCAGCACTTTGGGAGGCCGAGACGGGTAGATCACAAGGTCAGGAGATCGAGACCATCCTGGCTAATATGGTGAAACCCCGTCTCTACTAAAAAATACAAAAAACTAGCCGGGCGAGGTGGCGGGTGCCTGTAGTCCCAGCTACTCCGGAGGCTGAGGCAGGAGAATGGCGTGAACTCGGGAGGCAGAGCTTGCAGTGAGCTGAGATCCGGCCACTGCACTCCAGCCTCAGCGACAGAGCGAGACTCCGTCTCAAAAAAAAAAAAAAAAAAAAAAAAAAAGACAGTTACAGTGAATAAATAAGGATTCAGTAGTTTTAAGTATTGTTTAGTTTAGTGTTACCAGTGTTTTCAGTTTCAGAGATAAATACTTCCAATTCTACTTTATCCTCAAACTAAAATGAGTTGCTTGCCACGATTAAATAAAAATTTGATTGTATTTTCGCTGAATAAATTATAGAAGTTTTACTAGTTTTACAGTTCAGAGACTTACCTGTCTGTCCTTAATTTATTGTTCACATTTTGTTAAAGGCAGTCAACCAGGCCAAAAAGATAATGCAGTAAAATACAGTTCAGACCATGGTTTAAGGCAGTAAGTATGGCAGAAAGGCCACATTAACATACTGTCAATTTTCCTGCTCACTTACCCATTAAGAGACTTAAAGGTGCACTTTATATATTAAAAATTGATAATTATGGTAGAAAACTTTGGTAATTACAGTAGAAAATATTTCTTTTTACCAAAATTAACCTTTATAAATCACAGGATTGGTGATAAAAGTATGAGTCCATTACAGCTACTGAGTAAAGACCCAATTTTAACTACTTATGAATAAATACATCAGAAGTGTCCTATAATATAACTCAGTGAGATATTATGAGTGAGTATATTTTGTATTGAATAACTTGAATAATGTAAATATTTACATGGTTACATTCAAGATTTGATCAATACCAAATGTAACAATTGTAGTTATACTAGTAAATTGAGATTGGGCAGACAAAAAAGGGCTTAATTTAAGGGTTTTTGAAATAAGATATAACTGTGCATTAGATCCTGTTTTAACAAGGATACTATTAGGAATGATTAAGTTATATGTGGGCAGAATGCCAGTGTTTATAGTATTATCAATTATGAGTATGATAAAATATTTAAAAACTTTAAAAATAAGATAAATGGTTTTAAGTGTATTGTGAAAATATATGGTACTCTTTTTAACTTTAGTCAGTTACTTTAATAAGTAATTGAAGAATGTCAACATTGAATTTTTTAACTAAATAAAATATTAAAAATTCCATAATATGATGATTATGTATGCTTAAAAGTAGTAATTTCATGATAAACATGTATGGCAGACATAGATATAGAACACTCAGGTCTTCCTTCAAGAAGCTTCTTCATAGTCCAGTTTCTAAGAGTGTAGCTAGCAGGCATTATGTAGCTGTTTGCTGTTACACGGTCAGCCTCGTCTCTTGAGCAAAGGCCACACTCTTTCCAGGATGGTCCCCAGATGATGCAAGATGGAATGACAAAGACCTAGCCATTCCCACTTACAACAAGACTCATATAAATGACAGTCCTTGCTTTAGAGCTCCCCCAGTGAGTTGGCAGAGATTTACTTCTTCAGATCTGCAGGATTGTCTGATGACTCCTCCTGCCCAATCCTGCTTTCTTCTGTTTCCTTTCTGAGGTGTTACCACCCAATAAATCTTTTTAAAATTCCTAAAACAATTTTTAAGTCTGCTTCCCAGAGAATCCAACAGTGGCACAAAATGAATACACTATTTTAATCACAGCAAACAGAAAAAAAAGTGTTTGTTTATAAGTTCTCCTCTTTGACTTTATAAATTTCCTATTTTGAGTCACTATATGTTCACATTCTTTCTGTATTTACTGTTTTTAAAATTGAATGTGTCTTACAAGTGATGTGAATTAGGATTATAGGTTTTTTTTTTTTTTTTTTTTTTAAAAAAAACAGGCTTCTACACGTTGTTATTAAAATAATGGTAGATATTTGAGTAGATGATGATGATAACTTAGAATCAAGGAAATAGGACATTATTCTGAGATACACAGAGCAAATTATACAATCTGGTTTATTTTATGGTTAAAAGACTTGAAGTTAGCAAACTTATGTTACAAAAAATCTTCTCCCTATATCTAATTGTGTTTATGGGTCAGCTAATTAACCTCCCTGCCAGTACCTCATCTAAAAATATAGATAATACCATCAATATCAAAGTTGCTACAAAAGTAAAATTAGACAATGAATATAAGAAACATTTGAAATTTTAAGAGAACCCTGTAATTTCTCCCAAATTTGTAGTGTGTAGCTTGAATATAATTAATAAGTAGCAAATATAGTACCACTTACTCTCCTTATGCACAGAAATGACCTCTATGAATCATGGAATTACTCTACAAGGACTTCATGTGGTTTGAAATTCTTCTTGAATGCAACACAATAGGTCTCCACAAATGACTACCTACTGGCAAATGAGAATTATATGAATTATATTTCTGAACTTCCATTTTTTGCATTCAAGGCCTCTAAAATTAGGTTTCAGTGCACTTTTCTAATTTTATCTCAGGAACACAATAATGTGAATGCTCAAGGGTAACCAAACTACTCCAAAAACAATCTTGGGATTTTCCATTTTATCTCTTACATAGTAAGTCTTCTGCTTGTCAGAAATAACTTAAAGTTTATTGTGTGGTTGCCATGATGAGGTGAGAAACCCAGATATTAGAAAACCTGGCAGGTCAGACCAACTGGTTAGAAGGGATTAACCTTCTAGAAGGGACTAACTGGCTAGAAGGGATTAATAGGTTGTTATGCCAACAATTACTTAATAAACAACAAAGTAATATTATTGAACAGCCTCACCTAATAAAAGGCTCCATGATTATGAAAATAATATATATCCTCACTATTCAGTAAGGTACCTTCCAGCCCTGTGTAGTTATTGAGTACTTAAAAAGTGATTAATATGACCGAGAAACTAAAATGAAGTTGGGTATAATATTAATATAAATTTAAATACAATTGAGTTACATTTAATATATTAAATTAGATTCTGGAAATTTAAATTCTGAAAGTACTTTTAGAATGACAAAGGAAACAAGCATGAAAACTTATCTCGTAAAGAAACCAGAAAAATATGTCAAAATTATTTTTTTCAGAACTCTATAAATTAACTGAAGTTTGAAAACTCAGATTAATGATTATTCAAGAAAAATGACTGAATTTTAGTAAGACTGATCAACATTGTTGTGCTTTAAATTGCAGTGTTACGATCTGCCTTTCTCTAGCTCTGTGGTAACCATGAAAGCAAACAACATCAACATCAAAACTGTGAGAACTGTAAAAACAAGCAGTGTAGTTGTAACTCAAGGGGTCAGAACGTGATTAGAAGTCCTGTAAGACCCTATTCCCAGAAAATTATCACTATTTTGCCTCTCTGGAAGCTTCTTGAAAAAAGTGAATAACTAAGGTTTGTCTTGTTTGACTTAACTCAAAGCTCACACTGAGCAAAAAGCCATATCCACAGAAGGTTTGATGCAAACAATTAGCAGCAATTGCTTAATATTGTGTTTGCCTAAGGTGGTGATACTAGGTAGCCCTAACAGTAGGTTACCAAAAAACTCACAATAAAAACATGGAGAGTGAGATGTCTGTAGGAGCTTTTAAAAGTTTTGACATATTTCTGTAAATCTAGAAGCTTACATATATATTCATAAATTTCCCATGCCTAGGATATATCTGAAAAAACTGTAATCTTTCATCTTAGGCTGACCTTGAACTTCTACAGGAAGTGAAGGCTAAAAGAGAGTTATATACCATTTGATGAAACATTAAATTTTTAACTCAACACATGCATACAGAGTTCCTTGACAAATGCTCAAAAAATTATTAGTTGAAGCATTTTAAGAAAATATCTATCATATTATTAGTTGACCACTAACCTGAGCAGAGATTTAAGTGGCTATGTGTAATAAAAGATACCTACTTTTAAAAATGGGTATTTATATATATACATATATATGTTTATGAAAGAAGTGAAAGATTTGTACATTAGAAACTTCAAAAATTATTAAAGAAATTAAAAATCCTATGTGAATTAAAAGAAATCTCATGTTTATGAATACAAATATTTGATGATGTTAAATTGGCTGGAATTCCAAAATGGATTTGTAGATTCAACCTAATCTCTATCAAAACCACATCCACTTTTTTTGTGTGAAAATTGGCAACCTAGCAACTGCAATTCAAGTGGAAATGTAAGGTATCCATAATAAATGAAACTATTTTGAAAAAATAAGAATAAAGGTAGAAGAAGATTTTGGCACAAAGAAAGACATACAGATCAAATAAAAATTGAGAGTCCAGAAATAAATCTTTACATTTATAATCAATTTTGACTAGAGTGACAAAACAAATAAATAGGAAAAATTTGTCTATTCAATAAATGATACTGAAATAATTCAATATCTACATTCCAAAAAATGAGGTGGGTCCCTAATTTATGGCATATAGAAGATAGATCATATACTTACATGTTAGAACTAAAACTGTAAATCTCTTAGACTAAAATATAAAGATAGATACATATAACTTTACAATACAATGATTGCTTACAAAAAGTACAAGTGACAAGTATAAGCACAAAAAAAGGAGATAAATTGGACTTCATCAAAAGTAAAATCTTTGTGTTTCAAAGGATACTATTAGGAAAGGAAAAGACAATCCAAATGGTAATGAAATATGTTTTCATATTACATATCTGATAATAATATATAAATAACACAACAATACAAAACCACATAACCCAATTTAAAAAATTAAATATTTTCATAAATGTTTTTTCAAAGGAAATGTACAAGTGGCCAAAAAAACACATGAAAAGGTAATGGTAAATGTTAGTTATTAGTGTAATAAAAATAAAAAGCACAATTAGATATGATTTCATACACACTAAGATGGCTAAAAATACAAAGACATTAACAAGTGTTGATGATGACATAAAGAAATTGTGAACCTCATGAATTTCTCATGCAATACAAAATGATACAGCCATCCAGGCACGGTGGCTCATGTCTGTAATCCTAGCATTTTGGGAGACCAAGGCAGTCAGATAACCTGAGGTCAGGAGTTCAAGACCAGCCTGGCCAACATGGTGCAACCCTGTCTCTACTAAAAATACAAAAATTAGAGGGGTATGGTGGCGGACACCTGTAATCCCAGCTACTCAGGAGGCTGAGGCAGGGGAATCACTTGATCCCGGGAGATGGAGGGTGCAGTGAGCTGAGATCGTGCCACTGCACTCCAGCCTGGGCAACAGATTGAGACTCTGTCTAAAAAAAAAAAAAAAAAAAAAAAAAAAAGATTCTTGAAATTTCTCAAATTGTGTAACTTATTATCCAGCAATTTTATCCCTAGGTATATATTCATAAGAATTAAAAATTTATGTCCACACATAAAGTTGTAGAAGAATGTTTACAGAAGTTTTACTCTTAATAGTAAAATAGTGGAAGCAACCCACATGCCTACAGGTCCATGAACTGATAAAGAAGATATAAAGATTTTCCAAGATAAACAAAAGTTGCGGGAGTTGTTCACCACCAGTGCTGTCTTACTAGAAATGATAAAGGAAGTTCCTCAAGAAGAGGTAAAAGAATGCTAATTACTAACAAAGGAAATATGAAAGTATAAAATTCACTGTTGAAAGTAAGTAGACAGTCAAGTTTAGAAAACTGAAATACTGCAATTGTGGAATATATATCACTTATGTCTTTAGTATGAAAATAAAAGACAACACTATTAAAATAATAACTGCAATAATTTGTTAAGGGATACATTTTATATAAAAAAATATTTGAGACACCAAATATTTAAAATGCGAAGATGAAATTTAATGTCTGATCTGAGTGATGAACAAGAGCTAAATGTGTGAAGATTTGGGTAAAGAATGCCCAGAGTAGATAAAAGCAAGTGTGAAGGACTTGAGCAGAGCTAACTTGGTATACTCAATGTTGAGAAGAAAACAGTAGATCTGGACCAGAATGAAATAAGGGGATATTAATATAAGATGATGTCTGATACATAGGTTGGTTCCAATCTTGGTGATACTTCTATCCTCATGCTATATGGTAAGTATAAGATCAATCAATTCAACAAATATTTATTAAGTACCATGTGTAGTAGATAAAAAATATTTTGACATTTGTTAAAATGATAAGAAAATAGTTGGGACTACCACAGTAGATGTCAAGACAATAACAATGGAGAAGAGAGACTGGGATCAATTCTAAATATAAGAACAAGTGGGGATGTATAGCCAAGAAGCAAGTTGGGGTGGCGGTGCAGAAGTGAATAGGTGAAAATATACTAAGAGGAGACATCAAAGGTAGGAGAAATTATTACTGCATTGACTTAACAGAACTCTTGCTGATGGCAAATCAGTAATCAGATATCACCTGGGGGATGTCGGGGAAGGAGGAATTTGATCAGATGTTGAAGGTGGTCAGACATCGAGGATAATCATACGAAGTTTAAGAGGATTCTCTCCAAACTGACTTAGCATGATTCCTCCTAAAACTGGACTCTGCAAGCATGGACATGGAAGTCTGAGGTCAAGGCCAAACCAAAAGAGGACAGAGAGGATCCTGATTGAAGTTTGGTCAAGGAGAAAGTATTTGTCAGTACCAGGTACCTGCAATCGATGTTTGGGATACATCATAAAACAGAATAGTGAAAAACTCTTTGCTTTAAGGAATTCATATTCCTATGGAGGGAGGTAGAAAAAATAGCTTTCATTGAAAAGGTAAAATTTGAAAAAGACTGTAAAATATTAGGAAATTAGCTATGCAGGAATCTGAGAATGGTTTTTCTAGGTGAAAAGGGAATAGCCAGTGTGAGGACCACAAAGTTGAAGCATGCAGGTCAAGATCTAGCAAAGATCTATAGCATTTCTTCTCAAATATACATACACATTCACAGGGAATCTTTTAAAAATGCAGATTTTGATTTATGAAGTATAGGAAAGGGAGGGTTGATATTCTGTATTCTGACAAGCTCTCAGGTGAGGGGAAAGGGTACTGCTTTTCCACTGCCTAGACTTTGAATAAAAATAGTCCAAGGATAGATGGAATGCAATATTCATAAATCCCAATTCAAGTTTACCATCCTGAAAATTTTTGGAATCAAGGCAGAACTTCAGCCTTATGCCTCCGAGTTTTTATCGTCCCATGCTAATTCCACAAACACTTTTTAAAGTTAGGACAAAAAAAAAACCTCAGCCAAAATTGGTTTAAGTAGAAACAAGGAATATATTATTTCCTGTAGATGAGCTGCCTTTATCACCCTCTAGAACTTCAAAGATTCAAAGGCTGTCATCATTAGTCTCTTTCCACTCTGCTTTGCTTTGTATTGGGTTTCATTTTCAGGCAGATTTTCTCCACATGGTTTCCCCCATAGCAACTGAGACATCAACACAGCTTTAAGTTTATGGAAAGAGAGACTGTCTCCTCTCAATATGCCCAAAGAGCCCCAGAATAAAGTTGCATTTGATCAGCCTAGATCAAATGCTTATTCTGAACCAATCATTATTGCAGTTGCTTTGATGCTCTGTTTGGTTTTGACAGGATTACTTAAGTTCCTTGTGATCAGAATGGTTGTGAGTGCCCTTAAGCCATAAGTAATGATATGAAAGAAGGAATATTCCCCCAAGAAAACTTCTATTACTAGAAAAAAGATGTAAGACAATGGTCAGGCAAAGACGATAAATGTTGACTATAAACCAGAAATGTGTAAAATACATTCGGTTCTCAACACCACAGTGTGAGAGGAATAGTGACAAACTTCAGTGAGCTTATATGAGTACATTCTTGATGTGAAATGGAAACCAAACTTCACAAAAATGATTGAATAACTAAAAGAGAAGATGAAATGAAAACAAAACCAAAGCCAAATTTTAAAAAATCTTTAGTATTTGCAAGGCAAATAGAGAGAAAAAAATACATCATATATATATTTACAAATAGGAGAACTAACAGATCAAAGCCAATGCTTTAATATTATAAAAATGTGACCTTGATTAGGATATGTAAAACTTGTTTTGTTTTTTGTAGACACAGGGTCTTGCTATGTTGCACAGGCTGGTCTGGAACTCCTGGCCTCCCAAAGTGCTGGGATTACAAGCATGAGCAGCTGTGCCCTGCTGAAAACATTTTTTTTTTTTTTTTTTAATGAAGTAAAGTAGATCAGGTCACCTTCAGTGAAACTATCTTAGTTTTTTTGTAGGTACTAGAAATCTGAGAGCTATATAAAATATTTAAGTAGTGATTAAACTTTTTTAATTGCTGTGAATACATTTTTAATCTCAGATTTAAGTTACCACACGAAAATGGGGTGACTAAGACAGTTCCTTAAATTAATGAAGTATTATAACAATGTAAATCAGATGTATGTTTACTTGCACATGTGCCAAAGTATGTATGCACAGCTCAGCTTTTTCAGCAGCTTCTGTGAGAAGGCCAGTTATAGTCACTGCATCCTAAAATGGTACCAAGGACAGGTCCAATTATGTTCCCATGAAATTTCACTGGAAACTCCCCAGTACATGTAACTCTTTCTTCTTGTTTCTCCACCTGGCCCCAGGCCACTGGGTCTCACCTCAGATTCATCTTCAGTTCTGCTTTTCCTCTTCTTTTGATCCTTTATTAGAGTAATTTCCTTCTTGTGAACTGTGGGGGCTGGCCTGAGATTCCATCAAGTCCTATAAAGATAGTCTCTAATTTGGTTTGGCTCCGTGTCCCCACCCAAATCTTATGCCATCCCCGTGTGTTGAAGGAGGAGCCTGGTGGGAGGTGATTGGATGATGATGGTGGTTTCTCCCTTGCTGTTCTCATGATAATGAGTGAATTCTCATGAGATCTGATGGTTTAAAATTTTGTGGCAGCTCCCCCCTCATACTGTCTCTCTCTCCTGCCACCATGTGAAGAAAGTGCTTGCTTCCCCTTCACCATCCACCATGATTTAAGTTTCCTGAGGCCTCTCAGCCATGCTTCCTGTACAGTCCATGGAACTGTAAATCACTTAACCTCTTTTCTTCATAAATTACCCAGTCTCAGGTAGTTTTTTATAGCAGTGTGAGAACAGACTAATACAGTCTCTTTACAAGAGATATTTTTTTCTCCCAGCTCTAGAAACATAACATTCTTTTCATACTAGTGCTTTAGCATGGAAACATTTATTATTTTGTTAATTCCTTGGAAGGCCTAGAATAAAATGCTCCTGAAAATCCTTACCTATTTTTTGAAAGTATTCTTCACCATCAACTTTATTAAGCAACCCATATTTATTACATTCATTTCCTAGCTATACACGTACACTCACAACTTCTTTTACTGTTGCCAAAGCCATTAATACAAGTTGACGGGCGGATCACGAGGTCAGGAGATCGAGACCATCCTGGCTAACACGGTGAAACCCCGTCCCTACTAAAAAATACAAAAAAACTAGCCGGGCGAGGTGGCGGGCGCCTGTAGTCGCAGCTACTCGGGAGGCTGAGGCAGGAGAATGGCGTAAACCCGGGAGGCGGAGCTTGCAGTGAGCTGAGATCTGGCCACAGCTGTCCAGCCTGGGCGACAGAGCGAGACTCCGTCTCAAAAAAAAAAAAAAAAAAAAAAAATCTAAATTTAATTCTAAATTTTTTTAAAAAATAACACTGGCACAGAAGACTAAGTTGCCAGTTCTTAGCACTTATTATTCCTGCATGCTTGATTATATTTAATGTTTGGACTATCTCATTTTCTTGAAAATCTCCTCCCTTATTTTTCATGACACCCTATTGCAGTGGGTTTCAAAGTGTACTTTCCAGAACGCTATCTGCAATTATCTGGAAACTTTTGAATTAACAGAGTGTCTGACCTCATTCTGATAAATTATAAACTTTGATGGTGGGCTCAGCAATATATTGTCTAAGATACCCAGGTGATTCTGATCTAATGTACCAATTTTGATTTGAAAGGTAAGTGATGCCCTTGAAGGACTCCTCTTCATTTTTTCCCTTCTTTCACTCCTCTTCATAGTCCTTTTTTTTCTTTTTCCTGCTTAAATCTATTTTTTCTCTAAGGAAAATTCCTCAGTCCTTTTTCTCTTTCTCACTCTCTTCATCTTATTCTAGATTATATGCAGCTAATGTTTAATTACTACTTCTACATAATTTTTATCTTCATTCTCAAACTCTCTCCCCTACACTAATTCCAAAATATAAATTCTGGAGGTATTTTGGCTTCAAATATTTTTCCAACTGCATGTTTAAATTAAACGAATTCTCTTAAACTTCTTGATTATGTTTCTAACCTTACTACTTCCATTCATGACACGATTTTTTTTGTAGTCTTCAAAGTTTACAGAGCCAAAGGCATAGTTAGCTCTTTATTTGAGATCTCTCATATTAAGCCAAGCTTATTTTATGACCCTAATGTTTTCTGTATGTATCTTCTCTTATACCTTACAGTTACTATTCTACAATAGCTCGCCATGGTCTCTCTTCTAGAATATCGTATTAACCCGTAATTTCATGCTATATTTCCAGTTTCCATAACTTTGCATCTACTGGCCATAGTGAAGATTAATTTGTCTTCAGTTATAGCAAACCATTTATTCTGAATTTCTGCTATCAAATGCCTTTAAGGTTATACTGTTTAACAAGATTATTAAAAGAGTCATGAGATTCCATCTATTTTCCTTACATATCTCTCCCACTAGTTTTTAAAATCAAAACACTGGTGCTGCCTTACTAAACAAAGTAAAGAAATAACAAAACAGCATTCAATATTCTCTGGATCTTCCATTGCTCGTGTATTTCTCCCCAACCATTCCACCACCATCCTGACAAAGTCCTTTATACTTCTCAAGATTTATTAAGATTCTGCTATTATGATAGAACCTTCCATGAATTCGATGAAACCTCATCTTCCATAATATCATTCTCACATTTTCCCACTGTATATTTAAGCTTCATTTAATTATTCACATAAATAGTTTACTTTCTTGTATAGATTGTAAGCTGCCTAAGGACAAAGACAATATTTTGCAACATTCATGCACATTGATGCATATTGTTACCCTCCATTTGATCTTTATTTTAAACTGGACTCTGGTGGGCTCTCTCATTAGCAAATGCAGGAAATATTCAATCTGTTAGAGTCTGGTGTTCAGTGAAAATAATCACCAAGCAGGATAATGAAGTAAAACACTGCTTACATAATTCAGCCAGATAATATGTCACTATATACTTAGAAATTAACTGTGTCCAAGAAATTAAATTCATCTATAGGAATTATTTTTTTAAACACATTACAACCTATGTGAGAATGTATTTTATTTTTCAACTTATATTTAGGCTTTACACTCGCTCAATAATAGTCTGTAACCAATTACTTTGGACTACTTTGAAAGAGGTTATTTTTCTTCTCTAAATTTCTGAAAACTTCTCTGGCAAACAGAGATAGTGTCCAAAAGGAATTGCCCAGTGGAGCATTGTCTTTTAATCTTCCCTTTAAACGAGTGTCCTAAATTAAACCCATTCCATACGTAGGTGAGAAAAATATATATATTTCTAAAATACAGAGACTGTGTTTAAAGTTCCAGTCTGTCCGATAAAAAATGTTAAGAAACTTCTAACTCCATGGACATGATTTCAAGGGCAATTGATGGGTTCCAGGTAAGCAATAGAGTTCATAAAACTGTGATTTACTTTAATTTGATAAAATAATTTACAAAAAAAGGCCAAACATAAGCTGTATTTTGTCAAACTTCTACTTTTATTTGCAAATTGGTCGTAAGGGGAAATTTAGTTCATTATTTTAATAGGTTTCCAAAAATAAAACAGTTTGAATATAGCGGAAAATATACATTAACATATTAAAAGTCCTATTTGTCATTTTTATTATTATAAATTTGGTTCTTTGGAGGAAATGACAAAGACAAGTGAATGTTTTAGAAAACTTACCATTTGTTTTATAAAATATAGCAACATTTACTTATTAACTTTTTAGGTATTACATTGTGAAGCAGTTTATCTTCTATAATAATAATTCATCTTCTAAAATATAGCATACACCTTTGTGTAACTGATGGTTTAAAGGAGTGTGATTTATGCTTCTCTGAAGTGTTGTAAACTTGTCCTTATATAATCATCAATTGTTCTAGTCTCCATAATTTTGAGATGTTTTAATGTTTGAACTATGCCAGTAAATTAAATGTCAATGTTCTGTCTTTCAAATAACAGTCCTCAGAACAGTCTTTATCCCTGGCATGAGATTGAGGAGCAAGTGTTATTCGAATGATTCAAATATAAAACATGAAAGTAACAATCTTGTCTTTCTGATGAGGCATTATAGTTAAGTATGAACAAGTTAAATCTAGACTCATTTCATTTCATGTTCAATACCTGTTTTAAATATAATTCATCAATAAAATTGTGTTGAATTAAAAATTAATAAAAGATTTTATCAGGCATTAATGAGTTCAATGTGAAAGGAGAATGGTACAAAATTAGAAGAAAAGGAAAATTAAGTTATTTAGGGAGTATATGTATAGCTATAGATAGATAAATTTTAAAATAATATTTACAGTAGATAGTGTGTGTTTTATGTTGAATCTATAAAATAAGCTCAGGGAAATATTATAGTAGAGAGAAAATTAGTTATCACAGAATCATCAAAATAAACCTAGATTGAGTTTCATGGAATAGATGATTTTAAGCTGAGCCATGGAAGATCTGAACAAATCTGGAATGGAGAACAAAATAAGAATTATTAATTAAAATTATGCAGAACTTACACATGGTATGTATGTTAAGTTGGCACCATATAGTAATAATTACCTCTCTTTATTATATCTTTATAAGTTTCTATAATAGGTATTGCAAATAAAATCAATAGAAATATTAAATTTAAATTAATTGAAAAGCTACATAATATGTCTTTAGGGTTAGAGGAAATATTAATTTTATGGAAAGGACAGAATTTGTCAAGATACAAGTGTATTAGTTTGTTCTCATGCTGCTCTAAGGACATATCTGAGACTGGGTAATGTATAAAGGAAAGAAGTTTAATTTACTCACAGTTCCGCAGGTTTGTGGAAGCCAGCCCCAGGAAACTTAACAATCATGGCAGAACAGGAAGCAAACACATCCTTCTTCACATGGCAGCAGGAAGGGGAAACAATGAGAGCTGAGCAAAGGTGAAAACACCTTATAAAACCATCAGATCTCATGAGAATTTATCCACTATCACGAGAATAGCATGGGGAAAACTGTCCACATGATTCAATTACCTCCCACAGGGACCCTCTCATGACACGTGGGGATTATGGGAACTATTCTACAATTCAAGATAAGATTTGAATGGGGACAGAGCCAAACCGTATCAACAAGCAAATGTAAAACATGCAAAATTTTATCTAATGTGAAAAACCTTGCTTTTCTTACATTCACTGGTCATCAAGCAGACAATCATATAAATGTAAGTTTCATTGGTTTTTAAGGTAATATACATGGGAAAATGAAGATGAATAAGGATAAGGAAAACCATGTTGGTTTTTTGAAAAAAAAAAAAAAAAAACCCACAAAACACATGTCCTATTGATGGAGTTCATTATATGTTAACTTTATAAAGAAAAGACAACACATAAACCCAATCTATCGAATATTTTAATTAAATAAATATTGTTTCAGTACAATATATTTTAATCCCAATGCTTTCTTGAGGTTAATTACATGTTTTAAATAATTATTGTTATTTTATAAAGTGCAATTCTCACTGTTTCTACAGCCCCTACTGTTCAGATATAAGGAATTTGGTGAAAAGTTAATTACTCCACATTGCCAAAATAAGAGAGTTACTTTAGATCTTAAATTATTTTTGCATCTACATCACACCTCTGAGAGGGCTAGGCTTTATTTTACCAAAAAACCTACACTTTCACAGGTATTTGTTTGTTTTGGAGTTAGGGGTTTCTACTTACAAGTTAAACTAAATTCTTCACAATTCATATATGACTCCAGAAAGTTCCATGAGGAGATCTGTGGATTTGGTTCACTTGCCAGGAAGAGAAAAGGAAATGAACTAATAAAACAAGACTTTGAAATAAGATACGGATTTATGAAAGAAGCTAGTTTTGAGAAGGTAGCAAAAACCTCTTTGGTTTAGTATAAGGCTGAAAAATAAATGGAAAAAACAAATGACGTCATTCTGGTTAAAAAGTTTTGATGGCACTTATAATTGACACTTTTCTTGGTTTTCTATGCCCTCATAAATTTAAAATTGTTCCAACCTCATTCTCTATTATAATAGTTTGTGTGTTTAGATTGCTATTTGAAATTATTATATTATTTAAAATAGATTTATGAGTCTGCATCCAAACATTTTAAGGGGCAGCAGCTTTAAATTATGGCTTAGCAACAAACTCTCTGGAGTCAAGAGTGGTAAATTTATTAACTTTTTTTGAATACTTAATTGTGATAATTATTTTCCAAGTTTAAAATGTATGTAAACATTATATCAACTTATAGCTAAGAAGGCCGGGTGCCGTGGCTTATGTCTCTAATCCTAGCAGTTTGGGAGGTCAAGATGGGCGAATCACTTCAGGTCAGGCTTCTGAGACCAGCCTGGCCAACATGGTGAAACCCTGTGTCTAGTAAAAATACAAAAATTAGTGCGCATAGTGGCACATGCCTGTAGTCCCAGCTACTCAGGAGGCTGAGGCAGGAGAATTGCTTGAACCTGGGAGGCGGAGGTTGCAGTGAGCCGATATCACACCACTCCACTCCAGCCTGGGCAACACAGTGAGACTCCATGTCAAAAAAAAAACAAAAACGGACCAAACAAACAAACAAGCAAAAACAAAACATAGTTCAGAAAATTAGAATGTCCAAAATGCTCTGTTCATATAAAGATGCTGTCAAAAGAAAACACCTCAAAATCTTGCACATTTGTCTTTAACTTAGTGCTTTATAGGCAGTTTATAGACTTACTAGTTCACCTGTGGTCAAGAAGAAATAACTTTTCTGTCTGACAAAATCTGCTAATATAGATCACCTCCAACAGACAAATAAATATTTTTTGAAAACATATGCTATATTTTTGTTTGAAACTTATAAAAGTTGATTATTGATTTAGCCTTATTTTGACTCTTTTATATCTACGATTACAATATCCTCCTGTAATAAAAAAGAAAATCAATAACTAGTTCGATACTGAGTCTGGAACACAATGAATTGAAATTCAAAAGAAGAACCTATCTCCTTTTCCTTTACCTGTCTGTCAGTGGGAGTCAAAACACTCTTACCTTCAGGGCATTAAACATGCTTTCAGTAGCCTGGGGCAGGAGTTACTTCAAGAGAAGAGTACAGCACTTCCCACTTATTCAGTTTCTTTTTTTTCAGATTTCAGTTACCTAGGTAAACTGTAGTTTGAAAATATTAAATAGAAAATTTCAGAGAAAAACAATTCATGTGTTTCAAACTGCATGACATTCTGAATAGCGTGATGAAATCTTGTGCCATCATGCTGCCTCCCACTTGGGAAGTAAATCATTTATTTGTTTATGTATCAACACAGTGTAAGCTACACACTCATTAGTCACTTAGTCGTCCTCTGACTTATCAGATGAACTGTCATGGTATGGCAGTGGCTGTGTACAAATAACCTTTATTTTATTTAATAGTGGCCTGAAATATACAAGAGTAATGATGCTGGCAGTTCAGATATGCCAATGAAAAGCCATAAAGAGCTTTTTTTCTTAAGTGATAGGATGAAAGTTCTTGACTTAATATAGAAAGAAAAATATTGTATGCTGGAGTTGCTAAGAGCTAAGGTAAGAAATTGAAACATGAAAAACCATACTAAGGACTGACCAAATTCAAGTGTTGGTCCTTTGAAAAAATTAATAAGATGCATAGACCACTAGTTAGACTAATAAGGAAAAGAAAAAGAGGTAAGATCCAAATAAACACAATCAGAAATGACAAAAGAGACATTACAACTGACCCGACAGAAATATTAAAAACCCTCAGAGACTGCTATTAACACCACGGTGCACATAAACTAGAAAACCGACAAGACATGGATATATTCCTGGACATCTACAACCCCCCAAGACTGAACTAGGAAGAAATTGAATCCCTGAACAGACCAATAATGAGTTCTAAAATTGAATCAGTAATATATGCCTACCAACCAAAAAAAGCCCATAACTGGATAAATTTATAGCCAAATTCTACCAGATATAAAAAGAAGAGCTGATACCAATCCTACTGAAACTGTTCCAAAAAGTTTAGGAGGAGGGACTCCTTCCTAACTCATTCTATGAGGCCATCATCAGGTTTCTAATACCAAAACCTGGCAGGGACAAACCAAAAAAGGAAACTTCAGGTCGACATAACTTGATCATAATAGATGCAAAAATCCATAACAAAATATCAGCAAACCAAAACTAGCAGCATATCAAAAAGCTAAACCACCATGATTAAGTAGGCTTTATCCTTGGGAGATGCAGGATTGGTTCAACATATGCAAATCAAAACCAAAACAGCATAAACATAACATAACATAAACATAATTAAAAGCAAAAACAACATGACTATCTCAATATATGCAGAAAAGCTTTTGATAAAATTCAACATTGCTTCATGTTATAAAAACCTTCAATAAACTAGGCTTTTTTTTTTTTTTCTGAGACAGAATGTCACTCTGTCGCACAGGCTGGAGTGCAGTGGTGCGATCTCGGTTCACTGCAATCACTGCCTCCTGGATTCAAGCAATTCTCCTGCCTTAGCCTCCTGAGTAGCTGGAACTACAGGCGCCTGCCACCATGCCCTGTTAATTTTTGTATTTTTAGTAGAGACAGGCCTTCACCATATTAGTCAGGCTGATCTTGAACTCCTGACCTCAGGTGACCCACCTGTCTCGGCCTCTTAAAGTACTGGGATTACAGGCGTGAGCCACTGTGTCCAGACTAAACTAAGCTTTGAAGGAACAGAATTCAAAATTATAAGAGCTACTTATGACAAATCCATAGCAGATATCATACTGAATGGGCAAAAGGTGGAAGCATTTTCCTTGAAAACTGGAATAAGACAAGGATACCCTCTCTCACCACTCCAATTCAACATAGTCTTGGAAATTCTGGCCAGAGCAATGAGATGAGAAGAAATAAAAGGCATCCAAATAGGAAGAGAAGAAGTCAAACTATCCCTGTTTGCAGATGACATGATTCTATGCCTAGAAAATCCCATTGTCTCTGTCTGAAAGCTCCTTGATCTGATAAACAACTCTGGCAAAATTTCTGGATGCAAAATAAATGTATAAAAATCAGTAACATTCCTATATGCCAATAGCATCCAAGCTGAGAACCAAATCAGAAACAGAATCCCATTCACAATTGCCACACAAAGAATAAAATACCTAGGCATACAGCTAATCAGGAAGGTGAAAGATTTCTAAAATGAGAATTACAAAACACTGCTTAAAGAAATAATACATGACATGAATAAATGGAAAAACATTCCATGCTCATGAATTGGAACAATCAGTATTGTTAAAATGGCCATACTGCCCAAATAAATATAGAGAGATTCAATGTTATTTCTACAAAACTATCAGTGACATTCTGCACATAATTAGAATTAGAAAAAAACTGTTTGAAAATTCATGTGAAACCAAAAAAGAACTGAAATAGCCAAGGCAATCCTAAGCAAAAGGAACAAACCTGGAGGCCTCATGTTACCTGACCTCAAATTGTACTACAGAACTACGATAACCAAAACAGTATGGTGCTGATACATAAACAGACATCTGGACTAATGGAACAGACCAGAGAGTCCAGAAATAATGCCACACACTTACAACCATCTGATCTTTGACAAAGCCAACAAAAACAAGCAGTGAGGAAATGACTACCTATTCAGTAAATGGTGCTAGGATAACTGGCTAGCCATATGCAGAAGATTGAAACTGGTCTCATTCCTTATGCTGCATACAAAAATCAACTCAGGATGGATTAAAAACTTAAATGTAAAACCCACAACTATAAAAACCCAGGAAGACAACCTAGGCAATACCATTTATGGCAAAGACAGCAAAAGCAATTTCAACAAAATAAAATTTGACAAATGTGATCTAATTAAGTTAAAGAGTTTCTGTATAGCAAAATAAACTATCAACAGAGTAAACAGACAACCTGTAGACTGGGAGAGAATATTTACAAATACATATCCAACAAAGGTTTAATATCCAAAATCTATAAGGAACTTAAACAAATTTACAAGAAAAAACAACCCTAGTGAAAACGGGGGCAAAGAGCATGAACAGACACTTTTCAAAAGAAGACATGCATGTAGCCAGCAAGCGTATGAAAAAAATGTTAAACATTGCTAATTATTAGACAAATGCAAATGAAAACCACAATGAGATACCATCTCACACCAGTCAGAAAGGTCATTAATAAAAAATAAAAACATAACAGATGCTGGCGAGGCTTTTGGAGAAAAGGGAACGCTTATATACTGCTGGTGGGAGTGTAAGTTAGTTCAGTCATTGGGGAAAGCAGTGTGACAACTTCTCAAAGAACTTCAAGCAGAATTACCATTCTACCCAGAACTCACATTATTGGGTATATAGCCAATGGAATATAAATCATTCTATCATGAAGGTACATGCACACATATGTTTATTACAGCACTATTCACAATAGCAAAGGCATGGAATCAACATAAATGTCCATCAGGGTAGACTGGGTAAAGAAAATGTGGTGTATATATATATATATATACACCATGGAATACTACACAGACATAAAAAAAAAGTTTGAGATGATGTCCTTCGCTGCAACATAGATGGATCTGAGACCATTATCCTAAGCAAACTAATGCAGGAACAGAAAACCAAATATCATATGTTTTCACTTATAAACATGAGCTAAACAATGAGAAAACATGGACATAAAGAGGGGAACAACAGACACTGGGGCTTACTCGAGGGTGGAAAGTGAGAGGAGAAAGAGGATTAAAAAAAATATATATATATATACACACACACACATATATATCAGGTACTATGCTTATTACTTGGGTGACTAAGTAATCTGTACACTGAACCACTGTGACACATAGTTTACCTATGTAACAATCCTGCACATGTATCCCTAAACCTAAAATGAAAGTTAAAAAAAAGAAATTGTACAAAAAGAGAGATTTACTCAAGTTCTGCTGTTATACATCAACTGCAAAGGCTACAGGCACAGTGATTGATGAGTTACAGCTACAGTGAATAAGTGCTTAGTTAAGATGGAAAATGAATTCGATCTGTGGGTGAAAGATGTGAACAAGTGAACATAGATGTGTTCCCATTGACAACAGTCGAGTTCCCCACTATCTTCAGTTTCAGATATCCAATGAGGGTCTTTGGATACGTATTCCCCATGGATAGAGAGACTCCTGTAATGGGAAAAGGTTGCCAGGGTTGTTCTTTTTCATAACAAAGATAACTCAAGAGGTCAAAGACAAAGAGTTCCAAATGGTTAGAAGCCAACCATATCCTGGACAGACTACAAGATACCTCCAGTTTCTCAAATTCACAATTCATGATTTCACATGTTTCCTACACATTGTGCCAAGCCTTATTTTCATTCCAGCATGGCTGTCTTTGACATTTAAAAAATATTTAAGATGCATACTTCCCTGAAAATATGAAAAGCGGGGTGAAGAGAGCAATATGTGCTTCTATGCTACCAGAATGTTTAATTCAATAAACATTGAATCATTTTTATTATTTAGCAGTGAAGGTGATTTTAATATTAGAACTTTATGTATGAGTAGAAATCTTCTCAAAGAAAACAGCAGATTCTTAATGAGGCAAGCATATTTGAAGCAAGGGAAATAGTCATAACAAATGCATGTGAAATACAAGTATATGTGGAAGTGGAGGTTAAAGCCAGAACAAAGAAGTAGCTCATATTCCTCAACAGTATATATTTCTCTTCCACAAATAATCTTATTTTAAAAATTGTAATCTGAATAAGGAAGATATTTTGGTGTTTAGCTTTTATAAATCTCTGCAAGGATTTTTTATAATGTCCCAATAAGATGGCCTCAGTTAGGTGGGGATAATTTAAATAACAGTTTGACATTATGAATATTCTGGGAACACAGATAGAATTGAGCAGTTGAAAAAAAAAATGAACAGTAGATGTGAGAGTCAAAGAGAAAGGTAAAATACATGAAATTACATGCTTTCCTATTTGAAAACATTCCTTGCACCTCACTGGCAGATTATAAGTCATTCTAACATTTCATGATGTCTGAATTAGACGGTAGGAAGAAGTGTGATAAGTAGCCGATTGTGTGAATCAGGACAATTCGTTGAAAAGTTTCTGATAGCTTATTTTAATTGAACCTCATTTCATGAATTCATGCTATTCTAATATTTCTAATACGGTATTCAATAGAACCAGGCTTTGCCTTTTATTTCGAATTACTAGAAGACTAAAAAGTTATGTCAAAACTCCAACATCCATTCATCTAACAAAGTAATATACATCAATCCTTTGACAGGCACTGGGGAAATCAATGGGTTCAAAGTCAGGCAGAATGCTTCCTCTTGAAGATATGACAGTTATTAATAAAACAATAAATAATATCATAATTACCATCATAATAAATGTTCATAAGCTCTTATGAGATTAGATTGAGGAAGGATATTTCTACTAAAATATCAAGGAAAGCTGAAAAATGGGTAGAAGTTAAGTTTACAATTTGCGAAGAGAATGAGATTTCTAAGAGGAAGAGCAAAGCACATGTAAAAGTTCTTTATAAAAATAAATATGGAAATAACTTTGAACTGAAATAATGTCCTTGTGGTAGGAAAACAAGCCAGGAAAGGGGACTGTATGTGATATAAGTTAGTCAATAGTCAAGTATCAGACTGTGCAGATTCTTGAAGGAGTATAAAGGGTTATGAAAACATAACTCTTTAGGGTAATGTAATTAGTTCTGCATTGTGATGAACAGATTGGAGAAGAACCTAAACTGTTATATAAAGGTGGATGAAATGCTCTTGTAATGGTCAGTGGTGCCTTGCTCCAGAGTGATATCTGTAGAGGTGGAAAGAAGTAGATGAGTTTGAAATATATTTAGATGGTAAACTTGCCAGGATTTGAATTACAGATTGATTATAAGAATGAGAAGGGAAGAAAAGTATCAGGGTGACTGATAAAAGTCAGGAATTGTTTAATAAACTGAGTAATAATACAATTCATTAAGATAGGGAGCATTAGAATAAGAACAAGTTTGGAAGGCATGGAATCATGGAATCAGATTCTGAATTCTATTTGGGAAATGTTAAATATGAGGTATGTTTGAGATATTTCCGAGAAGATGTTTAGTCGACTATAGTAGCCAGCCTCCCAGATGGACTCCAGTGATCATTACAGATGAACTCCACATTGTACCAGAGCTGCTGTTCTGTGTGACTAATAACATAGGGTAAATTCGATGGTATGTTACTTCAAAGATTTGGTTATAAAGACTGCAGCTTCTGCACATTCTCTCTCTCTCTCTCTCTCTCTGACACACACACACACACACACACACAATCGCTCGCACTGTCAAATCATGAGGACCACACTGTAAAGCATTAAGTTTCCATTTAATATCCAGTGAGGGACTGAGGCTTGCCAACCTGTGTGAACTTAGAAATTATTAGAAGGTGGAGAAGAGGGAGACATACTGGACACATGATGGTACAATTTACTGAAATAGAAAATGCTAGAGTCATAGATTTTAGAAAGTATGAGAAATGAAGAAGTATTTTTGATTTGTTCAGTTTGAGATGCTGATGCATTATCCAAGTGTCAAGATCAACTAGCAAGTTTGCTGGATAAATCTGAAACTCACAATGAAGTTTAAACTAGAGATGTAAATGTAAGCAATGGCAGCATATAAACAGTAATTGAAACCATGAAACTGGTGGAGGTATCCTAGAAAATAAGTTTCAACGGAAAAATAATAATAAAGGTTGGTAGGTGGAGTTCTGGACCATGCCAATATTTAGAGCAGAAGTTCTTAACAAAGGGATATGGGGAGAGAACTTAGGGTGTTAATAAATTTAGACAGGCGAAATATTACCTCTTTATTTTTACAAATCATTAATTGTGATGTAGCAATTTTTTCAAATACAAATATAAGCTAAGACTGTAGTAATGTTAGCAATTCTGTGACTTCATCAGTAGTAATCACTGATAACCTCATATCACATTGCCATTCTGAAGTATCATGATACTTAAGATACTTATGCTTATCACAAGTTCAAAATAGTTAATAAACCCACTACTAGATCTTCTTATTTAATGCATTCATAAAGAAGCATATCTACTAGCACACCAAAGGTTTAAAAGTACATCTTTGGAAACCAGTATTGATATGAATTTTTCCTTTGTAAACCTATGCATTTAAAAAATATTCTAAATAAATTCATAAATATCACTAGATTTCCTGAAAACACTATGTTATAAAATAAGAAAATAACCTCTGATTTTGATAGAAAGAGGCACTGTTAGCAAAGTAATAATAAAATCAGCTGAATGTAATGTTCTGGAAGCCAAGTGAAGAAATTGTTTCCAAAAGGGAATGGTTGACTATATCAAATGCTTCTGAGAGTTAAGTGTTGGATCCAGTCTGAAATTGACTATCGGTTTTGGCAAGATATAATTTCTTTATGATCTTGATAGGAACAGTTTCAGTGGCCTAGCTGGGTCTAAAACCTAACTGGAATGAGTTCAAGTGAGAATGGTTACTGAAGAAATGTACAGAGTATGTATAGAAAGATATTTCATAGTGTTCCATTTGGAAGAGGAGTGTATATATGGGACCATAGTAGGAAGAAAGTCAAGGAGTGAGACTCTTTTTTCAATGTGTTTCTTTAAGATTAAAACTATTACAGGATTTTTTCTCTCTCTCTCTCTCTCTCTGTGTGTGTGTGTGTGTGTGTGTGTGTGTGTGTGCATTCAGCAAGTTTGACAGAGACAGGATATTCCCCAGAGCAGAGTCCTTGAATAGGCAAGAATAAAAGTTGTTCTAAGGTGAATCATTGCCCTTAGGAATAGGTACATTTTATCCATTTTAATAGGAATACAAATCTCAGTTTATATGCAATAGTAGAGATATAGGTTGATATGGAATGAAGAGAGGAGTACTTTTTGTTTCTCTTTACTCTCTGAAATAATCTAAGTGTGAGGAGAGAGATGCTGTGAAGCACTATTCTTGGATAAATGGAGAATGAATGGCTAGGAAAACATTGTGAATGATTAACAATGCTAACGGGCAACTTGAATTTTACATTAAAAATTACAATGATAACTACTAGCACCATGATTATATAATTTTGTACAGATAGGACCAGCTGTCTGGGTTTCAGCTGGGATTAAGTTGGGCTGAATTTTAACCAGGAAAGTAGCACTAAGGAAAAACTGGGCCAAGAGGTTCACATTGTGTGCAATAAAATGACAATAATGAGTCAGGAATCTATGCTGGATTAAAAGGCCGATAAGCATATAAGGAAAGTAATAGATAATACATATGTCAGTAATAGATAACTAAGCTAAATCAATAGGTTGATAATCCCACCGAGATAAAACTGGGTTGCTTTGGGGTACTAGATGGAATGAGCCAGAAAGACTGGATGTCATGATAGTATGATGGAATCCTTGAAGTTAAGACATTGGAGGGTTGCTGCTACTGGTAATGATGGAGTCTAGGCTAGGTATTCCTCAATCCACACAAATTGACACCTAACATTAACTGCCACAGTATCTATAATAACCAACCTATTGCTTATGACATGCATGTAAAATAACATATTTCCAGCTTTGTGACAACTTTTAATGTAGTTTACTATTGTCTTCCATGTATGTGGCATATCATTTAAAATATTTTTTATTTGGGAAAGGATATAAATGCAAACCCCACACTTTTAGTAACTAAAAATTTCCAAAATATTTTCCATCTTAAGAGTTTTTTCTTTTTTTCTCTTTTCTGCTTTTTCTTTTTCTTTTTTCTTTTTACTTTATTATTTTTCTTTTTATTTTTTGAGACAGAGTCTCACTCTGTTGCCCAGACTGGAGTACAGTAATGCCATCTTGGATCACTGCAACCTCGACCTCCCAGACTCAAGCAATCTTTCCAGCTCTGTCCCCCAAGTAGCTGGGACTAGAAGTATGTGCAAGCATGTCTGGCTAATTTTTCTAATTTTTTGTAGGGACAGGATTTCACCATGTTGCCCAGGCTTCTCTGGAACTCCTGAGCTCAAGCAATTCACTTGCCTTGGCCTATGGAAATGTTGGGATTACAGGCATGAGCCATCATGTCCTGCCCACCTCCCCCCTTTGTTTTCGGAGAAGCAAGGTCTTGTTCTGTCACCCAGGCTAAAATGCAGTGGTGCCATCATAGCTCACTGCAGCACCAAATTTCATGGGCTTAAGCCATCCTCCTACCTTTACCTCCCAAATGACTAAGGCTACAGGCCTCCACTACCATGTCTTGCAATTTTGTTTTATTTTTTAGTGATGGCATCTCCCTGTGTTACCCAGGATGAAAGAGTTGCCTTTCTTCAGCTTTCATTCAGCTAATGAATAAACATATTAGGTACTATGTTATCAGGGTTCTCCAGGGAGAAAGAACCAATAAGAGATAGATGATAGATAGACAGATAGATACATAGACAGATAGATAGATAGATAGATAGATAGATAGACAGATAGATAGATAGATAGATAGATAGATAGATAGATAGATAGATAGATTAGATAGATAGACAGACAGATAGATAGACAGATACATAGACAGATAGATAGATAGATAGATAGATAGATGATAGATAGATAGATAGATAGATAGATAGATAGATAGATAGACAGATAGATAGAGAGATACATAGACAGATAGATACATAGACAGATAGATAGATAGACAGACAGATAGACAGAGAGACAGACAGATAGATAGATACATAGACAGATACATAGATAGATAGACAGATAGACAGATAGACAGAGAGAGAGAGAGAGAGAGATAGATAGACAGACAGATAGACAGATAGATATATAGATAGATAGATAGATAGATACATAGACAGACAGACAGATAGATAGATAGATAGATAGATAGATAGATAGATAGACAGACAGACAGACAGACAGACAGACAGATAGATAGATAGATAGATAGATAGATAGATAGATAGATAGATAGATAGATAGATAGATAGATAGATAGATAGATAGATAGATAGATTAGATAGCTAGATAACAGATAGCTAGATAGAGCATTTATTAGGGAAATTGCTTCCATTATTATGGAAGCTAAGGAAGCTGTAGAGCCCTAATGCACAAGGGCAGGAGGAGGAGAGTGCCCCAGCTTCAGGAGAGAAAGAAAAGAATCCCTCCCCTATTTTGTTGTACCCAAGCCTCCAGCTGATTAAATGGTGCCTGCCTGCATGGATGACAGATCTTCCCCACTCTTTCAGTCCGCTGACTCATAGGCCTATTTTATCTGGAAACACTTTTTCAGACACACATGGAAGTAATGCTTTATCAGTTCTGTAGATATTCCCTAATCTAGTCAAATTGACAACCAAAATTAACTATCCCAGGCATTTTTAGGTTTTAGTTATTATTTCACTTGAATTTTACTTTTTTGATTTTTTAGTAACTCATAGCAATATTTTAAAAAATCATTTAATACCAGTCTTTAAAATGTGGGAAAATGGCACACACAGTAATCTCTTATCCATGATTTTGCTTTCTGCATTTCAGTTAACCAGTCAACCGTGGTCTGAAAATATTAAACATAAAATTTCAGAAATAAACAATTCACAAGTTTTAAATTGTGCATCATTCTGGGTAGAATTATGAAATCTCCTGCTGTTCTGCATCCTCCTGCCCAGGATGTGAATCATCTCTTTGCCCAGAGTCTCCACACTGTTTACTCCCTGCTGTTAGTTAAGAGCCATCTTGGTTATCAGATTGACTGTCTCAGTATTGAAGTACTTGTGTTCCAGTAACCCTTATTTTACTTAAGAATGGCCTCAAAGCACAACACTAGTGATGCTGGCAATTGGGATATGCCAAAGAGAAGCCACAAAGTGCTTTCTTTAAATGAAAGGTGAAGGGAAAATCGTTGTATGCTGTAGATTTCTAAGATCTACAGTAAGAGCAAATCTTCTATCCATGAAATCGTAAAAGAGAGAGATATTTGTGCTAGTTTTCCTGTCACACCTCAAACTGCAAAAGTTACAGCAACAGTGCATGGTAAGTGCTTAGTTAAGATGGAAAAGGCATTACATGTGTGGGTGGAAGATATAAACAGAAACATGTTCTGATTTATGGCAATGTGTTGCACCAGAAAGCATTGAGCCTGTAGAAAGAGTTCAGCAAGGGATCCCCTGAAACGAGTGACACCCCGCCATTTACTGCAGCTAAGGGATGGTTACACAGATGCAGGGATGTGGAGTTAGTAGTAGATAACACTACATCACAATGCCTACATCATTCACCTCATTTCATCTAATTTCGCCGGCATTTGATCCTCTCAGACCATCTCAAGGAAGGTGAAAATAAAACAAGATATTTTGAGAAAGAGAGAGACAGGCTACATTCACATAATTTTTATTATAGTATATTATTGTAATTATTCTATTTTATTATCAGTTACAGTTGTTAATCTCTTACTGTGCCTAGTTTATACATTAAATTCTATCATAAGTTATATGTAAAATTAGCATATTTAGAGTTTGATACTATCTATGCTTTCATGAATTCTTTGGGGGTCTTGGAACACATCCCTCATGGATAAGGAGTACTTCTATAACCCAAACTATATACTTTGTATTTATCTCATATCAAATGTACGCAGTAAAGTAATACCAAAATATTTTTTAAACTGAGTAAGTTTAAAAGAAATATATTCTAGTTTTTATTTATTTTTAAAATGTCACAAAGCAGAGAAAATATATTACCTTTTAATTTAGATTAATAATACTATTATTTCTGTCATTTTGCAGGAGCAAAATATTTTTATGGCCATAGATCTAAAATGAAATAGCATGATTATGTGCAGTTATGCTCCCTTAGAAATGTCTTTTATTTAAATATTTGGCAGGTGAATAGGCTCTGGAGTCAAAAGATCTTAATAGAACTGTGATATGATCAATGAGAATGGAATCAAACACAAGGGTGATTATTATTTATCACTTACACAGAACTTTAGATTTGTGAATGGCTCTGAAATATTTCATTATAAACTTTTCTAAAGAAGTTTTAGGTAAATCAGTATACTCCTGCTGTAAAATAAAACAAACATATTCTCCAATATTGGCTAGAGAGGGACTTATTTTTCTGGCTAGAGAAAAAGTCAGAAACAGGATACAATGTGCAAAATTTCAAATTAACTATAATTTTTTGGTACTGTGTTAAATTACTGTTTTATTTTCTCTAAGAAAAATTCAGCTTGTCCATATTATAGTAATTTGACGATATTCTAAAATATTTTGAAACCGAGACTCACTTAGTATTTCACATTCTTTAGAACAATTCTTAACGCATAGTTCTCAATTCGTTGAATAATGTTAATAGCCCAATTTACTTTAACATAAAGCAGTTGTTCTCAAAATTTGCTTCATATTAATATTTACCTGAGGATGTTTTAAAGACTTCCTACTTCCCAGGCTTTGCCCTGGTATATCCCTAAATGTGAGATCCAAATATCAGTATTTATAAAAGCATTCCCCAGGTGATTCTGATTGCAACCACATTTGGCCACTATTGGCATAGAAGGGAGACAAAGCAAATATTCAATTGAATGAAGACATGAATTAAATCAAATGAGTCAAAATTAATTAATTTACTTCTATCATATGTTATTTACCAAGACACATTTGGAGTATAGGCATTGGGTAAACATCCCCATTCTAAAATGGAGAAATCAGCCAAAAGAAAGGGGCTACAGGCCCTATGTAAATTCAAAGCCCAACAGGGCAGTCAGTTATTAAATCTTAAAGCTCCAAAATAATTTCCTTTGTCTCCATGTCCCACATCCAGGCACACTGGTGCAAGGGGCAGTCTCTCAAGTCCTTGGGCAGCTCCACTACCTTGGCTTTGCAGAGTGCTTGCTGCCTTTGAGGCTGCTCTGATGATTGGAGTTAAGTGCCTGTGACTTTTCCAGGCACAAAGTGCAAGCTGTTGATGGCTCTACCATTCTCAGGTCTAAAGGACAGTGGCCCCATTCTCACAGCTCCACTAGGCAGTGCCCCAGTGGAGACCTAATACCTGACATTTCCCTTTTGCACTGTCCTTGTTCTCTGTGAGGGCTCTGCCCCCTGCTGCAGTCTTCTGCCTTGGACACCCAGACTTTTCCATAGAATCCACCACTCTTGCACTCTGTGCACCTGCAGGCTTAACACCACATGTAAGCTGCCAAGACTTAGGGCTTGCATTCTCCACAGTGGCAGCTTGAGCTGTACTTGTACCCAGAGCTGAAGCTGCTGGAATGTGGGACACAGTGTCATGAGACTGCACAGAGCAAATGAGGTCTTTGCCCTGTCCCATTAAACCACTCTTCCATTCTTGGCTTTTGGGCCTGTGTTGGGAGGGGCTACTGTAAAGATCTCTGAAATGCCTTTGAGACCTTTTCTTCGTTGTTCTGGATATTAGCATTTGGCTCCCTTTCAGTTATGCAAATATTTCTAGCAAGTGGTCTCTCCACAGCCTGCTTGAATTCCTCTCCTGAAAGCTTTTTCTTTCTCTGCCACATGGTCTGGTTGCAAATTTTCCGAAGTTTTACTCTTTGCTTCCTGTTTAAATATAAATTCCAACTTCAAATCATTTCCTTACTCCTGCATCTGAGTATGGACTGCTAGGAGCAGCCAGGTCACAAATTGAATGCTTTGCTGCTTAGAAATTTATTCTGCCAGATACCCTAAATCATCACTCTGAAGTTCAAACTTGCACAGAGCCCTAGAGCATGGACACAATGTAGCCAAGTTCTTTCCTAAGACATAACATGTGTAACTTTTGTTCCAGTTCCTAACAAGCTCCTTATTTCCACCCAACACCACATTAGCCTTTCGCTGTCCATATCACTATCAGCATTTTGGTCACAACCACTTGAGTAGTCTTTAAGAAGCTTAAAACTTTCATTCATCTTCCTGTCTTCATCTCTGCCCTCCAATCTTCTCCAATTTTTGCTTGCTACTCAGTTCCAAAGCTTCTTCCACTTTTTCAGGTATCTGTATAGCAACACCCCATTCCTGGTACCAATTTTTCTGTTATGTTATTCTTGCATTGCTATAAAGAAGTATCAGATACTGGATAATTTATAAATAAAATAAGCTCATTGTTTCCCTGGCTTTATAGGAAACAGTGCTGGCATCTGCTCAGCTTCTGCAGAGGACTTAGGAGGCTTACAATCATGACAGAAGGTGAAGGGGAGCAGGTATGCCCCAGAGCCAGAGCAGGAGCAAAACATATAGTGGTGGAAAAGTTGCCACACACTTTTAAGTGACCAGATCTCATTAAAACTCACTCACTATCACAAAGACAGTTCCAAGCTATGAAGGATCTGTCCCCATGATCCAAACAGTGACCAAATAATAATTTTAATTCATATAATAAATTTTTCCTCTTTTTCCTTCTTTCTGTGATACTGCTTCCCTTCTTTTTTTAAAACACACAATTTATTCTGTGTAGGGCATCATGATCCTTTAGATCATTACTTATGTGCCCATATACTGTGGTCCAGCTGCATCAGAATAACTTTGATTAAAAATGCAGATTCTTGAGCCCTACCAAAGAACAACTTCAACCAAACCTCATTTTATAACTTGAATGAGAGGTGATTTTTATGCACATGAAAACCACTACTTTAGGCCTTTCTTATGTCCTAAATCTCACTTTGTGTAGAATAACAAATTCACTAATAAAAATAGTTTGTACAATAAGTTGCAGGCAACTATTGCAATCTGCAGCTTTCATCTTTTCTGTCACTCAATATAACCCATATTCTTCTAGGCTGCCAATCATAGCTCTCTGCCATCTGATTATTGCTCCCAGGAGTGCAGGATTTAGTGACAACACGACTTTTATTCCCACCTGTCTGCTCCCCACTTGTTTCCTCTGATGATATGTATAGGCATCAACATTTAGTATTTATCAGTGGCTCCACATCCTGCTTGCATATTAAAATTAATTGGTAAGGTTTTAAAAATTACTGATGCCTTTGCATGACTTGCTAAGTTTATAATTAAATTGTTCTGGGATGAATTCCTGGCAAAACCTTTTTTCTTTTTTTAACCCCAGCTGGTTATAATAGTCAGGCAAGGTTTAGAACCACCAAGCTACTTGTTAGCAAACTAGTGTGCAATTTTGTCAAAATCTTAGGTTTTAGGTTCATTATGATTTCAAACATCAGGACTAAAATATAATTACCTGGGGATTAAAGAATTTTATACATAAAATGATATAGCCTTACTACACAAATACCAGAAGACTGGAAAGAATATTAACATCTCTCAGTTTGAAAAGTCCTGTTTTCAAGCTGCTGTTACATCCATCTTCAGAATTTATTGCCTAAGGGTTGCAGATGGTAGAGTACTACTTACAAAAGATACCCTATTGGGAAAACCACATTGCTTTGCAATTAATAACCAGAGGAGTTCTTGTTTCCACACTCTCTTAGTTATCAGTTGAAAAAAATAATTATTGAGTTTTTGGAGAGTAACTAACCACACAAATTTAATAGTGTATGAAAATACGTGTACTTTTAAAACAGATTTTTTTCAAAAAAGAGATACAAATATTGATTTCAGGGGCAATTCAGTGAAGAAAGAGTCTTTATCCTTGTTTGTATTCAAATAATCATTTCAGTACTCTGTTGCAAGAATTTTTGTTCCATATCAGATAAGAAAACTGAAATTTTCAAAGAAGATATTTTGTTATTATTGTTGACATTTCACCCAACATATAAGCATAACCAGACTGAAAATTTTCTATTACCTGTATGTGTGTGTGTGTGTATGTATTTTTTTAAATATTTGTACAGTTTTATGTATTTAAAAATTCAAGTTTTTCTTCAAATTATTGCTGAAAAAATGCAGAAATTGTAAGTGGTCATTTTGGTGAGTTTTTACTGGTCTGTAAACCATCACCCCAAACAAGTTGTAGTGTATTTCTATTCTCTTTCCACAGAAAGTCCTACAGTGCCTCTTTCCAGTCAGTATTTCCCCATGTTGGCAACTGTTTTCAATCATCATAGATAAATTTTCAGTTTGAATTCATGCAGTAAGTACACTATTCATTTTTGTCCAGCTTTTTCTCTTACTCTAACATTTTCATGATTAATTCATGGTGATATTTACATAGTTGAGATTCACCTCTGATAGTTTGCATATTTCCATAAGTGAGGTTGTATGCAATTATTCTTGCTTATTATTTGCTGTTGCTTAATAGTGTGTCACTGGATGGGTACATACCATGACTTGCTTGTCTATACTTCTGGTGTTGGGCATTTGGATGGTTTCTGTATTGCATATCATTAATCACAAAGAAGGGATCTACATTTTTTTGTAAGTCTATTTGATCATTTTGTTTATGTAACTACCTAGGGATGAAAACACCATGTGAAATAGTAGACATATATTTAATTTATAAGAAATTGCTTTGCAATTTCTCAAAGTGACTAAGGAGTTTTATACTTTCACTGGCAATTAATGGGTCAGAGGATACTTAGCCTCACCAACATTTTGCTTTGTCGTATTTTTTGATTCAGCCATTCTGGTGGGAGTGAACTAGTATTTCATTGTGGATTCAGTTTAGATTTACATGTTGGCCATTTATGTTGAACATCTTTGCATGTGTTTATAAGTCATTTGCATGTATTAATTTGTCAAAAGAGTGTTCAAGCCTTCAACCCATTTTATATTGAGTTGTTAATCATTTCATTATTAATTTGCAAGCTATTTATTACATATTTTGGATAAAAGCTTTTGGTCACAAATATGTATTGTAATATATTTCTTCCAGTACCTGCTTGTCTATTCATTTTATTAAGGGTTTCTTTTGCTGAATAGATATTTAAAATGTTTATTATTTATTTTGTTTCATAGTTTGTGCTTTTTGCTTTCTAGTCAAGAAAATACACTTCTATGTTTTCTTCTGAAGCTTTATTATACTGGGTATGTTGATTTTTGGAAGGGTTGTGGATAAGTGAATTTCATTTGTTTTTTATATGGATACCTGATTATTTCAACGTTTGTGAAAATATTTTTCCTCTATTGTATTTACTTGGCATTTTTGTCAAAATCAGTTTATTAAATATACAAGGGTCTATTTCTGAACACTCTACTTAATTCAATTTATTTAGTTCCATACACTAATACTACGCTCTCTTCTTTCTGTAGTTTTATAGTAACCCTTGAAATCAAATAATTAAGACCTTTAACTTTGATCTTTTTAAAGACTGAATTACCTATTCTGTGTCCTCATTACCTCCACATAAATTTTAGAATTACCTTCTCTTTATTTTTGAAATAATTGCTTGGGAATTTGGTAAGGAATCTGACTAGAATCTACATATCAATTTCTGAAGAACAGTCACAGTAATATGAAATTTTCATATTTACAGACATGGTGTATCTTTCATTTATTTAAATCATCATTAATTTCTCACAGAAATAATTTGTAGCTTTCACATGAGAATTATGGCATATTCAAAAATATTTCCAGATATGTATTTTTATGCTACTGTATTTTACAATTAAAACATTTTGTTTGGGCAACTTTTAGTACAATTATATAAAAATAAAATTAATTGGTGTATAGACTATCCTGTAACTTTATTAAATTCTTTTATACATTTTAGTAGTTTGTGTGCAGAAAATTTTTATTTTAAACATTACAACAATATTTTCTGTGAATGAAAAGAGTTACTTCTCATTATCTAATGTTTATAGTTTTTGTGTGTATTTTGCTTTATTGCACTTGCTAAAATATTAAATAGAAGCATCAAGAGCAGACATCATGGCCATATCCTTGATCTTAAAAGTGTTTAGTGATCTAGCTTTAAGGGCATTGTTTATTGTAGGTTTTCATAGATATCCATTATCTGATTTCAGAAGTATGCATGTATTTCAAGTTTGCTGAATGTTTTGTCACTGTTTTTTACCTTATTTTGACTTTTGGATTGTATAGGCATTATTGAGAAAAGTATGTAATTTTTTCATTTATTCTGATAATTCAATGACTACATTTATTACTTTTTGATACTTAGACTAAACTTGTATTTCTGGGACAACAGGACTTATTTATTATTTATTTTATATAGTGCTAAATTTGATTTGCCAATACTTTGTTAAGAAATTTTGTATCTGTATTCAAGAAGAATAGTGTTCTGATTTTTTCCTTGTAATATTTTTCATGTTTTGATAGAAAGTGTTATTTTGGCCTCATACAAGGAATTTCTTATTTGGACATTTGTTTTATAATTAGCAATCTGATTTTGTTTCTTCCATCGTCTTTTGAGTGAATTGTACACATTCCAGGTTTGTATATTTTATTTCCTATATTGCCATTTTAGCTACATCTCTTTTGTAATTTTTAATGGTTTTACAAATATTACAATATGCATTTTTATCTTTTAACACTAGCTTCAAACAATATCATGCAACTTCATAGACAGTATACAACTTTTACTCAGTTTTTATGTTCATATTGCTCTTTTGGTTTTTTTATGTATGACTTAAACACGTAACACTGGTATTATTCTTGCTTTAACCACTTATTAATCTTCTGAAGTAATTAAGGAATATAGGTATTTCTGCAAATTCCAAGTTATTTTCTATTTCTTATGCTTATTAATCAGTCTCACTCATTTGAAATTCTGTAATTTTACTTCAATTAAAAGTACTTTTAGAGCATTTTTTATAGCACAAGTCTTTGCGAGTCAAAATCTGTTAACTTTGTTTGTCTGAGAATGTATTTGTGAAGGCTATTTACAAAATATAGAATTTCAGTTTCAGAGCTTTATTTTATCTTTTAGTACCTTAAAGTAACTTCAAAACTATTCATTATTTGTGGTAAGAAGTCTTTATGGGTATCATTTTTCTCCTGTACATAAGAGACTGTTTTCTCCCTGACTTCTTTCAAGAAGATGACTTTATCTTTAATTTTTAGCAGCTTGTCTGTGATGTGTATATATGTGTGTATGTGCACCTATATTTTGTATTTATGCATTTATCCTGCTTGGAGCATTCAATAAGCTTCTTAGATCTCTGGGTTGATATATTTTCATCAATTTTGTTAAGTTCTTTTGCCATTATCTTTTAAATATTTCTTCTTCTTTATTGTCTTGCTTTTCTTCTTTTGGGATTTAATTGCACATAAGTTAGATTGATATGTTTTTACATATCTTGGATTCTCTGTTTCCTCTTTTCCTTTTCTATTTATGTTTTTGTTTGTAAACTTTCTCTTCAAGGATACATTCCTCTTCCTTATATAGTCCCATCTGAAGTTCATTAAATAAATTATGCATATCTGATTTTTAATATCTAGCATTTCTATTTATAGTTCCCATGTCTCGGCTAAAAGCCCCATCTCTTCATTCATTATTTCCATCTTTCCCACAAAATTATTTTTAAGTTGTAGTTAATTTAAATTTGGTGTGATAATCCCAATATTTAGGCCATATCTGGATATACTTGTAATAATTATCACTGCTTTTCAGTATGGCACATATTTTCTTGATTATTAGTATGTTCATTTTGATTTTTGACTACATACTCTATTTATTGCATAAAAGAACAGTAAAGACTGAAGTAAATAATATTTACCTCTTAGAAAGAGTTATGCCCTTTCTTATATAGGCTGACAGAATGGAGGATGAGTAAATTTATTAGTAGTCTACTGGATTCTGGGTTGTTGTTGTTGTTTTAAGCTTAAGTTAGAATCAGCTCACAATCTCTTGAAGTATTTTAAGGATGGGGTCAGAACTTTTCTTTTAGCATGATTTGGGATCTGAGCTCTGACAAGATTCTGAATTTCTGCTTTTTCTTCCAATTCAAGTAGCAAGTTTTCAGAAATGTGGGAAATTGCTCCTTTATATACTGCCCTGCTTCTTGTATTTGTGTTGTTGTAGAGTTTCATTTGCTCTCCATACTCACTCTCCACTTTCTGAGCCTCCAAAGATATTGTTCATCCCTCCTGCCCTGTTTTAGGTTTTCTGACTGTGGTCCTTCCTTTGTCTTTTTCAGGTGGCAGTACAGGTCACCTGGCGAGGATTCCCTCAGTTCTATTCCCTCATTAGCCTGAAAGCCTTTTAGAGAGCATCCCTGAGCATTTCTTCCCTGTACCGATTCTGGAATACCATCCAAAAACATTCAATGAAGAATTGCAAAAAAATAACTTTATTGTTGTGTGGACTCTCACTCTCTGGCAAGCTATGTACAATTTTTTTAGTTTGTTTATTTATATGTGAGTTATATAATAAAAGAAGTAGAATATATCAAATAAAATGCTATCCATCATGCAGCTTAGAGTGAAAAAAAATTGCCATATTTTGGAACAAACGCAGTATAAGAAATAATGCAACTCAAAAATGGATTTAAAACTTGAAATTACTGCAGAAAGATAGCTAGCATTTAGTGAATATTTTGTGAGAATACATAGAAAATGCATACTTTAAGCATCTTTTTATGAAGAAGGGATTCAAATATAAAATGTTGTTTGAGGAGAAATAAAAATGAGATATTTTCTAAAATCATAATGCTTGATTATCTTTTATTCATAATATTCAATTTGTGTTGTCATTACATCTCAAACTTTGAGCTGTTCAGGCAGCTAACAAATTCTTTTGTATTAGTATAAACATTATCATTACTTAAGAAATCACTTCAACAACGCTTAAAATCAGTATGTATGTAATAAAAGGCAACTGAAAATAATGGTTGAAATTCTCACATTTAGAAGAAAAGCTGTAATTACTAAAGACATTTTCTTTTATAACAGGTTATTTAGAATTATGCATTTTGGAAAGAGCTCCTTCAGACATGCATGAAAAACATACAATGCAATTTTGAGAAGCCTTCCTCTTGGCTAAAATCAGGACTAACCATTATAGTGATCTTTAATTGGACAATAGCATGCTGGGTGTGAACATTAGTCTAGATAGACATTTGGAGCTTATGTAATTATTATTTATTTATTTTCTACCAGTTCTAAGAATGCGCAGTTGGTTAAGATCAGATCATCAAACTCTGATTAATAGATTTTTAATAATTTTAGCAAATAGATGCTTGAGTTTTACGTATTTTTCTATAGCATATAATGGTATGTAATACAGTATAATAAGAAAACAAAGAAATGTACTGATTTTCTTTAATTCTTTTCATAATTTTTCAGGTTTATCTATCCATACCTCCCTTGAACCACATTTAAAGAACACAGAAAAGCCTTTAGGAACAGGTTAGCTTCAATCCTGTGGAAGAGGAGTAACAATAATGCAACATAGATATAGAAAACTGCCTCTAGTCTGGGGCCACAATATTCATACTAGCTCTGAGTCTAAAATGACCCTGTCTGATGTAGAAGTTATATTACTGTCATTGATGTTACCTTCATAACTATTACTATATATCAAACATGGTTGTATTTTTTATAGCTTCATGTGTTCTGAGGTTATTTGAAAAAAATGTAGTCCAAATATTTTAGCAGATAATAATTCATATTTTCTTCATATTAGCCATAAATATGAACTGATTCTGATTTATATAAGCTAACATGTAAATAACAAGTTAAGTAGTGTTTTTATTATGAAAATAGTTTTCTCAGATAAAATGAAGAGTCCTGAGGACAGCTTCAGAAATAGCTAAACATGTTAAAGAGGGAATAACGTGCTGCATAAGATGAGAATGTCATACAGTTCTCTTAGAAAGATGTTTCTTAGATTATGTGTGTACACAGAGAGTGTTTCACTTATAAATTCAGCTTAAGTAGTTTCAGTTGCAAAACCAAGTAGTTCAAATTAAGTAACTACTAAGTTGAAATAATGGCTGCCTAAATTGACTAACTGAATATTGAAATAAGAACAGTTAACCTTCAAATGTCTTGTATGTATTTCATCATGACTGCTTATTTTGTTTGTTTTAAAATAAATTTTAAGTTTCTATTCTTATAAAACAGCTTTCTTCTAACTGATTGATATTAATCAAATATTGCCAAGGCTATTATACATTGGTGCTTACAAAACGCAACCAAATATCCTTTGCATAGAATTGAAGTTGCCTCAATAAATACCCAGATTTTGATCTAGGTATACATTGTGTTGAAGTATTTGTTTTTTTCTCCAAAGACTATATTTAATAAAACACATTGTCAGAGATAAGAAATAAAAATAGAATAAATCAGGATACATTTTATGGTAGTTTTATTTTCAGGTTTATGAAACCAGAAAATAAAAGAAAAAAATTTTTAGAAACAATGTGTAATTCCAGGAAAATGGTTTAGGAACAAAGAGATTATCAAAGCATGATAATGAAGGGCTGAGAGACTAGGCCATACTCAGAGAAATCCAAGGGCCACATTCTAACTTGCTGATACTTGAGGTATGAGTTGGGATGTGATGAGATTAAGCTGGAGAAATAGGCTTAGACACCAGGTAAGATAGTTTTCAAATTATTCTAAAATTAAGGTGATTTATTGAAAGATTTTACTCATCTAGGTAAAATAATCACTTTTAAAATTTAGAACCATCACTTGTTTAAATTTTCAGCAAATGCTGACTGAATTTTCAGAGGAAATCCTCCTGCCAATTTAACACACTGAATATTCCTCCATGAAATATCTTCCATTTTTTTTATTCCGTGGTTAAAATGGCAGGAAAATCAATTACACTAACGTTAAGAACGCTTTACTCCAGAAGGAGAAGGGAACTACCACTGGAGATATCTGGTAGGATAAATCCTGGTTTCTAACAGGTGTCTGATTTGAAATATAACAGGCAGAGCTTGAATACCGCCAATACTTTCAGGCCATATTAGAAAGTCCCTCCAATTCCACCCCTCATGAAACTGGAATCCCCAGGAGACACTACTTTGTAGAGAAAAGAAAAAAAATACAGTGGGAATATATGTCTTTCTCAAATTCATTGTAAGTAAAGCAGATAATCTGAAGTAAGCATACATACAATTTCTAACCAATGTTCACATGCACCTGAATTTGGTTTATGAATTCATACTACCTGCATTGTTCAAAGGACACAAAGCTTTATTTTAGTATAGTCCCAAATTAGTGGTGCTTCTAGGTGTGCCTGCCAGAAACAAATATACTAAAGAAGTGAACTCCAAATTAAAATCTCAAGGAATTTCTACCAATAAAAAATCAACCAATACAAGGCCAAAATACTTCTTAAAATCATAAAACATAATAATACTTGGTTCAAAATGCTGAGAGATATATAGAAATAATAATTAGCAAGTACAGAATATTATTTTACTTCCTATGCTTGATAGATTTGACCTTGTTGAATAGCAAATTAGTGAATAAAAAGACATGTCAGAAAAAAATTACCAGAACTAAAACATGTAAAGACAACGATATAAAATATGAAAGAAGGGTTCATATTAAATAACATGGAAAATAATAAGATGAGATAAAAATATCTCTAATTGGATTTTTAAAGGTGGGCAGCATAGATTATGTGAAAGCAATAAAGACATGAAAGGCACCAATATTCAGATTCAAGATGCTGAAAAAGTAAAACATAAAATTTTAAAAATAAAGATTAGAAAAATGTCAACTTTGACACACAATTGTGAAATAACTAAATGACAAATAGAAATAAAGTTTCTCAAAGGCAGACGCGAGGGTAAAAGCTAACACATTGCCTGCAAATAAATGATGATTAGATGTCTGGATCACTGATCAAAACTGAAAACAAGGGAACCTGGTAGACATTAAAATAATATTTTCAAAGACTGAGAAGTTGTGTTAATCTAGTATTATATACTCAGTCAAAATATCTTTTAAAAATGCATGTGAAATAAAGGTATTTTCAGACAAGTAAGTAGTAAGTGAGTTTACAATCAAGAGACTTTTCTTAAAATAGTTTATAAAGGGTGCATTTCAGGAATAAGGAAAATGATCCTAGAAGGAAAGTCTCAGATGTGAAAAGTTAAAAGGAGGAAATAAAATGGTAAAGATAGTAAAAAATAAATAAATAAAACCTGCCAGCAGTAGTCCTAAAAATTTGGTCTGAGAACCTCTTTACACCCTTAAAATTATTATAGATCCCAAATAGTTTTCTTTAAGTGGATTATATCTATTAATATGCACAATATTAAAACTAAAACTGATAGATTTTTGAAATATTTACTTATAATCTTATTTGAATATAATAAGCTCATTACATGTTAACATGATATTAGATATGTTTGTGGAGTCCAGCTCCAGGCCAGAATCCAAAGGGTTATGTTTCAGGAACAATCACAGGCAGTGACAGAGCTTTCCTGACAAACCTCATGGGAGAAAGCTGCCCTCTTCACGCCTCACTTGGACAGACAGTGCATTACAGTTTTCTGGAGGGAGCTGCAGTGAAGGACTCACACCTCCACTCCCACCTCAATCCACTATCATATGCACATCTGCATTCCTCAGGCACCTCTGAGGAGATTTCCACATGGAAGGACCTCAGCTAAGGCATTTTTCTTCAGTCTAATTTATTTTCAACGCCTAGCTTTACTCCTCTTGCACCCAACAGCAACCTGAGTCTGTAAACAGACAAGAGCCTTTTGTTTAGGGCTCCTTGGCAGTAAGGTGAGTTCCTTCCCTTCCCTGTCTATGCCACATGCCATCCAAATCATACTGTGTTCCTTTTCATGGAGAAAAATGACACACTGGGGAGCTGGCACCTTTTTCTTTCGTCCTCTCCCGACAATATTGAAGTAAATAAATAAAGGCTTGATTGTTATTTTTGTTTTGGCTTGTTACCAAAAAAACTTCACCTGAATTAAATGTTTAAAAAGTTTAATTGAGCAAAGAACGAGGAGACTTAGAGACTACAACACAGCCACGTGGTGGAAGAAGAAGCTTTATGGACAGAAAAAGGAAAGTGATATACAGAAAACAGAAGTGAGGTACAGAAATAGCTGTATTGGTTATACTTCGGCATTTGCCTTATTTGAACATGATTTGAAAAGTTAATCACATAGATTCAATGCCATCCTCATCAAGCTACCATGAGTTTCTTCACAGAACTGGAAAGAACTGCTTTAAAGTTCATATGGAACCAAAAAAGAGCCCGCATCTCCAAGACAATCCTAAGTCAAAAGAACAAAGCTGGAGGCATCAGACTACCTGACTTCAAACTATACTACAAGGCTACAGTAACCAAAACAGCATGGTACTGGTACCAAAACAGAGATATAGACCAATGGAACAGAACAGAGTCCTCAGAAATAATACCACACATCTACAGTCATCTGATCTTTGACAAACCTGAGAAAAACAAGAAATGGGGAAAGGATTCCCTATTTAATAAATGGTGCTGGGAAAATTGGCTAGCCATAAGTAGAAAGCTGAAACTGGATCCTTTCCTTACTCCTTATACGAAAATTAATTCAAGATGGATTAGAGACTTAAATGTTAGACCTAATACCATAAAAATCCTAGAGGAAAACCTAGGTAGTACCATTCAGGACATAGGCATGGGCAAAGACTTCATGTCTAAAACACCAAAAGCAACGGCAGCAAAAGCCAAAATTGACAAATGGGATCTCATTAAACTAAAGAGCTTCTGCACAGCAAAAGAAACTACCATCAGAGTGAACAGGCAACCTACAGAATGGGAGAAAATTTTTGCAATCTACTCATCTGACAAAGGGCTAATATCCAGAACCTACAAAGAACTCAAACAAATTTACAAGAAAAAACAAACAACCCCATCAAAAAGTGGGCAAAGGATATGAACAGACATTTCTCAAAAGAAGACATTCATACAGCCAACAGACACATGAAAAAATGCTCATCATCACTGGCCATCAGAGAAATGCAAATCAAAACCACAATGAGATACCATCTCACACCAGTTAGAATGGCGATCATTAAAAAGTCAGGAAACAACAGGTGCTGGAGAGGATGTGGAGAAATAGGAACACTTTTACACTGTTGGTGGCATTGTAAACTAGTTCAACCATTATGGAAAACAGTATGGCGATTCCTCAAGGATCTAGAACTAGAAGTACCATATGACCCAGCCATCCTATTACTGGGTATATACCCAAAGGATTATAAATCATGCTGCTATAAAGACACATGCACACGTATGTTTATTGTGGCACTATTCACAATAGCAAAGACTTGGAATCAACCCAAATGTCCATCAGTGACAGACTGGATTAAGAAAATGTGGCACATATACACCATGGAATACTATGCAGCCATAAAAAAGGATGAGTTTGTGTCCTTTGTAGGGACATGGATGCAGCTGGAAACCATCATTCTTAGCAAACTATCACAAGAACAGAAAACCAAATACCGCATGTTCTCACTCATAGGTGGGAACTGAACAATGAGATCACTTGGACTCGGGAAGGGGAACATCACACACTGGGGCCTATCATGGGGAGGGGTGGGGGGCAGGGATTGCATTGGGAGTTATACCTGATGTAAATGACGAGTTGATGGGTGCTGACGAGTTGATGGGTGCAGCACACCAACATGGCACAAGTATACATATGTAACAAACCTGTACATTATGCACATGTACCCTAGAACTTAAAGTATAATAATAAAAAAAAAAGAAAACACAATGCTATGACTGTCAAATAGGTATAGATAATGACATTAAATATGAATAAGCACATAAAAAAAAAAAACAGTCTCAGTGTTTCAGTAAGTTTGTTAAATAATCTCTTACAAGTATGCGTTCCCACCCACATTGATTATAAACCTCAAAGGTAGAAACTATGTTGTTTTCTATGTATCTCTAAGAGCCTAAGATGATGCCTCATAAATTTTCATTGAAGCAAGTAATAAATCTTGCATTTTAGAAACTGAAAAAAAAAAAAAAAAAAAGAAAAGTTAATCACATCTGATTGGCCAAAACTCAGTGATTGGCACAATAGTAGGCTACACTCTGTTTACAATTCCACTTAGGTTATATTTCACTACGTGCAGAGAAACCTTTAGGCCGAACTTAAAATATGTAAGGAGGAAAAGTTAGACTAAACTTGATTTAGGGCCACTTCTCTAAATCTACCACCTCAACACCCTGGAAGCTGGATCAGTTACCACATTGAGCAAGGTCATCTATTGAGAACAATGCCCTTCTGGAAGAGTAAAACGTTTGAGAGTTCTATGAGGCACTCTTAGGGAATGCTGGGTTAGTATTTGCAAGAGCCCCTGGGTCTGGCGAGGTACCTCACCAATAAATCCAGAGGAGTGTTAACAGATGTCAAGGGATATTTCAGCTGTCATGTGAATGGGTCCTAGGGAGTGTTCCAAATTTACAGAAATGTCCTGAAAGGGACTCCATGGAAACTCAGCTGATGTGTCAAATTCGAGCTCTAACAGGTTCTTAGAGAGCTAGGGAAGCAGTCTTCCAGCCATTACAAAAAATCGTCTGGTGATGGGATCAAAACATGTGGGAGACCCCACCAACTGAGCTGTGCTCAACAACCATTTTTAACTCTAAGCAATACTCTTGGTACCAGTAAATGCCCCATGGTGCAGTGGATTGTTGAAACGTAAGTGGAAAAGGATGTAGAGACGTACAGAATTTCCTGTAGCCTGTGTCCTGAAGACACGTTGAGACTCCATTTGTTAGTTTACACAACAAAGGGGATAGTCTTAAACTCATCAAAAAAAGTAGTGACATGTGGGTATGCCACTACATACCTGCTCCTTCAGAGTGCCCCGACAGCAGCCACAACAAGACAGCAGAGAAAAAATAACAGAGCACCATGCCCTAGTCTGTCAGTGTCCATGGCACAGTGGCTCCTGACACTCCCTCTTAAAGATCGACCAGCAGAGAGTGGTGTAGTAAGCATGGTAGCCATGTCCCCCTCCTCTCTCCAAATAACCTCTACCACTGCATAGCCCAGCACAGTGCTAGGCACTGCAATCGTGCTCAGATAGACCAGCAGCAGTCTTCTGGGCACAACTGTCCCAGAAAGATCCCAGACTGTGTCCAAGTTAGGCCTCCCTGCATCACCCCCAGGGATCCTGGCCATGAAACTGGGCTACCCATCTTTGGTCCGTCACCCCACCCAACTCTCTACACCCTCCCATTGAAGAAAACTTGTGTCCAGTTTCAAAGCAAAAATTGCAAGAGACCATTAAACAAACAAGGAAGACCTTATTCAAGTTGATTACAATAGGGGAGAAAAGCCAGAACTCAGTCTGAGCTCAACTCCAATAAAAAAAAAAAAGGCTGAAAAGTTTTTTGCTTTCTTTGTTTTAGCCACTTCATTGAATAATAATTGATATAGAAAAGGTTGTACATAGCTAATGTATACAACTTGATGGGTTTGCATGGGCAGAGCCTCATGCAGGGTGGTTAGCTATCCAAGCCACCCCAGCAAATGAGCTGTGCTGTGTTCACTGACTTATGGGCCAAGGCTAATGGCGTGGCTATTTGATTGGGACACTAGTAGGCCTCAAACTTGAAGCCCTTCTTTGGAGATGAGACTTTTGTATATGAGAGATTCTGCTCTAATTAGTTGTTACCCATGTGTATTTTCATCAGAAAGGCTCTATATTGACTAGGGGGGAAAAAAAAAATCAATGATCAGACCACACTTGTTACCCAAATGTAGAGACTGAATTTTCTTCCTTAGCAAGCAGATATGTGACCAGTTGCCTCTTGGATTCACTAAAGAATGCCCATAGGAATTCAAACATCATTTAGGGCTGGACCCACAGACGTGGACAGACTCTGTTATCAGAACATCCCAAAACAGCTTGGAAAAACTGCCCCACCTGCAAGATCCTGGCCAAGCCTAAAAGGCTTGGTTAAAAAGCAAGGCTACAAGGCTACTACTTGTAGATAAATCTCACAAAACAAAATTATGGGGTATTTTTGGCTGGTCAATTGCATTGGACCTTTTGCCCCTTCAGAGGGTTCTATCAGACCCTGACTGGAGTTGACACGTTCTCTAGTTTGACCTAGTTACCCCGGAATGTTTTGCTAATTTAAGGCACACTATCCAGGCCTTAAAAGATTACTTTTTTTTTTCTATTTAAGTTCCCTGGCATATTTCATCTGGAAACACCCTCAGGTTTGATGAAAATGCACATCAATGAGCCCAATCATGGACCATACAATGTGCTCTCTATGCTACATGTTACTTCAAGTCACAGAGGCGGTTGAATATTTAAATGGACAATTAAATGGAAGACTTAAGCAGGGGACATGATAATCCCAGCCCAGACTACACATCTCAGGCAAGCAGAGTGGAATCTCAATCCAGCAATGCCTCAAATGAGTCATACTCATTTATACCACATGTTTGGCCAGGCTGCCCCCCTCCATCGGGCCCTTTTTTCTTTTTCAATTATTCACACTTTAGTCTCCATGGTGAGCCCTGAAAGTCCTTTCAATCCATTTTAACTGTTTCCTGAAAACTTAATTCTATGGGAAATCAGAAGGGCTATTAAACAGTAAAGTTGTAGACAGCAATCTCCTCCATTTATCCCCTGGGTGAAGAACATAAATTTTGCCCACAAGGATCTCAAGAATAATGACAATCAATTTTAAATCTGTAGTTGAACATTTTCCTTAAAGTGGCCATGCTGCTTTTCCTGGATAGTCCCATGGGATGAATATCAACATATACAATTAAAAACTTTTATTGACCCATAAGAGATCCCAAGCCAGAAAGTTTGGACTCATGGCCATGAGGGCAGGATCTGGGGCAATATGCTTGCCCATGATAATGAAAGATTGGCCATGTAATAATCAATGAGATTATACTGATAGGACATGAGCACCTTTGAACCCTAAAACCCAGAAATGGGAAGTTAGGAGGAAGGGATCTTAACACTCTCCCCTTTCTCCTCTACATAGTAGCCTTTATGACTTCAGCCACATCAAAATCATTGGTAAGCCTACTCAGGGAGTTACTATCACACTGAATTTAATGAGCTGTTAAATACATCTCACAGATAAATATCTGAATACTGTGCCACCAAATACTGATTTCTAAATACTGCATAGTAATGCCAGATATTGATATGATTTTTTGCTGTATCCCCACCCAAATATAACCTTGAATTGTAATAATCCCCATGTGTAAAGGGTGAGACCAGGTGAAGATAATTAAATCATGGGAGTGGTCTCCCCCATACTGTTCTTATGGTAGTGAATAACTCTCACAAGATCTGATGGTTTTATGAATGTGAGTTCCCCCACATAAGCTCTCTCTTGCCTGCGACCATGTAAGACATGACTTTCCTCCTTCTTCACCTTCTGCCATGATTGTGAGACCTTCCCAGCCATGCAGGACTGTGAGTCCATGCAATCTTTTTCCTTCATAAGTTACCCAGTCTTGGGTATGTCTTTATTAGCAACATACAGTAAGTTGGTGTCAGATAGAGGGGGTCTGCTATAAAGATACCCAAAAGTGAGAAAGAGAATTTGAAACTGGGTAACAGGCAGGGGTTAAAACACTTTGAAGGGCTCAGAAGAAGCTAGGAAAATGTGGAAAAGTTTGGAACTTCCTAGAGATTTAGAGGGCTCAGAAGACAGAAAGATGCTGGAAAGTTTGGAACCTCCTAGAAACTTGGTGAATGACTTTGATCAAAATGCTGACTGTGATATGGACAATAAGGTCCAGGCTGAGGTGGTCCCAGCTGGAGATGAGAAACTTGTTGGCAATAAGAGTAAAAGTCACTCTTGCTATATAGAGAGACTGGTGGCATTTGCCCCAGCCCTAGGAATCTGTGGAACTTTGAACTTGAGAGAGATGAATTAGGGTATCTGGTGGTGGAAATTTCTAAGCTGCAAAGTGTTCAGGAGGAAGAGGAACATACAAGTTTGGAAAATTTGCAGGCTAATGATGTAATAGAAAAGAAAAAAATGATTTTCTGGGGAGAAATTGAAGCCTGCTGCAGAAATTTGCAAGAGAAACGAGGAACTGAATGTTTATCACCACAGAAATGGGGAAAACGTCTCCAGAGCATGTCAGAGAGACCTTTGTGGCAGTCCCTCCCACCACAGGCCCAGAGGCCTAGAAGGAAAAAATGGTTTTTCAGCTCAGGCCCAGGGTCTCCCTACTGTCTGCAGACTGCGGACTTGGTGCCCTGCATTCCAGGTGCTCCAGTCATAGTTAAAAGGGGCCAAGGCAAGGTTCAGTTCATGGCTTCAGAGAGTGCAAGCCCCAAGCTTTGGCAGGTTCCATGTGGTGTTGAGCCTGTGGGTGCACAGAAGTCAATAATTGAGGTTTGAGAACTGTATTAGTCCATTTTCATGCTGCTGATAAAGACATAACTGAGACTGGACAATTTACAAAATAAAGAGGTTTAATTGAACTTACAGTTTCGCATGGCTGGAGAAGCCTCATAATCATGGCAAAAGGCAAGGAGGAGCAAGTCCCATCTTACATGGATGGTGGCAGGCAAATAGAGAATGAGGAAGATGCAAAAATGGAAACCCATGATAAAACCATCAGATCTCATGAGACTTAATCACTACCATGAGAACAGTATGGGGGAAAACACCCCCATGATTCAATTATCTCCCATAAGGCCCCTCCCACAACACATTAGAATTATGGGAGTACAATTCAAGATGAGATCTGCTTGGGGACACAGAACCAAACCATACCTGACCCCTGCCAAATCTCATTTCCTCACATTTCAAAACCAATCATGCTGTCCCAACAGTTCCCAAAAGTCTTAACTCATTTCAGCATTAACTAAAAAGTACACAGTCCAAAGTCTCATCTGAGACAAGGCAAGTCCCTTCTATCAATGAGCTTGTAAATTCAAAAGCACATTAGTTACTTCCTAGATACAATTGGGGTACAGGCATTGGATAAATACAGCCATTCCAAATGGGAGAAATTGGAAAAAACAAAGGGTCTACAGGCCCCATGCAAGTCTGAAATCCAGCAGTGCAGTGAATTCTTAAAGCTCCAAAATTATCTCCCTTGACTTCATGTCTCACATCCAGGTCATGCCAATATAAGAAGTGGGTTCATATAATCTTGGGCAGCTCTGCCCCTGTGGCTTTGCAGGGTACAACCTCACTCCTGGCTGCTTTCATTAGCTGGCATTGAGTTTCTGTGGCTTTTTCAGGCACATGGTGCAAGCTTTCAGTGGATCTACCATTCTGGGGTCTGGAGGACAGTGGCCCTCTTCTTACAGCTCCATTAGGTGATGCCTCAGCATGGATTCTGTGCAGGGGCTTCAACCCCACATTTCTCTACTGCACTGCCCTAGCAGATGTTCTCCAGGAGAGCTCTGCCCCTACAGCAATCTTCTGCTTGGGCATCCAGTCATTCCCATATAACTTTTGAAATCTAGGCAGAGGTTCCCAAATCTCAGTTCTTGACTTCTGTGCACCTGCAGGCTCAACACCATGTGGAAGATGCCAAGGCTTGGGGCTTGCACCATCTGAAGCCACAGACTAAGCTCTAGATTGGCCTCTTTCAGCCATGGCTAGAGCAGCTAGGATGCAGGTCACCAGTTCCCTGGCTGCACACAGCATGGGGACCCTGGGCCTGGCTGAGAAAAACACTTTTTCCTCCTAGGCCTCCAGGCCTGTGATGGAAGCATCTGCCGTGAAGACTGCTGACATGCCCTGGAGACATTTTCCCCATTATCTTGAGTATTAACATTTGGCTCCTCGTTACTTATGCAAATCTCTGAAGCCAGATTGAATTTCTCCTCAGAGAATGTGATTTTCCTTTCTATCACATTGTCAGGTTGCAAATTTTTCAAACATTTATGCCCTGTTTCCCTTTTAAAACTGAATGCTTTTAACAACATCCAAGTCACATTTTGAATGCTTTGCTGCTTAGAAATTTCTTCCACCAGATACCCTAAATCATTTCTTTCATTTTCAAAGTTCCACAGATCTCTAGGGCAGGGGCAAAGTGCCACTGGTATCTTTGCAAAAACATAACAAGAGTCACCTTTGCTCCAGTTCCTAACAAATTCCTCATCTCCATCTGAGAGAACCTTGGTGTGAACCTTATTGTTCATATCACTATTACCATATTGGGCAAAGCCATTCACCAAGTCTCCAGGAAGTTCCAAACTTTCCCACATTTTTCTGTCTTTTTCTGAGCCCTCCAAATTTTCCAGCCTCTGCCTGTTACCTAGTTCCAAAGTTGCTTCCACATTTTCAGGTATCTTTTCAGCTATGCCCCACTCTACCAATACCAACTTACTGTATTAATCCATTTTCACACTACCGATAAAGACATACCCAACGCTGGCCAATTTACAAAAGAAAGAGGTTTCATTGGACTTATAGTTCCATGTGGTTGGGGAAGCCTCACAATCATGGTGGAAGGCAAGAAGGAGCAAGTCCCATCTTACATGATGGCAGCAGACAAATAGAGAATGAGGAAGATGCAAAAGTGGAAACTCATAATAAAACCATTAGATCTCATGAGACATTCACTACCATAAGAACAGTATGGAGGAAACTGTCCGCATGATTCAATTATCTCCCAACAGGTCCCTCCCACAACACATGGTAATTATGGGAGTACAATTAAAGATGATATTTGGGTGGGGACACAGACCCAAGTCATATCAGGAACCTCCACCTAGATTTCAGAGGATATATAGAAATGCCTGGATGTCCAGACAGAAGTGTGCAGCAGGGGCAGAGCCCTCATGGAGAATCTGTTAGGACAGTGTGGAAGGGAAATGTGGGATGTGAGCCCCCACACAGAGTTCACACTGGGGGGCTGCCTAGTGGAGTTGTGAGAAGAGAGCCACCCTCTTCAAGACACCAAAATGATAGATCCACTGAAAGCTTGCGCTTTATGCCTGGAAAAGTTGTAGACACTTAATGCCAGCCCATAAAAGCAGCTGGGATGGGGGCTCTACCCTGCAAAGCCACAGGGGTGGAGCTACCCAAGACCATGGAAAACCACCTCTTGCATCAGCATGATCTGGATATGAGACATAAAGTCAAAGGAGATCATTTTGAAGCTCGAAGATTTGACTGCTCTGATGGATTTTGGACTTGCATGGGTCCTGTAGTCCCTTTTTTTTTTTTTTCAATTTCTCCCATTGGAACATGAGCATTTATCCAATGCCTGTATCCCACATTATTTCTAGGAAGTAACTAACTTGCTTTTAATTTTACAAGCTCATAGAAAGGACTTGCCTTGTCTCAGATGAGATATTGAATTGTGGACTTTTGAGTTGATGCTAAAATGAGTTAAGATTTTGGGGGACTGTTGGGAAGGCATGATTATGTTTTGAAATGTGAAAGAGACATGAGATTTTGGAGGGCCCACGGGTAGAGTAATATGGTTTAACTCTGTGTCCGCACCCAAATCTCACCTTGAATTGTAATAATCACCGTGTGACAAGGGCAGGGCCAGGTGGAGATAATTGAATCATAAGGGCTGTTGCCCCTTACTGTTTTCATGGTAGTGAATAAATCTCATGAGATCTTGTGGTTATATAAATGTGAGTTCCCCTGCACAAGCTCTCTCTCGCTTGTCACCATGTAAGACAAGACTTTGCTTCTCCTTCACCTTCCACCATGATTGTGAGACTTCTCCAGCCATGTGGAATTGTGATTCCATTAAACCTCTTTCCTTTTAAATTGCCCAGCCTTTGGTATGTATTTATTAGCAACATGAGAACAGATTAATACAACCATATTGCTCTAACTGTGGACTTTCCTCATGTCTAATCTACTCCTACCTTGTTAATATTAACTCCATGTGTTATTGCTCAACTAGACTCTGACACCAGAAGGAAAAAAATCCTCCCCAAATATCAATTTTCTCTTGTCAGACATGGGGGAAATAGAAATGTCTAGAAGAAGAAGCATAGGCTCCATTGTGTGGGCTGTTTTGGCCACAGTAGTGGCAGCCTCTTTCCCCTCTCCAATGAACTCTGCCATTTAGAGATCTTTCAATTCTGCTCAAGGACTCTGTGCATTGGGAGGGTATGTTATCATGCTAGTAGCCATTGATTCTTATGTTCCCAGCACTGTTTTCTCCTTCTTGGGGCATTTCTCTTTAAAAAAAAAAAAAAAAAAAAAAAGGAAATACTGATAATAATAAAAAGAAAAGAAAAGAGGAGTAAAGAAGAAACAATCAAGAAAAACAACTAAGGGATACGAGGCTTAATACATGGGTGATGAAATAGTCTGTAAAACAACAAACTAGAACTTGGAACCCTGAACATAAAAGTTTAAAAAAAAAATCAGAAATTCAACCTTGACTTGGGGGCTTCTTCTGTCTTCCCCCGCCAATGTAACATACACAATCCACCTAGAGGGCACTGATAAGAGATGTTCAAGAATTTAAATAACCCCCTCCTGCCCAGAGAGTGTGTCACAATATGCCAAGTAGGTCAGGGGTTCCAAATCAAGGTGACCTCGGTTACTCAGAGGAGTTTCCATTATGAACTCTCTGCCCACATGTACACTCCTGGTGGTTATTTCCACTGTTGGGGTCAAATAATTAAAAATGTTGTGAGCAATTTTTTCTTGAGCAAATTTATTCCATCATTACTGATTCTATCAGTAATGATAGAATCTTGGTCATGAAGGCACAGACCAGTCTCAACTACTTAGCCCATGTAATGTTGGATAACTGCATATTCAATAACTTTCTGCAGTCTAGCCAAAGACAGTCTGTGCAATTGCTGAACACCTTGCATTGCACCTGGGTTCATGAAACTACTAAAGCAACACAGTCCATAATAAGGCTTAGACAGAAGGACTCCTGACTAACTAAAGATTACTCTAATGGGATATGCAACGTCTCTTGCTGGCTTGGCTATTTTTGCTTCTTCGGGGAGACCTGATCATCCTGCTTAAAGTGACTTTGTGTCTGGTGTGCGATTGCCTTAGGTGGTTTCATTATTATGATAAAAGCCTCTCATCTCTGACTTAGTCTAGTTAGTGTTGGGGTAGCCTATGCTTCTTTCCTGGACACTGAAGATCAAGGAGTAATGTTCAGGAGTCTGATTCCAGACAAAAACCGTATATATAATCTTTGAGGCCAAAACCTAAGACTTGACAAAGCTTTGGTAGATCTCATAGGAGAAGCTTTCTCCATCATAGCAGACCCAGTGCACAGCCATTGCATTATAGTCTTCTGGAGAGAGGTGCAGTCAAGGATCCATCTTCTCCAGGCCTGGCCTGCTGTGGTCATACGCATATCTGCCTTCATAAATCAGGTGCAGGAGGTCTAAATCCAAGACCTTACCAAGGTGAAAGAAGCTTGCCAAAGACACATTTCTCCATTCTGACTCATTATTTTTCAACTCCTAGTCCTTCCCTTCTCCCGCTTTTGAGCCTGCTGTGTCTATCAAAGATAACGTTCTTTTTCTTGGGACTCTTTGGTAGTGAGAAACATATTCCTCTCACCACCCCCCTTGTGCTGCATATCATGTGACCCTTACTCAATGCCATTCTCTGTGGGAAATACAATACTCAGAAGCTGGCACCCTTTTCATTTGCTTTTTGCCTGCACATTGCAGTAGGTTAATAAAGCCTTGATGGTTACCTTCAGATTGGGTCATTGTCTCACTTGACCGCCTCAACACCTAGCTACTCAAAAATATTTTATGAAAAATAGCTATATTTTCCAAAAAGTGTAGTGAGATAATCATTAGGGAAATGCAAAGCACAACTACAATGAAATCCTCCTTCACACCCATTCAGATGGATATTACCAAAGACACAGAACATAAATGTTGGTGAGGATGCAGAGAAATTGGAACCCTTATGCACTGTTGGTGTGAATGTAAAATGATACAGCCCTTGTGGTAAACAGTATAATGGTTCCTCAAAAATTTAAACATATAATGATTGTGTGATCAAGGATCCCACTTCTAGATATATGCTCAAAGGAATGGAAAGCAAGCTCTAAAAGAGATATATGTAAACCCATATTCATAGGAGCATTAGTCACAATTGCTAAAATGTGAAAGCAACCCACGTGTCCATCAACAGATGAATGGATAAGCAAAATGTGATCTACCCATATAATGGATATTATTCAGTCTTAAAAATAAAGGAAATTATCATGTACACTATGACACGAACGAAGGTAGTGTACATTATGCTAAGTGAAATAAACCAGTCACAAAAAGACAAATACTGTATGTTTCTAGTTATATGAGATATTTAGGGTGGTAAAAATAAAGACAGAAAGTAGAATAGTGGTTAACAGGGTGTAGGGGAAGGAGAGAATGAGGAATTATTATGAAATGTGTACAGAGTTTCAGTTTTCCAGGATGAAACAAGTTACAGAGTTACATGTTGGTGACTGTTTTACAAAACTACTACTGTATTATATTCCATTGACTTGTACACTTAAAAAGAGTTAAGATAGTAACTTTTATGTTACATATATTTTATGACAGTGAAAAATGGAAGTTTAGTGACAAGAATTGTTTAGTGAGAAGAAAAATGTTTAGTAAGAAAAAAATGTACATTTTCCAAGATTCTTAAATTTCTAGATTAATGGAAGACAATTGTATTCTCACATCTGCTTATGTTTTCAATCTGCTCAACTGGAGTATATGAGGATATTTTGGCTTCCGATAGACATGTTGTTGGAAATGGGGTGAACATTTAATTAGACTTTTCTGTTAATTGTGAATTTTTAAATTAATATTGTAGAAAAAGTTAAGTAATATTTTCTTAAAGATTAATTGCTGCTTGGAGTCTGGAACCGTATCTGTGAAGTTTTGGTATTCTGTTATGCTAAAATCTCTTGGTCTATCTTCTAATTTGAGTGATTCTTTCACCCGTGTCTGATTTCATAACATGAATTAGTAATTTAAAAGTATTAGTTCCCTAACTTATGTAGATTTTACAAATATTGACACATTTCATTATATAATAGTAAAACACATGTTCACCTATGTAACCATGAATCTGATCAGAAAAACCTTTAAGTATTGGGAAAGTGTCAAACATGATGTTGGATACAAGTTTCCCATCATTCTAGGTTTTTTTTTTTTTCTTTTTGGAAAACTCAAATTTTTTCATTGGCAATATTGTAAGTAGTTTCCCTTGAAATGGCAGACTTACTCTGTGGATTTAGTTCTTCAAATAAAAACGATAACCCATTCAAAAAAAAAAAAAAAAAAAACAGCAGCTAGTTTCGCTGAATAAAACTAGTCACACAACTGTTTTTCCTTGAAGTAATAATTACACTTCAGTTTACAGCAGAAACGCTTTATACATGTTTTTCATTAATCCAGAGCATAGTAAAAATGTACTCATGTCAACATTTAATGAAAGCGAACAATATTTTACTGAATTATCAAAGACATTCTTAGTGAAAATGACTTTTTTTTTTTAAACAGTGAGTACACTGTGATGAGGACTGTAATGGCTGCTCATATTATTTGGTAACACTTCCTTGATTCTTGCCAAGATGTCGGTGGTTTTCCCCACTATTACTTTTGCACAATTAGTAAAAATTCCAAGATGCCTACACAGTAAAAAGGGCAAATGACATCTTGACATTGTTATGATGTTTGTAAATTTGTTTTGAGATCGCCAAAACCCTGAAAATGTCTCAGGGATCCCCCGGAGTTCCACAGACCACAATTTGAGAAAGGTGATCTGGGTTTTAAAGAGGGCAGATTGAGTATGCATTATTTCCCTTTGCTTATTTGGCAAATTCCACTAAATAACAGAAAAGTGCTTTTTCAGGAATGTATTAAAAATGTCAAGGAGAATGAGAAAGGATAGAACAAGAATATATTTTGGAAGCTGGAGATGGATGAATGATAACAACTGATGTCACAGATTAGAGAGAACTAAAGCTTAAGCCAGAATGGAGAAAGTGGAGAAGTTATCTTTTATTTTTATATCAGTGAGCTCCAAAAGAGTTCAAGAAAGGCAAACTTGTGAACATCTTTAGGTTAAAACATGAGGACTAATGAAAAGCACTTTTAAAATTTATTGCATATCCCAGATTCCTTTTCTCACACTATCTATGCACGTGATTACCTAAGCAGAAGCCAGATTTATTTTCTAGAGAGAGTAAAATGGTAGATACCTGGAGCAGGGGGTATCAGAAACAGGGACTACCAGGGTGAAGATTAATGTGCTGAAAACAGGGTATTGATTATATATCTATTCAATAAATGCTTAGATTTCCTTCAGCTTCTAAAATGCTGCCATCTAGGTCTATAATCTCCAAGGAAGAAAAATAAATGAACTGTCAAGGGGAACATGTCAAACTGCATAGGAAAGGGACAAGATTCAGACTTCTTCAGTGGTTCTCCAAGTGAAGAGGGCCAGTCAGGTTGCCCAACTATGAGGCCCATGATATGCAAGTTTCTAATCAGGTTTTTATTAGCCTATAATTGAATTATATCATTTGAGTAAAATTCTTACTGTCTTTATTTAAATACTTGACCCCAGCTGCTCAAGAGGCTGAGGCAGGAGAATTGCTTGAGGCTGAGGCAGGAGAATCACTTGAGGGTGGAGGTTGCAGTGAGCCGAGATCAGGCCACTGCACTCCAGCCTGGGTGACAGAGTAAGACTCCATCTCAAAAAAAAAAAAAAAAAAAAAAAAAAAAAGCAAAAACAAAACACACACACACACACTTGATGAAATTCATGAGTAAAGTCTGGAGTTTACTGTGTTGGAATGTTTTTAACTACGAATGCAGTTTTCTTAAAATACATAAGATCATTGAGTTTATATGTTTCTTCTTCTGTCAGCTTTGTTTTGTTTTTCAAATGAATATTCTATTTCAGTAATTTTTGGCATAAAATTGTCATTGCTCACTTCTCTTTTTATGTCTGAAAGATCTGTGTTCATTTCCACTTTTCATTTTCAACATTGCTAGCTCTCTCTCTTTCTCTCTCTCATTAAACAGCCTTGATAACATTTCATGAATTTTATTGATATTTTCAAGGAACAAATTCATGTGATTATTGATTTTCTTTCATATATATTTTTTTCCTTTTTATGATCTCTGCCCATATCCTTCCAAATACTCTCTTTGGGTTTAATATACTGTCCGTTTTTAGCTTGTTGAGATGAGAGACTGGATAATTCATTTTTTTTTTCTGTCTCCTTTTAGGATGTGACATTTAAGTAACTCTAAGCCCCAATTTGCCTGAATATCATAAGTTCTAATTATCATTCAGATTATTTATTTCTTATTGTATAATTCAAAATATCTTTGAATTTCATAGTTACTTCTTCTTTGAGCCATGGCTTATTGAAATATGCACCAATTAATTTACTGACATCTGACTTTTTAGTTACTAGTTCTGCTATTGGTCTTCTGGAAATTCCCATCCTTTGCAAGTTTTTCAGGCTACTATGTGACTCAATGTGTGGTCAGCTATGGCAAGTAATATTTTGGCTCTGAAAAATAATATTGTGTCTGCCATTGTTGGGTAAAGTGAATGTATATTATCTATATATTATATTTGTATTCATATCTGTATCTATCTGCCTACATATCTATCTATGATGGTTAATTTTACGTGTCTATTTTACTGCACCATAGGTTTCCCTGATATTTATTTGGTTAACTGTTATTTCTGGGTTATCTATGAGGGTGAGCATTTGAATCTGGAGGCTGAGTAAATCTCAGCTCAGAAATACCCCACTGTGTGTGGGCATCACCTAATCCACTGAGTGTCTGAATAGAACAAATGGCAAAGGAAGACAGAACTTACTTTTTCTTACTATTTGAGTTGGTACATTGATCCTCTCCTGCTGTAAGAACAGGACTTAAATCATCAGTGCTGCTTCTCCTCAAGACTTCAGACCTGGACTGGAACTATGTCATCCTTTTTTCTCTGTCTGTAGCTTGTAGATGGCAGATTGTGGAATCTAATCTCCATAATCACATGAATCAATTCCTTATATTATAAATCTCTCTCTCTCTCTCTCTGTCTCTCTCTCTCTCTCTCCTGCTCTCTCTCTCTTTCTCCCACTCTCTCTCTCTCTCGTTCTCTGTGTGCATATGCGTGTGTCTGTGGTTATTTGTGGAAAAATTTTAAAAATGGAATTAAAAAAATAAAAGCTGCAAACTTTATTTCCCAACATAAGCTCCATTAAAGTTAAGAAACTTTTTAAAGTAATGATACAAGCCATTTAGTCCATTTCCAAAGAACTGAGGGCCCTGGGAATTTAACTGTGTCAGTGAAGTCTTTTTTTACATTATTAACTGAAGAAAACATCGGTGCCCTTTACAGACTTTTTAAGATTAAGAAACAAAGAGAAGTCAGAAGGAGCTAAATCATGACTGTAGCATGGGAACCTAATGATTTCAAATTGACACTCACAAAATTCCCCTTGTTTGGTGAGAGAAGGGAGCAGGAGCAATGTTGTGGTGGGGAAAGAGTCTGTAGTGAAGCTTTCCCAAGAGTTTTCTTCGCTAAAGTTTTGGCTGAGTTTCTCAAAAAACTCTCAGAACAAGCAGATTAATTATTATTTGGAACTCCAGAAAGTCAACAAGGAAAATGCCTTGAACCTCTCAAAAGGCTGTGGCCATGACCTTTGCTCTTGACCAGTCCACTTTTGCTTTGACTAGACCATTTCCATCTCTTGGTAGCTATTACTTTGATTGCTCTGTCTTCAGGATGATATTGGTAAAACCATGTTTTATCTCCTGCTACAATTCTTAGAAGAGGTGCTTCATGATTTTGATTTTAATTTAAACATTTTCATTGAAAGCTCTGCTCTTGTCTGCTTGGAATACAATGGTTTTGGCACTCATTGAGTGGAAATGTTTCTTACTTTATTTTTTTAGTCAGAATTGTGTAAGCTGAACCAATTGACATATCTGTGGTGTTGGTTATTGTTTCTGCTGTTAATCCTTGGTCCTCTTCAGTTAAGGGCTTTTCTTCCTGGAAAATGGATATGGATAGTCTGCTGCTGCAGGCTTCATCTTCAACATTATTTATCCCTTCTTAAAATCAGTTATACGTTTGTAAACTGATAATGTCTTAGGGGCATTGGTCCCATAAACCTTTTATAAAACATCGAGGATTTCACCATTCTTCCATCTAGGCCTTGCCATAAATTTGATGCTTGTTCTTGCTTCCATATTAGCAGAATTCATGTTTGTCTAGTAGGGGCTCTTTTCAAACTGGCATCTTATACTTCTTAGTGGCTCAAACTAGACTTTGTTTAGATATGTTACAAAAAGTCATTACAAATTTATTCTCATGTAAAACTTTGAAATGTATGCATGGTTTTCTCATAATATACATTTTTGATGAACTTTTTGGAGATCCCCAGTATATACTAATAAAATAAATAGATTAGATGGATAGATAGATAGATACCAGTCAATTTGGTCAGATTTTTAACTGTACTGTTCATCATATCTTTATATCATTAATAATTTTTATGTCATTTTTCAACATGTTTTGTGATAGACTGTAGGTGTTAAAGCCCACCATGATGACCACTTTTACTTTTTGTTCTGTCAATTATTTTTTCTTTCGGTGGAAGGAGTGTAATCCTCTAATGGAAGAATAATATCTTTTAAATAAGGGTTTAAATTTTATATATATATAAAATATCATATATTATACATAATGTATATATTATATCATATTATATTAATATGTGTATGTATAATATATGCTGTTTATATATATTATTTCTGTTATATTTATATTATATTATATATTATATATAATATAGTGAGAGTGCAGTAAATTTACCTACACTGGACACACCTATTTACCAAGCACTCAACTCAGTAAACCACAATGCCAGCATTCCAGAAGGTCTTTCCATGCCCACTTCAAACAATTTAACTTCTGTCTCTTCAAGGTACCCAACATGCTGATTTTCATCACCAAAGATGTGTTTTGTTTGTCTTTTAACTTTCTATAAATGAAATAATAAATATGTATTTACTTATGTCTGGCATTTTTGTGCATCCTTAAGTGCACCAGTTTTGCTATAATGAGTTTTGCAGTATATAGTTGTAGTTTGTTCATATTCCGTGACACACAGTATTCTACTTTGTGAGTCTCCCACAATACAAGTGTACATTTCTATCTTTCTTCGTGGAAACATTTGTCATTACTTCATAGAAAATATGAGGAAGTTTTGTGGTAGTGTTTTTATTTTTAAATCTCACTGCAAATATCAGTTCAATAGTAGAAGGTAGGATAAGTTGAAGGAAGAGAGATACATTAATCAAAGTGGTGAGGAAGTGCCTTGACTACAGTCCCAGCTACTTGGGAGGCTGAGGCAGGAGAATCGCTTAAACCCAAAAGACAGAGGTTGAGGTGAGCTGAGATCGTGCCACTGCACTCCAGCCTTGGTGACTGAGCGAGACTCCGTCTCAAAAAATAAAAAATAAAAATTAAAAATAACAGTATCAAATAATTCCTCTGGACAGTGGTAGAAAACAACATTTTTTGTCACAATATTTTTCCCCTTTGGAAAATAAAAAAACAATATCTCTGGCTTTTCTTGTAGTTTTGATTTCATGATGAACTATGACTTGATAGTAAAGTAAGGCTTTGATATTTCACCCTAGAAAATTTTTCTTTCTTTTTTTTTTTTTTTTTAGATGGAGTTTTGCTCTTGTTACCCCAGACTGGAGTACAATGGCATGATCTCCTCTCACCGCAACCTCCGCCTCCCAGGTTCAAGTGATTCTCCTCAGCCTCCTGAGTAGCTGGGATTACAGGCGTGCACCACCACACCCAGCTAATTTTGTATTTTTAGTAGAGATGAGGTTTCTCCATGTTGTTCAGGATGGTCTCAAACTCCCAACCTCAGGTGATGCACCCGCCTTGGCCTCCCAAAGTGTGGGGGTTATAGGCATGAGCCATGGTGCCCAGCCACCCTAGAAACATTTTTTAAAATCCTGGAGATAATGTATTCATATAATTCACAAAACTGTATTGAACCTATATCATATGTTAGACACTTAGCTACAGCATTTTTAAAGATGAATAAAACATAGTACAATTTAGATTCTTTGTGTAGGAAAAACAATCTGAAGGCCTTCAAAGCCAACAGTTTAGTATTGAGCATACTGCTATGAGATTTCCCAAAGAAGGTTATAATTAAGCTGGGTGTTGAAAAAGGAGCAGAAGTTTTGCAAGCAGAAAGACAGAAAATGGCATTCAATGAAGAATATCATATGCATGTAAAACCATGTGTCATCAGTTTGTGACAGTCAGCTAGAAGAGGTCAGAATCTCAGGCTTACTGGAATCACTAATAAGATTTGAGAGAAATGAGACAGAACCAAATTGCAAAGTGATTTGTCTACATGTCATAATAAAAAGCTAGAACTGTATCTTCTAAGTAATGCAAGTCCACTATTAAGTGGAAGAATGAAGCGATCTTTGTAGTTTCATTTACATTTCTATTTCTTAACTCTTCTAAGTCTAAACTTTTATTCTGTGTTTTCATTGGCTTTTATTCATATTAGTCAGCTACATATTTTTAAAGCAACTAAGTGGTCATTTCCCAGCCCTGTGATACTTAGGCATAGGACATGGGACCAGTAAAAGAGAGATGGGAAACATGTAGTTAGAAAATCAGAACCTGAGTCAGAACCAACCTTCATTCCTCCCTATCCTCCTCCCAACCACCCACCGTCCTTTCCTCACTTTTCTCTTCTTTTCCTCCTTCCCCTCCTTCCCTCCCTCCCTCCCTTCCTTCCTTTCTCCATTTGTTTTTTTTTCTCTCTCTCTCCCCCTCCCTCTTTCCTTCCTCGCTTTCTTACCACGAATATCTGTTCCAGACATTCTATATTGCCAGTCAATGTTTTACACATCTGTAATCCAGAAGTTATCTTTTGATAAAGGGGAACAAAAAATAAATAATGGGTAAATATATGATTGATCTAGCTTCTAGTTTAATGCCTGAAACAAGTATAATCTCTGTGTAACATTTAGATTGAGGTTTTTGGAGTAAACTGACCTTTCATTCAGTTCCATTTTTACCACAATCATGTGACCACAAGCACATTACTTAAACTGTCTGCATGGAATTCAGTGTCCCAATGGATATAAGGGTGATATCTTTACTTAATGTATATGTTTGAATATTAAATAACGTAATATTTTGACTTGTCTGATATGTCATAAGTATGCATGTTACTTATTCAAAGACATTTATTATATATTTATTGAGTAAGTCTGAGTAGAATATGAAGAAAACTAGAAAGTTTGCTTTATTGAAAATTAAGAAAATAAAAAAACTTGAAGAAAAAAAGATTTCCACAAAGAAAAAGATGTTTTACAAACTTTTGCCATTCTCGATTTTTACATTTCTACTTCTTAGTCTTCTTTATCTAAACTTTTATTCTCAGTCTTTTCATTGGTTTTTCTTCATATTAGGGAATTTAGCAACAATACCATGTGTTACAAGTACCCCTCAAACTCAGAGACTTATCAATTTATACTTTTATTTTACGATTACTGAGTTCTCTCACTCTTCTTAGACAAATGAAGTGATTTATTTTGTTTATTAGAAAACCAGAACTTGATTAATCAATTAGAAGCAGCAAATATCTTTAATAAATTTTTGATTGCTTCACTGACACTTTTCAATTATTTCTATTACGTTTTTTTAAAACACTGAGAGGCATGAGCAAAATAATAGTGTTTCAGCATCAACTAAAATTTTGGTTCACGCACTCATCTTTAATAACTGCACCATCCAACAATACATTGAAAAAGTGATTCACTGTAACCCAGATCAATAAAGTCATTAATCATTTTTTTTCTATAGGACAGATGATAAATCAGCCTATTGCACAAGAGAAAATTTGGCCCCTTGTTTTCCTAGAAGCTTAAATATATGTATTAAATATATTTATGTAATATAGTATACATTAAATTTATATATAATACCTTTGTTGTATTAATTCTTTAATATCCACTGACTAGATAACCCATTTTATATCACAGAGATTTTATATTTTAGTCCCTTTTTTTACTTTTATATTCAGTGCTTAGAATAATGCCTTCTACAATGTAAATACTATTTTTAAATGAATGAATTGCCAATAATTTGTGTAATTAACATGTACTGAAAGCCATTTGTCTATGTAACAAAAGCCATTGTCTATACTTAATACATAGTGATATGTATTAAGACATTGACCTATTATTAACTCATTGAGCACTGGCTCATCCATACTACTGGCCCATCCATACTATCTTCACTATTTCCTGCAGTTTAGTAGATTTAGTTTACAGTTTAGTACAAAATAGTAAAGAGATATATAAACATAATACATGGGAAAAACACACCTATAACGAAATTAATACTTTCTGAAGAGGTAGTGATCATCTTATTTGGGTAGAGAAAAATTGGTCATAATATGTGAAAAAACAGGCCAATAGACAACATTTGGAAACACATGTTAATATATTAAAAAATACATAAAACATGGCTCATTCATATTTAATTGCAATATATTATCTTTCCAATGTGTTATTTCTCATTAGCAATGCATAGTTCAACATGATTTGCAAAATTGAAAGGAATGTGGTTCATTACCATAATTTTAACAATTTTGTCAAATGAATCTGTGATATTCTGCTGTAAAAATTTTGTCTCTGATTTTCACCGGAAAGAAAAAAAAGTTTACTTTAGTATTACCTGAAAGGCAAAATGAAGGTATAAAATCTATAAAGAAATATAATAATATTATTTATTTTTCTAGATTGCATGGCTACTATGCTCAGGCAAAATAGATTTTATCAAGCTTTGCCTATATGCTATCACCTTTGAGATGAAATTTACAATTTGCCTTAACATATCCAATACTTATTTATTTTCATTATTCTTTCAACATGTGAAAAAAACACGTTGACAAAAGCCAGTTCCTTACTTATGTGCTTATCCTTTTGAGTGAGTTACAGTAAACCTTGGTGCTAATTACTGGTTGTATAACCATTGGTAAGTTCATAATCTTATTGAACTTAAGTATTGGAAACTAAAAAATGAGAAATATATACAATGTATAAAATTATTGAGATTATTAAATTAGACACTTTTTCTAAAGTATATGCCACACTTGCTGGCATTTATTATTGCTATTTATTGTTTTTTGAGACAGGGTCTCACTTCCTCACCCAGACTGGAGTGCAGTGGCATGTTCTTGGCTCACTGTAACCTCTGCTTTCCGGGTTCAAGTGATTCTCCTGCCTCAGCCTCACAAGTAGCTGGGATTACAGGCACCCACCACCACACCTGGCTAATTTTTGTATTTTCAGTAGAGATGGGTTTCTGCCATATTGGCCAGACTGGTCTTGTACTCCTGGCCTCAAGTGATTCACCTGCTTCGGTCTTCCAAAGTGCTGGGATTACAGGCCTGAGCCATTATGCCAGGCATATATTATTTATTTTAAAGATGAAATGCTTACAGTGATAATATTGTTTTTACTAAAGATTATTTTGCTCCTCTCAAAATCACATCCTTTTTAGAGCTCTTTCCCAGATAAGCATATTTATATTTTATACTGTTTATGTTGACAACTATTCACTAAATCAGATTTCATCATTAAAATAAAGACAAAAACAACATTAAAACCCAGTATCTGGTTGGTCACAAACACTTGCTATATTTTTCTTCACAGTTTTTAAAATTCTTGAAATATTACATGTTAAATTGAAGCTAACCTCACTCACCAAAAACTTTTTTGATGATATTTAAAATAAAGTAATCTATTTTTCCCACTGCCATTAAAAAAATAGTATCTTTTAAATTCAGAATATTGTCCTTGGTAACCTAAGAGAAATATTTACTAGGTCAGGTTTCCCTCATATCTAGAACACACAGACCTGATGCTTCACTGTTGCACCAAACTTAACTAATATCTGTAATTAATTATGTAATTAAATTTGTAATTTTCTGTCTTTTCCTCTAAAATATATACTCCATGAATGGAAGATCTGTATCTTTCTTTCATGTCTCAATTGTTTAATAATAGAAAGAAAATATTTTTTAATTATCTTTTATTTAATCGGTTAAATTATCTTTTATTTGTATTATCTTTTATTTAATTGGTTAAAAAATTGTCCCTACCCCTGAGAGGTAAATGCACATATATGTCTATGATTGTATGACAATGTTTATGTAAAGGAACTGAATTTTATCAGAACAAAATTTAGGCAGGGATCTCACTTTTGTATGTGATAATCTTTCCAGTCCTCTAGGTCACAACAATAGCATTGTCCAATAGTAATATAACCTGGGTTGCAAATGTTAGTCATATTGTAATTTTAAATTTTTGATTATCACATTATAGAAGTACACTAAAGCCACATATGGCTAGTGGCTATGATACAGCACAGCTCTAGAATACAAGAGAAGATATTAAAGCAATTTTCTTTACTAGAAAGATCATTAAAATATTTATTTAATAGAGATAACTTTATAAACTGTTTTCAAAAGTTGGCATATATTATTAGAAATCTATCTTAACCCTTATTTTTACAGAGGTTGATTGCTTGAGATGGAGTTGTAACTTTCTTCTAGTGACTTTATTTCTGCTTTTTGATTTCCGTAGAGAAAACCTACTACCCTTCATGCTTTCCACTTCATTTTATTCTCTTTACTTTTCCAAATATGTTTTGTCTTTCTTTTTTTCAAAGTAACTAAATGGAAAGAGACTAAGAGTGTTTTAAATTTGGGTATTTATTACATTTTGAATTTTCAGGTCTAGTGCCTGGGGGGAAAATGTTCTTCATTGAAGTAAATATTTCCTGCAAAACGTCTATGAAAAGTTTACGGATGTGGTAAATATTGTTTGTCAGATTGTGTTTAGAAACACATTTTCAGAGCTCTGTTATTCCAGAAGTTTCACAAAAGTTGTCCACGTTCATACCTTCAAACAGAAAGAATGAGTTTGTCGTGCTCCTTGCTCTGATGCTTTCTGATTCAACTTTAATTTTGTATAGTTCAAGATGCTGGATTGCTTTTGGTGCTCTAATCATGATTCTTCCTAAGAAATATTGGTGGGCAACAACCCCTACTCTTATTTATCTGTGTCCTATAATGATACTTCAGTTATTTTTATGTGTGTGCTGTACGGTCATAAATCAACAAAGGCTTTTTCTTTTGAGTACTTGGGCACACAGGCTTCCCACACAATTTATTTCAGGGGCATCACACAGAATTTTGTAGAATTCTGGCTTATGCGGTCTTTCTCTATCTCTACCTCTTTCCCTTCGGCTTTTATTAAATTGGGTTGAGCAAGCTGCATCAAGTATAGCTATGGATCATGAATCTCTTTTCAAAACAGACCACTTTTCAAAAGTATTATGAAAAGAGAAAACTTCAGGCATTTAAAAGGCTGATAATTACCATTTCGATTGGCCTATGTAACGTAAACTAGCCATTGCATGTTATTGTAGTCCTGAATGCAGAAAACAGAATACTAAAATGACACATATTTTGAAATGTCAAAGCTTTGAAAAGAAAATAAAAATTTTGCAGGGCATAAATTCTAAATGTTACTGATTTGGGGCTAATGTTATCTGATGTAATTCAGTCTTTTTTCTTCTCATATTCCCATTTTTTATCTGTGTTTTGAAAAAATCACAATTTAATATAAATAAAATTTACTTTATGCAACAAAGTGAGAGTTTCAAGGAAATTAGTTTCCAAGACAGTAATGGAAAGTGCTTATTTTTGCCTCTGCACAACAAACTCAAAATTTCATCTAGCAAAAGTATTCAACTAGCAATTATATATTGTAAAAAATATTTCAAGAAACACACACACTAGAACAATTTCAAAGTGCACTTTATTAAATTTTTAAATATGCCCAACTATTCACAGATATCTTTGTCTTTTTCCCCTTTATTCATCACCTCCAATCTACCAGTGTGTTCCTTCTTATGCACAAATACTGACATTCTAATGTGTTATTTCTGAACTTATAAAGTATATCATATTTATAATTAAATAATCCTAATTATCTGAAAAAACTAGTAAGTGGAATGCCCAACTTGGTATTTTTAAAAATTATGACTGACTATAAATTCTGAGCAGAAGGAAAGCCCATTTTTAAGGCTGTCATGAAATGATCTATTCAATAGCCTCTTCTAGCAATGTTTTCCTAATTATCGCATTTCTCCAATGATTTTTATAACGTTGATTATTTTAAAACTCTAAAGAAAAATAATATTCTTTTGTGTAAAAATAGGAGGCAGCATCCCCAAGAGACAGAATTACAGCCACAGAAGGCAGTTATACTTGACCAGCTGTTCTATGACACAGTGCAAGGAGGAATCCAAAAAAAGCAAATATGTATTTGGGGCAAGATTCTGAGCTGCATCACTGACTTGGTAGTGAAGAAGAGACATATGGAACTGAGAGTAAAAGGGAATGGAATTTTACTTTAATGAATACAATGAATATGTTTATATAAGCCAAAGAGTTTTCAATGTCACTGTATGACTAATGCTGAAGGAAGACTTGTTTGTTTCTATAAATTACACTGGTGGAATTTTTCAAGGTCATTTTATTATATAAATTATTACTCCTTAGGAAAATATCAGACTTTGTCTAATAGGAAAATAGTTTTAGGCATTATATATATTTTATTTTGTATTATATACTTATAATGTAAACTTACTACACAAGAGCAAATTGGTAGCTTTTTTTTTTTTTTTTTTAGCATGCAATGTGCATGAAATGTAAGCAGTCACAACTTTTCTCTATTTCCATTCTGTTTGGCATTTCTTCTGGCAATTAAAATACAGTAGCTTTAACAAGAACATCAAGTGTATGATCCTACCACATAAATAAGACAAATACAAAGACAGAACAGCCATGGGTTATTTGAGGGATGGGTAGATTATCAGCAAATATTCAGAAGTGAAAATCATCTTTGGCATTGAGAATGAGGATTTTTGCTTTAAAATGTAAATAATTTTTAAGGGTTTTATACTAATGAAAGACAGTGATTGCACTGTAGACAGTTGGAAAAAATATGCAAAGTACTGCAAATCTTATAATTATATTTTAAAATAAAAATTTCTATTGCAAAGATGTAGAAATAAGCAGGCAGAAGTATACTATTTCCCTCAAATAAGCTTTATATGAAATTAAGGATATTTTTTGAAGTAGACCACTAAAATATAGAGAAATGCTTTGTCAGTGGGCATGTGCTGATCATAACCTGGGATGTTTTATACCTAAACTCCAATTTCCAATTCATTATCCATGATAATTTATATTTTTGCTGTTTAATGAAGCTAAATTGATTTAAACTTCAAAGACTAGAGATGAAAATATGTCTGCTATCAATTGCCTCAAAATTAATATTTGAATGAACAGAATCCCACTCTCTCTTTCCTAAAGAGACTGACTTCAAGGCAGGGAAAAACTTGAATAGTCCCAGAAAAGGAGGAGTTTGTGTTGAACTGTTGGTCCCATTTGGACAAAGTCAGCAGAATGTTGTAATTGCCCACTTGGTCACTGTGAGAAAACAGTGTAGCTGTTTAAAGCATTATCATTCAAAGTGTAAAACATGGACTAGCAGAGTAGATATTAGCTGGGAGCTTATTAGAAGGGTAGAATCCTAGGCTCCACTTAGATCTAAAAATCTTTAAAAGTACTGCAGGTAATTGAAGAAGCACAGATTAGAATGAAAATGGTGACAGAGTAACAATAGAATGATCATATTTCTTTTGATAGTATACTGATTTCAGAAGGAAGCCCTATCAACCACAGGCCAAGAACAGAAAAAAAAATTATTGTGAACACAATAAGAACACAAAGTTAAACTCAAAATTAAGAGACGCGAATTAGAAAACCAAATCATAGAATAGACCAGAACACACGCATGCACGCACACATGCACACACACACACGTTTTGAGAGATGGCAGAGGGTGGCGGGGTGTGTCATACTGTATTCAGATTTGCTGAGTTCCAGTACTACACTCAGCAGAGGCCAGATGTTTAGGGCTCGAATAGAGCAAGATCTATGCCACTCCATGTGTGACAAACACCTGAGCTTGGCTTCAGATTAAAACGATGCTTGGGCTACAATAAAGGGAGTCTAAAAAATAAATTAATGAAACATGTTAGTTTACTAAAGATAATGGACTCCATCTCCACCCATGTCCCTGCAAAAAAACGTAATCTCATTCTTTTTTATGGTTGCATAGTCTTCCCTGGTGTATACGTACCACATTTTCTTTATCCAATTTATCACTGATGGGCATTTAGGTTTATTCCATGTCTTTGCTATTGTGAATAGTGTTGCAACGAACATACCTGCACATATGTCTTTATAATAAAATGATTTATATTCCTTTGGATATATACCCAGTAATGGGATTGCTGGGTCGAATGGTATTTCTGTCTTTAGGTCTGTGAGGAATCACCACACTGTCTTCCACAATGGCTGAACTAATAAACTTTCATCAACAGTGTGTAAGCATTCCTTTTTCACAACAGGAATAGAAAACCAAATATTGCATGTTCTCACTTAAAAGTGGGAGCTAAATGATGAGAACACATGGACACATAGAGGGGAACAACACGCACACTGGGGCCCATCAGAGGGTGGAGGGTGGGAAGAGCGAGAGCATCAGGAAAAATGACTAATGGGTACCAGGCTTAATACCAGGGTGATGAAATAATCTGTAAAACAAACCCCCATGACACAAGTTTATCTATGTAACAAACCTGCACATGTACCCCTGAACTTAAAATAAAAGTTAAAAACGGTTTATGTCCAAGTGTTCTCATTGTTCAACCCCCACATATGAGTGAGAACATGCAGTGTTTGGTTTTTGGTTCTTGCGATCATTTGCTGAGAATGATGGTTTCAGCTTCAACCATGTCCCTACAAAAGACATGAACTCATCCTTTTTTATGGCTGCATAGTATTCCATGGTGTTTATGTGCCACATTTTCTTAATCCAGTCTATCATTGATGGACATTTGGGTTGGTTCCAAGTCTTTGCTATTGTGAACAGTGCTGCAATAAACATATGTGTGCATGTGTCTTTATAGCAATGTTGTGCACATGTACCCTAGAACTTAAAGTATAATTTTTTTAAAAAAAAGAATTTGAGATAGAAAAAAAGGTTTATGTATATAAGTAAATATTTCCAGTAAAAATACATCCCCAAAATAGAGACTATGCAAAGAAAACTATGGTCAATAATATAGAATATGAGCGATATTATTTCAGCGAGTAGTTTAAGTGTGCCAAGGCCATTGTGTTGTTCACAAGAAAGATATATATATTTAATAATTTTTGTTATTTTATGAGTAACAAATAATGTTAGAATTTGAAGTTAACCATTAAAAAGAAAAGAAAAAAACAAAAGCCATCTATCAAAAGAAAAATACATTGTTAAATGAATAGAAGGTCAGAAATGAGAAACTACCAGTTAAAACAATTTATGACAAATATTATAGAATACAAAACAAGCATGGTGCAAATCAGTTTAAATATATCATTTTTTACTCTATGGATTACATTCACCTGAAAATGTATAAAATCAAAGAGGATAAAACAAGTGTAAGTGAACTACTAAAATTAAATGACTAAAAAAGCCAAGAATGTTTTAAAATGAGTAAATATATAGTAGATAAGTACTAACTAAAAACATTGTAAAAGAAATACTGCTATCAGAAAAACTAGAAACCTTGATACAAGTACCAATCCGTTTATTATACAGTATATGATATAATATTAAAGGAAACAATTATTCAGATGTAAAGATAAAAAAAAGATGTTGCATTAACCTAATAACAGAAGTGTGAAATCTAAGTAAAATTGAAGAAAAGCATTACAAGGAGAAATAAACTCACCTAAAATCCAAAGATGACATTATAATAAACTGGTTAATAATTATATTTAAAAGTGAGTTTAAAAATTGTAAAATATAGATGATTTCAATAACTCACTTAACAAACTTTATATAATACATATTTGGAAACATCTATAATCATGACAGCCAGTGACCAACTTTCTCAAGCATCAATGAATCTTTTTGAAAACTTAGCATGTTGAAGGCCAGAAAAAAAAAAAAAAAATCTCTGCAAATTATAAATAGTAATAAGATACTAATATGGTTTGGTTGTGTCCTCAGCCAAATGTCATTTTGAATTGTAGCTCCCATAATTCCCATGTGTTATGGGAGGGAATTGATGAGAGGTAATTGAATCACCGGGTGGTTCCCTCCATACTGTTCTCATGGTAGTGCATAGGTCTCATAAGATCTCATGGTTTTAAAAAGCGTTTCCCCTTTTGCTTGGCTCTCATTCTCTCTTGCCTGCCACCATGTAAGACATGCCTTTTGTCTTATGCCACAATTGATGGGCCTCTCCAGCTACACAGAACTGAGTCCATTAAACCTCTTTTTCTTTATAAATTACCCAGTCTCAGGTGTGTCTTTATCAGCAGCGTGAAAACGGACTAATATATATGCTAATAAAGATTTCTGATAATAACAATTTTAAATTAGAAATAACAAAATAAATAAATAATTTTAACAATTTATCTTAAAATTAATGGAAGCCTGTGCTTCCAGGAAATTTGAGAAGACATAAACTACTCCTTATTTGATGTTAATATATTATTAACAACTAAAAACTTTGGGGATTACATATAAAAAGGTATAGAGAAGACAGACTTGCTAAGGACGTTGAAACCTAAAAAATGGTAAAATGATGAGCTCTCTGGGTTTGCTTTTTACCTCATATATTTCAGAATTAGAGCTGAACACACAGACAACCTAGAAAATCAACTGAGTGCAAGATAAAAATAACCAAAAACTCTATTGTCCGTAGCCAAAGGAGCAGTTCCTTATTTTTTTCTTCTCACTTTCAAGATACTCTCTTTGATTGAGTCTTTTGATTTTTTTGACTTCTGCCTTTTTCTTTTGATTGAATCTAATATATTTAAATTTGGATTTTTTGCATTTGCCTTACTTGGAGTTCATTAAGGTACTTTGTACATTATGTCTTTTATCAAATGTAGGAGGTTTTTGGCCATTATTCCTTCAAATTTTATTTCTGCCCCTTTATCGTTCTCCATTCCTTCTGGAATTCTTATTATGTGTGCAGCTGTACTTAATGGCATCCCACAAATCTCTTAGGCTCTGTTCATTGTATTTTTATTCTTGTTTCTTTCTGTTCCTCAGATTGATTTCTATTGACCTATGTTCAAGTTATCTGATTCTTTCTTCTGACTCCTCAAATCTGCTTTTGTTCTCATGCCAGTTTAAATCTGCTATTGAGCCTCTTTGATGCATTTTAAATCTCACTTTTAGCCCTCTAATTTATATTTGATTGTATTGTATATTTTTATATTTATTGAATTTATGTATTTGATGAAACATTACTTTCACACTTTCAACTTTTTAGACATGATTTCTTTGACATATTTGAACATATGTATATAGCTGATTTAAAGTCTTCCTTGAGAATAGTCTCTGTTGACTACTTTTTTTCAGGTTAAGGGCTACTCCCCTGTTTCTTTTCATATCTCATGCTTTGTTTTTCTTGAAAACTAGACATTTTAAGTTATGTTTTGGCAACTCTGGGAGAACTTTCTCCACAAGGTTTTGTTGTTGTTGTTTTGTTAGTGACTTTCCTGAACTAATTATTAAGTCTTTATTCTTTGTTATATCTAACCATCAAAGTCTCTGCTTGATTAGCTTAGTAGTTAGCTCTTCATTGGACAGATATGTTCTTAGATTATTCAACAAATATGTTTCCCATCATTCACCTAAAGATTTGTGTGTATTTCTTGGAGGTACATCTTCAGTTCTGTGGTAAGTAGTTCATAACCCTGACTTAGCCTTCACTTCCAGCTTCCATGGAGCTCATTGTGTGCTAGAAGTAAAAAATCAAGGAATTCTCAGTGAACTCTTCCCTAGGCCTATTCATGGACCTGCAAATGTGTGTAATCATAAATTCTCAGAAATACATCACAACTTTTTTCTCTTCATTTGTCTTTTATTTTTTTCTTTTATTTTCTTCTTTTGTCAGCTTACTGGTTGCCCTAACTGATATTTCCACCTCAGACTGATGAGAGATTAAACAATTGCAACAGATATTACAAGGTTGCAATTCCCCCTAACGTGATACATCTCTCCTGTATACAACTGAAAATGCACTAATCCCTTTCCTCAAAGAGGAGGTTAAGTCATTGAATAATGTTTACTTTTTCCTGACATCCTATGGCTTAAATAATATGATCTAACATTTATAATAATTAAATAACAATATGTCAATATAGCTTGTGTTATATGTTAAGGTAAGAAAAGAAAAGAATGCATTTGTTTAATATATTTATACACACACAAGCACATTCATAACGAAATAAGGGGAAATACTCATGACAATTATAGTCTTTGTTTGTATAATTAGTCACATGTTCATAGCTGGTATTTAAAACTATCTTCTAATACCCATAGTATATTCCTTATACCTTCAGCAGGCACCTCAGCTGATCATGGTTCTTTATATGATAAAAAACCCAAACCTCATTTCTGAAGCCTTGTAGGCCATTAGTTGTCCTGCCCAGGCTATGTTGTTGTGGTTTCCCATTGACCTTAATCATAGCTCATATTAATACTGAGACGACCCAAGTGATTTTCAGTAGTCCAGACATACTCTTTCTTACATCTCTTGTGACGTAATAGTCCAATTTCCTCCTTGGTAGTCCAGATCAATAACCCCAGTCAGCACTGTAACTCCCTTTATCTGTTGACTTAAAGCCATGAAGAGCTCAAAGTGGCCAGGTGGCATCCTTAACTTCCAGTTGAACTGGATTATTGTTGTGTCTTCTCGTAAATGCATTCCTCTCTCTGAATCTAAGACCTTTAGTCTGGCATATCATTAAGTCACAGGAATAGAAAGCACCATTTTGCTCGTGGGTTACTAGGAGTCATGATGAGAGGTGCCACTTCCATTTTCACCCCTTGATTTATGGATTCACAAATTATGGATATGGGAGAAACAGTATCACATATTGGATGCTTATTCAAGACGTATATAACATTCTAGAATAACTCACCCCATGCCTGCAAGATATTGCCGTCTAGATGGCACTATAACTGAGTCTTCAATATGTCATTTTACCATTCTGTCAAGCCAGTTGATTTGGGCTGGTAATACCAGTGAATTCTATAATCACAGGCCTATTATTGCACTGTGAAGTGAGTTCCTGGATCAGGAGCAATGCTGTGTGGAAAACCATGATGGTGATTGTGGCTAGAGCATTCTGTAAGGCCATGGATGGTGGCTTTGGCAGAAGCATTGGGTACTGGGAAGGCAAATCTGTATCCAGAGGAAGTGTTTATTCCAGTAAGGATATAATATTGCCCCTGTCATGATAGAAATGACCCAACATAAACCATCTGCCACCGGGTAGCTGACTGGCTACTTCAGGGAATGGTATCTTATCGGGGACTCAGTGTTGGTCTCTGCTGCTAGCAGATTGGGCACTCAACAATGACTATAGACATTGGTCTTGGTGAGTGAAAGTCCATGTTGCTGAGTCAATGTGCAACCTTCATCCATACCACCATGGCCACTTTGCTCATGAACTCATTAAGTAACGACAGTGGTCTCTGGAGACAGAGGCTGAATGGTATTCACAGAATAAGTCAAAGTGTGCACTTCGTTATTAAAATCCTTTTCTGCTGATGCCACACTTTGGTGACCTTTCACATGAAACACAAATATCTTCATGCTTTTTGTCCATTCAGAGAGATCTATTCATGCCCCTGTTCCTCAAATTTCTTTATCAGCAATTTTTCAATCACATTCCTTGTAAGTTCCTTACTGTCCAGCCAAAACATTTGCTATGCTTCATGGATTATTACAAAAATCACAAAACTGGCCATTTTTTTTTCTTCTAAGCAAAATGTACAACTATGTGCCCTGCCCAAAGATCTGCCCCCTGGTAGGATGTCCTTTGACAAATATTCTTTAGAGGTGTTTCAGATTGTGGCTGTAGCTGCAGCTATCCACTTTCATGTTGGTGGCCACAAATCATATGCAACCATCTGTAAACTAGGCTCATGATTTTTCCTCCTCTGTCAATTGATTGTAGGGAATTCCCCATGAAGCCACAGGTACAAGCTAAGAGGGAGAAGATTGTGTAGCCAGAGAAGACCATGAATATTTGTGCTACTTCTTCGTGTAATTTACTTGTGCTTTCAGGGCCCGCTTGAACCCAATCACAGATACACCACTTCCGTCTGATGATGGAGTTTTGCTGTGTGTAACAAATTTTATGGCCCAGTGGGTCAGATAACAACCAGTTCTTGACAGGCAGCTCAGGCTGCATGGTAATTTGATGGCCCATGGTGAAGCAACTGGACCTTACTAAGGTCCAGAAGCAGGCCAAAAGCTACCTTTCAAAAGGAGACTAGTTAGCGGCACATGATGATTGATCCAAAATCCTGAAGACTTCTGCAGCAATTCAGCTGTAGGGGGTTGCCAAAGGCCTCAGACAGCCTCCCTATCTACCACCAACACTCCAAGCAGTGTTGGATTTGTTCGATTATATATCCCAAGTGGTACAGCAGCCTAGACATGTTGCAGAACCTTCTCTTATTCTGGGCCCCTCTAAATACTAGTAGCTTTTGGGTCATTTCATTGATAGCCCAGAATAACCCACTCAAATAAAGCATAAGTTGTCTCCCATATCCAAATGGGCCCTCTAGGCCTTCTGCCTCTTGCTTGGTTGCAGAAGGGATCTGTTGCAACCACTTTTTTCTTTTACCTTACACAGAAAATCACCACATCCTCACACCACTGGACCTGTAGGAATTTTACTAAGGTAGAAAGCTTCCAAATTTTAGTTGAATTTATTTCTTACCCTCTGACACACAAATGTCTTACTAATAAATTTAGTGTAGTTGCTCATTTTTGCTCACCAGGCCCAATCAGCATAATTTCATCAACATGGACCAGTGTGACATCTTATGGAAGAGAAATTAGGTCAAGACTCCTGCAGACTAAATTATAACATAGGGTTAGAGAGGTGATATACTCCTGAGGTAAGACAGTGTAGGTATAATGCTTGTCTTGCCAGTTGAAAGCAAACTGTTTCAAGTGCATCTTATGAAATGGGATGGAGAAAGAATTATTTTTCAGATAAATAACTATATACTACATGCCAATGCATGTGTTTATTTGCTCAAGCAATAAAACCACATCAGGTAGAGCAGTTGTAATTGCAGTCACAACTTGGTTAAGCTTACAATAATCCACTGTCATTCTCTGAGATCCATCTGTCTTCTGCACAGGACAAATAGAAGAGCTGAACTGGCATTTGGTGGGAATGGTCATCCCTGCAACTTTCAATTTCTTGATGGCAGTACTACTCTGCAATCCCTCCAGGGATGTAGTATTGTTCTTGATTGTTTTTATTTTCACAGGGGGAAGCAGTTCCAGTGACGCTGACTTCACTTTTCTCACCATAGTAACCCTCACTGCACAGGTCGGAGAACTAATTTGTGGTGATTCTGTCAACTGCTAAGATGTCTTTTTCTACTGTGAATCTGAAACTGGGGATAAATAAATTACAGGACGGGCTTGGAGACTCCACTGAAATCACTGTGAGATAAACTTCAGCTAGAAGCCTGCTGATACCCTGACTTCCATAAGGCCCTAATTTGACTGGAGGGTCACCGTGATGCTTTGGGTCTTCTGGGATCAATATAAGTTCAAAGCCAGTGTCCAGTGGTTTCTGAAAGGTCAAATCATTTTCTTTTCTCCAGTGTACATTTACCATGGTAGAAAGGCCATGGATTTCTTTGGGGAAGGATAAAAAAATATTAACAGCATAAATTTTAATTAATATGTGGCTGTCCTTCCTGGAGGGGACTAAGCATCTTGTTACTTAAAGGGGTTTTGGATGTGAAAACTAGCTCAACTCTGGGGCTTGATTGAGGAGCCATGACTCTGTTTTAATTATTTGAATTAGAATTTCATTCAGTTGACCTAGAGCTCTCTGCTTATACAGATCAAGTAAGAATTTAGTAGGATTTTTTTTTTTTTTACTCTAGAAGCACCATGATCAATTAGCTAAGACCAGAAGTCTGCTGGAGTCATGTTATTCTGATTGCTGCTTTATTCTGTTGTTCATTATTATATCCACCTTGCTTTCGGTGGTCGAGTGGCACCACTTGGTACCTGCTGGCCAAGGATCCAATTATTCTCATTGCATTTATGTGTTCCAATTGAGCGGCTGTGATTCCCACTGTAAGGTCTGACCTATGGAGAAAAACTATCATGACATTCTTCAAGAATGCTAAGCCCCCTTCAACAATTTATTTTTCAAAGCATTGGTAAATGGTATGTTTTCTGAATTCTCCCAGTGTGGTGTGGGGGAGTGCATCTTAAATGACAAATCCACTCTAAAACTTGAATTCCTCTTACCCTTTGAATCTCTTCTTATATATTAAACCAGGCAAGTTTAGGCATTTCCAATTTGCTAGCTATGGGTCATCTTTAATCCATGTTTCAGTCAAGTAACCAACCAAACTATTAACTAACTTTTCAAGCTGCAACATTAAATGCAGAATCTTCTCATGGAGCCCATATCACCATATTCAGCTTATTCAAGTTTACATTCCTTTCACCATTATCCCACGCTGTGCCCACCCTCACATACTCTATCCATTTTACACGTTTCCTGAATTTTTGCTTGTACCAATCCAAAAACTCAAATAGTTCTTTTGGAGTGCAGCATGACTCATAGTAACTCATCTTTCGGGGTCTGCTGGGTCTAGCAGCAAAGAGGGATTGTAGGGGTGAGTCCTGAGAAACATCTGCATTTTTTATATGGCAGCTGCCTTGGTGGAGACTATTACCATTTCCTCAGGCAATGCAGGGCAATACAGAGTTAATTCCTTCAGATGGAGGTAGAAAAGCCAATATGACTCTGGGTGGAGAGATTGCTATTACTGGGAGTGGGAGGTCCACTGCCACTAGGGGAGAGGTAGCCATTTCCAATGGGAGTAGGGAGGCAACTTCTGCTGAGGGTGCGGAAGTCATTTCCATTGGACAAGAAGGCTCTTCAGAATTTAGAGGCTCAATGCTCCCAGTTTTATCAGGGTCTTCTCACAAATATCCATTTTAATTTATAGGATCTCATTCTTTCCCAGTTAATCCCCTGACTTTAAAATGAACCAAATGGATCAAGACATATATTTACAGGTGCAAAATTCAGCAAACACAAGGAGGATAATTTTGAGGAAAGCAGTGTTTAGGTATATCACCATAAAACTGATGAAAGCATTTAAAGAAAAATTATAAATTATGTAAATACAAATAATAATTGTGAATAATCACTTTTTATCAGATATGGAGGCAAAAAGATGCTGGAACAGTATGTTTAATATGTTAAAGAAACAGAAATAAGGATCAATTCAGAATTCTGTATCCAGTGAAAATATTTTTTTTAAGAGTGAAGACAGTAAAGAGATTTTCAGATAAGGGAATAATAGGAGTGAACTGAAAGGATTAAGGAGTAAAAAAATCCCAGCTCACCAGTTACCAAGAATAATGTATTTTCCCAATAGCCAGAGTGGAAAACTTTGTATTTCATGGGACATTGATTAAAGTACTTAAAGGCCTTTGTCTCAGATGTAAGGGCAAACAAGTAATAGACAAAATAATGTGCTGGTCCCATCTAAAAGCTTAAAGCAAGACATGAAAGCATCAAGCTATTTATAAGTAAATTAACAGCATCCCAAAACAAACTCAAGAATATTTATAGAATGCAGAAATATCTAGCACCCATAAAGAAAATCTACATTGCCTGTCATTATCTAGTTAAAAGCCACCAGGCATGCAAAGAAACAGATAATATAACCCATGATACTAATTTAAAAAAAAAAATCAAAACTTACCCAGATATGATCCAGATGATATACTTAAGAGAAAAGTAGATTAAAACAGTTACTATATCTGTATTTTGCTTGTAAACAATGTACATATTCTTTTTACACTAATATAAGACCACTGAAAAATAAAATTTAAAGTTTGCTCAATAGTAAAATAAAAAAAAAAATACTTAAAATAAATGAACAGTTCCATGCAGTATCACTGCACAGGAAACTACAGAACATTGCTGGCTCAAATTAAAAAACAATGAAATTGAATGTTTCTTGCTTATTGTTTAGAAAAATCAATAATCTTAATATTCAACATTGTTTCATGTTAACTTATAAATTCAAAGCAATAGTTGTGAAAATTATTGCTGCTATTTTTTTGAAAAATTAACAAACTAATTCTATAAATTGTATAGATATACAAATGACCTGGAAGAGCCAAAAGGATTTTGAAAAGAATCACTCAGTTGGCTGCATACACCACTCTATTTCAAGGCATGGTATAAATGTAGCCATCAAAACAGTGTGGTATTGGTGAAAGAATAGATGCAGATTAGTGGAACAGAATAGAATCCAAAAACATGCCCACTCATAAATCTTCAATTAATTTTCACCAATGGTGTCAAGATAATTCAATGATAAAAAGAAAAATTTTGCCAAAAATTATGCTGAAACCCTTTGGTTCTCCATTTGAAGTAAAAATAAACATACACAAAAATTAATTTGAAATTGAATCTACACTTAAATTTAAACGCTAAAATGATAAAAGCTTTCATAATAAAACATAAAAGACCATCTTCATTGTTTTGGGTAGGTATGATAGTAAATACTGTTAATATTTTGTCTACGACTTGTTTGCCCTTACATCTGAGACAAAGGCCTTTTGAGTACTTTACTTAATGTCCCATTGCGTTGAAGGATGCAAAGAATTGTTCTTGGGTGTGTCTGTGAGGTTGTTGCCAAAAAAGATTAACATTTGAGTCAGTGGACTCAGAGAGGCAGACCCACCCTCAGTGTGGGTGGGCACCGTCCGATCAGCTTCCATAGCAGCTCGAATAAAGCGGGCAGAAAAAGGTGGGTGGGAGACATCAACTTGCTGAGTCTCCTGGTCTTCATCTTTCTCCCATGCTGGATGACTCCTACCCTCAAACATAAGACTCAAAATTCTTCAGCTTTTGGACTCTTGGACTTACACCAGTGGTTTGCTAGAGGCGCTCAGGCCATCAGCTACTGACTGAAGGCTGCACTGTTGGCTTCCCTGCTTTTGAGGTTTGGGGACTCAGACAGGCTTCCTTGCTCCTCAGCTTGCAGACGGCTTATCATGGTACTTCACCTTGTGATTGTGTAAGTCAATATTCCTTAATAAAATCCTCCTCATGTATACATCTATCCTATTAGTTCTGTCCCTCTAGAGAACCCTAACACAGTAGGCAAAGATTTTTTTTTTTATATAAAATACAAAAAACACAAATAATACCTGAAAAATGATAAATTGGAGTGTATCCAAAAAAACATTTTATTCTCAAAAGATACCATTTAAGAAAACAAGAATGAAAACAAAAACAGGAGAAAATAGTTTCAATACATATATGTGACAAAAAATTATATCCAGAATATATAAAGAAATCTTCTTAATCAATTATAAAAAGGTAAACTACCCACTTAAATAGTACAAATATTTGGACAGACAATTGCAAGGATGGCAAATAAACACATGAAAAGTTTCTTAATGTCATTTGTCATCAGGGGAATGCAAAACTAAACATGAATTAGAATGGCTAAAACTATAAAGACGACCAATTCCAAGTTTTGTAGCATGGCTATGTAATGCTGCTAGAACTCTAATACATTGCTGGTAGGCATTTAAAATGGCACAACTACTTTGGAAAAATATTTGAGAACCTCGTAAAATATTAAACATGGACTTGCCACAATTCCTACCCATTTCAGTTCTTTATTTACTAGATATAAATGGAAACATTTGTTGACATAAAGATATGCACACGTGCATATGCTCAGTACTGTTTCAGTTTTAGTACTAAAGTCCTGAATGCTGAGAAATCTCTCCATCATGGGCAAACTGGGATCATAAGTCACCCATCATACAGATGTAAAGGTAAATAAATAAATAAAATTAATTGAAAAGTTGATGAGTAACAATATTTGTATATTTTCAAAGTGCCTCCCTCATAAACACATTTACAAAGGAGAAACAGTAGTTTTACCTTGTAGAAGCCTGCCACACACCACCTTGATCAAATGATCAAAGTGAACATCAATAACTGTACAAATGAAAATTGTGTGCTACTTGATAGGATGCCCTGAAGAACTTGTAGTGTACTTCTGTGATATTCTTGTCAAAAGGTGTATTCAGAACCTATACACCTATAAGAGAACATCAGGCAAATAAATATTTAGGGACACTTTTTGAAATAAGTAAGACATAGCTTTCAAATGTATTCATATTTAATCCCTTAATTCTTGAGGATCAAGGAAAGGCTAAGAACTTGTTCCAGAACGAAGGAGATTAAAGGGATATGACATTTAAATTTAACATGAGATTCTGAAGTGGCTACATTCCCTGTAAAAAAAGTTACTGGGGGCAACTGGTAACCATTCTATGTTAGAATGGAGTCTAAATATTTGATAATAAGAATGTATCAATGTAAATGTCCTTATGATATTGATTCTAATGTGGTTAGGTCAGAGACTGTCCTTTTTTTTAGGAAATGCATACTGAAGTATTCAGAAGTGATGACCATCAAATAAGCAACTTAGTGTCAAATAGTTCAGAAATAAAATAGTTTTTTTCTACCTCCATATTTTGTAGGTTTGTTATTGTTTAAAATGTAAGAAAAATGAAAAATGTATATAGTCTTCTAAATGGAGAAAAGACATATGCATAAGGCTTTTTTAAGTTATAGTTTAATAGAAGATGCATGTGCAGCAGCCATCCTTGCCTGATGCAAGATTTCTCTAGCACACGGATGTGCTGAAGACAAGTCTGGGACTGCAAGCATGAAAATATATATATATATATCCAGCTTAGGACAATATGAAATGTTAAACATGTTAAAAGAATGAAAATTATATCAACCATTCAGATTTCTATGATGCACTTCTCTTTTCAGATTTAAACTATGAAACATAATTTTGTAGTTTTTAAATTTTAATTTGGCTGTTGGAGCCATGGACCAAATTTATTGAAACTTTTAAACTCTTTACAAGTTGCAAATTAAATTTACTAATGTCAAATTTCACATAGTTTCATGTTAGTAAATATTATGCTACTTTCATGCAATTTTTAAATATGTAATGTCTTTATTACAATTTATATAACTAATCTATTTTGCCTCACCCTAGACGATATTCTTTATTAAAAGATTATCACGAACTCAAGTATATTTACCCTTTTTGAAGTAAACACAGTGAACCGGAAGTGCAAATTATGTTCCCAAACTACTTCAAAAATCATTTAACAGCAATATTAAAAATGGTACAAATTATTTTCCCTACATGACACATTGAAATGTTTCAGAACACCAGGAAAAAAATTAAATAAGTTTCATGAAGAGTATGATAGTTTTCCCTCTTCATAAATGCATTTCAAAGGAAATGCGAGTCATTGGAGGACAGGTAGTAAAGCCAATTTCAAAGTTTCATGACCTAAGTGTATTCCTACTGATAAAGGGTCCTTGCCATTGAAGATGATTTGCATTTTCCTCTAAATAGACAGAAGACAATTTTGAGAAAAAAATAGTGAAAAGAAAGTGAGTGAAAGAAAGGAGAACAGCCGTTAATCTAGGCTTCTAGAAGATAAATTGTATGACAGGCCCAAGGGCAATTTAAAATGTGCCAGCACAGCTTCCTGGGGAGTCTGCCAATAGGCAAATACTACAGCTAGAAAAACTGTTTTCACAGCTTGACATCAGAACTCCATGATGGCTGTCAGGGTTTTCATGGCGACCTGAGGTTCTGACCTTCTCAACAAAGTATACAGAAAGAAAATGCAGAAGGAAAGAAGTTGAATTATGGAATGATAGATTTATGATCTACTCAAGGTCATTAAAAGTCATTTTACGTACAAAGAATGATGATATATACTCTTGATACAATCATGAGAGTTTAGAAATGAGATTATTTTTTAACAAATTTGACTTAAACCTTTAAAATTCATAATTTCTTTAATATGTACCATAAATATCACTGTACTATTTTGTGGTAAACTAATGTATTTATGTTATTTAATTTTTCAGTGTTTTTAGTTCATTTACTGTATGAGGACTCTTCAGCGTCTCATGGCAATTATCACCTTGTTAGTATTATTTTCCCTAGTTAATTATTTTTCATTTTGTTTAGATTAAAATATTTTTGTATTTTCACTTGTAGAGGTTATTTAAAGTTCCAGTGTTCTCTTTAACATGTTCCTGCAACAATTATGGCATTTGGCATAAAAAGGATCCTTAGCTCTGTGTATTGTTAATGTTACAAATACATCAAGAAACTATCTTCTTGAAATGTAGAAATAATTTGAAGTTTTCTTCCTAGTAATTTTGGATTTACCAGAGATTGCATTATCCATAAGCCATAAAACAGAGGAATTTAGGAGTGTTTCTTATTTGAAAAACATGGATTATAAACACATTCCCTTTTGTCACAATTATAGTGTAAGTTTCTGTTAACATAAAATTTTTGGAAAGAAGTAGAAGATAAGTATCCCATATTTCACAAACTTTGTGAAGTAGAAGTGATTATGTTGGGCTTCTGTTGGAAAACCATTCATAGCACACACACATCTATAGAGAGAAGGATGGATTAAACCAAAGTTAAGGGAAATGGCATAAACTAGGAGCATCCTAGAAAGAATGAGGAGGTATAGGGGTAGTAGGAAAAGTAGACGATGGAAAGAGAGTATCAGAGAACAGGGAGCAACATGGTGAAGTGAAAAACATGCAATTAAAACCTTTAAGAGCAACTACAACTTTATATCCAATTTTTCATTTCTAAATTTTCACAAAATGAGAATTTGCCCTATTTCAATTCCTTCATTGCACCCTTCTTTAGGTACCTACTTACAGAGTAGCCTTGGACCATGTTAGGCCATCTATTGGAACACATAAAAGAACCTAGATCTGTACATCATATTTTGTAAAAACATAGAGACTCATCTCCCAAGAGATTTTGATTTCTAGAAAATGCATATATATTTTAGATAGACTCATAAATGTTAGTTTCCTGATATATTATATAATGGGACATTAGGATTGTCATACAAAATATTTTCTAATCTATAATGTAGGTGAATATATTGGTGAACAGTAATCCCACATAACATCCTATGGTGCTAATATTAAAGTCAGAATGTGAGGCTGAATGATTTATATTAATATAATAAAGAAGGTTTAATATTAAAAGTGAATTACCATGGACAGGTCAGAAATTTTGCAAAGTTTTTTTCTCCACTTACTTTTTCCTAGGGGAGTATAATTCACTTGAATTCTTTTTAAAAAAAATCTCTCAAATTAATGTTACAAGAATTGAAGTTTTTCTCTTTCCCCTACCTTATAAATACCTATAGGTGCTTAGATATTTCGAATAGTGCACCAAATATTGAAAAGCCTGGTCTCTTCTGTGTTAACACTAAAACTGATGAAATAGTTCCCAGTCACATAGGCAAGAAAATATGACCAGATTTGGGAATTCTTAACATACAGCCCAAAGTTGGCATGACCGAATTATCCAAAAAGATTATGTCCAATGATCCCCTATCCCTATCAAATCAATCTTGGTGTTTAAAGGCTTTTTTTGGAAGGGAGAGATGGAAATACTGAAAGACTACTTGGGATGTTGTTAAACGTTCAAATTTATGAAATACAAATGAGTCTGGTTTGGCTTGGGAAGTACTTCATTTCTATTGCTCTGAAGACAACCTAGGTGTAACTAAATATTCTTTGATTCTATGAGCTAAATATTTTACTTTCTCAGGACTCAATGATCATTGGACTACTGAAACAAGAGAAGGATCATGTATATTATTATTCTGCTTCATACATCTGATACTAGATGTTTAGAAGTGAGTCTAAATTTAATTGAATAAATGAGCTTCCAATATCTATAATACTTTCCTGAATCCAAAATTCATACTGCAAACATTGTTCTTTTAATTATTTAACCACCAAAAGCATTTGTATTAGCATTCTAATACTTATTTTGTACTTTGAGTGTATTAAAATAAATTTCAATGACATTTGGTTGTTTTTCTTATGACTTTGAACCAAAAGATAATGGAGATAGTATTTAGTATGTATATCCTAAATGCAATTTTTATTGCCATTGGTAATATAACTGCATGTGGTTACATGCTGGTTGTTTATAAAATAAAAGAACTGCATATAGCTAGCAATTACATTAAATAAACCACAGACTGTTGTATTTAATAGGCTGTGTAAGAAATACATTTCCTAATGAAAAATTACTGTGGCAAGCATCAAGACATTTGTGAATATAAAATGGCAAATAAAAATGTGTTCCTTAAGAACACGTAACTGTTCAACTAATGATTTTTGGTAAATTTGTTATGATATACTGTTGGGAGAGGATAAACAATCTAACAAATGGGAAAGCATACATTATACTAAATGTCACTGTGCATGAATTAAACTTGCATAATACATTCCTAATAAGCCAATTCAATTAGAGTTTCACACACTTGCAATTTTCTCAGGGTACACCTAGCTGGCCCTCTTAGGAATAAAAGTGTCCCGTTTCTGTTATCTTTGGGTGAATAGTATTTGAAATAATTTGGACATAAAAAATGTCCTCAGCCAAATTACATTATTCAATGATAAAATAAAATACAGTGTGCTTAATAGTTTAGTTATTAAGCTATTAAAGACACAAGATTAGCATAAATTGCTATAATATATAATATATATTCTCAAATTTGGATGATTTTGTAACTTTCATTTTGTTTTAAAATATATTATAATTTTTAAATTATAAAGGAAATTATTTTGTTTTTGTGAGGAACTTTTTAAACTGTTTTCAGATAATTGTAGATTCACATTGAGTTCTAGTAAATAATATAGATAATAATACATCTTGAATAGCCATAATATGACATCACAACCAGGAGATTGATATTGTTGTAGTCCATTAATCACATCTGTCTTTCACCAATTTAAGATGTGTGTGTGTGTGTGTGTGTGTATGCTTGTTTCTATATAATTGTATCATGTGTAGACTCATATGACCATCATCATATTCAATATAAGAACAATTTCAACACAGGGGTTCCTTGTGCTACCATTTTATAGTCACATCTACCTCTCTCCTCCTCTCCTTCCTAAGTCTTATGAACTTTTAATTTGTTTGTCAACTCTATAATTTTGCCATTTCAAAGATGTTATATAAATTTAACCATACTGTATTTTGAGATTTTTAAAAACTCATCATAATGTTCTTGAGATCCAACCCAGTTTTAAGCATCAACAGTTTATTCATTTTTATGGCTGAGTGCTATTCCATTGAGTGAATATCCTGCAGACTCTTTAACCATTTATCTGTCAAAGGACATTTAGATTGCTTTCAGATTTGATTCAATACAAATAAAACTGTTATATAAAATTGCTTACAAATTTTTGTGTAAATTTAGACTTACATTTCTCTGGGAAAAAATGTCCAAGATCAAAATTACAAGGCTGTAGGGTAACTGCCTATAGAATTGTTTAAAACATTGTTATAATCTTCCAGAGTGGATATACTCTTTTAGATTTCCACCAGCAATGCATGAGTCCTCCAATTTGTCTCCATTCTCACCAGTATTTTATGTTACTTTTCTTTATTTTAGTCATTCTTGTAAATGTATAGTAATATGTCACTGTGATTTTAATTTTCACCTCAGTAATGGCTGATAATGTTGAACATTTCTTCATAGGCTTATTTACCAACTGTATACCTTTTCAGCTAACTGTTCATATATTTTGTCCGTTTTCTAACTGGATTTCTTTTGTACAGTTGAATTTTGGGAGTTCTTCATATATTCTAGGTACAAGTCCTTTGTCAGAAATGTGATTTGAAAACATTTTCTCCCAGTCCACAGTTTGTCTATTTGTCCTCCTAACAAGGTATTTCACAGAGCAAAAGTTTGAATTTTGAAAAGACTCAATTGATCAATTCTTCATTTATAAATTTTCATTTTATAGATCATTTTCATTTTATAGATAGTACATTTGGTTTTAATTCTAATAATTGTATGCTTAGATCTAGATTTTCTTCTACTTTCATAGTAAATATTTTGATGATTAATTTTGAGTTAATTTTGATATAAAATGTGAGGTTCACCTTAAGAGTTTGTTTTTATCATTTTTTCTTTTGGTGCCTGTGAATGACCAATTGTTCCAGCGCCCTTTGTTCAACATGTTATTTTTTTCTCTATTGAATTGCTTTGTCCTTCTGTTAATAATTGGTAGGCCATGTTTGTGTGGAACTATTTTGGGGTTTTCTATTTTGTTCCATTGATCTATTTGTCTATTTCTCTTCCAGAAGCAGTATGTCTTGGTTGCCATGACTATATAAGCCATAAAATGAGCAGAGTGATTAATCACACTTTATTCCTTTTATTCAAAATTATTTTATCCATAAAATACAGTGTGATTGATTGTCCATATTAATTTTATAAGCTTAATATATCTACAACAGACCTTGCTAAAATTTTGAATGAAATGTATTTAAACCTATAGATTACCTTGAAAAGAATGGATAATGTACTATGCTGAGCTTCCAGTTCAGGAACAACATATATGACTCCATTTATTTATGTCTTCTTTGATTTCTTTCATCATAATTTGGAAATCATCAACATATAGAAACTATGTATGTTTTGTTAGATTCATATCCAAATATATTACTTTTCATTGGATCAATTGTAAATGGTATTTTGCTCTTTATCCACAAGTTCATTATTTTTATGTAGAGATGAGATTGATTTTATATATGTGTTAATCTTGTATCTTGAGACCTTGCTAAATTCCCTTTTAGTTGTAGGCATTCTTTTGTATATTACTTAGAGTTTTCTATATAGACCATTATAATGTTGTATATAGGAACAGTTTTATTTCTTCCTTTCCATTCTATGTGCCTTTTATGTATTTTTGCTGCTTTTTGTGATGTCTAGAATTTCCAGTACTATGTTGGATAGGCAGATAGAGCAGATATTGTTACCTTGTTCCCAATCCTAGAGCAAAAGCATTCAGTCTTTAACAATTAAGCAAGAAGTTACTGCAATTTTTTGTAGACATTTTTTATCAAGTTAAGAAAATTCTCCTCTATTCCTAGTTGTTAGGAGCTTTCAATCATGACTGAGTGTTGGATTTTATCAAATATTTTTCTACATATATTGATATGATCAAATAATTTTTCTTATTTACCCTCTTGATACAGTGGCTTACACAGATTAATTTTCAAATGCTGAATCAGCCTTGTGTAACTACAATGAATCCTATTTGGTCATGATGCATATTTATTTGCATTGTTGGATTTGATTTGCTAATATTTTGTCGAGTATGTTTGCATCCATGTTTGTGAGAGATACTGGTTTGTAATTTTCCTTTCTCATAATGTCTTTATCTTATTTTCATATATGGTACTGCTGGTCTCATAAAATATGTCAGGAAGTGTTCCCTCTGCTTCTATTTACTGAAACACATTATAGAAATGTGGTATCATTTTCCTTAAGTGTTCACCAGTAAAAGCTTTTGGACTTCCTACGATCTTTCTTGAAAGATTATTAATTATTGATGAATAACATTTACCAGTAAAACCATTTGCACTTCATACTTTGTTTTCTGAATTATTATTAGTTATTGATTCAATACATTTAATATTTGTAGACTAATTCAGATTATAGATTTCTCATTGTGTGAGTTTTGGTAGATTGTGTCTTTGAAGGAATTGGCCCATTTCAGGTAAATTATCAAATTTCTAGGCCTAGAGTAGTCTATTTCATCATTTTAATGTATATTATCCATAGCAGTGACTTCTCCTTCATTTTTGATATTGGTTATTTATGTTCCCCTTCTCTCTCTCTCTCACTAACTCTTGCTTTCTTGTTACACTAACTAGAGGTTTACTAGCTATATTTATTATTTCAAAAAGTAGTTTTTGGTTTTATTTTCTATATTTTCTTGTTCTTAATTTCACTGAGTTAAAACATTATCTCTGTTATTTCCTTCCTTCTGCTTATTTTGGGTTTATTTTTGTTGTTTCTTTTCAATTTTCTTAAGTTGTGAGCTTAGATGACAGGTTTGAGACCTTTCTTCTTTTCTTTTGTAAACACATAGTCTTATAAATGTCATTATCAGAACTATTTTAGTTGCATACCAAATTTTTTGTAAGTTATATTTATATTTTATTTTAATACTATAATTACCATTACTTTACAAAGCACTCGTGTACCCCAACAAAAACAATATATCAGGTAATATAGTTATTAAATTTAAAAAACCCCCTTCTTCTCTTATGAAAAACCATGTTGGAGTAGTCTTGCAGATTTTTCTCCGAACACGTGAACATGAATTGCTATGTGAATACGTATAAAATACTAATGTGATAGAAAGGGGCAATTGAGGGGTTTCATTTAACACTTTATTAACGGTTCTTATTCCATGTAATGAGGCTGAAGTGGTTTGCTGCCAGGTTGTTAGCTATGTTTATTCCAATTATGTAGTCAAAACCTAGGGAAATAAACACATAGGGTTGCGTATTCACATGACTATATTGTGAGTAGATCTAGTCAAATTTCCACTTATCAATTAATCTTTGCAAGCTCCTATTTTGAAAGGTGAGCATGTGTTGCACATTAGGTTAGTGTAAATTCAGAGAAAGAACCCAGTCCTTTCCATAAATTCTAAGTATGTCCTCATTCTTAATGGATGGACATGGCACTCTAGTAAATGGCTGTAGGTTTCTTTAGAAAGACTGAGAAGAAGATTGCCTAACGCAATAGAGATACTTGGCGTAGCCCAATCATGTTAATCTATTCACTTTTGTGAGTATTTGTTGTAGAGGTGGGCTTGTGATGAACTCGTTGCCAATAAGACACACTGGAAAGTCTTTTGAGAGTCTTCTTTGTAAAGGCTTTCCCCTGATAAAAGATAGAGCCTTTCCACTCTCACTTGCATGCTAATGCTCTTGATGACATGATACATTCTAGAAAGTTTGTACTGAGTTTTTAAAATCACAAGATAGCTCATAGGCACAAGACAGAAAAGTAGACCTAGGTTTGTAGCAGTGGCACATTCACTTGTTATTCCGTGTAACTGGAATGTTCTTTCCCATTATAACATCTTGCTTGAATGCCTTGATTCTCATAGGTCTTTATTAAAATTTCACCGTCTCAGTAAAGTATGCGATGGTTATCCTATTTTAAGTGTACACTAACCTCAATTATCTCTCTCCCCATCTACCATTAGATTCATTTCTTTAGATTTCCCAAGATATAACACATGTGATTTTGGTCTTCTTTATGGACTGAATTACACCACTAATTCATGAATTATATGAAGGCAGAGAATTTTGCCTACTATTTTCCCAGGGTCTAAAACTGTATCTGACATATAGTAATGTTTAACATTTGTTTAGTCAATAAATGAATTAACCACTTGTCCTAATAGTTAAGAATGAGCCATATGATACCAAATGCTTGGGTTCAAATCCTTGTTTAGCCAGTCTGAAGTTGAGTGATGTAAGGAAAATTATTTGCCTCTGGTTCGACTCATTCATCTTTAACATTGGAAAAATAATAGTATTGATCACATAGTATTGTTAGGAAGATCGCAGGAGATGGTATATGTAACATATTTTGCAGAGTGCCTTGCACATAAAAAGTGCTAAAATGTTAGTTATTATTTAATTATTTTTCTTATTTTATTGTTATGTCAATATAGGGTTTAGACATATCGTAAGTATATTTACTAAATTATTAACATTGGTTAATTTGGGGGACCTTCTTGCTATAACACATATTGTACACTACACATTTCTGTATTGTTCAGGAAAAAATAGGTATTAAAAATTCGTTATCTGTAGACCATCATATATGGATTTGTCTTCAGTTTGTCTTCTTTTCTTTGGAAACAATTTTATTTTAATTATGCTCATTACTTTCCACCAAGAAATGATTATAGATATAATTCTCCACTTCTCTGATCCTCAGGGAAGCTTGAGTTTTAATTCTTTTGCTGGCCCAAAAGTCCAGCTCTCACATTTGAAGTTTTATTCCTTGGGGCTTCCCTTCTCAACTCCCCAGGGAGCCTGCTTCCCATTTGCTCCCCTGCTGTGTGGTGGTTCTTCTGTTAAGAATGTAGCAGACCTACTACAGTTATCAAAACCGGCAATATACTCAAGGAAATTTTAAAGGTCTTACAGACTCTCCTAGTCCTTTCCCCTCAAGAAATCTATGGTTTTTCACTTCAATCAACATTTAAATTATTTTACTAACTACCTGTCATGATAAAAAATTATTTGTTATATTTCAGTAATCTCAAAAGGAATGAGAGGACAATGCTATACAGCTTTTTTGAGTTTCTTTTTCATATTATAATATTTTTATTAAAAAATCTGTGGTGAAAAGTACAAAGAGACAAAAATTTATAAAACAATTTCTAAAAATTATGTTATGCAGCATAAATATTAATATATCTTAAGGTTTTCATATAATTCTGTGAATTATGTTATATACACCCACACTGAATCACAAACACGTGCACATATATATGTGTGGGAGTCTTATGTGTGTGTGTGTTATGTGTGTACGTGTACACACACATGTGTGCACACACAAATACATTAATATTTTAAATTTCCACTCTAGAATGAAGCATCCTTGTATATGTTCAAATAACTATTCAGAATGGACTTATTTATTTTACTATTGTCACTGATTTTACTCTCATTATTGATTTTCTAATTCTTCTCCCTCTCCTTTCTCCTGCTCCTTTCCTTCCTCTCACTCCTCCATCTCTACCTCTCTCTCTCTTATTTTAGCCAAAAAGAGAACAATATAATCTCATTATGTAAACTTTTTCTTCAAAAATTATAACTTAAAATTATTATATATTATTAGCCATTTGTAGTTTTTATTTTTGAAAGGCATGTTTCTCCAAGTTCTTTGTTTTTATATGAACTAATAGATTTATATAGTGTACAGTGTTATAATTTTTATCAAGGTTATTATGAACCGAATTGTGTCCTCCTCAAATTTATAGGTTGAAACTTTAACCTCCAGTACTTCAGAATGTGACTGCCTTTGGAGATCTTTAAAGAGGATATTAAGTTAAAATCTGTCATTAGGGCAGGTCTCAATCCAGTGTTACTGGTGCCCTCATAGGAAAAGGAGATGAAGAAACAAACACAAACAGATAGGACCACGTGAGGACACAGTGGGGAGATGGCCATCTCCAAGCCAAGGAGAAAGGCTATAGAAGAAACCAATCCTGCCAACAATTTGATATTGTGCTTCTAGCCTCCAGAACCATGAATAAATAAATTTCTGTTGTTTAAGCCACTCAGTCTGTGGTATGTTTTTATGGCATCTCTAGCAAACTAGTACAGGTTTTTATTACCCTTTTCCACAATAAATGTTGAGAGTATATTTTCCAGTTTACTATTAACTTTTTTTTTTTTTTTTTTTTTTTGAGATGGAGTCTCACGCTTGTTGTCCAGAATGGAGTGCAATGGCACAATCTTGGCTCACTGCAACCTCTGCCTCCCAGGTTCAAGTGATTCTCCTGCCTCACCCTCCCAAGTAGCTGGGATTACAGGCACCCGCCACCACACCAGGCTAATTTTTGTATTTTTAATAGAGATGGAGTTTTGCCATGTTGGCCAGGCTGGTCTGGAACTCCTGATGTCAGGTGATCCACTCGCCTTGGCCTCTCAAAGTGCTGGGATTACAGGCGTGAGCCACTGTGCCTGGCCTTGTTATTGACTTTTTAAAGTAAACTCTTCTGAATATGACATAATGCCAGAATGGTACAAAATTCATAACTGTATATAGCTTAATACATTTTTTTAAATGAGTATTTCTACATGACCACCCCAAATCAGTAATTAGACCATTATTAGCATCCCAAATCTACCCTTATTCTTCCTCCAGTCACAAACTTCTTCCATGTATAAAGAGAATTCTGTCTCTATTAATTAGACCTACATGGGTCTCAAGTTGAGATATGCTCAGCTTTTGTAGATACTACAAAACGATTTTCCAAAGACCAATTTACAGTGCCAGCAGCAGCATAGCTGTATATGAGAATGTCATCTGTTTCAAATCAATACCAACCAGAGCTATTACCAGTTTTTATTTTAGCCATATATATTTTTCATTCTAGTTTGTTTAAACTGGTATCTTATAGCTTTAAGTTTAATTTTTCTGTTGCATATGAGACTGAACATCTTTTCAATTTCTTTTGGCCCAATTACATTTTCATTATATGACATCCCGGTTCAACAGCTTTGACCATGTTTTAATTATTTCATCTTTTTCTTATTGACTTATAAGGATTCTTAATATATACCATATTTTAATCTGCATGTATGGCACACTTTATCCATATTTCATTTTCTATTAAACTTTTTAATATTGTCCTTTAATTAGCAGAACTATTGAACATATTCCTGTTTAGTATGTTTCCTTTATGTTTAACACTCTGTATATCCTCTTTAAGAAATGTTCTGCTTATCACAACGTCAAGAAGTTGTCCTCCTGCATTGTTTTCTAAAAGTAGTATTTCCAGCATGTAGAATTTAGAATTTTTAGTTTTATGAATTATGGGACGAGATTTTCTTTTTCCTTTTTAATTCAAGTTTACTTTATTATCAGAAGTTTTAGCATCTTGAATTTTTTAACGTTTAAGTTCAGGGATATATGTTCAGTTTAGTTACACAGGTAAACTTGTGTCATGGGATTTGCTGGACAGATTATTTCATGACTCAAGTATTAAGCCTGATACTCATTAGTTATTTTTCCCATTTCTCTCCCTCATCCCACCCTTCACCCTCTGATATGCTGCAGTATTTGTTGTTCCCCTCTATGTATTCATGTATTCTCATCAGTTAACTCTCACTTATAAGTAAGAACATGTGGTATTTGGTTTTCTGTTCCTGCATTAGTTTGCTAAGGATAATAACCTTCAGCTCCATCCATGTCCTTGCAAAGGATCATGATCTTCATTTTTATGGCTTCATAGTATTAATATATATTTTTTAAGAATTGAAGAGAGAAATAGTAAATTGCAAGATGGGTTACTGAGGCAACAGATACACAATTATCTTTCTGGATTTTCTATTATCTTCCATTGATCTATCTATTCCTACACAAAAGCCATTTTGGTGACATATTTTCTCAGTTTTTGACTATCTAAAAATATATTTTGTTTATTTTTGAAGCATATATTTACCATGTTTAAATTTCAGGGTTAATGATTATTTTATTTCCAACCTATAAATTTGTCATTACATTTTCTTTTGGCTTTCTTTCTTTTGAAAGTCAACAGTAAGCCTTAACGTTCCTCATAGAAGATAATGTTTTCATTAAGTTTGCAACTATTCACTTAACTGTAAACATATTTTCTAGTAACCCATTTTTCAATTTACTATCTGTCTCTTCTATTCTATCCTCTGTAGTGTTAAACTCTTCTACTGAGTTCTCTATTTCATCTACTATATTGTTCAGCACCAGAATTGCCATTGCACTTTTTACGGATTTTAGTTCTCTGGAACTCTAGTTTCCCAGAATCACATATTTTGCTGAATATAATAATCACAGCTATTTTTTAAAATTTGTATTTGGATGACTAAATTATTTTTGTTTATTCTGCAGAATCAACAGAATTTTGATGCATGGTGATTTGGATGCATGGTGATTTTTCATTGAATACCAAATACTTGATTTGAAAAAATTTAAAAGGTTTTATATAATCTTATTTACATCTGGGAATCATGATGAAATATTATTTTATTTTAGTCATAATCTGAAATAACAGTTTATGGTTGTCAATAAATTTTGATGCAGATTGCCTTAAATCAAATCAGAAATTAAACTGATTAAGGCTGTATTTTCAGACCTTTTTCTGATTTCCTCTTAATCCTAGGTTGTATCCCTAGACCAGGTTAGGGTCTGGAATGTTGACAAGATCTCTCTATCCTCCAAAGGTCCTAAATTCAAATATTTTTATTCCTACCAACCTGACACTTCCCTACTCTCTGCACACGAAGGTTTCTGCAGGCCTTTTGATCCTCTCCCCCAGCATCAGTCATATATGTGCAAATGGCTCAATGAGAGAAGTAGTGCACAGTATGAGGCTTACTTCTCTGGGCTTCATATATTTTAGGGTCTCTGATTCCCCAAGTCGTGATGACTTTGCCATCTCAGAACTCTAAATTATATTCTCAGTCCCATAAAGTAACCAAAAACTTTCTTAACGCCTATTTTCTGCAACTTTCTTCATCATTCTTTAGTCATGTGCCATATTTTCCTTGTAAACTGGTAAGCACGAAAATAGCTTAAAATACTGGGCTAATCACAGTAATTGTCTTCTCTTACATTAGGACCTTGGCCTATAATGTCCCAACTGCATTTGGAGCTCTTAGGAGGCTTTCAGGGTCAATCATGTAATTGTTATTCACTGTAAAATATAAAATGATGTGGTCGGATTACGTCAATAATAATGATCCTAAAATGTATTAGGTTAAAGAGAGAATAGCCCAAACATTAAAATCAAATTGACTTTATTCTTACAATCTAAGATATTTTAAAAATTGTGTCTAATTTTTAAACTGTGACTTTTTCGTTTTGATTTATATTTTTCTTGGGATTTATAGTAACTATTTCAAAATATTTTTAATAATATTGCAAAGGCATTTAGGGCCTTAACCAAATATTTGTTGATTGGAATTTTTTTTTTTTTTTTTGGTCTATATGTAGATTCATTTGCTTTAGAATCTCACTGATTATAGTTCTAATTTTGACAGATAGCTTTTGGGGTCAAATGTCAACCTTCATCCTTTAGTTTCTTATTAGTACATTCTCAGGTTAGTTCTACTCCTGAAATCCATGTCTTTATTATTTTATTTGTTTCTTTTGCTGAAATAATTTTGTAAATATGAAAAGTTGTTATGTCAGAATGCAGGATTAGGAAATAATTTAAGATATCACATATATAAAATTATTTTTAACTGTTCTAACTTATGATTGACACCTTTATTGCGGTATAGGATTAACATTTCAACACCATTATTGTCCCAGAACTTAAAATGTTATAGTTTATTGTATCTGTTCTCATGACAGTTGACTGCATAGTCTTTTCTTCTCTAGATCATAGAACCGTTTTTTTGTTTTGTTTGTTTGTTTGTTTGTTTTTTCCCATTTGGCCCTCTCTCATTAGTTGTGCCATAATATGTATGGTTTAAAATCTAAAGATTTTGTTCCTCTTCAGCTTTGTTCCATATTCCTGTATCATTTACTTAGCAATTTCATTAAAACTATGGCCCCCTGAGGGACACTAAATGTATTCTTTCTTAGGAGTCAGAACGAATGCGCTTTGAATTCCTTTTTCTGAATAGTTATTTTTATGAAATTGTAATCAGGGATCAAAGTAAGTCCCTCCTCAAGTCAATACTTTAAAATGTGCAAAAAGAAAATAAAAATACTCAATATCTGAGTAACTTAACAAAACAGTTAACATATCAGACATATTTCTATTTAGACAAGTCACTTCAATCTCTAAGGTATCTTCTTTCAACTACCTTTGACAACTGTATCCATAAATCTTCTTTTCAGTATTAAAAATCTATTATTTTCCTAATATAACCATCCTGAGCATACTTAGGGAAGGTCAAAGTTATATTTAATAAACTTATCAAAATGTTCAATATAGAGTTCTCTGTTACTCATTGTGCTAATATATCTACAATAGTTAAACATTTATGCAAATTAAAATGTTAGCACATATTCCTCCTATGAAAATAAATTTGCAAGTTTCCATTTTAATGAAATATTTCATTTATTTTAGTTATTACCATATGTAATTATACAAAGTGAATTTATTTTTTAGAGCTGCCATAACAAAGTATTACAAACTGGTGGTATAAAACAGCAGAAATTTCCTTTCTGTCAGTGCTGGAGGCTAGAAGTTTAAAATCAAGATGACAGCAAAGCCATATTCTCTCCGAAATCTGTGGGAGAGAATGCTTCCCTTCCTTTTCCCTTCCTCTTCAAGATTCTGTTTTTGTCTGTTTGTTTTTTCTCTGGCAATCCTTGGAGTTGCCTGCTTTGGAGATGCATCATTCTAATCTCCATCCTCATGGTCATACGGACTTATTTTCTCTTTGGGTCTCCATGTCTGTGTTTCTTCTCTTCTTATAGGGAACACTAGTCATTTGGTATTAAGGGTCCATCTTACTCCAGTATGATCCATCTTAACTAATTACATCTGTAGAAGAGGATGGGGTCCCTGACAAAGGTTCCACCCTCAAGCCTGAACCCCTGAACCCGTGGCCCTAAATGAAAACTTCACATCCCTGTTTTCCTGCCAGAATGTTGCCTTTTGGCCTGTCACATCTCCCATCCTATACCCCCCAAAATCCCAAGCTCCTGGCAGAGGAGCAGAGCCGTGCAGCAGAGAAGGAGGCAAGAGATGAGGCAGCTGAATATTAAGAGGAGAAGAATCTACTGAGCATTGGAGACCACGGAGAGACGTGGCTTAACCTCAGATAGCACAACTTCGGAGAGGAGCTCAACCGTGTTCTGCTGGGCTTCAGGGAAAGGTCACCTTCTTCCAGTACCATCCCCTCTCCAGCTTCCCTTATACTTAGAGCGACTTCCACCACTTAATAAAATCCTCTACATTCATCACGTTGCAAACAGTTCGTAAGATCTGATTCTTCCTGGATGTCAAATTTAAAAAACTCGGGTACCAAGAGGGTAGGGTGTAAAGGGCTGTCACCCTGACTCTTCACTGAGCTGGTTAACACCTAGCCGTCCACGGACAGCAACTGCTAAAAGCGCATTAATTGTAACACACTCCTAGATGCTGCCTTAGGACTGGAGTCCAAAAGTGCTTGCCCTGGCCCCAGCACTCTCTTGCGGGCGTGCTCCCCCTCCCACAAGGGGTTTGAAAGCAGTGGCAGAGTAAGCAAGCTACACCCCTGTAGCCAGTCCCACAAAGGGGTCAAGAGAACTCTTCCATCTCAGGGGGATCTAATTCAACCTATAACACAAAGAAAATCTGTAAGTTTTTATACAATGTTTAATTTCAAATAGAATAGAACATATAATTCAATTACATAAAGCCAAATTACTGAACTGTGGCATTACTATATTTTGTGGTCTTTCAAATTGCCAAACTAACTTTCAGTTCATTTGGTTTATAATTAAATTATTAATATTTAATGCAATTAAGAATAGCAAATTAAACAAACTACTGCTGTTTTAGTGATTAAGTAAAACAAAAATCTCAGTTTGAAAACAGACAGAAAATCATTTCAGATATCCTGAACATTTGCCTTTGTGTTCCCTTTTAGTATGAAAATTATTATGGTACTGTTATCCATAGAGTATATAAATACAAGGAAAGATACTGAAAAGACATAATGACCTAGTTAAAGATACTTCAGAGGAACACTATGTGTATTTTATTTGTCTCAAGTTGATTTTTTTTTCCTTTATGTTACTTTTTTATCCCTTATTATTTGGTCCACTGATTCTTAATATTTTTGTGGATAAGCACCATTTAAGCAACATGTGAAACTGCTGAGCTTAGCACACAGAGATTCTGATTCAAAGCCTGTGATGTGACATTGGTACCTATGCATTTCAGAGGCACTTTCATCCATATCTTGCCTCCACCACTGCCCATGATTCTGATCCAAGTATAACACACATCACTTTTTAAAACACACTTTTTTTGTTATTGGAAATGAATATCGTAATATCTCAAATTATTTTAATCTTTAAACATTTTCCATTAATTTGTAGATTTCTTTTACCATTGACTTTGCTTTTTGTTACTAAAATTTGGATTTACCTATGAGATTCTTTAAGGTTGCTACAACCCACTGTATTGAAGGGATCAAGTGTAAATAGATTAGCAAATGTGTGGTATTCCTTCAACCACAGGCAGAATACAATGCCATCTATCTCTGGAGCCCTTTCACCCCAATGGGAGATTCTCTTTGGAACTGGTATTTCAAATAGATTTATTGCCTACACTTACATCTTTGTCCCAATTCTAGTAGTGTAAGATGCTCTCACTGCATCTCTTACTTTTCTCTGCTATCACAAATGGCTTTAGCCAATTCTAGTTCTTTGGTTTTTCCAACAAGATTCTGAAAATGGTTACTTTGTGCCTTCTAAGTCCAGGAGATGTAGAACATTTATTTTGGAAACATGTTTAACCATTTCATTCTTGTAGCAACGCATGTTGGATTGAGCTATTTTACAGGTCAGCAATCATCCCTTCAGTGGTTGAGATGTTATTCTGCATTCCTGGTAGATACCCTCACATTTCAAGAGGAGTTACTCCATTGAAGGGCATCATCTACCTTTCCCCAAAGAGTGCTGGGGATACATAAACCAATCTGACAATTATCTTCAAGGAAATTCTCACTCGCTCTTTCAGATCAACTTCCTGTCTCTTTATAAACATAGACTTAATGTTGCTGATTAGGGAAGAGCAATATTTTTGAGACCTCTTAAAATGCAAATAGTTTAGCATTTCGTTTTTGAACTTCTGGAAATTTGATGGTTTTTTTTTTTGTTCCTTTAGTTAGTCAGTCTTGTACATATTGATCAGCCTGAGACAAATTGTGATGTCCTGTTAGAAGATTCATCTAAACCAAGTTTATCTGTTAAGAACGTTAAATATCAATGTTACATGCTATACAGGTTGCCCAAAATGCCTAGGTTCTGACAATTTGTGCTTTTTAGCCATGTTTACTGTGATGAGGGCCATGTCCTGATGAATGGTGCATTGGATTTTTTTCTATCTTATTTAAAGTGCACCAGATTAATAGTTGTATGTGGGGTGGAAGGTGGAGAAAGTAACTAAATCTGGAGAAAAAGTTCCAAGAGACCTGAAAGAGATCTGAAAGAGGCAAATTCTGAAACTGAAAGAGAGTACAAACTAGGAGCATATGAGCCAAGGAGAAGCAAGCAGGCAAGACTGGGAGGATACAAGGAACACTTTTAGCTGTGTGTTATGGAACAGAGGAAGTATGAAAAACACACAGAAGAGATGAAACCCAAATTCTTTATTGGCAACTGAGCCAAAAGAGCAGTAATAATACTCACTGCAACCTCTGCCTCCCGGGTTCAAGTAATTCTCCTGTCTCGGCTTCCCGAGTAGCTGGGACTATAGGCACATGCCACCACCCCCAGCTAATTTTTGTATTTTTAGTAGAGATGGGGTTTCATCAAGTTGGCCAGGATGGTCTCCATCTCTTGACCTCATGATCTGCCCGCGTTGGCCTCTCAAAGTACTGGGATCACAGGCGTGAGCCACCACACCTGGCCCTGATTTTTTAAAAATAAACCACATATTTAGTTATCCATATACTTTAATGGATGGAAATATAGGATTTGCAGTTGAAGCATGTCAAAATAAGTTGAACATAGAAGTATTACATTGAATGTACATTTTCTACTATACATACTTTTAAATATAAGCCTTTATGTCAAGTCAATGTTTTGCCCATTAACCTAGGCCCAAATTGTTTTTCTCAGTTATTTCAATCATTATGAGAGTTATACTACTTTGCTGATCCTTCAAACAATAAGACACTTAAGATATATGTCTTGCACTTGGATAGCTGTAGAAAAGTGCTGAGTACAAATAACTGGTTAGCAATAGATTCATCTTTTCTCCTTGTTAGCTTAAAGAAATCTTATTTTCTCCATTGCAATTAATCATTTTTATAATACTACACCATATCATATATGGTGTTACATTATATTAAAACATATTTTATATATCTATACAATCTTTCTGCATTTCTACTAAACATGAAGGTAAAATTTAGTTTCTTAATGCAAACAAAAAAGATAATGTGTTGTCTACTATAATCTATCACTTTATTATTTATGTATTTATGTATTTATTTATTTAAGACTGTGTCTCACTCTGTCACCCAGACTGGAGTGCAGTGGAGTGATCTCAGCTCACTGCAACCTCCGCCTCCTGGGTTCAAGCGATTATCCTGCCTTAGCCTCCAAGTAGCTGGGATTATAGGTGCCCACCAGCACACCCGGCTAATTTTTTTGTATTTTTAGTAGAGATGGGGCTTTTACCCTCTCGGTCTGGCTGGTCTCGAACTCCTTACCTCGGGTAATCCACCCTCCTTGTCTTCCCATTTTAAGTGAAATAATAGAAATTATGGTAGTCCAGGGCCATGCACGGTGGCTCACGCCTGTAATCCCAGCATTTTGGGAGGTCGAGGCAGGTGGATTGCCTGAGCTCAGGAGTTCGCAACCAGCCTGGGCAACATGGTGAAACCCCGTCTCTACTAAAATACAAAAAATTATCCAGGCGTGGCAGTGTGCGCCTGTAGTCCCAGTTACTTGGGAGGCTGAGGCAGGAGAATTGCTTGAACCCGGGAGGCAGGGGTTGTACTGAGCTGGGATTGTGCCATTGCACTCCAGCCTGGGCGACAGAGTGAGACTCAGTTTAAAAAAAAAAAAGAAAGAAAGAAATTATGGTAGTCCAGATTTGGATTGAATTTCTTCACATACAGAGCCTTTGTTTTCTACACCTTTGACGGTGATATAGTTTCATTCTAGTAAGGGAGGAGACCACCCCTCATATTATCTTATGTCCAAAGAAAGAAGAAGTAAAAACTAAAAGGCAGAAATGAAATCCACAGGCAGACAGCCCGACGCCACACCCTGGACCTCGTAGTTCAAGATGGACCCCTGACCTAATTGGTTCTGTTATCTTACAGATTACAGACATTGTATAGAAATGCACTGTGAAAATCCCTATCTTGTTTTGTTCCGATCTAATTACTGGTGCAAATAGCCCCCAGTCACGTACCGCCTGCTTGCTCAATCAATCACGACCCTCTCACATGCACCCCCTGAGAGTTGTGAGCCCTTAAAAGGGAATAGCTTACTCGGGGAGCTTGGTTCTTGAGACTGAAGTCTTGCCGATGCCCCCGGCCGAATAAACCCCTTCCTTCTGTAACTCGGTGTCTGAGGAGTTTTGTCTGCCGCTCATCCTGCTACACTAGTATTAGTTTATTTGATAACACTGAATAAGATGAGATTTGTTTTTACATTTCACATTCTCAGTTAATGTATTTCTATAACACAGCTGGAAACAGTTGCAGTCATAAACTCAAATGATTCTGTGGTTTCTAAAATGAAGAAAAACTAATGGTACTGATACAGTACAGTTTTTAAATCAAAAGCCAAAATGTTAGTAAAGATCTGTTATTCAATTGTAGCTTTAGGCTAGTCTAATCATTCCCACCTGCCCCAATAAAATTAGTTCAGTACAGTGTAATTCAATTACTACCATTAGAGGCAGGTACCCTCTCAAGAGGGTGTGAAAAGCATTTGTTACAAAGGTATTTTATGGCGTGTGAAATAGTTTGTATTTTTTACAGCATGTGGAGGAAGTAAATAATTTTCCATTTGTTAGATGAATCAAAAAGTTCAAAAAGAGCATGAGAAAATAATGGGAGGAAAAGTGGGATTTAGATTTCGATGTTATTTTTAATATTTTTAGTTTATTTTGCTGTGATGTTTGTGGGTGTGTATGTGTAATTGTATGTGACTGTGCAATTCATTATACTCTCAGGATGAAGTGTCTAATTTTTTTGTTTATTTGAATAGTCGATCAAATCTAAAATATAAGTATACAAAAACAAGATAAAAACAAATATAAATATAAAACTTTTGGAGGTAATGAATAGTTTTATGGTGCAGATTGTGGTGATTTCATGGGTGTATACTTTTCTCCAAACATATCAAGTTGTATACATAAAATATGTACAGGTTTTATATGTCAATCATATATCAATAAAGTGGTTTTAAAAAGAGAATCAAACAATAAACAATCATAATAATGTTATAAAATAAACAATAACCATTCAAAATAATATACTAACATTATCTCATGTAAAATTAAGACCCCACAGCTATAACTAATTGCTTACAATATAATACCTTGAGAGTGGGCATTGCCAAAAACTATGTAGCAAGCCTATTATCACTACAAATTGCAAATGTTAAGTAAACATCTACATGTAATATAAGTTCTTCCAGGTGCATCCTGGAGAATAAATCAATCATTTGGTACTTTTCTCCAGACTTCCTCTTTTGATTTGCATATGCCCTCAGGTTAGAAGCAAAATATTAAATGTTTTCTCTCATGTTCTCATTGTCTACATTATATTGCTTAGTTTGCATGTTTACTATTTAAAAGTTCTATTGTTTCTTTCCAGCCATTAAAATCATAAATTAGTCTCTGGACTTCTATTTCCAGGTAGAATGAACTCACACTAGGATGTAAAATACATTTTATGTGCATGTAATAAGTTATGCGATTTATTTAAAATTGGTGATATGAATTAAATTATAAAATTTTACCATTATTCTCTTGATAGAAGGAGGCTCCTTCTCTGAGTAAAGGGCCTATAGCTTGCAGCTCACATACATACAAAAGTTAAAAACAAAAAATAGGAAATTTTGTTCTCTGAAGGTTAGAGCAAATTTTAGCATATTTTAATATTGAGGTCATGTAAAATTCAATGGTTATTGAAAACACAAGCAGGGAGGATGATGTTGTCTATTGTATGTGAAAATATTCCTTTGAGCAACAAACATCATTTAGTTGTGCTCAGTTTTTACTAGAACAAACCCCTAAAGGGAGAAAGTTTCAGCCGAATTTTCTCATTCATCATGAAATGACATTTTGCTTTCAGTTTTTATAACCCAACCTGGTTCTTCAAATCTGCACATTTTATTATCTAACTTGTATGGAGACCTAAAAAAAAAAGTCTAAAAAGCCAATAAATTTCTGCCAGCTGTGATCTGTGCTAATGTGAAAATAATACATTGAAGTATCAGTTGGCATCTCGCCTTAAGCTGTACGCATGCAAGGCTGCTCTCACAAATATGCAGAGATACACTTTCACAAATTATACTATTAAAGATGTGGCTCCTGGGAATAAGCTAGGATTCCTGACTTTGCTCTTCGATGCTTTTTTAAATAAATGTTTAAAGTAAAAGTCTTAAATTATATACAACAGAGGAAAACACTAAACCACAATTAGTGGGTACATTCCATGAAAATTATTTATATCAATCAAATCACATATTTTAGAGCACTGTGGTTTAAAAATATATCATATTATTTTGCTAGCTTATATCACTTTGCCTTAATGTTTTTTTCTATGTACAGGAAAGAAAGAACAGTATTGCGGGTCAGGGGAAGAAAGGCGCAATAAATGGAATATGGCAAGATAATGAACTCGTGTTCTTGAAATACTGTCACTTCACCCTGTCTTTCTAAGTTAAAAACAAAAACAAAACTGAAGCACACTCTTAGACTCTGCTTCATGGCCATGATTTTAACCAAGAGCTCCAGAGGAGAGTGCAAGTGAAGGAAATCATCTGCTGGCATTAGGTGAGAGCTTGGGATATTGTAGCAGAGGAGAAGGCCACATTCCCTACCCTGAAGCCCAAGGAAGATGAGTGAGCTTCTCTCTGTATCTCTGCTACCGGGTAACACTTTACCAACTGGTTTTTATCTTAGGCAGATACTGCCACAGCATGCATTAGCTACTGGTTTGGTATTACCCAAATGATCCAGTAACCTGTCTTAACAGCTGAGGAAAGCATACAAGATAAAGTATAATTAAAGAAAAAATTTACTGAATCAATTCATTGAAGGAGGATGAGTAAATGGAGGTAGGAAGATGCAGCTAAAAACATGAAATCAGTTGCTCCTATTGAATCATAACCAGTGGAAAGAACAGAAAAAAAATCACTTAGGAAAAATATAATAAAAAATTTCCAGTGACATAAAATTACAGTGCAAAAATGTTTCCAGAATTGAAAAGAAAATAAAAGCACGCTTTTTAAATGAACAGATTAAATGAACTAAAAAATAGAATGCCACTGTTAAACTCTGAATTGATGTTCTGAAAGATCAAGTAGAAGTACTGTCTGACAATAACAAGAATGTAAGTGCCAAGACGGCAGATACACATCTGCATACTTTTCTCTACTTTCAGCACCTAGCCAATATAAGGGGCTTAGCAAATGCTTGTTAATGAAGGTATAATCAACACATGTGTCTTCAAGGTTAAGAATGAAAGATTAGAGAAACATTAAGTAAAGGGATCAAACACGAAGACAGAAAATTGCCGAAGGAGAAAATCATGAGCTTATGATGCTACAAATGCAGAAATGATAGGACTTATTCTCTAGCGGCAGAGATATCCATCAACTATTATGTGTATATATACACATGTAAATATATATATAATCAGTGAAAAATACAAAAAGTATAAATAATAGAATATTATGTATCGAATGATCCAATTTTTAAAAAACCACAATTACAATATTCTGGTAATTCAAAATAAGTTTAAATAAATGAATTAATGTGTGTATGAACTTAAGAACAATGTGCAAGCATAACATGGCAGGCACTTGTTAATGTTTACATCAGGACAGCAGGATGGGGGTAGAAAGGAAGCAGTTATCATTTTTCTTTATGCATTCTGAACATTTTCTTTTTGTTTGTAATGAGGTTTTCCTCATTACAAATCTTTGGAATCTAAGATACTTGCAATCTCATCAGCTGTGGTGAGTCGGCAAGACAAGTAGTACAATGGTTGAGAGTGCAGATCAAACCGGAGGAGTTTTCCCTAGTCCCCCTCGCAGGGCATGCGACAGAGGTGTGGCTTGCCTCTTCAGTGCCACGCAGCTCAAACCCCTAGGAGGAGCATGCAGATAGCAGATAGTGGGGAGCTTGGACTCCGACCCCACCACAGCAACAGCGTCTAGGTTTACTGTTTACAGCTCCCAGTGCCCTAGGGGGCGTGTATTCCAGTGCGCTCTTTCAGCTTAGCCGTCTGGAGGCAGCTTGTGTTAATCAGCTCACTTAGATAGCCTACAGGAAAAATCAGATCACCACATGGGCTTGGAGAACAAGTGGAAGGTTTTATTGAAGGGTGGAAGTAGCTCTCAGCAGATGGTTAGGGAGCCAGTAGGGGGATGGAGTGGGAAGGTGGCCTTCCCCTGGAGTTGGGCGGCTCAGCCGCGGGACTCTCAGCTGAATTCCCCTTGGAGTTCACGTCATTCCGCCATCAAGGGCCTACTGACATCTGTCAGTGTGTTCTTCTCCTCGTTGTTCCTCTCGACATCCAGCTGCCTGTGTGTGTGCCTGGTAGGGTTTCGGGGATTTTATGGGCACAGGAGGCGGGGCATTGCGGGCCAGAGTGGTCTTGGAAAATGTAACATTTGGGTGCAAAAAGAGAAATGCTTGTTCTCAGGCCCCTAGGCACAGGCCCGGGAATGGAGCCCTCACCAGGGATCCCATCCCTCTCCACCCAGCACTTCTCTGCCCCCTTTCTGTATCACAGACTCTAGGGTCAAACGGCTTGGGTAGACATTCTGTTTTTTTCTATACAAAAGCTACAGAAGCATTTTCCTCTCTCTTCCTTAGTTCGTATTTATTTTTTAATATACATGAAATGGAGATGAAAGTGGTAATTTCAGCCTCATAGGGTTGTTGTGAGGTTTAAATAAATTAACATATACAAAGCATTTAGAAGAGTGGAGAGAACAGAGTATCTTCATAGATGTTAGCTGGTATTATTATACAGTGTAAAACTGGAACAGAGTGAGTAGAGTACAGGACATTTTATCTACGTCTGAAATCCCTAAAGATTCTAGCAAATTTGAAAGCCAGACTGGTTAACTCTGTTTTACGAAATAACCCTCTCTCACAGACTACCCCAGTCACTCTAGAGATGGAAGGCAAGCTGAGTTCGTTCCTATTGCCCCCAGACTGATAGGATTATTTGAAACTGACTCTGCTCAAGGTCTGTTAGCCCAGTAGCCACTTTCAGTAGATATCATTTTCTGCCAGGGCCCCTGCGGGGTGTGGAGATAGAGGAAGACACCACTAACCCTGTGTGTTTTGGCAGAGAGAGAGATCTCAAAATACCTCTCCCAACGCTCCCTAAATCTGAAAACATTGGTGTAGATAATTCTAAAGGTGAAGTACAAATATTATTGGGTAAGGTTACAACAGATATTTGCCTGCAGATGGATTTTAGAGCTTTTATTAAGAGCAGTTTTTCAGTTACAATGTGTAACTGATGTGAGAATAAAGGTTTGTAACTGGCAAGGTGGAGTTAATTACTTTGCAATTTGGCATTAAAACTGCCCTCACATATAAAAATACAAATGTGAATATGCATCAATATCTTCCCTATCCATTTGGCAAGATCAATTATGAGTTATATTATAGGCTATCTCCCAGGTTTTAGAAGGTTCCTTTTAGCTTTGATTCAAGAAAGGGTAAAAAAACAGAGACAAATTTTCTAAATCTTTGCTCCAACTCTTAAAATCGTAGTCACTAACATATAATTTGTATTGCTCATGATCTTAATGTTAGCAATTACTTATATTTATTTATCAACACAGTACTTTTGTTCTCTTGTATGCCTTAATATGAAGTATATTTTGTTTACAGATAAATTAGTGTATGTATGTTTGTGTGCATGTATATGTATGTATATGTAAAAAGTAGTTTAACATGAATATCCTCTGTACTTCTCTACATACTTATTTATCTACTTATCCAACTATTTCCATTTAGAGGCTGCCTGCTACCTTTTTGTAGGTGTCCATCATAATATAAGTAAATCCCTGTCAAAAGACACTTATATCATAAAAATGATGCAATATACATCTGTTACAAATATTTTGGTGAATTTATCTGATTTTTCCCTTACAATGAATATAAAAACCGGAATTCCAGTAAAAGAGTTTCGGATATCTAAGGACAAAAGTTTTTAGCATATTGCATATAGCCACAAAATGTATTTATTACTAGCCATTTTAAGTTTTGTTAAGTGGAAAGATTGGGAAAAGAACATCAGATTATTACCTTTCTTTCTATTTATTTGATTACTAGTGTTAGCGGTGGCAAATATCCATACTCTAATTCTGTGCACGTATTGGAACCGGCCGGCAGTCCCATGCACCCAAGACTTTGCGGGCATGACTATAGCCGCCAGTTACCTGGGTATGTTGGCAGCCTCAGAATTTTTGAAGCTGTCCTCACACCTTATTTTGATTTAACATTCTTCTAATTCTTTTTTTTTTTTCCCCCGCGATGGAGTCTCACTCTGTTGCCCAGACTGAAGTGCAGTGGCCCGATCTCGGCTCACTGCAAGCTCCACCTCCTGGGTTCAGGCCATTCTCCTGCCTCAGCCTCTCGAGTAGCTGGGACTACGGGCGCCCGCCACTACGCCCGGCTAATTTTTTTGTAATTTTAGTGGAGATGGGGTTTCACTGTGTTAGCCAGGATGGTCTCGATCTCCTGACCTCGTGATCCGCCTGCCTCAGCCTCCCAAAGTGCTGGGATTACAGGCGTGAGTCACCGCACCCGGCCTTCTAATTCTAATAACCCAATTTGTCTCCTCTCACCTTCAGGCCATCAAACTCCAGATGATCCCCAGTAAGGGGTACCATCCTTTCAATATTCAAGAGGCATCTTCTGCATGAGACCCCTAGACTGCCCAACAGTGGGTTCGGAAAGAGGAAAAACCCTACCCCTGTCTCTCTTGAACCTGGCTGCATACAACTTGAACCTGGCTGCATACAACTTTCACCAACCCATGGAGAACCCTCCTTCCCTGGTCTCTCTTGAACCTGGCTGCACACAACTTTCACCAACCTACGGAGTCACCCTCCTTCCCGGACAGCTAAAAAGAGGCCAAGACCCACAGAACCATCACTGCCCCTTTGTTAGCAGGAAGCAGTTACAGAAGACTGACCTTTGTCCATTTTCCCCCAAAGATTTAGGGTCTTGGGCTCTTGAAAGAAGCATGTTACCGATAGTTAGACAGGCATGAGCCAGGCAGAAGGCTCTTCCCGCACCCACTAGGAATGTCAGGTGATGGTCTGGCAATTACTACATTGCCTCTCTAGAAGTGATAAACTCACAGCTGGTGCCTGGAGGAGCCATTTCCTCATGGTCCACAACTGTTGCACTAAAGTGTTGATTAAATGCAGATGCCAGGGAGATACAACGTCCCAAGCATGTGCATTAAGAGATTAAATGGAGGAGGATGACCTACTGGAGGCACACCACTGGAAAAAGGAAGAAAGCCTCAGATGGGCATGCGTTCAACTTCCTGAACACTCTGCGTGTGCTCACTTCCCAAGGGTAAGCAGGGCACTGCACAGGAGGGCAGTCCGCCCTAAAGGAAAGATCTTGGGAAAGGAGCACGAAACGGTGGAGGTGGGTCAGCCTATGAAATCCGAGGATCAAAGTTAAACATAGCACTTGTTCTTCAGGTTGCCTATTTAGATCTCTTCCAAATGCACTTTCCTTTCTTTCCCGCTCTAAAGCTTTTCAATAAACTTCCACTTCTGCTTTGAAACTTCCCTTGGTCTCTTTTCCTCCCTTATGCCCCTCAGTCAAATTTTTTCTTCTGAGAAGCCAAGAATTGAGGTTGCTGTAGAACCACACAGATTTGCTGCCAGTGACTCAGATACTTGCCACTAGTGTGTCTAAATATATTTTCCATGTGTTTGACCCCTTTTTGTTTTTCATTTTCATTGTTTTGTATGAATTTACATTCTAAGCTGATTTTTCTATAACATTTGGAGGGGTTTCTTACTGGTCTCTAAAAAATTTTTTATAAATTAAAGGTATTAGACCACGTGCAGTGTGGCTCATGCCTGTAAACCCAGTACTTTGGGAGGCCAAGGTGGGTGGATCACTTGAGGTCAGGAGTTCAAGATCAGACAGGCCAACATAGCAAAACCCTGTCTCTACTAAAACTACAAAAAAAATTAGCCAGGCATGGTTGTGTGTGCCTGTAATTCCAGCTTCTTGAGAGGCTGAGGCAAGAGAATCATTTGAACTCAGGAAGCAGAGGTTGCAGTGAGCTGAGATCGCAGCACTGTACTCTGGCCTGGGCAACAGAGCGAGATTCAGTCTCAAAAAATAATAATAATAAATATAATAAAAAATAAAGGTATTGATCCTTCAACTATAATTTTATATTACACCTCCCCCAAATTTGCTATTTGTCATGATTTTAATAGGTTTCCTTTTAGTCACCCAAAAGTTTGACACCTCACATAGTATGCATTTTAGTGCCTTGGGAAGGCATTCTGCCTTGAAATAGCACATGAATGTTAGTTATTCTAATAGTTGTAAAGAGAACAAACTCTGGTATGCCTTTTACTTGCATCAGTAATTTCTCTGGGCAGTGTAAAGAGCTTCACAAGCTTCACAATCATTATCTAATTGATTACTACCACTATTATTTATTTATTTATTTATTTATTTATTTTGAGAGAGAGAGTGAGAGAGGGCACATTTACTAACCTTCTTCATAGAGGAAGAAAAGGAAGAAACTACCACACAGTGTGATTTGTCCAAATGACCCCTGTCATTCCACAGAACAGTAGCAGAGGAAAAATCTGGTCTGTGCTCTCCAGACTGTCCCCTAGCCTCTTATTCAGTCTTAGCTTTTGGAAGCTGGGATTTTAGTCATCATTCAGTCATTCAACCACTTAGATTGCAAGGGGTCTGTAGTGTGAAGTACATCAGATTTGCAATATTCAGGACCCTGAGCAGAATGGGACAGCAAAAATGACCCCAGGAAGCAGGAGGTAAAGTGGAATAATTACAAAATGCTGGGATGCAAGCCATCCCTCAGTATGAACATATATAAAATTTTTAGCATTGCCATGAACCCTAGTGTGAAAATTGTTAGATAACTGCTAGGATAAATGCCAGGTGTGGTTCTGGAGTGAGAGGACATTGAGAGGCATCAAATACAATCTTTCCTTGAAGTTGTTCCTATTAATGAAATTTCACCTACTGGGTACTTAATTGTATAGAAGACTCTGCTAGAAAGAATTCTGATTGCCACATTTGAGTTTTAATAAAAATCCAGCAATAAAGAATTAATATGTGTGGATGTGGTGGCTCATGCCTGTAATCCCAGCACTTTGGGAGGCTACGGTGGGTGGATTGCTTGAGGCCAGGACTTTGAAGCTTCATTGAGCTATGATTGTGCCACTGTACCTCAGCATGGGTGACAGAGAGACCCCATCTCTATTAAACAAAAGAGAAAATGATAAATATGAACAAGAAAGAAAGACTGCTTCTCTAAATCCTTTTGAATCTTTAAGCACACTGCTAGCTGGCTTCTTTGCAAGAATAAAATACTAGGTCTTTACAAATAAAACCCCAAAACATCGTTTTCTCAGATGTATGAGACAATGAGTTATTGTAATAAAAAGCAGGAGATAGCGATCTAAATAATCTTTCTTTCATTTCAGCTGTGTTCCTGAACTGATTATAACACAGCATTACCTGTTATGATAACAGCCATTTTATTTTCAATGTATTAGAGTGGCTATGATATTTTTCTTTATTGTCTCCATGTGCAGGTTGAGCACATTTCACACAGGTTCAGCCAGGATTATCCCTGGAGATGCCTGGTCACTTATGGAGTCTTGGTGGATGATGGTCTTGTACTCTCTAAATCTCCTTATAATAAATGTGCAAGACATTTAAAATTAAACAGAGTCCTTATTAGCCTTCTAGGCCAAATCTAAAAGAGAAGGCCAGATGTCTACACTTGATATGAATATTAGTGAATTCTAAAGGGTAGTAGCTCCAATATTTCTAGTGGGAGGGTCCAGAATGGAAGTACAGTTTGGTGAATTTTTTCATAATTCTTTAGGCACCTCTCATTTTCTGTTACAAAATAATAATACAAAAATCTATTGGGAACTAAACAAAAGAAGGTTATTCTTTTGCTTGAATCACTCTTTTTTCCCACAATTTACTTTACTTGGTTATTTGAAATCATCATCTTAAATATTTGCATTACCACAATTTAATTCAGCACAGTTCATTCCACCAGTTGCCAATGCGCCACTCTCCCTTTCATTTAGTTAAGCCACCTATTGCCTATCCTAAGTAGGTAGGTAAGCATTGTAAGATTGACACATTTATATCTTAAAATTAACAATTTGTTGACTAAATGATCTTGAGAATATTGATTAACCATTCTGTGCTTAAGTTTTCTCCCTCAAACTACATACCATCACCTGGAATTTTAAGAGATTTTAATGAAAAATGAATATATAACACTATGTGCCTACTGTGCATCAGGAACAATTCTAAGCACTTTTTATATAGTGACTCATTTAATATTAACCTTTAAGATAATCTTCTGAAAGTTAGTATTATTCTTTTTTTTTTTTTTTTTTTTTTTTTTTTTTGGAGACGGCGTCTCACTCTGTCGCCCAGGCTGGAGTGCAGTGGCGTGATCTTGGCTCACTGCAATCTCCGCCTCCCGGATTCTCGCCATTCTCCTGCCTCAGCCTCCCAAGTAGCTGGAACTACAGGTGCCCGCCACCACACCCAGCTAATTTTTTGTATTTTTAGTAGAGACGGGGTTTCACCATGTTAGATAGGATGGTCTCAATCTCCTGACCTCATGATCCACCCGCCTCGGTCTCCCAAAGTGCTGGGATTACAGGCGTGAGTCACCACACCCTGCCAAAAGTTGGACAAATAGTAGTCTTATTGGACAAATAGTAGTACAAGTATTCCAGTATTGCACAACTATTTAGTGGCAGAGTTTGGACTTAAATGTAAACAGCATATCTCCATCACCTATAACCTTAACTATCATCCTGTACTGGTATAAGGAACATGCTCACTAACCCTTAGCTCCCTTTCCAATTTTGTCAATCCTAAATGTAAAAGAAAAATAGAAAATGAAATAAATAGTGTAAGTGATTAAGTGGTGTTCCATCTGAGCAGACAGCTTAGGGAATGTTCATTTTATTGACTTTTTATCTTCTAGGTGATAAAATATCTTCTGGCGTCTTGACTGACTGATCTTAATCAGGAATGAAAAGAAACAGAACATGGCCACAGACACTAACCACTGTACGTCGCCCATGGCATTTGATCATCTTTCCCTTCCACCCTCCATCTTCTACTGTCTCACTTTAGTGAGGAGACATCTCTCTGGTAAAGCTCACTATAAAGACACCACTCAAAAATAAAGCCTCCTCGGTTCTCTAGCTGCCTGACATTTTTTAATAGAATGACTCTAGTACCATATGTCAGAAAGTCTTATAACCAGCATATCTCATCACCATCCTTTGGATCCATCAAGCCTCAATAAGAGTGAGCAGAAATGAAAAGGAGATAACGAAGGTCTATTTTTTTATTTTCTAAGCACCAATAAAGAAACTTATTCGTAATTCTCTGAGAATGATACATTTGTTTAATATTAAAATAATGTTATTTTTATGACTCATATTTTTGCATTACCAGTGTATTACTGGGCTATGGTAGGAGGAAAAGAGCAATAATGAAATCACAAAATGGTTATTAAAGCTTCCTTTCAAAAGTCTTATTTGTTATGTCTGTCATATCGATTGAGCAAGGGAAGTCACACAGCCAAGAATTACATCAGTGAGACAGGGAATATGACCCCTGCACACAGAGGGGGAACCAAATACTTGGGGAAAAAAATAACACTCAGACCACCTTTCTAATTATGAAAACTAGGGGGGTGCTGTCAGAGAGCATGATTAAGTCAGTGTAAGGAAAATCCATCCCTGTTACTCAAAATGCTTACACAAGCACATGTACTTCTGGAATGTCCTTATTTCCAATGGAACATGTATACGTCTAAGAAAAAATTAGCTGTGTCACTGACTGTTTGAGGCTTGTATACTAAATTTAAAAAGTGTTTTCCATATTGCCAAAAGAAATATCCACAGTCTTCTTCCTTAACTGAGATATGAAAATTTTAGTGTTTTTTTTTCATGCAGTTTTTTTTTTTTTTTTGTTTGTTTGTTTGTTTGTTTGTTTTTTAAATTTCAGAAGTCTGGCAGAAAGCTGCTACACCCCATTGCCTTCAGGGAGAACTTTGTTATGGAACCCCAAGAAGGATGAACCTACAAGTTAAATCTCTTGGCTTTTTCTTCCTAAAGCTTGAACTACTCATGTTATTGTGCAAGTTGTTAAAGAAAGAGAAGAGAGAATGCCTTTGAGGAGAAGGGGAGAAGAATGGTGAGGGTGAGAGAAAGAAAAGAGAGAGAGAGAGATACTGAACAGAAAGGAAGATTACTAAGGTGAGTAGGTGGTGGGTGACTGCAGAGAGGATGTGGAGACCTCAGTAGTGATAGCTTTGTGTTGCAGGGATGGATCTTAGTGTAGATTTTAGCTTCAGCACAGGTTGCATTTGTGATTTGGAATCAGGATCAGGGGATGCTAGAATCTTGACATTAAAAATGACAGTGGCAGCTGACCACAGTGGTCTGAAGATTAAACATTATTGCCCATTTCGAAGCACCAAGCAAGTCTGTAAGTACCTTCCAATCAGCCAGTCAAGATGGCAGTACGTGGTCCTTATTAAACTAATTTAAATAAAATTAAGGAACTGTGTATTTCTGAGATACTTGATTTTATGGTCTGAGATGCTTACTTTCTATAATTAACAACGGTGTTTGATTTTCAGTATTGCCAAATGTCCTATAATTATAGATTTGGAATTAATTTTTCTCTCCCACTTTCTTGGGCCTACTCAGTTCAGTTTTACGTATAGATAGAAAAGAGAGAAAAATCATGTTTGAACTATTAACATGGGAACTTGTGAAAGTTCCCAAAATATTTTCACTATCATCAGTGAGAAAGGGATGTTAGGAAATAAGCTAGATATTATTTTTTCTCAGATTTAATATGTCTTACAGTCTCTTGGCTTCTTTCCCTGATTCATGGCTTCTCCCAGTCTCATTCCATCCCACTCATATTCATCACCCTAAAGCATCCTTTTGCACACATCTTGACCCAAGAATACGTAGTGGTTCCCTGTTTCTGCCAAATCAAATCCAAGTTTCCAAGTTCTCATATTCATCTTCAAGGCCTCCCATTCCTGGGCCATGCCCAACATGTGTAGCTAAACATCCACGTCCTACTGTTTTTTTTTTTTTTTTAATTCACCGACTCCCTCCTCTGTGTTTTGTCTCTTGCTTTATCTCCTACACACAATGTTCATCCATTTCCTCTCTGCCTTTATAGCTTAACATTAAAACTGTATGTTGAGCTTTACCTTAATTATCTTCAAATAAAGCAAGACTAGAATAACTGTTTGAGGTTGTTATTAGAATTGAACTATAACATTTCTGAAGTTCATACGCTAGCATCTGTTATGTACTTGGTGCTTAATAAATGTTCATTCCCTTCCTTTTTTCCCAAAATAATGTTTCTGTCCTTAGATGATTATTCTTTAACTAAGTTGTTTTTATGATTTTCCTTATGTGGAAACTAACATTACACACCACCATCAGTTACCTAACTACATTGAACTTAACCTGTGTATCTCAACTTCTTGTCACATCCATTTACAATTTCCTAATTCAGATATTTTAATTAAATTCTCTTGGCAAAGCCTAACGCAGTGACTTAGACCTGTAATCCCAACGCTTTGGGAGGCTGAGGCAGGTGGATCACTTGAGCCCAGGAGTTTGAGACCAGCTTGGCCAACATAGCAAAATCCTGTCTCCAGTAAAAAATACAAAAATTATCTGGGGATAGTGCGATGTGCCTGTTGTCCCAGCTAGTTGGTAGGCTGAGGTGAGAGGATGACTTGAACTGGGAGGTGGAGGTTATACTGCACTCCAGCTTGGGTGACAGAGCAAGACTCTGTCTCAAAAAAAATAAATAAAAAAAAAAAAAAAGAAAGAAAAGAAAAGTAAAAGAGAGAGAATACTATGGGCTTAATAAACTCATAAATATTATTGAATCATAGCATGGCTAAGTAGTTCTGTGAATTTAAAGTGCTGTGTTTAGACATGAAAACTAATTACTGATTGTATGCAGCCTTGAATGGAATTTTTTTCACGTGCTATTCTTTTCTGTTCTCTGTGACTCTAGTTAACACCTTTCCTCACAGCCTGACACATCCATCTTGCTTTTAAATCCAGTCTTTATGTTATTTCCATAATCATTTTTATCGTATGCAAAACAATATTATAAGACCTATTAAGATGTGCTGTATTTGTTGGATTAAAGTTCTGCATTCCTACTTGATTGTAAATGCCTTGAGGAAAAGTAATCAATTTATTTTATTTTATTTTGCCAATACCTGTCACAGAGCTTGGCATACTTGCTGCATAGAAGAATGCTGCTTTAAACACCTGTGGATCTGTTTCGCAGAGAAACAATAAGATACAACATAATATGAACGTGTAGTTATGTTAAAAGTTCTGGCTCTTAGTGCATGGCCACAGTTTTGGCACACGATCTATGAAAACCTGCTTGAACTGTCTAACCCTCACTTTATCACCTATAAGATATAATTAAAAATGCCTGTTAAATGTCTAATTGTGAAATTTATTTTTAGAATGAAACAAGGTAGTGAATGTGAAAGTGTTCATATTCTAGTTTCTATTGCTGAGTAATAAACTACCATAAAACTTGCTAGCATAAACAACTATTTTATTATGCTATGGATTCTGTGGGTTAGGCGATAATTGTGGAAGTTATCTTCTCGAAGGAAGATGCAAGTTTTTTCTTGGAGGTGTCTCGTGTGGCTGAAGTCAGCTGGCAGCTGGACTGTAATCATCGAGGTGTTCTACTTTGATTGCTGGAACACTCTTTTGGAGTCCTGAAGCTTAATGTAAAAAGTTTGGCTATCCTGAGGCCACCAGGCTATGAAGAAACTCGGGCCACACAGACAGGTGTTGTGTCTGGGCATCGTGGATGGTCCTAACTGAGCCACTTCCCCAGGGACAACTTTTCCCTTTTCCTCCTATTCACATCCAAGCTGAATCTGAGGCACCATTCGATATTCAAGCAGCTTATTCTGGTAGCATTCTTACAAGATGAGCAGCAGGAGGAAGCTAGTGGCCTGGGACAGACACGGTCAGGGGTCAAATGACCATCTGACCAAGATGATTATAGTAGTTGTCCTCATGCTGCTAATAAAGTCATACCCAAGACTGGGTAATTTATACAGGAGAGAGGTTTAATGCACTCACAGTTCCACATGGCTGGGGAGGCCTCAAAATCATGGTGGAAGGCAGGGAGAAGCAAAGGCACATCTTACAAGGTGGCAGACAAGAAAGCTTGTTTCAGGGGATCTCCCATTTATAAAACCATCAGGTCTCATGAGACTTATTCACTATCACGAGAAAGGTATGGGGGGAATCACCCCCCTGATTCAATTATCTCCACCTGACCCTGCCCTTGATATATGGGGATTATTACAATTCTCGGTGAGATTTGGGTGGGAATACAGCCAAACCATATCAAAGGTCGCAGTCCAAAGAACATTCTCAGCATTTGACAGACTCTTTCCACTTTCTAACATGTCTATTCAGTTCGGGTGAGTTACCAGGTGTTTCTTTTATAGAGAGAGTTTAAGCCATGTTTGTAAGGGTAAAGCTTTGTTTTAAGGTTTATGTAAGTTGTGTCTTTGTTGAGGTGGCCTTGTCTCTAGGGCAACCAGGGTTTTCAGGTCACGTTTGTTGTATAGAGACCCAGAAATCTACCGGCCAGGACTGGAAATCCCCAGGTAAGGTTACATCATGATGCTAAGTGACATATAGTGTAGGCCCTGTGAGATGTTTGAGTGGGCTTTATGGCTATTATTAATCTTATAGCTTACTACAACAGGCCACATGTAGGTGTTCTAGTTTGTGTCCCCAGGCTGATTCCCAGGTAATACCCACTTTGGCTTATTCATGTATCTGGCAGTTGACTCTTGATCTTAGCTAGAATTTTACTTAGGGCCATTTACTGGAGCACCTAAGTGTGGCCACTCTGGGTAGCCTGAGGCTCCTCATAGTATGGCAGCATCAAAATGTTTGGCCTTTTTATTTGGTGGCTCGAGGCTCCGAGTGCAAACAATCCAAGCAGGAAGCTGAAGCTGCATTGGCTTTTATATCCTAGTTTTGCAAGCTATGAGGCATAAATTCTTCTGACTTATTTTGGCTACAAATAAATCACTACAGTTTTACCAGATACAAAGGGAAGATACATAGGCATGTCACTTAATAACAGGATAATAAAGAACTGGTGGTTTTCTTAATCACCACTTAAATATAAACTGTACATGGTTGAACAGTATAAAAAATTATCACTTATTATCCCACAAAAGGTAGTTTTATCTATTTTCATTATGTTGCCCATATTGCCAAAAACATAACGAAGCATATCTTCAGATCTTACTTGTCACTTATGACAACATAATCTCCAGGGAGATACTATAATTTTATAATTCCTATCTGACCACTTAGTCATCTGTTTCTTTACCAAGTGGTTTGATTTTAACTAGCGTAAACCATTCTAGAAACCCTATTCTCCACATATTTTATTAGTTCGGATACATGTGAGATGTAATTTTGGTGAATGAATGTCGAAGGAAAGATTACTGAAGAACTTCTGAAAAAGAGTGGTTTAGATGTTCAGTCAGAAACATGAGAACTTCCGTTTTCTAACTCTGAAGGGGACTGTGTGAGGTCGTGATGCCTGGAAATGTTGCATTATATGGAATAAGGATGAAATTCATACTAAGAAAATAACACTCAAAAGATGGAAGATATCAAAAGATAACCCTTGACAATATCATTATGTCTTCAAATTATCCATGCTCTAATCTTTTCTCTGTGTTTCTAGTTATGATCAAATCAACTACTTATGGATTTAACCTTTTTTAGTGGAGTGTTCTGTTATTGTACTTGAAAGCATCCTAACTGATTCAGGAATATTAGAGATGGTTATCCAAGCCTAAGATATGATTTGGATCTCATGTGGAATTGTAATCCCCACTGTTGGAGGTGGGGCTTGGTGGGAGGTGATTGCACGATAGGGGGGATTTCTCATGATTTAACACCATCCCCCTTGGTATTGTTATCATGAAAATGAGTTATCGTGAGATCTGGTTGTTTTAAAAGTATGTAGCACCTCCCCTCTCTTTCTTCCTCTCACTTCAGTCATGTGAAGTGCTCAGTTTCCCTTCACTTTCAGGCATGTTGGTAAGTTTCCCAAGCCCTCCCCAGAAGCTGTTATGCTTCCTGTATAGCCTGCACAACTGTGAGTCAATTAAACCTCTTTTCTTATAAATTACCCTGTTTCAGGTATTTTTTATAGCAGTGCAAGTAAATACTATACACCTACTTGAAGAAAACTTAAAAATATTAAGTAATTTTGTTCCAAACCACCCAGTCTTCTCTCTTTCACTCTATTCTATTATTTTCTACTTCTTTTTTCTTTCTGTCTTCTTCTTTTCTTCATTTTCTGTCTCTTTTTCTCACCCACATACACCACATATGCATTAACTTTGTGTACGCATGCATACTCATTCAGTCTTTACTCATTTAGGCACTCACTTTGACCACAGGAAGATTGAGATTGAGTACTCCTGACTTCCAATTAGAGCACAGTTGACTCAACACATTGATTGTTAAGCTACTCTGCATATTAGATATGCAAGGATTGTTTTCATATTGCAAGCTCCAGAAATTTCAGATTATGAGGCTATAAAAAGCATTTGGAATTTTATGCAAAATATTTTGGGTATATTAACTTTAGTTTTGGATTTAATATATGCAATAAAATGAATCTGTACATAGAGTTTATTCTGAAAGTAGTAACCATCGACTAGGCACTATTTTAATAGCTATTCATTTCCGATAAAATAGAATCCTATGGGATTAATAAACACAAAAATATTATTGAATCATAGAGTGGCTAATTAGTTTTGTGAATTTAAAGTGCTGTGTTTACATATAAAAACTAATTACTGATTATATGTAGCTTTGAATCGATTTTTTTTTTTCACACGCTATTCTGTTGGTTGTAAACGTAAATTTACTAGACATTGGAGGCATTTTCCTGGCATCCAGCTTTCAAGAAATCAGGTAGTAAATAATTTTATTATTTACCATATAGATATCATTTCCCCTCAAGTATAATCTCTCACAAATAATATCTCAAAATTTTAAGAAACACCTTATGTTTATCCCTTGCCAGAATTTTATACCATGAAGTCTAATCTAATTTTGATGTATGATACATTAGCTGTAGTGTTTTAATTAACACTAGTAGGATTCTGAAAATTACATCTCAGAGCATTCAGCTAGCTGAGTTTAAACACCACCCATATGTTCTAGATTTATTATGAATTAAACCACAAACAATTTAATAAAAAGAAATAAATTATATATTTGTATATTATTTCTAATGACAATGAAAAAATATGAAACCAACTAAATAAATAAACATGACTAATTCACCAAAACACAAATACACACACAATACTATTTGCAAGACTGGCATTTATTTTAAGCAATATATATCAGTCTTTAAAAGCTGGAGTTACCCTGCCTTACCTCTTCTTTCTCCTCAAAGAACCACTGGGTAAAAGTATGTCACTATGACTTCAGTGTGCTGTTTATTATTTGTCACAGTTAAAACAAATAATAAGAATGAGTTTTACTGTCCCTCTCCTTTCTCTAACTTTGCTTGGAATCTCCCCAGATGCATACTTTATCTAGGATTTTAGTCAACTTTAAAAGTTTAATCATACAATATTTCAAGTGGAGAGAGAGAGAGAGAGAAAGCCATTCTTTAATATTAATGTCACTACCTTGGGATACACATTTACCTTAGCCAAATATCTCAAAAAATCAAATGTATCTTTTGTGGTCCTTTTGTAGTATTCTTTTCCTCATTATGTGACAACCTAACCCTTTTGTATACACCTTTGTTATTAATCATTTAACACTATAATCCCATATTTTTTCTGAATCTTTACTTGTATATAATTTCACACAGAGAAAACAATATGTAAAGGGTCTACTATCATTTCTTTATTGTTCTTGATTACATGTAATTAATAAAGTAAAATTAATATATACACAGAGTATATTATATAGTGTTTCTACTAACAATTTAATTTCTTATGCCTTAGAATATTTTATACTATTAATCATTGGTTTTTTGATTTAGTTTAAATGCTTCCTTTAGCAATTTCTCTATTGTAGGCCTGGTAATGGTGAATTTCCTAGCTTCTGTTTGTCTGGGAAACTTTTTTCTCCCTCATTTTTGAAAGACAGCATTGTTCAGTAAAGTATTCTTAGTTAACAGTTGGTTTAAGGTGGTTGTTTTGTTTTTGTTTTTTTCTTCAGCACTTTGAATATTTATTTCCACTCTTCTGGTCTGAAATATATTTTTTCAAAGAAATCCATTGACATGCATATTGTGGTCCCTTTGTTTGTGATGTGTTTCTTATTTTTGCTGCTCTCAGAATTTTTTTTCGTCTTTGATATTTGATAGTTTGACTATTATGTGTGTTAGTCAACTTCTCTTTGAGTTGCATTTGACTGGAGACCTCTGCACTTCCTGTACCTGTATGTTGACGTCTTTCTTCACGTTAGGGAAGTTTACAGCCATTATTTATTTAAATATTCTAGCCATTTTATCTTTCTTGTCCTTCTTTAATAGGTTATTCACAGGTTTGATCTCTTGATGGCATAATTAATACAGGGTCATATTCAGAAGGCCCTGGGTCTATAATGGTGGTACAATATTTCCTCTATAATGAGAGTTAAAATAATGAACTATTAGTAACAATTACAGCTAAAATAAATTGTCAATGGACATATATTAAAAAGTAACGTAAGATCTAACATCAAAAACATAAAATGTGTATAGCAGATGAAAATTTAGAGTAATATCTAATCAAAGTTAAGTTGTTATCAACTTTAAATAGACTGTCAAAAGTATAAGAAGTTTCATGTAAGTCTCATGGTAACCACAAAATTCTACAGTAGACAAATTAACCAAAAGTAGAAATAGAAAAGATTAAAAGATACCACTTTTAAGAAAAACATCAAAACACAAATAAAGACAGCAAGAGAAGAAGAAATAACTTAAAAATTTGCAAAGGCACCAGAAAACAATTAACAAATGGACAGTAGTAAGTCCTTACCTATAGATAATTATTTTAAATTTAAATTAATGAAGTTTTCCAATAAAAAGTTGTAGAATAACTGAATGGATTTTTAAAAATGCAAGGTCTTACTGTGTGTTTCATATAAGAGATTCACCTTCCTTTTAAAGACACACATTGACTGAAAGCAAAGGAATGTAAAATACATTTCAGGTAAATGGAAACTATAAGAGAGCAGGAATAGTTAGATCAGAAAAAACAGACTTTAAGTTTTGTAAAATTGTAAAAAGTTTTAAAAAGAGACAAAGAAGAATATTTTATAATGGTAAAAGTGTCAATTCATTAAGAGGTTATAATAATTGTAAATATATATACACTCAACCTCAGAACACCAAAATATATGAAGCAAATATTAAAGGATCTGAAGGGAGAGACAAAATGTAATGTAATAATAGTAGATGCCTTCACTATCCCACATTCAGTAATGGAAAGATCATCCAGATAGAAAGTTAGTAAGAAAATGTTGGACCTGAACAACACTTTAGACCAAACGGATGTAACAGAATAGAGAGCATTCCATCCAACAACAAGAGAATACAAATTATTCTCAAGCACATATGGAGTCTTTTCCAGGATAAATCATATGTTAGGCCACAAAATAAGTCTTAGAAAATTTAAGAAGACTAAAATGGTATAAAATGCCTCTTCTGACAATAATTGTATTAAACAGAAATAAGTAGTTCCAGAAATGAGTTGTTCCAGAAAATTCACAAATACATGAAAGGTAAACAACAAGCTCTTGAACAACCCACGGATTAATGAATAAATTAAAAGAAAAAAAATGAGACAAATAAAAATGGAAACACAACATACTAAAATTTATGGATATAAAAAAAGCAGTTCTAAGAGAAAAGTTTATAGCAATAAATGCCTTCATCCAACAAGAAGAAAGGTCTAAAATAAACAAATAATTTTACACCTCAAGGAAATAGTAAAGGAAGAACAACCAATCTCAAGGTAAGCAGAGAAAATAAGAAATAAATATCAGACCAGAAATAAATGAAATATAGACTGGTAAAGCAATATAAAAGATTAAAATAAGTGAGTGTTTTGAAAGATAGATAAAATATACAAAATTTTAGCTAGATTAAAAAAAGAAGACTCAAAGATATAATATCAGAGGTAAAAAAAGGAGGCATTGCAACTAATACCTCAGAAATATAAAGGACTATAAAGACTGTAATGAATAACGCCAATAAATCTGATAATATACAAAAAAAGAATAAATTCCTGGAAACATAAAACCTACCAATTCTGAATCATGAAGAAATAGAAAATCTCAAGAGGCTCATAATGAATAAGATTTCATCAGTAATAAAAAGTCTGGGACATAATGGCTTTACTGCTGAATTCTATTAAACATTTAAAGAAGAAGTGATAGCAACTCTTTTCAAACTCTCCAGAAAAATTGAAGAGGAGAGAATATTTCCAAACTCATTCTATGAGGCCAGCATTACCCTGACAGCAAAAACAGAAAAGGATACAACAAAAAATAAAACTATGGGCCAATATTCCTGATGAACATAGTTTCAAAAGTCTTCAACAAAACATTAGCAAATCAAATTCGACAACACGTTACAAGGATAATTCACCATAAACAAGTGTGATTTGTCCCTGGGATACAAGGATGTTTCAACATACACAAATCAGCAAGTGTTACATATCACATTAATAGAATGAATGATAAAAACTGTATAATCATTTCACGAGTTGAAGAAAATGAATTTTACAAAATTAAACATCCTTTCATGATAAAAACTCTCAACAGATGAGGTAGGAAAAGAATGTAGCTCAACATAATAAAGGCCATATAATGTAAATCCACAGCTAGCATTATACTCAACGTTGAAAAATTGAAACCCTTTCCTTTACTATCTGGAACAAGACAAGTATGCACACTCTTACCACTTCTATTCAACATATTATTAGAAGTTCTTGCCAGATTAATTGGGAAAGAAAAAGAAACAAAAGACATCCAAATAAAAACAGAAGTGAAATTATTGCTCTTTGCAGATGATATGATCTTATACATAGAAAATCCTGAAGACTCTACCATAAAAGTGTTAGGACTAATGAACATATTCATCAAAATGGTAGAATACAAAATCAACACACAAAAATCAGTAGCATTTCTATACATTAACAACAAACTACCTAAAAAAGAAATCAGGAAAACAATTCAATTTACAATAGTTTCAAAAAAACCTTATGGATAAATTTAACCAACTAGGTGAAAGACTTGTACACTAAAAACTTTAAAACCTTATTGAAAGACATTGAAGAAGACACCAATAAATGGAAAGATATTCTATGTTCATGAATTAGAAGAATTAATATTGTTAAAATGTCGATAATACCCAAAGCAATCCACAGATTTACTACAACTCCTATGAAAAATGACATTGGAATTTTCATAAGAATTGCATTCAATCTGTAGATCCAACTTTTATTCATAGAAACAGAAAAGATTCTAAAAGTTATATAAAACTTCAATAAAACCCAAATAGCTAAGGCAAATCATGAGGAAAATGAACAAAGTTTAAAGCATTACATCACATAATTTTAAACTATACTGCAAATTGGTGCTAATTTAAATTGCATGGTATTGTCATAAAAATAGACTCATCAATAAATGTAGTAGAATACAGAGCCCAGAATTCAACCCTAACGTTTATAATCAATTGATTTTCCACAGAGGTGCCAAGTATACGTGCTGGGAAAAGGACAGTCACTTTAATAAATTATACTGTGTAACTCTATATCCATATGCAGAATAATAAAATTGGACTCCTATCTCAAATCAATAACAAAAATCAACTCAAAATAGATTAAAGATTAACACGTGTGATCTGAAACTCTAACTATATTAAAAGAAAACATAAAGATAAAACTATGAGACATTGGTCTGGGCAAAAATTTTTTAGATTTGACCCCAAAAGTTCAGGCAACAAAAGCAAAAGTAGACAAATGGGATTACAGTTTTTAAAAAGCTTCTACAAAAACAAATAAAGCAATTAATAAAGAGACAAACTACAGATTCGGAGAAAATATTTGCAAGCCTCCTTCTGATAAGGGGTTAATATCCAAAAATATATATATATGTGTGTGTGTATATATATATTTACATACATTATATATATAAAAAACTTAAACTACTCTATACAAATGAAACAAATAATTCAGCTGAAAATGAGTAAGGGACATGAATCAATATTTCTTAAAAGAAAACATACAAATGGCCACAGGTATATGAAAAAAATCCTCAATGCCACTAATCATTAAGAAAATGGGAAGCCAAGTATCCAGATAAACAGGGACAGGAGAGTGGATACTTTGGAGAAGCTGGCAATTCTTCTATAGTACCAGTCTCATAAGTTGATGGAAGACTGAAGAGAGTACACTGTACAGTTGTTTGTATTACATTAAAAATGCATTAAAAATATGGTTTTATTACTATGATCTCATCCCACTTCAAGCTCAGTACTGTCACAGAATTAATTAATGTATGCCGAACCTAAATACTGCTGATGGGATGCATCCTAATACTGCTAAAATAAAATATTATTATAGGTGGATGAAAATGGATATTGGGTGGTTCTAGATGCTTTGTTTTCAAAAGGTCACATAAACCAAAAAAAAAAAAAAGAAACCTTGCATTATTGAAGCTCCTTGAAAAATTGTTATGTCGAGTTAAGGGGAATGTGCTAAGCAAAATGCATATATGTTTTTGTTGGTCCCCAAAGACTTAGAGAAGTTGGTTTGAGGCATTGGTGAATTCCAAATGGATCCTGTACCCAATTCAAAATGAGTGTTCAATGACATTCAAAATGGTTTTGTGAGACTAATGAAAGGGAGGTCTCTGATACTGTTGTGATTTTAATAAAGGTATATGTGGGTCATAAACAAATAGAAAAAAAATTAATAAAATTGAAAAAAATCTGAAAAAAAAAAAAAGAAAATGCCAAATAAAATCACAATGAGCTATTATATAACACTTGTTTGAATGGCTACTATAAAAAAACACAAAAGATAAGGGCTGAAGAGGATGTGGCAAAAAGGGAACCCTTGCACACACTTCCGTGAGAGTTCTCAAACTATATGTGCAAATTTGACACTCTAAACACCCGTTACACAAACTTTATGGAGGTTTCTCAAAAAACTGAAAATAAAATTACTCTATGATGCAGCAATCCCACTTCTGGGTATCTTACCCAAAAGATTTGAAATTAGCATGTTGAAGAGATGTCTGTTTTCCCATGCTTATTGCAGCACTATTCACTGTAATCAAGTTATGGAATCAATCTAAGTGTCCATCACTAGATGTATAAAGACAATGTGGTGTATATACACAATGGAATAGTATTTAGCATTAAAAAAGAAAGAAATGTTGTCATTTGTAACAACATGGATGGAATTGGAGAACATTATGCTAAATGAGATAAGCCAGGCACAGAAAGCCAAATATTATATGTTCTTACTTACATGTGAAAACTAAAATGATTAAATTCGAAGAAGCAAAGATGGTGATTTCCAGAGGCTGAGGTCATGGGGGGATGGGGAGAGGATGGTCAATAGATAAAAAGTCTCAGACAGGAGGAATAAGCATTTTTTCTTTGAAATATTTTGCATAGCATGGTGAACCTAGTAAATGATGTTGTATTGGACATCTCAAAATCACTAAGAGAGCAAATTTCAAATGTTCTCACCACCAAAAAGGATAATTTTTAGGTGATGGATACATTAATTGGTTTGATTTCTTTACTGGACATGTGTTTTTAAATTACAGCATCACATTGTACCACATAAATATATTCAACTATAATTCTTCAATTTAGAATTTAAAAATCAGAAAATTATATTTTACTAAGATATAATTACATGGACGTTTCTTCAACAACCATCCTCACTTTAGTGAAGTCCATATTTAGATAGTGATTTGTCTTTTGAAATGCTGGAAATTTCTCAGTAAAATTTATAAGATCAATGTGATAAATGAATCATTTTCTATATTTTTAAGCCTTTTGCCTCATTGAGAATATGTCTCACCATATTATAATTTGATAGATAAAATGTATTACAAATATATTAGCATGATTTCCAGTGTAAAACACTTAACTGCAATCAATCCTCTGTTTAGTAAATCCTTAAAAATTTTAACTAATCAATTCTACTTGCCTGATAAGCATATGTCTTTCTTTAAAGTTAAACTTTTGGCAGCAGCTAAGATAATATGCAGGTACAAATATTTTTATGAATAATAATTATAATTGGTACTGAAAACATTTTATTGTAATGTTTTGATTGCCTATGAAATAAGTGCATCTTTCATATAACAAAGTAAGAAAGGATTTGATATCTTCAGAAAATGCAAATTTTAAAAATGTGATAGATTTGGCTGCATAAAATACCTTATGATACAAAGAAAACAACATTTAATCTGCAAACTAGGAGAACCTATTTGCAATAAATATAAATATCATTCGTTTCCAGAATAAGTACAAGTAAAGATGTTTACATATTCATTTGAAAGTATGTGTGTGTATATATATATGTATTTTCTAAAGGACAGCTCACAGAAAAATAAACTCAAATTCTCTAACAGAATTTTATAAAGAACTTTTTTTTCGTTTTATGTAGTTTGCCCAAGGTTCTCAAACTATATGTGCAAATTTGACACTCTAAAGCAGATTTTAAAAATAGGGAGAAATAAAATCTGTATTTGTGACAGTCTATTATTTACAACAAAGTCATAAAAATCTTCATATTGAAAATAAAAGGGTAGTGAAAACTAGTAAAAGCATTGATTTGCTGAACATGCTGCTTGCTATGGACTACAAACCCTCAGAGCACGTTCATAGTTCAAGAGTACCAAAGCAGGCCGGGCGCGGTGGCTCAAGCCTGTAATCCCAGCACTTTGGGAGGCCGAGACGGGCGGATCACAAGGTCAGGAGATCGAGACCATCCTGGCTAACACGGCGAAACCCCGTCTCTACTAAAAAAAACACAAAAAATTAGCCGGGCGAGGTGGCGGCGCCTGTGGTCCCAGCTACTCGGGAGGCTGAGGCAGGAGAATGGCGGCAACCCGGGAGGCGGAGCTTGCAGTGAGCTGAGATCTGGCCACTGCACTCCAGCCTGGGCGCCAGAGCGAGACGCCGTCTCAAAAAAAAAAAAAAAAAAAAAAAGAGTACCAAAGCAAAATGGAGCCAGACAAAGCCTAGCTAGAGAACAACTGTAGCTAGCTAGCTGCTCTGATGGGAGATGCAGAAAAGGAGATTGCTTTGAGGCAAACCTGCATGTCCAGATTTTTTCAGTGGTTACAAATGGTCATTGAAAGGAGCACTGGACACCCATCAAAAGCCAGTGCTAAAAGTGCCACCCAAATGAAGAGCTGAAAGTTAGGTCATAGGCTGCTGATCAAAGGAAACATTATCAATATTAACTGAAGATGAGAGATCCTCAGCAACAGCAGCAGGTCTTCCAGAAAATCAGGAGATTCCCATGAGAGTCTGATCTAGACAACTACCAAATCCATGAAGTTTTATTCAAATCAACCATTCCTGTTTCTTATTTTCTTTCCACCACTATGAACCTTAATTACTGAAATAAGAGGGGGGTGTGTGTATGTGTGTGTGTATGTGTGTGTGTGTTTGTGTGTTTATGTTTTGAGATGGTGTGATAGTGTCTCACTCTGTTGCCCAGGCTGGATTGCAGTGGCTAATGTTTGCATTTTTTAACAGAGTTGGAGTTTAGCCATGTTGGCCAGGCTGGTCTCAAACTCCTCAACTCAGGTGATCCACTCACCTCGGCTTCCCAAAGTGCTGGAATTACAGGTGTGAGCCATCGTGCACAACCGAAATAAGAGCTTTTTGAAACTAGGAGAGACAAAGTTACAATTACTGTGTGAAAGTGACCTGAAAGTCAAGGGACTTGCCCTAGGTCAAGGCATGTTTTATGTTTAACCAGGGATAGAGAAAAAGGAACCATACTTGGATGTTTTATAAGTATTTGGGAGTAAAGAACAAAATCATTTCATCAATGCACCATACAGAATTCTGATTTTTCATTTAAAATATTGCAAATGTATAAAATAACTATTAACGTATTATTAATATATATTCAAATAAGTATATATTAAACTAAAAATAAGGTTTTGATTCATAAATGTCAAATTTGTAGTAAACTACAGTTTTGTAATACCAAGTGTTGGCAAGAATTTGGATGAGTGAGACCTCTCAAATACTGCCATTGCTATAAGTTGTTAGAGCAACTGCACATTAGCAGCTAGTAAAATTCATATCCATGCATGATTACCAGACTAAGCAATCTTGCATATGCATTTATGCTAGAGGATATTCCACATGTGAAAAAAAGAGAGATTTTACAAAAATGCTTGCTACAGTCCTCTTTAGGAGCAAATACAATGGTCTAGTGGAATGATAAATTACAAAAGGAGGCTAGGAAACTACATCATAGTTTAAAGTAATTATTTAGGTATATGTATATCTCTTTAAATAGAATATTGGAACATTATTTTAAACAGAATGTAGTTTCAGTAAATTCTTTAAACAGAATATAGATATATAATTCACCAAGACATATGAAAAATTAAACAAAGACATTTTAAAAGACACAAGTAATGTTTATTATATGTGTGAATTTATTTATGTTAATGCAAGTAGAAATATAAGCATAAAGGAATTTAAAGACATAAGATAAACTCATACTAGTGTTCTCCTGGCATGGTGTGCTGGTCAAAATGTCTTTGACTATATTTATTCTGGCTCACTGGATTAGACGTATGTTTTAAAAAGTATTTTTATGTCTACACCACCAAATGTGTATAGGCTTATCAGTCACATCTATTTCTTATTATATTCTTAACATCAAATCAAAATATAGATGCATTCAGTTATTCTGAAGTACAGGGATTTTTAATATTTTAAGTAACAATGAACATCTAAGATTCCATAAGCAATACATAAAATATTACTCAATGATTTTAAACTCATTTTCCTATTTGATTTTTACTTTTTGGTGAATAGGTGTAGTATTTTTATCATATATTAAAACAATATACTAAATATATTTAAGATACGTTTTATGTATATGTATGTTAGAGGTATATATTTTTCAAAGTACAACACTACATCTTTAGCCATTATCAAATTTAGAGGCATTATTCATCTCATTAATTCTACTAGCAAGTATGATACTTGAGAAAATTTAACAATATGACACTGATCTTTACATTATTTAGGACTGCAAAGATTTCTTTGTTTTTTTCACGCAAGTAATCAAAATTTATTCCTTCTAAATTAATAATACTCTTAAAACCATAGTTACTATGTCAACTTTCTGTTGTTCTACACAGTTTAACCACAAAAGAGAATGTTTTCTTATTCTAATTCCACTGGTATAGAAAATCAATAGAGTCATTCAGAGACATACAATGTACCAAAGAGACAGCATCAGCAGTATATTTATTTAATGGAATTCCGTGCTTATTTGTTATTCATTCAATGTAGAAAGAACAAGTTACTAATAGAACTGTTTTTTTTTTCTGTACGTTTGTTTTTGCTTTACAAAATGATTTGTGAGTTGAAAGTAAAGTAACAAGAAAAATGACATCTAAGTCTAACATTGATTAAAATGTATCGTAAATAAATTTTATTTTTCTCTTATTCTTTCACTGGTTCATTTATTTTCAGTATAATGCTCCTGTGCTTAATTACTTCAAAGTGTCTCAAGTTATCACTCTTATTAGTAGTCCTTTGTCTTGTCTATGCAATTTTTACTTCCATAGCCAAATACCAGGTTAACACTTGGAATTCGGACAGTAAGCATACTTTATACAATCAGTCAGTAAAAATACAGTTGGATTCTGCTTGAGAGAAGCAACCTTACTTATAGCTACACTACATTAATATGTCAGTTTGTCTCCCAAACAAAATTATTGCCAGACTTGCCGGTAACTAAATTTAGCTATAAAAATATGTTAACTATGGTTTATTCTTTCTTGGTATAATTTTTCTGGTTCCTCAACTGACTGTAATAAAGATATACAGACAACTAGCTCTCCAGGAAACTTTTAACCTTATGATACATTTTTAGGCAGCATTATGTTAGGCTATAATATAAAGCACCAAATCCAGCTTAAAGAAGTAATCATTTATAAAAAGTTCAGCTAAGTGAAGACACTCCCTATATAAGACCATATGTCTAACAAATTCTAATTTATGCAATTCTCAATTACATCTTGTTATCAGGAACAGGAACAGAGTTCTTTTTAATGAGAGGGTTAAAAAAATAAAAATAAAGACTTTGATTTTTCTCTCTTTTGTGTATCAACTGCTGCTTTCTTTTATTCTTCTAGTGGCCACTTGGTATTCATGCATTATTCTTGAAAATTTATACATGGACTGAAGTGCTCTCCAATTTTTGGCACAAACAAAGCTGATTATATTCACAGGTATTCTTCCCAATACCCAGCATCCAAGAATCATACATAAGTTGAATACTGAATTATACAAATCATTTTAGTAGAGACAAATAGAGTTGTCCTCTGAATTGCTTCAGTGGCTCCCTGGCTGCCCAGCAGTGAACTAATAGGAATCAAATATTTCTCTCCACGATAGGGGAAGAGTTTCTGTCGTCCCAGCTTTCCACAGTTACCTATATAGTTTCAGTCGACATACCAAAAATGGGAAGGTGTCTTTACTAAGCAACATTACCACCTGGACTTCTGCTCCAGTTTGCAAGACTGTTCTATTAACATATTAAAAACCCACATATAAAAAGAACGGCAGAGAGTGAGGTTGTCTTTTGCAGTGTAATCCATGATATATCAATTACATTCTCAGTCAAGTAAACATATCCATATGATCCTGAAGGAATTGACAACTCCATGCTTCTTGTAGCTGCAGGACTTTTTCATATTTCTAGCCTATGCTCTGAAACTCTTCCATACTGTTTGCTAAATCAACCGTAATCAACAATATCCCCAAATAATTGTCTGCCTACCATTTTCTGATTAAACTGTGAAGCAGGTTGGGTCAAGGTGAATCTTCCCAGTTTTAACTTGCTAATCCTACCTTTATACTAAAAGAGGCCTGAAAAAAATATTTGAAGACAGAAGAGACTATTGAATTGTTTTGAATGAAAGTTTAAAAATACATGGAGCTAGAATTATAAATATTTCCAGGTGGAAGAAGGTAAAATATATAAAATTCAAATAAAGTTTTAAATTTCCACACGAACACTCCTCATTTTTAGCTGCGTACACAGATTTGCTCTCACCAAAGATATTTAGGACCTCCATTTTAATCCTCCCCCCAAGGGAATGTTGTGCACAGATTTAAAAACTTGGATTTATATTTCAGTAATCTTACCGATAATGTAACCTTTATAAAATCACTTAAGTTTTCTGAGTTATTAAACACACATCATCAAAGTAAGGATGATAAAGACAACCTAACAAATCTATTTTAAGGGTAAAATGAGAAAGTATATATGTTATTTCTATACACAGCCACTTCATAAGGATTGGTAATCCTTCTTCTGTACACCGAAATTAATTAGTGCTGGTTAAAATTGTGCCATTTCATCTCCTATGGCTCCTAAACAAATGCAAATCAAGCAGCATTCTTGTGCCTGGTTTATACTTTACATACACATGTGATTTACCGTCTCTGCCAAGGGCACTTTCTTTGTGACAATCTGAATTATTGACCACACAGAAAAAGACTCTGAGTAGTACTGGGGGCCAAATTCTGCCATCTGATATGCAGTGAAGCTTAACTCTGAAAAGCAGAATAAGTTAAACTTTTCACAGACTGGCAGCAGCATTTGTAGATGATTTATGGTCTGCCAATACCTTATCATCCATAAAAGTGTTTCTTTACAGCTATATATCCCTGGAATTTTTGATAACATTTATCACAAGGGAATTTTTTTCTTAGACTTTGTTTTAAAGTCTATTTAGTGACTATTTATGTTTATGGTTAAAGGATAGAGTGCTTAAAAAATAAAACATTTTTTTAAAAACTTGAGTGTGAATTTAGAAAACAATTTTGTATTTGGAGTTAAATGTATTCCTTATTTTCTCACCCTTGATTACACTCTTCATCTGAAATAATACAATTTATTTTCTCACTTTCTGAACACAGTATCATTTCATTCCAGCTCTCTCATCAAGCTTCACTCCAGAAATGCATGGTTTAACCTCAAAGACCAAAATACCTTAGGATTTTCTCTCCATCAATCAGCCTGAGCAAGGCTAGTTTTCCTCTTTCTCCAGAGTATATTCCAGGATCCCATATTCTCTAATCACTGAATAGAAACTTGAGCTTTGATTGAATTTTCTAGCCACTTTTCATTTAGGCAGATCAGAGATATTCTACAAACATGGTAACCAACCTCGCTGGGCTTCCATGGTAACTGCCAAGGCCCATTGACATTTTGCACTCTCATTTTCCTAAACATTATTTTTAAACTCACATCTTGGAGTATTTCAAACATGTGTAATGCAAATACCATCATGAACTCCAGTGTATCTATCTTCCCCCCCTTAACAAATATTGAACATCTGCCATTTGTTTTATTTAAACTCTGCACATGCAGTATTTCACCAATTCTCATTTCTTTAAGTGAAATTTCTATACATTGAAAGGCACAGATCTTAACAGTTCAATTTTGATGAATAAATACTCACGCAATGCACATCCATATCAGTACATAGAATGGTTACTTTATACCGGAAAGTTTCCTCATGTCCCTTCACATTTAATTCCCTTTGTAAAGAGTTAACCAGTGTTTTGATGTTTTTTTCAAAATAGATTAGCTTTGTACAGATTATACTAGGTTAATTACATTACTTTTCTGTTAAAATCTACCTTCTCTCAGTCAGCATGCATCTATGATACATCTTCATTGTTGCATGTATGTTTTGTAAATGAGGACACTTTCATTTCTTCCTTTCTGACCTTTATGCTCGTTACTTATTTTTCTTGTCTGATTGCAAAGGCTAGGATTTCTCACATAGTATTAAATAAAAGGGGTAAGAGTAGACTTCCTTGCCTCATTCCTAACTTTAGGTACAAAGAATTCGATTATATACCATTTGGGATAACAACAATAACAAAAAATAGAACATCTGATATTCTAAAACTGTCTCTGATCATTGCCAGCAAGTAATCATACACTATACGCCACTGAGAAAATAGAAGCCAATAATAATGAACTCTGTGCTCTCTGTTATTACAACTACAAACACATGTTTTTTACTCTGTCACCTCAGCCCTTTCCCATTACAAAGAGAGAGATTTCTCTCATACAGTCCAATTATTATGCTATGAAATACATACCTTTCAGTTTCTTAAGACTGCTTTTCCTAATTATTCATTTTATTTTAGTATCTTCCACTCTGTTGGTGAAGTCAACATTTACAGATCTTCAATTATTCTCCACTCCCTAACTCCACATATTTCACAAATAAGAATAAGGAAGTTATTTAAATCTTGATTATCTTCCAGATATGTTCTATATTATTTTCACCAATAGCATTCACATTTTTAAACCGAACATCTGTACTCCCTGACCTCCCACTTACCCTTCTAAACCTGTACAGTCAGACTTCCATATCCAAAGATTTCACATCTGTGTGTTCAACTGATTGAAAATGTAATAGGCCTACAACAATTGAATATTTTCAATCAATTAAAAATATAGTTAGGCCTACAACAGTTGCATCTGTATTGAATGCATATAGACTTTTTCCTTCTCATTCCCTAAACAATACAGTATGACAAATATTTACACAGCACTTACATTATAGTGTTTATATAGCATTACATTACATTGTTAGGTATTATAGTAATCTAGAGATGATCTAAAGTATGAGAAGGAATAGATTGTATGCAAATATGTCATTTTATATAAGAGTCTTGAGCACTGGTGGACTGTGATATCTGCAGGGATTCTGTAACCAACCCCCTACAAACACTGAGCGATGGCTATATTTGTAATCATGTGTTAAACATCTGCAATTCATTCCAAGGTACCTCAGACAACATCTCATTTAAACTGAATTAATCATCTTTATCAAAAGTAGCTCCTCCAGGAACTCCTTAACTTAAATATTCAAAATGGAAACCTAGGAATTATTCTGGCATCTTCTTTCTTTTCCACTTCTTCTCTACATTCAAGTAATTACTAAACCATCATTATCATCCCTCATGAGTGTCTTTCCATTTCCTTCCAATGTTTCACTCTGTACTAATTAATGTTCTCTAGTCCACATTACCAAAGAAATTAAAAAGCGCTTTAGCTAGTCTTCTGTCTTTCAGGATAGATCAAGGACAATCCTTCTTTCAAGGAATTTGTAAGAAGGGGAGAGGTGCCTATCCCAAATCCATCCCTCCTTCCCCTTTTATTTCGAAAGCTTGCTTTCTCTCAGGTTGATAATTTGTTTGCTCAACCACGGAGCTTGGGACATCATGTAACAAATTTCTGGCCAAAATGAAGTGAGAAACGTTGTATGAGACTTCTAGGATGTCTCTTACTGATAAGTGGTTCAGTCCTTTTCTTCTCCCCTGGTTCTTTTTTTTTTTTTTTTTTTTTTTTTTTGAGACAGAGTCTCGCTCTGTCACCCAGGCTAGAGTGCAGTGGTGTGATCTCAGCTCACTGCAGCCTCCACCTCCCGGGTTCAAGTGATTCTCCTGCCTCGCCTCTCAAGTAGCTGGGATTACAGGTAAGCGCCACCACGCCAAACCTAATTTTTGTATTTTTAGTAGAGACAGGGTTTCACCACGTTGGCCAAGCTGATCTCAAACTCCTGACCTGGTGATCTGCTGCCTTGGCCTCCCAAAGTGGTGGGATTACAGGTGTGAGCCACCATGCCTGGCTTTCCCTGATTCTTTAAAGGTTGACATTGTGGCTAGAATTACAACAACCATCCTCAATCAGGACATCAAGAACCATGTTTGTAGCATGCCAGACTGAAGAGACGTAGAGGACCAGAACTCACCTTCTTAATAAAATTTACATAAAAACTTTGCAATAAAAATGTTCAAATAATATATAGATTTTTCTAAATACATATTTACAATATAAGTATATAATATGCATTTATATAATTATACATTACATGATTTATATATTATAATATATTTAACATGAAAATACGTATTTGTATATGATATACATCATACATCTGATATATAGTATATATATCAGATATTTAATATATTTCCTTTTTGTTCAATAAAAAACCTTCATAGGTTTAGGCCAGTATGGTCTAGTCTCTTACACATAGCTATACTAAATAGTAATTATTACATTCATTCATTTTCATTTAACAATTTATAAGCCAGAATAATTTGATCATGTCATTCTTCTTATTAGAACTTCTAAAAGGTATCTAGTTAGTATAAGATTAGAGCGAAATATTTTATTTTACTTTTATTTTTATTTTTATTTTATTAGATGGAGTCTCACTCTGTCGCCCAGGCTGGAGTGCAGTGGTGTGATCTCAGCTCACTGCAAACTCTGCCTGCCGAGTCCAAGTGATTCTGCTGCCTCAGCCTCCCAAGTAGCTGGGATTACAGGCACAGGCCACCACACCCTAGAGCCAAACCTTTTAATGTGGCAAACTGGATACTTTTTAATCTGGACTCTGCTTTGTTCTCTGGCCTCCTTTTCTGAGGCAACTCTCCATTTTCTTACATTAAACAATGCTTCACAATGTAAAGATCTAGTGTTTTGTGTTTCTTAACATTCAGGCCTTTACATAATACATTCTCTGCCCTTCTTCACTTCTTTTGCCAATATTATTTTTAACCTCTTAATTTCCCCTCAGGGTTTATTGTTAGTATTACATCATGTGTAAATCAACACTTCTCTGGGCTCTTGGGGTTTGAGGGAGTATTCCACTTCCGTACTACCAAGTGAGAAGTTTTTACCCGTATCTCAGTTATTATAACCCCAAACTGAAATTTCCTGCACCTCTCTTTCTTCTTTTTGATAGCTACCCTTGGAATATATTTTATATTTTATTTATTCATTTTATAATTTCACTTTTTATTGTACATTCAGGGGGTGCATGTGCAGGTTTGCTACATTCACATGAACTGCACTTTGAAAGCTAATCAAAGGAAGGTATTTGTTGAATTTGAGGTAGAAATAAAGATATAGCAAAGCTCCCATTTTTTATTTTTTCATTAGAAATTATAATATCACCAGGACTTTCCATTTTAATAGAAATTTAAAAACAAAGAGTAAAAGTTAAAATGACTCTAGAGAAGTAACAGAGCATTCTATCTTTTCAAACTTTTAAAGAGCTTTTTGTTGTCCTTCAGGAGGATATTTTTGCTGCATATGCATGCACCTTAACATCTGTGCCATTTTATTTTGAATATTTGACAGAGAAATTATTCAACAGGTACCCCAGCTGTCAAAGCATGCCATTTGTGATGCTTCAACAAGCAGCACAAACTCTTCAAACTGTACTGCACCTGAGCAGGGGAAAACCTCCACTGGGAACTACTGCCTTCAATGTTTCAAAGCATACATAAGACACTTAACACTTTTCAGCATCAGGTCTCCTGTATTCCTGCAAAATCGGTCTCTGCTGATCACCTCCCTCTTGACAGCGATATGATTGATACTGTTTACTGGCTTCTCAATAGGTCTTTAAACACTGTCTTGTCTTTGATGTCTCACTTATCCCCGGTGACTTACTTGTCAGTTATTTATCCCATGTGTTAATTGTGTCTTCATTTAACAGTGACCTTTGGAGGAGTTTCCTGTGCTTGATGTATATAGTTTTTAATATCATGGAAAGACCAGTAGAGATAGGAAAAAGTGACAGGAAAAAAGATATAAGAACAGTTTTAAGCTGCCTCTAGGAAATACAGCCCACACACCTTTGCTATATAAGAAAATTTATTTATATAAGTTCTTCCTCATGTTATTTTATAGAAAACATTATTTCAAATAATGTTGTAGCATTTAAGATACAATACAAGGGAATGTCACTCATTTTCTAATTCTCTGAACCTATTATTTGTCCTCCATAATTTGTTACCATTTATGGCTCCTTATTCTTTCTCAAACCATGCAACTTGAAACATTCATCAAGATCAGCTTGCTATGTTTATACATTCCTCAAATCCTATTCAATCAATTAAATGTACTCACTCAGACAATACTTATTAAGTCCTTACCACATGGCATTGACTTTGATATATGGTGAGATGGCAGGATAACTTAAATCTGCATAATTCCTGACAACATAGATCTTATGGACTCATTCGAGAGACCAACATTAATCAAATAATCTAACAGAAAAAGTTCAGTAATACAACAGGTATATGAAGGAGAATTTTTAGTGCATCTAGTGCATATAATGAAACTCTGCTTATGAAGGGGTACCTTATACTTAAATTTAAAGAAAATTAGCTTCATTGAATTATTACACAATATATACCTAGATTAAAACGTCACAGGGCCGGGTACACTGGCTCATGCTTGTAATCCCAGGACTTTGGGAGGCCCGGGTGGGAGGATCACTTGAGGTCAGGAGTTCAAGACCAGGTTAGACAACATGATGAAACCCCGTCTCTACTAAAAATGCAACAATTATCCTGAAATGATGGTGCATACCTGTAATCCCAACTACTTGGGAGGCTGAGGCAGGAGAATCACTTGAACCTGGAAGGCAGAGGCATCACTGCATTCTAGCCTAGACAACAAAATGAGACTGTCTCGGAAAAAAAATCACATTGAACTGTATAAATACATATAATTATTGTTTTTCAATTAAACATTTTAAAAAGAATAGGCCTTAAGCAGATAAAGAGAGGTTTGAAATGTTTCAGGCATCAAGAATAATATGTGCAAAGGTTCTGTGGCCAGGGGTGGGTGTTAGGTTTGAGACACTGATAGATGGCAGTGTGGAGAATGAGACTGGAAACTACTTCAAAACTAGTCTGGTAATTTTAGGAGGGACTTTTCTATGTCAAGCCTTATAAGACAAAATAAAGAGCCTGGTTATTAGTATATAAGCTATTTGAAACCAATAATCTACTTTAAGCAGAAGATGGGAAAAGAGAAATTGACATGATCAGTCAATCTCTGATTGAAGATCACTCAGCTGCATGGACAAAAAAAAGACTGGAAGGAAGCAGTGGAAATGGGGAGATGACTTCAGATGCTACTGGGAAAGCATATCTCTAACATAATCACAGAATGATAATGTGAAGATCTTTATTGTTATCTAAATTGTACAACAAAGGAAAATATTAGAAATAAATGGGTTTAATGGGATGAAGAATCTTAAAATTTCTGGACACATTGATTTAAAGATGCCTCAGAGAATGTCAGCGGACGAAGTCAAATAGATAAATAAATCTGTGCTTAGGAATTCTAGGCTGAGGATACATTTTGAGTTAACTGCATATAAGAGATAATTAAACCCATGATGCAGATAAAATTGCATAAATGTGAAAGGAGGAAGAGACCTAGAGTTGAAATGTGATGACTTTTAGTACATAATGTCTGAGGGGAAAACATTGAAATTAGAAAGCAAAAGAATAGAGAAAAATAAAATCAAAAAGTTATGCCATGAAAGGCAAAGAAAAGGAGTATTTGAAAGCAAACTGTCCAAGAAAAAGAAGGCATGTGTCTAAGCAAGTACTTGTATAAAAATGTTTATGTCAGTATTTTACCCAAAAAACTGGAAATCACCGAAATATTCTCTAGAGAACAGTTAAGCACATTATAAAATACCACTCAGCAAAAAATGTGACATACTAATGACATATGGAACAACATAGGTAAAAATCAAAAGCATAGTACTAAATGAAAGAAGGCAGAGACAAAACACTGAATTATTCCATCTATGAGATATTCTAGAGAAAGATAAAATAATAATGAAATAAAGCACATCAATGTTTCTCTGGGGCTCAGGATCAGGGAGGGTGGAGAAGGGGAGAAGACTGCCTGCAAAGGTTTAGAAGTGAACTTTTTGGAGTTATGGAATTATTCTGTCTTGATTATTGTAGAGATGAAGTAGTCAATTTTTTTAGGTGAATTATGATTCAATAAAATCAAGAGATTGAGGGAGTCGTGGGTCAACAAAATCAAAAGCTTTTGAAAGGTCTGATTTAGACTAAAACATTTAGACTAAAAATATTTATTGACTTAAACACTGTGGACAGAAGTTTTTATTAAAATAATTGCAGTGGAAGTTAAGACAATAGTGATTCTTTATAATGATAAATAATTTCTAATGACTGAAGAAACAAAAGACAATAACTTTTCTAAAATTTAAGACAATCAATTAATGCACTTTATTTTTAGTCAATTCCCAACAAATACACGTACTGTTTTTTTGTAAGTAAGATAAAATCCATTGAAAAGAATTAAATATTTAATTTGTATTTACAAGAATGCAATTGTATGGGTTAAAATTTTAGGTGTCAAAGGACAGTCAAGTATCATTATTATACTTATAATTTTGTTATAATTTTGTTATGTCAGATGTAATTTGAAGTAGCAAGGCTATTTTCAATTTTAAACTTGTTTGTTTATTTTTCTAAAGTTAAAGTAGTATGTTACCTAAGAGAAGTAAAACTGTTAAGGTCATTAAAAAATTGTGATTGTATTATATGTAGAGCCATATTTAATAAGATAAAACATTAATGTCAGTTTATAAATGTAGTTATTTTCCAAGGCATAAATTTTATACCACCACCCCAATCATGAATTTCCAAAGAAAAAAACACAGTTTATATTTAAGGATTGCATCATAAAAATATCTTTATAATCATATAATTGATCAATTTTATTATATTAGACTAACCAGGCTACAATGTTTTGCTTTGTTTTATTGACAAATCTTCTTTTCTTATTTCAATACAGTAAATGATACAATAAATATGTGGGAATTTACTCCTGATGGGATGGCCATAATGGAGAGGAACCAGTGAAATTCTATCCTTGTTCTAATGGACAGGGGTTGGGAGGGTGCATAATATGAAGAAGTGGGGCAGTCAATGTGCAGACTTGAGCTTCTTCCGAGACAGCTGTGTTTCAGGGCTTTATCCCTTAATATTTCCCCCCCAAAAATGGGTGTTAGACAACATCCAGGCCCTGGTCCTAGAAGCAGTTTCTTCCTCCTCCTCCTCCTCCTCCTCCTCCTCTTCCTCCTCCTCCTCCTCCTTCCCTTTCCTCTTCCCCTTCCCCTTCCTTTTCTCCTTCCTCCTCCCCCTCCTTCTCCCCTTCTCCTTCTCCCTCTCCCTCTCCCTCTCCCTCTCCCTCTCCCTCTTCCTCTTCCTCTTCCTCTCCCTCTCCCTCTCCCTCTCCTGCTTCTGCTTCTGCTTCTGCTCCTGCTTCTGCTTCCTCTTCCTATTTTTTTAGCATGGTTTTTATTTTGCTTTGTTTTGACCTGCTTCTATCACAGAAGTTTTCAATTATGTCCACATTAAGAATGGACATGGAAATGGCTACAACTCACTACTTTAACATTAGAGGAGAGAGTTAAGAACTTTGGCAATTGGCTCATTTTACCATTACTATCGCGCGTGCTCGTGTGTGTGTGTGTGTGTGTGTGTGTGTGTGTGTTTCTATAGCCTGACAGTAAGAATTTGCAGGTAGCCTATGGTGACTTAGGATAGTCTTACTGTAAATTGAGTAACTCATATCTAACAAATAGCAATGATAAATCATCTCACACTGTGTTACTAGACGTAACATCTGAAGAACAAGAATAATCTTACCAATATTATACATACAATTTATGTAAATGTTTTTTAGATATTGTCAATATTTTAATTTAACTGACAATGAAGATCAAACACCTAAAATAGTTTTGTGCACAAATACACTTCAAATGTATAAGTGACTTTAAGGTGTAAATGTTTGCACATTTAAGCATCTATATCAAAGTATTTCAGATGATTTTTGAGCATTTGATATATTACACTTGAAAATGCATCACTTTTTCTAAATACATATGTTTAAAATATATTGATAAAAATGTAAATTCATTTTAAATATACACTTTGACAATCAAGTTGAGAGATTGTCTTCTTCATCCTAACCCTATATCACTGAGGAAACTAGGGTACATAAAAGCATGAAGCACATATCAATTTGCATGATAGATACTGAATAACCTATACTTTCCTATTCATTCTGTAATTTAACTTTCAGTAGTTAGGCTGATTGAGTGATTTAAGAATTTGCTTAAAGTTTGTTAGCTCCCAGACTGACAACACTTTAAGGGCCAGAAAATCCAGCTTGGAAGCAAAGCCCAACATTATGCAGAAAACTAACCCAGTGAACACATCAAAGCCTTGGGCCATAAAACGAAACATTGCAAATTGCACAATCCATACCCCTGACACCGGGCACTGCACTCTGCCTCTGTAAGAGATGGTGCCACTGGCTCTGGAAACCGGAAGAACTCCCATGACCCGTCAACAAAATAACTTCTGTATGATTAAGCCTCCCATATGTCATTAGATCCAGATTCATTATTCAGAGCAGGTTCGTCTGACTATTGCAACATGTATCTGATGCTCAGGCTGTAGCTTTTGGGGAAACCGCAGAAGACAGAATGTGGAGATTTCAACTTCTACAATGAGAAGGAGACTGTCATACAAGATTCCTTTAACATGGGAAAGGGGTTTAAGGTGTTGGTGTCTGAAATCAAAAAGAGAAAATTACCATAAACATTAACAGTAATTTTCTAGAAGCAAAGACTCTTATATATTCTTTCTATGTACTGACAATTACTTCTATTTGTTCAAGGCTTTTCTGGTACAATACATAAGGATTAATTAATGGCCATGGTTTGTGGCCCAGTTGACACTCTTTAATTATGAGGTAGCAGTTCATAACTTATGAGTACATTACTTACAAATTGTGAGGCTCTAAATCTTACTAGTGTGGCAGATAGAGGTTCATTATAATGTGAGAACTTCAGTAAGCTCAGCCAAGGGCAAAAATTAAACAGGAATTTTAAGTACATATTTCCATAAAACCTCCAGGTTTATATCTAGGAGCAGTAAAGAATATCTTGGACTTGTCATGACATTCTGAAAAGGCTTGATCTCCACTGTCAAACACTGCTAGAGGACAGAGGGACTATTTGAAGGATTATTTTTATAAACAGACCTGGAGTCAGGACTACGTTTGGATTCTGTCCATTCCAAAAGCATATGTAACTCTCCGGAGATCTGTCTCCTCTCATAGAAAGAGGAGATAATAATGCCCAATTTCAAGGTTTGCATGTTAAGAATATGATGACGGTGGTGGTGATAATGATGGTGGTTGTGGTAGAGTAAATAATTTAGTAAAAATTGGCTGGGCGCAGTGGCTCACACCTGTAATCCCAGCACTTTGGGAGGCCGAGGTGGGAGGATCACGAGGTCAGGAGATGGAGACCATCCTGGCTAACACGGTGAAATCCCGTCTCTACTAAAAATACAGAAAATTAGCCAGGTGTGGTGGCGGGCGCCTGTAGTCCTAGCTACTAGGGAGACCGAGGCAGGAGAATAGAGTGAACCTGGGAGGCGGAGCTTGCAATGAGCCGAAATCACGCCACTGCACTGCAACCTGGGTGACAGAGTGAGACTCCATCTCAAATAATAATAATAATAATTATTATTATTTTTATTATTATTATTATTATTATTTAGTAAAAATTCTCGAAGAAAAACCTATAAACATAATGTGGTATGTATGCTTTTTCTTAACTTCCCTTCCCTTTTTAAAAAATTTTCATGTATTTAAGGGGTACAAGTGCAGAATTCTTACATACATATATTTCACAGTGGTGAAGTTTTGACTTTTCCTCTCAACATCTCAGGTAGATTTCATAATTTTGATTGACTTCCAAATACATTTCATCTCTTCTCATCTTCCTCTCATTCAGTCCACGTACACTAGGATCCCAATAGTTTGGAGTACAATGATAGGCTATCGTGGGCATGGGCTGCCTTTATGATGGGAATACCTTCTATATTCCAGTACATTCCTCCCAGGAATACCTTCTCCATCATGATGGTCAAGGGAGAGTAAGAAGAATAGAGGCATATAACTATTTAAATGATCTTAAATATTGACCTTTCTCTTTTGAGTGTGTCTGTGTTATGGACAACAATTTCTGACCATTGATGCCAATATTTTTAGGAGTTCATTTACCAGTAGGCTAGTGAAGCTTTGCAGGCTGTGACCCACATAAATTACATCCAGACGGGAATGAAAGGAAACTAATTTCCAGCTGGTGCTCTGCTCAATTAGATATATATCTTTGCACTGGGTGGTACCTGTTTGGAAGAGGTACCTTTTTCTAATTTTTACAAAGTCCACCTATGAACTACCAGTATCCCTGGGTATGTGTACATTTTTTGAAGCCTCAGCAGGGATTTCTCCCTGTATTGCTATTGTTATTATTATTATTATTTTCAAATCAGAGACTCTTTCTTGACATAGCGTGGATATTTGTCCTGTCCAAATCTTATGTTGAATTGTAATCCCCCGTGTTGGAGGTGGACCTGGTGGAGGAGGATTGAATCGAATCTTGGGGCAGATTTCTCATGAATGGTTTAGACCATCCCCTTGTTGCTGTCCAGACGATAGTGAGTGACTTGCAAGACCTGGTTGTATAAAAGTGTGTGGCGTCTTGCTCTCTCTCTCACCTTGCTCCTGCTTTTTCCACGTGAAGTTCCTGTTTCCACTTTGTCTTCCACGATAATTGTAAGCTTACTGAGGCCTCCTCAGAAGCAGAACAGATGTTAGCACCAGGCTTCCTGTAAAGCCTGCAGAACCATGAGCCAATTAAGCCTCTTTTCTTTACAAATTACTGTCTGCAATATTTCTTAATGGCAATTCAAGAATGGCCTAATACACATATCTACTCTTTGCTCACTCTGGAAGTACACACAGCAACTTTTGACAGCTAAGGTTTTCTCACTTAGTCCTCCAGTTTGGGAAAAACCCCAAGAGAGCTCAAATCCATTAACTCTTCCCTTTGTCCACTTGACCCATAAGAAATTTGCATTCCTAATCACTGCAAATAGTGCAGCGCAAGCTAAGCATTATTGAACCTCTTTCTCTCATATTATCTCTCAGATTTTCACCTAACCAGCTCATCTAGAATCTCACATGGAATCTCAGACTCCCTTTCTTGTAGAAACTTACAATTTCTACAATTGTTTTTTAAAACTTTTTTCTTTGGGAGGTCGAGGTGAGTCGATCACAAGGTCAGGAGATCGAGGCCATCCTGGCTAACACGGTGAAACCCCATCTCTACGAAAAATGCAAAAAAATTAGCCAGGTGTGGTGGTGGGCGCCTGTAGTCCCAGCTACTCTGGAGGCTGAGGCAGGAGGATGGTCTGAACCCGGGAGACAGAGTTTGCAGTGAGCTGAGATCGCGCCACTGCACTCCAGCAACCTGGACAACAGAGCAAGACTCTGTCTCAACAAACAAACAAACAAACAAAGAAACAAAAAAACTTTTTATCCTATTCACTGGACGAAGAGGAAAAGGGTGTAAAGAACATTTTACTTTTCTTTTATAACAGGAAATTTAAAAAAAGGAATGATCTCTTACAACAAGGATTGCAACTCACCCAAAAGCCAAAGGCACCCGTGAATCTCTTCCCACTTCCCTTCAGTCTTTTACTTATATAAACAGAGAGACAACACTGGAGTAGATGACTATAGATTTTGCCGTCTTTTAGAACATTTGAGAGAAGGAATCCACACCCTGTGGTTAGCAATTTTCTTCATACTTAAGTTTTGGTTTTTAAGTTAAAGACAAAAAAAAAAAATAGTTCCAATAGATAGTACATAGTAAATGTTCAATTAATGTTCATGAAAACTGAATCTGAATATCTTTAGTTTATAGAATAAAGTCTTTTTTATGATATTAATCATGGACATTCCATGTCTAATATCTATGTTTAAAGTACATAGGCAAATAACACAAGCTTACGTATTATATTTTATTTATGACTAAATGGAAACTTTGAACCACCTAATTTGGTGACTGCAAGCCACTCAAGAAGTTACCTAGTTGAAATACCTGTTCCAAAATCCCCGAAATTTCTGATTCTTAGAAAGGTTGATAGAAGGAGACTATACCTAAGTTTCAAAGTGTGTTACCTCAATTAAATTTTGAGCCAAGCTTGGAATCTGAATGTATGTGTGTGTGTGCATACACACATACGTATATATTTGTTTTGTTGCTTCTCCACTTACTGGTTCTCTGATTTCTGAACACTTCTTTTATCTCTTTGTACCTATGTTCCTTTGTTCCTCACCCATGAAAAAGTATTCATAACAGCAATCAATTAGTGAACACACATTAAACTCAAAATAAGATAGTAGAATTATATTATAACTCACTTAAGGTATATAGTCTATGGACGATATACTACCTAAAATGTGTGTCACATATCACAGTTTACAGAATGTTTTCACATGTGTTCTATCGATATCTCATTTAATCTTGTACAATCCTTCGAGGCAGTTCTGCAGCTTCTGTGCCATTGCTACATTATACCGCACTTCATCCACTGACTCACTGTGCGTCAATAAAATACAGACAGAGCATATCACTGCACAGCATTTATGCAGGATCTGAGTACGGATGTCTAGGTTTGGCCTCTATCATTAACTACCCAACATATATGTGTATACACTACTACACATGCTTAATCATGATAAGCCATTTGGTAAATTGCTTTTATATTATAAACTATTGTTCCCACTGGTGAAACTATTCCAAATGCCTATCTGTAATGAAACTTTTACTAATCAAACATTTTATTTTTGGTGTACATAGAGCACATTATTATACTGTATATTTTATTAAAATTATAATACATCCTAACTTAACATCATCAATCAGTTCTTGGAAAATATGACTTTAAGCAAAACAATGTACAGCAAGTCTTTGAATAATATTTCTTTCTTTTTTTTTTTTTTGAGACAGAGTCTCGCTCTGTCGCCTAGGCTGGAGTGCGGTGGCGCGATCTCGGCTCACTGCAAGCTCCGCCTCCCGGGTTCACGCCATTCTCCTGCCTCAGCCTCCCGAGTAGCTGGGACTACAGGCGCCCACAACCGCGCCCAGCTAATTTTTTGTATTTTTAGTAGAGACGGGGTTTCACCGTGGTCTCGATCTCCTGACCTTGTCATCTGCCCGCCTCGGCCTCCCAAAGTGCTGGGATTACAGGCCCACCGCGCCCGGCCCTGAATAACATTTCAATCAACATAGTTACAACTTTGTTGAGAAAAAAAAAAGATGGTTTTATTATAAGTCATTTTGTTTAAAGTCACAGCTTCCGAGAACCTACAATGATATTGAGGAAATATAATAGTATTTCAAATATTTATATCTGAATACTCAAATTTATTGTAAATCTCTTGTGGGCAAAAATGGTAAAAAGTAGCATGTATTAGAATATTATATATTAGTGTGGACAGAAAATTGGGCCAAGGGCCAGAAGGCCTGTGATCTAGCTGACATGCCCATTATTCAGTTACTACATGACCATCAGTTAGTCCCAGTGTCTCTCGTCTTGTTTGGTCTGCCAGCCAATGCCAGTATATTGTATATCTGACACTGAGGTTTCTGGATTACTTTTACTTTTTCTGTGTCATATTTAAATTTTCTATAATACAAGGAGAATATCTTGAAATTAAGATTACAAATATTGAAATGTAAACATAAAATGTAAGATGCCTAACATGGTGACTATTCCATGAAATGTGCTTTGGTGATGTCTTCTTTTTATAGTTTTCTCTGTCTCTCCCTCTCTTCATTTTTAATGCCTTACAATATCTAGGCATATTAAGAACACCTTTTTATCCATTAACTTGATCAACACTTTCATTTCTTATTGAAACAGTAGAAATACTAAAATATCATCCAAAGGTTTTGTTTGTCTGTGTGTGTGTGTGTGTCTGTGTATGTATGTTATATATGATGCATCAACTTTGTTCATAATGAATAAACACAATTACTTGCTCATGTTTTACAAACACTGTTTGGTATATTCTACGCTTCCAGAAGAAGATAGTATACATTAGTTTAAAGAAAACAGCAACTCATCCTTTCACTACAAAATGGTAGCACCCACTCAATCAATTAATTTTCTGACCAGCCTTCAAGATATCAAGCACAACATGTAATTAACTAAGTGGAAGTAGGGACTGCTGTCTTGAAGAATTACATATAACCCGAGGACAACAGAAAAAAAATAATACTCAAGATACGAATTATGTTATTTAATTACATCGTAATGTCATCAACTTTAAAGACTGTAGTTCTCAATTTGGAGGGCAAGTAAATTGGCTTTCATCTTCAGCTAAGTGGAATATGATTGTGGATGTAGCCAGAGAAATGATGAAAGAAGAAATTAATTAACATAAATGAAAAACATCTTTTTATATCTGTATGAATAAAATTTCCTCAGTGTTGGATGTGCTTCCCTTCCCAGCCCACCCAGAAGCTTCTGGGGCCTACAGTTTTTTTAGGTCTGTCCCACCCATGATGTTGTACACATGTATGTCTGACATGAAACCCTTCTCCCATTGACTGAACTCACAGAACTGAGAATGAGTCAGAGAGAGAGAGAGAGAAGAATCCAGTGAGGAAGAATGAGAGAGGTAGTAAGAGAGAGATGTCTGTGCCTAGTGGCACTACTTTGTAATAGAACACAATAACCATTTATAGTGCAGGTATCCTTAAAACTTCAAACTAAAATTGATATGCCAGCTGTGAAATACAACTCTGCTGTGGGCAATTAAAAAAAAAAAAAAATCTTAACAGATTTAACAAAAAAGGAAAAAAAAAAAAAAAAAAGAAAGAAAGCAAGCATATGAGTGAATTTCTCCCCAGGGATTGAAAGGTTCCTAGGAACAGAATGTTTTGAGAAAAATCACTGGCTGGCCAGTATGTCATCTTTAAGCATAAAAGGAAAGAGACCAGAGGCATGGTGAGATGGGCCGTTTCCTCCAGGACAGTCTGAACTCATCAGTAGGAGTAAAAGGTGCTCAGGCTAACCTTTGAGTCTTATCTATCCAACCCCATCCCCAACACACACACTGCCTTCAAGAGGTTATATTGAATGTCTCTTTAGATTTTAAAATGTTCACCTAATTCTAAATTGACCAGGTGCTTTTATCGTCTTGCTTTAGAAGAAGAGGGTGGTTTGTGTTTCTTTATAACTTTTGTAAGGTTGACTGTGTGAATATATTATCTCAGCTTAGATTCCATTCAGGATGGTGCATACTTTTGGATCCAACTGGATGTGCTAGAGAATTGAGAGGCATAACACACCATGATGGAAGTATAAGGAATAGCTTCTCCCAGCATTTCTGACTCAGAGTGCTGAAGAATGTCAGACAGCACGACAGGCAAAAGTCAGCCAAGACCTTAGAATTTATAGCCAGGCTGTCGGAGTTTCCAAATGGGGAAACATCGCACCTCCCACGTTTTCTAGATAGTATCTTTTTACGAATAGTCTCAGAGATAATGACAATAATATTGACTAACAATTTTGGACTCAATGTTTCTGGTAGTCTTCTAAACAGGTTAGGCAGGTTTATCCTTTTTAAAAAATTAATTTATTCCATTAAGTAATTGCCATTTTTTTTCTTTCTGTAGTTTAGGAAATAGAGGTACAATGTCTTCAAAAATGTATGAGTAAAATGAATCTTCTTATTCCATTGAGAATAAACAATGTGAAAAGAATGTGTACAGCAATGAAAAATTAGAATATAAATTGAAGAATAACATTAAAAAATTCCTCCTAACCATAAACATGAAATGGAAAATAAATGATTTTTTAAAATAGGGACATAATAATAAAGAATCACTAGTGTCTTAAACCTGCCTCTCATGGAAAAAACACAAAAATTAAATCAAACGATATATTGAAAGATGTAGAATTGTTTCAAGATTCGTTCTTAAAAATTTAGTGTGGAATCATGAATATTATAGTCTCCCAAAGCACAACACCAGTTGGTACTTTCATAAATTGATTCTTCATCTGGATAGATTGTATTTCTGACCCTTCCTTCCTTCCTTCCATTCAAGTTTATTTGTTTATTTATTTATTTATACAAAAATGTATTTTTAAATGCACAAAAAGCTCCAAGACATTCTAGGTATAAGTGGCAAAAGTGCTCTGGCAGTGAATCTAGATGTTTAAGTAGAAATGGAAACAAGGTTCGCTCTTGCCTTCAGCACAAGGAAAAGCTTATTTTTGCCAGATTATTTAATTCCATGTGTGGCCAGGGGGACTTTCACCATGGCTTTTGATTTTAGCTCCTCAAATTTCTTTATTTAGTAAAAAAATAACTTTAACTTTTGTTATATTAGATTAAAGGGTACATGTGCATATTTGTTACATGGGTGTATCGCATGATGCTGGAGTTCGGGGTACAAATTATCCCATCATTTAGGTAGGGAGCATAGTACCAAATAGATGGATTTTTACCCCTTCCTCCCTCACCCATCTGGTATTCCTCAGTGTCTATTGTTTCCATTTTATAGCTATGGGCATTCAACATTTAGTTCCCACTTACATATGAGAACATGTAACATTCAGTTTACGTTTCTTGAGTTAATTCACTTAGGATAACGGCCTTCAGATGCATCCATATTGCTGCAAAAGACATAACTTTGTTCTTTTTATGGCTGTATAGTATTCCATGGTATATCATTAGTACCATATTTTTTTATCCAATTCAAAACCGATGGGTGCTCAGTTGATTTCATGTTTTTGCTCTTGTGAATAGTACCACGATGAACACCCAAATACCTGTGTTGTTTTGGTAGAACAATTTATTTTCCTTTGAGTATATACCCAGAAATGGAATTTCTGGGTCAATGGAAGTTCTCTATTAAGTTCTTTGAGAAATCTCCATACTACTTTCTACAGTGACTGAACAAATTTACATTTCCATCAATAGTGTATAAACATTATCTTTTCTCCACAGCCTCACCAGCATCTGTTATTTTTTGACTTTGTAATAATAGTCATTCTGACTGGTGTGAGATGATATCTCATTGTGATTTTGACTTCCATTTCTCTGATGATTAGTGAAGTGAAGCATTTTTTCATGTTTGTTGGCTGCTTGTGTATTTTATTTTGAGAAGTATCTATTCATGTCCATTTCTTCTGCTCCTGCTTTGTTTTAATTTAAAAGCCATATCTTCCTCATCCATCTCCTTGGCCTGCTTCTCACCATCTTTGTGGCTGGACATCACCTCTGCCACCCTTTCTTCCTTCCGTAACAGCTCTTCTTTTTAAATGCATATTCAGTTTAGATATCACAAACTTTACAGGTTTTTTCCTGGAAATAATAATTATTACTAACAATTTCAGATGAGTTTTTCATTCTTGACCCATGTGCAATATTCTGTTACAGGTTAAATTTTTGGCTTTCTTAATACACAACAAAACAAAAATGAAAAAGAACTAAAAATAGCTAGAATAATACCAAAAAAAATCCAAGACTTGAGTGTTTTATTTAATGCATATACTCCATTTTAAACAGAACCTACCACTCCCTAATATTTTACACCTGGCAGATTTACCTATTTCTTTTATATACCTAGTGCATTAGTAGGAGAGTGTCATTTTGTATTTTGGCACACATCATGGGTGCCAAAGATGAACTTGGAACACCTGAGACTGTCTTGTAACTTGAAGTCTCATTCTGAAACTACCCAGAGCAAAGGGAAACGGATTCATCTTTGCCCCATGAAACTCAAGTTAAATACAATCTGTACCTTAAAGCTGACTTCTCTAGACACAGAAAGTAATCAACACATACTTGATTTTGCCAAATAGCCACTTCATCCTGAACACAACCTTCTGTCCCACAGAAACATCGCTAATGATGGAAACTTCAGAAAATTATCAGAAATTCATCATTCCACATTTCTGAAGATTTGATCCTTAAGTCACGTAAGGGCTAGGATTTGGATTTTTCACTTAAAGATATGATAAAAAAAAAACATACACAAAATTATTGAACTGAAATTGAACCCTGACTATAGAGAGATGACCTAGTCATGAGACCTTCTTTTTTCTCTTTTTTTTTTTTAATAAAGAAAAATGGTTTATTTGACTCACAGTTCTGCAGGCTGCACAGGAAGCACAGTGGATATGTGGTTATGAGACCTTCTTAAGGGACAAGGAGAATGATGCTGAGAGAATCAGAGAGATGCTAGCAGTGACCTGCTTTAGAGCTAGCATGCAACTTGCTGAGAGTGTGTGTCTAATGATGCCAGTTTGGCCTTATAATGAGTGTGTCCAATTCTCGTTTAGAAGTCAGGGTTCAAGGAATGTGAATTGTCCATCTTGTATTCTGTGCAATAAATTTGAGGTCATAATCACAGGTTATGAATGCCTCAATATTCTGTTTCTGAAATCACAAACCTCTGACTAAAGATGAGAAAATTATGTTGTACTTTCTTTTCTTTCAAAAGAAATGGTCACTGACACATTTATACTACAACTATTGCCTTTTCAGCCAAGTCTGGAAATTTTACATATGATAATGACCACCAATTTTCTAACGTATTTCATACATATATGTCGAAGGATGTTTTAACAAAATGTAAATGCATTATCTAAAGAAAATAAAAACAAAAGCAATCCCTCTCTGAACAGTAGTATGAACAAACCTGACTCCCACACTTTCTTTCACTTCTCCATATATAAAACATAGGAAGATAAATCTCAAATTAATCCCGCCTGCCTTGTTAGTGAAGTATGACACATATCTTTGACCACTTGCACAAGATTTCTGTGACCAAATCATATTAACCATAATCAACATATTTACTGGATATGTTTCTCATTCCAGAACTTATGTAGCCATCTATTTTCAGCATATGCCTTTTATTTGATTTTTAGTAGAAGGAATATCTTTTCTGGGCCATTTATTTTCTATTGAGAGTTCATAAATTAGTTGGCCAGTAGATCCTCTACAGGATAAAGGAGTGGCATTACTGGGTCAGACTCATGGTCCATAAACACTAGTATTTATTACCAAAATCTACTTTGAAAGACCTGCAATAAGGAACCATCACTGTCCTTTTCTGAAAACTACCATAGAGCTCAAGACTACCCAAGCTTGTCTTAAGAGTCTTTTGGGCTCTGTCAATCACATGTGTTCAGTCCTTTTAGAATTCTTTCATTTTTCTCTGCCTGTACCCGTTCTCAAAATAATGGATGATTCTTGCAAGACAAATTAATAAAGGATAATAAGAAATTGAGCCTTTAGTTGCAAAACATATAATTCCCCTGTATTTTTCTGTGAAAGAGCGTCCTAATTAAGACTGGTAATAAAAGAGAATGCTTCCTCACCAAAGAGATTTCAATTTCTGCAGAAGTCAGTAGTCCACTTAGTTTCATGCTGTAATTCAATCTCCTGCTTAAATTCTTGCTTTTTAAAGGGGTTCACAAACAATATTAGTTTCCTAGCTCTCCTTCAAAATATGGGATTTCTTTTCCTTTGTTTAAGTCTTCCCAGGCCTTTGGATTTTGATTTGGCTTTTTCCCTGATTCTCACTTTCAATCCACTCTTCTACTGACTCTGTTGCTTCTTTTGACTCTGCCTCTGTCAGTACTTTGCCCAGGTTTTTAGGAATCTCTCACAAGAAATGCTTCACTTTGCCACCCCACTGGATACATCCATGCTTACATGGAATTAGCCTTTCTGAAACTAGCGTTTATTTGTGTAAAGAATGCTTATTTATCTGTGTAGTCACAAGTACCATGCATAAGGAAAATACAGGAGGGCGTCAACAACAAAGAAAGTTTGTGTTTAGAGTGATCTTGACTATAAAACTGGAAACAAATGATAAGTCAATTTATGAAAACAATAATCTTATTTGTGAAGTGGAGGTATATTATTGTATTATTTTGTAAAGCATGGAGGATGCTTTTGCAAAGCAAGGACTTGGAGGATAGAGAGACCTCCATCACGGTGATGTGTGTCAATCTGGAGATGTTCCTTAATGCCTCCAGAACTCAGTTTCTTCAACTGTGAACTAGATTTGCTCGTACTTACATCTCTGGGTCATTAATAAGTTGTCCATGCCAAGTGACTGATGTAAAATACTGTTTAGGTAGATTACTAGTCTCAGCTAGAGGATATTGTAATAATATTGTAATAATAAATTATCGAATAGTAATGCCTAAAACATATTTGTTGATGTAATAAAGAAGATTATATTGAGAGCCCTTGCCAAGTTATTTTGACTAAAAAAATCATGAATAAAATTGAATGAAGTACATAGCTAATAAGAATGTTAGGGAAGATGTGAAAGATTATCCTTCATAAAATTAGATTAGGTAAATCTCTGGGACTGTGGGACATTGTTGAGGAAATATGCTGAGGAGTTACTGGACTGGAAAGCATGGTCATGACATTTTTCGGCAACTTCCATCAAGTGAGGAGTCTGCTGGCCTACCTCTTGAAATACCATGCCCTCAAGACTTGCTTTGGGCAAAAAAAACTGGCAAAAATAATCTAGTGTAAGTTCCAGAGCTTCAGCATCAAGAGGCACTATTGCTGGTGTCTGCACCCTCTTGAAATGCTGACCTGACATTACCATTTAAACAAGTCATTCTGGCACCCTAGAAAATAAGACGCTATATAGAGAAATGAGGATGTCCCAGAGCACGTTCAACACCAACTGTCAGATGTGTGAGGGATCTTTCAGCACAGCCATCTTTCAACTCAATGTGGTGACAGGAGCATACACAGGTGAAAGGAGCGGAAACCTGCCCAACCAAACCATGAAATCAGGAGAAATGATAAGATTGTTGTTGCAAACTACTAAATCGTGAAGTAGTTTTCATGCAGCAATAGATAACTGAATCACTAGTGATGAATAATTTTAAAATAATTAACAATAGTTTTTTAGAAAACATTCTAAATAAAGCTAAATATATAGAATCTTTGTTTCACACATTTTTCAGCAAAGTTGTCCCAGGTATTGTATTGTATTGTATTGTATTGTATTGTATTGTATTGTATTGTATTTTTTTGATGGATTTTCGCTCTTGTGCCCCAGGCTAGAGAGCAATGGTGCTATCTCAATTCACTGTAACCTTCGCCTCTTGGGTTCAAGAGATTCTCCTGATTCTCCTGCCTCAGACTCCCAAGTAGCTGGGATTACAGGCATGGGCCACCATGCCTGCTCAATTGTTTTTTTTTTTTTTAGTAAAGATGGGGTTTCACCGTATTGATTGGTCAGACTGGTCTCAAACTCCTGACCTCAGGTTATCCACCCACAACAGCCTCCCAAAGTGCTGGTATTACAGACCCGAGCCACTGCGCTGTCCCGGGTATTTTAGAGAAGTCCAGCTGATAGAAATCTTACAATTACAAAAATAAAAAGATTATCATAGAACTATAAAGTTAAGGAAAAAAATAGCCTCATATCCAAAGATCTGTGTTTTAATGATTTCTCTTATTAGGAATCATTCCATGTGGTACAACATCACCAAAACTGAAATTCCTATTGGCCTTGACAGCTAAATACCAGTGTGTCCCTTTGGGATCTATTATAATCCCATTTTAAAACTATAAGATACTTACAAACAGATCTTAGTTTAACAGTAGTTTCTTTCTTTCTTTCTTTCTTTCTTTCTTTCTTTCTTTCTTTCTTTTCTGTGTGGCTTTCTCTGAATTTTGCTTAAAGTGATACCTCATGAATATTGTGATTATTTTTTTCTTTATAAATCTTAGAACATAGATAAAAAGACAGAGAAAGAGATAGTTGGAGATAGAGAAAGAGAAAGATAAAAGAAAGATATAACATAAGTTACTTAAGGCTGGTTTCAAAATGTTTCCAAATCTCCTGGAATACAATTAGGAAAAAAATCCCTTTTATTCTCAACAGAGAATTGAAGCTGTATACGGTTGTTAGAAGTGAAGAAAGTATCCGCTCCCTTTTAGCTGTTTCACCCCTATAATGAATAACATTATGGATATGGTGAGTGTCAGAGAATGAGAATAAGTTAAGGGAGAATACATTCAGTCCAGTTTAAAATATTCATATTGATGATGGCATTTAATACATAAAAATATATTCAAAATGTCTTTTACTAGCACAACTCCTGGCTATTTTCTAAAACTGATTAATTTCATTGAAGTGACCAAAGAAATTTGACAACCTTGAAGGTTTGTAAAATACTATAGACCATTTTTTAAAAATGTAAACTGAGTTGGTCTAGGCGTGGTGGCTCACACCTATAATCTCAGCACTTTGACAGACCAAGGAAGGAGAATCATTTGAGCCCAGGAATTCGAGACCAGCCTGAGTACCATGGTGAGACCCTCTCTCTACAAAAAATAGAAACAATTACTTAGGTGTGGTGGTGAGTGCCTGTAGTCTTAGCTACTTGGGAGACTGAGTTGGGAGGAACCCTTGAGCCACAGAGGTCAAGGCTACAGTAAGCCATGATTGTGTCACTGTAGCTGACCCTAGGTGATATAAGACCCTGTCTCAAAAAAAAAAAAAAAAAAAAAAAAAAAAAAGATGAGATGCAAACTGAGTAAAATTTGCTTCTTCTTTTCATGTACAGTTGTACAAATTTTGTCAAGCGAATAAAGTCTTGTATCCATTGCTACAGTCAAGATACAAAACTTCCCTCATGTTTTTCCTTTGTAGGGAACATCAACCAGTCAGTGCAGCAAACATTGTCTGTTTTCTCTCCCTGCAGTTTTGCCTTTTACAGAAAGAACCACACATTTTAATTACAGAGCTTTTATCACTTAACGATGATCAGTCTTTAATAAGATAAAACAATATTTTTCACAAGTGCTGAGTTGCCTATGGAGAAAAAAATTCCCTTTATATCTCCATCAAGCTGTGATTTTTTAGAACAGGGATGCAAAACCTTTGTTGAGGATTACTTTTTAAGATAAAGGAATCATCTAGCTTTGGAATATAATCTTTGGGGGCTGAAAGGAAACTTTAAAAGCTAAAGGCAACAACAGCCAGTAAGTCAAACACGCTTAAAACATAGGCCATCTACCAACTTTGTATGAATTTTACCTTTCCTCTTGTTAAAGCGCAAAAAGGAAAGAAGAGAGGAAATAGGAGGAATGGGAGGAAGCACAATAAAAATGCATGTCAATATTTACTATGTATTCATTTATTAGCCAACATTTAGTGAAGCATTTACTAGGGTGCCAAGGACTGTTCTAATTGCTGGGGAGAAAGCAATGGATTAACAGAAACAAGATGTTTTCCCTTATACAGTTTATATTCTGGTAGAAAAAAAGACAATCAATACGTAGGCAAATAATTTATGTATAACTATAAATTGTCTAATATACTATTATGCAGGTTTGAGATCTTCTACAAGCTTATAAAGAGAAGTATTTGAGGGCAATTAGTTTATCTGGGGTATGCTCTTAGGAAGACGGGTAGGTGATTGAGAAAGTGAGAAAGGAAGGCAACCAGTAAATAATGTTATCAAAAACCTGAATCCCTCTTAAGAATCTTGGAATATTTTGCAAAATGGACGTTACACAGAGTCTAATCCAAAGATGAGATAGCAAATGTTTCTAACTACTACATTTTTTTCCAAATGTCTTACTCTTTTGTCTTCAGACTAAATAATTATCTACTGATCTGTCTTCATGTTCATTATATTTTCTGCTATCTCCCATTTACTGTTGAGCCCATTTCGTAGATATTTATTTCAACTCTAGAAGTTATTTTCAACTCTAGAATTGTACTTTCCAATTCTACAATATTCATTTAAAAATTTTTTCTATTTCTCTATTGAGATTTTTAATTTGTTAAGTCATCATAAACCTATTTTTCATTAATTTTTCCAACGTGGTGCTATTGAACACTTTGAACATATTTATAACAACTGCTTTGATGTGTCTGTATGCTCAATCCAATATATGGTTTACTAGAGGTCAGTTTCTATTGAATTTTCTTCCTTAGTTTTGGTCATTTATTTGACATTTTTATTCTATTTTATATGTTAGTGATCAGCTGATGATCATTGAGAAAGATATTGTGCTTAGAAAACTCAGCATTGTATATCTGTTGAAGAGCTTATATGTAAACTTAGTTTTTCAATCTGCCTTAGCATTATATAGAAAGTTCTTTCAATTCTCCTTGCACATGTGTGGAGTTTTCTAGTCAGTCAGGCAAACAAATATGAGAAACTATTTTGTGGAGCTCTCATTTCCAGGCTTTCCCCATTCACCTTCAGGCTGATCTTCCACTTGCCCCAACTGCAACTGTGACTTTAGGCTAGCAGGGCTGTGCCTTTTCTTATTCATTTCCTGAAAGTTCACAGATTTTACTGGCAATGTCATCAAGTGAGAGTTTCCAGGTATCACCCCAAATGGTGTCCACCCCCTCTGGCAGCCAGGTTGCTGATTTCTGTAGCCAGGTCCACACTTGTAACACCACCATTCTTGCTGCCTGAATTGATTGGGATTTATTGGGACAGTACCAGGAAAAAGTGCCACAGACTTCCCTATTCCTAATAAAAAATTGCTAGCAGTTTTTATGAAAGCATGCTCCTGAATTTATTGTTTATCTCATCATCTGCAGAGACATAGCATGGTTGTTTACAACCATTTCACCCAATATATTCTTTTTTTGCAGGATTTGCCAACTTTTTAAGATCACTCTAGCTTGATGTTTCTTAATAAGAAGCTAGAATATTATTTTATTATACTAACCTCTCATTTAACATCATCCTTTTCCATTTAATCACAACAGCTATTGTTTTGTGCCTTCTTTAATCCATTTGCTTTCAAACTGCAAGTTTACTCATTTATTTCTTATAATTATCTCCAATGACAGAGTTTATACAAATAAAATAATTGCTATGGTTTTTGGATTCGATGAAGATTATTTGTGGCATTTAAACATCATATGAGAGGAAGAAAAAGGAAATATAATTGCGATGCAAAGCAACCTGGCCAGGTGAACATCTCTTGAAGTATGGTGAGAGACACTAATTCAAACAGAGAATGCTCTTTTCAATATGATACCGAGTGAACTAAGAAAATACATATATACACATATGTATCATATCATATATCTTGTGTGTGTTTGTGTGTATGTATTAGCAAAGCTTATCAAAGAAGAAAACTGCAAAATGTTGAAAAAATATTGTTAAATCCTTCTATACATTAAAACCTGCAAAAATAATAATATCAAAAAATAATAAAGTGAGAGAATTACAGTAAAACGTACTTGGAAAACTATGTTGCTGACTCTTAGACCAAAACAAAAAGTAAAAAAAATTAACTAGCCATATTTCAATGCCTCTAAAATGAGGAAATACAATGCAATTTGAAAATCAAGTCTTCACAAGAGAAAGGAAAATGTGAATATTTAGGGGAAAGTGAAGAAGACAAAAGTGGGTTAAAATCTTAAAAGTATGCTAAAACAAAAATAACAAACTTCACAGAGCCTTCTAAATAGGGCAATGCATCATTTTTCCAGAATATGTTTAGTCACAATTACTTTTAGAAGCATCTAAAAATAAACAAGATTTTATAGCCTTTTTGAGTAACTGAACCTAGTGGTATAATAAGAATCAGGATCACGTTCTGTAAATAAAAATTTTAAACTGCAATAAAAAAAGTTGTTATCTCTAGTTAACTATGTCTTACATAAAATTTTAGAATGGCTATTTTCTAAATATTTTCAAAGTTCTATCTGTCTAAATTGTTACACATTTTATTCATTTAAATTAAAATATTATTGATATAAGTGATCACTGTGCTACTCTGCAGTATGGTAAAGTGTTAACTATGTCTTACATAAAATTTTAGAATGGCTATTTTCTAAATATTTTCAAAGTTCTATCTGTCTAAATTGTTACACATTTTATTCATTTAAATTAAAATATTATTGATATAAGTGATCACTGTGTTACTCTGCAGTATGGTAAAGTGGTATAAATCAGGAATTGGTAAACATTCTCTGCAAAGGGAAAGATGGTAAATATTTTAGGTTTTGCTACCAAAGAAGCAAAATTGAGCAACTGCTCTTATTCAAAAGCTCATGGTGTTTTAAAAGTTGTATATTAAGCATTTTAAAATGTAAAAACTTTTTAGCACACATATCCTATAAAAAGAGGTGACAGTCCACAGTTTTCTGCCTTCTGACTTAGGTTTCTTTGAAACATACTATGACAGAGGGTAGGAAAGTCAACAAAGTCCTGGTACAAAACATTAAATCTACATTCTTGTCCTACGTATGAAGTGTTTCTGATCTTCTTTTCGGATCATAGTAAAAAATAGTGCATTCTCCAATCTGTGATTGCAGACTATTTGTCAGAAACCATGTTAATCTGCTCTAATAAAGATATTACACCTATCACGGCAGCTGCAATTGAAGCTACTACTTGAGAGAGTACATAGTAGTCTACTTTTTCCCTCCCAGATCAATTTGATTTCTGCAGGGTCCAGAATTGTGCATTAAATGCATATATAATTGGGGGTATGATGAGGGCTACCATCTCTGCATCCTTTATAGCCTAAAGGATAGCACTACCTCGCCTCTGTATAATGTTATTTTTGATTTAATATAATGGCTCAGAAAAGGCGATAGTTTCCACTTGGCCTTCCCAAACATGATAACTCATTCCCCACAATAACATAAGGATTACATTAGACACCAAGTGTAATCCCAATTATACATTTTAGGATTGGGTAAATACCACCGTGTGGGTGTGCAGACCTAGTGGACATCTGTAAGCTTAACTAGGCCAGAACTTCATTTATTAGCAGAATCTTACATATTGCCATTCTAACAGGGAGCCATGGTGACATTTTGGTTCTCTGAGTATCAATGTCAACTTGGACCCTATATCCATTAGTCTTTGAAATGTCTGGGTCTGTTTTCCCAAGTAAACAGCTATAGATACATTTGCGGAAGGGCTGAGGAATGGCAGGTTCCCTTTTTTCTAGAGAAGACTATTCCTCTTCATTCACAGGGCTCCAAGTGTGAAAACTGAAAAAAGGAAACCAGAAAAGGGATTGTGACATTCGCTAGGGTGACTCCCCTTAGCCTCCTGGCATTTCATAATTGATTTCTTCCTGTAGTGGAATTTAGTTTCACACTCATTGGTTGGCCATCCTTTTACCCTTTTGGACTATTACGTCTTTTCAAACACCTTTATAACTTTCTGTAGGCCAGACCCTTTTTCTGTCACCTCAGTCCTTTCCCCCTTTATAATCATTGTGTCCACGAAAAGGTTTCAGGCATTAGCTACCGACAACTGGCTTCTAGAAGTTCGAGGTTCTATGATTCTCATTGTCATCAGTGAGCCTGCTAATGTCATGACCTCTTCTACCATCGGCCCTGGCTTATGAGAAAAGTCAAAAGGGAACATTTTAGTAATGTTTCAGTTCCTTGTTCCTGTTTTCTTCCAGTATTCTTTCTTGAGTCCTGAACAACACTCTAAACCTCTGCCAAGGAATCAGTGTAGATCCATACCACCGAGCCATCACTCCTCCACAAACAGGTTTACTGCTCAGTAGAAAAATTTTCTTTCACCTACTGTCCTTCAGAGATGCATTTTAAATAAATCTGATCTTCAGGAGCAGTTATTTTATTCTCATGCCATCATACCATGCATACTCATTGTAATTCATGTTTAACGTATCTTTTTATGTCACTTTTTCATAGGAAACACCTCATGATAACAGTGTACATTGAAGGATAGCTGAAGACACGCAGATATAAGTAGTGTGGGAATCTGAGACACACGCTCATGCCTTTTTTTACTTACAAGGGGGCCATCAAGTTCTAAAGATTGTAAACAACCCAATATAGGAATCAAAGCATGAGTGCATTAGAAAATGAGAAGGCACTGCAGCAGGAATGGGGCCCTAGGCATTTGGTCCACTTCATGTAGTTTAATTGTGCCTTCAGAACCTGCTCAGGCCAGGTCAGATAATATCACTTCCAACTGATGATGGAGTGTTACCATGTAGCCCCTTTATATCATGGTGGGCCAGATAACACACGGTTCATGATGAGCAAACCAAGTTTCAGGGTGACTTATTGGGTCAGAATCAAGGATTCAGTCTCTACTAAGATCCAGAAGCAAGCCAAAAGCTGTCTCTCAAAAAGAGAATAGTTATCTGAAAATGATGGTAGGGCTTTGCTCTAAAATACTAAAGGTCTATGCTTTCCAAATATTTCAAAGAGTCTCCTTACCTGCCACTGACGTATAAAGCACCATTTCATCTGCTGGATCATATGGTTCTAGTGACAGAGCAGCCTGCATGCGTTGCATAATCATCTGTTGTTATGGACCCCCTCAAGCAGCTTTTCATTGACTAAATGGGCTTGAGTAATACATACACATGAAGAACATGTTGCCTCCAAAATCAAAAGAAGATTATCATGGTGGACGGGAGGAAGGACTAGATTGCAGCTTCAGACATAGCAGCATGCAGAAGCTCACATGTATTAATTTTAGCTCCAGATCAACTGCAGGAACAAACCAGCAATCCTGAGAGGGCCCACAGACTCTCTGAAGGAAGTGGACTGGTCCTGCAGGACCCAGGAGACACCACAAATATTGCAAGTGCCCCAGCTGTGGAAGTTGGAAAGGGGCACCCTCCTCTACAAAACACACACACACCACTGGGGAAGTTGAAGGTCTGTTTGTGGGAGTTATTTCTGATTTTACCTGGAGCTGAGTCAATTTAGAGAGCCAAGCAAAATACAGAGGAGAGAAAGCAGCAGAAAGACTCTGGGGGCTCACTGCGCCCCCTAGCAGCCCATTGCTGCCTGGCATCTCAGGTATCCATCAGGAGGGTGACCAGAGGAGCAAGGGGTAAATCTCCACAGGGAGAAGGAAATCTCTAGCTGAACTCTGTAACAGTTTGAACAGGGCAAGAAGCCTCCTGGCCAGAATTTATGGGAGGGGAAAATCTGGTGTGCAGACTCCACAGGTAGGGGAAGAACTAAGCCCTTTTCTTTTGCAGCTGGGAAGAGGATAGCCCAGGGCAAGTTTTCAAGCCCCTCATGCCCTCTGCCAGGAAACAGACTCTGCACTGTTGGAGGGGACACAGTGGGAGTGAGACTGGTCCCTGGGTATGCATGGGAGCTGGGTGAGGCATGTGACTGCTAGCTTTCCCCCACTTCCCTGACAACCAGCATGATTCAGCAGAGGCAACCATAATCCTCCTAAGGTACACAGCTCCAGTGACCTGGGAATCTCACACCCATTCCTCACAGCAGCTGCAGCAAGACCCGCCCAAGGAGAGTCGGAGCTCAGATACACCTACCCCCACACCCACCTGATGGTCCTTCCCTACCCACCTGGGCAGTGGAAGACAAAAGACATATAATCTTGGTAGTTCTAGGGTCCCTCCCACTGCCAGTCCCTCTCCATACTACCACAGCTGATGCTTTCTGGAAAGTGCCACCTCCTGGCAGGAGACCCACCAGCACAAAAAGAGCATTGAACCACCAAAGCTAAGAACCTTCATGGAGTCCATTGCACACCCCAGCCACCTCCACCAGAACAGATGCTGGTATCCATGGCTGAGAGATCCATAGATGATTCACATCACAGGACTCTGTGGAGACAACTCCTGGTACCAGCCCAGAGCCGGGTGGACTTGCTAGGTAGCTAGACCCAGAAGAGAGGCAACAATCACTGTAGTTCGGCTCACAGGAAGCCACATCCATAGGAAAATGGGGAGAGTACTACATCAAGGCAATACCCCATGGTACAAAAGAATCTGAATAACAACCTTCAACCCTAGACCTTCCCTCTGACAAAGCCTACCCAAATGAGAAGGAACCAGAAAACAAACCCTGGTAATATGACAAAACAAAGGTCTCCAACACACCCCAAAAGATCATACTAGTTCACCAGCAATGGACCCAAACCAAGAAGAAATCCCTGATTTACCTGAAAAAGAATTCAGGAGGTTAGTTATTATGCTAATTAGGGAAGGGCCAGAGAAAGGTGAAAGTCAATGCAAGGAAATCCAAAAAATGATACAAGAAGTGAAGGGAGAAATACACAAGGAAATAGATAGCTTAAAGAAATAACAATAAAAAATTCAGGAAACTTTGGACACACTTTGAGAAATGTGAAATGCTCTGGAAAGTCTCAGTAATAGAATTCAACATGTAAAAGAAAGAAATTCAGAGCATGAAGACAAGTTCTTTGAATTCAATCCAACAAAGACAAAGAAAAAAGAATAAGAAAATATGAACAAAGTCTCCAAGAAGTCTGGGATTATGTTAAACTACCAAACCTGGCCGGGCGCGGTGGCTCAAGCCTGTAATCCCAGCACTTTGGGAGGCCGAGGCGGGTGGATCACGAGGTCAGGAGATCGAGACCATCCTGGCTAACATGGTGAAACCCCGTCTCTACTAAAAATACAAAAAACTAGCCGGGCGAGGTGGCGGGCGCCTGTAGTCCCAGCTACTCGGAGGCTGAGGCAGGAGAATGGCGTGAACCCGGGAGGCGGAGCTTGCAGTGAGCCGAGATCGCGCCACCGCACTCCAGCCTGGGTGACACAGCGAGACTCCGTCTCAAAAAAAAAAAATAAACTACCAAACCTAAGAATAATCACTGTTCCTAAGGAAGAAGAGTATTCTAAAAGCTTGGAAAACATATTAGGGGGAATAATTGAGGAAAATTCCTTGGCCTTGCTAGAGACCTAGACATCCAAGAAGCACAAAGAACACCTGGAAAATTCATCCCAAAAACGTCATCACTTAGACACATTGGCATCAGGTTATCCAAAGTTAAAACAAGGGAAAGAATCTTAAGAGCTGTGAGACAAAAGCACCAGGTAACCTATCAGATTAACAGCAGATTTCTCAGCAGAAATCCTACAAGCTAGAAGGAATTGCGGCCCTATCTTCAGCCTCCTACAACAAAACAATTGTCAGAAAATAATTTTGTATCCAGTGAAACTAAGTATCACATATGAAGGAAAGATACAGTCATTTTCAGACAAAACTAAGTATCACATATGAAGGAAAGATACAGTCATTTTCAGACAAACACATGCTAAGAGAATTTGCCATTACCACACCACCACTACAGGAACTGCTAAAAGGAGCTCTAAATCATGAAACAAATCCTGGAAACACATCAAAACAGAACCTCTTTAAAGCATAAATCACAAAGGAGCTATAAAACAAAAATATATGTTAAAAAGCAAAAACATAAAAGAAAAAAAAAGTACACAAGCAACAAAGAGCATGATGAATGTAACAGTATCTCACATTTCAATACTAACATTGAATGTAAATGGCCTAAATGCTCCAATTAAAAGATACAGAACTGCGGAATGGATAAGAACTCACCAGCCTTCAGGATCTGCTGCCTTCAGGAGACTCACCCAACGCATAGGGACTCACATAAACTTAAAGTAAAGGGTTGGAAAAAGGCATTTTATGAAAATGGACACCAAAAGTGAGTAGGGGTAGCTATTCTTATATAAGACGAAACAAACTTTAAAGCAACAACAGTTAAAGGAGACAAAGAGGGACATCAGATAATGGTAAAAGGCCTTGCCCAACAGGAAAATATCAGAATCCTAAACATATATGAACCTAATACTGGAGCTCTCAAATTTATACAACAATTACTAATAGACCTAAGAAATGAGATAGACAGCAACACAATAATAGTGGGGGACTTCAATACTCTGCTGACAGCACTAGACAGGTCTTCAAGAAACAAAGTCAATAAAGAAACAGTGGATTTAAACTATACCTTGGAACAAAACAAATGCACTTAACAGATATATACCTACAAGATAACATTAGAAAAACCCTTCCAGATATTGGCTTAGGCAAGGATTTCAGGACCAAGAACCCAAACACAAATGCAAAAAAAAAGATAAGTAGCTGAGACCTAATTAAACTGAAGAGCTTTTGCATGGCAAAAGGAACAGCCAGCAGAGTAAATAGACAACCCACAGAATGGGAGAAAATCTTCACAATCTATACATCTGACAAAGGACTCATATCCAGAATCTACAATGAACTCAAACAAATCAGAAAAAACAAAACAAACAATCCTATCAAAAAGTGAGCTAAGGAAATGAATAGACAATTCTCAAAAGAAAATGTACAAATGGCCAACAAACATATGAAAAAAATGCTCAATATAACTAGTGATCAAAGAAATGCAAATCAAAACCACAATGTGATACCACCTTACTCCTGCAAGAATGCCCATAATAAAAAAATCAAAATACGGTAAATGTGGGCGTGGATGTGGTGAACACGGAACACTTCTACACTGCTAGTGGGAATGTAAACTAGTACAGTCATTATGGAAAATGGTGTGGGGATTCCTTAAAGAACTAACAGTAGAACTACCATTTGTTCCAGCAATCCCACTACTGGGTATCTACCCAGAGGAAAAGAAGTCATCATCTGAAAAAGATACTTGCATATGCATGTTTATAGTGGCATAATTCACAATAGCAAAATCGTGGAACCAACCCAAATGCCCATCAATCACTCAGTAGATAAAGAAATTGTGTATATATATAGTACATATATACACACACACACAACGGAATGTATATATATTCCATTATACTATCCATATAGTGATATACTCTCCATATAGTGTGTGTGTGTATATAGACACACACACACACACTCACACACAATGGAATACTACACAATCATAAAAAGAATGAATTAACAGCTTTATGCAGTGACCTGAATGAGACTGGAGAATATTATTCAAAGTGAAATAACTCAGGAATGGAAAACCAAACATCGTATTTTCTCACTGATATGTGTGAGCTAAGCTATGAGGACACAAAGGCATAAGAATGATACAATCAACTTTGGGGACTTAAGGAGAAGAGTAGGAGGAAGACAGGGGATAAAAGTCTACAAATATGGTGCAGTGTATACTGCTCAGATGATGGATGCATCAAAATTTCACAAATCACCACGAAAGAACTAACTCATGTAACCAAATACCACCTATACCCCAATAACTTATGGGAAAAAATACATATTTTTTTTAAAAAAAAGAAGCCCACTTGGCATTGTACCTCTTTCTTGGTTGTAGAAGGAGCCAGATGCAACAAATTTATCCTTCGTCTTAAAAGGGTGATACCTCATACCACAAGACCTCTATAAATTTCACTGAGTTAGAAGACCCCTGAATTTTAGTTGAATTTATTTCCCACCCTTTGACACGCAGATGTCATCAATAAGAGTAGTTGCTACTTCTTATTCCCTTGGTCAAATTGGCATAAAGTCATCAAGGTAATAGATCAGTGTGATATATTATGGAAGAGAAAGGTGATCAAGAGCCCTGAGAACTAAATTATGACATATGAATGGAGAGCTGATATTCCCCTGAGATAGGACAGTGAAGGTGTATCTTTAGCTTTGACAGCTGAAAGCAAACCATTTCTATTGTTCATATATATATATATATACACACACACACACACACACACACACACACTTTAAGTTCTAGGGTACATGTGCACAATGTGCAGGTTTGTTACAAATGTATACATGTGCCATGTTGGTGTGCTGCACCCAGTAACTCATCATTAACATTAGGTATACCTCCTAATGCTATCCCTCTCCCCAGGTTGGAGTGCAGTGACAGGATCACGGCTCACTATGTCCTTGATCTCCTGGTCTCAAGCAATCCTCCCACCTCAGTCTCCAAGTAGCTGGGGATACAGGTGTACAGCACCATGCCTGGATAATTTTTTTTAAATTTTTCTGTAGAGATGAGAGTTGGCTATATTGTCCAGGCAGGCCTTGAACTCCTGGCCTCAAATAATTTTTCTACATTGGCTTCCCAAGATGTGGAGATTACAGGCATGAGTTTCCACTCCCAGTCAGGACTACTCTTAATATCAAGAACTTGATAGCAAGTCGGAGACTAACTAAAATTTAGAAACAATTTCAGATAAAACAGACTCCTGAGAGTATATGTATATAATCCTCTGTGTATTTATATGTATTTAATATGTACATATATAATATATATATTCAGGGAACTGATTATATACATTATATAAATACTGAGAATCTAACTAGGAAACATATCAATACATCTAGCAATAAAACCAGTTATCTGAGTGTATTAGTCCATTTTCTATAGCTATAAAGAACTGCCGGAGACTGGGTGATTTATAAAGGAAAGAGGTTTAATTGACTTAGGTTCAGCATGGCTGGGGACTCAGGAAATTTACAATCATGGTGGAAGGTGAAGGGGATGCAAGGCATCTTCTTCCCAAGGCGTCAAGAAGGAGAAGTGCCAAGTGAAAGAGGAGAAGCCCCTTATAAAGATGTCGTGAGAACTCATTCACTATCATGAGAATAGCATGGAGGAAACTGCCCCTATGATTCAATTATCTCCATCTGGTCCCCCCTTTGATATGTGGAGATTATAGGGATTACAATTTGAAGTGAAATTTGGGTGGGGACACAGAGCCAAACCATATCATTGAGCTATCATCGAACTTAATGTTCTTTATCCATTTGCAGAAATATGACGTCGAATTGTGTTAGACAATTCTTACACTGTAAAGAATACATGAGACTGGGTAATTTTTAAGAAAAGAGGTTTAATTGGCTCACAGTTCTGCAGGCTGTACAGGAGCCACAGCAGCATCTGCTTCTGGGGAGGCCTCAGGAAGCTTCCAATCATGGCAGAAAACAAAGGGGTAGCAGGCACATCACATGGTAAAAGAAGGAGCAAGAAAGAGAGAGAGGGAGGTAGCATGCACTTAAAACAACCATATTGCACAAGAATTCACTCACTATGGCAAGGACAGCACCAAGGGGCTGTTGCTAAATCATTGATGAGAAATCCGCCCCGTGATTCACTCACCTCCTACCAGGCCCCACCTCCTACCAGGCCCCACCTCCAACACGGGGATTAAATTTTAATAGAAGATTTGGGTAAGGACAAGTATCCAAACTATATCAAGTTTGTTTATTAGAACAATTTTTAAATGGACTTCATGATAATATTTCAAAAATGTATAGATTTATATGCCTTGTCTCATAAAGCAATGACGTAAAAAGCTTTTTAAGAAATTCTGTAGAAAAATTTATTTTTTAACATTAGGTTTTATCTTAATAGATATCCAGTCCTAACTTACATTTAGTTTTGAATAAACTTTCAAATTTACAGAGCTTGACTTTCTCTGACCAAATCTGATTGAAAATTGAAATAAAATAACTAATGGAAATATATATATAACATTTATGTATATAGAATATATAGAGATAACATGTATGGAATATATAGAGTATATATGCACTTTTCATGCTTACATATTAACATATATATGTTTGTACATAATATATATTTACATACATAATATATATTTGTACATAATATGTAAACCTTTTCTCTCAAACTGCTGCTTCATGTATCTTAGTAATTTACATACTACTTTACATTTAAATCAGCATCTCATTGCCAAACTGACTGTTTGGAACTTTTACATTCAAACCTGTTGTAAGCTATCATTAATGCATTAACAGAACATTGGCTAGCAATGACACCTTGATAAATTGTAATCGGCATTAACTAATTTTCTTTTGTAAGAGCTGTAACATCTGGGAATTTAAGGATATTGATCATTAGAACAATGATCCATGTCACAAGTACCTTCATTTATCACATCTTCATTTACTTTAACAACATTAGGAAACACTTGAATTCTTTCTAACATGAACAGGATGGTATGATAGAGCCATGTGAATAATTCGAGATTTTGGGGGAAAGTGAGAAGTATTTCACTTCTACTCTAATGATGACACAACAGCTTTTCTATTACAGGTATCATTTAATTAGATCACAGTGTACACTGGATATCTACAGAAGCAACTTCAACCTGTATAATTGATGGCTCTTTCTTACTGTGACCTACAAATACATTATAAGTATACCATATGCTTTTCCAAATGTAAGTTAATTTGTAAAGTATATGTGTCATATCTTGAAATAACCCTTCTCAATTCTGAGTGTGAATAAGCCTATAATGATATGCTTTTCTTCATAGAAAATGATTTTTCATCATAGGCAATCCAAGTGTGTTAAATCATTTCAGTACATACATCTCAGATATCTATAGAGATTCAGTTTTGTAGACATCTTTATTTTTACCTGTTCTCCATCTAGAATATTTATGGAAATTCAGTTTATGGTTCACTATACCTTGAAATTGTTTAAATGCCTCAACTGACCTGACAGAATCCAAGGTAGGCAAAGCAGAAATAGAAAAGAGAAATGTGTGATACATAAAACAGTATGCTGAATGTCTGACTACAAAATTCTTCACAGCTTCTCTATTCAGATGCTGTTGGTAAAGTAAAAGTGGTGCTGACATTACATAGTATTTATTTATTCATATATCCTTAAATTTTATTTTGAAGTTATCACTATTAAGATTGAATAATAATAAATGTACAATAAAATTTCCCACTGTTTTTTACTCATGCACATGTACAATATATGCACAGCCTAAATGGAAAGACAGCTAGTAGTATGGGTCCTGAAAGCAGATTACCTGAGTTCAACTATTACTTGTATCACTTTGAGCAAGTTCCTTATCTTCTGTTGACTTTATTTTCTTCATATGCGAACTGGGGATAATAGTCCATTATGAATATTTTGAGTTAATATATTCAAGGCCCTAAATAAATGCCTAGAATATAATAATTGACCTGGCACAGTGGCAGTGTCGCATGCCTGTAATCCCAGCACTTTGGGAGGCTGAGATGGAAGGATTGTTTGAGCCCAGGAGCTTGTGATCAGCCTAGGCAACATAGGCAGATCCCATTTCTACAAAAACCAAAATAAAATAAAATAAAATAAATTAGCAAGGCTCGGTGGGCATAACTGTAGTCCCAGTTACTTCGGGGGCTGAGGTGGGACGATCCCTTGAGCTAGGGAAGTAGAGGTTGCAGTGGACTGTGATCATGTCATTGCACTCCAGTATAGGTGACAGAGTGAGAACCTGTGTCAAAAAATAATAAAATAAAATAAATCACACTGAGTGTTTAAAACATTGCTACAGGCTAGGCACAGTGGCTCACACCTGTAATTCTAGCACTTTGGGAGATCAAGGCAGGAGCATCCCTTGAGCACAGGAATTCAAGACCAATCTGAGGAACATAGCAAGACTCTGTCTCTACAAGTAATTAAAAAATTAGCCAGCGTGGTGGCACATGCCTATAGTTCCAGATACTTGGAAGGTGAAGGTAGGAGGATTTCTTGAGCCCAGGAGGTCAAGGCTGTAGTGAGTGGTGATCACACCACTGCATACCAGCCTAAGCAACAGAGTGAGACCTTGTAAAAAAAAAAAGAGAGAAGAAAAAAAAAAAGAAAAAAAAAGAAAAGATAAAACAAACTACTACATTCCCTTCCATGAATCTCTTGAAATTTGCTTGTGTTGATCAAAAGGAAGCAGTATCTTTGGCAGTGTGTCTACTAGTATGCTGAAGCACTTGATGTGGTGTTAAATTTTCATTTGCGTCATTACTTTAGTAAGTTTTAGTGTCATTTTATTTCTTTATTTTATTTATAAATTATTTAGTATATTATTACAGTGTATGCTCTGGAAGAAAAACATTACATATACCAAGTTTTTACATAGAAACATTTCAGGATTTTCTAGTGAAAGACTTACAAGATGCCTTCCTTGATTCATGAAACTGAACTTTATTTTAAACAAGTTAGATGCAAGAAAATACAACTAGAAATTTACAGTCCTAAGTATATCCAGTGTTTACTGAACCACATCAGTATTTTCTGTCTTGCAGGGTGTGGACATGGTGATGTATTAAAATATATGTTTATTTTATTCATGAATTTACTCAACACCTTGAAATACAGCAGTTATTTTAAAAGAATAAACACAAGTAAAAAGCTAAATGTATTCCTCAAAGATGTTGAGAATCTACTAACTTAGGAGGATAATATTTAGCTCTTACATATTTTTAGATTTTTAAGATATATTTAACTTGTTCTAAAAGGGTTTGGCAAGTATGATTGATATTGGTTTTAGTTACTTATATGGAAAATGAAATATGTATCTTTTTAACAAGGTCATTTCTTCTAATATTTTATCGGAAAATAATAATGACACTTACAAAGTTCAGACAATGAGATTGTATTGCCACATTTGCACTGGACATATTTTTTGGATTAGTGATAAAAACCACTATGTCAAATAATTTCTCTTAATAAAACTTCATTTTTTGGCTATCTATATTTCGCATGACATTTGAAGAGTTGTGGCTAGGAATGTATGTATGTGTGTATGTGTATGTATATATGTGTATATATATGTGTGTGTGTGTATGTGTATCTATACTAGTTATATATACAATGCTCTCTATATATACACACTTGTATATGCACGTTATATATATAGTATATATACACACATATTTTATATATATAATATATATATTTTGTGTGTGTGTGTATATATATATATATAATAAACTAGTACACCATTTTGGCATTCTACCTTGACATACTGAATTAGAATGAAGGAATGAAATGTGGGAGTTAAAAGATTAACTCATCTACTCCAGATCTTCACCTTGCTTATTTTGAGAGAGACAAACTTTCCACAAGAGAAAGGTCTTTGGGAGGCTGAGGAGGGCAGATCATGAGGTCAGGAGATCAAGACCATCCTGGTTAACACCTTGAAACCCCATCTCTACTAAAAACACAAAAAATTAGCCGGGTGTGGTGGCAGATGCCTGTAGTCCCAGCCACTTGGGAGGCTGAGGTATGAGAATGGTCTGAACCCATGAGGTGGAGCTTGCAGTAAGCTGAGATTGCACCACTGCACTTCAGCCTGGGTGACAGAGCCAGACTCTGTCTCAAAAAAAAAAAAAAAAGAAAAGAAAAGAAAAAAAAAGAGAGAAAGGTAATAGGTCTTTATGTTGTCATAATTCTTGTATTTTATGCAAGGAAAAATAAAATGATAAATTATACAAGTGGATATATCACAGCAAATTCTCCACAATTGCTCACATTTTCTGAACTAAATATTCCAGGTTATTGACAAGGTCTTGAGAATTGCCCAAATTATCAAAAGCTGTCCACATACTACAGATTTTCCCAATTTTTGTGCCACTATTTATACAAATATTTTTAATATTTGTATTATCCCACTTCTTCCTTCTGCTTCCTCCCTCTCTCTCTTCCTTCCTTTCCTCCTTCATTTCTTCCTTTCTTTTTTCTTTCCTTCCTTCCCTTCCTCCCTGCCTCCTTCCCTCCTTCTCCCCTCCCTTCCTCCCTCCTTCCCTCCCTTCCTTCTTTCCCTCCTTCCTTTTTGAAATAAACTAGGCTTTATTCAGAGCTTAATCTTCAGATTGTGTTCAGAATTTTCATTGATAAAGGACACGTCTCTACTCCTGCTCACATTTGCCATACCTTTAACTTCATACTACATTTAGTTTTCAATTTCCACTGAGAGCTTGATAATAGCCATTTAAGTATTTTTATTTCTATTTGTTTTTGCCTTCCATAGCAACTCATAAGTTATAAAATACTATGATAACATGAATAATAATCCCCCTAAAATCTACATCCTGAAAGCCAGAACTTGTGAACATGCTACCTTTCCGGGGCAAAAAGAGACTTTGGTGGTTAAATTAAGGATGTTGAGATGGGAAAATTACCCTGGATTGCCTGTGTTGCCCAATGTAATCACAAGGGTCCTTTTCATAGGGAGGCAGGAGGGGGTCAGAATCAGAGTGCTATGTAAGGATAAAAGCAGATGCCATAGTGGAGAGAAGATACTATAGTGTTGACTTTGAAGACAGAGGAAGGATCCATGAGCCAAGAAATGCACATGATCTCCAAAAGCTGGGAAAAGCAAAGAAATAGATTGCCCCCTACAGCTTCCAGAAGGAACACCATCTCAAGAATCCATTTTAGGCTTCTGAACTCCAGAACAGTAAGACAAAAAATTTTTATTGTTTTCAACCATGTTAGTGGTAATGTGTTACAGCAGCAATAGGAAAGTAATACAGGCACAAATGAGCATTGAACACAATCTTGCTAACGAACTACTGTAATTGATAACTTATGTGTCAAATTGACTAAGCTAATGGATACCCAGATAGCTGGTGAAACACTGTTTCTGGATGTGTCCCTGAGAGTGTCTAAAAGAAATTAGGATTTAAATCAGTACACTGAATAAAGAAGTGCCCTCACCCGCCCTTACCAATGTGGGCAGGCACCATCCAACCCTTTGAAAGCAAGGACAAAAGAAGTTGAGCGAATCCTCCATTCCTTAAAGTGGGACATCCATCTTCTCCTGCTCTTGGACATCTGACATCTACAATAGTCTATCCAAGGTTTCGCTGTCTGCAGTTTCAATTCCCTGTGGCAAACCACGATCCAAAAATATGCAATGGAAAATGGAAAATCAGTAATAAACCAATTCATTCTTTCCTTCCTTCCTTCCTTCCTTCCTTCCTTCCTTCCTTCCTCCTTCCTTCCTTCCTTCCTTCCTTCCTCCTTCCTTCCTTCCTTCCTTCCTTCCTTTCTTTCTTTCTTTTCTTTTCTTTTCTTTTCTTTTCTTTTCTTTTCTTTTCTTTTCTTTTCTTTTCTTTTCTTTTCTTTCTTTCTTTCTTTCTCTCTCTCTCTCTCTCTCTCTCTCTCTCTCTCTCTCTCTCTATTTTTCTTTCTTTCTTTTTCTTTTTGAGATGTCACCCAAGCTGGAGTGCAGTGGCATGATCTCGGCTCACAGCAATCTCCACCTCCTGGGTTCAAGTGATTCTCCTGCCTCCGCCACCCAAGTAGCTGTGATTACAGGCATGCACCACCACACTCAGCTAATTTGTTTTGTATTTTTAGTAGAGATGGGGTTTCACCATGTTGGCCAGGCTGGTCTCGAACTCCTGACCTCAAGTGATCCGCCCATTTTGGCCTCCCAAAGTGCTGGGATTACAGGCGTGAGTCACCACGCCTAGCCAATCAATAAATTTTAACTTGCATGCCGTTCTGAGTAGTGTGATAAAGTCTTGCAGCAGCCCATTTTGTAGTACAAAAGGGATGATAATCCTTTTGTACTGGAATCATCCTGGGATGATAATCCTTCCCTTTCCCCACATATCTATTTTGTACAAGCTACCTGCTGATTAGTCACTAAATAGCTACCCCACTTATCAGTTCAATTGTCACAGTATTGTCATACTTCTGTTCAAGTAACCTTTATTTCACTTAATAATGGCTTCAAAGTCCAAGAGTAGTGACACTGGCATATTGATATAGTTGTTCTAATTTATTATTATTGTTGTTAATCTAGTACTGTGCCTAATTTATAAGTTAGATTTTATCATAAGCCTATATGTATGAGAAAAAATAGTATATAGAGTTTGGTACTATCAACAGTTTCAGACATCCGCTCAGATAAGGGGGGACTAATGTACACCAGTGGCCCCTTCAGTTGTCAGGCCTTTGGACTCAAACTGAATTACGCCACCAATTATCCTGGGTCTCCAGCTTGCAGAATGAATATTGTGGGACTTCTTGGCCTCCACAACTGAGTGAGCTAATTCCCATAATAAATTTCCTTCTCTTTTTCTGTCTCTCTCTCTCTCTCTATGTATACATACATATATATTTACATATATATAAAAGTATAAAAGTATATACATACACTTTTGGTGTGTGTTTATATATTATATAATATATAATATAATTATATATTATTAAATATTATATGTGTTTATATATTATATGTAATATGTATGTGTTTATATAATATATAATATATAATATAATTATTATTATATATTATATATTATTATATATTATATATATTATATTATATATTATTATATATTATATATTATTATATATTATATATATTATTATAATATATATATACACACACACTTTTGGTTCTGTTTCTCCAAAGAACCCTGACTAATACAACTATGCTCTTCCCTCCCTTTCTCTAATGGTAGTCATGTTTATTTTCCATACATTTAATATTTTATCACTTCCCTGTCTCCTCAATCACTGATATCTCAAAATTCTAACCCTGTGGTTTCTTTTGTTTACTTACAAATGCTAGGGAATTGAGAAATGCCAAAATAAGTGATCCCTGCTAATCCACAAGATAAAAACCAAAACCAAAAATAAATTTTAAAAGTATATAGGAGAAAAACCATTTGTGTCTTTGTGTGTGTGTGTGTGTGTGTGTCATAGCTTTGGCTAAAGTTTTTCGGGGATATGTGACAATATTTCTTTAAAAAACGTGATCACTAGTCACATTATCTGACATAGATGCGCTCCGTAGAAGCTGCTCCTGTTCAGTTGTTGATTAATGTCTTGCAAATTTTGAAGAATGATACTAAAAATTTGAATTTAAAAGAGGGACATGATATTTATTATAATATAATAATATATACAATGAGAATTCTAATAATAATTATATTTTTAAAATATTAAGCACATGAAGTAGTTTTTATTTATTATCCACTTCTGATCCCAATCATCTGGGATAAGTTCTACTAGTAACATTTATAAAAAAATCAACTGAAGCATAGTTGTTTAAATTCAAATCCACTTAAATTTTAATGTTTTTGTTATGCTGATGAAACGTTGTCAGAAATACGTCTGTAAGTCTGTTCCTATGTTACCAAATGACTATTAATATATCTAACCCTTAAGACTAAATGCATTAATTTAAAATTCACATTTTTTAAAGTAATGGGTTCAGAAGTATTTTACTCGTCCATGCAGTAATTGTCTATTTTAATGATCTCTTACATTTCTAATGGTAAAGCCTGTTTTCAGTTTAACAAAATAGATCATGTTATTTATTGCCAGTACATGACATTTAACAGAATGTGGTAAAAATGAAACTGACATAGCCTAGGGAAAAGGGGAAGAAGCAAAGGAATTATTCAAACATGCTGCGTCCTAAGGAAAAATAAACAAAAAAACTAGGTATTTTATTTTGAGACAAGTTTTAACGAGATCACAGTAGCTTGCTATTATTTTATAATTGATTTAAAATATAATTTATGATAAAAGCTATAGATGTGATTGAAGAGAAACACACTAGAGTACAGTAAGTGAGGGAGGCCACTCACATGCATCACTTACTGCAAGCTTCTATTCCTGCCTTGTCTCTTCATCAACATTACCTACAGTAGCTGCCAAGCAAATGCATTTCCATAGGGAATTTGTCATCTGTTTTTGTTAATGTTTTGCCTGTTGATTTTACTGAGTTGGCAGCCATGCTAGACACTGACTTTCAGTTGTTTTTTTTTCTATGACAACTGAAAAAAATAGATGTAAGCTGTCAGTTCGCATCCATCACTCTGTTATTACAAACCACTTTAGCCACGGACCTCACTGAATTCATTCCCCAGCCTTCAGGCAGGATTATATAATTTTTAAAAAGTAGCTCAAAATCTATTGGATATTTATTCTGTTTCAAAAGCCCCCGGGAAAGACTGCTGGGCTATTTTGCATTCCTTTCAATGCCATATGGCAATTTGATTGTTTTTATTATTTTATGATGTTAGTAAATATTTCTTATGGGTATCGGCTTTTAGTCAGTGGTAATAGAAATAGGTAGGATGAGAAGAATAAATTGCACTTAAAAAGCACTCATTAGCACAATTGTGAAAATAATTAGAAAATTAAATGCTAAAGTAAAATCATATGACAGTTTAAGAAAGATATTTTGCTTCATTACAGAAGCTGGATAGAATAGGTGACTGAATTTGAGTCACCAATGCCACACACCAGTTAGCTATAAACATAACTCGGAAAAATACAACACAGTACAATTTATCCAAGGATTACAATAGGATAGAAGCAATTTACTCAAACTCTATTTTAACTACTAAGATAAAAAATACATCCAGCACCCCAAATCATGGGCTAATAAATTCTTATTACTGTAAACATTTAAATATATGTTTACCCCTACAGACACTGGAGTCCTGTTTCTGGTACTATGGTTGGTGTTAGAATTACATTATTACATATACTGTGTGGTCTAACGGCCTGTAGTAGATTGCCTGAAGGGTTCCAATTCTTCAACATCACTATCTATGTCTTTTCTCATGTGACTTTGCTGTTCCTCCGCTAAATAAGTGGAGGATGTTTCACCACTTCTTCACTTTAGGTTTAACCACGTTACTTGCTATGACCAATGGAATGCTATCAGATAGCAAAAGTGCGCATGCAATTAGGCTATGTCTGCTGTGACTCTGATATCTTCATAAGAAGACCTTCCCGGGAAGCTGCTGCTTCAGGTCCAGGACAAAAGAATGGGCACACATAAAGCCTCACTTCAGAGAAAAGCTCACCCACACTCATTTCTTGAAGTAGAGCCATCCAATCATGTCCAGCTGACCCCTGCTAATCCACAAACTCATGGGACAAATGAGTTAATGTGTCAAAGATTTTGTAGTTTGCATTGGGATATACATTATCATGATAATGGATAACTGATAACACTGCTTTGCAATGATTTCTGCCTATTACTTGACTAGTTATAATCTTAATATCTAGTTTGCACTTAATATTTGTTGAATACATTAATTAACTAAAATATTACTTGACTACCTCGGAGTATATCAGTGAATGTGTTCTTCCAGAAGCAAATTTTTAATTATGATTCAGCAGTAACATTAGAACTATAATAAAATTGTTGATTTTTATGTGTTCTGATTAAATTATTAGACAATTTATATTAACATCTATGTTTGACAAAAATCATCCAAGCATGTAAAAGCAGGGCACAGTGTTCAAAGTTTATTTTTTAATTGTGTTTTTATTGTTTAGTTACATTATCAATGTAGCTTACAGTTACTTATCATTGCCTCCTTTTTGTATTTGATTTTAGAATGTGCTTTTTGTGTCCTGTTTAAGAAATATTCCCCTGACCTCATGGGTATATTTTCCTAGATTATCTTCTGGTAGATGTATTGATTTGCTTTTACATTTTGATCAATAATTCTCTTCATGTTGATTTTTGAGAAGTTTTAGGTAGAGGTTAAATTGAATGTTTATTTCTAAATAATCCCAGGACAAATTATTGAAAAGACCACATTTTCTATTTTCCAATGCTCAGAAATGTCACCTCTGCTTGAAACAGGTATTCTTTAGTTGCAGGTATCAACTTAGGGATTTTCTATGCTATTCATTTGATTTGTTTGCTTATATTTGAGCTAGTAAGACTCATGCCAGTTACTGTACATTTATGATTTATTTTTATATAGGATCCATTCAGGAAACAGGGTAAATTTATCATAAGGATTTCTTAACAAGTAAAATATCATTAACAAATAAAAGAGATGAAAAGAGTTCCAGAAGATCCGAAAACAGCAAATGCAGAAAGCAGCTACAACTTCTAGGCTAAAGAAGGAGCAGAGGAGATAGTAGTGAAAAAGATGGTAGGCCGGGCGCGGTGGCTCACGCCTGTAATCCCTGCACTTTGGGAGGCCGAGGCGCTGGATCACGCAGGTCAGGAGAGATCGAGACCTTCCTGGCTAACACGGTGAAACCTCGCCTCTACTAAAATACAAAAATTACTGGCGCTGTGGGCGGGAGCCTGTAGTCCCAGCTACCGGGAGGCTGAGGCAGGAGAATGGCTGAACCCGAGATCTGAGCTTGCAGTGAGTCGGTGATGGTGCCACTGCACTCCAGCCTGGCGACAGAGTGAAGATCTACCAAAAAAAAAAAAAAAAAAAAAAAAAAAAAGAAAAGATGGTAGAGTGCTGACGTGTAAGGAAAAAAGAAGACAGTAAAAACAAAAGCAATAATAGCAACAACCAAAATAAGAAACACAAACACCAGTAAAAGCCAGGGAAGCAACTTCTCCTGCTCTGACCTTGGAAGTATCCCTTTAGCACCAAAACACCAAAGCCTAATATCAAGTCAGCTGACAAAAAAGAACTATTTATGGGCTCCAGCTAGTGTCACAAATCAGGAAAAGATGGGTAGATTTGAAGCTGAGAGACAGTAAGTTGATAACGAACACAGTCTTGGTGACTGGTAGGGCAATTCCTATCAACTTGCTCTTATTCAAGGTTGTTTGTATGTATTTGGATTTTTGCATTTTATATACATTTTTAAATCTGGTTGTTGATGTCCACACTTAAAAAGAAAACTTTTGAATTTTAATTAGAAACTCATTGAAAATTTTGATTTGGGATCACTGACATCTTTAAACCTTGAATCTTATTGAAACATGACATTTTCCCTTTGTTATCTTTGATTTATTCTAAATCATGCAATTATATCTCTGTGTGTGTGTGTGTGTGTATATATATATATGTACATATAATAGTTTTGTTAGCTTTATTCCAGTGATTTTAGTTATAACATTTGATCGTTAAAATTTGAGATTGTTTCTGGTATATAAAAATGCAACTTAATTTTGCAACCTTGCCAGATTTATTTTATTAACTTAGTACTTTATTTTGAAAACTCTTATGGTTTTCCAAGTTCATAGCCATATACGCTGGGGCTGATGACAGGTCTATTTCTTCCTTTATAGCAGCAGTCCCCAACCTTTTTGGCACTGGGGACCAGTTTTATGGAAGACAATTTTTAAACAGACCGGGGATGGGGTGCATGGTTTCAGGATGATTCATGCACGTTACATTGATTGTGCACTTTATTTCTATTATTATTACACTGTAATATATGATGAAATAATTATACAACTCACCATAATGTAGAATCAGTGGGAGCCCTGAGCTTGGTTTCCCACAACTAGACGGTCCCATTTGGGGTGCTGAGAGACAGTAATAGATCATAAGGCATTGGATTATCACAGGAGTGCTGCAGCCTAGATCCGTCACATGGGTAGTACACAAGAGGGTTTGCGCTCCTATGAAAATCTAATGCCACCAATGATCTGACAGGAGGCAGAGCTCAGGTGGTAATCCTTGCTTGCCCCATGACTCACCTCTTGCTCTGTGGCCCATTTTCTAACAGGACACGGATAAGTACCATGCTTTAAGCTGGAGACCCCAGCTTTACATATATATATATATATATTTTTTTTTTTTTTTTTCCTTGCTTTGTTGCAGTGGCTAGGACATAGCTGTGCAGTGTTAAATATAAATGGTGACAGTAGATATTATTGTCTTGGTCCTGATCTCAATTTGCAGCACTTTAAAATGAATTATGATTTCTCATAGTTATATGCTGTATCAGATTAAGAAATCTCCCATATTCCAGATTTTCTAAAGACTTTTTTTCCCAATTAGCACTGAAGTTGATTAAATTATTTTATTTATTAATTAAAATGATAATCTCATTTATTTCTTAATATAGTGAGTTATGTTTATTTATTTTCAAATGCTAAATGAGCATTTTATTCCTGGAATAAAGCCAACTTGATAGTGATTATTCATTCTATACATAGATAAGCACAACTTACCAAAAGTTATTTGGGTTTTTTAAAATCTAAATTTATAAATGAGATTGGCCTGTCATTTTGATGTTTTATATTAATTTAATTGTATTGACATAAATATATATTCAGTAAAGTGGAGAGTTCTTATGGTATAATCTGATGAGTCTTGACAAATGTATACACCTGTATGACCAAAACGGCAACCAAGATGTAGAAAGCCTTTGTGATTTTTGCTTTTTTTTGGGGGGGTGAGGGTAACCATAGCCATTTATTGAAATAACACTGTTTTCAACTTGGTGAGCAACTAGCATTTTTAGAGACCTATTTTTATACATGTGCTTTCGAATATTTCACTTCATGCGTTGCAGAATGGTCACCATATCTGTTCACTGAAAGAATGCTGTTCTCAACGTAGCTAGGCTAGCAAGTGACACTTTTGGAAACTTCTTGCCTACATCTATATATAAACACTTTACTCCATGCATCATAGAATGGTCCCCATGTCGATTCAGTGAAATAACACTGTCCTTGTTTTATTTGTGACTGTTTCATACCATTGCTCTCCAGTCCATCAAAAGCAAGCACTGTTCATTTTGTTCCATGGATTGTTTTTTCTTGATCTTTATAGAAACAGGATAACAACCTAAGTACTCTTTTTATCTGTTTTCTTTCACTCACTATCATTACACTTATAGTCGCATATGTTGTACACATTAATTTTTATTTCTCTTTTATTGCTGAATAGCATTCCACTGTATGAATGTTCCAAAATGTGTTTATCCATTCTTCTTTAGGGTTATTTCTCCATTTGCTGCATTATGAATTAAGTTTGAGTGGACATTACTATATAAGGCTGTTGCAGAATCTATTTTAATTTGGAGCAGTGTGTTAGCAATTTTTAGCAAATTGTTTTATTGTAAGATAGTTGTATGTCCACCTTTATTTTAAAAAACCAATCTATTTATCAAGGATAGTAGCATTATATGCTACCAGCTATGAGGTATGAAAGATATGTTTACTTTGTATTTTCTCTAATATTTAAAGCTGTTAAACTTTTCAATTTTAGCCAATTTAGGGGTTTAGTTTTATTTCACTTTGCTTTTAATTTGCGTTTTTCTGATGGTTAATAATATTGAAGATCATCTCATATATTCTTACACATTCACATGTTCTCATAAAAATTGCATGTTAGGCCAAGTGCAGTGGCTCACTCCTGTAATCCCAGAACTTTGGGAAGGCAAAGAGGGCAGAGCTTGAGGCCAGGAGTTCCAGATCAACCTGAGCAACATAACAAGACTTCGTCTCTCCAAGAGTTTTAAAAAATCAGCGAGGCATGGTGGCTCATGCATGTAGTCCTAGTAGTTACTTGGGAGACTGAGGCGGGAGGATTGCTTGAGCCCAGGAGTTCAAAGCTGCAATGAACTTTGATCTCGCTGCTGTAATTCAGCCTGGTTAACAGAGCAAGATCTTCTCTTAAAACAAAACCAAAGGTGCACGTTCAAGTCTTTCTTTCCATTTTAACTGATATTCGTTTTATGTCTTTGTAGGGATTTTTTAATACTTTGAATATAATTTTTTTGAATGCACTATGAACATTTTTTCCCAATCTGTGGCTTGACTTCTTACTTTCTTAACAGTGTCTTTGAATGAAGAGAAAATTATAATTTTTACGATGTTGTCCAAGTTGTTAATCATTTTTATGTTAAGTACTTTATTTTCTTTCAATCTACACATCTTTGCCTAATCTTTATTCACAAATACATTTATCTGACTTTTCTTCCAAAACCTTTAAAGTTTTAACTTTCGTATAGTTTTATTTTACGTTTCTTTTGTTTGGAGTTCTTTGAACTTATTAAGTTTATATGTTTATAGTTTTCATCAAATTTGGAAAATTTGTCATAATTAGTACTACAAATCATTTTTTCTGTCCCCTTAAAAAGTTGGGGACTCCAACTACATATATATTAAATTGCTTCAAATCATATAGTTTTCCGTGTTTTTTTTTCAAGCTTAATTTTTTCTTAATTTTATACCATGTGATTTATATTTTAGGCATTGTAGTTTCTATCTCTTGATTTTTAAAAAATACCTTCTTTTTTTTTGTTTTTGTTTTTTGTTTTTATTATTATTGTACTTTAAGTTCTAGGGTACATGTGCATAACATGCAGGTTTGTTACATATGTATACTTGTGCCATGTTGGTGTGCAGCACCCATCAACTCGTCAGCACCCATCAACTCGTAATTTACATCAAGTATAACTCCCAATGCCATGCATCCCCCCTCCCCACTCCCCATAATAGGCCCCGGTGTGTGATGTTCCCCTTCCCAAGTCCAAGTGATCTCATTGTTCAATTCCCACCTATGAGTGAGAACATGCAGTGTTTGGTTTTCTGTTCTTGCGATAGTTTGCTGAGAATGATGATTTCCAGCTACATCCATGTCCCTACAAAGGACACAAACTCATCCCTTTTTATGGCTGCATAGTATTCCATGGTGTATATGTGTCACATTTTCTTAATCCAGTCTGTCACTGATGGACATTTGGGTTGATTCCAAGTCTTTGCTATTGTGAATAGTGCCACAATAAACATATGTGTGCATGTGTCTTTATAGCAGCATGATTTATAATCCTTTGGGTATATACCCAGTAATGGGATGGCTGGGTCATATGGTATTTCTAGTTCTAGATACTTGAGGAATCACCACACTGTTTTCTACAATGGTTGAACTAGTTTGCAATCCCACCAACAGTGTAAAAGTGTTCCTATTTCTCCACATCCTCTCCAGCACCTGTTGTTTCCTGACTTTTTAATGATTGCCATTCTAACTGGTGTGAGACGGTATCTCATTGTGGTTTTGATTTGCATTTCTCTGATGGCCAGTGATGATGAGCATTTTTTCATGTGTCTGTTGGCTGTATGAATGTCTTCTTTTAAGAAATGCCTGTTCATATCCTTTGCCCACTTTTTGATGGGGTTGTTTGTTTTTTCTCATAAATTTGTTTGAGTTCTTTGTAGGTTCTGGATATTAGCCCTTTGTCTGATGAGTGGATTGCAAAAATTTTCTCCCATTCTGTAGGTTGCCTGTTCACTCTGATGGTAGTTTCTTTTGCTGTGCAGAAGCTCTTTAGTTTAATTAGATCCCATTTGTCAATTTTGGCTTTTGTTGCCATTGCTTTTGGTGTTTTAGACATGAAGTCCTTGCCCATGCCTATGTCCTGAATGGTATTGTCTAGGTTTTCTTCTAGGGTTTTTATGGTATTAGGTCTAACATTTAAGTCTCTAATCCATCTTGAATTAATTTTCGTATAAGAAGTAAGGAAAGGATCCAGTTTCAGCTTTCTACTTATGGTTAGCCAATTTTCCCAGCACCATTTATTAAATAGGGAATCCTTTCTCCATTTCTTGTTTTTCTCAGGTTTGTCAAAGATCAGATGGCTGTAGATGTGTGGTATTATTTCTGAGGACTCTGTCCTGTTCCGTCAGTCTATATCTCTGTTTTGGTACCAGTACCATGCTGTTTTGGTTACTATAGCCTTGTAGTGTAGTTTGAAGTCAGGTAGCATGATGCCTCCAGCTTTGTTCTTTTGACTTAGGATTGTCTTGGCAATGCGGGCTCCTTTTTGGTTCCATATGAACTTTAAAGCCGTTTTTTCCAATTCTGTGAAGAAACTCATTGGTAGCTTGATGGGGATGGAATTGAATCTATAAATTACCTTGGGCAGTATGGCCATTTTCACGATATTGATTCTTTCTATCCATGAGCATGGTATGTTCTTCCATTTGTTTGTATCCTCTTTTATTTCACTGAGCAGTGGTTTGTAGTTCTTGAAGAGGACCTTTATATCCCTTGTAAGTTGAATTTCTAGGTATTTTATTCTCTTTGAAGCAATTGTGAATGGAAGTTAATTCCTGATTTGGCTCTCTGTTTGTCTATTACTAGTGTATAAGAATGCTTGTGATTTTTGCACATTAATTTTGTATACTGAGACTTTGCTGAAGTTGTTTATCAGCTTAAGGAGATTTTGGGCGGAGACGATGGGGTTTTCTAAATATACAATCATGTCATCTGCAAACAGCGACAATTTGACTTCTTCTTTTCCTAACTGAATACCCTTGATTTCTTTCTCTTGCCTGATTGCCTTGGCCAGAACTTCCACCACTATGTTGAATAGGAGTGGTGAGAGAGGGCATCCCTGTCTTGTGCCAGTTTTCAAAGGGAATGCTTCCAGTTTTTGCCCATTCATTATGATATTGGCTGTGTTTTGTCATAACTAGCTCTTATTATTTTGAGATATGCTCCATCAATATCAAATTTATTGAGAGTTTTTAGCATGAAGGGCTGTTGAATTTTGTCAAAGGCCTTTTCTACATCTATTGAGATAATCATGTGGCTTTTGTCTTTGGTTCTGTTTATATGCTGGATTACATTTATTAATTTGTGTATGTTGAACCAGCCTTGCATCCCAGGGATGAAGCCCACTTGATCATGGTGGATAAGCTTTTTGATGTGCTTCTGGATTCAGTTTGCCAGTATTTTATTGAGGATTTTTGCATCAATGTTCATCCGGGATATTGGCCTAAAATTCTCTTTTTTTGTTGTGTCTCTTCTGGGCTTTGGTATCAGGATGATGTTGGCCTCATAAAATGAGTTAGGGAAGATTCTCTCTTTTTCTATTGCTTGGAATAGTTTCAGAAGGAATGGTACCAGCTCCTCCTTGTACCTCTGGTAGTATTCAGCTGTGAATCCGTCTGGTCCTGGACTTTTTTTGGTTGGTAGGCTATTAATTATTGCCTCAATTTCAGTGCCTGCTATTGATCTATTCAGGGATTCAACTTCTTCCTGGTTTAGTCTTGGGAGAGTGTAAATGTCCAGGAAATTATCCAGTTCTTCTAGGTTTTCTAGTTTATTTGAGTAGAGTTGTTTATATTATTCTCTGATGGTAGTTTGTATTTCTGTGGGGTTGGTGGTGATATCCCCTTTATCATTTTTAATTGTGTCTATTTGATTCTTCTCTGTTTTCTTCTTTATTAGTCTTCCTAGCAGTCTATCCATTTTGTTGATCTTTTCAAAACACCAGCTCCTGGATTCATTGACTTTTTGGAGGGTTTTTGTGTCTCTATCTCCTTCAGTTCTGCTCTCATCTTAGTGATTTCTTGCCTTCTGCTAGCTTTCGAATGTGTTTGCTCTTGCTTCTCTAGTTCTTTTAATTGCGATGTTAGAGTGTCAATTTTAGATCTTTCCTGCTTTCTCTTGTGGGCATTTAGTGCTATAAATTTCCCTCTACACACTGCTTTAAATGTGTCCCAGAGATTCTGGCATGTTGTATCTTTGTTCTCATTGGTTTCAAAGAACATCTCTATTTCTGCCTTCATTTCGTTATGTACCCAGTAGTCATTCAGGAGCAGGTTGTTCAGTTTCCATGTAGTTGAGCAGTTTTGATTGAGTTTCTTAGTCCTGAGTTCTAGTTTGATTGCACTGTGGTCTGAGAGACAGTTTCTTATAATTTCTGTTCTTGTACATTTGCTGAGGAGTGCTTTACTTCCAATTATGTGGTCAATTTTGGAATAAGTGTGATGTGGTGCTGAGAAGAATGTATATTCTGTTGATTTGGGGTGGAGAGTTCTGTAGATGTCTATTAGGTCCTCTTGATGCAGAGTTGAGTTCAATTCCTGGATATCCTTGTTAACTTTCTGTCTCATTGATCTGTCTAATGTTGACAGTGGGGTGTTGAAATCTCCCATTATTATTGTATGGGAGTCTAAGTCTCTTTGTAAGTCTCTAAGGACTTGCTTTATGAATCTGGTGCTCCTGTATTGGGTGCATATATATTTAGAATAGTTAGCTTTTCTTGTTGAATTGATCCCTTTACCATTATGTAATGGCCTTCTTTGTCTCTTTTGATCTTTGATGGTTTAAAGTCTGTTTTATCAGAGACAAGGATTGCAACCCCTGCTTTTTTTTTTTTGTTCTCCATTTGCTTGGTAGATCTTCCTCCATCCCTTTATTTTGAGCCTATGTGTGTCTCTGCATGTGAGATGGGTCTCCTGAATACAGCAAACTGATGGGTCTTGACTCTTTATCCAATTTGCCAATCTGTGTCTTTTAATTGGACCATTTAGTCCATTTACATTTAAGGTTAATATTGTTATGTGTGAACTTGATCCTGTCATTGTGATATTAACTGGTTAGTTTGCTCGTTAGTTGATGCAATTTCTTCCTAGCATCAATGGTCTTTACATTTTGGTATGTTTTTGCAATGACTGGTACCAGTTGTTCCTTTCCATGTTTAGTGCTTCCTTCAGGATCTCCTGTAGGGCAGGCCTGGTGGTGACAAAATATCTAAGTATTTGCTTGTCTGTAAAGGATTTTATTTCTCCTTCATTTATGAAACTTAGTTTGGCTGGATATGAAATTCTGGGTTGAAAACTCTTTTCTTTAAGAATGTTGAATATTGGCCCCCACTCTCTTCTGGTTTGTACAGTTTTTGCTGGGCCGGGCGCGGTGGCTCAAGCCTGTAATCCCAGCACTTTGGGAGGCCGAGACGGGCGGATCACGAGGTCAGGAGATCGAGACCATCCTGGCTAGCACGGTAAAACCCCATCTCTACTAAAAAAAAATACAAAAAACTAGCCGGGCGTGGTGGCGGACGCCTGTAGTCCTAGCTACTCTGGAAGCTGAGGCAGGAGAATGGCATGAACCCAGGAGGTGGAGCTTGCAGTGAGCTGAGATCCGGCCACTGCACTCCAGCCTGGGTGACAGAGCAAGACTCTGTCTCAAAAAATAAATAAATAAATAAATAAATGTAGAGTTTTTGCCAAGAGATCTGCTGTTAGTCTGATGGGCTTCCCTTTGTGGGTAACCCAACCTTTCTCTCTGGCTTCCCTTAAGATTTTTTCCTTCATTTCAACTTTGGTGAATCTGGCAATTACGTGTCTTGGAGTTACTCTTCTCGAGGAGTATCTTTGTGGCGTTCTCTGTATTTCCTGAATTTGAATGTTGGCCTGCCCTACTAGGTTGGGGAAGTTCTCCTAGATGATATCCTGAAGAGTGTTTTCCAACTTGGTTCCATTTTCCCCCTCCCTTTCAGGCACCCCAATCAGACGTAGATTTGGTCTTTTCACATAATCCCATACTTATTGAAGGTTCATTTCTTTTTTCTCTTTTTTTTTTTAGACTTCTCTTCTCACTTCATTTCATTCATTTGATCCTCAATCGCTGATACTCTTTCTTCCAGTTGATCAAGTCAGTTACTGAAGCTTGTGCATTTGTCACGTATTTCTTGTGTCATAGTTTTTGTCTCTTTCAGTTCGTTTATGGCCTTCTCTGCATTGATTATTCTAGTTATCCATTCTTCCATTCTTTTTTCAAGATTTTTAGTTCCTTTGCACTGGGTACATAATTCCTCCTTTAGCTCTGAGAAGTTTGATGGACTGAAGCCTTCTCCTCTCAATTTGTCAGTCATTCTCTGTCCAACTTTGATCCGTTGCTGGCAATGAGCTGCATTCCTTTTGAGGGGGCAATGCGCTCTTATTTTTTGAATTTCCAGCTTTTCTGCCCTGCTTTTTCCCCATCTTTGTGGTTTTGTCTGCCTTTGGTCTTTGATGATGGTGATGTACTGATGGGGTTTTGGTGTGGGTGTCCTTCCTGTTTGTTAGTTTTCCTTCTAACAGTCAGGACCCTCAGCTGTAGGTCTGTTGGAGATTGCTTGAGGTCTACTCCAGACCCTGTTTGCCTGGGTATCAGCAGCAGAGGCTGCAGAAGATAGAATATTGCTGAACAGCGAGTGTTCCTGTCTGATTCTTGCTCTGGAAGCTTCGTCTCAGGGGTGTACCCCACTGTGTGAGGTGTGGGATGTTGGTCTGCACCTAGTGGGGGATGTCTCCCAGGTAGACTACTCAGGGGTCAGGGACCCACTTGAGCAGGCAGACTGTCCATTCTCAGATCTCAACCTCTGTGTTGGGAGATCCACTGCTCTCTTCAAAGCTGTCAGACAGGGTCATTTACATCTGAAGAGGTTTCTGCTGCTTTTTGTTTAGCTATGCCGTGTCCCCAGAGGTGGAGTCTACAGAGGCAGGCAGGCCTCCTTGAGCTGCAGTGGGCTCCATCCAGTTCGAGCTTCCTGGGGGCTTTGTTTACCTACTTAAGCCTCAGCAGTGGCTGGCGCCCCTCCCCCAGCCTTGCTGCTGCCTTGCAGTTAGATCGCAGACTGCTGTGCTAGCAATGAGGGAGGCTCCGTGGGCTTGGGACCCTCCTGGTCAGGTGTGGGATATAATCTCCTGGTATGCCATTTGCTAAGACCCTTGGTAAAGCGCAGTATTAGGGTGGGAATTACCCGATTTTCCAGGTGTTGTGTGTTTCCAGTTCCCCTGGCTAGGAAAAGGGATTCCCTTCCCCCTTGTGCTTCCCAGGTGAGGCGATGCCTCGCCCTGCTTCAGCTTTTGCTGGTTGGGCTGCACCAGCTGACCAGCACTGATTGTCTGGCACTCCCCAGTGAGATGAACCTGGTACCTCAGTTGAAAATGCAGAAATCACCCATCTTCTGTGTCGCTCACGCTGGGAGCTAGAGACTGGAGCTGTTCCTATTCAGCCATCTTGCTCCAGGTCCAAAATACCTTCTATTAATCTTAGTATGTTCCATATTTCTTCTAGATCAGAGCTTAGCCAACTATAGTCCATAGACTATGTGTCCACAGCCTCTTTTTTAAAGAAAATGCCATATTTATTTTTATCTATTTATCTATCTGTTTCTCTAATGTATGCTACAACAGCAAAGTTAAATAGTTTAACACTTGTGAAAGTTGTTAACCCTCTTATTTTATATATGGTTCTTTCCAGAAAAAATTTACTTATCCCTGCTTTAGATTCTTGAACATGTGGAATACAGTTATCACAATTATTTCAGTGTCCTTTCTACCAATTCTATGACCTGTATGATTTTATGTGGTTTTGATTAATTAATGAATCAAATTTTCTCACTTCTTTGCATGCATTACAAATTCTGAAATCATGATACATATTGAGGTTTGACCTGATTTGGTACTGGTTGCTTTTAGATTCTTGTTAATATTTTTTAGATTTGTTCTGGAAAACAGTTTACTTACTTATTAAGAGGTCTATTTCTTCAGGCATATTTCTTCAGTTTTACTTTTTGTAAGGCTTGCTTTGTAAGCAGATATCACTGAATACTGAGGCAAAACCTTTCTGAGCACTCTACCTACAACTGTGAAGATGAGGATTTTCATTCTGGTTGGTGGGAATAGGAACTAGCTCTATGCCTGAGAACCCCATCTATGCTCATATTCTTTCGGTGGTTCTTTCCCTGGCTTCAGGGAATTTCCTCACATGCATACACTGCTCAGTACTCCATTAAAGACTTGAGTTACACTCTACACAGCCTCTTTGGCCTCCCCAAACTCCGAGTTCTGCCTGACTTCCACTTCCTGCACCTCAGTCTGAAAATCACCTCCAGATAATGAGCTGTAACTATTGCAGGCCTCACTTTGTTTTCTGTCTCTTAGAGATCACTGCCTTTGATGTCTGATATTCATATCTTGAAGATTGTTGTTTCCTGTATTTTATCCAATTTCTTAGTAGTTTCAGGTAAGAGGGCAAAACCCTGTTATTCCATGTTGAATAGTAGTAAGTAATTGTTAACTTTTTTTTTTTTTTTTTGCTGTGTATAAGATTCCTAATTAGCTATTAATTTCTTTCATCTGTTTATAATAATCAATCCTTGATTTTTAGACTTCCATTGATACTGTTGAGAAGTCAGTTTGTTCGTTTGAGGATAACTTACCTTTACTCTTTCTGCTTTTAATCAGAAATCCTGTTGTCTTCTTTTAATCAGAAGTTTAACCCAGATGTGTCTAGGTATGCTTTTCTTACATCCCCTAAACTCTCAGGTATTTTTTTTTTGTCTCTCCTTATTTTTTTCTCTATATTATTTTCTGAAGGTTAAGTTGTTATTTCAAGTTTGCCTAACCTCATATTAAAACATTTCACTGAGATATCATTTGCAGTAATTACATTTTCATTTTCATGGTTTTAGGTTCTAAAATTCTCAAATGTTTTTTGGTCAATATTGTATATATGTTTTCAAAGCAATATGTGATGGACCTATTAGCTAAATATACACTGAATCTGCCTTGCTTTTTCATATTTTGTTTGTATGTCTATTGTTTTGTTTTTTATGTGTCTATTAGTTTGTAATTCAATGTCAAGTATTGAAAGGAAATAGTTCTAGAAATAATTTACAGTCTACAATATTTCTTTCAGAGTAAAGTTTTTAATAATTTTTATAACAAAGAACTATTGACAGTTTTATGAACCCATAAATTTCTTATCAGATTAATTTTTTAAAATATGCATTATAAATTACATAGATTTATAGAGGGAACAAATTATACTGAAATAGTTAACATATGTATTAGTTTGTTTTCATTCTGCTGATAAAGTCATAAGCCAAAACTGGGAAGAAAAATAACTTTAATGGACTTACAGTTCCATTTGGCTGGGGAGGCCTCACAATCATGGAGGAAGGCAAGAAGGAGCAAATCACATCTTAGATAGATGGCAGAAAGCAAAGAGAGAGCTTGTGCAGGGAACTTCTCCCTTATAAAACCATCAGATCTCATGAGACTTATTCACTATCATAAGAACAGCATGGGAAAGATCTGCCCCATAATTCAATTACTTTCCACCAGGTCCCTCCCACAACACATGGGAATATGGGAGTACAGTTCAAGATGAGATTTGGGTGGGGACACAGAGCCAAACCATATCAACATATTAACAAAATTATATTATAGTAATACATATATTTATTAATATGCTTATTTAATATAAAAATAACTGTCATTCTAATAACTACTCTAAATAAACTCATGATGTGCATAAGTATTATCTATAGATACCTTCAACAGTATTATGGACACAGGGAGGGGAATGACACACACTGGGGCCTGTCAGGGGAGTGGCAGGGGGAGGGAGAGCATCAGGAAAAATATTTAGTAAACACTGGGCTTAATACCTAGGTGATGGGTTGATAGGTGCAGCAAACCACTATGGCACACTTTTACCTATGTAACAAACTGGCACATTCTGTACATGTACCCCAGAACTTAAATAAAATAAAATAATAATATGGATACATGTACATTTTTCATCGGTGACAAAGTCTCATTGTACTGCAAATAATATAGTTGTTTGCTACCTATATTCTTAATGGAAGAAAATTGTCAATTCAAGTTAGAGCTTTTAGTGAGAACAAATATTCCATGTTTGCTCATCTGTATTGGTTTCCTAGGTAGGGGTGTTAAAATAAAATATCACAAACAACATGGCTTAAAACAGCAAAGATGTATTATCCCACTTCTGGGGCCAAAAGTCTAAAATCAAGGTGTTGGCAGGGTCACATTTCCTCTATAGGAACTAGGAGAAGATCTGTTCTAGGTCTTTCTAGTAGATTCTGACAGCCTCAGAGGTTCCTTGTAGATGCCTGTCTTCTCACAATATCTTACCCTTGTGTTTATGTCAAAATTTCCCCTTTTAGATGAGGATATCAGATATATTGGATTAGGGGCCCACTGTCTTCCAGTATGATCTCATCTTAACGAGTTATATCTCAAATGACCCTAGTTTCAAGTAAGATCACATTCAGAAGCACTAGCGTCTGGAAATTGAACATATGGATCTTGGAGGGACACACTTCAACTCATAATATTCAGATTCATTTTCCTCAGGTTACGGATCTTTTTATAGAGAAGACTTACATTTGCTTCCACCATGTGTCTGCTCAGGCAGTCTATATAAACACAACCCACTTTTGTGAACTGAGTTGTTTCAAAGTCAGTCTTCGATCTTTGTGAGAGTTAGTATCATTCATTGTATCCCTCTGACATAAACTTTCAGGATTGAAACCAAATCCTTGGGATTTAGGAAGGCAGCCATATCTTCTGCAGTTCATTTTTGCACCACTATTTCCTAGTGGCTGTCAAAGAAGTTTCTCAGCTGCTCAGCTTCTTCTGAGTTTAGCAGCTGCTTTTAGAAAAAACAAAATCCAAATTCAAGTCTTACATTTCAGTTTTCTACTTGATCTGAATCAATTCTTCACTGCCTTAGTCTTTGTTTTTGATTTTTAATAATTTTCTATGTTGGAAGCATTTTTTTCTAGTTATTCTATTTTTCTATTGCAGAAAAATAAATCTTCTCATAGACATAGCTATTTTGTTGAAAGTTAAATGTAAGTATAAATATATAGATAAATACATGTATGTCTTAAATTTATATAGACATATTTGTACATAATTTTAAAATATATGTAAATATATGTATACATATCAGCAAAAGTAACTGCTTTTCATTGCTCGGCATTTTAATTCTTATAGCCAACTGCATTACTTTGATCTTTGGGGCTTTTTGTAACTGATCATTCATATAATTGATCACATTTTTTTTTTACTAAGGTGTCTGCTAGAAAATGAAAAGTGACCCATGTAGACAATAGGACCTAATCTTTTTACTCATTAATTTATAATATTCATACATATTTATGGAGTACCTGTGGTATTTTGTTACATGCATAGAATGTAATGATGAAGTCACAGCATTTACGATATCCATCAACTTGAGTATCATTTCTTGTGTTGGGAACATTTTAATTCCTCTCTTCTAGTGATCATCTGTGCACATTCACTTTTATTTTACCCTGACATATATTCTATATACGTGTTTATATATGTGTGTGTATATGTGTGCATGTATATATCTATATATAGCATGCTTTTATGAAAATATCTGATGATCAGATTATCTGAAATATTTTGATAAAGGCATGCAATACATAATAATCACATCACAGTAAATGAGGTATTAACACCTCAAGTATTTATCCATTGTGTTACAAACAATCCAGTTACACTCCTTTAGTTATTTTTAAATGTATAATTAAATTGTTTTCTACCACAGTCAGACTGTTGTGCTAGCAAGTGAAGTTTGTCTTTCTGTACCTGGCTTATTTCACTTAACACAATGACCTGCAGTTGCATCCATGTTGTTGCAAATGCAAGATCTCATTGCTTGTTATGGCTGAATAGAAGTTCATTATGCATATGTGCCACATTTTCTTTATCCATTCATCTGCTAATGAATAGTTAGGTTGCTTCCAAATCTTGGCTTATTGTGAATAGTGCTGCAACCAACATGGGAGTGCAGATATCTCTTCAGTACACTGCTTTCCTCTCTTTTGGGTATGTACCTGAAAGTGAGATTACTGAATCATGTGGTAGCCTTATTTGTAGTTTTTTGAGGTACTTTCAAACTGTTCTCCATAGTGACTGCACTAATTTACATTTCTACCAACAGTGTATAAGAGTTCTCTTCTCTCCACATCTTCACCAGCATTTGTTATTGCCTGTCTTTTGCATAAAAGCCCTTTTAACAGGGGTGAGATGATATCTCATTGAAGCTTTGATTTGCATTTCTCTGATAATCAATGATGTTGAGCACTTTTCATATACTTGTTTGCCATTTCTATGTCTTCTTTTGGAAAAAAAAGATCAGCTATTTTACCCATTTTTAAATAAATATTATTAAATTGTCTCCCATAGAGTTGTTTGAGTTCCTTATATATTCTGGATATTAATCCCTTGTCAGACTTGTACTGGGTAGATATTTTCTCCCATTCTGTGTGTTGTCTCTTCATTTCATTGATTGTTTCCTTTGCTGCAAAGAAGTTTTGTAATTTGATGTGATCCCATTTGTCTACTTTTGCTTTGGTTGCTTGTGCTTGTGGGCTATTACTCAAGAAATCTTTGCTCCATCCAATGTCCTGAAGAGTGCCCCCATTGTTTTCTTGTAATAGTTTCATAGTTTGACGTCTTAGATTTGAGACTTTATTTTTATTTGAATTTTGGATATGACAAGAGATAGTGGTCCACTTTCATTCTTCTGCATATAGATATCTAGTTTTTCCAGCACTGTATATGGAAGTGACTGTCCTTTCCTCAATGTATGTTCTTGGCATTTTTTTTTTTTCAAAAATCAGTTCACTGTAGATGTATCAACTTATTTCTGCGTTCTCTATTCTTTTCAATGGGTCTATGTGTCTTATTTTATGCTAATGTCATGCTGTTTTGGTTACTATAACTCTGTAGTACAATTTGGAATCAGGTAATTTGATTCTTTCAGTTGTGTTCTTTTTGCATAGGATAGCTTTGGCTACTCTGTGTCTTTTTGGGTTACATATACATTTTAAGATTCTTTTTTCCATTTATCTGAAGAATATCATTGATATTTTGATAGAGATTGAAATAAATCTGTACATTCCTTTGAGAAGAATGGTCATTTTAACAATATTGAATCTTCTAGTCCATGATCATGGAATATCTTTCCATTTTGTATCCTCTTTAATTTCTTGCATCAATGTTTTACAGTTTTCATTGTAGAGAGTTTTCACTTCTTTATTAATTCCTTGATATTTTATTGTATTTGTGGCTATTGTAAATTTAGATTTGATTTGCTAGTATTTTGTTGTGGATTTTTGCATCAGTATTTATCAGTGATATTGGCCTGTAGTTTTTCAAATGTGTTTTGGTTTTGGTATCAGGGCAATACCAGCCAGTTAAATTGAGTTTGGAAGTAGTTCCTCCCCCTCTATTTTTTGGAATAGTTTGAGTAGGATTGGTACTAGTTATCCTTTAAACGCTGGTAAAATTTAGCAGTGAAGTCTTCGGGTCCTGGGCTTTTATTTGCTAAAATATTTTTTTATTACACTTACATCTTGTTACTTGTTGTTAGTCTCTTCAGTTTTTTTTTTTTTCTTCATGGATCAGTTTTGGTATTTGTCTAGGAATTTGCATATTTCTTCTAGATTTTCCAATTTATTGACATATAGTTGCTTATAGTAGCCACTAATGATACCTTGAAATTCTGTGATATCAGTTATAATGTTCCTTTTTCATCTCTGATTTTATTCATTTGAATCTTTTCTCTTTTTTCCTTAGTATGGTTAATGGCTTTTCAATTAGGTTTATAAAACAATAAAAATAAAAATAAAAAAACTGTAATTTACTGATTTTTTTGTATTGCTTTCCTCATTTCAATTTAGTTTATTTCTGCTCTGATTTTTATTTCTTTTCTTCTACTAATTTTGGGATTGGTTTGCTCTTGCTTTTCTAGTTCTTTAACACAGCATCATTAGGTTGTTTATTTGAAGTATATATATATACACACACACATATAGAAAGAGAGAGAGCTCTATATATGTGTGTGTGTGTGTATAATATATATATGTGTGTGTGTGTATATATATATGTAATAGCTATAAACTTCCCTCTTAATACTGCTTTAACTTTATCCCATAGGTTTTGGTATGTTGTGTTTCCATTATCATTTGTTTCAATACATTTTTCAATTTTCTTCTTAATCTCTCCATTTACCCACTGGTCATTCAGGAACATTTTGTTTAATTTTCATGTGTTTGTATAGTTTCCAAAATTCCCCTTGTCATTGATTTCTAGTTTTATTTCATTGTGGTCAGAAAAGATGCTTGTTATTATTTCAAATTTTGAATGTTTTAAGACTTGTTTTGTGACCTAACATATGGTATTCTTGAGAAGGATTCAAGTGCTGAAGAAAAGAATATTTATTATGCAGCCACTGGAAGAAGTATTAGGTACACATTTGTTAGGTTCATTTGGTCTATAGTGCAGATGAAGTTCAATGTTTCTTTGTTGATTTTCTGTCTGGAAGATACGTCCAGTGCTGCAAGTAGGGTGTTGAGGTCTCCAGCTATTACTGTACTAGAGTCTATCACTCCCTTTAGCTCTAACAATAGTTGCTTTACATTTCTGGATGCTACAGTGTTGGGTGCATATATATTTAAAATTTGTACATCTCCTTACTGAATTCACCTCTTTATCATTATATAGTGACTTTCTTTGTCTCTTATTTTCATTTTTGTCTTGAAATCTCTTTTGTTCAATATAAATATAGTTACTCCTGCTCTTTTTTTTTGTTTGTTTCAATTGGCATGAGAGATCTTTTTCTATCCCTGTATTTTTAGTCTACGTGCGTCTTAATAGGTAGTGTGTTTCTTGTAGGCAAAAGATCATTGAGTCTGGTTTTTCAATCCATTTAGCCACTCTATGTGTTTTGATTGCAGAGTTTAGTTCATTTTATATTCAACATTGTTATTATTATTATTACTGCCATTTTATTATTTGTTTTCTGGTTGTTTTTGGTGTTCTCTTTCTTCTTTCTTCCTTCCTACCTTCTGTTTAATTAACATGATTTTTTGGGGGGTATAATTTAATTTCTTGCTTTTTATATTTTCTGCATCCATTGTATATTTTTCAATTTCAGGTTACTATGCAGGCTTGCAAATCTTATGTTATAACCCATTATTTTATGCTGATAATAATTTAACACTATGTGCATAAACAAAGAAGCAAAACAAAACAAATAAAAACTCTACACCTTAACCTTGTCTCCCAACTTTTTAACTTTTTGTTTTGTCTATTTGTATGTTATTATATTGTCTGTGTCTTATGAAGTTGTTATAATTGTTAATTTTGATTGGTTTATCATTTAGTCTTTTTACTTAAGATGAGAAGTTTGCTCACCACAGTTACAGTGCTATTCTATTACTTACTAATTACTAGTGAATATTACACCTTCAGATGATTTCTTATTGCTCATTAACATCCTTTTCTTTCTGATTGAACTACCTCCTTTAGCATTTCTTATAGAGCAATTCTGGTGTTGGTGAAATCCCTCAGCTTTTATTTATCTGGGAAAGTATTTCTTTCTCCTTTATGTTTGAAGGATATTTTTGCTGAATGTGCTATCCTAGGGTAAAAGTTTTTTTTGTTTTTTGTTTTTCCTTTAGCACTTTCAATATGTCATGCCTCCCTCTCCTGATCTGTAAAGTTTCTACTGAAAAGTTGGCTGCTGAACATACTGGAGTGCCATTGTATGTTTTTTTTGTTTCTTTTCTCTTGCTGCTTTTAGGATCCTTTCTTTGTTCTTGATCTTTTGGAGTTTGATTATTAAATGCCTTGAGATAGTCTTCTTTGAGTTAAATCTGCTTGGTGTTCTCTAACTTTCTTGTACTTGGATATTGATATCGTTCTCTAAATTTGGGAATATATCGTTCTCTATGTTTGTCCTTATCCCTCAGAATGAACTTTCTACTCCTATATCTCTATCTTCTCTTTAAGGTCAATACATCTTAGGTTTTCACTTTTGAGGCTATTTTTCAAATCTTGTAGGCATGCTCTATTCTTTTTTCTTTTTTTTTTTTTGTTTTTTTCTCCTCTGTGCATTTGCAAATAGCCTGTCTTCAAACTCACTTTCTTTCCTATGCTTGATCAATTTTCTTAAGAGGCTCTAATGCATTCTTCAGCATGTCATTTGCATTTTTCAGAACCAGAATTTCTGCTTAATAATTTTTAATTATTTAAATCTTTTTGTTAAGTTTATCTGATAGAATTCTGAATTCCTTTTCTGTGTTATCTTGAATTTCTTTGCATTTCCCCAACACAAGTATTTTAAACTCTGAAAGGTTACATACCTCTGTTTCATCAGAATTGGTCCCTGGTTCCTTATTTAGTTTATTTGTTGAGGTTATATTTTCCTCACTATCATGATACTTGCAAATGTCTCTGTGTGTCTGGTCACTGAAGAATTAGGTATTTATTTTAGTCATCAGAGTCAGGGTTTGTTGGTACCCATCCTTCTTGGGAATGCTTTCTGGATGTTCAAAGAGACTTGGGTGTTGTGATTTAAGCTATTTGCATTAGGGGGAACCCCAAGCTCACTAACACTGTGGTTCTTGCAGATTTACAAAGATACCTCCTTGGTGGTCTTAGATAACATCTGCAAGAATTCTCTGGATTACCAGGCAGAGACTCTTGTCTTCCTCTCTTACTTTCTCCCAAACAAACGTAGTCTCTCCCTCTCTGCTGAGCCACCTGGAGCTGTGGATGGGGTGACACAGATACCTCTGTGGCCACTACTACTGGTGCTGCACTGGGTCAGACCAGCATTAGGTTTCACCCAAGGCCTGCCGTAACCACTACCTGGCTACAATCTATGTTTGCCCAAGTCCCTCAGGCTCTACAATAAGCAGGTGATCAATTCAGCCAGACTTGCATACTTCCCTTCAAGGTGGCAAGTTCCCCAGGCCCTGGGAAAGTCCAAAGATGTCATCCAGGAACCAGGGACTGGACAAAAAGTCTTAGAAATTTACCTGTGCAGCTGGGGTTGGAAAAGTAGTGATACAAGCACTCTCTCAACCACCCCAGCTGATGTCTTAATAGGTGGTATGGCCCCCAAATCCACTGTCTCTGAGTCCATCTCAGCACTAGAACTCATCTAAAAGTCTTTGTGGCCTAGACAAAAGAGTTATTGAGGGCTCCCAAGCACTTTAGCCTGTGGTGGTGAGGCTTGCCAGAACTCAAGTTTCAATCACTGAGTTGAGGTGTTTTCCTTTGGCTAGAGTTTGTCTAAATGCTCTCTTCGTGTGTGGGCATTGGCTGAGTTCAGTGGGGTTTTGCTTTCAACTGTAACAGGGCAGCACTGAGTTCAACGCAAAGTATCACAATTGCTGCACTCTCCCTCTCTCAAAGAGCACATTCTGTCTCCACACCACATGGCCCCATCTTGGCAGTTGGGGAAGGGGTGGCACCAGTGATTCAAGACTGTCTTTTCCGTCTTTTACAGTGCTTCTTTGAGCAATATAAATTTAAAACCAGTTATCACGAGTGTTCACCGGATTTTTGGTTCTTATGAAGGTGCTTCTTTGAGTAGAGTTGTTAAAGTTAGTGTTCCTGATGCGGAGACAATCAATGAAGACTTCTATATGACCATATTGCTCTGCCCCTCCTATATTTGAACATTTGACCAGATTATTTTTAATACGTTTATTCTTTCATTAGCAAACATACATTAAGTGGTTATCAAATGCTACAACAATTTAAATAGCCTCTGTCATTTTAATAATTTATAATTTAATATTTTATAGCAGAACTGTAGACTTTTTTTAAAAAGTCTATTATTAAATGCCATTTTAAGTATTGAAACTTTTTTTAGATAATTGCTATAATAGTCACTTCACATTTCACTGACAATTGGAGAGCAAGCATGTAGGAATGTATATTGGAAGAAATATGCTTAGATTTTTAAAGAGAAAAAATCTTTGCTTCAGCTGGAAAAGTTGCAAAGGTTTGTATTTCTTACACACAAAAATGTGTGTAAGAAAATATACAAAGAGGTGGAAAATGCAACTAGAAAATAGAGAGGAAATGTATCTTTCACTTCATCTTGGTAGTTTTTCATTTATGATATTCAGGACATAGCCAGCATGACAAAAAAGACACACATAATGCAGGAAAAAAGCCAAGCTGAGAAATGCAAGCCTATAGCAATCAGAATATTACTGACTAGTCAGGTCATTTGAGGACCTTTAGATTACAATCATGCCTGATGTTTCAGAATCTGAATATGTCAGAGAAGGAAATTTGAATGTGAGGTGAGGTTTGACGATGAATTTAAAAAGATGATTTTCTCAAAATGTATGAATAAGATTAGGGTTGAATTAACTCATTGAAGAAATATTGGCATTGAAAACTGTCCATTTCTATCTTGGCCTTTGTTCTTAAAATCTTACTTATAATGCACACTCTGGGTTTTGAATGCCTTATCCATTATTTCTTTTTAACCATCAATATAAACTTCCTTCCTCTGTCTCTCCTCCCTTACAAAAACAAAAACGAAACAAAACTACATTTTAAAATTGATGTTCAAAGACATAAAGAAATAGAGTAAATTATATTATGAATCTTCATGTATTTATTAAGAATATCAACAATTACCAACGTTCTGGAATTCTTTTTTATTTGTTCTCTTGCATGATATTTTGTCTAAGTGTTTCAAATGAATTCTCAGATATCAATTTACCTAGAGGTTTGAATGTATTATTGATAAGGATTTTTTTTATTTTCATGATGATTTCACAGTGTATACATATTTCAAACTCATGTATTTTCATACTTTAAACATATGAAATGTATATTATATCTGTTATGCAGAAAAAACTATACAAAATAGATTTTATACATTTTTTGTTACATTAATATTGATGTATTATATGCATTTCACTAATATTAAAGACGATATGTTTTCAATTTCATTTTCAATTTTTTTGCTAGTATATAAAATATAGACTATGTTTTAATATTGACTATTCAGCAACCATATAACATTCTCTAATAAATTTTAATAGTTGATTGTTCTGAAATTTCCACATATAAAAATGGTTTCTTCTCTATTTATATTTGTTACCCTTTCTTTTTTTTTTTTTTCTTGAGACAGAGTCTCACTCTTTCATCCAGGCTGGAGTGAGTGCAATGGCGTGATTTTGACTCACTGCAACCTCAGGGTTCAAGTGATTCCCCTACCTCAACCTCCCAAGTAGCTGGGATTACAGGCTGCCACCACAACACCCAGCTAATTTTCGTATTTTTAGGAGAGATGGTCCTTTCAAGTCAGTTATAATCCACTGGCTTGAATTTTCAATACCATGTTTCACGCAAGTAATAGTAGAAAACCTTACATTTTTCCTGAATTTAGTGGGAAAACTTCAATATTTTACCAGTATGACATTTGTTGTAGGATTCTGCTAGATTCACTTTATGAAACTGAAGGGAAATTATTATTTCAGGCTTGTAAGCAGATTCTTAAATTTTTTTCTTAGTTTGTAAATTTTTTTAAATCATGAATATGTGTTGGGTTTTATCAAAATTTGTTTTCCTTAGTTATTGAGAAGATTATATGTTTTTATTCTTTGTTTCTTTGAAGTGGCATCTTTCTAATGTTAAACAAGTCAGGCATTCCTGAAATAAATCTCATTTTGTCATGAAATATAAATGTTTCTACATATGAATAAATTCAATTTATGTTTGCATCTGTATTTGTGAAAAATATTGGCTTACTCTGGAGATCATTTTTTGCTTGTTTGTTTTTCTTGCAATGTCCTTTTCAGGTTTTGGTATTAAAATTATACTGGACTCATAAAAGAAGTTTAAAAGTACTCTATTTTTCTTCTATTCTCTAGCTTATTTTATATGTATTGTAAATATTAAATAATTTTTCCACAGCTACACAGTTTGGGAGATGGAGACAAACTTATAGTCTCTGTCATGGGCGTCCGTGTGAAGAGACCACCAAACAGTCTTTGTGTGAGCAATAAAGCTTTTTAATCACCTGGGTGCAGGCGGGCTGAGTCCAAAAAGAGAGTCGGGGAAGGGAGATAAGGGTGGGGCCGTTTTACAGGATTTGGGTAGGTAAAGGAAAATTCCAGTCAAAGGGGGTTGTTCTCTGGTGGGCAGGAGTAGGGGTCACATGATGTTCAGTGGGGGAGCTTTTTGAGTCAGGATGAGCCAGGAAAAGGAATTTCACAAGATAATGTGAAATTTCACAAGATGCTTAAAGCAAGGACCGGCCATTTTCACTTCTTTTGTGGTGAAATGTCATCAGTTAAGGCGAGTCAGGGCATTTGCACTTCTTTTGTGATTCTTCAGGTACTTCAGGCCATCTGGGCGTATACATGCAAGTCACAGGGGATGCCATGGCTTGGCTTGGACTCAGAGGCCTGACAGTCTCAGTGTTCCGCTGCCTTCCTGCTATTTATGTGGGTGCTCATCTCATTCTTTCTACCCCCTAACCATGATCACATTTGTTCTCTGCAAGGAGGGGAAACCAGGCTTCATCATTACCCAGTGGAGAGGAAATTTTCAGAAATGAATACACTCCACAGAATAAATCTCACTGGTGCATTTTGAGTATATTCATTACCCCCAAACAAACTAGTGTTTCTTCAGTTAATATCCATTTTTATTAAGCAAAAATCAGCCATGCTGTGAAAATTTGATTCTCTGGGTGAAGAGTAGTAACCATGTCAGAGTTACTATTCTTTCAAGCAGTCATTTGTATCACTGTGATGATTGTATCACTGCATTGTAGTACTTTTGTGTAGTACTTAATTACTCTTTCCATGAGCAAAAAAGTTTTTAAAATAAAATGAAGAAGTTTAATTGGGTAGTAACTGGAGTGAGGATGAGAACCAATGTATTTTTGAAAGAAAGGATTCTGATTTTTTTTTACTCCTATTCCTGGGAGAGGTATCACAAAAGCATTACATGTGATTTTATTCAAAAAACTCAACAAACCCCAAGGAGAAAACACAAACCACACCAAGGTATATTATAATAAAATTGCTGTAAACCATGAGGAAGAAAAGAAATCTTAAAATTGGCCAGAGAAGAAAGTTTCATACGTACAGGGGGAAAAAGATCAGAATTAAAGATGACTTCTCATCTGAAACAATGAAAGTCAGAAGACAGTGAAATGACATCTTCAGGTGCTGAACAAGTTGGTCTTACTAGCTAAGATGTTACTCAAAAGAAGGACACCTTATAATTCATTTTTCTTGCCATTGCCTAGCACAGAAACTTAGGATATTCTTGGTAAATGATTCTTGGATGAATAAATGAATTGCTGTGTACGAGTAGAACTCATAGCATTTATCCTCTACACAATGTTCTAACCAAATAAGCTGGTTATCCCCAAGGCCACTATCACTAAAATATTGATGTTGTTATGCCCAGACCATTTATTCCCCGAAGAAGACCACCAGAGTCCAGAGTCAAAGCTAAGCAGCAAGGATCTTTATTACAGGTTCGAACCTGGAACTCTCCCTCGCTCGTGAAACGAGACGGGCAGGAGAGCTCCCCCACTGAGCTCCGAGCAGTGTTATATAGTCTAAGAAAAGTGGGCCTAGAGTTATTATACAAATCAGGTATATGATTGGCTAGTGTTTGAACAAGGCAATTTGGCTAACTATGATTGGTTCCCGCCATTTCTGATATTTCGGTTCAACCTTTGAGGCGGGAGAGCAGGTTTATGGCAGCAAGAGTTTATCTTACTTAAACATGTCTTGTGACCTTGCCTCAGAACTTACAAAATCTCTGGTATGTGCAAAACAAAATCTCTGGTACGTGCAGAAAAACAGGTGCTCACAGAACTTACGAAATCTCTGGTATGTGCAAAGATTAGAGAGCAGAACAAAGGTGTAGCGGGGGGCGGGTACACATCTATCTTTGTGTCCTTTCAATGTTTGTCCTAAAGTTGCAAGATTCTTTCCTCATAGTTAAGAATTAAAGATACAAATCTGAAATGGAATAAGTTGTGTAGGAGAAGGCTTGGAGATACAACTGTCTCAATAGACTTTAAAAATGGTAAAGTATTGTTTATTACTTCTGTTTAAATTTTACTTGTTTATTTTTAGAAGAGTCTAATGAGGTAATATTATTTGTTGTTTAATAAGGAAACTAAAACAAGTAGGTAAAAAAAAAACTTATGTAAGATGAACAGAAAACACTGTAAAAGTTAGACATATTCATCATAGAACATTTGGCAAATGTAGAATAGTATAAGGAAACAATATTTAAAATATTCAAATATATCCTCTCAATGTGAGTACCACTATTAATTTTCATCTGTTTTCCTCCAAACATTTTTAAACTCCAATTTAGTTAAATGTATCTATCTGTGAGATAATGCAACTCTAAGATTGATACATTAATCAGAATTCAATCCATTCAAACAATGTTTCTAAAATAATAGATTTCCTTTAATTGTATAAAGCAAATGTTAATCTATCTATAATCAAGCACATTATTTAAAGTTTGGTACAATTACACATTCATTTCAGTAGGTAGTTTTTGAAACAAACAGTTCATATATAGTTTGTAAATGAGAAAAATAAATTCAAACCCATATATTTTTTATTACAGATCCTGTAATCGTAATTAGTATGCTATTCCTTCTAATACAATTGTACCTTGAAGATGTGAATCATGATTTTTGGAGTAGTAGAAGCAAGGCTAAGACTACCAATGATGTAAATGTTAAGGATGATAAACAAACAAATAAAAACTCAGACTGATGTATTTATTTTTCTCTGTCTGGGGTAGTACTTCTAAGTAAAATTGATACTGTTATCTCTGGAGAATTCAGGAACTTTGTTGTTGTTGTTTTTAACTGGTAATATTGAAATTGTCTGAAGCTGAAAAATTTGATTACTTAACAAAACAGAGGGTAGAAATGTTTATACTGCTCTATTTTTGTCATTGGGAACAACTAGCACCAAATCTGATTAACAGATGTAGTCAAGTGATTGTGATATGCTTATAACCTTTCCAAAGAGAAAGAGACAAATTGTACTTCGGTAGTTTACTTTTTTCTATAATAAGATAAAAGCAATTATCTCTCGTATTTTTATAAATGTGGAGGTGGATTGCCTAGGATGATAAATTTGCTCCAATTTAGGAATGCACATAGCGCATTTCCAGAATGATTTCTATTGGTTCATTCTTGCATACTTTTGAAGTAGATAACTTGTTCTAATTTTGTTGGCATATATTCAAATTCATATGCAGAGTTTCTTTAGCAAAGTCATTCAGAGGATATAGACTGGAACAATGTGCTCAAATGAACAATATTATCTCTGCTTCACAGATGACAGAATTGAAACAGAAAAGCAAAATGACATGTTCAATGCCACAGAAGAGTCACTGGCAAAACGGGATTAGAACTCACTGTCCCTAATTTCCAAGACCGAATGTTGGCAGAACTACTCCCATATTTAACTAAAGATATTTTTTAGCTTTGCAAACTCCAAAACAGAAATCTATTTATAATACTGGTATGAAAATAAGACTAAACTTCCGTTTAGAAAAAAACACGATAACTAAATTTTCATCACAGTTGAAATATATTTGGATACAGTATGTGATGTATGGTGTACCTAACTTTGTTTGAAGGTGAAATGTACAATAAGTAAAGACACACATACATAATTTGTTCTCATTTTTTAATTAAAGCAGAATGTTATTCATGTCCTATTTAATGCAAACCAAACTGTTTCTAATGTTCAATGTTTTTCATCTAAAAGTGATGACATCATGTGTTCTACCCATCATGTGAATAGATAGAAACATAATCATGTAAATAGTTTATTTTGTCCTGAAAATAAAGTTTTACATTTATTGCTGCTGCATTAATGTTCAAACCTGATTCCTGAGACACTAACAATTATGATTCCTATTTATATAATGTTAAGTAATCTGAGCTTAGATAGTTCAGGGAGAGTTACAAATTCTCTAAATGACTATTGTTCCAAGGCAATGGTTTTCAGAACACTTAGAGACCCCTGATTCTAAGGACTCTTAGACATTTGTACCCTTCACATGCTCATTCTTTCATGGGTGTACAGTAGAGTATTCTAAGTACTGTTCTAAGTACTATTCTAAGGCTGCATCACATTTGATAGTGTTATTACTTTGATGGCTAATGTGAGTACTTACGATAATGTGGACTTTGACCATTTTGGGTTATTGAAACTATCTGGTCACTAGCCTTGTGGCAACTCATTGTTTTCATGTGATCAGAGCTGACATAGTTTTGGAACCTGTAGAGGCAGAGAAGGCATTCACCTCTGGCAACTTCTTGGTTGTGGTGGCTTCCTAGTTACTTTAATGGGAACAGTGTATACATTTTTTTTTCATCTGAATTCTAACAAATTATCTTTTCAATAATTAGAAAAAATATATTTACATGCTAAAAAGTACTAAAATTCATTAAGATCTATATGCTTCACTCTAGACATGCTTAATCACAGAAATCTGTATTTTGCATCAAACTTCCCAAACAAGTATAGCAATTGGACAGGTTCTTGACCTATATTTTAAACAAAGGGAAATTCATCGAAGGCATGGAATAGATGCAATATGTATATTAGAAAGAATTATCTGGTTTTCTACTGTAAACTGATCATGTGATAAGGAACTAGTGCATAGAGAAAAATGTAGGAATACGTCAATAATACAGTCAAGATATGAAATACTAACAGTGGGAAAATATGAATGATTGTAATTCAAAAAGCATCTTATCTGATCCTCTTTATGTTTTATGTGCACCTCCACAATTATAATATACTTTGCCTGCACAGATGTATGACAATATAATATTTCACAAGTGCTGTCTTGACTCAGTTTTGGGATCACTGCCAAAAAATCTTCAAGTCTTCTTCCCAGGCTGTTTGCTAAACCTACACCCCAATGGTTTACCTTATTGGGCTCTGCTGCTCCTGGTTTACTACATACGTATCCAACTGCCAAAAGCCTAGGAGCAATATATGGAGGAATGGCCCTTCCTTCATTGGGCGCATGGAATTATTCCAAATTCCCAGTCCATAACAGGCCCTCTAAATCTTGCTCACTCATTTGACTTGCCTTATATAAGCCTCCTCCTAGGTTTCCAGGTTGCTGCTACCTTTTTTCTGGGTGCAACCACTATGTCGCCCTACCCCACAGCTCCTCTTGTGCAGAACTATAAGTAATAAAGAATTCTGCCTTTCATTTTTCTGGAGTCATTGTTATGTCCTGCCATCATCATAATCTAATGAATCTTGAAACAATAAAACACCTTGTAAATATTTTTTTTTCCCTGCGTCCACACTATTAGAAATGGTAGAAATACAAAAAATTTGCAGGGCATGGAGGGGAGCACCTGTAGTCCCAGCTACTCAGGAGACTGAGGCAAGAGAATGACGTAAAGGCGGGAGGCGGAGCTTGCAGTGAGCAGAGGTCGCGCCACTGCACTACAGCCTGGGCGACAGGGCGAGACTCCGTCTCAAAAAAAAGCTCATTAACTATTATTTATATTAAATTTGAAGTGTATATTTTCCACTAATTCTAATTCATGTAAGTGGCAGAACATCTTTTACTGAGTGTAGAGCCAATAAATACAGGTCTCTTATCAGGGTTGTCCAATCTTCTGGCTTCTCTGGGCCACATTAGAAAAGGAATTGTCCTGGACCACACATAAAATACATGAACACTAAAGATAATTGATGAGCTAAAAAGAAAATTGCAAAGAGAAAAACACCTCATAATGTTTTAAGAACGTTTATGAATCTGTGTTGGGCTGAATTCAAAGCTGTCCTGGGCTGCATGGGGCTCACAGACCACAGGTTGGACAAACTTGTGTCAGATAAAGACATTTATTTATTGATAAAGGAAGAGGTTAGTAATATGATATATTAAAAACTATATGTAAAGGTTTTTTAAAAAACATAATCATCAAATTTCTTTATGCTTGAACATCTATTTATTCTGATTTTGATTTTTGATTTTAATTTTTTCTATTTCCTACAATTACGGTGCACATATCCACTCATATTGACATTTGCAAATTTCCTTTTCCTAGGGCATGACATTTACTATCTTCTAACACGTTATACAATCAACATTTCTATTATACGTGTTGTTTGTTGTCTGTATACTATTTCCTCCCTAACTGTAATATAAGCTTCACCGACACTGGGACTTTTTAATGTTATGATCACTAATGTAAGAAAGTTTGTAGACCAGTGCTTGTCACATGGTATGTGTCATATACTTGTGTGTGTCAGCGGATAAATAAAATAAGTTGTAAAATGGGGAATTATTATCTTTTCTGTAGTGTTCACTATTGCTAAATATATTACAGATAATTCATGTACTGTGCTTGGCACATGACAGGCTATTAAAACCTTTTAGATATTATTCTTGCAAATAAGAGTTTAAAAACAAAAACAGACTCAGTAACCAAATAGTTGTGTTTTCCAATGAATGACCAATAAAATTTCTATGAGTTAGTTAGGTAAAGCCCTGAGATTGGCAAAAGATACAGACTTCTTCTTTAAACATGATGTTTACCAGATTTTAAAAAAATGGAAAATAGAAAAAACAGGAAGCCCAAATACTATCACAAATTTAAAATTATTAGGGGAAGATATTGCATGTTTCAAACTGAAAAATAAGGAATTTTTTCCTGATTATAAGTTCCTCAATATCATATATGTTGAGGATGGCAAATAACAGTGAGTATGTACATATATAATTACATGTCTGTATTTCCTTACTGTATCCCAAAATATGATGATTTTGGAGGTATTTTCTTCATGGTCAAACATAAATGTTTATCTTCTGTAAACAGAGACTGTTTTACATCCTTTTCCCCACCTTCAGAACTTTTATTTATTTTTATTGTCTTATTCCACTAGCTAAGATCACCATATGATGTTCCATAGATATGGTAAGAGAAGACATCTTGCCCATTTTCATTTTTTGAGGTAATTATCTAGCTTCTCACAATGAAGCATGATAAGAGTTGAAGTTTTTTGCAGATATTCTTTATCAAGTTGAGGAAGTTTCCTCTATTCCAAGATTACTAAGTTTTTAATCACGAACAGGTGTCCAATTTTGTCAAATGCCTTTTCTGCCTCACTTTCATATAACTATGTGATTTCATTTCTGTATTCTGTTGATGTGGTGGATTACACTGATTTGTAAAAAATTGAGCCATCCTCGCATACTCATAACAAATATTCCACTTTGCAATGACATATACATTTTAATACATTTTTTAGTTTGATTTTCTGTTTTTTTTGTTGTTTTTATGTAAAATTAATTTATACTGTAGTAATAAATAACTGATAGAACTATACCTTTTGTTGCTATTATAAGTGGAATTTCATTTTAAATTATTATCATTAATACTGCCTCATAAATGAAAGTGGATTTTATATATTGATCCAGCAAAATTGCTAAACTCCTAAAATTGATTCTGCTTTTCTATGTATCTGGGCATATCACTTATGAAAAATAATTGTATTGTAACTTATTTTTTAAATCCATTTAACTCTTCTTTTTGTCACATTACAGTATATAAAGTGGATTTTCTGGTCACACATTGTCCAGAAACAATAATGATGAGCTTTCCTATCTTGTTCTTGATTATAAATGAAAAAATTCCAATAACTAAACTATTTAATGACTTAAATTTTTTCTCTTGACTTCTGATTATGCAAATATTGTGAATATAGCATAGATTTGAGAATAAAGGTCAAAATTTGTGATCAACCTACGGAGGTATCTCGAGAAAATAAAGACAAAATTCTAACAAAAAATTGTACAAGATTACCATTGAGGAAAGTTTAAAATTTTATTAAAGTTATTACAGAAGACTAGCCATATTTACATATTTTTATGATTTACAAATGATGGCTCATATTTGGCTAAATTAAATCTTCCGGAATTCAGAGGAAAATGGATTAAGGATTCTAACTCCAGAGAAAATTTGTACTTGCTTATTCTACACACCAGGGGGCAATGACAACCGGGAATCACATTAAGTTTCAGGCCTGTTTCTTGTCGTTGCTTTTTTTCTTTCAAGAGAATAAACCACAAAACCAGTAAGAACAGTTCTATGGTGACACAATTCTCAAAGGACACTAATATTTTCCAAGAGCAGGTGAACTAAATATTTTTTCACTGGGATATTTGCAGGAAGACAGATATGTCTACATGTACCCTGCCAAGGGTACGTGTCTATATGTAAACGGTGATCTAGCAATCGTTTTGAACATGTTCTTATTGTTATGCTTTATACTTCAAATAAGCTTTAAGTACAACCTCTCTTTGATCTCTGATTGACTTATGATTGACATTCTCCTTGCAATCTACATCAAAAATAAATGTGTATTGACTATTAGCTATATGTAGTATATACCAGGTAAATTGGAATAAAACTGATAATATGCAAGATGCAAATACTGACTGTTCATCTATAGTTATAATCTATTAAGTATTATAAACCACTAGTGTCAAAATAAATATTACACAGTCATACATCAAAAGATGCATATTGAGAATAAATGTATCTAATAGTATATACAAGTACAGTAGGAAAAAGTGAAGTTTTAATCAAAGTATAATTTAATGAATTAGGAACAAATATCTAGTGACACGATCAAACTTGTTTTGAAAGAAGGCAGTGAATATAAGTTGCTTTCTTAGAAAAATAAAGTAAAAGTAGATATTTTCCAGGACCCTCACTCATAAACAATTTGGTTGTAAAGATGTTATTTACCTGATTCCTCCAACTAGTGTAACCACGCCAGGTAGCTTACAGAAGGGATTCTGCTTTAGTCTATTGCTTTCTTAAAATACTTTGCTATATTTGTTTTACCATATTATCTCATTTGCAAGGCTCTGTGATTATTTACTTCTGAAATTACTTCAAACATATGAACACAAGAAATGATTGATTTAAAACATGAAATTTGGCAAGTGATTACACATAATGTGCTCTAATTACTTGCAATGAAGCTTTTATCCTATGAATTTTTCATAAGGATAAAAACAGCACAGTAAGTAATTAATTGGTGATTTTTCTTATTTAAATAGTGAATATATTTGTAACTTATAGATTAAGACAATTGTTCTGGTTGACTGAAATTATAGCACATTTTCAAATGTTATGAAAATACATCATTAAAACTATTGGGGTCTCCCAAGTTAATCATGCAAATTTATGTAAAACAACTATAATTATTTTTACCATGGGCTGTTAAAAATCTTAATGAGATTTTATGTCTCATTTAGATTTAAAAATCTTAATGAGATTTTGTAAATTTTTTACCCTATGTTCACATTTGATAAATTTTCCTTAAAATATATGTGCATTTAAGATAATGTGAGATTATAAGCACTAGTTAACTAAAATTGAGGCTCTCTTTCATTCAAGACAATTTATTATTATTATTATTATTTGCATTCAATAAACAGAATTTTAAATTTACTTCAATTACTTTCAAGGTAATTTTTATAACTTTTTGTTATGATAGAAGTATTAAATTGGGAGCAATTGAAGGGCAAGTAAAAGGATAAGGAAGAGGAAGAAGGAGGAGGAGGAAGAGAAGTAAAAGAAGAAATTTTAGTGACCAGCAAGGCAGGCTGAATTCCTAATAGCAGATACTACTGCTTTTTAACAATACCACTGAAAATGACAATTTTTAAAATGTAAACATTGAATATCTTTTGCTTTGAAACAAGTAATGACTTTTAGGTATAATTCATTTTATTTAAAACATGGCATACTGTGCAACAGCATTTGACGTCTAGATACACCTTGACTTACAAGCAGTATTTGCTTAGCGTCAGAGGAATTTTAAGTTACCAATGCTGTGATTAAATACATATTTAATTAAATGTTCTATTAAGCTGTATTAGTTTTCTAGAGGTGCTTTAACAAGTTACTACTAACTGGGTGGCTTCAAACAACAGAAATATATTTTCTCTGAATTATAAAGACCAGAATTCTGAAACGGTGGTTTTGCATGGCTTAACTCTATCTGAAGCCTGTAAGGAAGGAATAAAGCAGTCACTGATTTAAAGCAAGCTCAGAATTTAGCAAGACAAGTTGCAATGGATTTCAGGGCTTCAGTACAATTCTCTGTGGTGTCTGCCCTTGGGACCGTGGAGAATGCTATTATACAAGGGTATGGATCCCCAGCCTCTTGTCCTACTCAGCCTCTGCCTCTGGTCTTGCCTATCTGGTCTCTGTTCCCACACCCATAGCTGTGTCTCAGGAGTCATTCTTTCTCTTTCTTGAAGGGTAGTGCAGGTGCATAGATGAGTAATTCTATCAGCCCATTTCTGCCTATAGACTCCGAGAAGGTTGACAGCCTTCTTTTATTTTGTCTTATCTCTGTCCCCTTCGGCCCAAGCTGAAAGTGTTTCTGAAGATACCACATTTTTAAAGATTTTTTTGGTCTTCTATGTATGTCCAGGGGATCCATACCATTGCATAATAGCATTCTCTACAGATTCTATCTCGATAACCCCATCTCCATTCCCTGCCTCTGCTGAGATGGTTGACTGAATCTATTAAACATATAACTAATCCCTTTAACATATGACCACATTCTTCAGTCTTATTTCCAAAGTATACTATCTGGATAGATTGAGAATTTCTCAAACCATCAAGTGCTGGTTCCTTTTCGTATTAGGAATTTCTTCCTCCATTTATCTCTTTGCTCTCATCTTTTATGATAAGCATCAAGAAGATACCAGACGACATTTTCTACACTTTGCTTGGAAACCCTCTTAGCTAAATATTGAAGTGCATTGCTTAAAAGTTTTATTTTCCACCCAATGGAGCACAATTCATTCAGGACTTTTGTCACTTTATTACATGGATCACCTTATCTCCTGTGTCCAATAGCATGATACTAAGTTTCTTCCTTTTATTTCATGTAAGACTATTTCCACGAACATTCTGATTATGAGGATATATGCATTCTCTAAAACAATAAAAGTTTTCTCTACCATTCTCTTCACTTAACTTTTGAAACTTCATAACAGTCACCTTTAACATCCATATATAATGTATGGGACTTACCAACCACAATTTGGAACCAATTTTAATCACAAAATTAGCAGTTACTAACAATGACAATAAAACTTTCTAATTTTATATTAATGGAGAACAATGTTCTTGAGAGAGATTTAAGAGAACCTGTGGCTTTTCTTGACAAGGTGTTTTGATGGCATATACCTTGGTATTTTTATTTTAGTTTCAGATATTAAATATAAAACTGCCACTTGATCACCTTTTCCTTGTCCTGCCTCAGTCAATGGTAAGAAGCATTAAGATGAGAACAAGAAAGAAACTATCGTACTTGAATAATCAGAGCCCTTGAATGTGATTTTTAAAAAAATTTTTTTAAGACAGAGTCTCGCCCTGTCACCCAGGCTAGATGCAATGGCACAATCTTGGCTCACTGCAACCTCTGCCTTTTGGGCTCAAGCGATTCTCCTGCCTCAGCTTCCCGATTAGCTGGGACTACAGGTGTGCACCACCGTGCTCGGCTAATTTTTTTTTTTTTTTTTGTATCTTTAGTAGAGACTAAACAAGGTTTCACCATGTTGACCAGGCTAGTCTCGAACTCCTGACTTCGTGGTCCACCTGCCTTGGACTCCCAAAGTGCTGGGATTACAGGTGTGAGCCACTGTGCCCGGCTGAATGTGAATTTTAATAGATACTGTCATAGAAAGAATAAATATATAAAACAGACATTGGGAAATTAAGTAGAGAGGCTAGAAAACAAAGAAGTAGAAAGAGAAAATATAGTCTATTTAATGAATAAATATAAACATACAAGAGAAATAAGAGAAGTGACGGAAGTTCGAATTCACAGTAAGTTTCAGTGAAGCCACTGAAAAAATGATATATTGAGGAGATCAGATTATTTAAAAGTATAACTGGCCGGGCACGTTGACTCATGCTGATAATCCCAGCACTTCTGGAGGCTAAAGTAGGCAGATCATGAGGTAAAGAGATTGAGACCAACCTGGCCAACATGGTGAAACCCTGTCTCTACTGAAAACACAAAAATTAGCTGGGCATGATGGTGCACACCTGTAGTCCCAGCTACTCAGGAGGCTGAGCCAGAATTGTTTGAACCCAGGAAGCAGATGTTGCAGTGAGCCGAGATCTCGCCACTGCATTCCAGCTTGGCAACAGAGCAAGACTCTGTCCAAAAAAAAAAAAAAAATAAATAAAAAATAAAATAAAATAAAACAGAAACAATTGAGAGAAAAGCACCATAGATGCCAGACAGATAAAGAAGCAATTATCTAACAGTAAAGTAGTGAATTCAACATAGAGTAGAAGGCGATTGTACAGGGCAGCAGCTAAACTTTTAGAAAGTGACTTGGCCAGAGAGGAACAATATAGCAAGTTAATGGAAATTTGCAGGAGAGGAATATAAAATAAGTGAGCTGAAGAAATCAGATGAGAAAAGACCCCCTCGACCACTACATTATTTACCTAGTAATCAATATAAAATGTTTCAAGCTGCAGCCCCCAAGGAGTTTCATATGACCAAATTGGCCATTTCTGTGATGTGCCCTGTCAAAATTGGCTGTTTTGAAAATTTAGAGTATGAAAAAAAATTAGGTCTGTTTACAGAAGTTTATCTGACAGAGGTTTGTTATTGAATCGAAGCCCACAATGGCACATTAATCCTGGGCATAACTTTATATAAAATGAAAATAAAGTATATCTGCAGCCAGTCAATTATTGCAGTTGACAATTATTTAATTAAATGCCCCACACAGAACAGTAACAAAGACTGACTAGCAATATTCAATCATTGTATTTCACCTCACCAAGTTTGTTCCTATAGTTAGAGCCTCGTTTTGATATGTTCCTAACTCATAATATACCGTCATATTTATTACCTCAAGAACAGTCAGGCACAAGAGTGTCCTTAATTTAGTCATGTTTTCCATCTCTGAAAATCCATAGTTAAAATAAATTGGCATTAACATGTATATTAGTTTGCCCGGGCTGCCATAAATGTATACCACAGACTGGATCGCTTAAATAACAGATATTTATTTTCTCACAGTTCTGGAGGCCAGAAGTCCAAAGTCAAGGTGCTACTAGGTTTGCTTTCTTGTGAGGCCTCTCTTCCTGGCTTGCAGATGGCCACCTTCTCTCTACTATCTCACATGGCTCTTCATAGGCATATACTCCTGGTGTCTCTTCCTTTTGTTGTGAGGACATACATCCTACTGGATTAGGATCCCAACCTTAAAACTTCATTTACCCTTAATTATATTCTTAAAGCTCGTATTTTTAAAGACAGTCACAATAGGGCTTAGAGGTTCTGTATGTGAATGTTGGTGCGGGGCATAGTTCAACCCATAACAATATGAATAGCATAAAATAAAAGTGATTTTTGTGGTATTATCACTTGTGTTTTTAGTTGAGATAATAAAGTTCTTTACATTGTCAGTAAAATTAGTCTCTTGCTGGCAGTGAGCATTAACAACAGATTTTTCCACAGAAAAAAGATCCATTTCTTCTAAAGCTTTCTCATTAGCCAATGGATTGCTAAGCATATCTCCTTCTGTCATAGAAATTATGCAACAAAAATCCATACTAAATGATATTACACTCTAGTTGCAAGAAGTGCCATCACCAAAAATGATCTGAGACATTTAAGCATATTTTCAGTATAAAAAGCAATTCTAATAGGATGACTTTTCTTTCTTATACTTAAGCTGATAATTCTTTTGTTTAACTTTTTGCAAATATGTCTATTTAATTACAGCAGGGAATTATATGTTGAATATATTGGTGAAATAGTTCTCAAGAACAAAAATAGCAAGATGAATGTTTTGTAATATTTGGAGTCCCTTGTCATAGTTATAAAAAATTTCTGGAGTTGTAAAAATCTTTGGCTTTGGAGACATAGTCATGCAAATGACATTGCATGACTTCAAGAGGGCTTTCTAATACTGGCCCAAGTGGAATTTAGGCCTAAAGCATCCATCACCTCTGAGGTACAATCAGATTTGAATGTGGATTCCTGGAAGGAGGATGTCAGGAAGTCCAATAGATGTGTGCTATAAATGGTTCTAGAATTGGCAGAGGAGAAAAGAGCTGCTGAACTGCCTGAAGGCTCACTGAAGGCTTTAAGTAGTTTCATTTTCAGAAGGACATCCTGAAACTAAAGCTATTATCAGTGTATTAAAATGATCTCATTTTCCTACTTTTCTTTCTCATATTCTTAATCTGCACCAGAGAAGCAATAATAAATACTTCTTATAGTCATGGAGCTTATGGGGAAATCTGTTGGGAGCTTATTTTTAGAGCATCTAAGCATTGTTTCCTTGGCAAAAAATATGCAAAAATCATTCTACAGAGTAAACTATTAAGCATTCATATATATTCCTTTCATAAAGCTGGATTGCTTACTATAATATTCTCTCAAATATCTATTAAGTCTAATTTAAATTCTGCAACTTTCCTCTCTATTAGTCCAATATCCCTGGGTACTGAGATTAGCAAATAACTGCTGTTACCAATTCATTATCCTTCAGACAAACTGAGATCTTAGCACATTTCAAATCTCTAATTGTCTTCAGCATAGCTAACTATCTACACTTCTTTCAAAAAAGTCCTGGAGTGTCATGTTGCATGGGGAAACAGTATTTATAATGCTATTCTGAGAACAGAAGACTATTATCTGAGGCTCCTAATTCTGTTGTATAAGCCAGAAAAAAAATGATCTTTATGTGATTTGCAGAAAAATACTGTGGGTAAGTCTCTATATGTGTTCAAATTTTGATGCAGAACATAAGAAGTTCTGGTACCATAGCTTAATGGTTTACCACAAATTGATGATTTACCACAGTTTAATGATTTGCCCTTTTACCATAAAAAAGATTCCAGACAGGTTGGGGATAAGTGAGTTTCTCTTTTATTGTCACACTCTTACTGTCCTGAATGATGTTTAAACATGGCTCAGTATTTGGAGTCTGATTACCAGGCATGTTCAAATAAAGGACATTTGAGTCTTTATATTCCTTGGGTACTTGTTTACAACATGAAACTAGGGTCTGGAGGCACCAGAAATAGGGATTTCATCTTATGAAAGAAATAATTGGTGACAAAATCAGATGGGAAATCCTAATTCATTTATTTATATATTTATATGTTCACAATAATTATTTAGTGTTTCTATATGCCTGATAGTATTCCAGATACTGGGAATAAAGAATGAAACAGAAAAAAAAATCTCTACCCTCATGGATCTTAGATTCTATAAGAAAAGACACTAATAAATTACATTACTTGAGCTGGATGAAATATGACTTTAAATACTTCCCAAAAACTCCTAACAGAAAACTTATTACAAAGGTAGAAAACAAAGAAAACAATTTTATTATTAACTAAACATTAAAGCAGAACGTGTTGCACATCAAAGACAATGTGAAAAGAGCTTTCAAAGACAACAGTCTCACCCTTTTTAGAAAATCAGATACAACCCATTACATACTTGTTCTCAAGATCCATAAGTCCTCAAGGAGGAGGACTTGACAGCACCATTTTACACATAAAGTTTATTTTAAATTTATTTGCTAATTAGGGCGGACATCTGTATTTGTTAATTGTGTTTATGCAAAAAATAAACTTCTTATATTTTTATGACAAAAGGTAGTTTTGCTACTTGAAGGGAGGTGTCTGCCTATGTAAGGCTCCTACCCTCTCATAGAAACTAGAAAATAGAGGCACTATCTTCCTTGATGATTACATTTCAAAGAGATGGCTCTCAGGTCCTTGAGAAAAACATTCCTGGGTCTTAAAGCTGGCAAGAGGCAATTTGCTGTTTTAAAGATTTATATACATGTCAAAGAGATAGAAAGACTGTAGCATTACAAGTATTCTAAAATAAATGCTCTAAGAAAAGGAAGAAAGGGAAGCCCTTTCATTTATTTTTCAATATAAAAATTAAATTGCTCATTTTAAATTCATATCTGCTCTTATAATCTCTTCCTTGTGTTACTGTAAAATAGTGACATTATAATTTTTAAATTATCTCCATTGCTATTTCTACCTTTCTCTGGGCAAGTTACAGACATCTAAATATCCTGCAAGTCCAGTGAATTTTTAAAAATATTTTCTTTGGAGTTTGTGATAAAGTATGTATATCTTTTGTTATTTTTGGTACTTTATTATTTTATCTTATCTTCCCCTCCCCAGGCAAACAAGAACAGTTATGCTTCTTCTCTCTCAGAGAAGACTTTGGGGTTAAGAAATCAAAAATTCTGTCCATGAAGCAATTTTATTAATGTTATCTATAATGTAGCAGTACCTTGCAGCTGAAAGACATTGCCTTTTCATATATGGAAACTCTTTTGATCTCTTGCTTTCTTCTGATTAAGACAAAAGTACTGGGCTAGGGTACTGTGACAATGTCCAAAGGAAGAAAAATGAAAAGGAAAGAAAACTATTCCATTGTTTCTCAATGGAACTTCCAGTTGTCATTTCTAATCACAACAATTAATTGAGAATTACCAGTTAAATCAGAATGTGGCCAGATATAAAGCCTCAGTCCACCTGGTAAAATAATCTTCATCATAGACTTCATTTAGAGAACTAAAGTATCCTATATTTAACAATGTTACATGCACCAAATGCTTACATCTATGGAGAAGTATCTTAGTAGAAGGAAAAGGGAAATGATTAACGATAAGATAAAACTGTTACAGTCTTGCCAATGCATAACAATGTAGCAGTCTCTCTTTGTAAAGTTTCACTCAAAGTTCTTTGTCTTTGTATCACAACCAAGAGAATTAAGGAGGGTGGACACAAAGGGTGAGGTTGGAGTGAAAGTTTAATAAGTGAAAGAAGAAAGCTCTCCATTGCAGAGAGGTCGCCCAGAAAAGGGTTGCCATTTTTACAGTTGAATGCAAAGGCTTTTATAAGAAACCAGTGAGGGCTGGGTGTCTTATTTGCATAAAACACAAATTTCTGGTAGGTACACCTCATCCTCCTACTGTGCATAAATGCCCTTAGCTTGAGTTACTCTACATTGCTTTGTTCCCCTTACCATACATGTGTCAGGCAACCAGATTTTCCATTGTGGGCGTGACTAGGGGAATCACCTGTGTAGCCTTTCTTATCTGTGCAGATGTGGGCAGGTCTTAGGCAAGACCTCCTTTGCAAGTTCCCTTATCTGTGCCTGCAGGCTGTTGTTTTGTTAGAAAGAATTCAACCGAGGACACAACCTAACTGCCTGCCAGTTTCTTCCTTTATCCTCTCTCCAAATGTATGGTAAAAATAGCCATTTTTCTAAACAATTTACTTATTTTCAGGCAAATTCATTCAAACACTTTTCTACACTGGCCTGATGTCCTATTTTGTGTACTCTGAAAAGTCTGCAGAACATTGCTTAATTTTCAACATAAAACTTATCTGCTACCACTTAGCCTGGGGTTCTTACCACACTTGCCCCATACCTTTACTCCCTCTCTTGCAGTCACATGGACCTCCTCTCCATTCCCATAATTCAGAAGTTACTCTCCAGGTTCTGAGGCTTTGTACTTAACTTTTCACTCAGCCCAGAAAATTCAACTTTCCCCCTGCCACCGGATATCCGTTTGTAGAACTCACACTTTTCTTTCCATGAGGTTTCCCCTCACATGTCATTTTATCAGAGAGACTTTATGGACCACCCATATAAACAGCACTTTCTCCTTCACCTCTAGAATTTCTCCCATCTCATTTGCCCTGCCTTAGATTTTCTTTTAGCACTTAGACAACACCAGACATGTGTTAGGGCAAAACTGTTATGTGCTGAATGAGTCACCCTCTTTTGTAACCTCTACTGGACTCTCTTCTACTCACTGGTGTTATGTAATTTCCTCAGTAGATATGAACCTAAAATCTTCTTCCCCTTCTTCTCACATGATTCACATTTTCAGTTTTCCTAGTCTATTGTATGCTCACTTATCCTGTAACATTTGCTACCTTCTATATTTCACTGTAGTTAGCTATGTGCATATGTTTTACTACAATAATTAAAGTCTTTTTAAGGCAAAGACTGTGTTAGTTCTTTTAAAGCACTATAAGTTCAGTTGCTGAAAAATTGCCTGGAATGTAGCATGTGTCAAATAATTAATTGCCAGATATTAATATCGATTCAACCATCATATATTAAGATAAATCTGTAATGTTTTACAAAGTTAAAATATTTCACAATAAAATAAGTTTTTAAAAATAAATATGAATAAATGAATTCACCAACTTTCCCAGGAGACTATTGGAATTTGGATGGTGGAATTTATTACCCTGTCCCAAAGATAAATTGGGCTTACAAACCAATTCTTAAAGCTACCTGAGAACATGGAGGTGTTCAGATTCTCTTTGTGTAACTCTATATAGGTAGCCTGCTCCTCTGTTTTCTAAAGATAATTAATCCATTATCATGCTTTTAAACAAGGTTCCCTTTTGAAGTAAAGCGAGCTTTCCATACAGTTTCCTTTCTTGTTTGAGATTACTTTGTAAATCTGTAGGCATCCTTGTCTGGGGTAAATACCCGGGTTCATAGTCTCATGTCAAGATTAAAGACATGGACACACACGAGGAGCGAGTTCAGGAGTGGAGGTTTAGTAGGCAAAAGAAAGAAAAAGGGCAGTAACTCTTTCTCTCTTGTGAGAGACAGGGGTGTACAAAAGGGAAAAGCCGGCCTGCAGAGGACCACAGCAGATTTTACAGGCAGGAGAGGAGGCAGTGTCTGATTTACATAGGACCCACAGATTGGTTCCACCAGGTGTGACCTTTACACAGTTCATAGGGAAGGCTGGTCACCCCACCCTAAGCTTATTGTGCAAACGGGTTTTCCACTTGTCCAGCACCCTACTGTCTGTTCCTTACTGTACGTGTGCCTGGCAAAGAGAAGGGAATGGAGCCTCCATTTTGGTTATGCCTAGTCCCAGGTAGCCTTTTCCTATTGGCACAAGTGCTGGCATTCACCCATGCAAGCTTCCAGCTTGCCTGTCTATGTCTGCAGCTCAATTTTATAGGCTGCTCTTTGTTAGAAAAGAAAATGGTTTAGAGACTGCTTTTCATTAAAAGGGAAACCTTACCAAGGACTGACTTACCCTATCTGCCTAAATACTTTCGAACTCCTCTATCATTACTGATGATACTGTTTTCTTTCCTTTTCCTTTTACCACTTTTGGGCATTGTCACAGTAACCTGGTTCAACATTCTTCTTTTCATGGAAAAGGTGAGCTCAAAAAAGGTTTAACACCTGAAAAGGCAATATGTTTCAGTTCCAAGAGCTGTTACTCTACAGACAACACTGATAAAATTGCCTTGGGGCACTTTTTTTTTTTTTTTTTAATTAGTCCCAAAGTCTCTGGAAGAAGAGAAAGCTGTAATTTTTTGTTTAATCCCGAAAACAATAAAAACTAGAATAATCGTTTAACAAAAGATTCACTTTTATATCTAATTTCAAATATGGTATCTCTAAAGCAATTGCATAAAAATAACAAAAACGTGAATCATTATTTTTAATCCACTTAGTATTAAAAAAAGAAGACATCTCCCCAATATTGAATCACTGTATATAACAAATATATTTATAAAACTTTTTAAAAATGTAAAACCTCTATAATTTATTACAGTATATATTATCTGGACTAGGTAGTAATTTATATGATAAGGTTGAAGGGTATTACCTTTATAAAAAATGTAAGGGTTAAATTGGGTCATAGCCTCATTATTAAACGTATTACATCTTTTTTTTTTTTTTTTTTTTTTTTTTTTTTTTTTTTGAGACGGAGTCTTGCTGTGTCTCCCAGGCTGGAGTGCAGTGGCGTGATCTCGGCTCACTGCAAGCTCCGCCTCCCGGGTTCACGCCATTCTCCCGCCTCAGCCTCCCAAGTAGCTGAGACTACAGGCGCCCGCCACCACGCCCGGCTAGTTTTTTGTATTTTTAGTAGAGACGGGGTTTCACCATGTTAGCCAGGATAGTCTCGATCTCCTGACCTCGTGATCCACCCGCCTCGGCCTCCCAAAGTGCTGGGATTACAGGCTTGAGCCACCGCGCCTGGCCACGTATTACATCTTTGAGCTATTTTTTCTAGTTGTATGTTATTAGTAGCATATTCAAATATTCTGAAAGTATGCTGTGTATCAGAAACAGTTTTAATACTAGCAGAAGGGACCGGGTTATTACCTGATTATTAAAAATAGAGCTGGTTTCCAATCTCACTGCTAAGTATATATCCCAAGGTAATAAAATCAGTATTTGCAACAGGTTTCTGCACTCCTATGTTCATTGCAGCAATGTTTACAATAGCCAAGATATGGAAACAACCTAGGTGTCCATCAATGTATAAATGGATAAAGAAATGGGTTTTATATATATGTAATAGTGTCGTATTCATCCTTAAAACAGAAGAAAAACCTGTCATTTGCAATAACATGAGTGAACCTGAAGGATATTATGTTAAGTGAAATAAGCCAGGAACAGAAAAACAAATATTGCATGATGTCATTCATATGTGGAATCTTAAAAAGTTGAACTCATGAAGCAGAGGATAGAATAGAGGTTACCAGGGACGGGGAGATGGGGGTTGGGAAGATGTTGGTCAAAGTATTCAAAATTTTAGTTAGAAAGGAGGAATAAGCTCAAAAGACATATTATATACCTTGGTGAGTATCATTAATATATCATCTTGTGTTCTTGAAAATTGCCAAGAGAGTACATTTAAAGTGTTCTCACTACAAAAATGGTAAGTATGTGAGGTAATGCACACATTAATTGACTTAGCTATTCCACCTAAATCAAAGCATCATGGTGTATAAATCAAAGCATCATGGTGTATATGATAAGTATATATAATTTTTATTTGTCAATTTAATGTAATTAACTGATTAATTTAAAAAATTATTGCTGGTTTATTTCATCAGTATCATGGGATTATACCCATTCCTGCCTGCGATGGAAAACAGTGGACAATACAGTGAAAAAGAAGAAAAACAAATGCCATTCTGGGGGGACCATGATTTCCCTCTAGTGAAGATCCTGTCCAATCATTGATAATTGACCTATGGATAAACATTCATTCTCTTTGAGATCAATAGAGTGCTTATTACCAGAAATTAAATACAATGTTACATAAATATGAAAGCCATGTAGCTGTAATGCATGATTCTACATAACCTTTTGTTTTCTGTCTTTTTTGAGTTTTATAACCCAGATCTATATACACTAGTGTAGAAGCTGGATAGAATTAAAATATCTCTCTGAAAACTCTCAGGAGTTCCTTGAATCTAGTTTTACTCCAAAGCAAAAAGAATTCACCTCCAGATTTAAAAGAAATTCTTTCTCCATAAAAATAAGGACAGTTTGGCAGAGACTCTATTATTTGAGCTTTTCATTAGAGATGAAATAGAGAATTTAGCATGTCCTCAGTGCCCTAGCACATTCTGCTTGACACATCTCATGAAAGTCACAGGATATCTGCCTGACTGCCTGCATTTCCATAAACAGATATAAAGCCAAACCAACAATAAACATAAAGACATTCAATAAGAGAGTGAATAACTTAGGAAGAGCTCGTATTCTGCTCTCCTACCTTATCACTTAAAATGTCAGTGAAAAGTATTCTGTTGGCAGCAGTTTTAGGAATCTCTGTATAATTCTATCACAGAGAGAAATCTGACTTTCTTTATTTCATTATGAGAATGGAGGAACATACACACACAGAGGCTTACAATTTTATATAGAAGCTACTTTCAAATGAAAAAAAGATGTGTGCATGGTACTACAATAAAGGATAACATCTGTGGCAATAAAATTAGAATGTGATAATGAAATAACATGAACAGAGTCATTTGAATAAGCTTGTAGGGTGCAAGATGTCAGCAGGTCTCATACTGAGCATGGTCTGTCTTATTTCTTTTCCCATAAAGCTTTGTTGAAGGATTTCTTTGAACTCATAAAAGTGAGGCCAATACCAACATTATCCCTCCGCCTCTCCTATTATAAACAAAGTGTTGTTTTTCTCTCTGATTTTTTGCACCCCCAATTTGGCATATAATATGATTTGGATCTTTTGAAATGGGTGCTGATTTGTGAGTGTTGGGCCTAAAATGAAAATTATCAGGATTAATATAGTCAGAACGATTCACCTTTTAAAAAGCAATGTGCCCTGTGGTTCAGCTGTGGGAAATGGAGATTGGCAGTTTCATTACTTACCCTACGAATTCTCCTTCTTTTAACAACTAGTTAATTTTGCCATTGTTTGGTCTAAATTATACCTACTTTTCTCCTAAAGAAATTACAGTAGGATCTCTTTTAGACAGATAATTACTATAGTTCCCGAACAAGGATTGATCTTTCTTGTTTTCTCTCAGGAAACATCAAGTTTGTTTTATTTATTATAGCTTCTGTTTTAAGATATATTAAAGACATATTTACAAAGATTTGTATTCATGTGACCTTCGTTTCTAAACATCAGCAAGTCTCTCTCAGTGAAGGTCACTACCTGATCAAGAATTGGAGAATTACATGTATATTCCTGAAACACAGGCCACAGGCAGGATATCAAATAACTTTTATATAGAAAATATAGCCAGAGCCTTTGCCACTTCATAGTTCAGCCAGGATGGCAGTTGTTTATTGAATCAAAAGTTTAACATACACATCCTTTACTTCAGCATGTAATCTACTCTTTGTTGGTGATTAATGAAAAATCTTCTGTTTAGATATTTGCAACGCATGTGTAAGTTGAATGGTAGAATTTGAATCTTATAACTTCCCAGATAAATGGAAAATTATTTTGCATCATACATTTCAATATCCATAAACATAAATTTTACCTAAAATTAAGGCAATTGTTATGTTGTCATAATAAGATAAGTAGCAAAAACTGTAGCTGAGTAGTATGTGGTAATAATGAATCTTAAAAGAATAGATTTTGTAAGCTGTAGGTCATTGTATCCCAAGTGTTATACAATAATTAAAACAAAAAATAAAGATACCCATGAAATTCTAATTTTAGAGGCCAATAGTGCATGCATTGAATTTTTAAATTTACTCTACTGCCACTGTTTCACAATCATACTATATAAAGAATTTAAAGTAGCTTAAATGATAAACATAAAAATCCCTTTTACATTTTGAAAATATTTACAAATCCTGTGTTATGATTGGTTGATATTTCTTGTAAGAGGAAATAGGCTATATAAATGTATGTGAATATATATTTAAATATATATATATTTATAACAACAGACACATGCCTACATAATTTTACTATGTATTTAAAATATGTTCCTATTGATAGACAATGGTAATGTATACATTGTTAAACTATTTGAAATGATTGTTTATAGTATATATGATTTTGAATCCTACAATGCTTAACACACTATCAAACATTAAGTGTGTTTTTATGTTCAAAGAAAAGTTGTTACATTGAAATCAGTTGAGACGTTGATTTTTGTATACAATGTCTTTCAAAAAGTAATGAAAATGGGTATTTAAACAACAATGAATAAATATTCTAGTTTAGTATTAAAAGGTGTACATCATTATTAAGATATCTAAAACATTCATTTATTTCTGAATCAAAAATAAAACCATGGGCAATAGAGTATAGAAACTGTATTCAAAACCATTATTGAAACTATACCTCCTGCATTCTCAAAAGTTGTGTTCACTATCTAGTAGTAAATGTACATGAAATGGGAAAAATAAATTAAATTGAAACTTTAGAAAAAGAAACATAATATGAAAAATATTTAGTATGTAAAGAAAAGTCAGGCAGAAAGATCCAAAGATATGTTTAATTATATTAAAGAATATATGCTAAAAGCATTAGAAAACTGAAATTGAGAAATATTGAAGGACATATAAAGGAGAAAAGCATTGGTAGTGCAGATTTATTAAGAAATGTGTACAATTTAGGAATCCACAAGAATAAGGTTATAATTAATCAGATAATAAAGAATTAGTATTTTAAATTCAAAAATTCTAAAATAGTAAATAAATTATATGGATGAAGCTGAAAACCATCATTCTCAGCAAACTAACACAGGAACAGAAAACCAAACACCGCATGTTCTCACTCATAAGTGGATAATGAAAAATGAGAACACATGGACACAGGGAGGTGAACATCACACACCAGGGCCTGTCAGGGTGTGGGAGGCTAGGGGAGGGATAGCATTAGGGGAAATACCTAATGTAGATGACTGGTTGATGGGTTCAGCAAACCACCATGGTATGTGTATATCTATGTAACAAACCTGTATGTTCTGCACATGTATCCCAGAATGTAAAGCATAATTAAAAAAATCTTTAAAAAATATACAGTAGAACTTCATACATTCTGCAAATAAAATTACAAAATGTTAAAAAATCAAGGCCACCTGAATTCAGACCACTTAATTTTTTGTGGTTTTAAAAAGTGAAATTTTCAAAAACAAATTATGATATGCAGAATGCCATTTTACTTATTTCTGTCTACCTCAGAAAGATATACTGTCAAATAGTCCATTTGTAGATTGCTTGTTAAATTTTCTAATAGGAGCATTATCTCCTTTGCACCAAATTCAGTTTATACAGGGAAATACTTGAAGGCCTCCACTGCACATTAAACATCCAGAAATCTTGAATTTAACAGCTATTTGAGTGTTGCTGAGCTTTAGAAAAAAGGATAAACCTTTCATTTAAGGTCCTTGTTGACGTTTAGTGCAGATAAGTCCTCAGATCTATGCAAAATAGTCCTCATTCAAAGTATTATCCTTGCACTTCTGGGGCAACAAATGTCCAAATGCAAAATCAAGTGGCCATGAGCTGTCAGGTTTGACCTCAAAAATTTGAATTCCTAACCAAAAGTTACATTTTTCTTTGCATAACTTCTTCTCTCAGGGCTAAGACTCTTTCCTTTCATTTTTTAATTAATAAGGTGATGCTTATATTGTTTGTTTACATAAAATAAAAATGTGTGACCTATCAGGAAAGAGTTGTTTATATTAGAGTTTATTTTCCTTCCTAATTGATTTAAAAATAGGCAAGTGACCTGCATAGATATATATCAAAAGAAGATATACAAATGGCCAATAGGTATGTGAAAAAATATAAAAAGCTCAACCTCACTAAATATCAGGATTACGCAAATTAAATCCACAATGAGATGTCACCTCATACCAGTTAAAATGGTTACTATCAGAAAGACAAAGGTGTTGGAGAGAATGAGGAGAATAAAAAACCCTGGTCATTGTTGGTAAACTAGTACAGCTATTATCGAAAACACTATGGAGGTTCCATAACAAATTAAAAATAGAAACAGATGGACCAGTCAACCCAAATTAAAGAGATTTGTAAAATGGAAGAGTTAAAATATTCTCAAGAGTTGATATAAGTTGAGGCCCAATCCTCAGTTATTAAAATCAGTCAATATATATAAAGGATTCAATGAAACATATATATAAATATTTGTTTATATATAAATTATATAAATATTTATTTATATATAAATTATATATATATTTGTTTAATACAAAGGCATCTGGAAAAATCAGTTTCAATGCAAACTTAATATAGGTTAAAATGAATGTAAAAGAAATATATTGGATCAACTTGAATTAAAGTCTTTTGTTATGAAGCAAAAGACACTAGCTTTTCTAAAGGAAAGTGCCATGGGGCAAAAGAAGTTCCAATAATTGAAAAAGGAAGATAGTACATTTAGTTTAATCAGTATTGAAAGTAAAGGGGGTTATAAATTGGGCGGTTAACCCACACAGAAAGTAATTTTTGTAGCTAGAGTATCTTAAAAGACAAAGGAAAATGATCTATGTTTCCTAAGAGAGAAACAACAGGGAGCTATTTAAGTAGTACATAGTGAAAATAAGGCAAACTGTGATGGTGAACCTGTAAACTGGATTTTGATAATAGAGAAACTGCCATAACATTCATCATGGGACTTAGAATAAAACTGAAAGGGAACCTTTTGATTAAAGATAATTCTTTCTCTATCTTTCAGTCGTATCTCGTTTCCAACTGTTTGTAAATCTCATCTGAACACAAAACTCTCTTCTCTTGCCTTTCGTTCTTTTCTGCTCTTGCTTTGCTTTTAAAAATCTTTTTAGGTCAGCTTCACAACAATAAAAAAATTAATTCCATGGGGCTTTAGGAATATTTTTATATGAAAAAGTAATTAAAATAAATAATCAATAGGATTCTACGCCAGAGAATTTGAACTCAATAAATTAGATTAAGTAATAAAGCATAAATACATTTTTTATTCTATTCAGAATGTGAACAACTGTATAGAACATTATTCCTAGCTTTATCATAACACAAAAAAAATTTGCAAAAACTGCAAATTCATGACTTTTCTTGAATTTGCTAGAGAGCTGATGTCACAGGGCAACCAATGACCTACTCAGAAATCTGCGAAGAGATGGGCTGTAGCAGAGAAAGATGGAGTACAAGCTCTTGCTTTCCTGAGACAGATTGAATCAGCTTGAATAATTGATGAGTGAAAGGAGGCTGAGTGTGGGGTGAACTGGTGCAAGAATGTGAAGCCCCTGGGAGTTACAGAAATTAGGAGAGTTTATGCCCTCCTATAGGCTTTTCTCCACCATCCTCACAAGAGAGACAGACACACACGCACTCACACACACACGATGAAGATTGGTGAGAACCCTGAGAAACTCCCTCTTAGCATGCAGGCCCGTGGGAGAGGAGCAACAGTCTGAATAGGAGGAACATGAAACCAAAACTGAACCCTTTTCCCTATTCAAAAAAGGCAGCAAACGCTTATACCCTTTGGTCATTGGGGAATACCCATTGCAGTTGGAGTAATGGAAAAGGAAGTCTCCCAGGAGGGACAGGAATATATTCTGGACACAGAGATAGTAATGGGAGGGGGCAGGATCAACAAGAAAGTCACACTCCTGAGATCCAGAGAGACAGTGTTTGTTTAAGACCGAGGTGTGATGAGAACACAGAATACTCTCCTAGTCTGCCGCCACCAAGTTAACAAGTGTCTTGTAACAAGCAACAGTGGAAAACACTAGGAAAGTTGCAAGAATGTGGAGATAACCCTTATCAGAGGCAGGACGAGAAGAGAAAACCTCAGCTGACAGTTTCAACAGAAACAGAGGAAAATCTGTCAAACCAGCCCAGCACACAAAATAAACTATTACAAGGGAATTTGAAGCCTGTGGTCAAATGAGGGTAATCCTAGAAACAACAAACGTAAGCCCAGCCCAACTTTTTTTTTTTCCCATTTTTTTATTGTGGTAAAATATACATATTATAAAACTTACCATCTTAACCATTTCTAGTGTACAGTTCAGTGACACTAAATTCATTCATAATGTGCCACCATCATTACCATACACCTCCATAATACTTTTCAGCTCGTAAATTTGAAACTTTATACTCATTAAACAATAATCCTCCATTTGCCCCACTTCCCAGTCCCTTGCTACCACCTTTCTATTCTTTGTTTGCTTTTTTTAGTACTCTGTGTACCTCATATAAGTGGAATCACACCTACTTTTTTGTGACTAGTTTATTTTACATAGCATAATGTCTTCAAGGTTCATCCATGTTGTAGCATATGTCTGAATTTTCTTCCTTTTTAAAGCTAAATAATATCCCATAGTATGTAGGTACCACACTTTGCTTATCTGTTGATGGATACTTGGGTTACTTTCAGATTTTAACTATTGCGAATAATGCTGCTATAAATATGGGTTTACAAATATCTCTTTGAGATCCTGATTTCAATTTTTGGAGATATATTCTGAAGTAAAATGGCTGGATAATATGGTAGTTATATCTTTAATATTTTGGAGAACTTCCATACTGTTTTCTACAGCAGCTGTATCATTTTGCATTCCCACCAATAGTGAACAAGGGTTTCAATTTCTCCACATCCTTGCCAATACTTATTGTTATCTGTATTTTTGATAGTCACTCCAAAGGGTGTTAAATAATATATCACTGTAGTTTTGATTTTCATTTTCCTAATGATTAGTAAGGTTAAACATATTTTCATGTGCTTACTGTCCAGTTGTATATCTTCTTTGGAAAAACGTCTATTCAAGATTTTTGCCCATTTTGGAATCATATTTTGGCTATCTTTCAGGAATTACCTATATGTTCTGGCTGTTCCCTTACTGGACATATGATTTGAAATTTTTTCTCTCATTCTGTAGGTGTAATTTTTACTCCATCAATATTGTCTTTTGGTACATTTAAAATTTTTTCATGAAGTTCAATTTATCTATTGTATCTTTTGTTGTTTGGGTCTCTAACGTCATATCCAAGAAATTACTGACATATCTGATGTTGTATGTATATTGTCCTATAGTTTCTTCTAAGTTTATTTTAGTTCTAGGGTTTGCATTTGGAATTTTATGCATTTTGAGTTAATTTTTGTATATGGTGATGAGGGTATGACTTATTCTTTTGACTCTGAATATCCAGTTTTCTCAGCATTGTTTCTTGAAAAGACTGTCCATTCAGCATTGAATGGTCTTGGCACTCTTGTTAAATATAATTTGACTATACATGAGATAATTTATTTTTGGTCTCTCTATTCTATTCCTGTTGTACATATATATGTCTTTATGCTAATGCCACACTATTTTGGTTTACTATAGCTGTGTAGTAAGTTTTGAAATCAGGAAACCTCCAGCTTTTTTCTTCTTTTTTAAGATTGTTTTGGCTATTTCGAGGTCTCTTAATATTTTATATAAATTATAGGATGGGTTTTCTATTTCTGCAAAAAATATTATTATGATTTTGTGAAGGGTCACAGATGGCTTTGAGTAGTATTTTTATATTAACAATATTAAGTCTTCTGTACCATGAACACAGGCTGTATTTCTATGTACTTATGTCTTCTTTGATTATTTTAAACCATGCTTTGTAGTTTTCATTGCACAAGGCTTTCACCTCCTTGGTTAATTTAATGCCTAATATTTCATTCTTTATGATGCTATTATAAATAGAATTATTTTCATAATTTCTTTTTCAGATTGCTCTTTGTTAGTTTAAATAAATTTAACTGATTTTTGCATTTTGATTCTGTATCCACCTACATTACTGAAATTATTTATTAAACAATTCACTTTTTGTGTGGAATCTTTAGTTTTCTACATAAAAGATCATATCATCTACAAAAAGATCTTTTTATTTCTTCCTTTATATTTGGATGCCTTTTATTTATTTTTCTTTCCTAACTGTCTGGCTAGAACTTTGAATAGTATGTTGAATGGAAAGGGCAAAACTGGGTATGCTTGCCTTGATCCTGATGTTGGAGGTAATTGTTTTAGTCTTTCACATTGAGTCTAATATTGCCTGTGTGTTTTTCACATATGGCTTTTATCATGTTGAATTCGTTTCTTTCTACTCCTAGAAAATGGTCAGCAAACCAAATATTTGTAAATTTTCTTTTTTTTTTTTGAGACGAGTCTTGCTCTGTCGCCCAGGCTGGAGTGCTGTGGCCGGATCTCGGCTCACTGCAAGCTCCGCCTCCCGGGTTCCCGCCATTCTCCTGCCTCAGCCTCCGGAGTAGCTGGGACTACAGGCGCCCGCCACCTCACCCGGCTAGTTTTTTTGTATTTTTTAGTAGAGACGGGGTTTCACCGTGTTCGCCAGGATGGTCTCGATCTCCTGACCTCGTGATCCGCCCGTCTCGGCCTCCCAAAGTGCTGGGATTACAGGCTTGAGCCACCGCGCCCGGCCAAATATTTGTAAATTTTCTTAGATACACCAGAGAATGTAGGTTGCAGGACAAACTTCCTCTCTGGTATCTGGGGAGACAGGTAAATCCAGAGCCACGGTCAAGATGTGTTTACCTGAAGCAGCATCCTCTGCAGCTATGAACTAGTAAAAATATGTAAATGGCAACTTTGATGAATTGCTAAAGGCTGAGTGTGTATTAGTGTGAGTAACTCCCAAGGGCCACATTCTTCAGGGGATTCCTCGCTTTCCTTATTTTACCTTCACAATCCCTATTAAATTCAGACTGTGAAGATTTAAGAAAAATCATAATATGACTTTGGAAGTGGAACGGGAAGATTAATCATTGTGAGTATGCCTTCATAACAAAGGTCTATTATCCTGGGAAAAAAAGCTTTTATGTAGTCTTATCCTCCTAAAAGACATTTATCCAAATTCAGCGCTTTCTACCATTCGTGTCTCACCTACGATGTGTGTATAAAGAAGAAGCCATACTCCTGAGAAATACTTGTTAAGGTCACAATCTCAAATCACAGTCCCACTAAGAGACTGAAATTTAATTCTAATATTGTAGAATGGTTTTATTCTCCCATGCCTTACCGTAGCATGAAGGTTGTTTCAGAATAAAAAGTAGATTGCAACTAAAACAGGAACAAGATGCAGACTCTCTCTAAGTAATGCCACTTAGAGAATCCCAACTCAAGGGAGGAGACAAAAAACAAAGGCATTAGATAAATTAGAAGTTTCTAATATTTACTCATAGAGTAATCAGTAAACATAATCTACTTCTAGCCAGGTTAATATACAAGCTCACACTAACATCCTATTTACTTAAATTCCTGTTACCTAATACTACATATCTGAATTTCAATAAAAAGAATCACAAGGCATGTAAAAAGGCAAGAAAAAAACACAACTTAAAGAGAAAAAGCACAGATCAGAACCAAACTTAGATATAACACAAATGTTGGCAATTTGAAGTAACTGTGATTAACAGGTTATTGGTTGCAAATAGACAACTTGTAAGAACTGATGAGTAATATATGCAGAGATTTCAAAACTCTATGAAATAATCTGAAGAAGACGTCAGAAATTGGTCAGATGCAGTGGCTCAAGCCTGTAATCCCCACACATTGAGAGGCCAAGGTGGGCAGATCACCTGAGGTCAGGAGCTCAAGACCAGCCTGGCCAAAATAGCGAAACCCCATCTCTGCTAAAAAAAAAAAAAAAAAAAAAAAAAAAAAAAATTAGCCGGACATGGTGGTACATGCCTATAATCCCAGTTACTCCGGAGGCTGGAGCAAGGGAATTGCTTAATGTTAGATAAGGGTGAACCTGGGGGGCAGAGGCTGCAGTAAGCAGACATCGTGCCACTGCTCTCCAGCTTGGGCAACAGATTGAGACTCTGTATCAAAAAAAAAAAAAAAAAAAGGAAAAGAAAAGAAAATGTTGGAAATTAAAACACTGAAAAAGAAATAAAAAATATCTTTGATGGGCTCATCAGTAGACTGGACATGGATATAAACACACACACACACACACACCCTATAAAATTCTATAGCCAACAAAATAATTTTTTAAAGTGAAATATAGTTTTCAAGTCTGGCTAAATTGAATAATCATTCTATTCTAACTCTCACTGATTACAGCAAAAAACAAAACAAAAAAATGAAAATAATTAAGCAACAGTTTAGGCTCTTAAAAGTGCATAATGGCAGGTAGGTAAGGAGATAAATCAAACCCAAAATAATGGCTGATGTGGTGGTTATATCTTTTACTGTTGTTTCATACATTCAGGTTTAGACTAAATGATGGCTGCTATCTCAGAACTGTGCAGTGAGCACAGATGAAAAAAAAAAAAACCTCAGGAAAAATCGTATCTCTTTTTCTTTACAGAGGTCCAAGAAAGAAGACTGTGGGAATAATCCCCCTTTTAAAAATTCATTTATTATTGTTTTATGTTCAGGGAACCAGGTAAACTATGAAACTTTACTGTGGTGTCAGCAGTGATTACAAAGTTACCCAAAATTATGAGACAAAAAATGCTGCTATCTGGCCAGAGGAACTGTTCCCCTTTTGGTCTAAATTTTTTTGCAGGGAATCCTTGTTATTTTTCTCTTTTTGCTTAGCCCCCAAAGCAGACCATTGAAGATACGTCATTTTCTCAAATTCTCTAACAAAGGGAGGTAAAAACACCATGGTTTTAGACAGAGGACCAAGATGAAATGAACTCTAGCAGCCATAGGATGTGAGGAAATATAAGAAGATAGAAAAATGGAAAATGAGATCTCCTAAACATGTATATAACATCTTCTGCCTGCCTCTGAGCTGCACATGTGTGGAACTGAGTTAATTATTGTTGTCTCACCCTAAGCAGGTTGATTGCTTACTAAAGAAAAGGAAAAAAAATTAAGTAATGTCCACAGGGTTTTTTACAGAATTGAAATGCACATAATGTAAGGGGAAAAATATTTAGGATACAATGTAAGATCAGTTGACACACACAAAACTAGAAAAATTTTAACACCCATCAAGGGAAGAGAAAATTATCAGACTTTAACCTGAAACCAGCTTGAATAAGAGGCCACTGGACAATTCTAGAACAAATTAACAAACAAAATAAATACATATTATAATGGGTTATAAATAATATATTAAAATAAAAATGAGTTGATAGTGATATAAATGGATAAATTAATGGAGAGAAGGGAAACTCTTATAGCGCAATGTCAGCTAATCAATCTAGGAGAAATGATACATTTAGAAATGATGATTTCATTAATGGCTGCCAAAAAAGGGATAAAGGTTTAATAAGAAACAGGATACTTATATATATTTACATAATCTCAAATATATTTCTGCAAATTACTTGTTCCAAAGAGTCATATAGTAGTTTACATTACATTAGAGAAAAATGGCAGACATCTTTGATCAAAATTAACAGCATTACTTCTTGACTCAGTGTTTCAGTTACTTCAGTTTAAAACTTAGTCCAGTGCAATTTATGTTGACAATTTTAAAGTAAAATCACAAGTCTAACTTATTTGCTATAACCAGAAGCTACTTGTGGTAGAGAGCTATGCGGACTGAAGTTCAATCTCTCTTTTGTCACTATACCTCCTCCGCTTTACCAGAAAGCTCTGCTGACCGGATGAGCAAAGGAGGAGTGTTTGTGCATAAGAATGCCTGTGCAGTCATGGTAGGGAGGGTATAATTTCATTTCTTACTGTTCACTTCTTACTTGTCTTCAGCTGTCCCTAAATTTCAGGTGTCACCTGTTGATCAGGAGCCAGTCTCAATGTATAACATATTAAGCAAGTTTCAAATTCAAAGCTATTTTCATGATAACCTTTCCACAAGCAGGAGGGTCTCCATGTAGTCCATATGCCCTAGTCTGTTGTATCCGGGTGCAGCTATCATCTTGGCCAGGTGTCAATCTCTTGTTCTGCTCTGTGATCTGAAATGGACCTACTGGAAACAGGAATCCCCACCAAATCCAATAGGAAAATTTGGGCAGATGGGATCTTTGACTTCTACTAACTTTTTGGACTTTCTACTGTAGTTTTGTTCTCTTTGCCTGCTCACACCACTGGAGTAAGAAAACAGGTGCCTCAAGCCATCAAGCGTTTAATTTTAGAATAGAATCTCAAATATCTTTCCTTGAAAGTACCCACTCCTTTCAGGTATAAAAGTATGTCTTATATCACAGAATGTCTCTGAATTTAACTATGAGGAGGTTATTTTATTTCGTTTTATTTTTTAATAATCCTGGAATATTTGGGGAGCCTCTGGAAAACAGAACATAATCCCCATTGATACTTTGCATCGTTGTACTTCAACTATATATTTTACACCTATTGCTTTTTGGATATCTTTTCTTTAAAATAATATTTCCAATTTCAAGGATCAAAATATTATAAACCAATGTTCCTCAAACTCTTAGAAAATGTATGGTATAAAAATTAATCCCAGAAGACTCTAATTCTAATTCAGATTCTACATTGAAAATCACAGCTTCAAGTCTTTGGTAACTTCTGGTATCCAGCATCTATAAAACAAAATACATAAACAAAATATATAACAAAAATCTGGAAGGAAGGAAGGAAGGAAGGAAGGAAGGAAGGAAGGAAGGAAGGAGGGAAGGAAGGAAGGGGGAAGGGAGGGAGGGAGGAAAAGGCTTACAAGCAACCTTTCTCCTTTTTGTCCCTCCCTTTCTTCCTTCCTTCTTTCCTCTTTTTCCTCCCGGCCTACCTACCTGCCTGATGCCTGCTTTCGTACAACCAATGTTTATTAAGCATATTTAAGTAAAATTCTTTTGAATAATCTTTGAATAATGTTATCATAATATTAATGACACATCTCTACAGTATCACTTTTATTGAAACATACATCAATTACATTCAAGATTTGAGTCATCACTTCAATCATGTTCATGAAACCCAGAAATTGATACAAAAATGGATGTTTATGATTTTAGGAGAGGTATTTAACAGTGTATTTAAGCCCATAACAAAGTCTCTTTCAGACATTTCTCTGCAAAGCTGATACACTGCTTTTTGGTCCAGAAGATAAAATGTCATAAAACCCTTTAAGCTGAACCATGAGATCAGGTATCAGTGTGAAAATTTAGCAGCATCTAATTGTGATTTCATTAAGGTCTTGATAGAGTCCCTGGGTTTCAGTAGTACAAAGAGGACTAGGATTCCACAGTGACCATGCAAAGCTTGATGACCATTCACTACAATTGGTATCTATATAGTTTTATAATTTCTTGGAAAGGGACTAGTAGAAAAAGATTCTCTCCACAAAGCTGACCAATACTGTCAAATTCGTATTGCCTCAATTTGGACATAAGAAACCACCATTCCACTGAATCACAGAAAGCTCTTCTCCTATTCCAGAATCAAGTTGCTAGAATAGTCTACCTTCAAAAACTGGGCATCTGTAGATAAAATCATTAATTATCCACTTTTCTACTAAAACACCAGAATACAAAGAAAACTATTTTGCAATGTTACACTTATAGGAAACATTATATATGGGTTTAAAAATTGTTTGAGAGTTGATTTAAAGTTCTTATATCAACTTAAAAAATAATTGTATAAGATGAGTGTACATAAAGCAAAAAAAAAAAAAAAAAGAAAGAAAGAAATCTTGGTACATGTAATTCACTAAGAAGTTAATTGCTATATTGAAGAGAAGACATTAAGGATTATACTGATAGACTAGAGGTCATATTTGGCAGCCTTCCAGATTAACCCACCTCAGGGAGGTCTGGTGGTTCATGGCCACATTCTGTCCTTGAATAAAGAATCTTATAAGTTCCTCAAATAGTTGATGTACTGATTGATACATAATCTACAGGCAATGAAAAAAAAAAAAAACACTGACTTACTTTGGAATCAAAGTTTTACTAATTTTCTTGCATGTAGATGTTTTAGCTTGTATGTTGCAATCTGAAGCCAGTGACTGTAACTTCTATGTAAAACATAACTTTGATATGAAGAGTCCCTCCGCCTTCTCCTAATCGCTCTTATAAAAGCCTTCCATCTTGTAATAAGTCTCCGGAATACTCCCAAATTTGATGCTGTGACTTCCCAGGTCAATCCTCACATTTAGCTTTCAATAAACCTTTATCAAATCATTTCCGCCTTAACAGCCATAATTTCAGTTGACAATATATGTTTCCGGATTCTGGAGCAATAAGAAGACTGCCAAACAGTCATCAAAGTTTTCTGAACTCCCTAGCTGAGTATCTTACTTAACTAGGTATCTCATGTTCAATATACAGCAGGTCCTTTAAAAAGATCATTTTGTTCCATTCGTTTTGTTATAAGGTTGATGAGAAAATAAAAATTGATTTCTTGGCTGGGGCCACTTTTCTGTGTAGAATTTGCATCATCTACTAATGTCTGCATGGATTTTCACCAGGTACTTGGGTTTCCTCTCATATCCTAAAGAGGTATATGTTAATTTTCCTTTTCTTCTCTTTTCTTTTCTTTTCTTTTCTTTCTTTTCTTTTCCTTTCTTTTCTTTTCTTTTCGTTTCTTTTCTTTTCTCTTTCTCTTTCTCTTTCATTTTAAAATTTTATTTATTTATTTATTTATTTATTTATTTATTTATTTACTTGTTTGTTTATTTTTGAGACAGAGTCTCAATCTGTTGTCCAGGCTGGAATGAAGAGGCATAATCTCAGCTCACTGCAACCTCCGCCTCCCTGGCTCAAGAGATTCTCCTGCCTCAGCCTCCCAAGTAGCTAGGGTTACATGTGCCTGCCACCACGCCTGGCTAATTTCTATATTTTTAGTAGAGAGGGGATTTCGCTATGTTGGCCAGGCTGACCTCGAGCTCCTGACCTTAAGTGATCAGTCGGCTTCAGCCTTGTTAATTGTATTGGTGTGTGCACATTGTCCCAATTTTGGAATGAGTGTGGATGTGTATGTGAGTGAGCCCTTCAATGGAATGGAGTCCTTTCCAAGGTTGAGTCCCTTCTTGTGCCCTCAGCTGCTGGGATAGGTTCCATCAACCATGAGCAAGAATAGGCAGGTAGGAAAATGAAAGAAGGAAGGAATGAATGAATGAATAATACAAATTATTGCAAGATAAAACTGTGTAAAGTCTGTGATAATCACACAAATGCACAACAATAAACAATGTGATATGAAAGCGCTCAGCAAGCATGCTGTTGGTTGTTTTTGAATTGTGTGGTGGTAAGAGGTGCTCCTTACAATTTTTGTTTTGCATACCTTTTATTTTTTTATTTAACCCACCACTATGACCACCATGACTCACTGGTTCACCAAGAACTGGGGAAATAATTATCTTACTTTAAAAAATCTTTCTTAAATGTATCTATAGCTCATATTTATTTCAATGTTTAATATTGAAAGTGTTTTGGTTTTTGTTTAGAAGATTGGTGGTGTTATTGTAACCAGAAATACACCATGGAAAATTAACTCTCGTTTATGTCAATTTGCCTAGGATCTAATTGTTTTCATTATTCATTGTTTCATTTAAAGTCACAGTTTCCAAGTACCTATGGACTATGTTAGGCGAGGGCTTACTGTATATAAAATTAAACTCAATATATTTAACAGCTGTTCTTCTATTCACACCCCGATAGATACACATCAAATAAAAGGAAAATATCTTGGGTTGCTTTGTTCTTTTGTGTGTGTGTGTGTGTGTGTGTGTGTGTGTTTAAACATGGTGGGACGCCCATTATTCATTTGCTGGGGTCAGCAGCCTGAGGGTTCTTTTAAAGTTTTCTTGTGGCTATGTCAATGTCATCTTCAGTAAGATACGTTAGTTTTCCCTTCTCAATGAAGATATCTCTCCTTTTCTCTCTACTTTGGCACTGATTCTTCTTTTCTTCTTTATTTTAGATTTTCATTATTTCTTGATCACGGTTACTATTATAACGTTGTGAATGATTTCCTCTCTTTCTCTCAAACTCTCCCCATTATAGTCTCATAAATAATTTTGACGCTCTCCCAGAGTAATCTTTTTTTTTAAATCAATGAATGATGTCATTTTCTGATTAATAGTTATTTATTGTTGTTAGGATGAAATGCAAATTCCTGATTATGGTGTACAATACCCCCACAATATGGTCTTTTCTTTTTACTCAGCACCACATATGCTTTGTATTTCAGACATGCTAAGGTATTTAAAGTTTTTCAAATTAGTTATACTTTTGCATGCCTCCACTAATTTCCTCTATCTGGATCCATCTTCTGCCCTTTTCTTTACCTGATTGGTTTCTTGAACAGAAGAAAAACTATCTCCCTAGATATCATCTCTTGACTGTAATAAAAGTATTCTTGAAGCACCTTGTAAATTTTTAAAATCTAACTTGCTATAGATGCCCTTTCACTGCAAATGCCCCTATAATGTGCAGAATAAACAGATTATTAAAGTGCAATGCCTAATTTCAAATGCCTGTATTCATTTGGGAAATATTAAAATATCTGAAAATCTAGTATGTATAAGTACATATAACATCTTTTATTGTAGGAGTTTTCTCTACCGATTTTTATACAACCCAACTTCTAAATCTTTTAAAAGCCACCTTTCCCTTAACAAGTCTGTGTCAATATCCTCTCAAGTGACCACCATATCCCTTTAATGCATTATCAACACTGCTGGCAGACTGATGTTTCTGAAATATAGATTGAATTCTGTAACTTCTCAGCTTAAAAGGTTTCAATGGCACCACGACGTCTATGGGATAAAATTCAAACTTGGTGACATTGCCTTCGTGGCCTATTAAAACTTGACTCTAAATTAAGTTTGATGCTTTATCTTCTACAAATCCCCCTCTGATTCTAGCGACAAGAAACCATATCATCCTTTGAACCTACCGTAACTCCTAACACCTCTTGCTACTGCATGTTATTTATTTTTCTTAAATACCATTTCCACTTGGAAAATCAATACTTACACAACTACATTTCCTTTCAAGTTTTTCTTCTCTGCCCTCTCCCTTATTGTATTAGTTACTCATTATTTCGTTGTCCCAAATATCTAATATCTAATGCACTGTTCTGCTATGTTGTAATTTCACTTAGAATGAACATTTATGTATTAGACTGGAGATTCCTCAAATGCACAAGCTATGTTTATCTTTCTTTGTTCTTCAAGGGCTTATCACACAATATGTTCTAAGGGATTTACACATGTTTATAAAATGAATGAAAAAACAGAATAAAAGTCTGCACTCAAAACCCTACATATGTATTTGGTTTATTATTATTTTATTCTTTATTATTTTATTCATCTTGATGATTAAAACATATTTTCAATCCATATTATACATATACAAATACAAATATATATTATATATTTGTATATTATATATATACAAATACGTATTACACATACAAAGACTGGTATAAGGTGTATATTCATAGTTTAAATAATCATAATAATAATAAAAAGAATACTCATACTCACCATAAGAAAATGGGTGCTTTGATTAAGTAAATATTATATTGTGTGCCACGGTGTAAACGTGGCATTATATAAGCCCTTGGATGATGGTACTAGCAAAGGTACAGGGGCTAGAAAGGCAAACCCAAATCTTAGAGAAACACCTATTCCAATAAGAATGGACTACTGTCCTCAACAGTTTGGACAAGTCTTATATAATCAATATATTGTTAAGTGATTGACATGTCCCATTAGTTGACACTACTCTATTGAGCACTCTATGTCTCTGATGTTGGCAGGATGGACTATCAGCAATGGCAATAGTGAGATTTGACAAAGAAAGGAAAACCTTGTTTTCAAGCTGTTCTCTTCATGGGCTCATTGTTCAAGTTGGGATGGCTTAGTGGCTGAGACAAATTCTGTTTTATATCTTTAAAAGGATTGTGCTGATTTCTCTTTTTTCTAAGTGCCTCCTTTGTACTGAATACTTTTAGGTGGATATCAGTGTGAGACACAGTTTCTTATGCTGTTTGCCCACTTTCATGATCTATTCATGTGCTTCTTCTGCAAAATTCTTATTGTTTCTTCACTGAAGCTCAAACTTGCTCTTATTAGATAACCCAATGTTGCATTTTTTCAAGAATTTACACTTCTTCATATAAATTATTGTTTGTTCTAGACCTGTGAAATTCCAAATCCAAATGCACCATTTCAATTATGCAATAAAAGTATATTGCATATGTTTGATCTCACTCCTGGAGACCTGCTCTTTTTGTATAGTCAACAGATGTTCCACATGCAGTGTTTCTGTTTCTGCTGGGCTCTGTAGCACATAAGAATCTGGTTTTCCAAGAGTGTTTAGTTCTCTTCTGCAGATGGCCTGACCCTGAAATACATACAACATCTTTATCCATCTTGGATACTTCTGACACCACCAAATTTAAGAGCCACGTGGCTAATGTCCAGGGAAATTTGCACTGCACTAGAACCATAGTTCTAATTGTAAAACAAACAAACAAACAACAACAACAAAACAAAACAAAAAACCCACTAAGTTCTATGACTCTACCTTAGTGGTAGAATTTGTGAGGAAGAATAACCTATCCTTTGTTTTAGGAAGCAAGTCCTTATTGATGTGGCAGGACTGTAATCTTTCTGGAGTCCATTTACCACTTCTGGGATACATGTAACTTACTAGGGTGTCCAGACTCCTTATTTCAGACCAAGTAAAATTAGCATAATGAAACGAATACAGTGACCAGTGTAATGCCCCATAAAATTATAAGATATACCCAAGGTCTCAGAAGAGTATCATGTGATCAAATCAAGGACATTATCATACCCCTGGTCCAAAACTGTCAATGAATAAAGTAATATAAAAGTATATTACTTCTGATACATTTTTATTGATGAAGATAGAAGAGAATGTATTCTCTACATCAATAGCGACATCCAAGTACCAGAGTTATATTCTGTTCCAGAAACACATCCAGCAAAGCAGTTGCACATGTGGTATCATCCTTTAGGTTTATATTAATCCTCTATTACCCAGTACAGGCCATCTATGTTTTGAAAGGGCCATACAAGTAAACTAAATAGAGATATCATAAAAGAAATTACCTCGGACTCCTCAAAAACTTCGAAGTTGTCAATAATTCCTGCAATTCTTCCTGATGTACAGAACTCTTTTTTATTTACTCTCTTGGCCTTGAGGGCAAGAGGGATGATGCTGGAGTTTTCTGTTGGTCTTTCCTTCTGTAATGGCTCACCTTCAACAGGTCAGGAACTAATAAGATTCTAAGTATATCCATCCTAGTGTTACAAGTGAGTTCCATGGAAATTGTCACTGTGACTTGATCTGGACTCCATTTATTACCCGAATTCCATAACACCTTTCTCAAGCCAAGGAGCTATGACTGTGCTTCAGATCAGCAATATTACTGCCAACTTAGATGCTGAACTAAAAACCCTTGAAAGATATGAGTAATCAAATTTGCCTAGTGTACATTTATTCTGGTAAAGGATCTTAATGGAACGTATGTTGACTATACTTGCATTGGCATTACACAGTCCTTCTTCTAGGTGATCTAGTTCTCCTATTGGGCTCTGGGCTGAGAACTGGCTTATACATGAAAAGGGTCTAAGAGATTGCAATTTTCTATTGCTTGTCATCTTTTGATTATGCAGGTTATATAATCAAATCACAACTTAGTTGGCTGCCTTTGTATTTAATTCCTAGAAAAACTACGATATATTACTTACCTGTAGGATAAGTCACTCTTGTTTCTTTTACTGTCATGAGGTTTCTTATGGTCATTTTACTCACCTTATCTGTTGGTTAAATGTTGTCAGTAGGCTCCTACCATTCCAAAACCACTTAATCTCTGTCAATAGTTGATATGGTTAGGTTTTGTGTCCCCACTCAAACCTCACCTTGAATTGTAATCCACATAATCCCCACGTTTCAAGGGAGAGACCAGGTGTAGGTAATCAAATCACAGGGGAGGTCTGCCTCATGCTGTTCTCTTGATAGTGAGTAAGTTCTCATGAGATCTGATGGTTTTACAAGGAGCTCTTCCCCCTTTGCTTCCCACTTCTTCCTGCCGCCTTGTGAAGAAGGTGCCTTGCTTCCTCTTCACCTTCTGCCATGACTGTAAGTGTTCTTACAGCCATGCTGAACTGTATGTCAATTAAATCTCTTTCCTCTATAAATTACCCAGTCTTGGGGAATAAGAACTCAGCTTATTCATAGTATCTCTTATTGTCAAATACTGTCAACAGAGTTCAGCTAGGATTAAGGTTCTCAAAGATATTGCCTCCTTGGATGGAATGTGGATTTATGCTTGTATTTTGAGTTTAGACATTCAAGAGCTTCAATGATTTTTTTCTGCAGACATGCTCTCTTGGGCCATGATTTGCACAATCATATTGTTTTCACGGTTATCAAATTGCTATTACATTGCTATAGCCACAATTCCCCAATATCATGCTTGTCATCTACATATTAGTTTATGTCTCCAAGACACCACATGATAATGTGAATGTGATGTTGATGCATAGCATGGGTTACCAATTTCCATTTTTACCATTGATAGGAATGTTTTCTGTTTATTTCTTGAACATGTGCAGAATCCAGTTGCAGAACCTGTAGGGAAGGTCTGTTTTCTGACATGATTACTTGTATCAATTACTGGAACAGGTAAGACTCTATCAGAAAATATATTGTTCACCTGGTTAAGGTAAATAAAAACAGTTAATATAAAGAATTTAAATAAAGGTGTGGTCATAGTGAATGGAAACAAACAGAAGAGAGGAAGGCACAATAGGACAAGCCATAGCAGTGAACAATTACCTAGGCCTGAAGGGGCATGAAGATGGGGAGTTTGCTGTGACAGAGAGAGTGGGTATAGTTGCTGAAGGTGCCACTCCGTGATGTACTGGTGATGGTCATAAAGCTCACTATGGCAGAAGGCCAGCATCTCTTCCCAACTCCAGAAACTGTCACAGCCTATGATATCATAGTGATACTAAAATTGGTATTGACAGCTTGATATTAGTGATATTAGCTATGGTGCAATGATTTACACTACAGAATTTAGAAACTGCTAAAAACAAGCTTTCTAAAAATTTTTTATTATACTTTAAGTTCTAGGGTACATGTGCACAACGTGCAGGTTTGCTACATATGTATACATGTGCCACGTTGCTGTGCTGCACCCATTAACAAGTCCCCTGGCACCTGGCATGCAGCTATTGACCTAGAAGATGCCTTTTTCTTCATCCTATTCCATAAATAACAATAGAAGTACACCAGAACCAATGGCAACAAAAGCCAAAATTGACAAATGGGAACTAATTAAACTAAAGAGCTTCTGCACAGCAAAAGAAACTACCATCAGAGTGAACAGGCAACCTACAGAATGGGAGAAAATTTTTGCAATCTACTCATCTGACAAAGGGCCAATATCCAGAACCTACAAAGAACTCAAACAAATTTACAAGAAAAAAACAACCCCATCAAAAAGTGGGCAAAGGATATGAACAGACACTTCTCAAAAGAAGACATTTATGCAACCAACAGACACATGCAAAAATGCTCATCATCACTCGCTGTCAGAGAAATGCAAATCAAAACCACAATGAGATACCATCTCACACCAGTTAGAATGGCGATCATTAAAAAGACAGGAAACAACAAGTGCTGGAGAGGATGTGGAGAAATAGGAACACTTTTACACTGTTGGTAGGACTGTAAACTAGTTCAACCATTGTAGAAGACAGTGTGGCGATTCCTCAAAAATCTAGAACTAGAAATACCATTTGACCCAGCCATCCCATTACTGGGTATATACCCAAAGGATTATAAATCATGCTGCTATAAAAACAAGCTTTTTTTTTCTTTCAGAGAGCTGATTGTTAAACACATACCTGCGGACCAATGGGACCACCCAACAGAACTTGTGGCTGTTGGTAAAAAAAAAAAAAAAAGTGTGGGAGCTGACGTATTAATCATTTACTCTGCCATTCCTTGCATGTCCAGCTAGTGTCCCTCATTTATTGGCAGAGCAAAATTGCAAGTCAGAAACCAGGAGAGTCATGTAATATTGTCAGTAAATGCTGGTTTCCAAGGCTGCAGAATAAGGTCAAAAAGACTAGAGAGAGACAATCTAAGTAAAATATATTTAGCACAAGTGGTTATTAAATAACCTTGTGTCAAAATGTACAGAATAAGAAAGAGTTCTTAGCAAAGGCTTCAGTGAATAAGTGACAAATACAAGAGACATCACTTGTAAAGTGCCTTAAGTGTGACTAACTTGGGACTTTCCGTGGACTGAGAAGGGCAGTGTGACTGTTGCACAGAGAATGAGAGAGTGAAAAGACATGAGGTTAAGGAGGTTGAAATGGACTAGATAACATAGTTTTTAATAGGCCATAATAAAGGATTTATTATTTCAAATAACTTTTGATATGTTATTTATATACAATAAAATTCACCAATTTTAAGTTTGAAATCTGATTTGTTTTAGTAATTGTGTAAAGCCAAGTAAGATATCAAACACATTTCTTACCTGAAAAAGTTTCCTTCAGTCCTTTGCAGTGGATTCTCTCTCCTGATTTTCATCTTAAGGCAACCAATAATTTTCCGACACCAGATTTTTCATCTTCCAGAATTTTATGTAAATAAACTTTAATCTTTTGTATTTAACCTTTTCTCTTAGCACAATTTCTATCGTGAGATTGATCTATGTTTTTGTATATGTTTGTACCCCTGAGTAATATTTTATAGGGTAGATATTACAATCTGTTTTGTTTTTTAATTCATCAGTTGAGGGATATTTGGGCTCCCTCCTATTTTGAGGTATAAATCATGCTGCTATAGATTCAAGTTTACAGATCTTCATGTAGATATGTGCTTTAACTTTCCTAAGAAACTAATAAGGGTATTAAATTGTTGGATCTTGCGGGAAATGTAAGCTTAACTTTTTAAATATACAGTTTTACAAAGTCGTCAAATTTTATATTCCTAACATCAATGTGTAAGTTTCATTTGTTCCACATTTTTACCACGACTTGATATTATCAGTCTTTTTAACAAATACTTTTGTTATTTGTAAATTTGTAGTGGCATCTTATTTTTATTTTGTTTACATTTTCCTAACTGCTGATATCAAGCATTTGCCTTGGGTTTACTAAAAACTTATATGTTCTCTTGTGTGGAATACCGTTTAAAATCTCTAATGAATTTTTAATTGAGTTGTTTCTCTTATTATTGTTAGGTGCTCATTATAAAATTATAATGAGTGCTCATTATAAAATTCTCGATACATGTTCTTCATCAGATAAATAAGTTCCATGTATTTTCTCATAGTCTGTGGTTTCTTTTTTGACTTATTGAATTTCATTTTTGAAGAGTATTTTTTATCTTAATAAAATGTTTTATCAAGTCTTTCATTTTATACATCACTAATTATTGTTTCATTTATTTATTTATTTCATTTTTAAACAACTTTGTTGAGGTATAACTTACATACAATAAATGCATGCACTTTAAGTGTACAATTTAATGATGTATTTTGTAAATTTGCAGAGTTGTGTAACCATCCCAATCCACTTTTAAAACATTTATTTTACTCTACAATAATTCTTTATGCTAATTTCCATTTAACTAGTATTCTTGTTCCTAGGCTAGTGTATCACTAATCTACTCTCTCTGTCTAGGTTTGCCTTTTCCAGATAATTAATACAAATGGAGTCACACAATATGTGGAATTTTGTGACTGGATTCTTTTACTTAGCATATATTATTTTTAGGTTCATCTATGTTGTACTCTTAGTTATATTTATTTATTTTTTTGTTAAGTAGTATTTCATTGTATGGTGAAACTACATTTTAGAATTACTCACATGTTGATAGACATTTCATCTGCTTATACTCACTGATTTTTATGAATGATGCTACTAAAAAATTTGTGTGCATGTATTTATGTGGACTCAAATTTTTACTTCTCTCAGATAGTCACGTAAGAGTGGAATTCCTGGCATGATAAATTTTAAAATCCCACCAAACTATAGAAGCACATTTACATTCTTAGTTATTGGTAGTTTTTGTAATAAAAAGGTATTGTATTTACTCAAATAATTTTCTATTGCTATTGATATGATCATATTTTTTTATTATCATCATAATAGATATTTATTAAATTTTAGATATTAGTCCCAATTTAATTTCCAGGGAAAATAAAAAGTACATTTGGTCATAATATATTTATACATAATTGAAAAAGTTTTGTTCGTCTTTTAAGAATTTTTGAAGCTATATCATTTGCACTATTAGTTTAGCTCTCTTTTATAGTGATGTTTTTATCTGGTTAAGCTATAAAACTTAATATTAAGATTATAAAGTCAATTTGAAAGTCTCCCTTCCTTCCTCTTATATCTTTCCCTAGGTTTTTGATTGAAATGGTCAGTGAAACCACTCGGGCCTGGATATTATTTATGGGAAAGTTTTTCATTATAAATTTATTTTTTAATTATCAGAATTATTTAATTTTGAATTATTTCTTTGGTCAATTTTTTATTACATGTATTTCACTGAATTTAAATAATTCAACAAGTAGTTAAATTTATTGACTTAATGTTGGTTATAATATTTCATTAATATTCTTTTAAGATTGCAAGATCTTTCAAAGTTTGAAAGAAATTCTCTTCCATTACTGACATTGATAAACTTTATAAACAGTATTTAAAAATATTTTATCCTTTATTCATCCTTCATTCTTTTATTCTTTCTTATTATAGGCTTATCAATACAATAAAAAATTTTAGAAGTCGTCTTTTGATTGTATTGATTTTTCTGTATTTTCTACTTAATTGATTAACGTGTCTTAATTTATTACTTTCTTAAATTTACTCCAGGTTTATTTTACTCTTTTTTTCCTTACTTAATCTGAACAGGAAAATTCAGATCATTAATTTTAGAGCTGTCTTCTTGTAAAAAAATTAGAATAATATATATTCTCTATCCAGTGTTCTAGTTGCATTCTGCAAATTATCATATGTTTATTTTTATTATCATTCAATTAATAGTAATTTATCATTCTGATTTTTTCTTTGATTCATGGATTACACAGCAGTGTTTTGTTTCATTTCCAAGTAGCTGGGATCTTTTATTTATGCTTTTTATTATTATTCAACTACACCTCAGTGGAGTTTGAAAACATATTTTGTGTAATTTCAGTCCTTATACATCTACATAGATTGATTTCAGAAACCTGTATGATGTGTAGTTGAAAAGACATTCATTTTATCTTATCTCAGCATAGCATCTGTATCTATCTGAAGCTTAAGGTTTACACAGTAATTTTTTTCTTTCATTTGTTTTCAACCTGTATATGCCTTTAATTTTAAGGTGTATTTCTTGTTGACAGCGATTTTCTTTTTAATTAAAAATATGTTCTGATAATATCTTCCCTTGTTCTACATATGTAATCCATTAATATTTAATATAATGACTGATATAGTTGGATTAGAGTTTCCCATTTTATTTCTTTTATTCTACTTAACATTTTTTGGATTATTTAATAACTTTTAAGATTCCTGTAACTATTTAATTCTGCGTTGACTTAAGAAAGAAAAAATAATAGTCAACCCAGAATGAAAATTTATATATTATATATATCTTATATATATAATACATATATATATGATGAAATATATATACATTGCTTGGGGGTACTGGGATGTGAACTAAAACAGGTAAACTCTGCTAAAGTGTTTATGTTTGGTGATAAATGGGGATGAAGAGTCATGCGAGTCAGTCAGTCATGTGAGAAATTTATATATAAATAAGGTGGATATGTATACACACTGTTTCTACACATATATACATATATGTATACACTATTCACCTAAAGTGTATACATAGTGTGTGTATATATTCACCTTATTTATATATATATTTCACACATGACTGTCTGACTCACAAGACTCATCAAACCTCTTCGTCACCAAACATGAACACAATACGTGTATATAAATATATGTATGTATATATATTCACCTTATTTTGGTATCTATGGTTTCTAATGAGAAGTTAATCAAGTTATTGTCCCATTCTGTGTAATACTGGGGTTTTTTTTGTCAATTTAAATATTTTCATTTTTCTTTGACTTTCAACATTATACTAAGCCTCAATGTGTGCACGCTTGTTTTTATTTTGTCTGACATTTATTGAGATTCTTTATTTGTAAATTTCTGTCCATCACATTCGGGAGCTTTTTGGACATTATTTCAACTTTCCTGACTGACTGGAGTTTTGTCCTTTCACTATGCAGGTTCCTCAATCTGGAAAGACTGCTGTTCTCATTCTATTTAGGCCTGTGCTAAAATCCTTGATGGCAGAAACTTACTCACATGAATCATCCTTCCCCTTCTTCATCAAACATAAACACATCAGCAGAGTTTGCTTGTTTAGCTTACCTGCTAGTACCTTCAAGTGATTGCTTTCTGTTTTTTATCTAAATATCTAGTGGTTTTTGTGGGTGACAGGGAGGTTATCTGGTAGGTCTCTGGTCCTGCATTAATGGAAACAAAATGTCAGTTTATTTGGAAAACACTTATATTTTTACTGAAAACAATTTTTGACTTTTAAGAAGAATTTTATTATTTACCTTCTAAAAACACTCATTCTGTAAACTATGTGAATTGTATGGCACCAAATGTGATTGTTACAGTTTGTTCAGAAGGATCATTAAAAAATCTAGGAAGAGATAAAATGTTTTGGAGTAGGGATAAGCACTGTAGATGTTAAGACATATATTTTTAGGTTAATTTGTAGATATTTGAAATCTTTATGATAGTAAGCCCTCACAATCATAAACCTAATATATTTCATTATTTATCTTTTGTAGCATTGTTAAAATTTTCTGATAGTCTGCATGTGAGAATCAATGCAAATGTACGATAGCCTTTTTTTTTTTTTTTTTTTTTTTTTTGAGACAGCGTCTCACTCTATATTGGCAGTCTGGAGTGCAGTGGTGCGATCTTGGCTCACTGCAACCTCCACCTCCCAGATTCAAGCAATTCTCCTGCCTTAGCCTCCCGAGTAGCTGGGACTACAGGTGCGTGCCACCTCGCCTGGCTAATTTTTGTATTTTTAGTAGAGACGGGGTTTCACCATATTGGCCAGGATGGTCTCGATCTCTTGACCTTGTGAACCACCCACCTCGGCCTCCCAAAGAGCTGGGATTACAGGCGTGAGCCACCATGCCCGTCCTACAATAGCATTTTTTAAGAAACGTATCAAAAGAAAATAATCTGATGTAATTGAGATTAAGATTGTTCATTAGAGAATTTTATATTATAAGGGAAATTTAGAAGGAACAAATTAATATGTACAGGTTGTATTTTTATAAGTAATTATTCTGTATGCATATGAAATAATGTTAAGAATTCATTTGAAATTATACCTTAGAATATCTAATTTCTTTAAAATTATTAGAAAATAGCAAAGGTGAAAAATACAAACGTGAGATTATAACACTGTGCATTTATATTAATATTTTATGTATATATACATGTGTATCAATTACATTGGTTAATTTTCTTAATATCTATGGATGTTTTAAGTGTTCTTTTTTTCTGTGTTCATATTTTTGCACTTCTAAATGTTTCACACATTTTGAAACAAATATAGATTACGATTATAATTTAGAAAATATATTTTAATGAGCAGATATATTATAAGATAAATGTTTCATATATTCCAAATTATAATATAATAACTTTTCAAAAACTATAGAAAAATAATGCGTTTTCTCACTACAGTATGTGCATGATACTCTCAACATTGATATGGATATTTTGTGGAAAGAGACTCTCAACATTGATATGGATATTTTGTAGAAAGAGCAAGAGATATAAAATCCCAGATATCAAGTTTTATAAATCAACGCTATACATTTAAATAGTCAAACATTTACTCACTATTTAACTAGACATTTAAAAAATAATTTGAGAGTGAAGACATATGATATTTTCTCATTTTCAAATTTTTGACTGATCTACTCCACACTCACAACAGTTTATTCTCCCTGGTAACAAGAAACGATATAAGAAAAAGTTGTCAGCATACTTTTCCTCTTTAACAAGAAAGATCAAAAAGATAATTAGCTTACCCAAAGATCCTAGAATCTGTTAGCTTTCCAAGGTGACACAGAGCCCTGTGAGTACAGTGCCCTTTGAGAATCTCTGAGTACAAAGGCTGAACTATTTATAGTGTGCTGCTATTATGTCCACTACATAACCATTATAGTTGGGTGAGGAAGTAAATATTCCATCACTTTAATGGTTAAAATTCTTTCTAATTGTTTTATTATCAAATATGGGCAACTTCTAGGTTAATCGTGATTAGCAAATCTGTCTTATGCTATCTTATGCTATCAGCATAGAGTTTTAAAATTTTTAATTACTTAGCAAAAGCTAAAAATCAGAAATTTCTCATTTAAATATAGATTTCTATTCTTTGCTAAGAACCAGATTTGACAACAAGGAGCCTACATTCCCTGTGGAAAAAAATCAGCTGGAGCTAAATAGCTGCCATCCATCTCACCCAACTCTTTGCAGTCTGTCGAAAACTCCATCACACTCTTCTATTTAGACCTAGGATGCTTCACAAATTTGTCTGTTCCCTGTTTGTGTCCTATAAGCAATTTTTGTTTTGCTTGATTTTTGCATTTAATTTTCCTGATAATTAGAAAGGTGACTATTTTTATTGTGTAATAATAAAAATATCATTTCTAGTGATAAAAGCAGTGATTTTCACACATATTTTGTAGAACATCCTTTTTTTCAAACAAAATATTACTAAGAAATAATATAATTGAAAATAAACACTTTTCCCTTTGAAGGATTCCACTTAGTGTTCTCCCCTCCTTGTCTTTTCTCACCTCCAGAGGTGTTCTTTGGTGTGAAGTGTAATCTCTACCAGGAAAAGCAAGGCATCTAACAATCTCAAAGCTTCCTAGAAGTAGAATTTGCAAATACCCACTAACATAATTATTCATATTATTGTATATGATTGATACCTTATTTTAGTGAAGATTTTCTAAATTGAGACTTACAATTGTAAACATCTATATAACTCTGTAACTTCGTCCATCAAGTGTAGAACCAAGCATCAAGATCCTATACAAACTTCAAGGATGCAGAAGTACTATAAAGAGTCTCATTCTAAGTGAAACAAACCCAGAAGGCGTTATCACAATGTAGTTCTCACTTTGGCACCTCAAGACTGTGCTTTAGGACGTTTACCATGTGTTTGCTTTTGTCTCCAGTTACATACATACAGCTTTGATAATGAGTGCTAAACTCAGAAGTACTCAACTGTTATTTTCCTCTTCATTGATTTTTTAATCTCAAGGTGACCTAGTCTGATTTATGCCTGTATCTGCTACACAAAAATTCCCAATCCATCCTAGCAGGCTATGCAAAAAGTAATAAAAGTTACAAGCCATCTATCTAAAACTACCTGGATAATGAAAGCTCATTTCGAGGAGCTGGATAGATAAGATATTGATTCTGGTAAAGACAATGTATGCTCAACTCATGGGTTGGTAATAGAGTGAACGGAATTAGAGAGGCTGGCTGTCACCACAAATAACCTAAATCTCCTCCTGAACTAAGATGATTTCTAGACGTGTGAAACTTTCAACTTAGAGGAACTTAAAAAATATAGCACTGTCAAGTAAAGCTGAATGAATGTTAAAAATAATTTCTTTACTTAATAAGGATCCAGATACTTGATATAGCTCTTCAATTAAAGTTAGCCCAAGTTACGATTCTGCCCCACATATTAAACTGAAGAAACTTTGTTCTTCATTACTTTGTTAAACAGAATCTGAGTGCTTTTAGCTGTTTTTTTGTTTTGTTTTGTTGCTTATTTGCTATTGTTTATAGAGCCTTTTTGGGACCCAGTATTGAATAGTGGATGAAACATAAATAGTGACTGAGTTTAAAGAATTTATATTCTAATGGAAGAGACCAAAAGAGAAAAGGTTAAATGCAAAATATGATATTCTGTAGTAAAAAAAAAAAAGAAAAAAGTGCTACAGAGGAAAATTAATCAGTGTAAGGATAGGCTATTAGGGAAACAGGGATACTTTTCTCAATAGAGTTGTCAAGGAAAGCCTGTTTGAAGTTGCTGATATTTGAGCAGAGAATTGAGTGAAGTAATACTCCAGCTATATTAACACGTGGACATAAGCTTTCTAACCTGTGGGAATATCACTTATAATTCCTTAGGAAAAAAAAATAATAGGCATATTTTTTTTAACAAGAAGAGAGTCGAAAATATTTGAAAAAGAATATGACTAATTGGGTATGAGATCTTAGAGCAATCCAGAGATCAGGTAAACGAGGGTCTTATGGGGACCCTGTTAAATCATGTAGATGTTGATATAAATATGTTTGGAAGGCTGGGCAGAAATTTTGAGTAGAAGAATGAGAGTCATTTTCAAAGGATTTATCTGGTTATTGAGATATTGTAAATTCAAGTTCTGATTTGATCCAATCCTGGTTAGTGAGCTATATTAAGTCCCTTCTATCTTTGAAGGCAGATCTTTGAGGAGGGAGTGTTGGTTAAAGGCTTTTAAATGTCTATCCACTCATGGTAGAGCACCTTTCATACTTAAGTTCTGCATTCCTGTCAGCACACATTAGAATTCCTGGGTTACAGCTAAATGCAAATTAATTACTTCACCTTGCATCTCTGCTCCAAAGTCCACTAAGTCTGTAGTTTCACCCTGATTCCTCTTACATGCTTTTGCTCCATGGAGAAATTTGCCTTCTTTTTGAGTGTGTCTACCACATATTTATTTATATGTGTATATTTTTAAATTATATTATTAGGACAGAGAAGAGTAGCTTAATACATAAAACTAGAGCACCACTGAGAGAACTTCAGAAAAATAATTATTATTTTATTTTTCTTGCCGTTCTTTGTCAGGATGGTAACTACTAAGGGATCACTTTCCAGTTTCTAATTGATTTTCTTCTTATTTGCTTTAAACCAGTTACTGATATTTTACAGGTTGTGTTAGCAACTTTCCAGTCTTCATCAAAATATTATTTTTTGCTATAGATGTTCATGTGTTTTTAATATTCCATGTATATAATTAAGCATGTTATCTAAATTCGTTTAATCATGTCTCCTCTTTTTAATATCTCAGTTTATATCATCATATATTCTGCTCCAGAAAAGATTACTCTTAAACCCCAGTAAATATAGAATGTCCTGCCAGAAAAACCAAGATAGAATTGGTTCCATTAATAATATTATTAACAGGTAAAGTTTTATACACTACTGATGATGTAATTAAGATACACAATATCATCAACTGGTTATAGCAAATATAACATGCTGACTATAGCAAAATACACTGTAAAGTGTATTATAAGTTGAAAATCAAGAAGGTCAAAAATAAAAGGAAAAGGAAATAAAAAGATAGTGTTCTAGTATATTTGAGATACTATGAAAATACTACAAACTGGGTAGCTTATAAACAACAGAAATTTATTTCTCATAGTTCTGAAAGCTGCGAAATCCAAGAACAAGGCACTGGCAGATTTGCTGTCTGGTTAGTGTCTGTTTCTCATACATGGTAGCTTCTCCCTGGGACCTCACATGGTGGAAAGGGCAAACAAGCTCCCTCAGGCCTCTTATAAGGGCACTAATTCCATTTATATGGGCTCCACCTTCATGATCTAATCACCTCTTAAAAGTTCCACTTCCTAATATCATCACCTTGAAGACTGGGATTTCAAAGTATGAATTTGGGGAAAACACAAGCATTCAGGCCTTAACAAGTACGATAGCTTAGAACGATGAACACTTATTTAATGCAAATTTTAGTCTGTTTCAATATATGATATAAAAGGAAACATGTCAGTAATTATTTTTATATGTCTGACATAGCATGTGATAATTTAAATAAATATTTTATAATACTTATCAGTAAGCTTTTACTGTCTGAAAACACCTTTTTTTGCATTGCGGCAGTCCCCCCTTATGGCTTCACTTTCTGCAGTTTCAATTACCCTTGGTTAATCGTGGTCTGAAAATGTTAAATGGAAAATCCCAGAAATAAACAATTTAAAACAAAGTTTTTAAATTGTGTGCAAAATAATGAGTAACGTGATAAAAATCTCAATCGGTCCTGCTCAATCAGACCTACCCAGGTCACGAAACAGCCCTTTGTCCATTATATCCGTGCTGCAGATGCTACTTATCCCTTAGCATCTTAATAGCTATATTGGTTATCAGATTTTAAAAAGAACCCTCCCAGGTTCAAGCAATTCTCCTGCCTCAGCCTCCTGAGTAGCTGGGATTACAGGCATGTGCCACTAAGCCTAGCTAATTTTTGTATTTCTAGTTGAGAGAGGGTTTCGCCATGTTGGCCTGGCTGATCTCGAACTCCTGACCTAAGGTGAACTGCCTGCCTGGGCCTCCCAGAATTCTAGGATTACAGGTGTGAACAAATGTGCCTGGCCCACATCTCTGAGTTTTGACTCATACTTTATGTTTTCATATATGTTAAAATATTAAAGTTCTCATTAAGTTTACAGTCAAACTCATAGTTATGACGTGTTATATAAAAGGTATTAAAAGACAAAAGTTTGGTTAAAATTTAGAGGAAAAATATAATCTATAGATGATTGTTTTGACAGTTATTGACATTATTTAGACATTTACTTTTACTTTTGTCAGTGTTTTTATTTCTTTTAATCATACTTAATGCTCTTAAATCAAAGCTTACTTAGTTTAGATCTTCAAGAGATTATAGTATAAATCTTTTGATAATTTAAACTCTTAAGACCTTTGAGTGCAGAATACCAATTTATATCCCTAAACTGATGTGTGTAAGAGAAAACATTATGCATAATTATTTCCTGGTATGTGTTCTATTCCCAATACCCCTTTTCAAATAGAAATCAGCTCCTTTGACTGCTGGGCATTTTATTAATGTAATTTAGAGGACATAACGTAGTTTCCAGAACATTACAGTGACAGAGATGCAACAGCCATATAACTAATTTCCTCACATTTATTTCTTCTTTCCTGCCATCACTTTTTTTCATTGATTACTTGACTCCCTTAAGTCTAATTTTAATGATGGCCCTTCAGATATCTGGAAACTTGAGTGCGCATTTAGTCAATATAGCCTCTCTCACGACTTAATAAAATTTACACTATGCATAGTGCCTTCAGCAAAGTGGTCATGCATTGGACGTTCTGATTTCTAATTTATTATGTCACTAATAGTCTTTTATGTTGATCAGAATACTCTGACAACCCTTCATTATTTTATAATTGTTTTGTGGTTGAGGTGCTGAAAGTTTGAATTTCTCATATCAAAATATCATGTATAAAAAATAGTAATGGAAGGTAAGAGTCAAATAGGTCATTGGGAGCAATTGAGATAAAATATTGTGGGGAAACCATAAAGAATTTGACAAGAAAGCCAAGTTAGAGGACACCCTTAGACACAGTCCAATGAGATAAATTGATAGCACCTGGATTGTGTTTGTGAGTGAGTAACCAAAGGAAACCATTTATGTAAAATTGTTGCAGGGAAATGACTCTCTAATAATCACGGTCACCTTAAAATAAATCCCTCACTACTCGTGTAAGTTTCTCTAATTTCACCACTGACTCAAATATTTTTTTCTTCTAGAATTATTAGTTAAATAAAAAGTCATGTCAGCTTTTAGTAGTGTGTGATTTAATGTGATTAATTGAGCTTAATAATATTAATAGAATATTTCAACTTATTTCCTGATAGACACACAATAAAATATGATTATGATGTGGACATTAACTTTGAATGACTTAACTTGTATTAAAAGAATAAAAAGAAGTATGTGCCTAGATGGATATAATCAATCTATTTTAAAAGCATAAAGACAAATTGGTTAAAGTATCAATAAGATATTAGGGAAGGATTCAAGGAGAAACATTAATTTAAATTCAGCCTCAAGGGTGAAAAATTGTTTTAATATGCTGAATGCCCTGATTCTATTGAGAGAGAAAAAGGGAGGGAAAGGGAAAGAGAGAGAAGTACTTGATTTTAGATATAAACTACTATAAAGATGTGCCCTTCTGCTCCAAAAAATTTAGACAGAGATGCTAACAGATACTGTGTAATTTCTTTGCAATGACGAGTCAAGAAAAATGCATAGGTGGCTTTAGAAAAATAAACCAAAATTACTATACGTCAAGGGTCAAATTTATATAAGGTGACTAGGAATAAAACCAGTTACAACTTTACAGGTGGTGAAGATACGCTTTCAATTTGTGTCATCTAACAAGAATTGCTAGCATATCTAACTGGTTTGTGAAACTCAGATACTTTAGTTTTGGTTTAATTCTAAAGTAAAAATTTCAGGCTGAGGCGTGTTCAGGACATGTCAATTGGACACACGTCATACCTTGTTCAGAAGCCCTGTCTCAGAAAAGTGGATTTATTTAAAAATGGATGGATCAAAAAGGTTTAGATACTTTAATTAATGTATCTCTATCATCTGTCTGTCTATCTATCTATCTATCTATCTATCTATCTATCTATCTATCTATCTTTCCACATACCTCCAAAAAGAGTTCAGCTGGCCTATATATGACTTCTCCAGGTTTATTCCTAAGTTAAAAACATATTCCTTAAGGTAATCCAGTACAATTGGCTCACTGAACTAAACGATTCATCCAGGAAATATTATTGTGTACCTTAAAAATGTGAGTTGCTGTAGGAGCTATTAAAAATAGGAAATAAATACAACAATTCATTTTAAAAAAGTAAAAATTGAAGCAAAGCAGTCTATGATTTCATGTATTCATTTATATTATCTGCTGTCAAACATTTGAAAGTATTTTGTGAATAACCTTGTCAACTATCTGACCTGATTTTCCTCTGAATTGCAATATGAATAAATAGACAGTATTGATTTAGAGAGAAAAAATATATTTAGAAAAGAGTGATTAAAATTATTATGCTGTGGATCCTATAGAGCATGCATTCACCACTTCATTTTGTATGTTTTAAAGTTTGGAGTGAATTATTCAGCCATATTTAATAACTATGTACATTTGGATCAAAATTTTATGTTTATCCTGTTGTACAGTAAATGCAATTAGAAGTCACCTAAAGATATTTTTAGAATTATGTGGTATGTAAGTGAATGTGTGAATATTTACAAATACTATTGTCAGGCCTCTGAGCCCAAGCCAAGCCATCTCATCCCCTGTTACTTGCACAGATAAGCCCAGATGGCCTGAAGTAACTGAAGAATCACAAAAGAAGTGAAAATGCCCTGCCCTGCCTTAACTGATGACAGTCCACCACAAAAGAAGTTAAAATGGCCGGTCCTTGCCTTAAGCATCTTGTGAAATTTCACATTATCTTGTGAAATTCCTTTTCCTGGCTCATCCTGGCTCAAAAACTCCCCCACTGAGCACCTTGTGACCCCCACTCCTGCCCACCAGAGAACAACCCCCTTTGACTGGAGTTTTCCTTTACCTACCCAAATCCTATAAAACAGCCCCACCCTTATCTCCCTTCGCTGACTCTCTTTTCGGATTCAGCCTGCCTGCAGCCAGGTGGTTAAAAAGCTTTATTGCTCACACAAAGCCTGTTGGGTGGTCTCTTCACATGGACGCGCATGACAATTATTTTTATATCAAAAACACAAATGTGGGTAAGCAACTTCGCATGGAACTATTACAAAATGAAAAGTTAGAAAATAACAGCTATCACATTCGCTGGTTTACCATCTCAACACTTGTCTCTCAGTGCAATCGAGTGTCACACAGCTCTCCTGAGGCACAACATAAGAGTGATGCTTTATTTGATCCTGTTTATGAAAAACACAGGTATCAGTGTTTATCACAATGTCCACTGTGATAAAACCTTGCTGACAATAGGATAAATAAAGAAAAGCAATAGGTAAGAAAGATTCCGTTTTGTGAAACACAATGAACAGAAGTGAATAAGAAAAGGGGAAAAAAGTAACAAATAGACGATGAGAAATTACATACGTCTCAGAGAAACAAATTTCTCTGCTGAAATCAATGGTATAATGTCATGAAGAATACGAAAATCAAATTTTACTCTCATTTTCAACTTGAAAAAAAGAAACAACCCTGCAAAACTGAACAGCTCCCCAAAACTTCTCTTTGATCATTTCCTCCTGAATATTATTTTATCAAAAGCCATGTCAACTATATTTAGTTACTGCTTTTTTTTTTTTCCTAGAAAATTGTTGGCCCAATCATATCATGCCTTCCTTCCATTCTCAGTTCAGTTGCAGTTGCCATGATGTACAATCATCTCAGGTGATTTAAATCTCCAGCAATGTTATCTCCATGTTGTTCAATATATCTCCTTCTACTTGAGCCAAGCTCCCATTCTTCTCACTTTACCAGACTCCTTCAACAAGCCTCTCGAATTCAGTCCTCCCTCAGCAAACTGCCATACTATTTCATCAAAAATCCCTAAACGTGGTTTGCCCTTTATCTTCTTATTCTCCGTAGGACCTGGCTGGACATTGAGCACATAATGTCTCTTTGGAGTCCACTCAAGTGTAGGCTGCTTTTGCTGTTTCTCTCCAACTATCCCAGGTTCTAGAGAAGTATAATACATTAGATCACTGTTATTTGCTCATTTCTACCTTTAGGCTTTTAAAAAATTGTTTGAATCTCTTTCCTCTTTCAAAAGAATCAGGTGTTTGAAAACATGTCTTCAATCCACATACTTTCTCTTTTACCACCACTTTGTCATCTTTTTTAGTTACGTCAATATCCATGTAAATGATAGGTTTAAAGCATACGTTTTTCAGTTTCTTTGTTTTCTTAGGTCAAATACATTTTTCCTCAGTCTAATTTCAAACATGCACCCACTCACCTGTTTATTAGGTTGAATGTGTCTTCCTTAGCAGTAGCAGCATCCCTCCAATCCCTTAGATTGTACTTTCTGACATCCCACTTTCTGGGCACCATCTCTGATCCTTCCAGTTCACTTATGCTACTATTGCCAGACTAGTGGTTGTCCAAACTCCCTAAGAGTGCTAATCCATCACCCCATGGTAAACCACATCTTTACAAACAACCCTAACTTTCTTCCCTCTCTTCTACTACTGTGTCAGTTTATAAAAATGCTAAACCTGTTTGATCCAAACTGTGGGTAAAATTAATGCTTATAAACAAACAGCTGAACATTTATAGAGAGAAGCAACCATGCTGACTGGTTTGTTTTTGATTTGTGGTTGCCAATTTCAAATAGGCATTGAACACTGAGAGAAAATTACATTGTGTTGCACATACATTTTTTTTTTTTAATTTTTCGATTTAACAATTCTCCTGAAGAGTTTAGTATACACCTCAATCAATTATGTTTTCAGGGACAAAATTTGATGCAAATGATTTTCTCATTCCCACCATATAATCTGTATCTACATATGCTGGCTTCATTTCTGTTCTGTGCACATGCAAGTATGTCTGCTCCTATTATGGACCATGATTTCATTCATAGATAGAACCTCACTATTTCAGTCATTCTTAAGAAAATATTTTCTTTAATTTCCCCCTTCTTTGCTGTATCTGCATGTTCCTTCTATTTTATTGTGACATTCTGTGTATTGTTAAACGTACTTGATATCCTCTGAGCTAAAAAATAAAAATTCCTGATACTTGTAACAATACAGGTGCCTCCTCATTTTTCAAATGCTTTTAAAAGTTGTCTATTATTGCTACCTTAACTTTCTCTTCTTCCGTTCTCTTCCAAGCCACTAAATTTGTATGTTTATTTTTATAACACACTGAAATTGGTATTGGAAAGGACACCTATTATGAGTAATTTTTCTTAAGCTGGTGTTGAAGAGCTAATTCTCACCTATCTAAACTCTCAGTAGAATTTAACACCACTGATTACTCCCTTCATTATATTATATAATGCAATATAAACTGTGGATGCTATGACATGGCGATGATATTTACCTGGCCTTCCTCCAACATCCCTGAAAAGTCCCTGTTAGTGTCTTTTGCTAGTTCTCCTCTTCTATCAGATCCTTAAATGTTGAAGCTCTTCCAAGGTTTCCTTTTCAACTTTATTCTCTATTTCCATGGCATTCTTTCTAAAATTATATTTACTCCTTTGTTTCTTTGTGTATACACACGTTTGTCTTTAGAATTTTCAAAAATGGGTTAAATATTAATACACTTAATTTTAAAAACCTAGCCCCATAATAACCAATATATGACCAATATAAGTTCATTTGGAATGAACTAAGATTATTGTTATCCACCCATCCAGCTGAACCATTTAAAACTAAGTATATCGCTTTAAAAAAATTATTCAGAGTTTTCTTTACATTTAATCATAAAATAGTCATATAATTGTTTTTTAATATTCATTCAGTGTTAAAATATCTTTGATTTTCCAATTTCAATAATTCTATTTTTGTTTGCTTTGTTTAAATCATGACACTAGAAAGTTCCATGCATTGAGGGTTTATTTGCTGTAGTTTTAAATTTTCTTTTAATTTACAATAGACCTCACTGTTTTTTTCCCAATTCATTTCTTAAGGGAACCAGTTCTTCATTCTGTAGAATTTCTAACCTTCTTTATTTGGCTAATTGCATCTCCATGGTGCCAATGTGCTCTTAGCTCCAATGCATTATATAAACTTAATTAGAACTAGAGATACGATGAGATACATGTTCAATATTTAGACATGAATATTTCCAGGTTGGCATCATTTATATTTTGTTGCTGTGTATTTCAAATCAAGAGATACATCATATCTGCCTATTTAAGAGGTCAAAATTGATCAGCAGTTTCAGCAGTTCTCATCCATCTATTATAATATTTATCTATGAACCTTTCTCTCAATGATTTTAGTGGTCATTAAAAATATTTTCTTATCATTTTTTTCACATTATCTACATCCCTTTAAATACCATCTATATGTTGGTGACTGATTTTGAATTTATAGCTTTACCTCTCTTCATTTACATCTAACTATTTACAAACTACCTCTGCTTGAAGATCTAATACATAAATCAGAGTTAACTTTTCCAAACTGAAATTTTAGTCTCTATCCTTAACCCTTAGTCCATAACCAAGACTTCATACCTCAGTAAATGGCAATATCAGATGAGTTGCTCCCTTCATAAACGTGGGAATATTTATCTACTTTACTTTTTTGCCACATTGTATGCAATAAATCTATTATTATATCCTGTTGGCTGTATTTTTCCAAATATGTTTAAAATCATGTTGTTTATTCTGATGCAACACTTACCCATTTCACTATTATCTCACACCTAATCTAATGCAATAGTCTTCTACTTACTTTAACTCTTACCTCACTTGTTCTCTTACATTTCAGACAAAGTGATCCTTTTAAAACAAGTTTCCCCTTTTGGCTCTAAAAATCTTCTGATAATAAAGTGCTTCAAGACAACTGACTAAAAGTACTTTATGCTCATATCTTTCACTTAGAATAACTAAAATAATATATAGACAATCACATTCCAAATATATTATTGAAGAGAGAACACTGGAATTCAACAGAAAAGTGAAAGGAACCACCAAAAGCAGGGAAGGAGAAGGAAATGAGGTGGCCTGCTTGGCTGGGATTGGCTGGGAGCTGGAAGTGACTTCCTAACATGTGGAAAGGGTATGTGAGTGAGTTCCACTAGCCCAATCCTCAGCATGGAATTTTGCAATCCTAGCAGTGGGAGAACCTCTCAACCTTCTCAACCCCTGAAACTAACATAAGGTGATCCCAGGAGACCAAAAGATGGAACTGCTCCAGAGATTGAGCTTACACTGTGTACTACACACTTCTTGAGATCTAATTGGCTAAGACAAGGCTCCATTTTCATACCCAACCCTTGGCAGACTCTATGCTATCTTGGGGCCTATTATTGCAGGGACTGAGGCTTGAAAGAAATCAGTGCTTTTGCTGCTGGAACTGTGGTGCAAGCTGAGATTATTCCCACAGCTAGGGCTGAAAAATGAGAGAGCCACAGGTAACAGCTCTCAGTGCTGAGAAGCAAGAAATGCTGAGACAACTGGAAATGCACAAGTTGTTGCTGGAACTTAGTCATGAGTGAGGCACGGCTTTTGCAGCCAGGGATGGTGTTCAAGCTAGGTGCAGGCTACTGCCACCAGGGCTGGGGAATGAGCCCTTCCTAGACTGGAGTGTTAGAGGGATGTATGCTTCCCACTCACCAGCCAAGGTTGTGGCCACAGAAACCAGCCTCTCCATCTCTAGTTGCAGAATATCGCTGCAGTTGCTACTGCCCCTCAACTGAGCATTCTTCCTGGGGTAGAAGGATCACCCTGCCCCTGTCTACCACAACTGGTGCCTACTGTCACCATTGAGAGGTCTGAGCACAAGCCTGCCCAGCTTAGTTTTCCCCCATCACAACACACAGAACATAGCTCAAGGTCCTGGGGGATTGCCAAACACAATCCACCGCCTTGGACACCTAAGCACTTCTTCAGGCAGCTTGCGATTGGGACTACACACGCAGCTGCTACCAACTCAGGTGTCACCCACTTATAGATGTCACCAGCAGGCCTGGAAGCTAGCCCACTCAGCCCACCACAGTCATTGCCAATATCAATGTATACTGCTCAGAACCCAAAGAATCATCTTGCCACTGCAACTGTGATAATCCATATCACACCATCTGCCAGGGGCCCAAGAACTTGTTTATCCACCTCGTCTACCACTGCTACTACAGGCATCTGACATCTGAGAAAACTATGTGGAGGCCCAGGAATCGGCCAGAGAGTAACAGCCAACAGCGGTATTAGTGTACACCACCCTAGGACGTGAAGATTGACAGCTTCAGCACACCACCGACACTTCTGGGGCCTGAGGACTGACCCACCTGACACCTCAGTCTCTAACATAACTTCACCATAACTCGTGAAGGAAATTGCAGATACCACTAATGCTGTTTATAAACCCCCACCACCAAAAAAAAAAAAAAAAAATCATAGACACTTCACTGCTACATGAACCTAGAATCAAAGCCAAAATGTCCAACTCAACAAAAACTGTAGATATATCTTTAGAAAAAATCCCTTTCCTACAAAGATAAATCGAAAAATAGGAAGACTTCACACGTATCAAAATAAGGACACAGGCAACATGAAAAAGCTAGAAAAAAATGAAACCTCCAAATGAAGATAATAATTATCTGCAGTAGATTTTATCAAAAAGAAATCTTTAAAATCTTCAATAAAGAACTAAAAATATTAATTTTATAGAAGCTTAGTGTAATACAAGATAATTCTGAAAAACAATACAAGAAAATCAGAAAAACAATTCAGGATATAAATGAGAAATTTACCAAAGAGATAGATATTTTAAAAGAGCCACATAAAAATAAAGCAGAAGAGTGCATATGCATTCATATATATATATATACACACACATATATATGTACACACACACACACACACCTTTGAGACCTTCAATCATAGGCTAGCTCAAGCAGGAGAAAGAATCTTAGAACTGGAAGACAGGTCTTTTGAAATAATTTAGTCAGACAAAAATGAAGACAATATAATAAAAGGAGGAAGTGACATCTTTGTGACATTTGGGACAACATAAAGTGATCAAACATTAAAATAATCAGTATCTCTGAAGGCAAAGAAAGAAATGATTTGAAAACCTATTTAACAAAATAATAGATGACAACTTCTCAATACTACAAGGGATTTAGCATTTAGATAAAAGAAGCTTAGAGATCGCCAAGAAAATGCAATGCAAAAAGATCTTTCCCATTGTAGTCAGACTGTTTAAAGTCAAAGAAAAAGAATGGATTCTAAAATTGGCAAGACAAAAATGTCTAGTTACCTAAGAAGGAAAACCTATCAGACTAACAGCAAGATGTCTCAGTAGCAACCTTACAGACTGGAAGAGAATGGGATGATATATTCAAAGTACAAATATATATGTGTATACACACACACACACACACATGTATACATATATCTGCCAACCAAGAATACTACATCCGGCTAAGTAATTCATGATAAATTAAGGGGAAATCAAGTCTTTCATCTTCTAGACAAACAAATGCTGAGGGGATACATTACAACCTGACAGGTCATACAAGCAATACAAAAGGAGCCCTCAACTTGTAAACAGAAGGATAATATCCACCATGATGAAAATATATGAAAATATAAAACTCACTGGTAAAACAATCACATAAGAAGGAAGCAAAAAGACTCAAATGTCACCTGTAGAAATCCACCAAACCACAAAAACAAACAATAAGAAAAGAATAAAGGAACTCAAATATATCAAACAATTGGAAAACAATTAACAATACGACAGGAACAAAACTTCACATACCAATAATAACCTTCAATGTAAATGGATTAAATTATCCACTTAAAATATATAGAATGACAAACTAGATTTATAAAAAGAACATAATCCAACTATATGCTGCTGACAAAAATCTCACTCTATTAATGAAGGCATATATAGACTGACAGGAAAGGGCTGGAAAAAGATATTCCACACAAATGGATACCAAAAGTGAGGAGTAGCTACACTTAGATAAATCATATTTTAAGTCAAAAACAGCATAAAGGGAGAAATAGGGCCATTACATAATGATTAAAAAAATCAATCCAGTGAGAATATATAAAAACTTTAAAACATATATGAACCTAGCACTAGAGCATACAGATTCATTAAGCAAATTTTACTAGATCTAAAGAGAACAATAGGCTACAATGTAAAAATAGTGGAGGATTTCAACACACCACTCTCAGAATTAGACAGATCACCTAGACAGAAAATCAACAAGTAAACATTATGTTGAAACTCAATATTAGATAAAATAGACTGAACAGAAATCTACAAAATATTCTATCTAACAATTGCAGAAATTACATTCTTTTCATCAGCACATAAAGCACTCTTTAGGATGAATCATATGACAGGCCACAAAATAGTTTGAACAAATTTTAAAATATCAAAATTATATTAAATGTCTTCTCAGATGAATAAAACTATAAATTAGTACCAAAAGGGCCTCTGCAAAATATCAAATAGATGTAAATTAAACAATATGCTATTGAATGACCATTGTGTTAATAATAAAATTGGGGTGGAAGTAAAAAAATGTTTGAAATAAATGAAAATGAAAACACAGCATCCTAAATCCTATGGGATACAGCAAAATCAGTGCTAACAGAGAAGCCTTGAGCAATAAATGTCTACATTACAACAGTAGAAAAATTACAAATTAACAACCTAACAATGCACATTAAAGAACTAGAAAATCAATAACAAATCAAAACTCATATTAGCAGAATAAATAGTAAACATCAGAGTGCAACCAAATAAAATAAAGACTAAAAAATATAAAGAATCAAATAAATGAAAAGTTGGTTCTTCAAAAGGATAAACAAAACTGATAAACCAGAAACTAGAGTAATCAGGAAAAGAAGAGCTCCTGACCTCAGGTGATCTGCCCGCCTGAGCCTCCCAAAGTGATGGGACTACAGGCGTGAGCCACCAAGCCCAGTGAGAGAGGATCTCAATAAACAAAATCAGAAATTAAAAAGGACACATTAAAACTGACACCACAGAAATATAAAAAAATCATAAAAGACTATTATGAACAAATGTACACTGACAAACAAAACCCTAGAGGAAATGGATAAATTCCTGGAAACATGTAACTGCCAAAGACTGAATCAGAAATAAATAGAAAACTGGAAGAGACCAATAATGACTAGCAGGATTGAGTGAGTAATAAAAAGTCTCTCAACAAAGAAAAGCTGAGGACCACATGATTCACAGCCATACCAAATGTACAAAGAAGAATAATGTCACTTCTACTAAAACTATTTCAACAAATTGAAGACTAGGGAATTCTCCCCAAGTGTATGAGGCCAGCATCACCCAGATGCCAAAACCAGACAAGAATACAATTGAAAGCAAAACAAAGCAAAACAAAACAAAAAAACTACAGACCAATGCTCCTGATTAACACACTGGCAAAAATTATCAACAATATACTGCAAACCAATATACTAGCAAATCTAATACTAGCAAAATCCACATCAAAATGATAATATACAACAGTCAAGTAGCAGCTTCAATAGGGATGCAAGAATGGTGCAACGTATGTAAATAAATAACATGATACCTCACATCAACAGAGTGAAGGACAAAAATCATGTGATTATTTCAATAGATGCAGAAAAAGCTTTTGTTAAAATTCAGCATCCTTCATGATAAAGCCTCTCCACAAACTAGGTTTAGAAGTAACATACCTCAAAACAATAAAGGCCATATATTACAGACCCACAGCTAACATCATACTGAATTGGGAAAATTTGAAAGTCTTTTCTGTAAGAACTGGAACAAGGCAAAATGCCCACTTTAACCACTCCTATTCAGCATAGCATTGGAATTCCTAGCCAGAGTAATCAATCAAGAGAAAAGAATAAAAGTTATCCAAATTGCAAAAGAGGATATCAAAATTTCACTCCTTGTTGATGATATAATCTTATAGTTAGAAAAATCTAGAGACTTCACCAAAAATTTCTTAGATTTGCTAAATGAATTCAAAAAAGATGCAGAATACAAAATTAACATACAATATCCACAGCATTTCTATGAACAAATAATAATTCAACCAAGAAACAATTTGAAAAGACAATCCTATTTATAATCCTTATCAGAAAAGTACCTAGGAATAAATTTAATCAAGAAATTGAAAGATCTCTTAAAGGAATACTACAGAATGCTAATGAAAGAAATTGAAGATGACACAAATTGAAACCACCTCGTCATCATGAATTGAAAAAATTAATATTGTTAAAATAACTATATTGCCTAAAGCTTTCTGCAGATTCAATGCAATCCCTATCAAAATTCCAATGTCATTCTTCACAAATTAGAAAAAAAAAACATTTTAAAGTTTATATGGAACCAAAAAAGAGCCTGGATAGTCAAAGCAATCCTAAGCAAAAAGAACAAAGCTGGAGGCATTCAAATTACCTGACTTCAAAGTTTATTACAAGGCAATAGCAACCAAAACAACATGGTTACAAAAATAAACAGACTGATCAATGGAACAGATTACTTTCCAGGTAGTTGAAGGGACTTTAGTGTTGTAATCTAAGTCTTTGCTCGCTGCAGCCATGTTTGTACTGCGGGCACCCCAGGCCCAGTAACACTGTGGTTCTTGTAGACTTGTAGAGGTGCCACCTTAGTGATCTTGGCTGTGATCCAGGAGAATACCCTGAATTACTAGGCAGAGACTCTTGCTCTATTCCCTTACTTTCCCCCATTCAAACAGAGCCTCTCTGTGCTGAGCTTCCTGGAGCTAAGGGAGGGGTGTCACAAGCACCCCTGTGGCCACCGACACTGGGGCTGTGCTGATTCAGACCTGAATCCAGCACAGCACTGGTTCATACCCAAGGCCCATCTGGACCACTGTCTGGCTACCACTTATGCTTACTCAAGGTCCAAGGGCCTACAATCAGCAGGTGGCAAATCAAGCCAGGCTGTGTCCTTCTCTTCAGAGCAACCAGTTACCTCTGGCTCAGACAGGTCTAGAGATGCTATCTGGGAGCCAGAGTCAGGGGTTGGTAACCTTAGAAATCTAGACACTATCTGGTACTCGATTCTACTGTGACTGAACTGGCACCAAAGTCACAAGACAAAGTATTTCCACTCTTCCTTCCCCTTTCCTCAACCAGAGGAGTCCCTACCCATGGCCACCACTGCCCCAGACCCATAGTGACTACTGCCTGGCTACTATCAATGTTCACTCAAGGCCTAAGGGCTTTTCAGTCAGCTTGTGGTAAATGCAGCCAGGCCTAGGTCTCTCCATTTGGGCATTAAGCTCCTTTCCGGCCCAAGGCAGATCCCGAAATGCCACTCAGAAGCCAAGACCTGGAATTTGGGACCTCAGGAACCTGCTTAGTTCTCTACCCAACTGTGGTGAAGCTGGCACCTAAGCTCTAAAACTGTATTAGTTGGGGTCCTCTAGAGGGACAGAACTAATAGTATCGATGTATATATAAAGGGGAGTTTATTAAGGAGTGTTGACTCACACGATCACAAGGTGATATCCCACAATAGTCAGCCTGCAAGTTGAGGAGCAAGGAAGCCAGTTTGAGTAGCAAACCCTCAGAAGTAGGGAAGCCAATAGTGCAGCCATCAGTCTGTGACTGAAGACCCGAGAGCCCTGGAAAATCACTGGTGTAAGTCTAAGAGTCAAAAACCTGAAGAACTTGGAGTCTGATGTTTGAGGGCAGGAAACGTCCAGCAAAGGAGAAAGACGAAGGCTGGAAGACTCAGCAAGTCTAATCCTTCCATATTCTTCTACCTGCTTTGTCTTAGCCCCACTGGCAGCTGATTAGCTGGTGCTCACCCAGATTGACAGTGGGTCTGCTTCTCCTAGCCCACTGAATCAAGTGTTAATCTCCTTTGGCAACACTCTCACAGAGACACACCCAGGAACAATGCTTTGCATCCTTCAATCCACTGAAGTTGACACTCAGTATTAACAATCCTGAAGATCAAGTTTCCTTTATTCTTCCTTCTCCTTTTTTCAAGCAGAAGCCTCTCCCCACGCCCACCACATCTGGGAATGTGTTCGGTCACACCATAAAGCCAGCACATCTCTGAGTCTATCCCAGCGTTCATGGCAAGGACTCCCTGGGTACCACTGCTGATTATTCAGGGCCCAAGGGCTCCTTAGCCAGTAGATGATGAGTCTTGCCAGGAATAGGTCTTTCCCTTCAAGGTAGCATATTCCCTTCTGGTCCAGGGTGTGTCCCTAGGACTCTGCCTGGTGCCTTATTCTACTATTGCTTAGCTGGTATCTAAGTTGGAAGACAAAGTCTTCTTTACTCTCCCCTCTACTCTCCTCAAGCAGAAGGAGTCTCTCCTGGAGCTGCAAGCTGCACTGTCTGGAGTTGGGAGAGAGGTGACGCAACCACTCCAGTGGTCACCTCAAGTGTTGTCTCACTGTGTTGCATGTACCCAAATCCACCGGCTCTGAGCCCTGCATAGCACTACACATTGCAGTCCTCATAGGTTACACTGTCTTTCACATTTATTTTGGACCCTAGATCAATTTAGCCCATGGTAGTTTGTCTTGCCAGAACTCAGGTTAGGACCATTGTGATGGGTGATTTCCCTCTGGTTAGAGCTTCCCTTCATGGCAAATTTCCCTTCATGGCGCCATCTGATTTCTGCCCCATTGTTGTTTTCCACTATGACAAGGTGGTATTGAGTTCCAGTGCAGAGTCCCATGATCACTTCACTCTCTCTCTCTCAAACACAGATTATCACTCTCTACTATGTGGCCACTTCTGGGGAATGAAGTAGGGGTGGTATAAACTATTCAAGACTGTCTTTCTTGCCCTCTTCAGTGCCTTTTTCCCTTAATATGATGTTAAAACCAGGTACTGTGATCACTCACCTACTTAATTTGTTTGTTACTATGAAGGTGATTTTTTTATGTGAATAGTTCTTCAGTTTGGTGTTCTTGAGTGGAGAATGATTGCTGGAGGCTTCTATTTGGTCATCTTGCTCCACCTACCTCAAACTTTTATATTTTAACAAGCATGAAATACAAATTTCTTACTATGCCAATCAAATTCTACATAATCTCTCTAACCTAATTTCCTAAATCTCCTTTTCTGTATATCCCACTTACCCTTGTCTTCATTCTTTTCAGCATAGACAGCAACCATACTCCCATCAAAAGCCTTTTGTACTAGCCAGTCTCTACATTTAGAATGCTATACCCTAAGATCCTCAAAGGAATTACTTCAACCCATCATTTTACTGTAAACTCAATAGATCTTCCCTTAAGCCTGCAGCCCAAGCAGCAACCCTAATCATTGCTCATCAATTTCAGTTGTATTACCATAATACTTTTACATAGCAATTAGAATAATTTAAGTTTGTCTTATAAATTTACTGGTCAGTTCATTCATTCATTCATTTCTTCTTTGTTTTCCCAAATACAATATATGTTCAACTTGTTTGAAGGACACTGTGTTTTTTACCACTGAGCCTAGAACAGTGCCAGACACACAGTTTTTATTATTTTGTAATTTTAAAAATCCACTCGAATAATGTGCAAAGAAAAGTTTCCAATGATTCAAAAGTGCAAGATATCATAAAGTTGACTAAAATGAAGCTAGCTAAGAGGTACTCAAATTTTATTAAAAAAGCACTGAAAACAGAAGAATGTCTCAGCATTAGGTATGATAAAGCCTGAAAAAATAGAACATCTTAGAAACTAAGATAGTAGTATAAGTCCTTCAAAACAAGATTATTTAAAAATCATAGGATTAAAGAATGACTTTGGAAAAACTAAATAATTTCCCAATAATATTTCTCCAAATAAGTTCTCTTTATGATCTTATTTGTAAGCCAAATACTATGTAAAATATGTCCTATTACTATAAACTTTTTCACAGTAATTATGCCCAAAATTAAATATGCAAACAGAATCTATGTTATTAAGGATATTTTATTATATATGAGAAATAAAAATAAAATTCTAAGTCTCCAACTGACTGAACAGACCACCTCATGGCTCGGGGAAGGAACCCCAGGGAAACCTTGGAAGCTGAATTCACAGTCAGGCTCTGTCGGGAGATTGCCATGAGGCCTTCTTCTGTAAGGGCTAAAAAGAACCCAGTGCTTTCAAAGAACTGCTAGCTTATCTTCCCAGGTGCAGAACAAAGACAAGATTAGATTAATCATTATCTTAACCCATCTCAAGACTTCTCCTTTGGCCGGGCGCGGTGGCTCAAGCCTGTAATCCCAGCACTTTGGGAGGCCGAGACGGGCGGATCACGAGGTCAGGAGATCGAGACCATCCTGGCTAACACGGTGAAACCCTGTCTCTACTAAAGATACAAAAAACTAGCCGGGCGAGGTGGCGGGCGCCTGTAGTCCCAGCTACTCGGGAGGCTGAGACAGGAGAATGGTGTAAACCCGGGAGGCGGAGCTTGCAGTGAGCTGAGATCCGGCCACTGCACTCCAGCCTGGGCGACAGAGCGAGACTCCGTCTCATAACAAAAAAAAAAAAAAAAAAAAAAAAAAAAAGACTTCTCCTTTCTCTCTTCCCTTTTTCTTCAAATGCTCACCCTATGTAAAACATAGATTTACTGGGCATTAACTAAAGTCTCACTAGCATGCAATCATTTGTCTCATTGCTGTCCCCACTTTTCAAAAGAAAAATATGTAAATACTAAACATCCTGAGAACCTCTTTGGGAAGAACAGCTACAGATGCTTCTGTGACTAACATTTTTCTTAGGTATTCCTTCAGGCTGACTCAATAATCTTTGATGATTTGGGAGTTATACTTTAATCACTCATTTTGGTTGACATTTATATATATATTAATAAATATAAGATAAATTTATAATTATAATCTATATTTTATTATATGTAAAATAATATGTCATTATTAATATTTCAACATCTAATGTAAGTACCAGTGCAATCTAAATATTGCTAATTACTATGGTGTTACATTCCTCATTTATTTAGACCCTTTTTACTATCAAATATATAAAAATAGTGAAAACCACCTGTGCACAATGTATATTTTAAATTTGTTTTAAATTAAACTGACCTTAAAGGCTTTTTTAGATTAAATTAGATAGATAAGTATGCCAGGACCTATGCTAAACACTTAGCATGTACTCAGTCAGTGTTTTCTCCACACTTGAGTAAATATACCTAAGTTGGGGGTGAAGGAGAAGAAACAGATTGAACTTATTACAGAAATACTGTTAAAATTAGGAATCATCCAATACTTCAATGCTTAGTTTTTTGTCACATAATATAGCTTCTGGATATTTTCCTCAAATAGACAAAGTCCCTTTACACTCACTTCTACTATGGTGTTTATAGAAGACAGCACGTAGGGCTTGTAAAAGGTACATACACTGACTTTACTACAAGTTGTTGAAAATTGTTGCACTTTGGAGAAAATGCTTTAAATTGTCTTAATTGTGCTTTATAAAATAAAAGTAATAACCATCATCATGATATTTCAGTTATTTGATAAGGTTGTTATGAAGCTCAAGAAATCATAGACTTCATATGTAAATGATTGCATCAATAATAATATTGCTGTTATTGATTAATATTAACAAATAATGTAATAGAAGAGAATGGCTGCTTTCCTTGTGTCTTGTTTCAAGTCTAATTTAAGATAATCTGTAATCACTTTGTTTCCATAAGACTTAGTTTTTCCTTAATTTAGCTAAGTTCAGTCTACCCTAATGCTGATAACGAAGGATTTGTTTTCCATCTGAAACATCTATTTATCTGGATTTTGAATGATATTATAGACACAACATATTCATACTAGTTTAGATCAAGTATACTATGAAACAATAATTTTAAAAAATTATTTGAAGTGATTGAATAATTATTACAACAGTTTATTCTATGACTGCTGAAGATATGGTACTGCCTGATTGGTAAATGTGGTTGAAAAAATTAATTGCTTCCAGGCTGGTGGTCAGTTTCAATAGTAACAAGAGCATATATTTAGAAATAAAAGATTTAATTTTTATGATGACATTTTTCACAGTTTATTTTCTAGAGTGGCTCTTTAAGTATTAATGTATCCATCAAGCAACTACAACTGGAATAAACATTTATGTACTAGCTCCATGCTTGATTGGCATTCCCAAGGCATCCTTGTGACCTAAAACATATTTCTTTTTAGATTAATTGAGACCAGCAATTGTTATTAATCAGTTTGTCTGATGGATGACTTATGTGGTTTGTCATAATTAAATAGCTATTGTTAGCTAATATGACAGGCCAAACAAAAAATAGTGGATTAAATTAATACATAGGCCGGGCGCAGTGGCTCAAGCCTGTAATCCCAGCACTTTGGGAGGCTGAGAAAGGCGGATCACGAGGTCAGGAGATCGACACCATCCTAGTTAACACGGTGAAACCCCGTCTCTACCAAAATATACAAAAAAACTAGCCAGGCGAGGTGGCGGGCCCCTGTAGTCCCAGCTACTGGGGAGGCTGAGGCAGGAGAATGGCATAAACCCGGGAGGCGGAGCTTGCAGTGAGCTGAGATCCGGCCACTGCACTCCAGCCTGGGCGACAGAACAAGACTCCGTCTCAAATAAATACATACATACATACATACATACATAAATAAACTGATATATATATTTATTTGGCTATAATTTCCTATATTGCAGCTTATTTAGATACTAGATATTGGATAATTGATTATGAGTGTCTTGGTCATTATTCTTTAAGTTGGGATTAGTTGAATCTAGAACAGTATTGAAAGTGAAATAAAGCTGATTTTACTGACATAAATATAATACAGAGTTAAAGAGAATTTGATAACTTGAAAAATAACATAACAAACTTTACTTTGAATAGATCTATAGTTCATTTTAGAAACTTAACCATACAAAGGAATCATACTTTCTTGTGAACGTTGCATAAAAATAGCTTTTTCTAAAAATCCTAAACACAACACTTTTTTCCCACAAGCATACATTAATTGGTCATTGGATGACGCTATTAAAAGAAAATAATTCGGATGTTCTTTACATGCAGAGAGAAGATCTAGATCACTATCTAATTTTACAGATAAGGAAATAAAGGCATTGCAGTCATATGGTGTAACCAAATTCACACTTTATTTAAAAAATGAACTCCTGCATGATAATCAAATAATCACTTTAAAGTTTGCTTATAGAAAATAATATTCAAGTAGAAAAAAAGACAGTAAAACAAAATAAAATTGCAATGAAATATCACTTCCAAATCAGACTATTTTTATGTGTATGTGTGCACGCACGTATGCACATATTTGTATGTTTCTCCTCATTGTTTCATCCTGTTATGAGAAATCTTTCATAAGGCTTACCAATAATGTTTGTACTTTGTTCAAATTTCAGAGCTCTTATGTGTTAATATTCATCTTGTATGCGTCAGCAATGCTCAGAGAAAAGAGAATGTATCTTTGACATCGAAAATTGACCACTTGTTTTGAAAAATTCACCTCCATGACTTGATTTAAACATATTTCTTGCCTCCACTTTGAAGCAAAATTTGTGAGTATAACGTGTGTGTGTGTGTGTGTCTGTGTGTCTGTGTTTCTGTGTTTCTCTATGTACTACCTAACATTATAGAAGCTGAGGTGATAGAAAAGTTAAAGTAAGATTGAACTCTGTCTCATTGTGTCCAAAGCTAAATAAAACAAAGCAATATCCTCAAAATATTATCTATAATCTTCTGGGATTACTAATTGCTGCTTAGTTTTGAAGCTTTACTTGAAAATATGACTTTCAACATGGAAAAGTAGGAGGTACACGTTGTTAGAAGTAAGATTTGTTGTAAATTGAGACAAGACATGGCATGGGGAGGAGGTAAAAAAAGCTTGAGGCAATGATAGCTGGTGGAACAGGCAAATAGAAAACATTCAAGTACTGGGAGCTAGAAAAGGTCTGGATGGCAGATTAAGCTTAATCACCAGATGGGCAAAATGAAATAAGCATAAAGATATGTCCAGATTTGATATATTTAAAGGAAAGTTCACAGGTAAATAACAGTGTCTGGCAGGCTGATGAATTATAAGCATGCACTTGTGATTATTTGCCATTGGAGGGAATCTAAGCAGTCATTTAGATCGGATGAGAGAGTAGAATCCTAGTCGAGGGAGATGAATTCAGCAACAGGTCATGAATCTCCTGCCACATAAAGGGAGGGTTTAGCAATTGAAACTTCTGTCCAGAGATCTAAAAAAAACATGGAGAAAACATCTATGAAAAGGGTGATAGGTGACACCGTTGAGGCATGTGGCAAAAAAAGAGCCCAGTTTCAGAATCACGTTCCAACCAGCCCAGCAGGCGGGACAATTTGAACCTCTTCATTCATTTAAATTTTGTCAAGCACTTAGTTAATGTTAAACATTTAATAATAATAAGTAACAAAGAATAAGTAGAAAATCTTAAAATACATCTGCATATTCACCTTTGGAACTAAATAATAGATGAAAGTTAGAAAGAAATCTGTAACCTACCAGAGATGAAGATGAGAGTGGGGCAAGAGGTAGAGTGATTGGAAATGGTTGACTAAATGGTGCTCTAAATTGAATGTTTGTGTCCTCCCCACACCAAATTCATATGCTGAAACCTAATTCTTAATGTGATGGTCTTTGGAGGTGGGGTCTTTGGGAGGTGATTAGGTAATGAGGATAGAGCCTCCGATGAGATCCCGCACCCCTTCCTTCAAGTGAAGTTACAGTGAGAAGAGCTGTTCATGAGTAACTCTGCCTTACCAGACATTGTATCTGCTGACACATTTATCTTAGACTTCTTAGCCCCCAGAACTGTGAGAAATAAGTTTTAGTTGTTTATAACCAGTCTCTAGACAAGTTGTTCATCACTCAGACCATGGTATTTTGTTATAGCAGCCCGAACAGATGAAGACACATGGTAAACATTTTTTAAGTAAACTGGAAATAATTGTTACGATGATGCTGGTCCATGAGATTATTATAAAATGTGAAATTGTAGGTCATCTGTTATAAGAGATAGCATTATTCGTTGAAATACAAAGTAATGGCTGATAGGTCAGGTAATCAGTACAAATGGAACTAGCAAAGAGAGAATATCCAAATGAATATTGACTAGGGTGCATAATAAGAATGAAGGAGCTCAATGTATATGTGAAGTAATGGATCCTGGATAAATTCTGAATCTGTGGATTCAAGGTCAAAACCTCTTATCTCCTTATATCCTGGCTACTCTGTAAAACTGGTTGCTGCTAACTTTTCCCATGTTCACTCAGTCTCAGCAAAGGGGAAGAAGTGGTTAAGCATATAGATTTAGTTAGATAACAACTCAAACTTTCTTTAGAAAAAGGATTTTAAAAGTCTCCCACAGCTGTCTTGAACTTGAGGGATAAGAATGTATGATACAACTTTAACACATTCTAAAACTTGTCTGGGTGAGAAATTCACTTGTACTTTGGTGAAAAAAACATATAGGATCAAACTCATACAACAAAGATAACCTAAAGTGAGATACACTAGAGTCTATGATCTCCACCTTCAAATATATTTAATCCCAGGAGTTGCTGTAACTATGAAATAGCAGGAAGGAAAACTGCCAAAGATGTCTGTTGAGAGAAAAACAGATGAGTCATCTCGTGAACCTTTCTGAACACATAGCTTTGTAGGAGCTGTGAGGATGAATAAGATACTAGGAGGAAGATAGAGTAGATGGCAAAAAGTACTGGGAGCATACTAGTGATGTGGAAATTGGGAAACAGTACTTTTTCAGGTGTTTCTAAGAACTCGTTTTTGAAGCAAGAGGACTCAAGATGGAGCTGTATAAGTCACAGGAGGGCAAATCAGGCAAGAGTTACTGTGCTATTATTTCAAATAATTACTTTACCCCCTGGCTGAATGACTAAATATTACTTGCTGTTAGACATCGTCTCTAACCTTCAATAACTGGTAATATAGGAGGGCATATTGACATATATGTTTAATTAGAATATATTTTGATAATTGTTGTTGTTGTTGTTTTTTTTTTTTTTTTTTTTTTTTGAGACGGAGTCTTACTGTGTCGCCCAGGCTGGAGTGCAGTGGCCGGATCTCAGCTCACTGCAAGCTCCGCCTCCCGGGTTCATGCCATTCTCCTGCCTCAGCCTCCCAAATAGCTGGGACTACAGGCGCCCACCACCTCACCCGGCTAGTTTTTTGTATTTTTTAGTAGAGACGGGGTTTCACCGTGTTAGCCAGGATGGTCTCGATCTCCTGACCTCGTGATCCGCCCGTCTCGGCCTCCCAAAGTGCTGGGATTACAGGCTTGAGCCACCGCGCCCGGCGGTAATTGTTAATGGATACAAATAGACACATGCAGAGAAACAGAGCTTGTAGAAAGAATATATTGACGACTGGCTTTTTTCAGGAGATGAGAACTGGAAAAAGACTTTACAATGGAAAGAGAAAGTATAGCCACGTGATATGTGCATAGACATATAAAAATCACCATATCTGAAACTGAACCCCTTTTACCTCTAAATATTCTTCGTTTTCACATTCCTTATGGGTGTTTTTGGAACTACTCATCCAACAAAACTTCTAAACTGTAAGTCTGGGCATTATCCTGGAGTCATCCCTTTCCTTAATCCCAACCATTCATGCAGTTGGTCACCATCTCCTTGTAATTTCTACATCTTATTTTTCAGATATTTTCTATTCTCCATCCAATTGTTACTATCTCACTTCAAGTACCTCTTCAATGTAGTCTGCTGATGGCCACCTAATTGGGCATCCCTCCTCCTGGCTTTCGTTTTTCATACCCATTTCTCCACCTAACCACTGAGGTGATCTCTCTAAGATCAACTATATATACATAATCTGCTTTAAAACATTTACAGATTACTCAATACTCAATCACTGTCCATTCTCTCCTCACCTTGCCATCTTCCTCATTTAAATTATATGAGATGCAATGTTAAATTCCTTATGATTTTCTGAATATATCAGATTAATTGACTTGTAATTGCCTTTGCACTTGTGACTCCTTTAGCCTGAGAGACCTCGAGTCTATTCTCATCTGTCTTCTGATGACTTTTTACATAACCTAGTTGTGTTTTTACACCCAAAATACATGTTTCACTTCATACGCATAATTCACTGCTGCCCCATTTATGATACATTTATTTCCTAAAATCCAACATAAATTATGGCATTATTTATCATCAGATTGCTAATTACCCTTAATGTAATTTTGCTCAAAATTACCAAATAGTCAATATAAATTGAATGATTCTACAATAAAGCATTGTGAACACCATCTTTTCATCTTGGTTGATCTAATTTTACCAATTCACTTAGTCTCTTTATTTAAAAAGATATTTAAAAATCTGCCTGTTTTCTCAAGAAGTTCTCACAGGTACAAAAATATTGAAGTCCTAGAATATATGTGTGTATGTATGTGGATTAAATAAATCATTTGATAAACTTTGAAGTGAATGAAAATAGATCTGCCAGACCGGAGAATCTATGGTGTTGCTCCAGCCCTGGCACTTACCAAATGACAAGGGAATTTGCTTAAGTCACCTCATTGTTCTTGCAAACATTTTCATTATCCATAAGGTGTTGAACAATGTGAACATTAAACACGCTTTTTGTCTCTAAGTTTATATGACTCCCATAAGGCTTTGTAAGACTTTGCAAGGATGAAACCCAAATAAGACATTATTATGAAGTCTGTCCTGGTTAACTATTACTGTAAAACAACAACAACAAAACTAGTAGTGGTGTAAAATAATTATTTTATTTTACTAATAGGTTTATGGGTCCAGAATTCAAGCAGGGATCTGTTGATAGCTTGACCACTAATTCATGTGGCATCAGTTGGGGTGGCTGGGCTGGATTAGACATTTCCAAGATGACTTATCTGGTCACATATCTGGCACCTCAAAGATCTTTGGTCTCTCTCTCTCTCTCTCTCTCTCTGTATGTGTGTGTGTGTGTGTGTGTGTGTGTGTGTGTGTCTTTCTGTGAGATTTCATTCTCCAAGGCCTTTCCACATGCCTTGGCTTCTGAGACACAAAGTTCTCAGCCCTCTTACACAGTTGCTGGCTTTCCCCCGAACAATTGTTCCAAGAGGTCCAGATAAAAGGTTTTATTACAACCTAGTCTCAAAAGTATCAGAACATCATGTTTTCCAATTATACTGCCCAAGGAAATCACTAAGGCCAGCTCAGAATTAAACTGCATCTCTCATAGGGAGAAATAACAAGCAATTTATGCTTGTCATTAATCTACTGACAAGGTAGAATTCCAATGGTGACATTTTTCTTACTCTGTTGTATTTTTCTATCATTCTAACTTTCAGGAGTCTGGAATTTCTGATTATAAAATCATTATTTTACCCCCAAGAGTCCTATTCAAAACAGTCAAAAATTAAATTAAAATTAGTTTTAAAATATCTACAAAATAGCATGAGATAGACATGTTCCACAACAATATGAGGTGGGTAATGCATATGGAATGTTGTAGATTATATTTATTATCCTTTTTGATGCTTTCTGTAATTTGTACAAATATATTCATATCCACAGTGAGCTACCGATGCCCTCAATATCAATTAACATTGACTTATTTCTTTGTGCAGATTTGTTGAAACTGACAATGTTTCACAGTCATACTTCACTGCATCTCATCAGATTAGAAGCATTGTAAATGACTTTGTTTGCAAAGATATAAGAGGAATAAGAAAAGCATGCCAAGTATCAAAAAGAGTACTTTTTGTAATGGTAATATTTCCTTTATTCACTGTTTAACCTTCAAAGATAAAGATGAATTTACTAATAAACTTCATTTTTCATGATCCTCTTTGTTGATGCCATATCACAATGCAATATATATATAGGTAATATTTTTTACTTCTTTGGGCTTATTCAGAGGCATTCCAAACGACTGGCATTCCATTAGTAACTGCGGAAATTAATGGCTATCCTGACACCATACTAGGGTTACAGTTATGCAAAACCTGGCCCTCTAATTTATATTGTGATTATTCATTGCCTATATTTGAATACAGAGAAAAAAATAAGAGAGGGAGGTGTCTCCGGGTATGGTTGATCTATTCATTCTCTTGTCACAGTTTACAGAATTGATTTTGCCAACTAAACATTTAAAAGGATACAAATATATGAGCCAAATTAAACTAAAAATGGAAACACCCTGGGAACTTTAGATTAAAAGTATTTTGTTAAAATCAACTATATGTGTATGCTTCACTTGGCACTTCTATTACTACACCAAAATGGTGTTGAATTTATAGAATTCATATTGTTGTAAGGGACATTGATAGGCTGGAAGAGATCAATCAATAAGTTATTTCTAGCACCATCATGTTATTATCCATGTAGAGAGTTGGTGGTTGAGAATATAGTCTGTTATTCTAACAAACATTTCTACAGAGCTTTGAAAATGGTAATGCCTAAAAAAATAGTAATCACTTGTGTGCTACTAAGTTGTTTGCCTTAAGTCACTGGCAGGTATAGTGTACTCTAAAGAAAAATGCAATTAAAGTGAAAGTAGTGAAATCCAGAATGAGTTAATAGGCCAGGCTTAAGCATCCTCACTTACAAAATCAGAACGAAAACTATTTCCTAAATTATTTGTGTGAAGAATGTGATGTTAACAAAACATACCAAGCTCTCCTCCAATGTATGGCATGCAGTAAGCACCCAATAAATTCCTGTCTGCTTATGAAATGGAGTATAAACAGATAATATACAATAAAATATTTTGTTATAGTAAAAGAACATAATTCAAACCTGAAAGTCGTTTGAAAACACTCTTTCAGAGGAAGATTTCAAGAGCCTTGTAAAGACTGAATTCAGAAATGACCTTAAGATTTGTGATTTTTGCCAACTGCAGAATTTCAGAACTAGAAGAAACCTACTGGTCATTAATTCCATACGTTCACTTTTTGTTGAGTAAATGCAACACATGATATGTTTCAACAATTTAAGTATTTTATATTTCATGAATAAACACATACATACACATATATGTGTGTGCATGTTTATATAAAATGTACATATACATATAAGTATGTACATATGTATATGAATACATAGAGAAACTAGCATCATGTGAATATATTTTTTAAATTTTGTCAAAAAACACAATAATTGCAAACAAACCCTACCATCTATATATGGAAGTTATTTCACAACAAAAATTAGGATAAGTATCAATACCTGTTATAGTTATGAAAATATTACCATGCGGCTCTCATTTTCTTTAGTACACTATGGGCTGGTAAAATCGTCAAAAGGGCCACAGATCATAAGCAGTCATTTTGGGATTTGAAGTTAAATTAATTGTGCAAATCTTCAGAGTTAATTAGCAAAAGAAACAGGATTAGAATCTCATTGTTTCTCCAGCCCTGTATAGTTTTTTTTTAATATAATTTTTCATTCTTAAAATGAACATGAAGCATTATCAGTACAACTTGGATTTAGTACACGTTCCATAAGGAACATATTTAAACTATATACATTAGGCTATGATCAGTGGGAGAGAAGAAAACCAAATATTAAGTTGATATCTTATATTAATCCACTGGATATTTGATTTGTCTGCTCAGGCTACTATAACAAAATACCACAGACCCAGCAGATTAAACAATAGACATAATTTCATCATAGTTCTGGAGGTCAGTGTAAATTCAAAATCAAGATGTCAACAGCGTTGGTGCCTGGCGACGGCTCTCCTTTTGGGTTGCAGACAGCCACCTTCTTCGGGACTTTCCTTGAAGCATGTGTGTTGAGACGGGGAGAGAGGAAGAGAAAGAGCAAGCACAAGTGAGCTAGGATGTCCCTTTTTGTAAGTGTATCAATTTTATCAGATCAGGATCCTAACTTTATTATCTCATTTAGCCTTAATCATCTTCTAAATGACCTATTTTTAAATATAGTCATATCTGGGGTTGGGACTTCAACACATGGGTTATGCAAGGATGAAATTCAGTCCACAGCAACACACATGAAACTACCAATAGTGCAAATATAAACAAAGATTTGTATTGCTGGATTTTGTTTTGGGAAATATTTGATTCATATTTTCAAATGTACTAACTCTACTTCATTACCTCCACACTTCCATCCCTGCTGCTTGATGTAGCAGTGGGTGGCCTACACAAATTAAAACCGAATTGAAACGGTTTGTTTGTGTTTTGCCAGTGTTTTTGTCAAGAACTGTGTTGGAATTTAGAAATGATTTAAAGATATCATACTTTAAAATTCTCAACAAATAGAAGAGCAGTTAGTGAAAGGAAGAAAGTTTAGAATTGAGTAAAGGGAGAATATCTGTTTATACATAGAATTTGAGCTTTAACAATTTCAAAGAGCTCTTGTGTTTTGTCTTCATGTGGTCATTGTATTCAGAATGTTCTGTCTTTGTGCTCCTCACGTTTTATCTTTGCTCTGCTACCTTTCTTGTTTCTAAATTCTACTTAAAAAATACTACTTAAATTTGAATTAAGCATCTTACAAAAAGAAAGTCCTGTGTTCTAGGATTTTCTTCTTCAACTCCATCTCAGAAGCCTTATTGAAATTACCTAGTCTTTGGGTGATGTCTCTTTCAGGTATTTGTTTGTATTTTACATACACATAAATTATACATGGGCATAAATATCCATATAGTATACATAAATATTAACATATTTATGTATCTTAGTTATATTAAATGTAAAATAATTTATATTTTGCTTCAAGCTATCATAAACCTCACACTCAGATGCAGTTAGTTATTTAACACACAGTAAAACAACTGCAAGATCAAGGGTTTATGATATTTTGCTATCCATATGTCACAGTTTGAAGCTACCAATTTTGAAGTACAATTTACTCTGTATAGTAGATATCTGACAACTACCAATTATGATCACACAACATATGCCTGCTCCCAGCTTTGGGGGCTCACACATGTAAGAATGAATGCCCAGGCAACAAGACCATTTTGGCCCTCTCAGAACACAGTCAATTTTAGTCTTTTAAAAAGTTGCCTCCAATATGATATAATAGTTTCAATCATGTAGCACAAATGCTACCTTTGATAGACACTCCATCACTTACTTCCCACTTTCCACTAATCTGTGATCATTTTGTAAAGGTCTAAATTAGAAAAGGTTATTAGTTTTGATGAAAACTGAAATAATAGCCTTAATTTCTTCTCAATCAAACCTTATAAAAATTCACATTATTTTTTAATTCAAACTATCAAAAATAGATTACTAAATGTTACATACGCATGCACAAATATATCCAGAAATTCATAAAAATATAATTTTCTCTGAATTCAGTTAGGAAGACCAAAAGCACTTTTAGGCCACATATAAGCCACACTAGCAATCTGATTGCAAGTGGTAGGATCCCAGTAAAAATCAGTTATTCAAACAGCCTTTGACTATTGCAAAAGCTCACAGATAATCTCTTGAAAACGTGGAATTAAAAGTGAATATGTCAAAATATAAGGATAATGATTATTTTTAAGTGAGCACTTTTATGTGACATTCATCTATATGCAAATTAACTCTTAGAACTTTATTCTAATTTTGAACCAAACTAAAAATAACATTTTGAAGGTACAGTTTCTACTAAACTCAATAATGAATACTCTAACTTAGTAAACTTGAAATCCCCATGAAATTTCTATCACTTATTGCAAAATATTTAATCTTGTAGTCATCTAAAAAATTGACTTTGGTGTTATTTATGTTGATATATTTTGCTCTGTGAAAGGTAAGTTTTCCAAACCCTCAAGCTTTTGTCCCAGTTTATGCTGACACACAGTTACAGGCACCACTATTCTCTAACCTTGTTATGCCACTTGCCCACGAGCACTTCCTGGAAGAATTGGTATGGAGCTGTGACAGATAAATCATTTGGTATGATTGATTAGAATGTTTGTAATAGGGACAGGTAGATGCAGTGGAAAACATCCTGTAACTTACAAACATATCCATACTTTAAATCATATCTGGATTAATATTTAACCAGTGTGCATTTTTCAGTGTACCTTTTATTAGTATTATTATTATTTTTAATTTAATGTGGCTCTCATTTTCAGGGAAAATAGGAAATGCATAATGCTCAGTAATCAGAAAAGCATGTTTTAAAAATGTGTTTAATTAAATAAGAAGCTGATTATTTTCTTGTATGCTCTTTGCACTGTAGTTGAGGAACATAGAAAAAAACATGTTGAGCCCATGGCTGTTAAATTCTAGGGCTTTTCTCAAAATCTAAAACCAGAAAGTTATTTCATAAATGGAACTTTATTGTACTTGAGACATATTTAATATTGTTTAATTATTATAGATATCATAATGATCTTCCTGTTCACCTCTATTGTTAAGGATTAAGAAGTAAGTTAACAAGTTTATATTGTTATATATAACATTATATATATTGTTATATATAACATTATATTGTTTATATTGTTTATATTGTCTAGGGCTTTTCTCAAAATCTAAAACCAGAAAGTCATTTCATAAATGGAACTTTATTGTACTTGAGACATGTTTAATATTGTTTAATTATTATAGATGTCATAATGATCTTCCTGTTCACCTGTATTGTTAAGGATAAAGAAGTAAGTTAACAAGTTTATATTGTTACTTATTATGCCTTCAGTGCTCTTAAAAAATTTGCAGTCAGAGCGGTTGCAGTGACTCATGCCTGTAATGAGTCACTTGGGAGGCCAAGGCAGGTGGATCACAAGGTCAGGAGTTCGCGGCCAGCCTGTCCAACATAGTGAAACCCCGTCTTCACTAAAAATACGAAAATTAACCCAGCATGGTGGCGGGTGCCTGTAGTCCCAGCTACTTGGGAGGCTGAGGTAGGAGAATCGCTTGAACCTGGGAGGCGGATGTTGTGGTGAGCCGAGATCGTGCCACTGCACTCCAGCCTGGGCAGCAGAGTGAGACTCCATCTCAAAAAAAAAAAAAAAAAAAAATTGAAGTCAATAAAGAAATAAATCATGTAATCACCCTGCTTACAATATACAAGAATTTATTTTCAAATCGCTAAGTATAGAAGAATGGTGTCTGAGAAATGGCATAGTAAGCAGCTCTCTAAACTTTCACTTTTCTACAGAAATATTTTTTAAAAACTCAAAAACTTTCAGGACCAACTTTGTCATAACTCTAAAAAGCAGTCAAAGGTTTACATCAACCAAACTAATGTTGAATTAAGAAAATTTAAAAATGCTAGTAAAATTTAGTGGGTTTTTGTTTTGTTTTGTTTGAGACGGAGTTTCACTCTGTTGCCCAGGCTGGAGTGCAGTGGCATGATCTCGGCTCACTGCAACCTTCGCCTCCTGGGTTCCATACCATTCTCCTGCCTTGGCCTCCCACGTAGCTGGGACTACAGGCGCCCGCCACCATGCCCAGCTATTATTTTTTATTTTCATTTTTATTTATTTATTTATTTTTTTGTATTTTTAGTAGTGATGAGGTTTCACTGTGTTAGCTAGGATGGTCTGGATCTCCTGACGTCATGATCCACCCGTCTCAGCCTCCCAAAGTGCTGGGATTACAGGAGTGAGCCACCGCGCCCGATCCAAAATTTACTGGTTTTTTAATTTGCCTTTACTCCAATCCTGGAATGGCTTAGCAATGATTTTGAAGACAATGGTCTGAATTCCCAGTGAGGGAATTTAGGTCTCTAGTTCTGGAGGGAGCAAAGCCCACCTCATTCATAAATTACTGTGTTTATCTGTTCTAACTTATTGAGGCAACACCTGAAGAACAGATGCAAGGCTTTCCTCTCTGTTTTACTTAAGTTGGAATTCACTCAAGGTGGAAAATGTCGGACACTGCTTTAAAATATTTTAAGGAAATAAAAAAAACCTGGCACCTAATGGGCCAAAAGGTTATTGTTGAGCTATATAATGGACCATTTAAATTCTTAGAGAAAAATCTGGACAGACAATTTCTTTGCGAAATTATGGAGTTCAAAATCATCCTTCTCTACTGGGGAATTTAGAAAACCCTGTGCGTACCAAGGGAAGGACCCATGCTTAGAAAATGACTGAGAAGAACCTAAGCTTTCACCTGTAGCTGACCTAGAACTTCAGAGTGAAGAAACTCACCAATAACATTTCCAAGAACCTATTGAGGACAAGATGTGAGGACTTACTGTATCTGATAAGGAATGAGTATCCAGAATATATATAAAAGAACTCTTACAACTCAACAGCAAAAAGACAAATGATCAATTTGAAAATGGGCAAAATACTTGAATTTTCCAAAGAAGATACACAAATGACAAACAAGTACATGAAAAGATTTTCAACACCGTTAGTCATTAGGGAAATGCATACCAAAATGGCAATGAGATCTCACTTCACATTCATGAGGATGTGATCATTATAAAAAATCAAAAATAATAAGCATTGAGGATGATGTAGAGAAATTAGAGTCGTTTGTGATTGGTAGGAATGTAAAACCGTTCAGCCGCATTGAAAAAGACTTTGTGGTTCCTTCAAAAGTTAAACATAGAATTGAGATTTGGTTCCACAATTCCACTCCTAGGCATATACCCACAATAATTGAAAACAGATACTTCAAGTAAGTATACGTGCATTTTCACAGTAGTATTAGTCATAAGAGCCAAAGGTGGAAACAGCCCAAATGTGCATCAAGGGAAGAATTGATAAACAACCTGTGGCATACACGTGCAATAGAATATTACTCAGCCATAAAAAGAGACTGAAGTTCTGATACATGCTACAATGTGGCTGAACATTGAAAATCTTATGCAACTTGAGAGAAGCAGGCACAAAAGTCGCACATTGCATAATCCACTTATATGTAATATTCATAATAGAAAAATCTATAGAGATAGAATACAACTTAATGGTTGCCAGTGGCTGGGGACAAGGAATTGGGAAGAATTACTTAATGGGTTAGGGATTTTACTTTGAAGTGATAAAAATGTTTTAGAACTAGATAGAAGAAGTGTTTACACAACATTGTGAATATACAGCCACTAACTTGTTCACTCTAAATGATTGACTTTGTTATGTATATAAATTTCAACTCAATAGATTATTTGAAAAAGTGTATAAGGGGGACTAAAGAAGTGTCAATGTTAGCACAGTATTTTAGCTCAGGAGTGGCAAAACTACAGCTGTTGTGCAAATTCTGGCCCATCATTTTTATACAACCTTTGAGCTAAGAATGGTTTTTATGTTTTTAAATTGTGGAAAAAAAATAAGGAATACAAAATCTTATTTAAAACAATGGTCTGATTTCAATTTTATTAAACCCAAAGAAAAATCAATTCTAATGTCTGTTCTTTATATATTGAAAACTATTTAAAAATCTTCCCTTTAGATGCAAATCTGTTACTGTCATCTTCTGAAGAAAATGATGTGTTTGTACGACCCAGTTAAGGTAACAGAGTATAGTGAAAAGTATTGGAGAAAAGTACTGTAAGACCTGGGTTCAATTTATATAGCATTGATATATATTAGAGGTACGATATTTGGCCACATATTTTTTTCTTATAATTGAATCTTCCATTTTCTTATCTGTAAATGGAAATAATAATAACAATATTTCAAAATTTTTGTGACACAAGAAGAAGGTATGTAAAATTCATATCACATACTGAACACACAATAAAATTATACTTTTTCAGTCATTAATGGGCCAGAATAAATTTTTTCTTCTGGAGTTAAAACACAATTTCTTAAGGGCTTCTCAGATTAATTGCTATGATTTCATACTACTTTCTTTTTTAAAAAATACTCTATTTTTAAAGAACTTTTAGGTTCGTAGGCAAATTGGGCAGAAAATACAGAGAATTCTCATATATTCTTTTGCTCCCTGCACATTTATTTCTTTTCAAATCACATATAGAAAATATTTTTCATAATTTTAGCATAATTAATTTATCTCCTTGATGGTATTGGGCCACATTCTTTCTCTAGCATCCTACATTTCAATATGTGCCTTTCCACTTGTGATTATAGAATGTGGGTGAGAATCTTGAGCACGCAGATAAGACATTTAGGACTCAATACTGTTTCCTGGCTCTGGAAACCCATTGGCTATAATAATACATCAGCTCACTGATCACTTCTTAATCAATAATAAGGTAAACCAGTTATGTTGTAGTTCCTTTATGCTCAGATTTTTAAAGGTTAGGATTAAGATAAAAGAAATTTTTCATTTATTTTCTTTTGACTTGCCTTTGATTCTCTTGCTGGTAATATCTAAAGTTATGTAATTCTTGAAGTTCTAGTCCTTAGACCCTGTCTACCTAGGACTTTGGGAGGTGGCTAATACCTTTTCTTGGAATACTCCTGAATTTGTCTTTTGCCTGTTAGAATGCTGATATTGCATTGATCTTGTCATAATGACCTGTGTGTCTCACTCTGTTCCTTCTATCATGCTTCCCTGGCCAGATGTGATATGTTCCTCCTCCTGGTCATCCCTACCCACCTGGGGTCATATCCACCATCGCCATCATTACAGGTTAGCCATCATTATCATCATCATCAAACCCTATAATGACTACTAAAGAGTATGAAAATGAATATTAGAAATATCTTTTGTACATTCTATAATTCTCAAAATTCTCTAAGCAAATACTATTATTAGCATCATTTTATAGGTGATTAAACTGAGAATCTGGCACATGAAAGTAACACAGCAAAGAACACACACAGAATTGAGTCTAGTTCTGCTTGACACTCATGCTATGATTCTTTCATGGTTATAATCATAGTAAAAAGAACTTACTCCTTGTCAAAGTTATATGTAAATATTTTGTTAAGTAACAATGACTTAATGAAATAAACTTGCATGAGAACCAAATCAGGAGATCCCTATTCTTTCTATTTTTGAGTGACAATGACTCTCATATCGTTTACTTCCATTAGTTAGTCTTTAATTTTTTATTCTTCCTCTGCATTTCTCCACATATGTCCCACCACGCACAAATCGATTTATTTTCCCTCATCTCATCCCTCTATTACCATTTAATCACTGATTTCTTGTAATATATATCATATATATGTGCATATGTATATATATGTATAACATAATATGCTAACAACAGTTGATAAGAGGGATAGGAATATTTGTTAAATCCCAGTTTGATTTTAAAATATGAAGGTGATCTAAATAATTTATTTCCATCTAAGAGGAAAATTGGTCTTTTTAAAAGTAGTAGTAGCTATATTAACCTTGTTGTAGCCCCTGACTGATTTTATTATTCAGTGAGGCAGAAGCTCTGTTCTTTTATTTGTTTGTTTGTTTGTTTTGTTTGGTTGTGGTTAGAAAGGTTAAAATGAGATCTATCCTTTAAATATATTTTTAAGTGCACAATATAGTATGGTTAACAATAGGCTTAACATTGTACAGCAATTTACTAAAAGTTACATATATTGCAAAATTAAAATTGTTATGCTCCTTGAAAACATCTCTCCACTTCCCCTTACCCAGCGCCTGGAAACCGCTATTCTACTCTGTTTCTCTGAACTTTTTTTTTTTTTGAGAGGGAGTCTCATTCTGTCACCAAGATGGAATGCAGTGGCGCGATCTCGACTTGCTGCAACCTCTGCCGCCGGGTTAATGCCGGGTTCAAGAGATTCTCCCGCCTAAGCCTCCTGGGTAGCTGGGACTACAGTTGTACGCCACCATGCCCAGCTAATTTTTGTATTTTCAGTAGAGACAGGGTTTCAGCATTTTGGCCAGGATCGTCTTGATCTCTTGACCTCGTGATTCGCCCACCTCAGCCTACCAAAGTGCTGGGATTACAGGCATGAGCCACCGAGCCAGGCCTGAGTTTTACTATTTTAGACACCCCATGTAATTGAAATCATACAGTATTTGTCATTCTGCCAGTGGGTTCTTTTACTCAGCACAGTGTCCTCCAGGTTCATCCCTGTTGTCGCATATGGCAGAAATTCCTTCTTTATCTACACTGAATATTATTTCAGTGTATGTGTATATTATCTTTTCTTTTTCTTTTTAGTTTGCACGTAATCGTTGTACATACTCATGGGATGTGAGATGATACTTGGATACTTGTATACAACGAGTAATGATCAAATCAGGGTAATTAGTGTATTCATCACCTCACTCCATCCACCTCCCATCTCTCAGCCTCTAATACTCACAATTCTACTCTCTAGTTCCATGAGCTCAAAATGTGCTTTTTAGCTCCCACTTATGAGTGAGAACATGTAGTATTTATCTTTCTGTGCCTGATTTTTTTTTCTTTTTCTTTTTTTTTTTTTGCTTAACATAACGTCTTCCAGGCTTATCCATACTGCAGTGAATGACAGGATTTCATTCTTTTTATGATTGAATAGTACTCCATTGTGCATATGTACCACATTTTCTTTATCCATTCATCTGCTGATGGACATTTAGTATAATTCCATACCTTAGTTGTTATGAATAGTGCTGAAATAAACATGAGAGAGCAGATGTCTCTTTGATATACTGATTTCCTTTCCTTTGGATTAATATCCAGTAGTGGGATTGCTGAATCGTATGGTAGTTCTGTTTTTAGTGTTTTGAAAAACCTCCACATTGTTTTCCATAATGGTTGTACTAATTCACATGCCTACCAACAGTGTATAAGAGTTCCCTTTTCTCTGCGTTATACTACGTTTTCAGTATTCATCCATCAATTGCTTTTTTGTAGTTCTTTTTTCTCCCCTTTGGGCTAGTTTTGGAATTTTCCACCTTAGCACAACAGACATTTTGAGTTGTATAACTCTTTGCTTGTGAGGAGGTAGGCAGGAGTATCCTGTGCATGGAAGGATGTTCGGAAGCATCCCTGGCCTTTGTCCTTTGATTTCATTAGCACTCCCACTCTCAGTTGTGACACCCACAAACGGACCCAGACATTGCTAAATGTCCCTTTGGGGCTCAGTAGCCCACAGCTGGAAACCATAGGTCTAATCTACTGTTCTGTATGCCTTGTTAATTAAACCAAATCATAAGTAATTAAAGCATTATGGCTTCATATGTCTCTAATCATTTCGTATATAAAATGCACGCTCCACATCATTAAATTATGGATGGAAGCTTTAACTTTTAAGTTTTATTTTCGAGGAGTTAGAGTTACAAAAAATAGCTATCAATATTTGCACTGCATTTATATATTTGCATTTAAGGCTCTTCAATAAAACAAGTCCCTTGAAATATGAGCCAAAACACTTACCAGCAGTCTCTGATAAATAAAACAATGAGATGAAAAGTAGGATTATCTTCTAATCTCTATGCTACAGTAAACCTGTGAAGTCTGCAATCATTGCAATTATTGCATTTTTAGCATTGGATAAGTGGGACTGAAAACATTTAATTTGGGACTTAATGTGGACTGAATACAAAAAAAAAAAAAAAAAAAGGCATGTGTTTTGTTTGGATTTCACATAGTTTTGAAGAGTATTGGATTTTTTTTTTAAAAAGAAGGTTTTTCTATTATATTTCTTTTTAATTACAGAGATAATTTGGGGTTCACATGTGAATACCTTTCCTAGACTTCATCAAAATTTTGATTATCCTATTTGTTAGTTTATCAATCTGGCAAAGTAGTTAGTCTAGCTAGATTATAGATTATTTATTTCACAATGACAGGAGAAGGTGTCTGTGAGGAAGGTGCTAGATGATCTACAAATAGTTGTATTAAAATCAATAATCATCTGGAAATAGATCCTGCCAGCTTTGAAAGATAATAAGTGATTGATACAAAATTCAGAAAAAGAATCAATTCTGTGTTAAAGTAAAACTATCTCTGAAATATTTTAAAATATGTAAGAAAAGGTGATTTTAAAAATTTGTATTAGTAATTCAAATACCTAAATAAATATTTGATGACCCTTTCTGGGAAAGAATTGTAATTTTAATGGGGGTAAGTTTTTTTATGGTCAAGGTACAAGGAAAGTTATAAAGTGAAGAGAATGTGAAAATAGATTTCATCAAATGCACATTCTTAATTCAAAGCAGAGAAAATGAAAGACCAATAAATAAAGGGGAAAGTCTGTGGAACTATCTTAGGAAAGGGGATAAGAAAAAACTAAAGCCATGTCAAAGAAAATTCAATTTATAGTTCATGTATTGTAGATACTTACAAAAACAGGGAGAGATCTGGCTTCAGCTACAGAAGCTTGGCATATAGAGGGCTGTTAGAAAACTGATATTAAGCATTTCCTAATAAAGAAATCTTAACCACCTAAGAGAAAACATGTTTACAATGATATCAATATTAATAATATTTATATCAATTAGTACTAACACTTATTGAGAACCTATAGGATATCAAAACTATATGAGTTACCATAAACAACTTATCACCATTATGCTCTTCAACTGTGAAGTGGCTACAAATACTACTATTTTCAGTAGAGAACACTGGATCTCAGGAACAGTAAGTTACTGATACATGCTCACGAAGATGAGTGAGGGACAGAGTTAAAATTCTAGCTCAGGTTTCTGTTTCTTTTACTTTTTTCTCATATGCCACACTGAAATAACTTCTTTTACATACCACTAATTAAACAGAATCAAAAACTTTCACAGCAAGGGATATTTGAACAGAGTCTTGATTTAGCTTAGCTGTGTCCCTACTCAAATCTCATCTTAAATTGCAGTTATCATAATCCCCACGTGTTGTGTGAGGGACTGAGTGGGACATAATTGAATCATGGGGGTGGTTCCCCCATACTTTTCTCATGATAGTAAGTTCTCACAAGATCTGATGGTTTTATAAGGGGCTTCCGCCTTTGGTTGGTTTTCATTCTTCTCCTTCCTGCAGCCATGCGAAGAAGGACATGTTTGCTCCCCATTCTGCCATAATTGTAAGTTTCCCGAGGTCCCCCAGCCCTGTGGAACTGTGAGTCAAATAAACCTCTCTCCTTTATAAAGTAACCAGTATTGGGCAGTTCTTTGTAGCAGCGTGGGAAGGAACTAATACAATTCTTAAAAATAAATGTTAGTTTTCTCAAGCTAAATGGGCTTATAATTATTTGAGGAAGGAGTAACAAAGAAAATAACTTGGAGATGTAAACAAGATATATTTAAGGAGTGACACCTCTCAAACTTTTCAGAGAGGCAGGGGTACAAACTATGTAGCATACACTTTCAGATACAAGATAAGAAAGGGAAATACAGGGCAGATTGGGATGAAATTGGATACAGCCTTTCGGAGAGAAAAAGACAGCAAATGATCCCTTCTCACCAAAGAAGAGATAATAATCATTCTGTTTGCAGTTATGTTAGGTTGTTTTAGAGACAATAAAATAAAAGATTATTTTAAGCATCAGTATAAGCAGTTTGCACAATTTATATTTTAGAGATTATTCACATGAAAAGCAGAATGGTAACTAGAATAAAATGACAGTAGGTAGGCACATCCATCATCACCAGGGAAATGACTGAATTCCCAAAGAGACTTTCAGGCTGAATTGCTAAATGAAGCATGTGTCTAGTTTAAATTAGTAACATTTATACATCCTTAGTTTGTGACAGGTATTTGATATAAAGTCTGAAGAAGAGAACTGGATTATGGTTTCAAAAATTAAAGGTGGATAATGGGTGAAGTCTAATAAAGTTTTCTGCAAGAAACGAATATATTGAACAAATTAGTAGTATCTACAGACAATATAAAATGTATCATGAGTAAGTAACAGATTAACGTCTGAAAATAGAAAAGAGTTTTCCAACTAATGGTGCCATGTCGAATTTTGGTTCAGAAGAAGTAAAATTGGTAGAGTTCAAAAAATGAGTGAGAAAATAATAACAAATGTGAAACTTCCAGAAAAATTAAAAATAAATAGGAACTGATAGTGCCATCAATTGTCCCTTTCTGACCATCAAGAAAAGAAAAATCAACAATGTACATCTAATTTCACAGTAGTTTAAACTGTGTGATTTTTGGTGTTAAAATTATCCACAGAGATTAAGACTGTCAATGTGTTACAAAAAGTTAAAAAGTCTACCACCTTTAGTATACTCACACTTACTATTTACTAATTTTGCTACTCATATCTGGCGATGAGAAATGAATGGAAAGGGATAAAGAACTCTCAAAAGTGATAGGGATTACAAGTATTATAAAAGTCAGTATTAATGTTCCTTTAACTTGGTTATTAAATCTCATCTGGAAAATGATCCATCTTTGGCTAATATATCAATTTATATCTGTTTCTACTTTTCTATTATTTCTACTATTAAAATGTTTATTACTTCAACTAAGCTAGACTTTTTTCCTTCCTTTTAATGCATCTTTCAGAAAAGTTCTTATATTAAATAAAAACAGCTAATCAAAATGCTTAAGAAACAAAGAAATTTAATTTCTACCACCTTATGTTAGAAGCAAACAACAGGAAGAAAATAAGGAGAGGGATTTTTAAATCAAGCGTGCTAAAATTTGTGAAGTTATTTGAAAAATTCAATAAAAACTTCTTTTACACAGTTTTCACAGCTTCATATTATTATGACTGCAATGTATATAAGTCATTGGTACCACCACTCTAATAGAAAAATATGTCAAGAATTGTCTTTTCTATTTATTTCTTACCCTTTTTTGGCAGGAGACTCATTTGGTTTTAGAATTTTTTTTTTAGTTGCTATTTTTGTGGACTTTCTTTAAGGCAACCTTTTCATAATATCATATCACACACATAATTTCATTTAATAATACCATATAGCATGAAGTTATAGAGTTCTTAGGTCACAGTTCATGTTCTTTTAAAGTAATTTTTTTTTCCATTTCCTAATCACAGGAAAAGGAAACAGAGGACTCTGTGAACCAAATATTAGAAACTGATATGGATGTATTTGAAATGTGCTATAGGCAACATGTTGTAGATGATCAGAAGGTTATTGTTTGTTTATTAATTTCCTTTTATGTTTTTGCAAATACAGTTTTTAAAAGCAAGAAACCAGACTTTACTAGGAACTGAAGTAACTGAAATTATCATGATACTTGATCTTTCCCATGACTTATTTTGAAATATATCTAGAATAATGTACAATGATGGTAGAAAAAAAATCAGGTACACCATCAATCCAAGAGCACAAGATGAAATAAATTTTCATATCTTTACTATCTTGAACTTATATCAACTATAAAGTAAAATGTTTATGTATTTTATATATATTTACACTACTGACAAAGTAAATTGTTTGTGTTTTATTTTTAACCTTAAGTTTAACATTATTGATTAAAAATGAGTCATTTGTTATAGTTATTTTGTTTTATTATTATTGTAGCAAATCCTATTCTGGATATATTTACAACTTTGAAAGCGTAATTTGCTGTGCAGTTGCTGTTATACATATGTACACACATATATACATACACACATACACACAAAACTTTCTTGGCTCAGTCAACTGAGAGGGCTTGGATTCAACAAAACTTTACTGGCTATAAGTGTCCCTAATGTAAGATAGTTTATTACCATTCTCCACAAATGGATCTAGGTCTCCCCTATTGGGTTGACACAGAGAAAGTGAAAAATTAGCTTCGAACACTATATATATCCCATAAGGCAAGGAAGCACAATAAGTGATTGAAACATCTCCAAATATACAAGAAGACTTCCCTTTTATTTTGTTGTGCAGTAATAGGGGTCAGTTTACTCTTCTACCTGAAATAACTGAAAACTAACAATAATATATATGAAGGAGTGGTTTCAAGACAATGGGTATCAGAAGTCAAAGGACAGCAAACCCTACAAGCCAGGAAGCAAAAAAGTTGAACACCATGCTTCTCTTTACTTAGAGCCTGGACACAGTTTCCAAATGATGGCACAAAGAGAAGAAACCAGGAAGAACCTAATGGAATCTTTCAGGTGGGGAGACGCGGTTCTGTGGTCCTAGGAGGCAGGTGCCTATAGTTCCCAGAAGAGTACTAGAAACAAGAGAGAGATCTGGAGATCTTCAAAAGATTCTGTCAGTTATTCAGCTGAGAAATGAGTAAACAGACTTTCTGAAGGGAGGATAGAACCACCCACACAAAGATTTGTGGTAAAAGAAGAAAGGAAGGAAACAAGAAAGAATGAATCAACAAGCTGTGGGATAACTTGGAGCAGCCTAGTACATAAATAATTACGGTCCCTGAAGAAGTAAGAGCAGAAATATATTTGACAAAATAATGGCTGAAAATTTCCCAAAATAATGGAAAACGTTATTTCATTGATCCTGGAAGCTTAACAAAACCCACGCACAATAAACAGAAAGAAAACACACCAAGGCACATCATATTTGCTCCAATGTAGTGATAAAAATGAAATACTAATAATAGGTAAAGAAAAAGGCACATAGAGACATTGTTAGGGAGGAATAGATGAGAATAATAGGAGATTTCTTGATGGAAATAAGAAAGAAGATAATTGAACAATATATTTAAAGTAGATACAGAAAAACCTGTCAACCTATAATTCTATACCAAGTGAAAAAAAGTATCCCCAAATGAAGGCAATATGCTTTTGAATTTAGTTTGCTGTATTTTGTTAAGGATTTTTGAGCTTACGTTCTGTTCATTGGAGATATTGGCCTACAGTTTCTTTGTCTTATAATGTCGTTGGCTGGGGCAGCAAAGTAATGCTGGCCTCATAAAATGAGTTTGGAAGTGATCCCTCCTTTTTAATTTTTTGGAATAGTTGGAAGATTGGCATTAATTCTCTGAATGTTTAGCAGAATTTGCCAGTGAGGCCATCTGGTCTTAGTCTTTTTTAGGGGAGAGGTTTTTGACTACTGATTCAATCTACTTACTGGTTATAGGCCTGTTCAGATTTTCAATTTCTTCATGATCCAGTCTCAATAAGTTATATGTTTCTAAGAATTTATTCGGTCTAAGTTGTCCATTTTGTTCACATAGAGTTATTTATACTAGTCTCTTACAATACTTTTTTTGTTTCTGGGGCATCAGTTATGTGTCCTCTTTTGTTTCTTGCCTTATTTGCTCGAGTCTTCTTTTCTTTTTTCTAATTAGCCTAGCTAAAGGGTTTTCAATTTTATTTGTCTTTTCAAAAAAATTCTTAATTTCATCAAATTATTTTATTATTTTTTAATATCTATTTCATTTATTTCTGCTCTGTAATCACTCAAAATAGATGAAAGACTTTAGTATCTTAAACTGTATAACTCCTAGAAGAAAATATAGGTGAAAATCTTCATGACATTAGTCTTGGCAATGACCTCATGAATATGATGAGAAGAACACAGGCAATATAAGCAAAAATAAACAAGTTGGAACTACATTAAAACCCTGATTTTTAAGATGGGAAGTCTCCGAACAGAGTTTTCCAAAGAAGACATACAAATTGCCAACAGGCATATGCAAAGATGCTCAATATTACTAATTATCATGAAAATGCACATCAAAACTACTTGAGATATTACGTAACATCTGTCAGAATGACTATTATGTTAAAAAAATAAAGAGAGAGGGAAAGAAGAAAACAAGTGTTGGTGAGGAGGTGGGGCGATGGAAACCATTGTAAATTGTAGGTAGGAATGCAACTGCTATGTAAAACAGTATGGAGGTTCCTTAAAAAATTAAAAGCAGGACTACCATATAATCCATCAATCTTACTTCTGCTTATTTACCCAAAATAATTGAAATCATGATTTCCAAGAGATTTTAGTACTTCCATGTTCACTGCAACATTATCCACAATAAGCAAGACGTGGAAACAACGTAAGTGTCCATTGACAGATAATTGGATACAGAAAATATGGTATAAACACACCATGGAATATTACTTACCTTTTAAAAAAAGGATATTCTACAACCATGACAACATGGATTAACCTTAGAGACATTACGATAAGTGATATGAGTTAGTTATAGCAGGACAAATAGGCAAGATTCCATTTATATCAAGCATCTAAAGTAGTCAAAATGATAGACACAAAGAATAGAATAGTGATTGCCAGAGGCTAGGGGAAGAGGGAAGTAGGGAGTTGCTAATAAATATGTATAATATTTCAGTTATGCATGATGATAGGATGTACAACGTTGTGGCTAAAGATGCAATGCTAATATTGCAAACTTAAAAATATTTTAAAAGGGCAGACATGTTAGATGTTCTTACCACAAAAAAAGGAAGACAAGATAAAGACTAGTGTTGTGATGGTTAATACTGAGTGTCAACTTGATTGGATTGAAGGATACAAAGTACTAATCCTGGATGTGTCTGTGTGGCTGTTGCCAAAAGAGATTAATATTTGAGTCAATGGGCTGGGGAAGGCAGGTCCACCTTTAATCTGGTGGGCACAATCTAACTAGCTGCCAGTGAACATAAAGCAGGCAGAAAAACATGAAAAGGAGAGACGGGCCTAACCTCCCACCCTACATTTTTCTCCTGTGCTACATGCTTCCTACCCTAGAACATGGGACTCCAGGTTCTCCAGTTTTGGGACTGAACTGGCTCTCCTTGCTCCTCAACTTGCAGACAGCGTATTTTGGGACCTTGTGATCATGTAAGTTAATACTTAATAAACTCATATATATATGTGTGTATATATATATATATACACACACACACACACACACACAAGCATCCTATCAGGTCTGTCCCTGTAAGAGAATCCTAATACAAGTTTAAAACTAGAAAAATGGAAAGAATTCATCCCCACAAATACACATTTTAGAAATATTAAAGAAAGTCCTTCACTCAAAAAGAAAATGATACCAGAGGGAAATTTGGATATACAATTAAGACACTATAAATTGTAATTCAAAAAAAATTTTTTTCTTATTATTGAAATATTTCTGAAAGACAACTGACAATTATGTCAGGGTTCCTTATGAAAATATGCAGACTTGATGATTTGATAAAAGGATTCACAGAACTCAAAAGCTGTTATACTTATGGTAAAGTTTTTTAGGGCAAAATAATATTATTTAAAATCAACAAAGGGGAAAATGTGCATGAGTAAAGTTCGGGAGAAAGGAGGTACAAGTTTCCAAGGAAGTGTCCTCTCTCAAAGGAGTTTAATGGGTGTGCTTAATTCTCCCAATAGTGTGTCAATATATGTGAAATATTATCAATAAGGGAAGATCATCAGAGTTTTGGTGTCCAGGACTTTAACTGGATGTCGGTTAGTCTTGTAGGCATTGATTAAGCCACCACTTATTGCAATTAAGACATAGGCTGCTGTTGTTTAGGCAATATGAACTGTCAATAGACCCAGATGTGAAATACAGGTTTCTGAAATCAAAATAATCCAACGAAGTCCTTTGCCTCTTGCTAATTTCCATAGTAGCGACAATTACCAGTTTTATATATAGTTGCCTGTATGATGTTATAAGTGACTCCTGCCAAAGTTACTCCTAACCATCTCACCTTTTGGGTGAGCCTTGTGTCCTTTCGGGATTTATCAACCAGCCTCTTGCAGTCACGTATGTCACTACTACATTTACATCAGTGCCAGTTTGTTGTTCAGTTTCTGATACTACCATGCTGTCATCAATGTAGTGTATATTCACACTCGAGAACTGCTTTAAGGCCAAACCCCTTGTACATTTAAATAATGACAGTAAGCTGGTGAATTCAAATAACCCTACCAATACAACAAAGGTAAATTGGTGTCCTTCCACATAAAGGAAAACTGCTTTTGGCTCCAAACCAAGATTGAAATAAAGAAAAAAGCAATTGCAGATGTCATCACTGAGTTCTAGTCTCCTTTAGCTTGTTGTATCTTTTGCACTATCAAGGACTGCTGTTGCTATAGGTGGAATTATTTTATTAAAGCCTTGGTAATCTACTGTTAGTCTCTGTAAATCATTTGCCTTTTTCATGGGCCACTCAGAATTTGTTGGTAACAGCATTAGAACTTCTAACGTCATTAATTAAAGTGGTGTATTACTTTCACGGGGCTGTCCTTAACAACAACAACAAAAAAAGTACTACAAGCTAGATGCTTTAAACAACAGAAATTTTTTGTCTCATAGATCTGTAGTCCAAAAGTCCAAAATTAAGGCGTTAGCAGGATCATACCCCCTCTGAAAGCAGCAGAAGAGAATCTTTCCTTAAATCTTTCTCACTTTTGGTAGTGGCTGTCAATCCATGTCATTCTCTCTCTTGCAGCTGTGTAAAAGTCATGGTTCTTTAGAAGCAATAGGTTATAGATATACATATAAGGAGATTATTGTGGGAATCAGTTTACATGATTATGAAGACCAAGAAGTCTCACCACCTGATGTTTGCAAGCTGGAGTCCCAGGAAAACTAGTGGTATAACGCCATCTGAGTCTAAAGGCCTGAGAACTAGGGTCAGGGTGGTGGAGGGGCACGGTTCAAAGGCCCAAGAACCAGGAGCTCTGATGTTGGATATCAAAAGAAGATGGATGTCCCAGATGAAAAAGCAAAGGGAGAAAGTTTGCATTTCCTCTACCTTTTTATTCTATTCAGGCCCTCAACGGATTGGATGATCCTCATCCACACTAGTTGGTGTGGTAGATTATTTTTAACTCGGTCCACTGATTCAAATGTTAATCTCTTCCAGAAACACCTCTACAGACACACCCAGAAACAATATTTACCAGCTATCTGGGCATCCCTTAGCTCAGCATAGTTTACACACAAAAAATTAATCATCAGTGGCCTCATTCTAATCTTGTCAACACATAGAACTTTTCCTGTGTGTCTGTGTCCAAATATTTCTCTTCAGGGCTGGGAGCAGTGGCTCATGCCTGTAACCACAGCACTTCGAGATGCCAAGGCAGGCAGACCACCTGAGGTCAGAAGTTCAAGACCAGCCTGGCCAACATGGTGAAACCCCATCTCTACTAAAAATACAAAAATTAGCTGAGCATGGTGGTGTGCACCTGTAACCCCAGATACTCAGGAGGATGAGACAGGAGAATCGCTTGAACCTGGGAGGTGGAGATTGCAGTGAGCCGAGATCGTGCCATTACACTCCAGTCTGGGTGACAGAGTGAGACTCCATCTCAATAATAATACTAATAATAAACAATAACATATTTCTCTTCTTATAAGGGTACAAGTCACATTGGATTAGCATCCAGTGTGATTATACATGCAAAGACCCTATTTCCAAATAATTCAAAACATTCACAGATAACAGGGGTGATGACAAGTGGTAATGCCTTTGATTTTACTAGATATCTGATACTATTACATATTAACAAGCTGTTAATATATAAAGCAAATTTATAGATTCTGATTTCGCATGTCCAATTAATACTGTCAAACGGACAAATTTATATACCTTCCATTTTATGATACTAGGTGAGGGAAGTGTTCCTAAATGAGACATAATATCCATTGCAGTAATACATTCAGGTAAAGGAGACACAACCACTTCACATAAAATCCATTAAAATATTCCAATTTTATACAAACTATTACTTTAACCCCATAAAGTTTCCAGTTTCATATACTTTTCACCTAATTATTGCACCATTTAGAACTTCAACAAGTGTTGAAGTTATAGTAAATGCACTGTGGCAAGGAGCCCCAGAAAGTTTTTATTTCCACCTGGGTATGGTAATGGCAATGGCCATGTGGTCATTTTACACATATGTATGCATATGGCCCGAAGTCCGTGGGTCTCCAACTGGGAGATAGGCCAAGAGATCCTAGATCTTTTGTTAATCTCCACCCAAATTAATTTTGGGGCAATCATTTTCAGCCATTCAAGCTCAGGTTTCTCTTTGATATCTTTGCTTTTCAGTTTTTTTTTTTTTTTTTTTAATTTCTCCAAAGTAGGATAAAGATAGTAGATTTGTTTAGGGTCCCTTGATGTTGGGGGAAAAGCAAGAGTTCTCATTGGTTCACCAAACTACAATGGTGCTCTATTATAGCCTTGTGTTTAGCTTGGCAATGTTGACTTTATTCACCCCTTACTTTAATAGTATTTAAAGACTTCTCCCATGCTGTGATAGGTCCCATAAACATGTCTTTTCTATTTTTTCATTCCTTTGTGATCTACTCTAATTTTTCTAACATCTGTAAGACAATAAGGGAAAGCTGGGACAACAAATCTGATATGTCTTCTTAAATCGTTGCTTAATTTTGCAGCCCTAAGATTATATATAAAATGGGATCCTTAATCATAGTATTTACCATGATGACCATGATGCAGGTAAGGGGCATGTTAAATAAATGAGCATCCTGAAAACCAGTGTGTCTTGTATATGCTGCACATCAGCTACTTCAAATGGGGAGTGACACTTGGTGTTTAAAAGAGAAGGATAATTTATTTTCTCAGGACAAGAAAACTTTACAGAAGCTTTTATCCAGTCCAACAGGCTAGCTGTCCTGTAAGAATACTCTGTTGTGTGTTTGGATCATGTACATTCATTCATTTGTTATTACTCACTAATAAGCTGTGGGGCCTGCATCAACACAACATACTCATCCTTTCTGCAGCAATCAAAACAAAGGAGACTTCTAAATCTTTCACCATCCATTTTAGGAAGGATTTTCCAGAAATCTGATTATATCGCTTTACAAAACGAGACAACTTGTTTATCCTGTACCCTCAGGATTCAGTAGTTTCTTGGTTATCCTGACTTCCGGGACTACTCTTTTGGCATCCAGCAGCTGTAGAAATGTTATCTGTCTTTTCAGCAGTTTTGTCCTGTGGTAGCAGCTCACAGACTAGCAGCAGTAGATGGGACTGGATAAAATACAAACTATTACCAATATAAATAAATAAAGATTGTATATCTAGCTAGTTTCTTATTTTGTTTGCATTTTGTTATGTACCCAGTAAGTGAAATTTGTAGTTGGGTCTACCATTTTAAAATGTTATTGGTAATTTGTATGTTCCATAACTAACCAGAGCGCAGCTGCTGTTTCATACTATGGGACATCTAATAAGTATCCAGATATCAAACATTCATTACACTCATCAACAACTTTCCTTTTTCTAACCAACAATTTTGCTTGTTTTAGTGAGTCAGGGTCATTCCAGCAAATTCTACTACTGATATTAATTGTTGGCTTTTGTTTTCTTTTTTTAAAAAAACTTCCATTTTAAGTTCAGTGGTACAAGTGCAGGTTTGTTACATAGGTAAACTTGTGTCATGGGAATTTGTTGTACAGATTATTTCATTACCCAGGTCGTAAGCCTAATCCTCATTATTTTTCCTGATCCCCTCTGTCCTCCCAACCTCCACCCGCTGAAAGGCTCCAGTGTTTGTTGTTCCCTCTTATATGTCCATGTGTTCTCATCATTTAGCTCCCACTTATAAGTGATAACATGTCCTGTTTGGTTTTCTGTCACTGTGTTAGTTTGCTAAGGATAATGACTTCCGGCTCCTTCTATGTTCCTGCAAAGGACTTGATCTCATTCTTTTTTATGGCTGCATGGTATTATATTGTGTATGTAACACACATTCTTTATCCAGGGTAGCATTTATGGGCATTGATGTTGATTCCATGTCTTTGCTATTATGAATACTGCTGCAATAAACCTATGTGTGAATGTGTTTTTTATAATAAAATTATTTATACTCCTTTGGGTATATACCCAGTAATAGTATTGCAGAGTCAAATGGTATTCCTGTCTTTAGGTCTTTGAGAAATTTCCACACTCTCTTCCACAATGGCTGAACTAATGTACATTCCCACCAATCATGTATAAGTGTTCCTTTTCCTTAACAACCTTTCCAGCATCTATTTTAGTTTTTAATAATAGCCATTCTGACTGGTATGAGATGGAATCTCATTGTGCTTTTGATTTGCATTTCTCTAATGATCAGTGGTGTTGAGCTTTTTTTCATATAATTGTTGGCCCCACATATGCCTTCTTTTGAAAAGTGTCTGTTAGTGTCCTTTGCCCATTTTTTAATGTTTTTTTTTTTTTTTCTTGTAAATTTGTATAGGTCCCTTATAGATGCTGGATATTAGACCTTTGTCAGATATATAGTGTGCAAAAGTTTTCTTCCATTCTTAAGTTTGTCTGTTTACTCTGTTGATAGTTTCTTTCGCTGTGTGGAAACTATTTAGTTTAGTTAGATCACATTTGTCAATTTTTGTTTTTGTTGCAATTAGTTTTAGCATCTTCATCATGAAATCTTTGCCCATGGCTATGTCCTGAATAGGTTGTCTTCCAGGGCTTTTGTAATTTTGGGTTTTATGTTTAAATCTTTAACCCATCTTGAGTTAATTTTTTTTGCATATAGTATAAGAAAGGGGTCCAGCTTCAGTCTTCTGCAGATGGCTAGTCAGTTATCCCAGCACCACTTATTGAATAAGAAATTCTTCCTCATTGCTTGTTTTTGTCAGCCTTGTTGAAGAGCAGATAGTTGTAGGTATGCAGCCTTATTTGCCTTATTTCTGGGTTCTCTATTCTATTCCATTTGTCTATGTGTCTCTTTTTACACCAATACCATGCTGTTTTGGTTACTATAGCCCTGTAGTGTAGTTTAAAGTTGGGTAGCGTGATGCCTCGAGTTTTGTTCTCTTTGCTTATGATTGCCTTGGTTATTCAGGCTCTTTTCAGTTTCATATGTATTTCAAAACAGTTTTTGTAGTTTTGTTAAGAATGTCAACGTTAGTTTAATAGGAATAGCATTGAATATATAAATTGCTTAGGGCAATATGGTCATTTTAATATTGATTCTTCCTATCCATGAACATGCAATGTTTTTCCATTTGCGTCATCTCTAATTTCTTTGAGCAGTGTTTTGTGGTTCTCTCTGTAGAGATCTTTCACCTCCCTGGTTAGCTGTATTACTAGGTATTTTATTTTTTATGTGGCAATTGTGAATATGATTATTTTCCCAATTTGAATCTCAGCTTGGCTGTTACTGGTGTATAAGAATGTTAGTGACTTTTGCACATTGATTTCTTGTTTTGAAACTTTGCTGAAGTTGCCCATTCCCTACACTCAGAAACTCACTTTAGACAAATGCACCCCTGGCTGTTGGCTGCATGTTGCATCTCTCTATTTTCCATCTAAGTTGGCTGTCATTGAAATAACTGGCCTTCTACCTGCTTTAAAAATCTTTGACCAGTATTATAGAAGAGTTAATTTTTTTATTTTGTCCAGCTGATCCATTATTCTTTGAAATTTCATGGTGAACTTTATTAAATATGATATTTTAAAGTTATCTGCCTGTTCCTCCTGTCAATGATGAACAATGAAAAAAGAAAAGCTTCACGTTCATCAATGACATTGAACCTAAGATTTGGAGAGTTTTGGAGACATGTTTTGATTTTTAAATAGAACAGAACATGTCATGTGAGAGAAAATGAGAATATACACATGCCAAAATGTCATATTAATATAATACCTGTTTGAAAGATATTTCATTTTAAAAGCAGGAGATTAAACAAGGCATAAAGAAATAACTAGAGCCACTTTAAAACACTCAAAATTTGTCTTTATGTAGATTTATATTGTAAACTCCAGAAGTCATTATCACTCTTGCACCAGAAAAGTTAAGTGTTCATAATATTGAACAACTGAAAATAGATAAACAAATATGCCCATTTCAGATAGCATATCTATCAAGGAATGATCATATAGATTGTGTTTAATTCATATAAGAACTTAGAGGTTTGATAAGAGAAACATAAAGTCACTAACTCAAGGTAAACTTAATAGAACAATGACCCTTAGGACTTTGTGTCATTTACAATTAGTGAGCTAAATCTAGGGGGGAAAAAAGTCTTTTGGCACCTTATTGTTAGATTTAGCTAAAGTTATAGGCCATTTAAAACAAGCTATTTTTAACACTCTTTAGGATATATTAGCAGGTTTAAAATAATCTTAATCAGTCAATTTTCATAATTCTGTTTCAAATCAGTTTACTTTTCTACATCTATACAATCAGTAATTTAGTTTGTGTGACCTTTATGCGGCATCTATGTTAATAAAAAAGTTATATAAATGTTCTTTCCATCTGTAGTCTTGCCTTTACTTATCCATACTTTGTGCTCAGGACAAAATAATCCACCTAATGCACAAAGTTCATCTGACTGATTCCTGCGTAAAGTCACAAATTTCCAGTTGCCTTTGGGAGAATATACCAACTCTTAAAATTGCTATTAGCCCCATCGTGACTTTGTTTCCTTTTACATTTCCTACTTCATATCTTGCTACTCTCTAATCTTGCTTTTTGTGTGGTCCAGACATACTGAACTGATTGCAATCTTTATCTCCTCTAAACTTTGCATAATCTATTCATCTGCCTACATATGCCAATCTACAGTCAACGTTGTCTACACTCACTCACTAAGTCACCAAAGATTTACTTTCTCTTCTGGGCTCCGTAGTCAAAACTGACTTGAAACCGTTCGTAGTATCATCCTCCCTCTTGGAAAAAAGAGATCTCAGAAAATAATTGCCTAAGTATGCAACAGTGAGCTTAGGGAACTGATTAGATAGAATATACAGGGGGGAAAAAAAGGGATTGTCTGAAGGAAGTTGAGGTTCCAGCAAAATTCAGGCAATCATCAAGTAAAATGGAGTGCCAGGCATACGGGAATCATGGAAGCAGTTAATGGTGGAAACTCAAGCAGGCCTCTGTCCATAGGTAACAGCCCCATACCCTTGCTGACTTATGTAAGGCAGATCATATGTAAGCAGAGATGCTTAAAAAGACGAAAATGCTTTTATTAATATTATAAATGAGGTCTGGATGTTTAGGGTAAGGGATAAGTTTGATTTAATGAGTAGGCCCTTGGCAAAGGAAAAAGAAAATGTAAATTAACAGTAATCCACTAAGTGTTTATGCATACTTCAAATGTATTATTGCCTTTTACCTTTACAAAATCACAATGTGAGTTGAGAAAATTGTCCAAGGTCACTTAGAAAGTAAATCAACAAGGCCAGTTTTCATAAACAAGATTGATTCCAAAGGCCATGATTTTTCTATTATATAACAAAAAGTATCTCTTAATAGGGGCCCTATTGGAAGAAGAAAGAGTGTATGGGTACTTGGAAACAACAAGGTAATCTATAACTTGTCCCCAAATTCACCAATATGAGAAGCAGAAAATGGATATATAGAACAATCTAATATCAGTAATTGTGTCCACAGATCACTGTTCTGCTTTTTTATCATAATCTCCACAAAAGAGTACAGTTGTTTCTTCTACACACTCTCTGTATATGCTTTCTCCCACAAGATTGTTTCAGTCATTGAAGTAGGATACATGCAAAGACACAATACGAACACACACACACATATAAACACAAACATATATATGTCTTTCTTCATATGTATGCTGGAAAGGATTTCAGAATGTCCTCTGCATTTATTTCCTGTACATGTCTTCTATAGAAAGTGCTGAACTGTCTCACTTAAATAATCGTCTAGACTTATGATATGATTTGAATATTTCTCCCCTCATAATCTCATATTGAAATGTAATTCCTGATGTTAGAGGTGGAGCCGGATGGGAGATGTTTGAGTCATGAAGATAGATCCCTCATGGATGGCTTAGTGCCATGCCCTGGGTAATGAGTGAGTTCACATGAAATCTGGTTGTTTAAAGGTGTGTGGCACCTCCCCCCATCTCTCTCTTGCTCCCGCTGTCACCATGTGACGTGCCTGTTCTCTCATGCTTGTAAACTTGCTAAGGCATCACCAGAAGCATGTGCCAGTGCTATGCTTCCTGTAAAGCTTACAGAGTTGTGAGCCAATTAGACCTCTTTTTATAAATTTCTCAGCCTCAGGTTTCTTTCATAGCAAGACAAGAATGGCATAACTGAGTTATTTTGCTCAGACTACATTCACTGTTTACCGTTCTCCTTTCCTATTTTCATAATTTCTCCTTTAGAAGACTAAAACACTTGATATGAGACCCAAGGGCCGATTTGAGTATTTCTAAGAATATCTGAAAGTTTATAAACGTTATATTCAAAATTAGAATGAGACATGTATAACATTTTTACTTTGTTTATTTCCGATTATTATACAGTTTGCAGAGGCATTCTTACAAGCCTTTCTGATTTCCCTTTGGCATGCTTTTATTTGGAAAACGAATGCAAATAATCTTCCTCTCCACCTAAATTTAATTAGAGCTCCTATTTAAGAGAAAATATACAGTATCTGGATAATTACATCAAGTGTCTATTTCATTTTGCCTTGAAAAAACTAATTACTATTCACCTCCTTACAGGACATACTTTCTTAAAATGGCAGTATTCTAAGGCTTCAGCAGTTGTATTTATTACTTCCCATAAATTTCCCTGAATAGTCTGAAGGAAGGATTCGATGCTGTGTTTGGTTTGCAGCCAAGCCATTCAGCAAAATTCTGTTCAGACATCCTCTATGAACATGTAAGCAAAATAAAGTAAATATCTTTTAAGCTTATTATCAACAAAAGTGTTCTTATCAATGCATTAGCAACAATAATAAAAGCAAAGCACATTCAGACCAAAGGCACAGAGCTCAGTCATGGCCTCTAGAAGCTCTTTTCATAAATCAATTCATAATCTTTTTACTATGGAGTATCCAATTAACTGTAAATAAAACTTCAGAGATGCTTAAGAATTCTTTCTTCCCCCAGAATTGACAGAGATAACTTTCTGATAACAATCATAGCTGGCTTTTACCATTTAGTACAAAAGCCTTGACCATGGTTAAAAGGTTTAATTTTTATGTTTCAGTGGTCGCAAATCAAAAACATGGATTTATCTACAATAGCAAAGCTGGCTATAAATTCTATTACCAGTGATAGCAATATTCCTTCAAATACCCTAGGCTAAATGTAACTTTATTGCTACTTGTAGTAGGAACTTCCAGGCAATTTCCATTTTACAGTGATCGTGAGTTAAACTCACAATCTCAAGCAGCAGTCATTTTAGATTGGTGCATAATTTAAAGGAAGAAGTATAACATGTGGGTTGTATTATCCACCTGCATTTGCTTCTCTGTCCTGGCAGCTTAATCTTCTGCCAGCCCCAGCCAATCAATATGTCTGTCCTGTCAGGGTCAGATTGACAAGGTGCTTGCTGTGGCAATTTTTATGTTGCATTCACTATTATCTTCACATAGTGTTTTTACATTTCCCAGGTGGGGAAACTGTCAGCATCAAAATGCATCTGAAGTCAATAGCTTGCATGGAACCGTTTTGTAAATGAGATGTCGCTAATTGGAGCCTTCTCCTGGCATAATTGGTGGATTAGTAGCATATTTATTCTTTTCCCAGTGATTCTTAAAGTTTTAAAAAGGATTTGTAAGAATTGGTTTTAGATATCAGACTAATAATAGAATTTGTATATTTTGACCACGTTTTATGGGAGAACAAAATGTCATCACATAACAGAGATAGTTTATAAATTCACTTATAAGAGTGCCAATGTGGAGAGCAGAACTATTATGCTTTTATACGTGACGACATCAACAGAGCAAATATCCTGGGGTATATGAATACTAAAATTTGTTATGATTATATTACTATTCCTAGGAAATTCTCATCTGTATATTTAATTTTTGAGTTAACAAAGCATTTTCATGTACATCATGTCACTGAATCATTTCAAAATGGAAAAAAATGAGTAATAGATTTCTGTGTTACACATATATGTGTCAAAACTCAGAATATTTATAACACTTATTCAGGATGACCCTGCTAAGAAGGGTATAATCAGTAATGTATACAAGATAAATATCAAATTTGGGACTAGAACCCGGAACAAATGTGTGATGATAATTAGTATTCAATATACAATTATGAACTGAGTGAATGAAGATTTTAACTACAGAATCAAATAATGAAATAAATTTTATTCACTTGTAAGCATAGATAATGTTTCCTTTGGTATTAGTTATTGCTTCTTTATGTCAGATAGACACGCTTTTGAAAATATAGACTCCTGTTGAAAATATTTACCTAAAATAGTTGATTGCCAGTTAGCCTAAACTTGTTTCCCATCTTTATTAATATTGTATCTTAATCAAGTATAAAAATTCAAGTTTCAGAATTTACTCAGCTAGACATTTTTGTATTTCATTTTTCTCTGACATTTGGTATAAATGACATTTATAATTGTATTAGGTGTGATCTGCTTCTGTAATTTAATTGAATATTTGTGTCATGTATGGTGTTAAAGGCGGATAACAAACAGATGTGCAAACATATGAATGACTGAAAAATATTAAGGAAAATATTCATAAAATTCAAACTTAAAAGCTTCATTTAAAAGTTCAACAGATGTCCCAATCTGTTCACAGAGTTTTATTCTTTTTACTTCTCTCAGAAATTTTCAAAATATTAAATTACTTTTAATCAATGTGAGATTGTTATTATTTGGCAGATGTAAATTTTCTGTATAGGTGTAGTTTTACATTCTACCTTGAATATTTTACTCATATTTTCAAATGTCTTATTATTTTATCAGTTGTTAAAAGTATCCAAATTCTAGCTCCAATTTGCCTTTTAAATTTGTATTTTATCACATCCTATGTTTATTACTCAGCAGAGAGAATTGTGTTTCACCAAGTAAATACTCAGTAGGTGTGTCTGAAAGCTGTTGAAATCTCTCCCCATGCATCCAATGCTTTTGTGTCTCTGCACATTAACTTAGTCCTTTACCATCTAGAATGTTTTCTGAGAGGTTCAGAATGCAGATACTAGAACCAGATTGCCTGGTGGCCAGCCCAACTTTATTGCCACATCATGTGACCTTAGGCGAATATTTAAAGCTCCCTTTGCTACAGCCTCTTCATCTGAAAAACTGATCTTATTTTAAGGGGCTCACAATCTGGACAGATTAGGAAAATATAACTGCCAACTTTTGTCAAGGTTACGGGGCACTGAATTGAGGAATCAACCAGGAAGTATCATGGAAATTCATTTAGTTAAACAGTATAACAGGTGACTATGAAAATTTTTTAAATGTGGATTTTTTTTTGTCAGTCTAAGGACATCTTATTAGCAAAGTGCCTTTTACCTATAGGTAATAAAGTCAATGTATCATACATTTAGCATTTTATTCTTAATAATATACCATATTTTCCATTATCAAAAATATGTTCATCATTAACATCTTTATAGTGATGACTCTATAAGCACCAAAGATAATTTTCTTTAGACAAATTATAAGTGGTATTTCTAGACATAAGACTACGTAAGAGTCTCATATTTTTATACCTATTTCCAAAATATTTTGGAAGAATTATTTTTAAACTAAGTTTTCACCAACCATGTTTGTGATTTTATTCCTATTTATCTATATCAATATTCAAAATTAACATTTTAAAACTGTTTGCCCACATGATGTGACAAATTCGAATTATTTATGTTATTTTCATTTGCATTTTAAATTACTTTCAGTGTTGAATAGACAAAATGTTCACAAAGTTTAAATTTTTAATGTTGAAAGAGTATCAGCTAACTATTGCTGTGTAACAAAGCTGTTCAGCTTGTAGAGTGTTAAATGGCAGAGTCATAAATTTGTTTAATATAGTTGCTGCCTCTGCATCCATTTGTAGGCCTGACATAAGTTATTTGAAACACTAGGTCACCTCTGACCTAGTGAAAACTTCCCCTCTTTACATGATTGCTATGTAACCTGCTTGTTCCTCATCTGACTGAGAGAAAACTCGCTACAACCTACAGCTGCTAATCATGATAAAATCTAATGCCATATCATGTAAATAAATTCCCTCTTAACTCGTGTTTTCCTTAAATTAGTCAATCTATAACCCTCAAAGGAAAATCTAAAGGATAATGCTTGTGGACTTTAATGAAAGTATAGTTCTGGCTGGGTGCAGTGACTCATGCCTGTAATGCCAGCACTTTGGGAAGCTGAGGAGGGAGGATCTCTTAAGGTCAGGAGTTTAAGACCAGCCTCGCCAACTTGGTGAAACCCCGTCTCTACTAAAAATACAAAAATAATAGCCAGGTGTGGTGGCAGATGCCTGTAATCCCAGCTACTCGGGAGGCTGAGGCAGGAGAATCGCTTGAAACCGGGAGGAGGAGGTTGCAGTGAGCTGAGATTGTGCCTCTGCACTCCAGCCTGTGCCACAGAGCAAGACTTCGTGGAAGCAAAGAAAGACAGAGGGAGGGAGGGAGGGAGGAAGGAAGGAAGGAAGGAAGAAAGGAAGGAAAGAAAGAAGAAAGAAAGAGTGAAAGAGTGAAAGAAAGGAAAAGAAAGAAAGAAAGAGAAAGAAAGAAAGAAAGAAAGAAAGAAAGAGAAAGAAAGGAAGAAAGAAAGAAAGAAAGAAAGAAAGAAAGAGAAAGAAAGGAAGAAAGGAAGGAAGGAAGGAAGGAAGGAAGGAAGGAAGGAAGGGAAGGAAGGAGGGATGGGAAGGGAAGGGCAGGGAAGCAAGGGAAGGGAGGGGAGGGGAGGGGAGGGGAAGGGGACGGGGAGGGGAAGGGGAAGGGCAAGGGGAAGGGGAAGGGGAAGGGAAGGGAAAAGAAAAGAAAATTAGTTTCCATGGAAGAAATATACTTAAAAAGAGAGAAGTCCTCTCTCTTTCTCTCTCACTTCTCACCCACTGGTTGAGCTCCCTGTTGCCTCTGAACTGCTCCCTCCTGGTCAGTCTCCTATTGGCAACCTTACCCTCTCTGAGACCTGTTACTAATGATTTTCTTCTGATTTGTGCATTTTTGATTTCATTTCCTTATTATGTCTCATCTGAATAAGATATCCGAACCTTGTCCGATCTCTCTCTTCGAAAGTGGCTATGTTGTCTTATGGTTACTCTCAAAAGAGACAACTTATGACACATTAGAGAAAAACACATAACAATAGCAATCACAAGCTACTCTACCCCACCATTATAGAGAGTGAAAGCAACCATACATAATACAAAAACCAATGAGTGAAGCTGTGCTCTAACAAAACTTTATTTACAAAAACAGGCAGACGGTTAGATTTGGCACACAGGTCACAGTTTGTCAACCAACCCCGGAAACAGATGGATTAGTCCTAATGGTAAGGCTTAAAGAGTTACACATTGGCTGAATTTCAGCCCAACTCACACCCTTGCCTGGAAACCTTTATTAGGACACAAGCTTTGCTGGGAGCTACATCATAAAAGAATGCTATTTTCCCAACACAAAATAATATGACTCTCTGATCTTTCAATTCTGACAGGCCTAAAAAAATAATTCTCATTTTTTTTATTTTGACATTTCTCTTATGAAGAAAGTTGATAATTGTATATTTTTATAACCATTTATATTTCTTTTTCTGTGAAGCTTCTACTGCAATCTTTGCTCATTTTAATATTTTAAAATGCATTTCTGATTGATTTGTAGGAACTCTTCCTTACAGAAATTAGCTGCTAATTTATTAATTAATTTTTCCAGTATAGCTCGTGTGTGTGTGTGTGTGTGGTTTCAAGAAGGTGTATTTTTTAACTACGTTTTGCTTCCTACTGGTCATAATAAGAGAGAATTTCCTCATTCTAAGCAATGTTTCTTATAATCTATCCTAGTAATTTTTGTCTTTTGTTTGTGACATTTCAATGCTGAATGAAGTTGTAATTTATTATGGTTTATAACTGTGAGGTATGAATCCAACATAGTTGTTCTTTAAATAACAAGTAATCATATAATGCTTTACTCAAGTAGTTCCATTATTTCCTTATTCAAGTAAAGTCCTCATTTTGTCATTTTATAAATTGGTGTACATACTAGAATCTTTTTTTTCTTTTCTTTCTATTATGTTTAGTTGATTGGCCAAACCATCATATACCAGTATCACATCATTTTAATTATTGAAATCTTACTATACCATAGGTTCCATCTTTATTATTTTTCTGCTACTGACTTTTCCTGGAAACTTTGCTTTATTAAACAATATTTTGTTTAGAGAATCGACTCAGAGGTTTTAAATAAATAATGGCATTTCTAATAAGAATCTGTTAATTTTCTCAATTATTTTGAGGAACGGTTTCATGTTTCTGATACTGAGTCTTCCTATCCAAAACCATGGAACAATTTCCTTTCTCTTCTCCTTCTCATATCTTCACTTTTCTCTGTATAGATATTGCATATTTCATACTACTGTTACTATTTGTATTCTATCCTTTCTTTATATGATAAGTGAAGTCCTATTTTGTATATTTTAACTGATTACACACACATATTCATTGTTGTATGTTAATGGTGTAACTAGTTATATAAATGACCTTTTCTTAGAGTTCTGTAAGGTTTCTGATTTTGGAGTTGATTATTTTAGGTTTCCAAGTATAAACATCACTTCTGTAAATATTGCTGATTTCATTTTCTTCTTTCCATTTTATTAAAATTTAATTCATACCTCTTCTGTAATTTCACTGTCTAGGATTGTTTTTAGGTGTATCATAGTGGTGATTGTCCACATTTGCTTCATCCTCAGCTCCGATAAGAATGTTTCTAGTTTTTTCACATTCAACACAATGCAAGCTTTTAAGTTCATATTAAGGTAGTGTCTGTTCAATCTTGTTTTAGTAAAAATGCTTCATAAAAATAAGAATTAAGTATCATAGTGTATTTTTAATATCTAAAAAGGTGAGTATACCTTTTATTCTTCTTCTGAAAGAAGATCCTCATTTATGATATCATAGCGTTATTTTACTGTATTGCAAAATTTTGTCTGAATTTTATTCTAAAATTTTAAGTTGATAAAGTGGGACTGATTCTTTCCTTAAATGGCAGCCTTTGTAAATTTTGGTATCACTTATTTGTTTCCTTATTAAGAAAATAAATATTTTTATATGCTGTGGAAAAATTTAAAGAGTATTGAAATTATCTGATATTTGAAAATTTGGTAAGATTTTCCAATGAATCCATTTGAATACGGTCATTTTTTTTAAAGCTGGAGCTGGTTCATTGAAAACTTATTTGACTTTCTGGTTAGTTGATCTGTTCAAATTTTTCTGTCTCTTCTGGAATTACTTTGGGTAAATTGCATATTCTTAAAATATTATTTTCATTCATATTTTTAGTTTATACAAAGCATAGAATGTTAGACTCATAACCTTTACTTTTTTATCAGTCGTTTCTTCCCTTTAACATTCATTAATTTTGTGCATTTTCCTGTGAGTGTAATTTTAAATTTTATTTTATAATATTCTTTTTCAAAGAAGCAGTTTTTGGACAACTTGTGAATTGAACTGCTTAAATTAACTGACCTCAATGATTTTTATCTTCATTAACTTTTTCTGCTTCAACTTTATAGATTTGTTCCCTAAATATTTTAAATACAACCCTTATTAACTTAATGTATTAATTTGTATTCTTTTATCTATAGTTACATACCTATATGTATTTACACATACATACATATGCATATATAAAATATGTCTCATATATATATATCACTGCTTTAATTAGATTGCATGTTTTGTTATATGTTTGCATTATCACTTTGTAGATATTCTGAAATTAATTTTTAGATTTAATTTCTCCTCAAAAGGCTTTGAGAGAGATAATTTCTCTTCCCTTACATTTCCAGATGAGAGGAACAGTTGCATTTTCTGGTTTTAAAGTCAGGTTATACTTTTAATTCTTTGATATTTTCACTGGCATTTAATAGTTGATTTTGGTCAATATTCCATGGGTTCCTGAAAAGAAATTGTACATGTTTTACATGTTATCTGCTTTATTAACTTTGTGTTTGCAATTTAAAACCTTATTCCTTATTCTTTCATGAAATGGGAGAGCTAAATTATCCAATAAAATATAGTTCTATATTTCATCATGTTTTTAAATTATGAAATTAATATTGTTACCTGTTATATCTGTAATATGAATTAAATCCAATACTGGCATTTATTTCATACTTAAATCATGTTTCCCAAACTTGTCACTTTTCTAGAAGATCACACCTCATTCCTTTATTTTTTCATATTTCTATGTTATTTTGTTTTACCTGTATCTCTCTGAATTTGTTTTAATCTATAATCCAACCTAAAAATAAGCATTTTTTGCTCAATGGGTGAGTTTATCTAATATATGTAAATTAAGGTAACTGATGTACTTGATATTAGCTTTGTTCTACTATGTTAAGATTTTAAATAACACTCATTATATCCCTATTTCTGTCAATAATGGTTTTCTTCTCATTTTTTACCCAATACAATTTCCTAAAAGTCTTAATTCTTCTAATAATTTATATTTTTTTGCATGTGATCAATGATGAAATTAATGTGGCTCTTCTTCCCTTCTCCTCCATGAGTTTAATTGTAACTTATTACACTCATTAAATTTTTAAATTTTCTTATTACTTATTAAATGTATTTGTGTTTACTTTGGTGCTATTCAGTATCCTAATTTTGTGACTTAATTTGCCTTCCAAATATTATATAATTTAAAATCTATGAAGTAAGTATGCATAATTCCCTTACCTTTAGCACTTCCCCTTTTCTGCTGCACTGTCTGTGGATATATATTGTCAGTGCTCATATTATAAATCAAACGGGAGGAGTTTTCCCTTATACCCCTTGCTGGGTGTGTGATAGTGGTGTGGCTTGCTTCTTCAGTGCCCCACTGCTCAAACCCCTAGAGGGAGCATGCGGATGAGCAGATGGTGGAGAGCGTGGACTCCGACCCCAGGGCAACATCAGGGTTGGGTGTTTACAGCTCCTGGAGCCCCAGTGAGCGTGTGTTACAGTTTGCTCTTTCAGCTTAGCCGTCTGCAAGCAGCTTGTAGTTAGTCAGTTCATTTAGACCCTCTGCTAAATTGCAAGGACAGACGACTTCTGTATCCCTGGATTCCTGCCCTACTGTACCAGAAAAATCAGATCACGTGTGGACTTGGAGAGTGAGTGCAAGGTTTTATTGAGTAGTGGAAGCAGCTCTCAGCAGATTGATGTGGAGACAGAAGAGGATTGAGTGGGAAACTAATCTTCCCCTGGGGTTGGCTGCTCAGTGACCGGGGTCTCCTCAGACCACCCTTGGCCGAATTCCCCTTGACGTCTCTGTCATTCTGCCATCAATGGCCTGCCAGCATCTGCTGCTGTGTTCTTCTACTGGTGTGTTCCTCTCGATGTCCAGCCACCTGTGGGTGTGCTTGCTAGGGTCTCCGGGTTTTTTATAGGCACAGGATCTGGGAGTGTGGCAGGCCAGAGTAGTCTTGGGAAATGCAACATTTGGGCGCGAAAACAGGAGTGCCTGTTCTCACTTAGGTCCCTGGGCACCAGTCTGAGGGTGGATCCTTGCCAGGAACCCCACTCTTCTCTACCCAGCACTTCCTTGCCCCCTCCGGTATCATAAGCATTCATTATTTCACAGGAATTTTCTTGTTTCATTTGGTCTTTTCCAGATTATAAAAAAAACCTGTATTTGATGCTCTTTTCTAGTCTTTTTGTTATTTTTCCCTCCGTATTTCTTCTGTTTGCTCAAGCTTGTCCTCTAGGGACAGATTTTACCAGAAGACCTCAGGGAAACAGTGTTTCCTAAGGTTTGCGTATTCAGAATTGTTTGCCTACTACTTTGACAATTCAAGATATACTTTAGTTGAGTGTAAAATTCTTGAAACATACATTAGTTTCTTGTAAGCTTCACAGACAATTTATTGACTTTTTCCTTGGAGAAGTCTGATGTCAGCCCAATTTTTCCACACTTAAACCTTCATGTAATATTTGACTTGACTTTTTTAAAGTAATTCCCCAAAGTACCTTTTGTTATTTATTATCTGCAATAATTTTAAGTGGGTCTGTATCTCTGCTTTCAATATTCTTGGCCAAATTTGCCTAAGAAATAGGTATAATGTCCGTATGAAAATTCAAAGTATTTGCTTAAGTCAGGAAAAATCTGTTCAATTATAACTTTAAATATGTCTTCTTCCTATGGTATGGTTATTGATTTTCTAAACCAACGACATTGGCGACTCATATGGTTGATTTTTTTTTCCCTTGTCAACATTTTAAAACTTTTTTTCTTAAAAATATATGTGTGACTATTTTCTTTAGTCTGCCTCTCTCATTTCTCTTCTCTAGTTCATTTGCTGTGTTTTTAGCTATGTCTGACTTCGTATTTTATTTTTTATTCTCTGATGATTTTGATTTTTAAAAAAATTTTCTTGAGTTCTGCCCACCACCTTCTTCTATTGCTGTGTTTTCTATGGTCTGACTCTATAAAAGCAACTTTTTCATTCATCCTCAGGTAAAAATCTGGCAATGAATATTTTCCATCTGCTGTTTGACACATCCGTTCCTACTTTTTTTTAAAAAACAAATCTTATAACCTACAGCTCACAATCATAGCGTTGCTAAAAATCTTTGAGTCGTTGGGGCACGGTGGTTCACGCCTGTAATCCCAGCACTTTGGGAGGCCGAGGTGGGCAGATCACGAGGTCATGAGATTGAGACCATCCTGACCAACATGGTGAAAACCTTTCTCTAATAAAAACACAAAAATTAGCTGGGCGTGGTGGCATCCTCCTGTAGTCCCAGCTACTTGGGAGGCTGAGGCAAGAGAATCGCTTGAATCTGGGAGGCAGATGTTGCAGCGAGTGAGCCGAGATCACGTCTCTTGTACTCCAGCCTGGTGACAAAGCAAGAAAAAAAAAAAAAAAAAGAAAAAGAAAAAGAAGAAGAAGAAGAAAAAAAAAGAAAAAAAAAATCCAAGGTTCAAAAGGGCTAGAGTTTTATTGTGCTGACTTCTGTGTGTTTTGGATTTACTTCTGCCCACCGAAGGAGAAGAGACCATTGTGGGAGTTTTTTGTTTGTTTGTTTGTTTGTTTGTTTTTAATTCTCCACCGGTTTTATTTTTTACAAAATTGTTTTGGCCATTCTAGATCTTTTGAATTTGTATGTAAATTTTATTTTGTTTTTTATTATTATACTTTTAAGTTCTAGGGTATATGTGCACAACGTGCAGGTTTGTTACATATGTATACATGTGCCATGTTGGTGTGCTGCACCCATTAACTCAAGTCGTCATTTACATTAGGTATATCTCCTAATGCTATCCCTCTTGGACACAGGGTGAGGAACATCACACACTGTGGGCTTTTTAAAAATGAAGTCTCGGACTGGGCACAGTGGCTCAGGCCTGTAATCCCAGCACTTTGGGAGGCCGAGGGGGCAGATCACGAGGTCAGGAGATCAAGGCCATCCTGGCTAACACGGTGAAAGCCTGTCTCTACTAAAAATACAAAAATTAGCCGGGCATGGTGGCGGGCGCCTGTAGTCCCAGCTACTCGGGAGGCTGAGGCAGGAGAATGGCGTGAACCCAGGAGCCGGAGCTTGCAGTGAGCGGAGATCGTGCCACTGCACTCCAGCCTGGGCGACAGACGGAGACTCCGTCTCAGAAGGAAAAAAAAAAAGTGAAATGTCTTTGGTCCTCTCCCACTGCTTCCTGAAATGGTAGCTTTCTGTGAGATTCTTTGCTTAGCTCTGTCTTCTCTCATTCCTGGAATTAAATGGTGCAAGTTCTCCCACCAAAACAACTTCTCCCTCTGCACTGTTGAAAAGAAGGCATTGAAATTTTATCCAATAATGATGCCTCTCACCTCCAAGAATGTTTATCTGGGTTTTTTTCTCAGACATGTAATATGAGCATCCACTTTCTGTTTCTATCTTTCCCCTACTAGTTTCTAAATAAATATAGTGTCGTGGGCTACCTTGCATCCCTCTCAAAAATCATATGTTGGTGAATTATATTTAGATTTTTTTTTGACAATATCTAGTTATTCAAATCTATAAGTCACCTCAGAATGTGACTGATAAGTTATTTAGGGACGTAATTACGTCAAAATGAAAGTGTTAAGTTCGGCTTTCAGCTAATACAACTGGTGTCTTTCTAAGAAGAGGAAATTTGGACATGAAAAGACACGTCTTGGGGGTGTGAACGAAAAGGAAATATCATGTGAGGATACAGCAAGAAGGAGACCATCTGCAAGCCACAAAGAGAGGAGTCAAAGGAAACCAGCCCTGCTGACACCTTGACCTTAAACTTCTACACTTCTGAACTTAAAAATAAATAAAGTTCTGTTGCTTAAGTCAAATAGATTGTGGTATTTTGTGATGATAGCCCTAATAAGCCAATAAATATAGTTATATTTTTGTTAGCATTTTTAAACTAATTAATAAAATTATAATGTCTGAAAATCAAGGTTTATTCAAAATATTGACTATCAATTAGCCATTAACAGAGTAATCTCCTTTGGTCCAAATCCATAAAAAATAAAAGTGTTGATTATTTTTTAAAGTGGGGACATGTATGATTTAAAAAGTGAATATTTAATGATTATTGATAGTTACATTTTTGAAATAACCAAGCTGCTAGATATGATTAATTATATACTATTTCTGATCCATAAAATGGCTTTTTCAAATTTGTCTCTTTTAGAGGAGTCCATATTCTTATTTGTAAAGCAAGCGAGAGATTGACTCATGAGGGGTTTGCTAAGATGCTTCCACATGGAAAATTTAATTATTTTTCACTGTCCCTAGAACAATGCTAAAGAACCAAGATCAGTGCTGTTAATTTATTAAACCTGAACCCTGAGCCTCCTGCCAATGTCAGGAAGCATAAAGCATAATGAGACACTGAAGGAACATTCTGGATCAGCCTTCTAGAAAAATTCAATTTGGGTCCTTGCCATCTGACTGTTGACTCTGTTGAGAGAAAGACATGTGTATCACCTCTCCTATTTCTCCTACTCAAAACTAACTCATTTGTGGACCATCAGCAGCACTAGGATAGAATACACTGGTGAGCTTCACAGTTTATCAGCAACTGTGCCCATGGATAGGTATCACTCCAGTCAGTAAACATTCTTACAAAGAATCTCTGTGATTGTAGAGATAAATCAAACAGCTAAAGGAAGCATAAAAAATGTAAAAGGATGGTGGCAGGCACAAGCAAATTACCACATGTTTATTCAGCTGTCACAAAAACAGAGCTTAGACTTGGCAGGCTTTTTCTATAGAAAACCTCATGAATTCTTCCCTTGAGCTGTTTCCTAAATGAGAAAGAGAAGAGCAGGGGTTCTGAAAACTGTGGTCAATCTTTAAAACCTCACACTTCATTCTTTAATATAAATTATATGCCTTCTCCACTTCATGAACATTTAGTTAACTGAGAATAAATATAGGAAAATATATCATTTTCTAGTTAATTTTCAAATTAATCCATTTATAGTATGGATTAATTCTTTGAAAAATTGTCACTGCAAGGAATTACACTGCCAACAAAAATTCACAGCACACATAATAATACTGCTCAGTAATATTAGAAATATCTGTTATAATCTCTTACTTTTGTGAAAAACATAACTAATGTGCCAATTGCCAGGCTCATTGATTTTTCTGCATCAAAAATCAGATCATCTCTCATTTATTTAAAAATTCTGTTTGATTTAATAGTTCTCTTCCTTAATAGTGTACTACCTGCTGTCTTCTCAGGAGAGTCAAGAATGGAGGAAAACAATAAGTAAGATTTATGGTTTTCTGTTTATTTATCTTCCTAAATTGCTTAACAGAAGCTTACATAAAGAAATAAAGGTATTCTTAATATCAGTCTTCTTTACTTGCTTACACATATCCATAACACACACATACACATACACACACACACACACACGCAACCCCCATGAGTATATACACTAACAGGCATACGTTTTACTCAGTTCTCTTCATACCCTTAATTGAGTAGATATGCAGCTGATAAGGAATTGACATAATCTGCCTCATTCAAATTACCATATATATTTCAAAAACCCGTAGGATAAAATCTCTTTTAAAATGCCATAGAAATGCCAAAACAGAGGAAAGAGAAAAAATAACAAACAAAATAGGAAAGCGTTGATCAATTAACCAATGTTATAAATCATGGTATCTGTAGTCAATGACTGAATAACTAGATATTGTCAAAAGATACTCATTCTGGCAAAGACATGGCAATAGTGTTATTTACTTTTTGAAAGACATTCCGATGAAATGCTCTGAGTACTTTTAACGGTACTATTCCATTTCAAGTTTTATACAGACTTTCTAGATTTTATGTAGCAAATCATGGTGTAAATTTATATGGTTTTACTTCTTTTTTGTTAAGGTATATTTAATATACAATAAAATTCACAGGTCACATGTGTTACATTCCCTGAGTTTTGACTTTACATACACGTTACTCTAAACAACTCTCAAGAAAAAGGATATTTCAGTTACTCAAAATAGACTCCATGATTCCTTTTGTATTTAATCCCTTCTCCTCCCCACTCAAGAGCGAACATTTTCTAATCATTTTCATGATAGATTTTTATTTGTTTTGGGATATCACGTAAATGGAATAAAAATGTACCATTTTATGCCTACAGATGCCTTGATATATTTTGATATTATTTGTATTGTTGCATACATCAATAATACATTCTAGTTGTACTGCTAAATAGTATTCTTATGTGTAACTACACTACAAGTTGTTTTCCTATTTCTGTGATGATGACTATTTGATTTGTTCAACTCTTTGATTATTATAAATAAGACTGCCAGGAATATTTGATATGGTTTGGATCTGTGTCCCCATCCAAATCTCATGTTGAATTGTAATCCACCAGTATTGGAGGTAGGGCCTAGTGGGAGGTGATGGGATCATGGTGGACGTGTTCTCATGAATGGTTTAGCGCCATCCTCTCAGTACTAGTGAGTGAAGATGTGCCTGCTTCCCCTTCACCTGCTTCCCCTTCACCTCCTGCCATGATTGAAAGTTTCCTGAGGCCTCCCCAGAAGCCAAGTAGAACCTACTATGCCTGCAGAACTGTAAGCCAATCTGACCCCCTTTGTTTATCCCAGTCTCAGGTATTTCTTTTTTTGTTTGTTTGTTTTGTTTTGTTTTTGAGACAGGATCTTGCTCTGTCACCCAGACTGGAGTGCAGTGATACAATCTCGGCTCACTGCAACCTCTGCCTCCTGGGTTCAAGCGATTCTCCTGCCTCAGCCTCCTGAGTAGCTGGGACTACAGGCACGCACTACCACATCCAGCTAATTTTTGTATTTGTAGTATAGACGAAGTTTCACCATTTTGACCAGGCTGGTCTCGAACTCCTGACCTCAGGTGATCTGGCTGCCTTGGTCCCCCAAAGTGCTGGGATTACAGGCATGAGCCACTGTGCCAGGCCAGGTATTTCTTTATAGCAATGCAAGAATGGACTAATAATGAAAATTGCTACTGAGTACCAGGACATTTATGTAAAGATACCTGAAAATGTGAAAGGAATTTTGGAACTGGGTAGTGGGCAAAGGTTATGTTACAGGAAAGGAGTCCTGATCCAGACCCCAAGAGAGGGTTCTTTGATCTTATGCAAGAAAGAATTCAGGGTGAGTCCACAGTACAAAGCAAAAGCAAGTTTATTTAAAAAGTAAAGGGGTAAAAGAGCAGCTACTCCATAGACAGAGTAGGGCATTCCTGAAAGTAAGAGGAAGGACACGTCCAGCCTAGATACAAAACTTGTTTGTATATAGAATAAAAACAGATCATAGGGAGATGTGCTTTGATACGAGGGTTTGTGACAAAGGATTACTTTTCTTAATAACTGGATTTTGCAAGAATCAATATTATTGTCTTTAAAGCAAAATTAGAAATGCTTCTGTTCTCAAGATATCCCAGGACACCCCCAAGTCTGGGTCTTTTAGTAAATGTTATCAATCTGTTCCCTTAACAGTAAACATCTAGAGGCTAGGAATATCTAATTTTTTGAGAATGCAGCCCAGCAAGTCTCAGCCTCATTTTTCTTGCCCTCACTCAAGACAGAGTCACTTTGGTTAGAATGCCTCTGACAGCAGAAAGAGTGTAGAGTGCTCAGAAGAAGACAGGAAGAAGAGGGAAAGTTTGGAAATTTCTACAGACTGCTTGAATTGTGACTGGAATACAAATAGTGATCTGGATAATAAATAATAAAGCCCAGACTAATGAAGTCTCAGATGAAGATGAGGAGCTTATTGGGAAATGGAAGAAAGGTCAATTTGTGATATATTAGCAAAGAAACTGGTGGCATTGTGCTCCTGCACTAGGGAATCTGTGGAACTTTGAACTTGAGAGTGATAATTTAGGACAGCTGGCAGAAGAAATTTCAAAGCAGCAAAGTGTTTAAGATGTGATGTGGCTGCTTCTAACAACCTATGATCATATGTTTGAGCAAATAAATCACATAAAACTGGAATTTAGATTTACAAGGAAAGCAGAGAATACATTTTAAAAATGTACAGTCCAGACATGTGGTAGAAGAGAAACACCCATTTTTCTGGGGAAGAATTCAAGCAGGCTACATAAATTGATATAAGTAGCAAAGAGCTAAATGTTAGTAGCCAAGACAATGGGGAGGAGTTGAAGGCATTTCAGAGACCTCTGCAGCAGCTACTCTCGTGACAGACCCAAAGGCCTAGGAGAGAAGCCCTTCTGAATCCCAGGGGCACAGCTGTCAGCATTCTGGCTGCTCTGGCTCCAGCCTCAGCTCAAAGAGCCCCAGATATAGCTCAGGCCACTACATCAGAGGGTGCGGACCATAAGTCTTGATGGCTTTCACATGGTGCTAAGCCTGAAGGTACACAGAACACAAGAGTTGAGGCTTGGAAGCCTCTGCCTAGATTTCAGGGGATATATGGAAAAGCCTGGATGTCCAGCCAGAAACCAACTAGAGGGGTGGAGCCCTCATGGAGAACCACTGCTAGGAGAGTGTGGAGGGGAAATGTAGAGTTGGAGCCCAAACACAGAGGCCCAACTGCGGCACTGTCTAGTGGAGCTCTGAGAAGAGGGCTACCATCGTCCAGAGCCCAGAATGGTATATCCACTGACAACTTGCACCATGCATCTGGGAAAGCCACACACACTAAATGCCAGCCCACGAGAGGAGCTATGGAGGCTGAATCCTGCAAAGTCACAGAGGTGGAGCTGCCCAAGGCTTTGGAAGTCCACCCCTTATGCCAGCGTGCCCTGGATGTGGGATGTGAAGTCAAAGGATATCATTTGGGAGCTTTAAGATTCAATGAATGCCCTGTTGGGTTTCAGACTTGTATGGGGCCTGGAGTGCTTTTCTTTTGGCCAATTTCTCCCTTTTGGAACAGGAGTATCTACCCAGTGCCTGTAGCTCCATTGTATTTTGGAAGTAACTAAATTGTTTTTTATTTTATAGGCTCATAGGCAGAAGGGACTAGCCTTGTCTCTGATGAGACTTGGACTGTGGACTTTTGAGTTAATGCTTGAATGAGTGAAGACTCACGGGGACTGTTGGGAAAGCATGATTGAATTTTGCAAATTGAGAAGGACATGAGATTTGGGAAAGGCCAGGGGCAGATTTATATGGTTTGTATCTTATCCCCAACCAAATCTCACATCAAATTGTAATCCCCAGTGTTGGAGGTGGGACCTGGTGGGAGATGTTGGATCATGGGAGTGGGATTCTCATGAATGGGTTAGCACCATCCCCTCAGTGCTATTCTTGTGATAGGGAGTGAGTGAGTTATCACAAGATCTGATTTCTTTTTAAAGCCCATAGCACCTCCCCCCTCTCTCTTGGTCCTGCTCTGGCCACGTAAAATGTGCCCGCTTCCCTTTTACCTCCTGCCAAGATTTTAAGTTTCCTGAAGCCTCTCCAGAAGCTGAGAAGTTTTTATGCTTCCTGTACAGCCTGTGGAATCGTGAGCCAGTTAAACATCTTTTCTTCATAAATTACTCAGTCTTGGGCATTTCTTTATAGCAATGTGAGAACAAACTAATACAACATTCTTAACATATATGTACATTTCTCACACAAAAATACCTTGAAAAAGAATTGTTAAATCATAGGGTAGAAATATGTTTCACTTTATTAGAAACCATCAAACAACCCCTTCTATGTAACTGGACTGGTATGGACTTCCATTAACATGTTTGAAAGTAATAATTGTTCCAAATCTGTTGACCTACATTTGTTGTTATCAGTCTTTATAATGTTAGCTACTTAATCACTGTGTTGTGATACTCCTGACAATTTTTCTTTGTTTATTTGCCATTCATATATCTTCTTTTGTAAAGTGGGTGTTCAAGTCTCTTAACACTTTTATTGGGTTGTTGTAGGAGTTATTTACACAATCCATAAAATTTTTCTCATGTATGTGTTATAGCTACTCCTTCATTCTGTGGCTTATCAATTTATTTTCTTAAAAATGTCTTTTGAAGAATGGAATGTCTTAAGTTTGATGAGGACTAATTTATCAATTTTTATGATTCGTGCTTTTTTTTTGTCCTATACAAAAAAAAAAAAAAAAAAAAAAAACAACTTTGTGTCAAGTTAAAGATAACTTTCTGGTTTTTTTCTAGAATCTTTACAGTTGTAGATTTTATATTTAATTCTATAACCCACTCCCTTTTTCAGTTCAGACTGCTATAACAGAATACTATCTATTACATGGCTTAAGCAATAATTTCTTTCTAACAGTTCTAGAAGCTGAAAAGTCAAAGACTAAACTGTGCACAGATCTCTTGCCTGGTGAGGGCCCAGTTCCTAATTTGAACATGGCTGTCTTTGAATTATATCCTCACATGGAGAAGAGGAAGAGGGAGAAGAAAAGGGCAAAAGAGAACAAAAGCCAGAAAAGAAGAGCTAGCTTTTGTTTTTTGTTTAATAAGGGCACTAATCCCACTCTTGAGTGTTACATCCTCATTACATAATTACATCCCAAAGCCCTCACCTTCTAATTTCAACATATGAACTTTGAGGGTCTCAGGATTGGAGTTTCCATAGTGCTTAGAAATGGAAGGGAACAACTTAAGAAAGGATAAAGTCACAGATGTGGAGTATATATCATCCAATATACAAAAAAAAAAAAAAAAACCACTTCAGACTAGAGATAAAACAGGAAAATATGACCAATCATGTTTTCCAAAAGAAAATAAATGGTTAATAGAAAGGAAACTCAAATTATCTATTATCTTTGATGTTGAATTAGGGAAAGACCTTAAAGAAGTTATTATAAAGGCATTCAAGATCTCAACATCAATTTTTCCTAAAGAATAAACAGATTGTGATTCTCAGCAGGCAAACTGAATCTATATAAAACAATCCAACAGAAATTCTAGGACAAAAAATGACAACATTTAACATAAAACACGTATATTTAAAACACAGATTATAAACGAAAGAAGTAAATGTCAGTAAAATGTGGAGGTGTCTGAATGGAAATCAGCCAATCTGAAGAATAAAAATGTTAAACGGTGACCTGTGGGATGTAACAAAAAGTATACCACATATGTAATTCCACTTCAAGAATAAGAAAAGGCAGAAAGAATGGAGAACGTTGTTGAAAAAATAATGGCTATAAATATCCCAAATTTGATAAAAACTCTAAACATACAGATACTAAAATCATAACAAAATAATAATAAAGAAGGATGTAGTCAAAGAAACCAACAGCTGAACACATTGTGTAATTAAACCACTGCAACATAAATATTAACAGAAATGTCAGAAACAGCCAGAGAAAAATCACATATAACATACAATGGAGCAAACATATGAATATCTGACTTTCACACCAAAGCAAGGCTGATTAGAAGTCAGTGAAATTATATCTGAAAAGTCCTGTTGTATGATAAAATGAATTCTATATATTTTAATAGTAACATATATGACACAAATATGTAGTATGATATACTACATATTTTTGTAGTGGAGCAGGGGGAAGTCCTTCAAAATTGAATACAAAAGAAACCCAATTCTAAACAATCCGAAACAAATAGGATACTTGGCCAGCAGACCTCTCATACAATAAATACTAGAGGAAGTTTGTCAACCTCAAAGAAAATAACTCAAGATAAAAATGTTTATCTATAGGAAAGAATGAAATCATAGAATATTATAAGTTACTAGATATTATAGCGTTTTTACCATGGGTCGTTACAATCTATAGAAGAAAACACCAATAATGCTAAATAAAACTATATAGTTTCATGCTTATAAAATTCATATAAAATTGTGAATGTTAACTCTAAGTAGACAGTTATAACTTAAGGATGCATATTTTAATCCTAGGGGAGTCACTAAAAATGGTGAAGTATAACAATAAAGGCAATGGAGAAATGTAATTGTTATGTAAACAAACAAACAAACAAAATCCTAAAATATCCTCCGTAAAGGATGCAGGAAGTGTGAGACAAAGAAAACTACAAAAATATCAACAAAAGAGATTTGATAAATAAAAATAAATTTTATAATGGCATACATAAGTGTAATCATATTAACAATTAACTAAATGTAAAAAGGTAAATTGCCTAATTTAAAAGCAAACATTTTAATAATGGATGAAAACCAATTACTCACACCACAAATTATGTAATAATTACATGTTTAAATGTCGAGGCACATACATTGAGAGTCAAAGTGTGAATAAAAAGTAATAATTAGGAAGCTGGTATGGCCATAAATATCAGATAAAAGACTTGAGAGTTAAAGAAGGACATGTCATAGTGATAAAATTGTCTGTTCATGAGGAAGACATAACATTCAGAATTTCTCTATGCATCAAATACCACAAGTGCAAAACATATGACACAACAATTAACAGAATTAGAGATAACTAGAAAAGCCCACAACCATTATTGGAATTTTAAGCTCATCTTTCAGTAATTAAAAAAAATAGAAAAAAAAACTGATTAAGTTTCAATGTAATTGTATCCTGATTATACAATTTCTGAGGCCATAAAATAATTTGTGACATTACTTTCAAAAAATCAAAATTACATACTTTTTCTTCTTATCACTACACAATTTTAAATTATAAATCAGTCAATATTTAAAACTAAATAAAGTCAAATTTTGGTGCTCTGAAAAGATTAATACACTTGATAAAACCTTAGTGAAAACAAATTTAAAAAGAAAGAGAAAATATAAATTAGCAATGTCAGGAATAAAAAACGGCATATCATTCTAGATTCTATAACAGATAATAATGAAATATTATGAAAGCTTTATGCCAACGATTTGACAACTAGGAAAATATGAAAAAATTGTTTAAATAACAGAATTTGTTAAACTGCATACAGATAAAATAGAAAATCTGCATAGCTGTATATGTGTTCACTCAATTTAATTCACCATCAAATTAGTTCTGCAAAGAAAACTACAAGTTTCTTTAGTAAATTTTGTCAAATATTTAGTGATGAAACAACAGCAATTCTACATAAACTCCCACGTATAGAGTAAAAGTGAACAATCGCTGTCTTCTATGATGAGAATGATTTAATCCTGATTCATATATGGCAAGGGAACTTCAAGAAAAATGTACACTGTAATCCCAGCACTTTGGGAGGCCGAGACGGGTGGATCATGAGGTCAGGAGATCGAGACCATTCTGGCTAACACGGTGAAACCCCGTCTCTACTAAAAAATACAAAAAACTAGCTGGGCGAGGTGGCGGGCGTCTGCAGTCCCAGGTACTCGGGAGGCTGAGGCAGGAGAATGGCGTGAACCCGGGAGGCGGAGCTTGCAGTGAGCTGAGATCCGGCCACTGCACTCCAGCCTGGGCGACAGAGCGAGACTCCGTCTCAAAAAAAGAAAGAAAGAAAGAAAGAAAAATGTACAATCCTACGTCCCTCACGAAATCACATATTTATGCTGTTACAAAAATATTCCTGAATATTAAGTCATATTGATGTAAGACTTGAAAATTGGTCAGTATAATTTAACAGAATACCAAGATAAAAGACATACTCATATTTTAGTAAATTCAGAAAGAACAAAATTAAACAGATATTCGTGTTTTAAAAACATGTTATCCAATTAGCATTGGAAGGAAAATCCCTCAATCTGAAAATGGGCATCCATGAACCTACAACCAACGTCATATTCTTCCCCTAAGATCAGGAACAAACAAAAAGATATATTCTCTCACGAGTTCTTTTTAACATTTGACTGATGGCCTAACGAGTGGAGTAAAGGCAAGAAAATAAAAATTACTGTTGGTAAGAAAGTGGCAAAACTCTATCTATCCATAGATTCATAGATAACATGATTTAGTTAGAAAATCTTAAGAAACATACAAGAATCCTCTAAAATTAATAAGTAAGATTGATGACAAAATTGAATCGTTAGAAATTTTTTTAACTTTATTTATTTTTTTTAATTTATTATTTTGAGATGGAGTGTTGCTCTGTCATCCAGGCTGGAGTGCAGTGGTGAGGTCTTGACTCACTGCCACCTCTGCCTCCAGGGTTCAAGCAATTCTCTGCCTTAGCCTCCAGAGAAGCTGGGATTACAGCAGCCTACCACCATGCCCAGCTAATTTTTGCATTTTTAGTACAGACGCGGTTTCACCATGTTGGCCAGGCTGGTCTGGAACTCCTGACCTCAAGTGATCCACCCACCTCGGCCTCCCAGAGTGTGGGATTGCAGGCGTGAGCCACCGCACCCGGCCATTTCTTTTTCTTTTTCTTGTTTTTCTTTTTCCTTTTTTTTTTTTAATTTGAAATGGAGTCTCGCTCTGTCCCCCAGGCTAGAGTCCAGTGGTGCGATCTCGGCTCACAGCAAGCTCCACCTCCCGGGTTCATGCCATTCTCCTGCCTCAGCCTCCCCAGCAGCTGGAACTACAGGCGCCTGCCACCATGCCTGACTAATTTTTTGTATTTTTAGTAGAGATGAGGTTTCACCGTGTTAGTCAGGATGGTCTTGATCTCCTGACCTTGTGATTCGCCCATCTCGGCCTCCCAAAAGTTCTGGGATTACAGGCATGAGCCACCGCTCCCAGCCAACCAGCCGTAACTTTTATTTTAGGTTCAGGGGTGCAATTACAGGTTTGTTACATAGGTAAACTTGTGCATGGGGATCTATTGTACAGATTATTTTATCACCCAGGTATTAAGTGTAGTATCCACTAGTTATTTTTCCTGATTCTCTCCCTCCTCCCACCTTCCACCCTCTCGTAGGCCCGTGTGTGTGTTGTTCCCCTCTCTTTGTCCATGTGTTCTCATTATTTAGCTCCCACTTAACAACTGAGCAAATGAGGCCAACAATCATAGAAAACTTTAAGAAACAGGGCCTGGCTCACCTTAAGGTAAAGATCTTGGAGCTCACTAGTAATTTCCTCCCAAGTAGTCCCAACCACTTGGGAGGCTGAGGCAAGAGAATGGCGTGAACTCAGCAGGAGGAGCTTGCAGTGAACCGAGATCACACCACTGCACCCCAGCCTGGGTGACACAGCGAGACTCTGTCTCAAAACAAACAAACAAACAAAAAACATTAAGAAACATACAAAGATTAGCCGGGCACAGTGGCTCACGCCTGTAATCCCAGCACTTTGGGAGGCCGAGGTGGGTGGATCACAAGGTCAGGAGATCGAGACCCCATCCTGGCTAACACGGTGAAACCCCGTCTCTACCAAAAATACAAAAAATTAGCCGGGTGTGGTGGCGGGCGCCTGTAGTCCCAGCTAATCAGGAGGGTGAGGCAGGAGAATGGCGTGAACCTGGGAGGCGGAGCTTGCAGTGAGCCGAGATCGCACCACTGCACTCCAGCCTGGGAGACAGAGCAAGACTCTGTCTCAAAAAAAAAAAAAAAAAAAAAAAAGACACACACAAAGATCATCTAGAATTAATAAATGAGATTGGCAAGGCACACAATATGAGGCCAAACTCCAATTACATTCTTTCTATTCTAACATTAATTACATTTTTTAAAAATCGTAAAACTATCATTAAAAATACTTAGAAATAGTCTTTAAAAAAATAAATTCAAAATGTCACCATTGACAACTGAAATCATTTACTTAAAAAAAAGATAAAAGTATTCCTGAGAGAAACTAGAATTCAATATATATATATGTAATTGTCATTAAAATATTCAACATTATTTAAATGTTCATTTTTTCCAACATGATCTGTAGATTCAATATAATCCTAATCACAATTCCAGGATGCTTTTTTAGAGATATGGACAAAGCTACTCTAAAATTTCTATAGAAATGCAATGGATATAAAATAGTCTTGAAAAACAACAAAGCTGGACAACTAGTATACAGTAAAATTACAGTAATCAAGAAACTATGTTCACAATAAAATAAATAAATAGAGATAGAACAGAAATAGATCCATACTTATATGATAATTTCACTTAAAAAAGAAAGTGCCAGGGAAATTCAATGGGGAAATGAAAGTATCTTAACCAATGATGCTGGAAAATTTGAATATCCAACTGGGGCAAGAAGAAAAATAGATGAATCACTACCCGTACCTCATATCTTACATAAAAATTAGTTTGAGGTGAACTGTGGCCGTCAAGTTAAGGCTAGCTTTATATAAAGCTTCTATAGAAGAAAATATATGAAAATAAGTCACTAAGTAGGGACAGCTAAAGATCCTTGACATATCCATAAAAGACAAAATTGGTAAGCTAAACTTTATAAATATGAAATATAATGCCCTCAAAATACACTATTACAAAAATAATGGTGTATAGACTAAGAGAATAACAGTACAAAGGTATATCTAACAAAGACCTTTTCTGATACACAAAATCAATCCTTTTCAATTCAATAATGAAATGCCAAAAAAAATCTAATATGGAAATGATCAGAAGACTATATACTGCCGAAAATAATGTCAATTGAGAAAAATGACAAGTCTCAATCATTTTAGTAGGTTTATTTGCCAAAGCTCTGGGAGATAGATGTACTCCTTTCCCCGAAGATGATTTTGAGGGCTCCAAATTTAAAGGGGAAAGGGCAGGATATTGAGAACCACACAATGTTTCTTCTAAGAGGGGTTAGGGAAAAATAGCTATTCATGCCTTTGTGTGGCTTGGTGAATCCGCATTTTATTTTATTTTTTTTAACAGAAGATGACATAGACAAATGAAGCAGAGGAAAAATGCGAGGAATCTGCATTTGTACATAAGATAACATAGACAAAATGGGGCAGGGGAACCGTCAGATATGCATTTGTGTCTCCTGGGCAGGGGGTGACTGCACCTGTAATGAGAAGCTACCAATTTACATTGCTATGGTGAAATTTTAACAGAAACACCTTAGGGTAAAGATCTTGGAGCTCACTAGGAATTTCCTTAAGGGCAAAATACGGGAGTGGCATGTAGCTTTTCATCTGTAGCCATCTTATTTAGAAGCCAAAAAGGGAGGCAGGTTTGCATGACCCAGTTCCCAGCTTGACTTTTCCCTTTAGCTTAAGGATTTGCGGACCCCAAAATTCTATTTTCCTTTCACAGTAAGAAAAAACAATAATCACATAAACATAAATTAAACCATGAAAACGCAAATTAGAACCAGAATGAGGTATCACTACACATACACTAGAATGGTGATTATGAAAATGGCTGACATCAAAAATTGGTGAATATGTGACACAAGTGAAACTTTCCTATTTTGCTGCTGAGAGATTTCTAATGAAAGTAAGCATATAATTAATGTATTACTCAGCAAGTACCCTTCTAAATTTTTATCCAAAAGAAATAAAGATCACAAAGACTTATCATAAAAATTGTAACAACTTTACCTATAATATTATAATATTTACAAACTTGATACTACAAACTTATCTATCCACAGGAAAATGGATAGCTAATTATGCTGTATTCATCCACTGGAATATTACTCAGTAATAAAAATGAGCAAACCACTGGAGCATGAAATAAAATGGATAATTCTAAAAGGTTTTATATTGTATGAAGTAGCTGGAAACAAAGTAGAACATATGTTTTCACTCAGGTGGATTTTTAGAATAGGTAAAATTAATCTACGGTGAAGAAAATGTTTTAATATGGTCACATCTAAGATGTTTGACTAAGACAGGAAATGCAGGCATTTTCTTGGGTGAACAAAATATTTTTTATCTAGATAGGGCTGTAGGTTATACAGAGATAATTTTAAAATATAAAATTATACAATGGAGATATGTACGTTAATGTACTTAAACGTTATGCCAAAGAAAATTCGTAAGTAAGCATTAACTCTAATAGGCATGTTTTTCACAATCATATTTGTTATGAATTCCAAAACACTTTATGTGTATTCTGGGGTTAAGCAGCTATATAAACACATGGTAGATAATAAAGCTAATTTTTTTACCATTTACAAAGATAGTTTTATACATATATCGAAAACCAGGATTGTATCTTGTGTTCCATGTGCCATGGATTGTAATTGGAGGTATCAGGGGATTAGAATTGGATGTATTTTGGATTTTATCACAGATACCAAAAATAAAAAATAGTTACAGAAATTACTCTATACGTGTTTCTTGTTTTCAATTCCCTACTGTGAATTTTGAGTTTGTCTAGAAACAATGATCAAGCAAAAACCATAACCACATCTTGCACCAGGAACTTGGTTTCAAAATATTATTCTTTATTGTAAGGAAAGCCTTCTTGGAAAAGTGACTGGTGCCAAGGTTAGGACAAGAAACACAAGATAAACCTGGAATAGCTTGTCATATCAGAAAATAAGGAAGTGCTCAAAGAATGATATTTACATCACAAGAAGGCCTAAGAATTGGCTTAGTCAGACTCCTGCTGGCCAAAAAATTAGGATATTTTGAGCATTAAAATAAATAATTATAATAATAAATTGTAACTCGGTGAATAAAATAAGAATCTATGAGCTCATGCTGTCACAAATAAATGATCAAAAAAAAAAAAAAATAAATGAAGAAGGGAAAATTTTGTCAGCAAGATGCCAATTAAAATATACCCCAGTGCAGCGGCACATGCCTAAAATCTCAGCACTTTTGGAGGGCAAGACAGGAAGACGTTTAAGCCTAGGAGTTAAGACCCTGTAGGGAGCCATGATTGTGCCACTGTACTCCTGAGGCAGAGAACTGGGTCTGGAGGCAGGGAACTTAAGGCCAATTTGTGCTGACTTCCTAGAACTGAGTCAAAAGGAAAACCCCACCTCTTCACACCCAAGTAACAAAAGAATCAGAGGGTGCACCCTTTGCAACCCCACCCCACAACACCCTTTTCCACTGCCTCATGGATGAAAAATGAAAAGTACCTCTGATTGGTCCCCTCCTGCAACCAGTCTTCATGTGCCTAGGGTGTAACTTTGTAACTTCAGCCTCAGATTGACCACCTCCTGCAACAAATCAGACTGGTTGTGGGCCACTCCTTCATTTGTATAGACTGTAACCAAGTAAGCAATGGGAAAGCTCTAGAGGGTATTTAAACCCCAGAAAATTCTGTAACCAGCACCCTTGAGCCACTTGCTCTAGCCCGCTCTCACTCTGTGGTGGGTACTGTCATTTCAATAAATCTGTGCTTTTGTTGCTTCATTCTTTTGTTGCTTTGTTTGTGCATTTTGTCCAATTCTTTGTTCAAAATGCCAACAACTTGAATAACTTGTCAAGACCCTCCACTGGTAACACTCCAGCCTGGACAACAGACCAAGGCCCAGTCTCAAAAAAATAGTTACAAAATGTGTTAAAATACAATAAACACTTGGGTAAAAAAATCTATTGAAGACAGGGTATTAACATACCATAAAATATGTTTAATTACAAGTAAGAAAATAGGAAAATAGTAATTTATTTACTAATTATAAAGAAAACTGGTGAACACCATTGTAACCAACCAAAGTTAATTTAACTAAGTAATCAGATAAACCTACAATCATGTCCCTCCTGGTATAATGCATTGGGAAAAAAATAACATGACTTATGTGCTTTCCTCTCCCAAAATACATAGCTTTAATCATATTACAACATTAGAAAAATCACAACTTAGTGACATTTTGCAAAGTAATTTATCTGTTCCCTTCAGATCAAGGAAGAGTAAAAGAGACATTTCAGATTGAGATGAACTAAAGGATCATAATAAGTTGAGGCAATGTACAATCCTGAATTGTATTTGTGCCTGAAGGAAAATAGCTCTAAAGTATATTCTTGAAGCTATTGGTAAAAATCTGAATATGGAAAGTGAATTCTATAATATTATATCAATAGTATATGTATTTTTTTTTTGCTTTTTTCTAAGTGTACTATTGTTATGAATGGAATGTTTTGCTTTTTTTTTCTTCCACACTGAAGTGTTTAGGTATTAGGCGAGTCAAAGTACGATGTATGAAACTTAATCTCAGTGGTTGGAGAAACAGAGTCTGTATGCCAGTACCTGCTATACCATAGGAAACCACTCTATTGCCACCTAATTTTCCTTTATATATATTGACCTAGAAAAAGCACCTCAATTTTTACAGAAATCATACTTTTCACATCATAATAAAAAGTATGCAAAATTATGAAAAAAAATAATGTTTATTAAGAAGTTACTGTTCCTAGGCCATTGTTAAGTGGCATAGGCTCTTACTTAAGTGAGACCATGTTATTTATCTTCAGTCCTTTCTTCTATCTGAATAGTTCATATAAAATGACTAGATCAGAATTTGATAGTGGAAAATATGTTATCAACCAGTTTAATTTTACATCTGTCAGTATATAATAAAAGAAAATGAGAGTTAAGACTTACAGAAGATTGTATATAAATACATGTAACAATGGATGTATAGGTATGGTTATAGATGCAAAATTATTAGATATAAATGTGGATAAAATTGAGATCTGTTTAAATGCACATGTATAAGTTTTATCTTTCAAATTTCTTATACACTGAGACCATCAATAACTACATTGAATAACTGAAAACAACAATGTGAAAAGCAGAAACTCTCAAATTATATCCTATTTCTTGTAAGCAAGTGATATTCTTTCCCTTCCACCAGTGAAACACTGTTGCCAATAATTTTTTCCCACTTCTTTTTCCTGCTAAAAAAAAAAAAAAAAATGTGAAAATTACAAAGGATGAGGAATGGTGTTCTGAAGAGATATCAAACGTTATTTTAATAAGTTAAATGATGTGGAGTTTAAATTGACACCTATTGTATTTAGTAGTAAATAAATTACCAATTGAAAGTTCAAAATGTGGTGTACTGTATCACATTTATCAAAGCTAATGACTAGGGTATTGTATTTGCTTTATTTTAAACCTATTCAACATCATGAAATGGGAAACTATCAAAACTTACCCTTTTCTGTTCATTCTAAATCCATCTTCTTTCCTTCTATTATTTTGTGTGTTGGGGGATGCATTTATATATACATGCATCTATATATGTTTGTGTGTGTGTGTTGTGTGTGTGTGTGTGTACATGTGCATTCTATTGGATTAAAAAAACAAAAAAATACCTATAAAAGAAAATGAAATCATTCTGTTCTTTGGTGTTAGGTTATTTATTTCTCCATGCACAAAGAGAAGTTGAACAATGTTATCTGAAGAGAATATTATCCTGCAATTAAGCCAATCAGATTTTAAGAAAATCAAGATACAAATAAATGGTAACTAGAATACAGTTATTCTAATATTTACTTTTTGTAATTGTCTTTTAAATATATGCTGGTGGAATTATCACAATGGGTCATAGTCTTTTATCTAAAGTATTTAAGGCTTACAGATTTCATTCAATACACAAGAAATGCAGATTCAGAATACAGTGTAGGAGGAAATTATTGTTCTTTTTTAAAAATAATGAAATCTGTTGCATTGTTAACTTTAAGTACTTCGTTTTTACCTAAAAAAAGAAAAATTGTTCTGTACTGAAAGATAGTGAAAGGAAGGATAAATCTTTAATCCAGTTAGAATACAAAAGAATAAATACCAACATGTTATCGGCATTTATCAACCTTTCCTTGAAGCTGCTTTCTATAACCCATTGTTTAAGTGAAACTCAGAGAATACAAAAATAAAAAGTCGTATTTTTGGTAACTAAGCAAATATTGTCTATTCTCCCACATTTTAAATGTTTTATATGGTTTGAAATGTAAACTAAGTTTAACTTGGACTTGAAAAAGTAAAATCCTTCTATTTCTTACATATTAAATTTATGTCATTACAGGTAATGAGATTTTGATATAATACCATTTAGATAAAATATGTTAGTTTGGGGAAGAAAATCAGATGGATACTTATTCTGAATGGGATAAATTCAGAGATCTCTTGGCACCTGTTTGCCCATGCAGGCACCTCTTAATAAGTAAAGTGGAATAGATTTGCTGCACTTGCTGGTGCCATCTTTGCTTTCCTTAAAGAGCTGTGACAGACAGACTATGGCCTGTGGGGATTGTTTGAACCTTCTGGTTGATGGTATCTGTCAATGTGTCTTGCTCCTGTTCTCTGGCTTGACAGGAATTCTGCATCAGGGTTGAGAATGGTTGGGAACCTAGCCCATTTATGCCTGTCAGCTTCCTTGACAGCCAGACATTGGAGCTGCCCTCATCAGTGTCTTCTAGCTCAGCTTCTAGGCACACAAGAATAGGAGTTTTCTTTTTCAAGGAACAAAGGGGAGCCCATGACACAGATCTGTGACACTTTAACTCTTGCTACTCCTTTCTGATCAGTCGCTTGAACAGACTGTCTCTCCCACTATCTCTGGCTTGGATCAGTATGTGACCAGTATGCAGATCTTAATTAACCCTCTTGATTCAAGAATACTCAGCATTGCACTACACATTGTGGACATGAATACCTATTGTTAAACATTCATCCCAAATGTATTGCATTATTAAACCCCGATCTTAGTCTGTTCCGGATGTTATAACACAGTACCAGAAACTGAGAGGCTTAAAAAAATAGAGATTTCTTTCTCATGGTGCTGCAGACTGTGAAGGTCAAAATCAAGGTGATGGCCAGTGTGGTTCCTGGTAAGAACCCTCTTCCTGGCTTTGCAGATATATCCTCACATGGCAAAGAGGAAAAGAAAGAGTAAGAGCAAGAGAGAGAGAGAGAGAGAGAGAGAGAGGAAGTGAGAAAGCTCTATTTGCTTTCTCTTCTTATAAGACACTATAATCCCACACTTATGATCTGATCTAAATCTAATTAGCTTCCAAAGGCCAACCTACTGATACCATCATATTGGGGAGTAGGGTTTCAACATGTGATTTTAGGTGGGACACAAATATGTAGCCCATAACAACCCCAAACTTTGTTTTAAGTCACCCACTTCTTAAATACTTACTTTAATGTTTAATATGTCCAATTTGTTTTTTGAAAGGAAGAGAAGCTATTTGCTTATTTATTATTTGTGTTCAATAACATAAGCATAATTCTTTAAAGTTATTTAATTATAAATATTGTGGCAGAGTTGATCATTCTCTAGTTTTTAACATCTTTGCAATATACATATTACAATATAGGCTTTGTTATTATAAATGTGCATGTTTTCACATATCAAGTTTCCTTATTACCTGTGGGTAGATACTTCTAGACCGAAAAACATAACTTATTAATCTGTGACTACCTCATTTACAACGATTTGTGGAACATAGTAGGTATCCAGTAAAGTTTACAGAGTGTTGAATGGATATTTAAAAATATCAAATGTATAATATGTGAACAAGCAAAGTATAAAATTTATCATAAGTTCATCTTATAGTTATATAAATAATCGTAGTTTAAGAAAAGTTATATTACCATTTGGAAAAGACTTTAGGATAACAAAGAAAATAACTGTGATTTTTGAGTCATGATAAGAGGAAATTTTTGTTTTTGATTTTCACTCATGTGATTATTATATTATTTTGGTCATAAGCAATATGTAAGAGAAGTGTTATCTTTGAGCATTATGTAAGTTGTAATGAAGTTCAGCTTGGCCGGGCGCGGTGGCTCAAGCCTGTAATCCCAGCACTTTGGGAGGCCGAGGTGGGCGGATCACGAGGTCAGGAGATCGAGACCATCCTGGCTAACACGGTGAAACCCCGTCTCTACTAAAAAATACAAAAAACTAGCCGGGTGCGGTGGCGGGCGCCTATAGTCCCAGCTACTCGGGAGGCTGAGGCAGGAGAATGGCGTGAACCCGGGAGGCGGAGCTTGCAGTGAGCAGAGATCCGGCCACTGCACTCCAGCCTGGGTGACAGAGCGAGACTCCGTCTCACAAAAAAAAAAAAGAAGTTCAGCTCTCTGTAATGTGCTTGTTTCTATATTCCTGGGATCAGTTGGATGTGATTTTCCTCATAGTTACTCCAGCCCTTGAAATCATAACTGCCTAATGGAAAGGTGAACACTCATCTATTTGTGATAAATTCTTACAGTGACTGGCAATAAATTTCAAAACATTCATGCTTTTCTGAGCGTGTAAATAATTTTAAAATAAAATTTAGAACTTCTAAATGTTTACCTATAAATATATATACATTGTATATTTTGCAATGTTGTAGCTTAAAGATAAATATTTTTATCTGTAAAGCTATATTCATCACATGATTCCATTATAATGTAATACATACCATTCATTTAAAATGCTACATGCATTCTTAGAATTATCTTACATAATTATAATATATAATATCACATTGTTCTGCAACATATTAGGTACAAGAATTCAATAAATCAAATAACTACAAAAATGTCATTATTATTAAAGGCTTTATTGACTTATTGACTGTGACACCTACTGTATTCTGAGAGCTATAGGGGTTGGGGGACAAAGGAAAAGAAATTAGAGAACAAATATACTATGGTCTGAATGTTTATGTCTCTCTGTCAGTCAGGGTTCTCTAGAGATAGAGTACCAATAGAATGGATTGATAAAAAGATAGAGAGATGGTTAAAAGATAGATAGATAGATAGAGATTTTAAATTGCTAGATATAAAGAAAGAGATGTTAAGATATATAGCAAATAAAAATATATATGAGGGGATAGCTATATTATGGGAATTGGCTCACAAAATTATTGTGACCAAGAAGTTCCATGATATGCCATCTGCATACAAGACAGCAGGAAAGCCAATAGCATAATTCAGTCTAAGGCCAAAGGCCTGAAAACCTGTGGGGATGGGGAAGGGCTGCTGAATCAAAAAGAAAGTCTAAAGACCTGACACACACCGCTCCAATTTCTAATCACAGCAGAAGATCGATGTCCCAGCTCAAACAGGGAGAGTTTGCCTTTCCTTCACCTTTTTGTTCTATCCAGGTCTTCAGTGGATTGAATGTTGTCCCACATTGGTGAAAGGGGATCTTGTTTACTCAGTCTTCTAATTCAAAGGCTAATCTCTTCTGGAAACAACCTTACAGATACATCCAGATACAATGCTTAACCATCTGTCTGAGTATCCCTTAAAACGGTCAAGATGATACATAAAATTAACCATCAAAAGTTCAATCTTGTCAACTTGACACCCATACGTGTCATCTTAAACCATACCTAATCTCCAAATAAAGACAATATTAAGGTCATAATTCCACCTAACGTGAGATGACTATGCTCTGTACAACCCCAGATGCACTAATCCCCTTCCCCAGCAAAGGAAGTAAACTCCTGACTGATGTTTACTCTCTCCTGATATCAAATAACTTAAATGCTATTATACACAATTAACAACACTTAAATATTGATATAAAATCAATATATCTTATGCTACATGGTAAAGGAATAAGAGAAGAAAGGAAACAAATATATTTTATTAATATATACATATATAGGCCGGGCGCGGTGGCTCAAGCCTGTAATCCCAGCACTTTGGGAGGCCGAGGTGGGCGGATCACGAGGTCAGGAGATCGAGACCATCCTGGCTAACACGGCGAAACCCCGTCTCTACTAAAAAATACAAAAAAAACTAGCTGGGCGAGGTGGCGGGCGCCTGTAGTCCCAGCTACTCGGGAGGCTGAGGCAGGAGAATGGCGTAAACCTGGGAGGCGGAGCTTGCAGTGAGCTGAGATCTGGCCACTGCACTCCAGCCTGGGCGACAGAGCGAGACTCCGTCTCCAAAAAATATATATATATATATATATAGATAGATAGATACACATATATATATATACACATACATATATATGTGTATGTAGATATACATATACACACAGGTATTTAAAACAAAATAGGGAAGAAATACTTATTATAATTAAGGTCCTCATTTCTGGAATGGCTCGCTTTCCTTTGTATACTCCCTTTGTCTTCAACAAGCTTCTCAGCTGGCGATTGCACTTTACCTGGTGGGGTGACCCAAACCTTCATTCTGAAGGGTCTGAATCTTTGATTGTTCTGACTGGATTGGGTTGCTGTAGTTTGTTATTTATTATTTATTTATTTATTCATTTTAATTTTACTTTAAATTCTGGGATACATGTGCAGAAGGTGGAGATTTGCTACATAGGTATACGTGTGCCAGGTGGTTTGCTGAACCTGTTGATCAATCTTCTAATTTCCCTCCCCTTGCCCCCCACCCCCCAACAGGCCCTGATGTGTGTTGTTCCCCTCCCTGTGTCCGTGTCTTCTCATTGTCCAACTCCCACTTATGAGTAAGAACATGTGGTGTTTGGTTTTCTGTTCATGTGTTAGTTTGTTGCGGATGATGGCTTCCAGCTTCATCCATTTCCCCACAAAAGACACGATCTCCTTCCTTTTTATGGCTGCATAGTATTTCATGGTGTGTATGTACCACATTTTCTTTATCCAGTCTATCACTGATGAGCACTGGGGGTGATTCCATGTCTTTGCAATTGTGAATAGTGCTGCAATAAACATGTGTGCATGTGTCTTTTTTTTTTTTTTTTTTTTAGATGGACTTTTGCTCTTGTTGCCCAGGCTGGAGTGTGATGGTGTGATCTCAGCTCATTGCAACTTCCACCTCCCGGGTTCAAGTGATTCTCCTGCCTCAGCCCCCCTATTAGCTGGGATTGCAGGCAGGTGCCACCACGCCTGTCTAATTTTGTATTTTTAGTAGAGACGGGGTGTCTCTGTGTTGGTCAGGTTGGTCTTGAACTCCTGACCTCAGGTGTTCTGCCCACCTCTGCCTCCCAGTTTGCTGAGATTACAGGTGTGAGCCACCATGCCTGGCTGCATGTGTCTGTATAGTAGAATAATTTGTATTCCTTTGTGTATATAGCTAGTAATGGGATTGCTGGGTCAAATGGTATTTCTTGTTCTGAATCCTTGAGGAATTGCCATACTGTCTTCCACAATGGTTGAACTAATTTACATTCCCACCAACAGTGTAAAAGCATTCCTATTTCTCCACTGCTTCGCCAACATCTATTGTTTCTTGACTTTTTAATAATTGTCATTCTGACTGGCATGAGATGGTATTTCATTGTGGTTTTAATTTACATTTCTCTAATGAACAGTGATATTGAGCTTTTTCTTGTAAGTTTGTTGGCCATGTAAATTTCTTCTTTTGAGAACTGTCTCTTCATATCCTTTTCCCACTTTTTGTTGGGGTTGTTTTTTTCTTGTAAATTTGTTTAAGGTCCTTGCAAATTCTGTGTATTAGACCTTTGTCAGATGGGTAGACTGCAAAAATTTTCTCCCATTCTGTAGGCTGCCTGTTCACTCTGATGATAGCTTCTTTTTATGATAGTTTCTTTTGCACAAGCTATTTAGTTTAATTAGATACCATTTGTCAATTTTGATTTTTGTTGCAATTGCTTTTGGCGTTTTTGTCATAAAGTCTTTGCCCAATACTATATCCTGAAGGGTATTGCCTAGGTTTTCATCTAGGATTTGTATGGTTTTGGGATTTACATTTAAGTCTTTAATCCATCTTGAGATAATTTTTGTATAAGGTATAAGGAAGCAGTCTAGTTTCAGTTTTCTGCATATGGCAAGCCAGTTTCCAGGGAACATTTATTGACAAGGAGACCCTTTCCCCATTGCTTGTTTTTGTCAGGTTTGTCAAGGATCAGATGGTTGTAGATGTGTGGTGTTATTTCTGAAATCTTTGTTCCATTCCATTGGTTTATATGTCTGTTTTGGTACCAGTTCCATGCTGTTTTGGTTACTGTAGCCTTGTAGTATAGTTTGAAGTTAGGTAGTGTGATGCCTCCAGCTTTGTTCTTTCAGCTTAGTATTATCTTGGCTATATGGGGTCATCTTTGATTCCATATGAAATTTAAAGTAGTTTTTTCTAATTCTGTGAATTCTAAATCTGTGAAATTCTGTGAAGAATTTCGATGGTAGTTTGATAGGAATGTCATTGAATCTATAAATTACTTTGGGCAATATGGCCATTTTCACAATATTGATTCTTCCTATCCATGAGGACAGGATATTTTTCCATTTGTTTTTGTCCTCTCTTATTTCCTTGAGCAGTGGTTTGCAGTTCTCCTTGAAGAAGTCTTTCACATCCCTTGTTAGCTGTATTCCTAGATATTTTGTTCTCTTTGTAGCAATTGTGAATGGGAGTTAATTCATGATTTGGCTCTTTGCTTGTCTATTGTGGGTGTAAAGAAATGCTTGTAACTTTTGCACATTGATTTTGTATCCTGAGACTTTGTTGAAGTTGCCTATCAGCTTAAGAAGTTTTCGGGCTGACATGAGGGGGTTTTCTAAGGATAGAGTCATGTCACCACAAACAGAGACAATTTGACTTTCTCTCTTTCTATTTGAATACCCTGATTTCTTTCTCTTGCCTGGTTGCTATGGCCAGAAGTTTCAATACTATGTTGAATAGGAGTGGTGAGAGGGCATCCTGGCCTCGTACTGGTTTTCAAAAGGAATGCTTCCAGCTTTTGCCTGTTCAATATAATATTGGCTGTGGTTGTCATAAAGAGCTCTTATTATTTTGAGATAGGTTCCATCAATACCTTGCTTATTAAGAGTTTTTAACATGAATGGATGTTGAATTCTATCAAAGGCCTTTTCTGCATCTTTTGCGATAATCATGTGGTTTTTGTCTTTGGTTCTCTTTATGTGATGAAGTATGTTTATTGATTTGTGTATGTTGAACCAGTCTTGCATCCCAGGGACGAAGCTGACTTAATAGTGATGGATATTTTTTTGATGTACTGCTGGATTCGGTTTTCCAATATTTTATTAAGAATTTTTGCATCAATGTTCATCAGGGATATTCTTTTTTTGTTGTTGTATATCTGCCAGTTTTTGGTATCAGGATAATGCTGGCTTCATAAAATGAGTTAGGGAGGAGTCCCTCCTTTTCAATTGTTTAGAATAGCTTCAAAAAGTATGGCATCAGCTCCTCTTTGTGCCTCTGGTAGAACTTGGATGTGAATCCATCTGGTCCTGGGTTTTTTTTTTTTTTTGGTTGGTAGTCTATCAATTACTGCCTCAATTTCAGAACTTGTTATTGATCTATTCAGGGATTCGACTTCTTCCTGGTTTAGTCTTGAGAGGGTATATGTGTCCAGGGATGTATCCATTTCTTCTAGATTTTCTTGTTTATTTTAATAGAGGTGTTTATAGTAGTCTCTGATGATAGTTTGAATTTCTGTGGGGTCCGTGGTGATATCCCTTTATTATTTTTTATTGTATCTATTTGATTCTTCTCTCTTTTCTTCTTTATTAATCTAGCTAGCAGTTTTGTCATTTTAAAAAACAAAACAACAACAACAAAACAAACAAACAAACAAACAAAAAAAACCTCTCCTGGATTCATTGATTTCTTTGGAGGGTTTTATGTGTCTGTATCTCCTTCAATTTTGATCAGATCTTAGTTATTTCTTGTCTTCTGCTAGCTTGCTCTTGCTTCTATAGCTTTTAATTGTGACATTAGGGTGTCAGTTTGAGATATTTCTAGCTTTCTGATGTGAGCATTTAGTGTATTTTAGTGTTAAAAATTTCCCTCTTAACATTGCTTTAGCTGTGCCCAAGAGATTCTGGTGTGTTGTCTCTTTGTTCTCATTGATTTCAAAGAACTTCTTGATTTCTGCCTTGGTTTCGTTATTTACCCAGGAGTCATTCAGGAGCAGGTTGTTCAATTTCCATGTAATTGTGTGGTTTTGGGTGAGTTTCTTAATCCTGATTTTAAATTTGATTGCACTGTGGTCTGAAAGACTGTTCGTTATGATTTCAGTTCTTTTGCACTTGCTGAGGAGTGTTTTACTTCCAATTATATTGTCAATTTTAGTATAAGTGCCATGTGGCACTGAGAAGAAGGTATATTCTGTTGATTTGGAATGGAGAGTTCTCTAGATGTCTATTAGGTCCACTTGATCCAGAGCTGAGTTGAAGTCCTGAATATTCTTGTTAATTTTCTGTCTTGTTGATCTGTCTAATACTGGCAGTGGGGTGTTACCAAAGTGTCCCACTATTATTGTGTGGGAGTCTAAGTCTCTTTGTAGGTCTCTAAGAACTTGTTTTATGAATCTGGGTGTTCATGTATTGGGTGCATACATATTTAAGATAGTTAGCTTTTTCTTGTTGAATTGGTCCCTTTACCATTATGTCATGATATCCTTCTTTGTCTGTTTTGATCTTTGTCAGTTTGAAGTCTGTTTTGTCAGAGACTAGGATTGCAACCCTTTTTTTTTTTGTTTTTGTTTTTGTTTTTTGTTTTGTTTTGTTTTTACTTTCCATTTGCTTCATAAATTTTCCTCCATCCCTTTATTTTGAGCTTTATGTGTGCCTTTTCACATGAAATGCGTCTCCTGAATACAGCACACTGATGGGTCGTGACTATCCAATTTGCCAGCCTGCATCTTAATTTGGGTATTTAGCCCATTTACGTTTAAAGTTAGTATTGTTATGTGTGAATTTGATCCTGTCATCATGATGCTAGCTGATTTTGCATCACTAGGTGAGGCAGTTTTTTCATAGTGTCATTGGTCTTTATATTTTGCTGTGTTTTTGCAATGGCTAGTACTAGTTTTTCCTTTCCATATCTAGTGATTCCTTCAGGAGCTCTTGCAAGGCAGGCCTGGTGGTAATGAATTTCACCAGCATTTGCTTGTTGCAAAAGGATTTTATTTCTCCTTTGCTTATAAAGCCTATTTTGGCTGGATATAAAATTTTGGGTTGAAAATTGTTTTCTTTAAGAATGTTGAATATTGGCCCCCAATCTCTTCTGGCTTATAGAGTTTCTGCTGAGAGGTTCACTGTTAGTCTAATGGGCTTTCCTTTGTAGACGACCTGGCCTTTATCTCTGGCTGCTCTTAACAGTTTTTTCCTTCATTTCAACCTTGAAGAACCTAATGTTTTTGTGTCTTGGGGTTGATCTTTTCATGGAGTATCTTAGTGGTGTTCTGTGTATTTCCTGAATTTGCATGTTGGCCTGTCTTGCTAAATTGGGGAAGTTCTCCTGGATAATATCCTGAAGTGTGTTTTCCAGCTTGTTTCTATTCTCCTTGTCTCCTTCAAGTACTCCAATCAATCATAGATTCAGTTGTTTTATGTAGTCCCATATTTCTCGGAGGCTTTGTTCATCCCTTTTCATTCTTTTTTCTCTAATCTTGTCTGTATGTCTTATTTCAGCAAGGTGGTCTTAAACTCTAATATCCTTTCTTCTGCTTGGTTGAATCAGTTATTGATACTTGTGTTGCTTCATGAAGTTCTCATGCTGTGTTTTTCAGCTCCATCAGGTCATTTATGTTCCTCTTTAAACTAGTTATTATAGTTAGCAGCTCCTCTAACCTTTTATCAAGATGTATTACTTGCTTGAAGAAAAATGTTAAAATTTGAATATCATTAAATCATTAACTATATAAGAATAGATCTATCATTTCTCTTTACAAAAGTTAAACAATTATCTGTTCACAAGAGTTGATGCTAAGTAATGGTTATGTTTATATTTATATTCTCAGTAAGTTAAATATTTAGTAATTATTTAAAGATGCTATAAAAGTGGAATTATTTGGAGGGAAGTTTAAAACTACAGAAATTTAAAACTAGTATATTCACAAATAATCATTTATATATAAGAGAACAACATGACAATAAATCTAACAAATTGTTATTTCCTACTTGCACTTTGTAAAATACGTATTTTTTAAACTGATTTTATTTTACTTTGTCTTATTTCACCCTCAATTCAAGCTGAAAAAAAAAAGTATGTCCAATAATATGGAAATTTTCTATTGCTCCTGGAGTTCACTTTAAATGTAATCTTCCAGTCCCAGGACATGTTGAAATGGCACTCTGCTTTCTTCCTTAAATTCTTGGGGTAATTAACCTGTAATTATAATTAACCTAGATTATACCTATAATTGTCTAGCTGTGCTGTGTAATGGGTAGCCACTAGCTACATTTGCTATTGACTACTTGAAATACAGATAGTCATAATTGAGATGTGCTGTAACTGTAAAATACACACTGGATTTCTAACTTCTATAAAAACAAACAAGATCATGTCTTTTGCAGGGAAATGGATGGAGCTGGATACCATTATCCTTATCAAACTAACACAGGGGCAGAAATCAAATACTGCTTGTTCTCACTTACAAGTTGGAGCTAAATGACGAGAACACATGGACACACAGAAGGGAATAGATACTGGGGTCTACTTAAGGTGGAGAATGATAGGAAGGAGACGACTGGGAAAAATAACTAATAGGTTACTAGGCTTGATACTTAGGTGATGAAATGTTCTGTACAACAAACCCCTGTGACACGAGTTCACCCATGTAACAAACCTGCACTTATTCCCTTGAACTAAAAATAAGAGTTTGAAAAATTACGCTTATTATATGTTGAAATTAGATTATGTTGTTTAAATAAATTATATATTATTAAATGTGTTTACATGCCTCTTTTTACTTTTTATTTAATGTGGCTAAAGAAAAATATTTGTTGTTATGATTTTAAATATATGTTTTATTTTAAATATGTATTTTAAAAATACATGTTGTTTGGTAGACAGAATTATAGGGTATCGCTCAGGATTCCCAGTCTTTAGTATACACACAACTTCTCCCAATTATTCAATACAACTATACTTTAGATATTGATATGAAGGTATTGTTCAGGTATAATTAATGTCACAAATTGTTGACCTTAAGACGAGGAGATTATTGGAGTGTGCTTAATTTCTCTTCCTCTTTTTGAAAAGCCACCAAACTTACTGGATTAGGACCCTAACATTAAGACCTCATTTAATCTTAATTATTTCCACAAAGCCCTATATCCAAATCCATTCCACATTGGAGATTAAGGCTTCAACATATGAATTTGGGGAGAGTCATAATTCGGTCCATAGTAGGGGGCTACATGGCAAGGAACTGTCTATAGCCGCTGACAGCAGTCCCTCTACAGGCAGCAGAAAAGTAACAACCTCAGTCCTACAGCCTCAAGGAGATAAATTTTATATATATATATGTATATACACACAAACAAACTAGCAAAAACAGTGAGCTTGGAAGAGCACACTGAGCCACAGATGAAACACACAATTACAGCTGACTCCTTGAATTTAGCCTGGTAAGATGCTGAACAAGGTATCCAGCCTTATTTCTCACCCACTAAAATTGTAAAATAATAAGTGGATGTTGTTTAAGCTGCTGAGTTGGTGGTAATTTGTTAGGAAGTAATAGAAAACTAATACAGGCAGCTTATATTTGTGGATTGCATTACACTTTATCAAATAGTAGCTACTCAACAGCGATGATTCTAGATCTGACATGGATAGAAAAGTTGTACAATTCTTTAATGATTTCCTGAACTTGAAGGTGACTTTGAAAATGGAGTTGCTTCCTACCCACGGCAGAGTCTGTCCTGAATCTTTATTCATTCATTCATCAAACATTTATTGAACACATAATATCTGCCAGGATATAAGATAGCTATCAAGGACTAACAATGTAAAAAAATCATAACCCTGACCTTATGAAAATTAATGTATACAATCCATTGACGAGTGGTATAATATAAAGTTAACTTTTAATTATAATTCATATTTTAAGATGTGTTTGATTTTATTAGGTAGCTTTCATTCTGAAACCCAGAATCAGTTCAATTTAAAAGAATAATTGTATCAAGCTAACCACAGTATGTTAAAATGGCAAAACAAGAATCAGATTAATTCAAAAATCTTAGGTACACTAGCTAACAATTTCTACAGTAATACGGTACTGAGAATCAGTTGGGCAATCAAAGATGTTTCACAGTTTTAAGTGCATGAAAGCTATCTTTGAATAAACTACTTCTTCCCAAAATGCCTTATTAGTAAGATTGTTAAAATTATTCCAAGAGCTATAGGAAATATCTCTAAAAGTATCTGTTTATGCGAAAAGTCATGGGAAGAAAGAAATCAACACTAGCAGTTTTCTCCATTAATCTATCAAATGAGTGCTGAAATGTCAGTGTCAGGTGATAAATACCTACGGACTCATGCTTCGATTCAATACTTCAAAGACAGAAGGTAGCTTGAGAGAGAGAGGCCAACAGCCTAAACGTCAGTCCACCTTTTTTATTTTTTCTAACTGAAATGACATGCTAAAATAAAAAAAAATAGTAAAATCTTCTTAAGGTTTTCTTATTTATAGGGCCTCACTCACTTCATTAGCGTGTTTATCTTCTATTTTTCATATTTTAGAAAATGTTTTTCATCAAAACTACTTTTGAGAAACTCATCATTGGGTTAAGCTACTGTAAGGAATGCTTAAACTCAGGAACATCCCCAAGCTGGTTTATGTTACATATTTCTTTGGTTTTTTTTTTTTTTCTTTCTTTCTTTCTTTTTTTTTTTAAGATGGAGTCTTGCTCTGTCGCCCAGGCTGGAGTGCAGTGGCACGATCTCAGCTCACTGAAACCTCTGCCTCCTGGGTTCAAGCAATTATCTTGCCTCAGCCACCCGAGAAGCTGGAATTACAGGTGCCCACCACTGTGTCTGGCTCACTTTTGTATTTTTAGTAGAGACAGGGTTTCGCCATATTGGCCAAGTTGGTCTCGAACTCCTGACCTCAGGCAATCCGCCTTCCTTGGCCTCCAAAAGTGCTGGGATTACAGGAGTGAGCCACCACTCCCAGCTATTTATGTTATATGTTTCTAATATTACAAACCCAATATTAAAAACTCTATTAAACAAGTTACTTCATTCTGCTCTGTCAGGACGCAAATTATTCACTTACTTGACTGCCTTTCCTAACCTTCATCATAGTTGCAGAAATGAAAGGAAAACATGGAATAAAATTGTAGAAATAATTTGGATTTAAAAATTAGAAATGAAGCAAATGAGGTATTACTGGAGTGAAAGAACAATCAAATCTACAAAAACCTATCTATAGAATTCATATTAAAGACAAGTGTTTTTCACGAAATAAAAACAAGAACAGGGCAAGGAATGATAGAATGACATGCTTGCATGTGAATGGAAATTGATTGCCTCTTCATTGATAGGAACACAGAAAACAAAACAGCAATCTAAAGAAAAGTGTTTGCAATATGTTTTGGAGAAGGGAGCCCAAAGAGCAAGAATATGGCCGTGTCTAACTAGCACTGTGCAGAGTAGATCCTCTTACGAATTGAGGACTCACATAGTCACTCATCAGCTTCAATACTACCTGGATATTTCCCTGGAATATTTGTCTCCATTTTTTCAGAGACCAGGCATGATTTGTATTTTTTAAACCAATTTTACAAGTTGTCCTGATCGAGAAAACGAAATAGTATTAAAGGGAAGTAAAAGAAATGCTTTTTGGAAAATCTCACTCTCTAAATTAACTAGTCTTATAATTTATGCTTAATTCCTTGCAAATTTGAATATTGCTGGCAGTTTTTCTTTGAATATATTGCAGAAGAGAATATCCTATGTGTTCATTTTTTTTTCCTTGACATATGGAAAAGTACTTCTCAGTCGCTTTGTAGTGGGCAAGTGCAAATGACTGCTTTGTCTAAGGAACTTCAACAAAAGCACCGTGTGTCACTTTCAAATGAGGCAATGCATGATGCTTAGGTTTCACTACCAACCCCTTCTCATCCCCACGTTGTACAGGAAGGGCTTGTGGTGAAGTGACAGAGTCACAGGTTTCATGCAGTACAAGGACAGCTGCCCTGGAGGACGGCTGAGACCTGCTGTGGACTTTGTAAGAGATTCAGAGGCCAATTACTCTAAGTTAATGAAGAGGAAAAACACACATTACAGAAAAACTGCTTATTATAACATTATAAACAGAAATAAGACCCCTCAATTTTTCAATAGCATAAGCAATGAACAAAAAAATACTATCATGGATGATTTCATTTAACTCGTTTGTAATAAAAGCTATGACGATTTTGTACATGTGTATTTATTCTATGCATACTTTTTCAAACCCTGTCATAGCTTAACTGAGTGATTCTAAGTAGACCTCATATACAGCATTTATATGATGCAACAACCTGGCAACAACCACACATCCTGTAAGAAGTATGTTATTTTTATACCAGATGAGGAATTAAGGTTTTTTTTGTTTTGTTTTAGTTTTTTCAAATAGTCATATTTTCAACAGTTACAAATAAAGTTCACCAAATGTGTAACAAATGAGATTTGCAAATGTTACACTTCCATCAATTTATGTTTAACATCTTTGAGAACAGACTCTGAGGTTACCAAGTGCTAAAATTAGCGGAATAGACTCACTCCTAGAAAAGTCAAGCATTTTATTGTCATCAAAATATTTTTATGTACAGAACAAAAGACTTTCATTTATAATAGTGATCAATGTAAATAGATCTAGCATTGAACATTAATTTGTAATATTTCCTGAAAATGCTTTTCTTTCCTGACTGAAGACCTGATATTTGTGTTACATGTAATGTTACTGGATGATTTTAGTAGGTTAGTTAATATGGACTATATCTGACCCAGTGCAACTGTGCAAACTGAAAAACTGACATATTTCTTAGAATCACTTCTTGTATCCATACCATCATAAGACATTTTAGTCACAAATATTATTTTAAAGCTTATGTGTGTCAATTTTTTTTTTTTTTTTTTTTTTTTTGAGACGGAGTCTTTGCTCTGTAGCCCGGGCTGGAGTGCAGTGGCCGGATCTCAGCTCACTGCAAGCTCCGCCTCCCGGGTTTGTGCCATTCTCCTGCCTCAGCCTCCCGAGTAGCTGGGACTACAGGCGCCCGCCACCTCGCCCGGCTAGTTTTTTGTATTTTTAGTAGAGACGGGGTTTCACCGTGTTAGCCAGGATGGTCTCGATCTCCTGACCTCGTGATCCGCCCGTCTCGGCCTCCCAAAGTGCTGGGATTACAGGCTTGAGCCACCGCGCCCGGCCGTGTGTCAATTTTTTAAAGGCACTTGATGTGCAGTAATGAAAACTGTAATATATTTATTATCATACACTTCCCTTCATTATGTTAATTTCTTATTAGAAATGGCTGGCATACATTATTTTTTGTTTGTTTTTGAGATGGAGTCTTGCTCTGTCACTCAGGCTGGCATGCAGTGGTGCAATCACGGCTCACTACAACCTCTGCCTCCCAGGTTCAAGCTATTTTCCTGCCTCAGTCTCCTGAGCAGCTGGGACTACAGGTGCACACCTCCAAGCCCGGTTAATTTTTTTTTTCTTGTATTTTTAGTAGAGATAGGGTTTTGCCACGTTGGCCAGGCTGGTCTCGAACTCCTGACCTCAAGCAATCCCCCCCGTCTTGGCCTCTCAAAGTGCTGGGATTAATTACTGGTGTGAGGCACCATGCCCAGCTGGCTGGCATACATTGTTAAAACTGCTACTCCAGGTAAAGAAAAAACAAAAAATGAAATTCCCGTTTTTCAACTTCAAGACTTAATTTTCTGCCATGTAATCTAAAATTTAAGATGTATGCTAAGCCGGGCGCGGTGGCTCACGCCCGCAATCCCAGTACTTTGGGAGGCTGAGGCGGGCAGATCACGAGTCCAGAAGATCGAGACCATCCTGGCTAATACGGTGAAACCCCGTCTCTACTAGGAATACAAAAAATTAGCCGGGCGTGGTGGCGTTCGCCTGTAGTCCCGGCTACCAAGGAGGCTGAGGCAGGAGAATGGCGTGAACCCGGAGGCGGAGCTTGCAGGGAGCGGAGATCGCGCCACTGCACTCCAGCCTGGACTACAGAGCGAGACTCTGTCTCAAAAAAAAAAAAGACGTATGCTAATTCCAATTGTGAGGGACATCCATAAACTATAAAAATATCATACATTAAAAGTCATTATAAAGAGAATGAAAAGACAAACTCCAAAATGGAAAAACCATTTTGTAAGACATAGAACCAGAAAAACATCTGCATTCAAAATACAGTAAAAAATGCCCATAAATCAATAAAAAAGGATCAAAAATGCAATAGAATAGTGGGGAAAGTGATAAGTGCAAATGTTTCACAGAAGAGAAAACACACTTCATAAATTAATATTGTCAACCATATTAAAATTTGAATATGAATTATAATCACAGTGAGATAACCTTTTATGTTCATCACCTTGTAAAAATTTTTTAAAAGTCTTAAAATATCATGTGCAAATAAAGATGAAAAGTGACTACCTTTTATTTATTTTGGCTAAAATAACTAATTCATTATGAAATAATTTTTAAAAAAACAATTTAAATATAAAAAGTAATTATCCAAAATAATTAAGTTCACATATTTTAAAATAAATTATAGCCAGAGTAGCCCTCAGACTTGTCATCAGCAACAATGAATACGGAACACCATAATCCTACAATGTTTTGGAAAACATTATTTGAAACAAAACAAATTATTATTGATATGTAATAACATAATAAAAACAATCCATTTTAAATTTTCTGTACAGCTTTATTTATGAATTATTTGAGGAGAACTAAAAAAATGGTCAGTAAACCACAGAAGAGAAAGAGTAAAATTCAGTAAACAGAGAAACTGACTCAGGAAAGCAGGGATAAGATGCCCCAGATTGATCATTCTGCAGAAGGTCATGAGAGCAACCAGTGCAAATAACTAGAATATGAAGGACTTTGGTAGAGTGGGGATAACCAAGGTAATTTAAGATGAAAGGGTAGAGTTGTGCACATCAATAGCATGACTTCAGGATATGTGGGTTTATTATTCAATAAAATAAAGACAATTTGAAAATTCGAGAGTGGGCAGGGGAATGGAAGGAGGAGCGCTACAAGAGAAACTTAGGCCAAATAAGAAGAAAATGAAAATATGTCATTTTTAACAAGAAATGTGAATCAAGAATGTCAAGAAATGTGTATCTATTTGAAATTCTGTGCAAATTCTACTTAGAGTACCCCTTGATTAGAGGCATTGGCCACAGAGAAGAATGTGTGTTGCTTGAATAATTTTTGTATGGTCATCATAAAGTAAATGCCATTTGTTGCTTGCAAAAATTGACTTAACCCAAAGACAGAATGGGAATATCTTGCTGTGTGACTCTTAGATTAGATGGTAAATAACATCAACCTTTAAAATATAAAGGTGTAGGTAATATAAGACACACGTTTGAAAGCAGTTTACAATATAAATGTAGGCGTGCTCTTACTATTATTTAGATGAAAGTATTGTTCAAGAGAACAATGTTAGAAAAACATAGAAGTATTGATATATTATTTTAAAGTTTATTGGTAACAACAGGAGAATTAAGAATAATATTTATTATAAGTGTTACTAAGTTGATGGAACAAAAATGGAAGAATAATTATTTGAAATAATTATTAAGACCTCATCTTTAGTTTTAGAGAAGGAATAAATACCATATAAAATTATGAGTGAAAATTAGAGATTCACCAAATAGGCTACTGATAGCAGTAGGAGGCAGGTAAATTCCTAGGCAGACAGGGATGGGTCCTTGGTGAAATTCAACCTAAAGCCTGAAAACCAAGCTACAAGTTCCTGATAAATTCACAGACCAGAATGAGAGCCCCCATTCCTGTTTGGCACATTCTTTCCTGATTGGCCCTTATCCTTCACCTGTTTTACCTAAAGCTAACTTTCCCCAGTAGTCCTATACACTAACATGCCTATTTGTGAATGGTACTTTTTAAAGCATACCTACAGACCAATCAGCACATACTTCTCCATTTAAAGTTCATAAAAAAAACCTTAGACTCAGCCTCGTGGCTGGCAGTCCACTTTCAGTTCTCCTCTTACTGTTGAGAGCTTTTCTGTCACGCAATAAATTCTACTCTGCCTTACTCACTGTCTGGTGTCTGCATACATCATTCTTCCTGGTCACAGGACAAGAACTCGGAACTCACCAAACTACAGGAGTAAAAGAGCTGCAACACTACTTGTTCCCAAGTATGTAATTTAGAATCTGTAAGTATGTACTCTCTAGTAGACAGCCTCCAAGATGGCTCCCCAAAATTCCCACTTTCTGGTATTTATGCCACTGTGTAGTCTCCATCAGCATTGAATAGAGTTGACAGATTCAGTAAAACACTGTGATTATAACAAAACTTGATTTCTAAGTCTACATCATAAAAAGTACTGCAGCTCATACCTTGTGCTCTTAGATCATGCACTCTGGGGAAACCAGCTATCATGTCAAGAAAACACCCAAGAAGTCCTTTGGGGAGATTCAAAGTATTAGGAACAGAGGCCTCCTGACAACAGCTAAAATCAACTCATCTTTCTTATGTCATTAGCTAGGGAAAGAAAATGAATCCAAGTGACCCAAACTAGTTAGTTATGGTTCGCGCTAGTAATAAATGCTATTTTGCTACCATTTGATGTATCATGTTCACATCTGCTGTTTCTCCCTGGAGAAGAGTATATATGACTAGGACAAATCTGGATCCAGAGTTCATGAATTCCTAAAAAGTTATCTACTTCACTTTCACGTTTGTTTATTTTATGTTTAGTATTTAAATCAGCATTTGACATTCTTGAGAGCCTACAAATGCAATAAATAAACATCTGTCAATAACCTCCCAAAATTGTGTGTAATTTAGTGATATTACTTTACGTGTTACTTTAAGATGCATTTATGTGTAAACTGAGTATAAAGAATTCTAGACATTTTTAAAATGCCAAAATATTTTTTCCATATTTACTGTATAAGTTTGATTTTTAAAGACTTATGACATATAAAAGAGAACATTTTACTGTTTGATTTCTAGACTGGTTTTTATCAATCCTATTTTAGAAATAAACAAACAAGCAAAAAGAAAACTAACACCTTAATTTTGTCCCTCTGCTTTTTAATTCATTGTTGTTTCTCTTTATATCTTATTATTCTGACTATGCCTTGAAAGTTCTTGTAGTTATTATTTTTGATTGGTTCATCATTTAATCTTTCTACTTAGGATAAGAGTAACTTACATTATTAAAAGATGTAAGAATTGTTATAAGAAAACTGCTATCTAAATTAAAATGAAATAAATCTAGAAGAATTTCTTCAGGGTCACTAAAAAATGAGAACTGAATTATAGCACTGAACGAAAACAAGTTAAATAACAACATTGGCATCTACAATAGATAAATGGGTGATCATATCATATTTTTGATTTGCAGGCAAACAACACCAATTTTGCTTTGAAAAAATATTATCTAAAGTTCCTATGTTGAAAATCGAAAGATAAATAAGAAGATTTTGAAAGTATTACTAACACAAAAAGCTGGACCAAATAAAACTTATAGTGTAACCTGAGGAGTAGAAGAAAGAAGTCTAAAATATTCTCCTTTTATTTAGTTAGCATTTTTTCTTACTAATCGTGTTTAACTACTGTAAATGATAATCCTAAGAAGTTCCTAACCTGAGATATGATTAAGTTATTAGTTTGAAGATACTATAGGGAAAAAGAAAACCTATAGTTAAAGGAAGAAAAATGTAAATATGACATGGAAAATTAAACCTAGAAAATAATGTTTATGAAAGCCCCCCAAAAAATGGTGCATCCCCCCAAGATTTGGACAACCACTGTTTTGGATGAAAGAATAAAATATACATATACTTCAGTTAAAAATTTCCTGAAACTTAATGAATATATTCAACTTTCTTTCTGAAAATTTTCTGTGGGAAATTATCAAATGTCATTATTAGACTACGGTACTACCTTTTTTTTTTCCTTGGATGAAACAGTAATGCTCAAAAGAACAGGCATTAAAATGATGTAACCTTTGATTAAATCTTGATCTATCTGATTTCTGTGTATGTAGTCACTGGCAAGTTTTTTATCTTTTCTCTTGTCAATTTAAATTTTCTTATCCTGTAATGGGGATAGATAGTAATAAGAACAACTGTAAGTAAGGTGATATATATAAGTAAGTATCATGCTTCCTGGCACAGAGCTTTAATAAATGGATGGAAAAATATTTTAGAGATACTGAATAAATATTGTAAGACAGTTCCATAGGTGTACATGCATATGTACTTATTCACATATATAAACACATATACTGTTACTAAGAAGTATAAAAGCAGACTGCTAAACGTAAGCATCAAATAACTTAAAGAGCTGCATGATTATTAGATCACCATTGTGATGGATATAGAACACAGAAAGCAAAAAGAAAAGGAATAGCTTTTTTAGGAACAGCAGAAATCCAAGATGCTAGAGAAAAATCTGGACTGAAATGATTCAATTATGAGCAGGGAAAATGGGAGAATAAAGAAGTATTGAGTATTATTCCGGTGTGGGTATTTAGTGGCCAGAAACTGAGTATACTGAGTTGATTTAAAAAAAAAAAAAAGTTAAAACAGTCAGATTTCTGTATTTTTTAGTTGTTTCTAGCTGTAGAGAAGGGCTAAACTATGACATATTTTGGCAGTATGTTAGATATTTCATGTGAAAGGAATTGATAAACTTACTAAGAGCAGGTGCAGTCTAGTTGCAGAATAGGAAGGGGAACTATTAAGTGTTAAGAAATGAACTAAGTAAGTCTATGTTAGCAGCATATGTTAAATAATGTCCGTCATGGAAAGCAGGAGAAAGACAAAATTGTGCTACCCTTAGACAAAAGTTTTAGTTTATTTTTTCTTCTTATTTTTCTTGAACATAGGAGCAAGAAAAACAGTGATAAAAGATGAAAACCAAGACCCAGAGCGGAGAAAAATTGTAGTGCAGAAAACGTTATCCCAGAAGCAATCCAAAGCACTGAGTGAGGAATAGATACTAACGCATGAACATTTCATTCTTGGAGACAGAAGAAATTAGTGGTTGTAGTTATAGAGGGTGGTAGTAGCATGTAGAAAATTTATTTTCTGAAAATATCAAATTTCTCAATCAATTTATTTAAGTTATACTTACTGAGGATGGAATAGGGATTTAGAGCTATATATGACACGAAGAATTCCAGACATTTTCACTCAGCAGTGCTATGAAAACTGAACAATGAATATTTCCTAAACTAAAACAACTTTCCACTCTAACACTCCGTCTGAACTCCTTTCTCCTTTGCATTATTTCTCATTAAATAATGAAGGTGAAAAATCACCAATTGCATTTGCTAAAAATGCAGCAAATATTACTTTTCTCATTTTCAACCTCAAATCAATTTGCTAGACTTGTTGATTTTATTTTCTTCATAACTTTCAAAACAATTCAATTTTATCCACTATAAGAGTCACTCAGTTTAGATTCAACATAATATCTTTCTGAATTTAACTTCCAACCAAATCTTTCTACATCTAGAAATACTCACTGCAGAATAGAGCTCAAAGTATCTGTTTAAAGCACAATTAAGATCGTATCATTCCCTGTTTAAAACCCTGTAATGATTATTTATTCTCCTAATGCCTGTGTCCCTTGGGCCAATTTCCTTAATATTACTGACAAGTCCTCTTGTGGCTTAGTCTCTTACCCTTTTTCACAATTTAAAATTTAGTTGCAGTTACCCCAATGTGTGTGCAATGCTTCTTCTAATATCAGAGAAATTCCTCATTTTGCTCTCTCTTTCTGACTACAGTGGTCTTCAATTGATCCACTTCCTTGAACGTGGCTAACTCCTCCTCTTCTATAAGATTCGATGTGTTTGTGTACGAAAGAGACAGAGATAGGGAGAGAGAAAGAGGAATGTTACGAAGGTTAATAAATTTTTATGTTTACAAAATACGTTAAGTGGATTGAGTAAATTTCCTTGTTCTGTCCAATTAGTTTTAAAAATTAAAAGGTTTCAGTGTGCATTGCTTCATATTTATGACTATCTCCATGTTGTTTCATCTCTGTACATGCCAATACCACTGGACACACTTCTATTCAACTACATTTCAGGGCAGTTGTTTTGAGAGAACTAAACCAGTAACTAAGGTAATTTAAATAAAACATTTTCTTCAGCTGTTGAGAAAACTAACCCCAGGAGCTGAATACTTTCTACAATACTTCACAAGTGGACAAGAAGTACATAACAGCTCAGAAATATATAACAAAGAGGAAATCAAAATAATTATGTCATATTCAATCAGTGATCTAATTGATGTTAAATGCAAATTGATCACACATTAACTTTGTAACATGTAGCATAGGAAAAGAAACTCTATCATAAATGATACTCTGTTGCATGAAACCACTTGTCTTTAATATGCAAGAATAAGCATTTGCAACTTTCTATCACCGTCAGAAGAAAAGATCAAGATAAAAAATATAACGCTAATTATTTCATTTTTGTTATCAACTGTCTTAGAAACTCATACTATAAGTTTCATGAATGCATATTCTTTACTTATTATCTCAGGGAAAGAAATTCAACTACTTTAACCATTATTTGAAATTAGCTTCAAACGTTGTCACACTTGCTCATCTAGTCTCCAAACCTGGATACATTCACAAATACACTGCTGCTGGTCCTGTATACTGCCTTAAGTGCAGACTTTCCAAATTTCTTGATTAAGAATCAAAATAGCCTTCTATTAATTAGTGTGTTCTGTCCAATCTCAGTACTTTAGCAAAGTTAGCATTCCCAAATGCTATTATAATAACTCACCCATATGCCCTTTAAAATTCTTCAACAACTATCTTCTGCCTTTTTATTAAGTACAAACTTTCGTATACCAAGGTATACAAAAATATCTTCACTATTTTTTGTCACTAGGAAGCTTATCCTGAATTATCATATCCCCTTTTCCACTCTCCTCATACTCTACATTGAGCTAAACACAACCAGTTTCTAATGTTTATCAAACACTTTCAGGCTTTGCCCTTCTTCTGTCCTCTTCTCTCCTTTCCCCCCTCCCCAACCAAGAAAATTAAACTTACTAAATAGGAGCTTCAATCTTCTTTATGATGCCTCTGCACACATCATTGTCCCTCACCCAATTAAGTCTATCCTTCCTCTATGCTCCTATTACTTTTTATACAATTCTCTACCTCACACTGAGCCTAGTCCTATTTGTGGCTTTCCCACATTAAATTTTAAAGATAAGCATCATGCCTTCAATTCATTCAATTAACATTTACTAAACTACTCTGTGTCATGTCCTAGAGATTTGAAGTTGTAAAACACCATCTTGTCCCTTATCAAAAAAGAGAACAAAATTGATCAGATGATTACAGTTAAATATTAACTCATATGTAGATAAATGTAGAGTGGTTTACAGACGTGCCTGATACTGACTGGGTCATAAAAAAATTGCTTTCTAGGAAAGGTAACACCTGAGCTGAAATTTAGTCATTTTTATCTTTGTCACCAAGGAAAATGTCTCTATTAATATTGAGTTTTTAAAAATGTTAAGTGAGCGAAGTTCATAGAAAACTTTACCTTTATATAAATGCCTCTGAAAAGAATGATTATTTTATTAACTCTGATACATCTGAATGGCGGCTATGATCTGGTAGTGCTTAGGCCCACATTCTTCAACACAAATCACAACAAAACAAAACAAAATAAAACAAAACAAAAACTCGTTTATATTCACAAGTTATTTTGGAAATGGATATTTCTCAGCTTTGAGTTGCTTAAATCCAACTTGTATAACTTTAGATATATATTTTTGTAAATAGATACCACATTTTAATACTGTATTATGATACTTTATAAAATGTAAGGGGAAAACTTGTTATTTTTATACTACTGAAGTTAATTTCCATATTGATTCTGTTCTTAGTTTATTTCATAAGAGAATAAATTATTCACACTATCCCATTGACTCCTCAGTTCTTCAAAAAAGAACAATTTCATCAGAACTAGGAGTCACTAACTAATACTCTATAACATAGATTGATGAGCAATGGCAACTTTTCTGAAAGTATGCTAAGTCTCTGAATTTGAATTGTTGTTAGTGATGAAAATACTGATGTGATGATTAAGTTTGACTAGGTAATTCTATCTCAATATAAGTTTCTGGCAACATGCCAAACTTAGAAACCATCCATTTATTTAGCTTCAGTCATGAATACAAGAAATATTCAAAATTTGTATGCTGTTAAAATTGTTTCTAACACTCCACTGATGAGTTCATTATCTCATGACAAATCATTACATCACTTAGTTATGTGTTAGTCAAAGCAATACATTACCTTCCTTCTGGGGAACTCATTTTACTACCTAGTAAACCAATATTCTATTCCATTCTGTTATACACAGGAAAATTGAAAAAGAGAGAAGGAATGGCAGACATATCAGTGGAGAATGAAACAGTCAGCAGTGGCTGAATTAACTTCTGACCAGAAGACAAGCGACAAAAGAAATTTGTCACAGTAGTATTATAACTGATATGTTTTCAGAGAAATAAGACACTTATCCAGAAAGTTTCACAATTTCCTTTCTCTGTTCCTTGTTTGCTTGCTTGCTTCGATTGAATATCTGGTTGTGATTGTTTTTACTTTATCCTCAGAATGTAGCTTTGCAGGACTCTCTGTTGGGCATTCGGTGATAATGACAATTTGAAGTGAAGACAGTAATCCTTCTCTCACCCTCAAGTGTATTTATATATGAGCTGCACCCTTGTCTTCTGAGAAGGAATTTTGTTTGTTTGTTTTGTTTTGTTTTACCTCTTTCTGTTTTTGAGGAGAAAGTTGGTGAGTAGGTAGGCTAAATTATGTAACTTTATATGGAACAGGCACCAGTGAGATTACTTTTGACTCTTAAAGTAGACTCTTTTTTTTTTTAAGGTAACAAAGTTGTTAGATCATTAAAGACTGAATATTCCTGTGCTTATACACATTATATTCTAATCAATATGTACTATTAAAAAACCTAAGCAAATTTCTAGATTGAAATTTCTAGGATAAATTGCAGAAGTACAGTAAAAAATGGCAGTGAAAGAAAGAATAACAGGATCATGATGAATTTTACATAGTAAATTTATCATTTTTGGCATATATTATTGAGGCAATAACAGGGGTCACTGCCTTCAGAATCTGTTAATCCCACTCTATAGATTCTAAAATGAGGAGAAGCCAGACACATGTTGGACCTGTCTTGCTCATCTGTAGATCTGTCCTGCTTAGTACAGAGTCTGGCACATCAGAGAATGACAATTAAACACATGTTTTTAGAAATATATTCCATAATAAAATAGGAAACTAATTTATTCATATCAATAATATGCTAAATTATATTTATTTCTCTGTATGTTTCCGTGTTTTCTTTAAAAAGCTGCAGAGAATGTGTAACATTTCATTATTTCTTTAGTATTCTACACTGGTACTTCATATGAAAGGCTTGAGTATTTTAGTTCTTCAATAATACTTTTTAATAATTTCAAAAACTTTAAAATTATGAAGACAGGATGGTACAATGTATGTGTTTACTTATCGGTTTTAAATATTAGGTTTATGTGCTGATTTTATAACCAACCAGTTGTATGACACTTGTAGCTAGCTCTTGAAAACCTATGTGGTTGAATATTTTATTATTGTCTTATTTAATGCAATTGTATAAACATGGTAGAACATTATACTCTTGGATTTTGTCCAGTTATGCAAGACTTTAGATGCTTGATTGTGTTTAGCTTCACATTATCAATGGAATTACTTTTGTAATAATTCATTCAGAGTTTTATTTAATTTAGCTAAGATTTATCTTTTATGTTTAAGATTTGTTATTTTATTTTTGCTTGTGAATCTTCTTTTCATGGCATTTATAAATTTAGAGATGACTGAAGATCCAGATGGGGAAAATTCTTATAAAATATTAGAAAAATCAGCATTTTAATTTTTGTCTCATTTATAATTTACATCTTATAAAAATCTGTAGAAGTGTATAAGACCAACAAAAGTGGATTTCATTATGAGTCATATATAAAGTTGACATTTAGGTGTATACTTCTTTCTATATTGCTCCCTGTTATGTATAAGTTTGGTAATCTCCTTTGTTCTTTCCAGGATACATTTTGTATTTTGCACGTACATTCAAACATATTTCATATTTGTGTGACAGCAGAACACAGAATCATATTAAGAGCATGCATTTTAATTTTAATTTCATACACTCACATTTTATTTTTTGCTAATCTTAATTTAAAATATATTTTCATAGTATATTTTCTTCAACATCATCATATAAATTGAAAGAATCAACCTATAATTTTTTAAAAAGAGGAAAGTTTATGCAAGAAACAGAGAAAATGATAACACTATAAAAATAGAGGAAGTGGTAACAAGCCTACTAATAGTTTCTCATCAAGTTTGAATTTTAAATGGGCAAAACACCTTCAGTTTCAATTGCCTGAGATAACTAGTTTGGTACAAACTTTCGAATCTCTTTTTGTTTTTTATTGGTGATTACTCTTGCATCAAGCAACATTGATACATTATAAAAGTTGATGTTTTCATTACTCCCTAACCATCCCCAGTGATGTATCCCTCACCCTAAATAGTATAAGATGACCGAACCCAGGGCTCCCAGTACTATATAAATTTAAATCCATTTAAATATTATTTTGGTGATGATTTTAATCAAATATACAACTTCCTAATTCTTACCATCATTTTCTGAATAACTTATCCTTTCAGCAAAATGCTACATTATTTTCTTTAAAATATATTGTTGATTCAATTTTATCCTCTGTTTATAAAAATCCCATTATTTTGATATTCCTAGATTTGCAATATATATTTTTATATATAGGTTATCTTAAATTAGCACTATATTACAAAAACATTTACATTGTCTTCATGTCTATATAATAAAAAATGATGTTATGCTTATGCATTTCCAGATGAATTTCATATTAAAAAACATGATATTTACAAACTTTCCCTGAAAAAATATTATCAGCATTTTATTAACCCTGTTATTTATTTTCAAAAATTACCATATTAATGATATTCTGTATCACATCAAGAAATACAAGATGTCACTCGTCATTATTAACATGTCTTTTTCTTAGCAGTTATCTTTTAAGTGAGAGCTTGAAAGACTGATCTCATGGAGGTTGATAATGGAATGATAGTTACCAGAGGCTGGGAAGAATGTGGATGTATAGTGTGAGAATAAAGAAAGGGTGGTTAATGGGCACAAATAATATGCTTAGATAGAAGAAATAAGGTCCAATATTTGATAGAGTAGCATGACTGTGATTAATAACTGTACTGTACATTTCTAAATAACTAGAAGTGAGGAATTGAAATGTTATCAGTACATAGAAATAATAAATGATCCTGATTATTGATTCCTGAATGCATTGACTTGATCATTAGACATTCTATGCATACAACACAATGCCATATGTACCCCACAAATATGTCCAAATGTTATGTATCAGTTTTAAAAGTTTCCTCATAATATCTTCAACAAGACCAATAGGAATCTCTTCCATATAACACAATCTTATTTTATATTTGTCATTTCTCCTGAAACTCCTGTGAATTATACTCATATTTTAAAATATTTTCATATCAATTATCTCAGTGGTTATAGAGAATCATAGAATTTAAATCATAGAATTTCTTGACATGATCACAAGGTCTATGGCTCACCCGCTCAGAAACATGTTTCTATGTAAAATATTTGGGATTTAATGTATAATTTACAGACATATCATCCCCTGGGTGTGAAAATGTATTCTCATAAATTATTTTGAATTTATTAATGTGTTTAGTTTTACATTGTATTTGCCAAACAAATTTTAAATTAATTGTAATAAATGGTGTCATATACAAATTTGGTAATTTGTGTCCCCTGCTTTCCCATAGTTATGCCTTATAACACGGGTCAGAATTTTAATGCTATATTGTGACATCTTCTGGAAAGATAGAAACTTACGAATAACTAAAAGTCTGCATCTGTGTTTTAAGCTAAGAGTGATATCCATATTCCAAAAACACATCGAATAATATTTATTCTACTACAAATGGATTTGATTGAGGAAGGCTTGACTGAATATATAACCTCCCAAATTTGAAGTTATGATTAACATGAAATATATATGAGATTGATACGGTTTGGCTCTGGGTCCCCACCTAAATCTCACCTCGAATTGTAATAATTATGACATGTCATGGGAGGGACCTGGTGGGAGGTAAATGAATCATGGAAGTGGGACTTTCTCATGCTGTTCTCATGATAGTGAATAAGTTTCATGAGATCTGATGGTTTTATAAAAAGGAAGTTCCCCTGTACATGCTGTCTTGCCTGCTACTATGTAAGATGTGACTCTGCTACTCATTCGCCTTCCGCCCTGACTGTGAGGCCTCCCCAGCCATATGGAACTGTGAGTCAGTTAAATCTCTTTTTCTTTATGAGTTGCCCAGTCAATTGAAACTTAACTATCTCTTTCGATGTTGAAAAATGAGGTGCTGGTTGGCTGTGGAGCAGATGGAAACATGATAACTTTTATAATAGTAACTGTGATCATGCCAATCTAAAGATTAAGGTATGTATCACTGATTACTAAATTCTCAAAAATAAAAACATAAAACATTACTGGTGAGTGTTTAGAAAAGTAGACAATCATATTCATTGAAATTAGGAGGACAAATTCATATGATATATATTGATGGTTATTTGATATATTATGCTAATAATATTCTTTTTTTATCCAGGTTTCATCATTTTAGTATTACTTTTGCTGTGATGGTTAATTTTAGGTGCTGACTTAACTGGATTAAAAGATACTTAGTTGGTAAGACATTATTTTGGGGGGATGGTTAAGGTTGTTCTAGGTGATTCATGTGTGGGTTAGTGGACCAAGTGGGGAAGATCTGGCCTCAAGGTGCTCGGGCACCATCCAATCAACTAGGGACCAAATGGAACAAGAAGGCGCTCTCTGTCTCTCCTGCAGTTGGGACACCATTTCAGTCCTGCCCTTGGACATCAGAACTCCAGGTTCTCTGGCCTTTGGACTCTGGGAATTGCACCAGCTGCTTCCCAGATTCTCAGGTCTTCTGCCTTTGACAGAGAATTACACCATGGCCATCCCTAGTTCTGAGGCTTTTGGACTTGGACTGAGCCACACTTCTAGCGTTCCTGACTGGCCAATTTACAGATGGCCTATTGTGGAACTTTTCAGCCTCTATAATCTTCTGAGACAATTCCCCTAATAAATCTCCTCTAATATATGTATAGCTAGCTAGCTAGCTAGATGGATAAAGATTTCGTATTGGTTCTGTCTCTCTAGAAAGCACTAACTAACATACTTGCCAAACGACAAATTTTTATCTCACTAGTCTGGCAAAATCAAAACTTATATGAGCCCGAGCACATGTCAAAAGCTGCTCCAGAGTCTGGCATGGTTAGATAATTTCACACAACAGATCACACCAGTTTCATGATACGCAACTTAACATTATCCCACAATAGCCTCACTATTCTCTTTTTTGGATAAATGTGCCATCATATTTTGCACTTTTTTTCTTTCAAATTCAGTATTATCCTAAATTTTTGGACTCCATTTTCATTTTTAGTAGTTGATTTTATTTTTATCTCACAAGGAAAACAATAAAATTTCAATTGGGAGTTCCCTCAATATCCTTTCAACTCACCCAAAAACCTGTTTACATTTATATACTTCCTTTGTGTTTAACTTCAAATTAGAGTTCACTCAAATTTCTTCACTTTTTACCTAATGTGCCTTTTCAATTCCAGGATCCCATCTGAGAAATCACATTACATTTGGTTATCATGACCCTTAAGCTCTTCGTGGTTGTGACAGTTTTTCAGACTGTCTTTTTTATTCTGACGATTTTGACAGTATTGAGGAGTACATATCAGATGTTGTTGTAGAATATCCCTCAGTTGAGATTTATCTCATGTTTTTCTCATGATTTGACTGGACGAATTAGTGTGGGAAAGAAAATTCCAAAGTCAAAGTGCCATTTCTATCACATCATATCAAGGCACACATGATTCCACTATCTATGTTAACTTTCAACACTGGGCTGAGTGAGGTAGTATCTTTGATTTCTTCCACGTAAAGTTACTCATCTTTTTTTTACTTCTCCCATTCCCCACTGCACTCCCTATAAGGAAGGCATTATGCCTAGAGCATTCGAAAAAAGAAAAAAAAAAAGAGTGAGTTATGTTCATCAATTGCCTTTTCTCTCTAATATCAACAGGATATTTAAAGTCATTTTAAACATACTTAAGTCTCTCCCAACCACATATGTGTATGTTTATGTGTATGTATATGTACACACACACACACACACGCACGTACAGATACACAGAAGTCTTCCTTTTAGCTAGTTTTCTGTCTGTCTCTCTTCTATTCTACAGCCAAACTCCTTGCAAAATTTACACAGACTCCTTTTGAACATGTTCAGGAGCAGTCATCCACAGCAAAAGAAGAAGTCTGTGTGAAATGAACCTTTAAATATTTCGCTTAGCTATAAGAAATAAACCATACCTCATGTTGACAATTCTTTAAGATGCTGGTCATCTATCTTCAACAACTGACACAATCTCCTCATCAAAAATACTGACCTCGAGTAATTTTTTCCATGCCAAGGAAGCTTTTGGTTCTTCTGTAAATGATTAGTTTGTAACATGTGGTGTAGATGTAGACATAGGGAAAGACAATTATCTCAGATGCTTCCTAGGAGAATATCAGTATATACTGATATACAGCACTTCCAATACTCACATGTGAAATGGAACATACATTTGAATTGAATAATTATAACCCTGAAAAGACTGGCTAATTGCCAAATAAATTATAATCTGTGGACCCTCTACTAAAAATGAAAAAGGATGAGAGAAAATTTGCACAGCTAGAAGTAGAAGTAAACTGATTTCTGAAGAAGGCTAGTGAACATGTGAGAGTTTAGCAGATGTGGTGCTCTCTTCGATTTAAGGAAATGTGACATTTCAAAATAAAACCCATATACATCAGAGCAAGACTCTCAGGTTGAATAGATGAAAAGATTGAGTTTATGTTTGTTTTTATATATTTTGGAATGTATGTAAATTTTGACTGCTCTACAACTGAGTGTCAGATTGATAAACTCAGATAAAATCTTACATACTCAACTAGTTTGGACATATTCTATGTTGTCAACATTCTAATCGCTTCCAAAGAGAATATTATTTTAACAGTTTTGATTTTGACAATCAAAAACCTTCCTTAGTGTGTGCATACAAAAACTCAAAATAGCAGCCAGGCCCGGTGGCTCACACCTGTAATCCCAGCACTTTGGGAGGCCAAGGTGGGTGGATCATGAGGTCAGGAGTTCAGGACCAGCCTGACCAACATTGTGAAACCCCGTCTCTACTAAAAATACAAAAATTAGCCAGATGTGGTGGTGGGCACCTGTAATCCTAGCTACTCTGAAGGGTAAGACAGGAGAATCACTTGAACCTGGGAGGTGGAGGTTGCAGTGAGCTGAGAGCGCCTATGGCCTGGGTGACGGAGCGAGACTCCATCTTAAAAAAAAAAACAAAAAAAAACCCCTCAAAATAGGTTCATTTGATTCATGAAAATCAGTGAATACAACCTTGTTAAATTTAAATAAATATTCAGAGTTCAGTTTTCTTCTTAGAACTTTTGATCCAAATAGAAAAAATGTGAGCTAAGGCTCCAGGAATTTGAAAGACTGGTCATCAATCCTTCAAATCCTTTACATATTTTTTTCTTCCATGGTACTGTGAAATGGATATGCTTTTAGCAATCTATTAAAGTATACACATATTATATATACACACATTTATATGTATATATATGAGACAACACACACAATGCATATAGGTTGTTTTATTATTGTATTTCTTTCTTTTCTAATTTAATGAAGACCCTCTCTTTGCCTCTTCAGATTTTTAAATATTCTTCACTCCTCTACTGTATTCAAAAACTAAATATTGTACTGGCATTTCCCTTGGTTTTGTTATATTGTTACAGAACACAAGTAAAAACAAATACTAGTTTGCTTTTGAATATTTTTGAATTATATATAAACTGTATTAGTCTGCATATGTGTTTCTATCACCAGCTCATTTCATGAAGAAGGATGTTACTCAGTTTCTTCCCAGTTTGGGCATGTGTTTAAAGTTAACTTCCTCTGCTTCCTGTTATTCTTATGGGTGAATATGTTAAAATTGATTTATCAATTGACTTCTGATAGACATTTGGTTGTTTCCAAGTTTCAATGTTACAAAGCATGTTGCTATGCACTTTGTTGAGTAAGCGTATGTCTCCTGGCAAACCAGTAACACCAAGGGCTGTCTCTAGAAGTAGAATTCCCAGTAACATGCGGCATGAATATATTTAGCATTAAATGGTAAGACCAAACATTTCCAATAATGTTGTAACAGCTTAATACTCCTTCTAAGGGTAGATATGAACTTCCACTATTAAATATTATTACCAATTCTTCATGTAATATGTTTGCATTTTTCTCATAAGTAATATTATTAAGCTTTTATTTATATGTGTGTCAGACATTTCTGTTTCTTCTGTAAAATTATTGTTCATGTCTTTAGATTGTTTTTCTCTTTAGTTGAATGGATAAGTGGATCATCATGGTAGCAGCAGCAGATTGTAAATGTTAGAACATTTTCTGAAATTCTACTTAATTTCCTCTATTGAGTTAACATTTATGCCTGTTTTAAAAACATTTTATTGATGTCCATAGGACTACAATATTTTTCACATATTTCTAATACTATCAATTTATCTTTCAATATATTATATGCCTCCTTTGTAGTGTAAGACACTTAAAAGTATATATTATCAAATCTTCCCTGTTGTATCACACACCAGTGTTACGGATTTCAATTCTGCATACACTATAAACACATGGTACACTATTAATATTTTGCTTTAAGCTGTTATCTTTTAAAGTAATTGCAATTTTTTCTATTCATTCATTCTGTTTACAGTATTCCTCATTTCTTTGCATAGATCCAATATGTTGGTCATTGCTTTGTCTTCTTGCTTACATGGAATCTGATAAAAACTCAACTGTAATTATTATTCTTATTCCTGTGACTGCTCTTTGGTGTCTGTTTTCCTCTGACTGCCTTCATGTTTTTTCTCTTTGTCTTTGATTTCAATAACTTACATATGACAGGCCAAGGTGTATTTTCATTGGATATTTATCTTGCTTGGTTTCTTGTCTTCCCAGATCTGTGGCTTGGTGCCTGTCACTAATTTTAGGAAATTCTCAGCCATTACTTCCTTGTATTTATCTTGCTCCTTATCTCGTTCTTCCTCTGGGATTACAGTTATGTGCATGTTAGACCATTTGGTTTTGTCTTAATATTCTTTGATCCTCTGATTTTATTTTCACACTTCTCTATTCATCTCAGTTTGAAAATTTCTATTGCTGGTCTTCAAGTTCACTGATTCTTCTCTCAGCTGTGTTAATTCTACTCATGAACCAAAAACATTATTCATTTCTCTTAATGTATTTTTAATTCTATCTTCTTTCTAGCATTTCTTTGTGATTTTTTTCTTAAAACTCCTGAATATTGGCTGAAATTGCATACCTGATCTTTTATGAAGCCTCTGCTCCCATTCGAGTCTTTAACAGAGTAGTCAGAGTTATTTTAAAATTAAAAGCCTTTTTTGACAGTTCTAATATACTATATTTCAAGCATAATTTGTCATGGAAACAATCTAAATATCAATTGATGAATGTGTAAAGAAATCATGATACATATATCATGTAAAATATATGATCTATATATGTATATAGAGTTAGAGTATATATGTTTTGAGGATGTAGATGATCTATATACATATAGATATATGCATATACTGTAATGGGCATCCATATACATTTACATATATGAATATATAATATATATGATATATATCATATGTTATATGAGATAATATAATATATTATATTATACATTATATTAATAGTATATTATATTAATAATATTTATATCATATTATATTAGTATGATATATTGTATTAATATATCATATGATACATTATATTAATAATATATTATATAATAATACATTGTATATTATATAATATATAATATAATATTATATATTATATAATTATTTTATATATTATATAAATATAAATATATACATTTTATATATTATATAATAGAACAATATATCTTATATATAATATAATATAATGTAATACAGTGTAATATATATTATGTTATATATTATATTATATATTACATTATATTATATTATAATATATAATAATGTAATTATTTATAAAAATGTAATAATGTAATATAAATTACAAGACAAATATATTTTATATATATGTACAATGAAATATGATTCAGCCTTAAAAGGAAAGAAGCACTTCCATATATGATTATATGGATGAACTAGAGGACATTATGCTAAGTGAAATACGCCAGACACAGAAAGATAAATATTGCAGATACTTTAGTTCTTTAAGCCTTTTCTGCAAACTGCTTTCAGTTTGCATCATATATGCATGGCTCTGGAGTCAGCCAGTTCAATTCAGGATACTTTCTCCATCCTGCTTTTGCTCTTGCATATGAATAGATTAAATTTATAAATTTAGATCTCCATCTTCGTTTCCTCAGCATATTCCTCCTCCTAATTGTATCCCTGCTATTCCTACTCCTACTCCACTGTTTTCTTGTGTTCCCTCCCCTCTTGTTCCTCAGGTTTTTGCTCTTCTTTCTTCTCATTTGCTTTGTTTTTTTGAAAATATTATTTGTAATTAAAAATTATCAGTGTGGTATATCTGGAATATCAGTACATTCAGTGAAATCCTTCAACCCAGTAAGAAAAAGTAAAATAGTTGCTTCTAGTCATATTTATTTATTCTAAGACATAGTTTGTAATAAAACATTTACTCACACAAAAACATCATAATGAATTCATAATTTATTTACTGTCCTAACTCATAATGACTCATCTTTAGCATTAAACGATCACTTTCATGTCACTTTACATTGAATTTTGTCGGCATTTGTTTCCACAAAGCGTAATTTTTTAAAATTTTTTATTTCTATAGGTTTTTGGAAAACAAGTGGTATTTGGTCACATAAGTAAGTTATTTAGTGGCTCTTTGTGAGGGTTTGGTGCACCCATCACTCGAGCAGTATACACTGGTCTCAATTTGTAGTCTTTTGTCCCTCACCCTCTCAAAAATGTGGAAGCAGCCTACATGCCCACAAAGCGTTTTAATATTTATGTTTATTTTCTCTTTATAACCCATTTGTCTTTCCATCATTTTTCTTCTCTGATAAAAAACAAACTATGCTACAAATACTTTTTACAATGCCACAGCCATTATATGCACACTGTTTGTTATAGCTAAACTTGATTTGTAATGTTATTTCATAAATTTGTTAAAATCATTTACCATTAAGTTTCCAAAGCCTTACTTTATGTTTTTAACAATACATTTGGACATGTTCCTTTCTGTAGCTGACCACAATCATTGGAGACCTGACTGCTGCAGAGTATCATTTTCAATAGTACTGAGTTATTATATGGAAAATGTGGGTTAAAACAATATTTCTAACAGTGAACTGTGACTATCTGTGGATTGTCTGTTTCACAGTATGAGATAGATTTTCTAATCTTTTTCTATTACAGTACATAAGACTCAGACTTTCATCTTAGATATCCGAAGTACAGAATTGCTACTGATCACATTACTCAAAAGGAAAAAAAATATTGTCCCCATGGAAGCCAAAATGTTATTAAAGTCACCTACATGAGTACGTATGATTGCTTTTCTGCTGACTCCCAAGAGACTAGGCCAAAGAAATACTTTCTTAATGGCAATGTGTCATATATTCAGATTTAGGGGCTTTGTTTGTTTGTTTTGGTGTATAACAACACAAGATAGATTTGCAACTAATGAAACCTACGAAGAATTAATTTATTAAAGTTACAGACCAAATTTTTATTATAAAATGAAAAATGTATCCTTATGAATATAATGTTTGTATTCAGAGATAGTAAAAGCACTCCCAAAATGGCAAATTTTATATTTCTAAAACCACTGCAAATTTATTTCTAGTTTAATGTCTTAGAAAAAAGATCCCAATTTGGAGACACACTTCAGGGATTTAGAGATGCATTTACATTTTTCAGAAGACATGAATAGATGAATTCTAAATTTGAAATACCATAATCCTATATAAAATCAAGGTTCTTTAGTCAAAGTAATACTGCTTGATAAGAGTCTAAATCACATGTCAAATTTTTTAACACAATTGAAATATGTATATGTATACATATGCACATATATGTAATTGTGATAAAATTCAACCAGGTATATGGCGAAAATATAGGAATAGAATGAATAATATTAAAACATGTACTACAAATAGAAATTAATGATATTGATATCCAATATTAAAAATGATCAACAATGACAAAAAATATGTTCTTGCATGTGAATATTTACATGCATCTTAAAACATGTACCTCACAAAATTATTGAAATCCATTATGTTTGTTCAATACTAAACAACATGAGATTTTGTATTACTATATACCACGTGTTCCCCCACATATAATATATATTTTATATATTATATATTGATTAAAGTGTATATATTTTTAAATTAATCATGCAGCAACATTTGTGATATTTATGTTGTTGCAAAGTTAGATACACATATATAACGATATTCTATTCAATAGACTTGGAGTCTTTTGGGTGAGGAAGAACATAGAGTTTAAAACACTAATACCTATAAATAAAGCACATTACTGTCTTTCAAAATCAAATATCCTTCTTACGGATTAGTTTATGAGGATGAATTTATTTTTAAAAATTGTAATATAAATCATAGCTACATATGAGGAGAAATTGCCCATTTTCTACTTAAAACTTCAAGTTTTAAGGGCATATATTAGCCACGTGTGGTCACAATTATCCTGTGTACCAAACCGCTCCAAATCTCAGTGATTTACAACAAGCGGGTGGCTTCCAAGACCGCACATGTCCAGAGAAGCTCTGCCAGACTGCAGCTCATCTTGGCTTCAGGCTTCCAGTGTCAGTTCACATGTTTCCCCATTCTCTTGGAGCAGCAGGTAATTAAAGCAGGCCCTTTTCATTGAATATCACAAGAGTGCAAGTAGATAAGTGGAAGCATGCAAAAACTCTTAATGTCTTGGCCAAAGTGGCAAAATGTCACTGCTGTCCATTTCCCACTGAGAAAATGAAAATATGACAAAGTGGAGAACTGCTGCACACGGCAGATCAGGGAGATGACATACAGAGACATATTTCTTGGCAGAGGTATAATTACTACCAAATGTCATGCCTACCTTTTTTTTAAGTAACATTTTTGTTATTGACAGCAAAAGCATAATAAATAGGAAAAGATTAACCATGTTGGTAAGAAATAGAGTATTCAAGTTGAAAACACAATGTTTAAGAGAAAATAATTTCTGGATCATTATGTTCTACAAAATCAGATCTTTCACAGTGCCATTCAACAGCTTTGGTTGTTACTATTAATATTTGTTTCTCTGAAAAATGACTATATACATATATCATCTGTGGATCAGCAAAAGGATAAAGAAAATGGGAAAAAATTAAAGCCAAATGAGAAAAAGCATTATATGGCTCTCCAGGGAACAATCAAAATATAATTTGTATCATTTATCATTATCCACAGATACCTTCTGATTTTATGCATGCTTTCAATCTGTAAGAAGAAATTTCTTTTCTTTATACTTAGCCGGCATTGCCTGATAAATAGAAAACGCCTTGTAACAGAAACTTCAGAAAATTTTGATCTGACTGAAAACATCTAGACAAAATATATAGTACAACAGAAGGTCCAGTGTAAAGTTAAGTGTCAAGGACACAACATTTGGGATTTGACTCCTCTGGGATGTTGTGCAACTAAGAGGAATATTGCCATTGAGTAGGTGTGTAAAGTTCTTGGTTTGCCAAAAGTTTTGCTACTGAGTTAACTGATGTAGAAAAACATGATAATAGAATTAAAGGATAAGTATGTATACTGATCAACAATATTAATATTAAATTGCTACTGACCTATGCTATTTGAATTAGCATGTATGACACATCATGATTGTAATGTTTCTGATGCTCTAATTTTTAAAAGGAAAAAAGGACTATAAGATATATTATTTGGTTGATGGCCAATTGCAGGTTTCACATATGTGTAAGTGATTTAAAAATAAAAAGCGAAAAACTTTGCCGCTTTGCACTAACTTTTAGTTTTTTCTTTTAGGATCATTAGTCAACACCCTGCCTCCAAATGTCAGTGAAATCTGACATTTGGAAGCCCATTATAGAAACCTTACCTTTGAGGAAATAATTCTGACTGTAGATCACAGACTACCAGCTCATGCAACTGAAATTGCACAGAAAGTTATACTCTAGGGTGTAATCTACATGCTGAAAAGAACATGTAGTTCAATTGATGCTATGACTGTAAATGTTTTGCAAAAAAATTAACAAATGGTGGTCCAAGTGGCAGATGTGCCATTTTGACCATTGACTGGCCATGACAAATTTTCACCTGAAGGGAAAAAGAAATCACTTTCCTATAAAATAAATAACAAATATGAATCAGATGAATGATCAATGGGATATTAGTATACAGGTATAACATCTTAAATATTCAATTCAATCAATTCTAATTCCATCAATTCTGATTCAATCAATTTGATATATTTTTAAATGAGTACTGCACGCCTTAGGCTATGTTCAGTTCAAAAGAATTAACACAGCATTCTAGTCCATAAATAATGTGTGGGTTAAATGTAAGGGATATATATTCTATTTGAAATTACACTTTTAATGAATTTGAGGTAGGTTCTAGTATCCGATTACAATGCTTCAAATGTTAATGATTTGATAAACTAATGTCACCTCATAGATATCTTCATTGTATTTAATGTATCTTTCGTCAGCATTTTTCCTTATACATAATCTCCTCAGTTTTTAAAGCTCTCTCTAAAGCTAATTAGCTTTTGATTTTCCCTACTGAAGAGTGTAGTCTGGGGTAAAATACATTAATAATAACTTGCACATTTAAAAAATGAGTGTGTGTAAAAGAATAAAATTATGTGGTTAAAAAACATGGAGAATTTCCTTTATTGGGAAAATTCCATAAAATAAATTTCTATTTCAGCTGTGTAATATTGAATAGAAAATTCCCAATTTTGCAATAATATTGGTAGATTTTTATTTACTAATTTGTAAATAGCACAATTCCTGATGTTTCATAGTCAGCAGTCATACTTTGATATGCATCATCATAGTATAATATATTCCCATAGGTGGGAATTGAACAATGAGATCGCTTGGACATGGGAAGGGGAATATCACACACCGGGGCCTATTGTGGGGCGGGGGAAGAGGGAAGAGGGGAGGGATGGCATTGGGAATTATACCTGATGTAAATGACGAGTTGATGGGTGCTGACTAGGTGATGGGTGCAGCACACCAACATGGCATATGTATACATATGTAACAAACCTGCACGTTGTGCACACGTACCCTAGAACTTAAAGTATAATTTAAAAAAAAGAAAGAAAACGTGTTTACTCTATGTTTAAGTATGTTTTTTCTTTTCCTCTCTTTCCTTCTACCATTTCTCTCTTCTCTTCTTACTCTCTCTTCTTTTCTTTTAAACTAAAACACAATTACAAGTGCAGAGCTTTAGGCTCAATGTGACGATAGCAAGTATATTGTGAGCATATATTGTGTAGTATTTCAGTAACTTACTAAAATTAGCATGAAGCAAAATAACAGTAAAAAATGTATAATTGATATGTATATTTGTAATATGTATGCTATACATATAGACACACATATTTGATCTAAATATACATGCTGTAATACATTTAACAAATAATTTTTTCTGTATAAATGTTCAGAAAATGTTCTATTATTGAAAGAACATAATAATATTAACTAAATTTACATTTTTAAAATTAATTTATTTTATTTTGACTTTTTTTATTTTAATACTTTAAGTTCTAGGGTACATGTGCACAACATGCAGGTTTGTTACATTTGGTATCAATTTAAGTCTTTTTTACAACTTCTTGTGAGAAGTGATATATATAATGTTTTTGGATAACCTCCAAATGAGAAATAAATAGTTTAACTTGGGTCCAATATGTCATTGAATTAATAGTCTGGATTTTATCATTTGATTGCCCAGATATGCAAATATCCATCATTATTTGTCTCTGATTTGGAGTAAAGTGTTTAAATTCTCTATACTTCAGTTTTTACTCATCTGTAAAATAGGGAACTTAAAAGTAATTACTTCATAGAGTTGTGGTGAGGTTTCAATGTGATAGTCTGTCTATCAGAATAATTTCTGACATATCTGTAATTGTTCAATAAGTGCTGGCTATTATTATTAATACCAGCTATGTTTACATACCATGCAGTCTAATTTCTACTGGATCATCCATCATTACTGCAGACCATTTGCTTTTATTCATTCCTGTGTATATCCTAGCATATACTATACAACTTTAATTACATATTAATTTCCTATGACTGCTATTACAAAATGCCACAGACTGAATGGCTTGACAATAGAAATTAGCTTTCTCACAATTCAGGTGGCTTGAAGTCTAAGATCAAGATGTTAGAAGGAGGGGGCTGAGGCAGAGCAAGAGTGTGGAATAGATGGCTCCATTATTACCCCCTACCCCACCAGGACAACAATTGAACCACTATCTACAAAGAAAAAAACCTTTATTTACAAAGAAAAAAACCCAAAACAGGTGATCCCTTTTAGTATCTGGTTTTATCTTCATATCACTGAAAGACGCACTGAAGAGATAGAAAACGCAGAGCTGAATCACTGATGCCACCCCTGGCAGCAGCTGCCTGCTGCAGAGAGCATCTTTGGGTACTGGGGGAGGGAGAACACAGCAACTGGAGGCATTGAACTCAGTCCTGTCCTGTTAGAGCTGAAATAAAAACCAAAGTAAACTCAGCCAATACCTGCCCATGGAAGGAACATTTAAACCAGCCTTAGCCATAGGGGAATTGCTGATCCCAACAGTCAGAACTTGAATTCTGGAAACTTCCACCACCAAGGGCTAACCTGCTCTGGGTCTCTCAGCAAACTTGAAAGACAGTCTAGGCCATAAGGACTGCAACTCTTAGGTGAATCCTAGTGCTAACCTGGGCCAAGAGACTGTAGATTGGGAAGGTTTATAACCCAACAAGACACCAGTTGGGGCAGCTAAGGGAGTGCTGGTATCATCACTCTTCTAATCCAGGCTTCACAGCTCCTGGATCCAAAAGATACCTCTTCTTGATCCATTTAGGGAGAGAAGAGGGAGGAGTGGGAAAGGCTTTGTCTTGCATGTAGGATACCAGCTCAGCCACAGTGGGACAGGGCACTGGTCAGAGCTGTGAAGCTACTGTTCTGGCCCTAGCTCCTGGACAACATTTCTAGATACATCATGCGCCAAAGTAAACCCACTGCCTTAAAGGGAATGTCCTAGTCCTGGCAGCATTCATCACCTGCTAACTGAACAGCCCTCGGGCCCCAGAAAACCAGCAGTAATATCCTGGTACTACCTCAAGGGCCTTGGATGAGCCTCTGAGACTTGCTGGCTTCAGGTACCAGCATGGCCATAGTGGGTAGAGTACCCAGTGAGCTCTTGGGGTCCCTGATTCCAGGACTTAACACTTGAATGGCATTTCTGGACCTGCCCTGTGCCAAAGGGGAGCACAGTGACCCAAATGGTTAATACTAGGCAAGGGAGCATTCACCTTCAGCTGAATTAAGAGCCCTAGGTATCAGAGGCCTGTGAACCAGAGCAACTTTATCTTAAATGGGAGCTGGGTAAATGAGGCTGAAACCTACTGGGCTGCATTCCTAGATGGTTAAGGCATTCTAAGTCACAGCATGAGATAGGAGGTCAGCAGAAAATACAGGTCATAAAGACCTTGCTGATAAAACAGGTTGCAGTAAAGGAGTCAGCCAAAACCCACCAAAACCAAAATGGCGATGAGAGTAACCTCTGGTAGTCCTCTCTGCTACACCCCTGCCAGTGCCATGACAGTTCACGAATGACATGGCAATGTCAGAAAGTTACTGTATATGGTCTAAAAAGGAGAGACATGAGTAATCCACCCCTTATTTAGCATATTATTAAGAAATAACCATAAAAATGGGCAACCAGCAGCCCTTCAGGTTGCTCTGTCTATGGAATAACCATTCTTTTATTCCTTTATTTTCTTAATAAACTTGTTTTCACTGGTTTCGCTACCTGCCGATTATAGAGTCCCAGGGCCTTCAGCAAACATAGGCAGTGACAGGGAGTGGTTACAGCATGCCATGGGCAAGACCCCCAGTTACAGCTGACTTCAGGTCTGACTCAGCACAGTAATAGTGGTGGTGGCCTCAGGGGTGCTTGTGTAACTATACCCCCAGCTTTAGGTGGCTCAGAACAGAGAGAGAGACAGACTCCATTTTGGGGGGAGATAGTAAGGGAAGAAAACAAGAGTCTCTGTTTGGTATCCAGAAAATTATCCTGAATCTTTTCCAGGACCTTCAAGGAACTACCTCTAGGAGTCTACAAAAACCACAGCATTATTTGGCTGAGGATGTCCCCTAAAGTAGACACACCTCAGATCACAATGCCCAAAGATTTTGAAATATCTGGAAATCATTCTCCAGAAGGATAGGTACAAACAAACCCAAACATTGAAGACTACCATAAATACCTAACCCTTCAGTGCCCAGACATCAACAAACAACTATTAGCATCAACACCACCTAGGAAAAAATGACCTCACCAGGTGAACTAAATAAAACACCAGGGATCAGTCCTGGAGAGGCAGAGGTACGTGACCTTTCAGATAGAAATTTCAAAATAGCTGAGTAGAAGAACCTGAAAGTAATACAAGATAAGACACAGAAGCAATTCTCAGTTCTGTCAGATACATTTAATAAATAGATTGAAATAATTAAAAGAATCAAGCAGAATTTCTGAAACAGAAAAGTGCAATTGACATACAGAAGAATGCATCAGTCATTTAATAGCAGAATCAATCAAGCAGAAGAAAGAAGTAGTGAGCTTGAGGACAGGCTATTTGAAAATACATAGTCAGAGGAGACAAAAGAAGAAAATAAACAATGAAGCTTGCATACAGGAACTAGAAAATAGCCTCAAAAGAGCAAATCTAAGAGTTATTGGCCTCAAAGAGGAGGTGAAGAATGAGATAGGGGTAGAAGATCTATTCAAAGAGATAATAACAGAGAACCTCTCAAACATAGAGAAAAATATCAATATCCAAATACAAGAAGGTTCAAGAACACCAGGCAGATGTAACTAAAAGAAGACTACCTCAAGGCATTTAATAATCAAATTCCCAAACATCAAAGATAAAGAAAGGATCCTAAAAGCAACAACAGAAAAGAAATGAATAAAATACAATGGAGCTCTAATACATCTGGCAGCAGACTTTTCAGTGGAAGCCTTTCAGGCCAGAAGAAAGTGAAATGACATATTTAAAGTGTTGAAGGAAAAAAAAGTTATCCTAGAATAGTATACCCAGGAAAGGTATATTTTAAACATGAAGGAGAATTAAAGACATTCTCAGACAAACAGGAGCTAAAGGATTTCATCAACAAGCAACCTGTTCTACAAGAAATGCTAAAGAGAGTACCTCAATCAGAAAGAAAAGGTTGTTAATGAGCAATAAGTAATCATCTGAAGGTATAAAATTCACTGGAAATAGTAAATAAACAGAACTGTGTAAACTACTCTTATGTGTAAACTACTCTTATCCTAAGTAGAAAGGATGATAATGATAAACCAATGATGATAAATGATAAATGATATACCAATCAAAAATAATAACTACAACAACTTTTCAAGACATATGTAGTGCAATAAGATATAAATATAAAGTTAAAAAGCAGGGGAGCAAAGTTAAGGTGTAGAGTTTTTATTAGTTTTCTTTTTGCTTGTTTGTTTGTATGTTTGTTTATACAAACAGTGTTAAGTTTTTATCAGGTTAAAATAATGAGTTATATGATGATATTCACAAGCTTCATGGTAGCCTTAAACCAAAAAGAAATCTACAATAGATACACAAATAATAAAATGAAAGAAACCAAATTATATCACAAGAGAAAGTCACCGTCACAAAAAAAAAAAAAAAAAAAGGAAAGGAAACAAAGATAGAAAAGAAGAAAACAAAACAACCAGAAAACAAATGATGAAATGGCAGGAGTTAAGTCCTTACTTATCAATAGTATCTTTGAATGTAAGTGGACTAAACCCTCCCATCAAAAGGCATAGAGTGTCTGAATGGATGGAAAAAACAAGACTCACCAATCTATTGCCTACAAGAAACATACTTCACCTATAAAGACACACATAGGCTGAAAATAAAGAATAGAAAAATATATTTTATGCCAATGAAACCAAACGAGGAGAAACAAGACATCCCATGCCAATGAAAACCAAACCAATGCAGGAATAGCTATATTCACATCAGATAAAATAGATTTCAAGACAAAAACTACAAGAAGAGACAAAGTAGGTCACTATATAATGATAAGAGGCTCAATTCAGCAAGAGGATAATAGCAATTGTAAATATATATGCATTTAACATTGGAGCACCCAGATATAAAAATTAATATAATGAGAGCTAAAGAGAAAGATAAGCCTCAGTTAAAAAAAATTGAATTTAACACCCCACTTTCAGCATTGCACAAATCTTTCAGACAAAATCAGCAAAGAAACATCAGACTTAGTCTGCACTATAGACAAAATGGATATAATAGATATTTAAGAACATTTCATCCAATAGCTGCAGAGTGCACATTCTTTTCCTCAGCACATGAATGATTCCAAAGGAAAAAAACATATGTTAGGTCACAAGACAAGTCTTAAAACAATAAAAAAATTGAAATAACATCAAGCATCTTTTCCAACTGTAATGAAGTAAAAGTAGAAATTAAAAACAATGGAAACGTTGGAAACTAGACGAATACATGGAAATTAAATTTATACTCCTGGATGACCAGTGGGTCAATAAATAAATAAAGAAGGAAACTAAAAAATATTTTGAAACAAATGATAACAGAAACACAACTAACCAAAACCTATGAGATATAGCAAAAAGAGTACTAAGAGGGAAGTTTATGGTTTTAAGTGCCTACATCAAGGAAGAGGAAAAACTTCAAATAATCTAATAATGCAACTTAAGGAATTAGAAAAGCAGAGCAAATCAAGCCCAAAATTAGTAGAGAAAAAAAGACATAATAAAGATCAGACAAGAAATAAATGAAATGGAAATGAAGGAAATAATATAAGACATCAATAAAATGAAAGAAGTTTTTTTTTTTTTTTTTGAAAAAGTTAAACAAAATTGACAAATCTTTAGCTAGACTAAGGAAAAAAAGAGAAGATCCAAATAAAATCAGAAATGAAAAAAGGAGACATAACAACTGATACTGCAGAAATATATCATTAGTGGCTACTATGAGCAACTATATGTAAATAAATTGGAAAATCTAGAAGAAATGGATGCATGCTTAGGCATATACAATCTACCAAATTTGATCATGGAGAAATCTAAAACCTCAAAAGATCAATTAACAAGTAACGAGATAAAAATCATAATAAAAATTCTCCCAGCAAAGAAAACACTGGGGTCTTATGGCTTCCCTGCTAAATTCCACCAAACATTTAATGAAGAACTAATACCATCCTACTCAAACTAGTATGAAAAACAGAGGAGAGTGAAGTATTTCCAAACTCATTCTATGAGGCCAGTATTACCCTGATACCAAAATGAGACAAAGGCACCTTCAGAAAAGAAAACTACAGGCCAATATATCTCATAAATATTGATGCAAAAGTCCTCAACAAAGTACTAGCAAACGAAATTCAACAACACTTTAAAAAGATCATTCATCATGACCAAGTGAAATTTATCACTGGGATTCAAGGATGGTTCAACATATACAAACCAGTCCATGTGATACATCATATCAACAGAATGAAGGATAAAACAATATGATCTCTTCAATTGACACTGAAAAATCATTTGATAAAATTCAACTTTCTTTCCTGATTAAAAAAATTCAAAAAACTGGGTATAGAAGGAACATACTCAACATAATGAAAGTCAGATATGACAGACCCACAGCTATTACTATACTGGATGGGAAAAACTGAGAACCTTTTATCTAAGATGTGGAACACAACAAGGATAACCACTGTCACTACTGTTATTCAACATAGTACTGGAAGTCCTAGCTAAAGCAACCAGACAAGAGAAAGAAATAAAAAAACATCATCATTGAAACAGAAGAAGTCAAATTATCCTTGTTTGCAGATGATACAATCTTGTATTTGGAATAACCTAAAGACTCCACAAGAAAACTAATAGAACGGATCAACAAATTCAGTCAATTTGCGGGATTCAAAAGCAACATAGAACAATCAGTAGCATTTCTGTATGCCAACCGTTAGCAATCTGAAAAAGAAATGAAGAAAATAATCTTATTTACAATAGCCACAAATACAATTAAATAGCTAGGAATTAACTTAGACAAAAAAGTGAAAGATATCTGTAATAAAAACTGTAAAACACTGATGAAAGAAATTGAAGAGGACACCCCCCCCCCAAAAAAAAAAAAAAAAAAAAACAGGAAAATATTCCATGTTCATAGATTGGAATAATTAATATTGTTTAAATGTCCATACTAGTCAAAGTAACCTACAGATTGAATGCAACCCCTGTCAAAATACTAATGAAATTCTTCACAGAAATAGAAAAAGCAATTCTAAAATTTATATGAAACCACAAAAGACCCAGATTTGCCAAAGCTATCCTAATTAAAAGGAACAAAACTGGAGAAATCATATTACCTGACTTTAAATTATACTACAGAGATAATATAATTTGCTTGTGTCCCCACTCAAAATATCATCTTAAGTTGTGATGCCCATAATCCCCATGTGCCAAGGGAGAGAGCAGGTAGAGGTAACTGAATCAAGGGGTTGGTTTCCCCTATGTTGTTCTCGTGATAGTGAGTGGGTTCTTGTGAGATCTGATGATTTTGTAAGTGTTGGTAGTTCATCCTGTGGTCATTCTCTCTCCTGCCGCATTGTGAAGAAGGTGCCTGCTTTCCCTTCACTTTCTGCCATGATTATGAGTTACCTGAGTTCCATGTGGAACTATGAATCAATTAAAGCTCTTTCCTTTGTAAATTACAGAGTCTCGGGTATTTCCTTGTAGCAATGTGAGAATGGACTAACACAAGAGCTATAGTAACCAAAACAGAATGCTACTGGCATAGAAACTGATAAACAGACGAATAGAGAAGAATAGACAACCCAGAAAAAATCCACATACCTATAGTGAACTCATTTTTGACAAAGGTGCCAAGAACCTACACTGGGGAAAAGAGTGTCTCATCAACAAATGGTGCTGGGAAAACTGGATATTTATATGCAGTAGAATGAAACTAGACCCCTACCTCTCACCATATACAAAGATCAAATCAAAATGGATTAAAGACTTAAACTGAAGACCTCATACCATGAAACTACTACAAGAAAACATTGGGGAAGATCAACAGGACATTTGTCTGGGCAAAAATGTCTTGAGCAATATTCCACAAGCTCAGGCAACCAAAGCAAAAGTGAACAAATGGGATGGCACCAAGTTAAAAAGCTTCTAAACAGAAAAGGAAACAATCAACAAAGTGAAGAGACAATCCACAGAAGGGGAGAAAATATTTGCAAACTCCCCATCTGAAAAAAGAATAATAAACCAGAACATGTAAGGAGCTCAAACGATTCTACATAAAATAAAATTTCATAATATGATCAAAAACTGGGCAAAATCTTTGAATAGACATTTCTCAAAAGAAGACATACACACTTGGCAAACAGACTTCTGAAAAGGTGCTCAACGCCACAGATCATCAGATAAATGCAAATCAAATCTACAATGAAATATCATTTCATCCCTGTTAAAATGGCTTATATCCAAAAGACAGGCAATAACAAGTGTTGGTGAGGATGTGGAGTAGAAGGAATTCTTGTACACTGTTGATGTGAAGGTCAATTACTATAACCACTATGGAAAACATTTTGGAGGTTCCTCAACAAACTGAAATTACAGCTACCATATGATCCTGCAATCCCACTAGAGGGTATGTACCCCAAAGAAAGGAAATCTTATTGAAGAGGTAGCTGCAATTCCATGTTTGTTGCAACATTGTTCACAATAGGTAAGATTTGGAAGTGAGCTAGTTGTCAATTAACAGCCAAATGGATAAAGAAAATGTGGTACATATACATAATGGAGTACTATCGAGCCATAAACAAGAATGAGAGCCAGTCATTTGCAACAAAATGGATGAAACGTGAGATCATTATGTTAAGTGAAAAAGAGCAGACTCAGAAAGACAAATTTCACATGTTCTCACTTATTTGTGGGATCTAAAAATCAAAACAATTGAACTAATGAAGACAAAGAATAGAAGGATAGTTACCAGAGGCTGGGAAGGGTACTGGGAGTTTGCAGGGAGATGGGGAAGGGTAATTGGTATAAAAAATAGTTAGAAAGAATGAACAAGACCTAGAGAGCACAACAGTGTGACTACAGCCAATAGTAATTTTATCTATTTAAATAACTAAAAGAATGTAATTAGATTGTTTATGACTCAAAGGATAAATGTTTGAGGGGATGCATGCTCTATTTTCCATTATGGGATTATTTCACATTGCATGACTCTCTCAAAATATTTCATGTACCCCCATAAACATATACACCTACTATGTACCCCCCAAATAAAAACTTTTTAAAAAGCCAAAAAAAAAAAAAAAAAAAAAAGACATTAGAAGGGTTGGTTTCTTCCGAGGCATCATTCTGTGGCTTGCAGATGTCTGTCTTCTCCCTGTGTCTTCACTTAGTCTTTCCTCTATGTGTGTGTATGTGTTTGTGTGTATGTGTGTCCTAATCTTCTCTTTAAGGAATCCAGTCTTCTTGGATTACGGTCTACTCTAATGACCTCATTTTAATTTAATTACCATTTGTAAACTCTAATCTCCAAGAATAGTCACACTCTGAGGTATTGGGGCTGAGGACTTCAACATATAGACACAACTGACCTCATGACAGGTAATATGTGAAATCTTTGTAAAGTAGTAAACTTTATAAACTTAAATTATTGTAAATACTCACTGTCCTTTATTTGTTTATCCCTATTTTTAAGGAATATGTCAAAATTGCAAATACTATATTTTCCTAAAGTATGTATTTGTTTTTATACCAACATAACAAAGAAGGAAAAGAGAATTAATATGTACTTAAAGCTGAAATACATGAGAATAAAACAGAGAGCTCAGGACTTGTCTCACAGAGTTTCATAGTTCTCCCTCCAAAAGAAACTGCCCTGCTACTCTCTTTGTCAATAATATAGTGCGTCCTGTGTTAATAGTTCCATCTAGCAAGCTATTTGTTTTTCTCTTTAAGTGCTTATTAAGAATTATAAGAATTGTAGAAAAACTAATACTTGAAAACCAACACATTGTTAAAATTAAATATGGAAGTCTTTAATTTCTAATAGTCTATTTTATTATTCTTTAAAGACTATTAATAATTTCAGAAATTTTACTGTTTTTGAAGTAATCATGTTATGCTAACAAAAAATACCTCTTTAAAAATCTTTGCTGTAAAGTCAAATTCTGTAGCATGTAGTGGAGAAGGGGCTTCATTTTCAGAGTAATTAAAATAAATTAGACTATAACCTCCATATTTTATGACTATAGGATGCTTTAGAACTTTTATGTCTTTCAAGGGTCTTACCTAACTTAAAGATAGACAGGAAGCAAATATTCTTATCTATGTTTTGCAGGTAGGTCAACTAAGCTATTGAGAGTTTCTTGAGTAGCCTAAAGTAACAGAAGGAATATCTGAAATCCTCTGTGCCTTTGGAATTGAAACCCTTCATTTTTTGCCTCTGCTCCTCCCTCATACCAGCAAAACTTTCTTTTCTTTGCCAGATTGCTTCCAGGTGTACTATACTATGGAACAGTATGAAAGTAGCTTAATGCAATAGCTCCAGTTCCACACGAAATTAAAAAAATCACCATGGGTTGTGTTTGAACACTATTAGCTGAGGATCAGAGATACGGTTTTGCTATCTTCACATACGCCATGCCACCAGACCTTCCTGAACAAATTTCCATTCATAATGCAATTTTATAATGTCTTTTTGGAGGCCTTTGATATTTGAGTAAATATATTAGCACAATATCAACAAAGTATTAGCCTAATTGGCATGATATCAGTTTAATTTAAGGAGATTAAGAAGGTATCAGAAACACTGCTCTATTGAAGTCAACTTTAAATCCCCAAAATGTTTCAATATACACGCATATGCCTGAAAATAATTTGTTATGAATTTACTGCAAAGTAGAAAGCAAAATACTTTGCTTTGGCACCTCAGAAAGGACAGATGATATATATGCCCACATCTTACAATTTCATTGCTCTTTGGTATGAAGGTTAATGATGCACTAGTTTCACCCAGTGAATAATGGTTTTTTGAAGTAACATGATTGAGAAACTATTAAAATAATTGAGATAGTGGGCAATGGAGAATAGCTGGGCATTACCAACAATTGCGTTGAACCAATATGACCTTTTGTGATAGATGCATGCCGAAGTACCTTGGTTAATTTCTGTCAAAATATATTTATGGTACATTCAATAATTAAAATAGCAACCTCATATAGGAACAAGACTACTCCCAATTACTCTCAGTAATAAGAGCCTAAGGAAGGTGAACTTAATAGAAAGAACGGGTAATATTGGAAAAATAGTACATTCTTTTTATTCTTGTCTTCAACACTGCTGGTTTAACATTGTCCTTTAAAGTTAGCTTTAAAGTTACACTGTTCTTTTTTCGCTTGCAAGGTAGATATCTATTCATATTCAATCAACCTTGATACAGTTTTATTCTTTTACACTGATCTTTTTACTAAATTAAGTCAGGGACAAAATAGAAAAAGGAAAATGAAAGTTATCGAGTCAGTACTAAAAATAAGACATATAGGCAAAGTACAAACTGAGATCCAAATGGAATAGGACAAATAGTTCACATAGTTCTTGAAAACATAGTTTTTGAAAACAAAGATTCAAAAACTAGGATTTATTAATCAGTGGAATGTAGCAGAGTATAATTAAATTCTCCTGGTTTATTGTTCAATAAACATTTAAAAGTATTATATACCAACCTACAGATTTGAATAAATCATGGATATCCATCTAAGGTCCACCCCCACCCACTGTCTTATATTTTTCAGTTTAACCAAATTGACTCATTTGCTTGTTATGATGACCAATAGATGTATGTCTACAACAGATTTGCATGATTAAGAAACACAAACGTAAGTTACAAAACATTATTTGTATTTTAATCAAAACTGTCTTATGGACTTCCAGCTTTGGCTTAAGATATAGAAAAGCTGAACAGATTGTTGCTGATTAACTAGAATGAAAAGTCAAATAAAAGTCAAATAACACTACCGTAACTATTGTTGAACATATCTGAGAGCTGAGGTCATAGGGAAACTAACTACTTGAACTCTAAGGGAAGACAGGAACCATCAAAGAGAGGTAGAACACAAGCACCGCTTTACCTACAGCAGGGCCAAGGAGAAAACAGAGCCAATTTACAAGTGTTTACTACGAAATCAACTAAAATTGTGAACAAATTGCTAAAAGATGAGAGTGGGCTAAGGAGAAACATAAAACCCTTGAGACAGAAAACCCCTGGAAGTTTCACACCAATTCACAAGCTTTTATCCAAAGTCAGAACAACAAAACCTGTTGACCTGAAAGTAACTATAAAAACCCATTCTTGTTGAGGGAAGGATAAAAGGATAAAACCCTCACACAGGAAGATTTTTTTCGCCAGGTGCGGTGGCTCACGCCTGTAATCCCAGCACTTTGGGAGGCTGAGGCAGGAAGATCACAAGGTCAAGAGATTGAGACCATCCTGGTCAACATGGTGAAACCCCATCTCTACTAAAAATACAAAAATTAGCCGGGCGTGGCAGCGCGTGCCTGTAGTACCAGCTACTCGGGAGGCTGAGGCAGGAGAATCACTTGAATCCGGGAGGCAGAGGTTCCAGTGAGCCGAGATTGTGCCACTGAACTCCAGTCTGGAGATAGAGCGAGACTCCATCTCAAAAAAAAAGAAAGAAGATTTTTTTTTCTATCCCTGGAAGAAGAGGAAAGTAATCATGGGCAGATACCACTGAAGAACACCTACTATACAGGCAGGTGCAGAACTACGAGGGAAACACCTGTGTCTAGACAAAGAGATACAGGATCTGCTTAATATTAAGTTAATTAAGAATAAGATAAACTAGACTGGGAGTGGTGGCTCATGCCTGTAATCCCAGTACTTTGGGAGGCCGAGGCAGGTGGATCAGCTGAGGTCAGGAGTTCGAGACCAGCCTGGCCAACATGTCAAAATCCTGTCTATACAAAGATTAGCCGGGCATGGTGACAGGTGCCTGGAATCCCAGCAACTTGGGATGCTGAGGCAGGGAGAATCACTTGAACCCTGGAGGGGGTTGCAGTGAGCAAGCCACTGCACTCCTACCTGGGCAACAGAGGGAGACTCTGTCTCCAAAAAAAAAAAAAAAAAAAAAAAAAAAAAAAGAATAAGAGAAATTGACCCATCCTTTCACCCACATAAACCAGTAAGCATTAAGAGTTTAAAGCAACAGCAATCTAGTGAGAGGCCTTTTCTGAGGTGCCAAAGCAAAGGAAAGGCTTTCAGCAAAGGAAGCATACATCTCAGTCCCCTGCCAAGTACAAGATAACACCACAAGAATTTAAAGCTAATGATGCATTAAAGGTAACATTAGTAAAAACAAAATATATTGAGATTAACTGCTGATTATACTGAGTCAAATTCCACTATGGCAAAAGCCCATTGGAAATAGAAGCATACCAATTTCCATACATAAATAATATTTGCCTCAGTCTACGTTTCTGTACAAGGTGTCACTGTTTCAACCGATGGTTATGAGATGCAAAAAAGGCAAGATTAAATAACCTAATCTTAAAAATATTATAATCAACTAGAACCCAAAGTGGTCATTTTTTGAAACTATCACACAGACATTTAAAATTACAATAATTAATATGAGAAAGACTCCAGGGGAAAAGGTGATGGCATGCATTAAAGATAGAGAATTTCAGTAAAAATATGAATTCTATACGAAAGAGTGAAATTGAAATACCAGGAAAAAATGATAAGAAAGGTGAAGAATGTGTCTCAGGCTCATCAGTAGATTCAGCGCAGCTGAGGAAAGAGTATGTAAACTTTAAGATAGATCTATATAATAGAATACTAGTTTCTGCAGATAAATGAGATATTGCAATGTCTTTCTGTGTTGGGATTATTTCACTTAGCACAATGTCATCCAAGTTCATCCACATCATCTCAACTGACAGAATTTTCTACTTTTAAAAGGCTGAGTAGTTGTCCATTGTGTACATATATATATCAAAAACAATTTCACTCATAAAAGTAGATAGCAGAATGACGAATACAGTGACTGGGGGTTAGGTGGGGAAAGGAAGGGAGTGGGGAGTTACCCGTCAAAGAATACATATTTTCAATTAGGCAGGAAGAATAATTTTGTGATCTATTGCACAGTACAGTGATTATAATCAATAATAATAATAATGTATTATACATTTCAAAATAAATTCCAAATGTCTCACTAGAAAAAAGAATACGTGAGGTGATGGATATGTCAATTAGCCTAATTTAATGATTCCACATTGTGAGCATATGTCAAAACAACACACAGCACCTCATAAATATATACAATTATTTTTCCCTAAAATATTATTAATAAAATTAAACACAAAAATATAAAATACATAAGCAAATAAAAGAAGTACTCATTTGCCAGCTGTTTTCTGTGGTTCTTAGCTACTTCTTTTGGGAGAGTCTTCTTTTACTAAAAGAAAAACGTTTTTATGGAAGATTAGCAGCAGGATTCTATGTTTCTTTCTTGCCCAAGTATGCTTGTAGGTCCAAGGATCAATTCAAGTCTCCAACAGCCAGTCTATTTTAATCCAAAATATTGGCTCTTTTAACAGCAAATTTCTCTCAGAAACATGGTTGTTCCTGTGTCTATTCAATTCCAGTTTGCTCCATTAGCAAATAGTTTCACACACAATGAGTTTTGAAAACTGCCTCTCACTATAGACATATTTCAGGTAACTTGAACTTATCGGGCTCCCTTGAAAGTAAAAGCTAGCGTTTTCTTTTTCTTGAGAAAACTTGTTTGTCTGGACGAGGAAAACTTAATTCACTTAGTCATTTTAACAAGAATTTTGAAAGCCATGTCATAGGTTATTTTCGGCATTGAAGCTAAATTTTCATTATGCTTTCTTACAAAAATTACTTGTGAATTTTATTTTTGACTGGGAGAGTATGAGGAATAGTTGCATCTTACAATTCTGAATGTCTGTTTGCTCTCTATTTCCGTTTATTCTCATTTGTGAGCTTGCTAATTCTTATGGAGTCTCTCTCTCTCGCTCTCTCTGGTTCTTTGTTTACTATAGTCAATTAAACCAAGGCACATCATAATAACCTGTCTCCTAATAAAACTACAACTCTACAACTTTATAGTACATAGCATGTTGTCTAAATATTTGCAGGCTAAAAAGGTGTCAAATGTTTTACCACAGATTAATATGAATTAATATGAGTTGCTATTTTGCCATTGTTCTAGCCAACATTAACAGAATATATATATTTTATATATATATATATCTTTTAATTAAGATAGCTCCACTTTTGTGTGCCAATTTCTATATTAGTCAGCTTGTGCTAAGTTATACTGTAGCAATAAGTCAAAATATTACAATACAAAACAAAAGTCTCAGAAAAGTTTATCACTTTCCCACAATGCATTTTTTTTGTACAGCAGTTAGTGGTGTGTTTATATTGCTTATAAGTCTTCTATGTGTTCTGCTTCATATATTTAGTGAATTTATGGATACAGGCTAAAGGAGTATGCCAAATATGGGACATATGATCATGGCAGAGAGAAAAGAGCACTACACGGCAGTTTCTAAAGTTCCCCCTCCAAAGCTCCCTTTGTCACTTAGACTCACACAGAATTGGTCAAATGAGTAAAAGGGCCAAGTGGTTTCAATTAATTGGATAAGGAGGCTACTGGCCTATGAAGACCTCTGGTTTTAATACTATGATGACTTGTAATTAATGACATACCTCTTTCTGTGCCACACCTTCATCTAAATAGACATGTTAAAGGCTACACCTATGTTAAGAATGAAAATGAGAAGAGTGTAATGTGACACAATCCTTGACCAAAACCAAATAGATAGCTTTCATCATTTTTTCTCAGTAAATGACAAATTATATGATCTTCAATAGGTTTTCCGAACCAGTGTGTGATGTTCCTATGAAGGATGTTCAAATACAATGTTAAACACACACACACATACACACACACACACACACACACACACTACCTTAAAGGGCCTGCTTGAATAAAAGAAATCTTTAACATTGTATAAATGACAATATAGCATGCAGCAGGACTTTCTAATACCGAATTAGTTTGTTTGCTAGAACTTGATGAAGAAATTACTAAACTGACATAACCAGAGATTCCATATATTTCTCCATGATCCTGTGCATAAAAATGTATTCTACAGAACATGATAAAATTTGTTTACAAGCATTGGAAGGTAACATGCAGATGAAAATTAAATGTAATTTTTCTTTATCTTAAATGCCAATTTTATTAGTCCATTGCCACATTTCTAGAATTAATTTTTAAATATAAACATTTGTCATATGAAAAGTGTTTCATTTTACATGGAGCAGAAAATACATGCAAAAGTATCAGAAATGGAAATATAAATGAGAAAATCAATCTTACAGCTACTTCTGAAAATATTTGGAAAGCATCTTCATGCAGTACTAAAGCTTTCATTTGCACAAGGTTTTAATTAGGCAGTATTATCTTCAGCATTATAATTTGTACATCTAATGAATAAAGCTTTACTCAGGAACAATAGGAAAGAATGGAATCAATTGCACCATCAACAAATTTTTACATGTCTAGTTAAACGTTGCTTCCTCCTCTAGGTGACTTAGTTAAAAGTGAATGTCCACTTAGTTTTGCAAAGAAGGAGCAGAGCGAGGACATCAACAATACAGGAACAGTGTTGATGAACTGCTGTGCCTGCAGGGTCATGCTGAACTTCTATAGTTAGCCAATGACAGTTTTTAAAAGATAATTGTTGAGGTAAATTAAAATGTGGAAAAAATTCTAGGTTATTCTGTTACTTTCATATTATAATAGCAATATTTAACTTCCAGTCAAAATTTATTTTAATACTTGATCATGCAGTATTTGGCTAAACTGTGTATTTGTTGAACCCCTATAAAATGTCAACACGACTCACTGCATATTTTTAACTGGGACACATACACAGCTAGTTTTGCTCTCAAGACCTTTTTTTAACCTCTAACTTCTTGCTAAATTGACAAGGGTACTTATGAATAAGTCAGCCATATGCCACATCTGCCACTCCCTCACAAAGCTGCTGTCCTGTTTCATCCCTCACCACCCTTTCCTTGTCCCTTCCTTCTCCTGTTACGCTGAGCTTCTTGCACTCGGTGTAAAATGTGCTGCTCCTAGAGCTTTTGTGCTAAAATGTTCCTTCTGGCTGGAATACAACTGACATCCCCAGATATTTGCTTGGCTTTGTGCCTCACCTTCGTCAATCAAATTTCACTTTCTAAATGAGATTGACCCTGGCATCCTATTTAAGACAAAAACTCTGGCCCCAAGCTCTTCTGATTCCCTCAATACCATCGTTTTTCATTTTTTGTATTGCATTTATCACCTACTAAGATGCTATATATTTCACACATGTATTGTGTTTGTTGTATATTCCCTGCTGTCTTCCCCAATCCCCTCCCAAATAAGTTCTTCAAGGATGGGGACCTTGATCTGTTGTGTGCCTTATGCTTAGTAGTAGCTTTTCATTAATTTTTTTTTTTTTTTCAGAAAAGAGTGAATCAGCTTTAAAATGAGCTTTGAGCACCATTACATATGAAATGGTGATTATGCTACCCATAATTCATGTGGCCTAAAGTGTTTAATTCCCTATAAGCACTTTTAAGCTGCAGGCAGAGCTCCTATAAACATGCCAATAATGTAGATTTTATACAGAAGAAATTGATGACTAAATATGTTCTTCAGCAAAAAGAAGGTGTAAAAGGATTCTAACCAGCCAGGTTCTCCTCCTTCCTCCCCTATACCTTAATTAGTTAAATCACAATTTAATTTTAGTTAAATTATAACTAAAATGCTACAATTTAAGCATGTGCTGTAATGGTCATGATTAAGTTTTTTTTTTAATTTACTCTCTCTCAAGGCTTTTTCGTGTGACAGTGAGGTCATTATGTGAATACAACCCACAACTTTCACACTTAGAGAGCAAAACCAGAAGGAAAACAAAATAATTTCCCTTTTTTTTTACATTAGAGTTAAATGATATGAAAAGGATTCCTCTATAGATAATAGCCATGGTACATTGATTTATGCTAATGATAGTACTCAAGTAAAGATGTTTTCAATATATTATAAAATGACTTACAGGACTTAGTTGCCTTCTCTATGAATATCTGTCATTATAACTTTTGAAATGAGAATTTTAGTTTATAGAAAAAATGTGGGTCCATTTGCAAACAATCCACTTTCAACAATTTTAGATGCTGCTCTCTTTCAATAAAGAAACTCTTTATTTTGTGACAAATCAACTTAGAAATGTAGCATCCATTTTTTTAATCATACATCATTTCTGTGTTCCCTACCCCCCCACACACACATACACACAAACACCCAAGCACACACAAACCCACATGGGACAGGCAGAGTGTCTGCTTTGTTTCTTTCTCTGACACCAAGGCTAAATGGCAAGCCAGCCATTATGTGTTAAATCAGAAACAGGATTAATTTTATCAATTCTAACATCGTTTGTACTAAGCATAGCAACTTCAAACTAATGTTGTTTTCCTGAAATTCTTTGTCAATGCTTTATTAAGGAAGTGATACTGTGTACATTCTGCTTTTGTAAATCATGAGCTTCATCATTCATGCATATTATTTAACTCTAATTATGCATAAAATCAGGGTAACAGCCACCTCTCAGAACCCATTTTGAGGTTTAAATGAGAAGCTGGTAAGGCACCATGTATGCAATAATTACTAGTTAGTACTTAGTTAATTTGGGTAACTGCATGTAAAGTTTGAAGCAATTTTTTGAGACTACATCATGCAGACCGGAGCATGAAATCTCTCTGGGCAAAACTAAAGCAGCAGCGGAACTTGACATTGTCTAGCTCAGTGAACTTTTCACTAAATACAAACACCCATATGAGCAGACTTAGACCAAAATATAGAATGCCATCAGTGCTATGCTAATTTGAAGTTGCTCTGCTTAGATACAAATGATGTTAGAATGTATGAGATTAATCCTGTTTCTGATTTAATACATAATGACTGGCTTGCCATGTGACCTTGGTGTCACAGAAGGAAACAAAGCAGACAGACAGTGTGTGCCTGTGGACTCCTTAATGAATTCTCTAGTGACCACCACCCCAAAGACAGCATCCTACCTGCTAGTTTTGCCTATTTTAGAAATGGAATTGTAAAATACGCACTTTTTGATGTCTGACTGCTTTTAATCAACATTGTTCATCATCTAGGTTTTTTTTTTTTTTTTTTTTTTTTTGGCAAATGGTGGTAGTTCACTTTTGCTGTAATCTATTCCGTTTTCTGATTATGCCATATTATACTTTGTCTCACAGTGCTGATTGGAATCTGGACTCTTTTCAATGTGAGTACATTCTGCATTACTACAGGAAATAACTCTTTTGGAAAATATTGTAATGTTATTTTATAGGTTGTGCGTTTATTCAGGATAAATAGATTATCTGTGTTTTCCAAAGATATTTTATTATAAACTCTCAAAGCAGTTCATGAGTATTCCCTTTGTTTCATATCTTCATCAACCCTTGCCATTCTCTGTCTTTATTTATTTATTTTGAGAGATAGGGTCTCACTCTGTCATCGAGGCTGGAGTGCAGTGGCACGATCATAGCTCTCTGCAATCTTGAGCTGCTGAGCTCAAACAATCTTCCCAACTCAGTCTCCCAAGTAGCTAGGACTACAGTAGTGCTATTTAAAAAAAAAAATTGTAGAGACAGGGTGCCTCTGTGTTGCCTAGGCTGGTCTTGAACTCCTGGGCTCAAGTGTTCCTCCTACCTGGGCCTCTTACAGCATTGGAATTATAGGCATGAGCCATCACACCCAGCCCTCTGTATTTACTATTTAAGTTATTCCAGTAAGTAGACAGTCATCTAGCATCATGGTATTAATTTGTATTTTCCTAATGTTAATAAATTTGAACAGTTTGTTATACTCATGTTTGTATATTTTCAAAAAGGTTTTTTATTCTAGAACAGTTTTAGATACAGAGAATTATTGCAATGATCATAAGAGAATACCTGTATACCTAATTAATGAACTAATATTGATACGTTATTATTAAAAATGGTCTGTACTTAAGTCAGGTTAACTCAGGACTTTTCTATGTTTTGTGTGTGTATGTATATATTTTCAAGTATCCTAGTCAAGTTAGTGATTATGTTTCATTAGGCTCTTCTTGGCACAACTAGTTCCTAAGATTTTCATTATGTTTTGGGACCTTACAGTTTTAGAGATTACTGGTCATGTGTTTTGTAGAATGCCTGTCAAATGGGATTTGTCTGATGTCTTCCTTTCTTCCTCCCTCCCTCCCTCCCTCCCTCTCTCTCTCTCTTTTCTTTCTCTTCCTTCCTTCCTTCCTTCCTTCATTCCTTCCTCCCTTCCTTCCTTCCTCCCTCCCTCCCTCCTCCCTTCTTTCTCTTTCTTTCTTTCTTTCTTTCTTTCTTTCTTTCTTTCTTTCTTTCTTTCTTTCTTTCTTTCTTTCTTTCTTTCTTCCTTCCTTCCTTCCTTCCTTCCTTCCTTCCTTCCTTCCTTCCTTCCTTCCTTCCTTCCTTTTTCTTTCTTCTTTCCTTTCTTTTTTGAGATAGGGTCTCACTACATTGCCCAGGCTGGAGTGCAGTGGCACAATCATTGTTCACTGAAGCCTCAATCTTCCAGGCTCAAACTATCCTCCCTCCTCAGCCTCCAAAGTAGCTGCAACTACAGGCATGTGCCACCATGTCCAGCCACTTTTCTTTTTTTGGAGAGAACAGGGTTTCACCATTTTGCCCAGATTGGTTTCAAACACCTGGGCTCAAGTGATGTGCCCATCTAGGCCTCCCAAGGTGCTGGGATTACAGGTGTGAACCACCCCACCTGGCCTAATGTTTTTCTCTTTTTTTAAAACTTTTATTTTAAGTTCAGGGGTACAAGTGCAGGTTGGTTACATAGGTAAACTTGTATCATGGGGGTTTGTCATATGGATTATTTCATCACCCAGGTATTAAGCCTACCACTCATTAGTTATTTTTCTTGATCCTTTCCCTGCTCCTAACCTCCACTCTCTGAAAGGCCCTAGTGTGTGTTGTTCCCCTCTACATGTCCATGTGTTCTCTTCGTTTAGCTCCCACTTATATATGAGAACATGCAGTACTTGGTTTTCTGTTACTGTGTGAGTTCGTTAAGAATAATGTTCTCCAGCTACATCAATGTCCTTGCAGAGGACATGATCTCATTCCTTTTTATGGCTATGTAGTATTCCATGGTGTATATGTACCACATTTTCTTTATCCAATCTACCATTGATGGGCATTTAGGTTGATTCCATGTCTTTGCTATTGCGGATAGTGCTCTAATGAACACATGCGTGCATGTGTTTTTATGGTAGAATGATTTATACTCCTTTATGTATATACCCTGTGATAGGATTGCTGGATTGAATGGTATTTCTGTCCTTAATTCTTAGAAATTGCCAGGGGTTTTCTTATCATTAGAAAGTTTTCATGTGTATTGGGGGAAGAAGACCACAGGGCTAAAATGCATTCTCACCACACTGCATTGAGGGTATGTAGGATCAATATGAGTTACAACCCTTTATTTTCACCTTGATCACCTAGCTTGAGATAGTGTTTGTCAACTTTCTTTGTTATAAAGTTACTTTGTTTGTCATTTTCATGCTGTACTTGTAGGAAGAAAGTCAATTTGTGTGGCACACAGTGAATGAGTGGACATTTTTGGTCTACCCCCTCTGGAACAGAGTATCTACTTAATTTGCTTGAAATTCTTCCACCTGGGAAATTTATCTACTATCTCCCATTTATTTATTTAATAAATCATTTGCTTATATCAGCATGAAACCATGAATATTCTATACTTTGAGTTCAAATCCAATATTACTTTTTAAGAATCAAACTGTTCTGACTTTTTAGCTACTGGAAACTCTTTCAGTTGACTTTAGGATCCCTTTGACATACTACCATAATTGTGTGTGTGTGTGTGTGTGTGTGTGTGTGTGTATTTGTATGTGTGTTTTGAGCACTTTCTCAGTTTCTGGAACTACAATCTATTCTAGGTTCGTATTGTATATTTTCCTTCCCAGTTCTAAAATCACTCATATATCCAAAAAGCCCTGGTTTATTTTATTGGACAATAGTATTAGAAACCAAGATCCTGGTGTGTTCATTGCTACTGGGGTATCATTATTTAATTGGTCCTTTCATCTTAAGAGCAAGGAGTTACAAGTGTGTGTACTAAGCCTTGTATATACACATATGCGTAAGTTTTTTATATGTAACTTTATGTGTCTATGTTAAACTAAACATCAGTTTATACTGATACCTGCAGTTTTAATTCATCTTGTAAATCAATGTAGTCTTCTCAGTTTTATCTGTAACTGCAGAGACCTGCTCGTTCGGGGCAACTTTAACCCAGTGGCACTACAAGAATTAAAGACATATACACAGAAATATAGAGGTGTAAAGTGGGAAATCAGGGGTCTCACAGCTTTCAGAGCTGAGAGCCTTGAACAGAGATTTACCCACGTATTTATTAACAGCAAGCCAGTCACTAGCATTGTTTCTATAGATATTAGATTAACTAAAAGTATCCCTTATGGGAAACGAAGGAATGGGCCAAAATAAAGGGATGGGTTGGGCTAGTTATCTGCAGCAGGAGCATGTCCTCAAGGCACAGATTGGTCATGCTATTGTTTGTGGTTTAAGAATGACTTTAAGCGGTTTTCCGCCCTGGGTGGGCCAAGTGTTCCTTGCCCTCATTCTGGTAAACCCACAACCTTCCAGTATGGGCGTTACAGCCATCATGAACATGTCACAGTGCTGCAGAGATTTTGTTTATGGACAGTTTTGGTGCAAGTTTAGGGCCAGGTTTTGGGGGGTCTGTTCCCAACATGAAACCTTACACTTGAACAATAATGAGTCTAGCTTCTAGCATCATTATCCATTTACTTACCATACACTGAATTTCAGCGTACATTATTAATCATTAAATTCCTCTATACATAAAAACAGTTACACACACATAGTTATTTCAGAACTGTTAGAGTATATCCCTTTATCAACTTTATCAACTATATTACTGTGCTTACAGTGCTTTTTGCCTTTTTTCTTATATATGTCACTCATTTCTGAAGTAATTTTAGTAAACGTCTTTTAAAAAATCTACCATAGATTTGCTTCAATCTTTAAAAAAAGGATTTTATGGGTTTAAAAATAATATTTTGTATTTCATTCTGGGATCCTCCAGTCTCCTAAATAACTTTTTTATTGATCATAAATTAAAGTTTACTCTTTGTGGTGTAAATTTCATAGGTTTTGACAAATGCTGAATGTCTTGTATTCACCATTACAGTATCACTCAGAATACTTTCACCACAGTAAACAAAACTCTTGTTATTCCCCAACTCAGCCTGAGTTCATGATAACTACTAATTTATTTTCATTTTTTATATTGATTTACTTTATTTTTTACTTTATTTTTAAAACAGTATTAGGTTCACAGAAAAATTGAATATCAAGTATAGAACGTTCTTGTATACCCCCTTGCCCCTCCCAGTCTCATATTATTAACATATCACATTAATATATTAATATATAATATATCAATGTGATGTTAATATTGCATTCTATATTATGAAATATGTTGACTCATTTGTTACATTGATAAGTCAGTGTTGATTCATCCTTAACTCTATCGTTTACATTATAGTTCACTCTTTGCATTATACATGCTATCAGTTTTGACAAACGTATGACCTTAATCCCACCATTACAGCATCATACAGAATAATTCCTGTGCTCTAAAAAATTACCTGTTCTCTACATATTCATCTTACACCCTCCCCAGCCCACTGACCACCCTTGATCTTTCTATTGTACCCATAGTTTTTTCTTTCAAGAATGGCATATAACTGGAATCATAGTATGTTGCATTTTCATATTGGCTTCTTTCACTTAGCAATATGTGTTTAAGTTTCTTTCAGTGTGTTTGTTCATTCACCTACTGAAGGGCATTATGATTCCTTCCAAGTTTTAGCAACAATGAATAAACATGCTATAGACATTCATATACAGGTTTTTATGTGAACATAACTTTTAAAGGCATTTGAGGAAATACCAAGGAACACAATTGCTGTATGATATGGCATGAATATATTTAGTTTTGTGAGAAACTGCCAAACTGTCTTCCAAAGTGGCAATTCTTTAATGTGAATAACTCTGCCTTACCATTGGAGAGAATAGGTGATGACTAGAAAATTTCAAAGCATGTGAAGGGCAGTCCTTGCAGAAAGTTGCTGCATTAATTTTCCTTTATTTTTATCCCTTTTTAAGAAATAGTTTTAAATTAATTTAATAGGTGAAAGTCATTGTTTTATTTATTTTTTCATCCTTAGTGCTTATGTCTATCTTCCAAGCAAAGCATTTTACATCAAATATGTAAAGATTAAATAACCAATACCATGGTTTGAATGTTTGTCAACCCCAAAACTCATGTTGAAATTTAATCCCCAGTGCAGTAGTTGAGAAGGAAGGCCTTTGAGAGGCTATTGGGTCATGAAATCTCTGCCCTTATGAATGAATTAATGTATTCATGAATAGTGAGTTAATTGGCTATCATGCGAATGGGACAGGTGGCTTTAAAAGAAGAGAACCCTGAACTCAGTCCTCTCACCACATGATGCCCTATGCTGACTTTGGACACTGCTGAATCCCCACCAGCAAGAAGGTCCTCGCCAGATGCAGCCCCTCAACTGTGGACTTCTCAGTTTCCAGAACCTTATCAAATACATTTATTTTCTTTATAAATTACTCAGTTTGGGGTATTTTGCTACAAACAACAGAAAACATACTTAGGAAATCTCTTACTGTAGAATTGAAATTGCAGGAATTTTTGGAGAGAAGAAGAAAATGAAAGAAATTTTCTCTGATTAATTGATGAACACATTATATCTAAGTGAAATAATATAGGATAAATATAAAACATTACATTATTGAGTGCTAGGTTGTTTTATAAAGACTGTGATGTTAGAACTCAGAGCAAAGAGCAGGCAATTGTGTTCCAAGGATAGTGAGATCATGCTTGCTATGGGAGCTAGAAATCTGGAACCCAAGAAAAGCCTAGGAAGGATTTTAAGAAATGGAATACTAGAAAAGGAAAAGGGCTTGACAAAAGAGAAGTCTCAATGTTTTTTTCTTTGTTAACTATTTCTTGAAAAGAAAGAAAAAGAAACCATGTAACTTACTATGTAATTCGGAATCAGTCTGATATAAAGTTAGTTTTTAAAATTTTTATTTTAACAACTTAGGAATTATAGAAAATTTGCAAAAAGTAGTGTAATTTTCACAGATCCTTGACTCAATTTTCTTCTAATGTTAACATTTCATAAAATTTGCTCCTTTCCCTCCTCTTTCTTCCTCATATATGTGTGTTTGTATACACATGTACACACAATGATGCACACAAACGCACAATTTTCTGAACATTTGTGAGTAAATCAGAGATACATTGCCTATTTACCCTCAACTCAAATGCGTATTTCCTAGTAACAAGGGCAATATCTTACATAACCCCTGTACACTTACAAAAATTAAGAATTAAAATGATTACATCCTAGAATCTAAAGACCTTATTCAATTTGTCTATTTTTCCCACTGATGTTGTTCAAAGCAATCCAGGATGGTGTGTTGCATTTCCTTACCATGTATCTTAATTATAATTTAAATTGGGATCATTTCTCATTTTATTTCAGCTGTATTCAGGTATAATTGACAAAAATTGTATATATAAGGTGTATAATTTGATGGCTTGGTATACATGTGCATCATTAAATGATGACCACAATCAAGTTAGTTAACATATTCCTCACCTCACAAAATTATTTTCTTTTTTCTTAATATTTAATGATCATTTTTGAAGAGATCATTCATTTTGTATACTATCTCTCAGATCTTATTTGTCTGGTGTCTGTTCATGATTAAATTTGTGGTATGTTTTTGGCTGGAATATTACTGGAGTGATGTTATGTCTTTGTCAGACAACATACATGGAGTCATACAATATATATTTGGCCTGCATTGGTGAGAATAATAGATTATAACCTACAGAATACAATTAGAGTCTGAAAGTACCTATGACATAAATAAATGAATACATAATTAGGAATTAAAAATCCTTCTTTAAAACAGAATAAAACTGTTATACATAAATTTAATGATGGAAGTAGAAAATCACCATTTGGAAACTATCACAAGAATCAGTTAATTAGGCAAGAATAAATGATAGAGCCTAAAGAGAGTGAATCTAGGAGAAACAAGATATTTTCATTGTCTCAAAATATCTCCTCATGAAACACTTATTCATTACAAAAGAAAAAATACTAGCTTTACATTATATAAAACTAGAAGATACAATCTAAAGCAAGTGATTAAAGTAAACTTTTATTCTTAAATAAAAATTACTAGTATTTCTGAAGGACGTTGTAAATAAGTTCACATTTATTTAAAATTACCTTACTAAAGACAATCTAAAATGGTAGACAACAACCAATATTATAATTTTGGTCACGATTAGCAACTATGTAAAATGATAATTTCTTAGCACAGTTAATTGGCAACTACATTTCTATTTTTGATATCTTTCAGGAAAACTTGCAGAATAAGCCTTCAGTCTTCATTTTGACTTTTCAAAATGAATTTTTAAATTCATTTCTCTTGACACTCTGGATATAATCAGAGAAAAATCTCGTCCAGATTTCAAGAAAGTGAAAATACGTCAGAGAAAAAAAAAACACAACTAAGTCCCATTATATATAATTAACTCAATTCTGCTCAGTTAAACTTTAGGAAAATCATGGCATAGCACTACTTTCCTAGAATAATGAAAAGAAGAAAAAGAAGTATTCAATAACACTTTGTAATCTTCCTCAGAAAAGGAAACATATACACTTTAATTGGAATGAGAGAGAAGACAAAGGATTTTGTTATATCAGTTACTGCTTTAAGGGAAATTATTAGCATATCCAAAAAAGGAATGCATTACAGTTAACAAAAGGAGTCAGAAATCATATTTTTTTAAGACATGTCATGGGAGAATGAAGATATGGGATAGTCCTGATGCAATTAACTGAGACGATCAATGAAATAGATGTTGATTCCAAAATGTCTGAATAATTTAGCTCATTTTAATTCCACATTAATTAAGAAAAATTAAAAGTGAAGGCAAGTACTAAAAGGAAGGAAAAAAATGAAAAAATCAATAGAAATCTTACCAAATTAAATAATACTTCACAAAAAGAATGCCCTGCCATAAAAGTCATTGATTACAGCTAGTCATGACTCATTTTCAAAAAACGTATTTATTGAAACCTACCTTAGTTCGATCTCATTAACTAAAATTTGTTTAGTTTCTCACTGCTGTGAAGAAATACCCGAGACTGGGTAATTTACAAAGGAAAGACGTTTAATTGACTCACAGTTCTGCATGGCTGGGGAGGCCTCAGCAAACTTATAATCATGGCAAATGGCAGCTCTTCACAGGGTGGCAGGAGAGAGAATGAGTGCTGAGTGAAGGGGGAAGCTCATTACAAAACCATTAGATCACATTAGAACTCACTCACTATCAAGAGAACAGTATGGAGGAAACCACCCCCATGATTCAATTATCTCCACCTGGTCCCACCCTTCACACGTGGGGATTATTACAATTCGCTGTGAGATTTGGGTGGGGACACAGAGCCAAACCATATCAAAACCCATTACTGTTTTCAATTATTTAGAAAGAATACCGGCATGGAAAGTATAGAAGCTTCATAGCAAACACTGAGCTGCTGAAGAATCTTCCCAAATAACTAAAGCAAGTTTCCTTAAAGACCATATCCCACAGTGAAGACAAATTGAGGACAAAATAACAGAGTAATGTTCAACAAGTGGTAACTCCAGTCCCTTGAATTTATTAGTGGAACTGAAAGTTTGTTTTATGAGTCTTCTTTTGTATTTTTGTTTGTTTTTTGCTTTGTTTTGTTTTGTTCGTTTGTTTGTTGTTGTTGTTGTTTTTTGAGATGGAATCTTGCTCTGTCTCCCAGGCTGGAGTGCATTGGCATGATCTCGGCTTACTGCAACCTCTGCCTCCCGGATTCAAACAATTCTCCTGCCTCAGCCTCCTGAGTAGCTGGGACTACAGGCGCACACCGCCACACCCGGCTAGTTGTGTTTTCGTGTGTGTTTTAGTAGAGATGGGGTTTCATCATGTTTCCCAGGCTGGGTCTCAAACTCCTGAGTTCAAGCAATCCACCAGCCTCAGCCTCCCAAAGTGCTAGGATTACAGGTGGGAGCTACCACGCCTGGCCGAATCTTCTCTTATGAGTCAGTCACCAGGTTACTGTGAGTATAGAATATAGCTAACAAAGGAAAATGTAAAGAATTAAGGACTGGAGAAATTTACTCAAAGAACTCCTTAGTTAGCTTGTCTCTACTTTGTAATTATACAATTTATTATGCCATTTCATATATCTAAAATTTCTCAAAAAGTACACTTTTGAAGTACTCTCTAATTATCTGTTTTACTCTTCTGTGCAAATTAGCATTTTATAGAAATATTTTCCTGAATATTATCTAGATTTCGGAAGTTTTCTATAATTGATTATATAGTGTGGTAATGAATAATCCAAACCAAAAAACCGTCTATAAAGCTATTTGTATTTTGTATTTTGTCCCTTGGCTTACATTTTTTTTTTTCATTATGCCTAAACATACTTAGATCAAGAATTGCATTTAATTTTAAAAGTATTGGTGTAGACGGTGCATTGTTTGGAAATGAATGACGTGTTTTCTTGATGCAATATGTGACTACCTTAATAATAAGGCAAATAGGGTAACAAACAAGTGGGATTGTAATGAGACATGGAGGATCAGAAAAGATTACATATTGGAAGAAAGTTTCTAATATTTTTCTGAAAAAATAGCATATTTTCTATTCATTGAAAAGAATTGCAATAAGAGAAGGTGTAAGAAAAATGGGATATGTTCTAGAAAGGATGACCAAATATGTCATGAATATGGTAATGTACAAAGAAAGTTACCGTTTTATTCTGTAATTACTAAGTAGGAGGACTTTCATATTTCAAAACATGAAACAAGAAGAAGAAAGACTAATTATTAAGCAAACTGTAGAATAATAGAGTTTTAGTTTGTACAATAACCTACACATCAGTTTGCCTTTGCAAGAATTACTGAATTTAAATTGCCATTATTGTTTGTGTGACATCTTCAGTATTCGCCCCGCCTCTCATACCAATTGAAATGCCAAAATGTGACTGTAGATGCAGGTAGTACTTACTTCTTGGCATTCATGCTTTTTTTTTTTCTTTTTAAGAAAATGACGAATTCAGTATTACAATTTTCATTGTCTTTAGAGAAAACAATTCAGAACTAAAGAAAAAAAAAAAAGCCTCAGACTAATTAGCTTTGAAAACCGTTTACTGCTCCTCATCTTTGTCCTCTTCTTGTTATTACAAAGTAAAGCCAAAGTACTCTGATTTTAACAAAAAAGAAAGGCCTCATTTAAAATAGAATCATGCTGCCTAAATTTTGCTCCAAACAATTTATCTTATTTATATTATCAAATATTTAAAATCATACTCCTCAACACATCAGTTTGAAATTTATTCATTTTAAATCCATTTTATGAACGTGTGGTTGAAATACAAAAAACTGTACATATTTAATATGCACAATTTGATGAGTTGGAAATAATTATACACCCATGAAATCATCAGCACAGTCATAGCCACAAATATATCTATCACCTCCAAAAGTTTACTCTCACTCTTTTTATTTCTATTTATTAATTTATTACTAGTATGAACACTTAGCAGAAGATCTACTCACTTAGCTAATTAAGTACTCATTAAAGTATTGTTAAGTATGACACTATGGTATACAATAGATCTCCAGAATGTATCCATCTCAAATAATTGAGACTGAATACTTTTAGAACATCCTGACTGTTATTTGGATCCTTATTCTTTTGAGACACCTACTCTATGTCAAATATATCTCTTACCATTTTAAATTCCAAAATGTTTATAGTTCTTAACAAATGTTTATAGTCATTTAAAATAAACACCATAGGAACAATAAACAATATAAGTCCAAACAGTCTCTAGTTTTAATGCAATGCTGTTTATTTAAAGTTTAGTTTATACATAAACTATTTATTGGCTATAAAATTTTGGCTGCATTGCACCAAACTTTTTTTTAAAAAAAAACTACATTTCCTGCTCTCATAGGATTGTGAACACTTATTTCATACAATACTTAGATGAACTTCATCTAGAAAAATATATGTTGTTTACTCTTTATACCTTAATCTCTCTTCTTCTCTTTCCCCTCTACTCCCATTCTTTTTTTTTATATATATATATATGTTTCTTCCTTATTTTCCTCAAATTATCACTTGTTTCTTTTTTTCTTCCTCTATGTTGCTTGTGAAGCTCCTAGTGTTAGCCCTTCTTTCTTATCCACTAAAGAAGCAATAGAAACTTTCTAGGTAAATCTTGGATAAGCATAAATCTTCTTCCTAGAGATGGTGTTCACATTATAGAAAGACCAAACAATACACATGTGGGTGTGGCCTGGGCAAGACTTCTCATACCATCACTGGCAAAGGACTAGTTTGATTTATTTTAACCCATGGCAGACAGATTTATTTGTTTGTTTGTTTGTTTGTTTATTGAGCCAGAGTCTCACCCTGTTGCCCAGGCTGGAGTGCAATGGCACGATCTTGGCTCACTGCAACCTCTGCCTCCTGGGTTCAAGTGATTCCCCTGCCTCAACCTCTCGAGTAGCTGGGATTACAGGCGCATGCCACCACACCTGGGTAATTTTTTTGTATCTTTGGTAGAGATGGGGTTTCACCATGTAAGCTAGGCTGGTCTCAAACTCCTGACCTCATGATCTGCCCGCCTCAGCCTCTCAAAGTGCTGGGATGACAGGCGTGAGCCACTGCACCCAGTCAGATTTTTTAAAATAAAATACAATTACAAAACTTACTAAAATAGAAAGTGAAAAAAACAATTATAAAATATAAGTTTCACTATGAAGGTGGAAACCATCATTCTCAACAGACTAACACAGGAACAGAAAACCAAACACCACACGTTCTCACTCATAAGTGGAAACTGAACAATGAGAACACATGGACACGGGGAGGGGAACATCACACACTGGGGCCTGTCGTGGGTGGGGATTAAGGGGAGGGATAGCATTAGGACAAACAACTAATGCATGCAAGGTTTAAAACCTAGATAATGGGATGATGGGTGCAGCAAACCACCATGACACATGTATACCTATGTAACAAACCTGCACATTCTGCACATGTATCCCAGAACTTAAAGTATAATAATAATAAAAAACACACACACAATAGATTCAATAAACACAAATTGTTCTCCAAAACTGCGATGTCACTACACCCTTATTCTCACTTTCTATACCTACGCTGGTTAGTTATAGAACTGGTTACTAAGAGCTCACACTGGCCCTGGAAACACAGACAGTGGTTTCAGTAACACTGAGCTGGCGATATGTCAGAGGACTGCCTGGTGGTCTTGTTTAGGCTCAATGAGAAGATGGAAACTAAAGATGTCCTTGTTTCCTTAGCTACCAAAGCATATTAGGGAGGATTTATTCCAAGACTCAGGGAGTAAAAGCATACAAGAGTATTACCCACTTCTAGGTATTAGAATGAAGTTCCCTTTCTAAGACTAAAAGAAAACATTTCAATGAAATATTAAAACTGTCATTTAATGTTTGGTTATCCTGTAAACAGGTTACTAAGCAGCTACTGTGCTGAAAAACACACTAAAAGAAGAGTTTTTGTGTTTGTGTTTGTTTTTTAAGCCAATGGATAACTATACTATTTTAAGGTTAAGAGGAAATTTTAAAAGCAAAGACAAAAATATTGACACTTTCAGTGGTAGCAAGAAGAAAATTTGTAGAGCAAGCATCTATTTTAAAGCCATCAAACCAATTATTCTTGATATTGGCAACTAATCAGCATAACCTAGGGAGCATTTTTAAAATCCCCCTGTTTCTGCTACCTTACCACCTAAGAAACTGATTCAATTGCTTTGGTTCAAGGCCTCAGTATTTTTGAAAGTTTCTGAGTGATTTTGATCTGCTGTCTGGTTTCAAAACCATCACACTAGAGTTTAAGTTCTTCCAAAATTTTTCATTCATCTCACCATCCCTGTGTCATGTAGTATATATGTTATATAATGTTACATATATATGTGTGTAACATTCATGTGTGTGTATAGACACACAGACACACAAACACATGTGAACCCCAGTCATATAACAGCTATTCAATAAGTGATAATTGATTCGATGACTGACTCACTTGTATTCTTCTCATTTAAAAATCCCTAAACTTTCAATAATTGATAATGACAAAATTATGTCTTTATACTAGAAAAAAAAGAATTTAGGTAACTCCTTCGAATTTACAAGTCTACATAAACATTGATTTTATTTATTTGATTTGAAATTCAATTCTAATAGTAGGATTAATAGTGCTTCTTCATATAAAAATATCATGTGTAATAATTTTGTATTATATAACTTGCTCTTTAATTAAATACCCTTTTGTGTAAAGGATAGTCATATAAAATATAGGTTAAATATACAAAACATTGCTCAAAAACCAAAGGAGAAATGGGAGTGAAAGGAAAACAAAATGACCTCATTCATGTTTTAAAATTAGTAATGGTACAATTATTCTCTGATGCTACTTAGTAGATAATTTTTTATTCATTTTATTTATTTGCATGCGTTTTCCAACCATTAGAATTTCTTAGCAAGATAATTTCAAGCCAAGTACAGAGATGGAGGACAACAAGCCATAGGGTGATCTGAGCACTTTTAATTTGAGAGCTCAATGGAGTAGGAAAAAAAAAAAAAATCTAAGACAAGGAGAAAAAAATTGCACTAGATAAACCTTTTTGCTTTGTCTATTGAGAGCTGACAAAGAAGCATGTGACCACATTTTTGGCACAGTAACTATTCTTTGTACGGTAGAAGTGTGTTGGAGGAGATGGCAAGTGTTTCCATCACAAAGTCTGCTAAATAGTCAGCATATCTTAGAACAAATTATTTGGCTCTTTACAAATACTAAAATAGTAATGATGGATGCAATGATGCATCCCCACAAATTCATTAATGTGTATTTCTTTTGTCCATGAATATAAGTAGTTGGATATACATAACTTGGCACTCTTAAAGTTTCTAGGTTTCATATAATATATTGTAATCCTCCCTGGTATGCTACCTTAACACTGGATCGGTGTTAATTACATTGCCATTTGAACGTTTTGAACTCCTGCTAATTACAGTATTCGAAAAAATAAACTATTGGCATATTCCCCTTTGCTTCCAGCTTCTATTTTCAACTATCCTTTGCAGCAAAATTTCAATTTCACTCTGCTAATTCTCCGTACTCAGAAACCTGATGATATGTTACTGTATCTTAGTCACCTCCTTTAGCATGTGAATCTTATTTAATATCTAGATGGTTTAGAGGCTTATCTGATTATTTGAAACTGTTTAAGAAAGAAAGAAAATCAGGGATTCTCATTTAAATTTCTCATACTTTTAGCTTACTATTTCAAAACCATTTTAAAACATATTTGAAACTTAATCTTTATGTTGGGAATGTGAAAAGGATACCATCCACTTAAAATGGAATTCATGACTTGTTTCCATTGTTATGGATGTGAAAGAAAAAAACAAAACAATACTCTGATTTGTAACATCTGCCAGCTTTTGTGCTGTAAGTATTTCCATCATAACCTACTATAAACTACCAAACTCATGTTGACTGTTCTGCAAAGTTCTGAAGATTTGGAAATTGAATCCTGTAAGTCACTACAAGTTAGCTCCAGCACAATACTCTGTAACTGCTGTTTATCCCTTTACACACACAGTTTTTGAATGTCTCTTACATTCAGATATCTAATTAATGGAAATTTATCTTCTGTGGTAAAATATGGCTACTCTCTCCAGGATAGCAGGGCATTTGACATTCAGAGAAGATCACTTTTTTTTTTTTGGATACAGAGTCTCGTTCAGTCACCCAGGCTGGAGTGCAATGGTGCCATATCGGTTCACTGCAACTTCTGCCTCCTGGGTTCAAGAGATTCTCCCGACTCAGCCTCCCAAGTAGCTGGAATTACAAGCACCCGCCATCACTCCTGGCTAATTTTTGTATTTTTGTAGACACAAGGTTTTCCCATGTTGCCCAGGCTGGTCTCGAACTCCTGACCTCCAGTGATCCGCCTGCTTCGGCCTCCCAAAGTGCTGGGATTACATATGTGAGCCATCTCGCCCAGTTACAAATTTCATTTCATACATGAAATTCATGTGTTTCATGTTATAATACCAGTTTTGGTAAGAATTATAACGTGAAACACATGTATTTCATGTATAAAATGAGATTTGTAATTATCACTAAAAAATTACAGCTCACATGCTGCACTCTGTTTTCTTGTTTTAAGTTTTAATCTTCAATAAAAATTCCAAATTGCTGCATAGAATGATAGAATATAATTACCTGAGTATGATTGTTTTATCTTTATAGCCATTGTGCCATCACAGTTTGCTTCTAATTTATTGTTTAAATGTAGAAATATGTTCCACACAGGTTGGAAATATGAACCTCTTGAAGCAAGCTCATAAAATGCTAAAATCATCAGGATCTTCCTACTCAAAAAACAAACACAGGTATCTGAGGATGAATAGACAGAGGCTGACCGAGTAATTAGAAGTTCCATTAATTAAGCTCTATGCAGAAGGCAATGTTCATAAAGGTAATAAAACAGTGCTAATACACACTATTAAAATCAAACGGATTTTGAGAAAACACATTTCGTTTGAATTTCCCTAACCAACCTCACATACTCGTGGAAAATGAGATGTTGTATTTTATTTACTTACTGTGCCAGCTACCAATTTGTTGCCTCGGAATTCAAAATCCACCTTTCCTTGACTGCTCTGTGGCAATGGAGCTGGAGTCTGCAAATGTTTTCCCCTTGTCAGATAGACTGGCCCTGGAGAGACACCGGAGGAAGAAAGGGTTTCTCTTCCTCAACCCAGTGCAACCCTTTCATCAGACATGTGCAAATTGGGCTTTCTTTTCTTTTTCTTTTTCTTTTTTTTTTTCAGCAATGTACTGGACAACTTCTCCTGGCATATATTTCTTGTGTGGCTGTGGCTTCACAGCAGAGTGGGAGTCAGAGTCGGGCAGGGCACTCATGAACAGTTTCCCATTTTATACACACTCCCATCAGATGGGCTTGTAGTGGAGTGCTGCCAGTGAGGCACCTGCCTTTGGATGGCTCCTCCAGCATCCATGCTGGCAGCTTTGCCGTGAGCTGCAGGTGTGCACTCCACTGAGGAAAGCTTCTTGACAGCATTGATATTCAGGGAGTCTAGAAAGCATCCCGGTGAACCTCTTCATATTCTACTGAACTGCGGCAGTACCCACTTCAATACTGTCTGGATATCAGCCCTGATAAGAGCTGGACTTTGCTTGAGTGTTTTATCTCTGTCCTAGAAGTGGTAACCTCTCTTTATTCTTGTGTCTTTTTCACTCTTATTAGACAATCCCCATTACTCCAATCTTCTGTTAATAGTATTTTTTATTAAATTTTGCCTCTGTAAATAACTGTAGTTTCTGGTTCCTGATAGGACCCTGATTGATACACCTATATTCAGAAACCCCAAAATAGCTCACTCTTTCCTATTTGTCTATGCTTAGCACGTGAGTCTTATTCAATGACATTATCATGCTATTCAAAGTCATTTGTCTAAGCACAGGTCCCTCATCTAAACCACTAAAACTTCAACTGAGAACTTCAAATTCCTCTATTCAAAATTTCTCAATTTAGTCAGCAAAGATTTTTGAGAGAATATTTTATCACTGCTATTATTCAGACTTGTCAGTATATGGTAGCAATAAAAAGCACACTTTTTGAATTTTTTTATTCCTAATTTTAAACACAATTGTAAAATTTTCTACAGGAAAAGCACCTTTTCTTTCAGGCATAATTTCTGTGCAAAAATCGATATACACTTAATATACAGAATTCAATGAGTTTGGGCATGTGCATGAACCATGAAACCATCACCACAATCAAGGTAAATAGACATAGCTACCAACTCCAAGTTTCCTTGTGTCCCTTTGCTTTCTGTTGTTTTGTGGTAAGAACATTTAACATAGGCTCTGCCCTCTTCACAACATTGTACATGCTTATTACACTATTATTGACTATAGGCGCCATTCTATACAGCACAGCTCTGTAAATACTTCATCTTGCATAATTGTAACTTTAATTGAATAAAAATTTGCCATTTCCCCAACTCATTTTCCCTTTCCTCTGGCAGGCATCCCCTGCTAACCACCATTCTCTTCTCCGCTTCTGTGAATTTGACAATTGTAGGTAATTCACATAAGTACAATAATGCAGCATTTGTCCTATGATTGACTTATTTCACTTAGCACAACGTTTCTTCAGGTTCATCTGTGTTGTCACAAATAGCAGGGTTTTCTTCTTTTTAAAGACTGAACAATATTTAATTGTATGTATGCACCATATTTTTTTGTTTAAAAATGAGGTCTTACTCTGTCACCCATGCTGGAGTGCAGTGGGGTGATCCTAGCACACTGCAGCCTTGAACTCCTGAGTTTATGTGATCCTCTCGTGTCAGCCTCCCAGTAGCTGAGACTGCAGGTGTATGCCACTACATCTGGCTACGTTGTCCAGGCCGATCTCAAACTCCTTACCTTAAGTGATCCTCCAGCCTCAGACCCCAAAATATTAGGATTACAGGTGTGAGCCACTGTGTTCAGTCTCCCACAGTTTTTAAATCAATTCACCAATTAATGGACATTTGGGTTTTTTCCATATCTTGCTATTGTGAATAATGCTGCAGTAAACACTGGAGTGCATATAACTCTTCAAGATTTCAGTTATTTTGGGTAGATACCCAGAAGTGGGATTAGGGCATAATATGATAGCCTGGTGCTAGATAGCCTGGTACAGGCTAAATATCATGATATCAAAAGCTGAATGCAGAGGTGGGTCTATGTTTTGTGCTAACTGAGACATATACAATTCTATTTTAATTTTTTGAAGAGCCTCCATATTGGTTTCCATAGTGGCTGCACCATTTTACATTCCACCAACAATGCCAGCTGGTTTCAAATTTCTCCATTTCCTCACTATCATTTGTTACTTTTAAAAATATGATCCTATCCTGACAGGTATGACATGATATCTCACTGTGGCTTTGAGTTGCATTTTTTTCTGATCATTAATGATATTTAGCATTTCTTCATATATCTGTTGACCATTTATATATCTTCTTTAGAGAAATATCTATTCATGTCCTTTGCCTGCTTTCTAATCAGGTTATTTTTTGTGGGTGCTACTGAGTTGCAGATGTACCTTATATATTTTGGATATTAACCCCTTACAAGAGAAATAGCTTGCAAATATTTTCTCCTATTCTGGAGATTGCCTTTTCATTATGTTAATGATTTCCTTGCAGAAGTCTCTTAATTTGATGTTGTCTCACTTATCTATTTTTGTTTTTATTGCTTGTGCTTTTATCATGTCCAAGAAAAATTATTGTCAACAAGGTTTTACCCCTATGTTTACTTGTAGGAGTTTTACAGCTTCAAGTACACTGAGTTGATTTTTGTGATTGGTATGTGGGTCCAATTTCACTCTTTTTTCATGAGTGATAGTGAAAAAGGAAGAAGAAAATGTAATTCCAGTTTAATTCACCAATATGAGAGTGGAAAGAGACAAGATTCATAAAGAAGATGAGGACTAAATAACGTGATGTCTTTTAAACTAGAATCTAAACTATACTAATGAGTTTAGATTCTACTCTACTGATTGATAGAAAGTGATTAGGGAGACTTTTAAAAAAAGAATGACATGGTCTAATTTATCTTTTTGAAAAATTACCCTGGAGGCTGTACCTATTTACTGCATCAGAGGAAAACACCTATATTTTTCTATCCCTAATATTATAGCTCCATCCCAGACCTTTCTAGTGAAATTTCTTTCAGTATATCCCGTTGCCTCCTTGACTTCTCCCTTTGGAACATTAATAGACATCCTAAACTTGCCTTGTCCACACCTGAGTCCCTGATAGGCCGCCATAGCAGTTTCTTATGGAGTAATTTTAATTCACTTACCTTCCTCAACCAGGCAAGAGTAAAAATAATTACTTTGGCTATGAGAAGAGTAGAGGATTGGTAGAATCTCAGAGAAGTTAGAAATATAAACTGGGCCTCTGAACATTTACAAGCCCAAATCAAATCACAGAGTAGATTTGAGAGCCATAAGTACCGAAAAATCTTCTGTGGGACCCTTATCCTGGGCCACAGAGATCCTCCACATATAAGTTCCTGAAGAAACCTAGCACCACACAATGGACAAAGCCTCCTTGTAAGCAAGAATAGAGTAAGAATAAGCAGAAATAACAAATTAATAAATAGAGCACTAGAACTTTAAACAGTGGAATTATCAAATAATACAACAAAATAACAATGCCTAATATATTTTAAGAAATAAAAATCAAGATTGACAATACATTCAGGGAGCAAGAAACATAATAAATGACATAACATACTTTAAAAAAGGAACCAAATTGAATTTCTAGAATGGAAAACACAACAATTGAAATTGAAACTCAAGGATAGATTTAGGAGATTGAATAGAGTTTAATAGAACATTATTGAACTTTAACAAAGGTTTAAAGTAATTATCAAAAAAGAGACAGAAATGAAGATTGGAATGATGAGCGTAAGTGATACGAAGAATAGTGTAATATGTAAGATCAGAGTTCTAGAAGGAGAAAAGAATGTAACATAGAAATTACTTGAAATTGTGATAGCGCAAACATTTTCAATACTAATAACGTATATTAACAGATTTAATGAATACCTAGAAGGTTTTTAAAAAAATTCTTTAACTGCACACCCAATTTTTCAGTAGCTACAATGGAAAGCAAAAAGAAGCCATAATTCAATGTAATGAAAGAAAGTAACTGCCAACCTTGACCCATGTGCCCAGTACACTGCTTTTGGTTTTGTGTTTTATTTTTCAAGTAGAGGGCAAAACAAACTAATTTTGACCAAAAAAAAAAAGTAGCTGAGTGTGCTACTAGCAGAAATCTATCAAAGAAAATTCTAAAAACATACTTCTCAGATGAGAACAGTATTTCAAAATAGAAAGTCTCAGATGTGAGAAGGCATGAAATTGTTCAATTGGTTTAAAAATATAAACAAGTTACATAAAAATAAGCAAATTAGAAATTATCTTGCTCTTAATAAATGGTATTCTAATCGTTTATTGTTATAGTTAATAAATTCATAAAAATGACATTAAAATGCATAACACAATAACAAAACAATAGAAAAGTGGATAGAATTAAACTGCACTGTTTTTGTTTTTATTTTCTAAAAAGGTAGTAATGATATCAATTCAACTTGCACACTAGTATTTATGAATATTGTAATTTCTAACACAATGCATGACAAAATAGCGGACAAAATAGAAGATAAAAAGGAAATATGGGCTAACAATCACACATTCCAAAAATACAAATGCATATATAAACAGGACAGGGAGCAAGAAGATTTTGTGTCACTTCTAAACAGCAAATGTTCCAGAGATTGTTAGAATAAATATGGAATACCTAATTAGTTGCTTCTTTACAAGAAATATTTCATAAACATAATAATATCAAAAGCTGAATGCAGAGGTAGGTCTATGTTTTGTGCGGACTGAGACATATGCAATTTAGGGCACCTCCAAAAATATTAAAAATTATCAATGTAATGTTAGCTGCAAAAATAAATACTTAGAATGAGAAATTGTAGATTTCAAACATGCACAAATACCATATAAATCATAAATCAAGTAAAATAGTGTATCTTTTTCTTTATTATTGATGGCAGTCTCAGGCCATCTGGTGCCAGCGGGCCATCTGGGGCCGCCATTGCCATCACACCAGCCGCTGCAGGGAGAACACGAGGAGGAGATGGACACTCCCTGCCCTGCAGCCCGCCACCCTGAGGGCTGCAGCAAAGAGGCCCTGCCAGGTTGTGGCCGGCGATGGGGAGCTCTGGGCTGACCCTGAACGCCAGGGCCACAGAGGGATCTTACGGCAACGTTGCCCCTGCCCCAGATGCCGGCCCAGGATCAGCGAGGACCTGGAGCCCTTGCCCCAGGTTGCTAAGGTATGCGGCTGGATGCTGTGTTCCACTGAGTTAGTGAGAATCAGGGACAGGAGGGACCCCTGCCCCTTCCAAGGTGTAGGGGTGGGAGCTCCCCAGGTGCAACTGCAGCTGCCCATGCTACAACTTTAACCGGGCACCCCTGTGCTCTTGGGAGCCTGGAGTAGGCAGGAGCAAGTAGTGGCTGCTGATCTAGGCATCCCACTTCACGGAGCAGTAAGGAGCCCTGTCCCCAGGGGAACAGCTGCAGCCGCCCAAACCTGGGCTGCAGACCCAGGCATCCACGTACTTCTGGGAGTCCCGGGAAGGCGCCTCTTGCCCTTGCAGGATGGGAGGGCAAGGAGTCGTACTTCCGCTGCCTGACCTCTCCCCGCTCCTGGCTCCCACTCTGTCTCTGAGCGGAGTTGGGGCTGAGCCCGGGTGCTGTCACAGCCCAGCCTGGTGTGTGCATGCTGGAAGCAGTGCTGACATGCCAGCCCCCTGCCACCAAGGTTCCCTCCGGAGTTTGGGTATAAGGAGGGTGGGAGAGGAATCTGACGGGGAACTGAGGGAAGCTGGGTGCTGGCCTGCATGTGCTCTTTGGTATCAGCAGCCTGCATGCCATGGGCAGCCACGGGAGGCAGACAGGCTCCTGGGCCAAAGTGGATGGGTCCTAGGTAAGGCTCCACCTTCGGGCTGGGCTGCTGGTCCAGCAGAAGGAATGCGGACTTGTGGTGTCTCTTCCAGGGCCCATGGCTACCCATGGACCAATCAACAAGTACTTCCTGCCCTCTGATGTCCATAAAAATCCCAGGCTTAGCCAGAGCAGGGCAGAGGAGGGAGAGGATGGAGAGATGATAGGAAGACCGGCTGCAGAGAGAAACTACCCTCTCTGTTGAGAGCTTCAGAAACCTACAGGGAAGTAGGGAGGACCAGTAGCAGAGAGGAACTGCTCTCTCCAGGGCCTGCTCTCTGCTAAGAGCTTAACCCTTGATGGGATAGCCTGACTATCCAGAGGAGCTACCCAGTGCTGGTCTCCTCCGAGCTGTTCTAACACTTACTAAAACTCATTTTCCTCTTGGTCACACTTCACTTGTTTGCATACCTCATTCTTCCTGGCTGCAGGACAAAAACTCAGGCAAAGGTGCCTGAGCCACAGAAGTTTCCAGCCAGAAAATTGATATCCCAAAGATCCCATAACACTATTGCATATTGTGACTGATTCTCATTATATTACAGATTATAGAAAAACAATTTATTCATTATACTCTATCATGGTGGTTGTGATTATTAACAGTTTCAAAAATAAAATATTTCAGTTTCACAAGTGTTAATCATTAATGCCACATCTCCCATTTCTAGCATAGGTGTGTTTCTTTCCAGTGGCTAAGCTCTTTGGGATTTTCAGCCATTTGATAATATCCTGGTCTTCTTTCTGTCTCCTCAGCTCACTTAGCCAATTCTTAGGGAGAAAAGTTGCTTTAAAGCCTAGATCTTACTGGTTCCCCAGAAGCGACTCACCAGAGTCTCATTCAGATCTTCCTCACTGTGATCAAACTTAGGGGCCCAAGGTTCAATAAGGTCCACCAAGGGCGGGTTGTCACAGGGCACCCAGACAATAGGTGCCTGTCAGTAGTGGCCCTTAGCTAGCTGGGAACCTCAATATCATTATCATAGTGTGAAGGATGACCCCTAGGCAGGGCCAGTACTCCATAATTCTGGTAGAAGATAGAGAATAAGGATTCCAGTCTCTCCTGTATCTGCAGATATCACAGAAGCTAGGATTTCCCATAATAAATCCATATCGAATTGAAAGTCAAATGAGAAAGAAAGATATCCTATTAATACATTAAGTAATGTCATTAACAATCCCAAAACATTGATATTAATAGAGGGGAAAAAAACAGCTTTATTTTGATTAGTATCACTCGGTATTCCATAAGTATGTACAATTATGTGTCAACTCAAAATAAAATAAAATAATTAATTTTAAAAATGTAAAAATTTAAATGTAGTTAAAACATTTTGTAGCTACTGCATATATATGTATATAGTAAAGTTCAAACAAAGCAAACTTACAGTCAGAAACTATTGCGGGATCTGGCCAGTAGCCCGCAATGCAAAGGGGCTCTCTCTTTGTTGCCAGGCGGATCGGTAGGTCGAGAAATAATAGACACACACAAGACAGTGAAAGTTGGGTCCACAGGGGTCACTGCCTTCTGGTCCTGCAGTGCCGCCAATGCACTGGATATACCAGCATTTATTATTGAGTTTAGTGAGGGCAGGGGTAGGTTAGTGAGGGATTTAGGGTCATTTGATTATGAGGTGAGATGGTCACATAGGGATGAAGTAATTCTTAAACATAACATTTGTATGCAGAAGTACAGTATACAGAGGTAAGAATTTACAATATAGTGTGTGCATCAGTAATTTCTAACAGAGTCTTAAAATAGAAAGACAGTCTTTCTGTAACCTATGATTAGCAAGATATTAATCAGCAGTAACAGTTGCAGCAAAAGCTGGTTACAAACAATTCATAGAAACAGGACAGGAAGTTAGAAACCGGTTAGACCAGAATTTCTCAAAAGGGAGTATGCTTTAACTCTAGAAAGAGCTAGAAGAGCCGCAGCAAGATGAGGGCGTTTATAGCCCTATCTTATCCAAATGGACAAGTGCCCCCCATGTGACCGTTTATAGGCTCTCCACAAGGGTCTCATTCCATTCCCAGAGCTATGAACATCTGCTTTTCCAGGATAGGAATCTGAGTGATGTGAAACCTCCCTGACTGCATGTCCATTCATAGGCTCTCTGCAGGGGGAAGCACATCACGCGCTGTTGGCTGATTCTGGCAGTCCAACCCCAGCATTGTCTTTACACAATCCTGCATGCAATTTTGTATATACAATAATCAGGAGCATTTCATCTTTTATTCCATAGCAATAGTTTCAGGGGGTCTCCCTACAAGAAACAATTTCTAAAGAAAAAAAGAATTACTTGATAATAAATTAAGATTTATTTATTCAGTAAGCCATAACAATTTTGAATTTTTATGCCTAATGATATTAACTTAAAATAACAATACAAGCAATATTGAGAAATCTATAAGAAATAATAGACAAATCTATAATCATAGAAGGAGATTTCAGCCACTGCTAGATAAGGTAGACACAAAAGTCAGTAAGGTTGCAAAATGTGAGCAGAATGATTAAAAATATAACAAGTTGGCTGGGTGCAGTGGCTCATGCCTGTAATCTCAGCACTTTGGGAGGCCGAGGCAGGTGGATCATGAGGTCAGGAGTTTGAGACCAGCCTGGCCAACATGGTGAAACCCCATCCCTACTAAAAATACAAAATTAGCCAGGTGTGGTGGTGCGTGCCTGTAATCCCAGCTACTCGGGAGGCTGAGGCAGGAGAATTGCTTGAATCCAGGAGGGGGAGGTTGTGGTGAGCCAAGATCACCTCACTGCACTCCAGCCTGGGCAACAGAGCAAGACTCTGTCTAAAAAAAATATAAAAAATTTTTAAAATAAAAAATAAATAAAAATTAACAAGCTGCAGAATACACATTTTTCCTGTTACACATGTAACATTCAAAAAGTGACCCACATGCTAGATCATAAAGAAAAATTCTAACTAGTCCATGATTAAAATTTGCAACAATGTTTTGGAGGTCTATTTGCTTGGTTTCCTTCCAATCTCTCCGACACACACACACACACACACACACACACACAGAATGTGGTTCTAAAGTTGGTGGTGTCTTTGAAAGCATCCATTTCTCATCTTTTTACAATTCAAAACAGTTGTGTTATTTGTTGGTGTAGCTACTATAGAATAATTACTGTTAGAAAAAGAAAATCATGTAGATGAATGCTAAGACTTAAGACAGGAATGGTAACAGACATCATAGAGGCCTAGAAGTCCATTATTATTCACTTCAGCTGTTCAGAACCCAGCTGTGATCTTGTTTATTCTCTGAGACCAACACCCCAGGCATTTATAGCATCTCTGAAAACCTCCCAACAACCACACTTCAAATCTACTGTTGCCTGAAACTGCCAACTGTTTTGTTCCAAAGATTCTAGCTATTTCAAAATTGCCTCCATTAGAAAGGGAGTAATTGGTAAAATTCCCTAAGGGTAGTGCCTGGTAAAAAAAAAAAAAAAATTGTCACTGGTAATAGCAGAAAATTTCACAAAAATGCCAATAAATTTTCTGATTGATGGAACTGAGATACAAGTAAAATTTAATATCTAAGAATCCTGATAACTGGATGAAAAAAAAAAGCCAATGCATAAGCACCTACATACGTATACACATCAAAGAATAAACTTATTCAAAAGCAATTTCTCAGCTTTCTATGTTATACGTCACATGTTAGAAATTGAATTCATGATGTCAACACCTATGTGAGAACAGTTATTGTTTTCCAGTTTATTTTTATCACCTACATTAAACATGATTCTTCCAAAAATTGATACGTCTACTTTCAACATTATAGAAAGAAAGGAGTGTTCAAGACATCAGGGCCAAGAATATGGGCATTATCAAGTACAAAGAATGCCTCCATAAAAGATACCTCAAAAAAAAATTGAATATACATTATAAATAATGGAATAACTTGTAGTTTCTAGAAAGCATATGTGTAAAAACACCATACACAACCAAAACATTATCTAGAGCAAAAGAAACACTAAATTTTGGTTGTATTTAGTATTCTGTTTCAAATACCTAATAACACACTGGTAGATCCCTTTTAAGATCTGTGATACAATATTATTCTTACTTGTAATTTTAATTACCTTGCCTTGTTTTATATCTTGTGATTTTTAAAAGCATTTATACAACAGTATTAGGATAGCATATTAACATCTGATTTTATATTATAAGCATAACCTAAGAGTAAATAAATTAGTTTTTTCTGCCAAGATCTTACAAATAATACTGACATTAGCAGGGTAAAGTAACACAAGTTTGTTCCTGGCATATGGTAGGTTTTCAACTAATATATTTAAATTAAATTTTATTTTGTGTAATAAAAGTAAAACTCATAATGCTTGGCAGAGTAGCAGAGCTATACTTTTTCCCCCAAAGATTTGCTCAATACCCTCCTAAAATCACTTCTTGATATCCCCCTTGTTTGGGAGTTTTGTTGTTCAATAACACAAATTGTCTCACTCTGAAGTCTAGTCCTACTAAGAAGCAAATTATGAAGCGACAGTGTCACTTGTCAAGTTGACATTTTCAATGCAGCTGCCAGTATTTTCTAAAGAAAAGTAATTCTGAAACCTTTTTGTCTATGAACAACCTTTCCTTTGGTAAAAGCGATAGAACAGTCCCTTTAGAATTCCACTACTACATTTTTTTAATACAAGGCAGCATCACATTTTCTCATTCTTTATTAAAATTATTTTACTCATCTTTATTTTGATTAATTTACTCACTGTCTTTTTCCATTCTTTTTTCTTGTGATAGTTCATCAAGGCAAACATATTCACAGGCATTCTACGCCATCAGTCTTCCACTGTACAGTGGGCTGACTTGTCATTTCTCAGATGCTTGGGTACCAGGCAGGGGACCAAAAAGCCTGAATGGTTATCAAGCACTAAGATTGTGTTGATGTCTTGAATATTTCTTAGATGTGTTGTTGCCTTGAATGTGTACATTACTACAGAAATTAAGACCTAGACTAGTAAATGTTACTTTTTTTTTCCAAAATATATATTCTAAGTGGATTAATACCGAGAGTGTTCTAAAGCTCTACAAAATATAATGACTAATAATAGTATGTAAAAATGAGAATGAACAAATACTAGTCATATTAAAATAATTTAGGTTAATCTAACTAATGTTTGAATAAAAAAGCATTTTAAGAGGTAATGCTCTATATATGCATTTATGGAAAAGTAAAGCAAACAAATAAACAAATGAAAACAAAAAACTAACATGATCTTCAGAGTTAAAAATGAGGAAACTGCCAAGGGAGGGGCTAAAACAGTAATGACTGAGAGAATGCACAAGGTAGTCTTCTAGGAAGCGGATCTTATTCTATTTCTTGATCTGGGTACTGATTATATCATTGTGTTTTCTCTGTGAAAATGTCATTTAATCCATTGTAAAAGAATATATGTCTCTGCTTACAACAAAGAAAGGCTTCCAGAGAAAGTTTCTTGGAAAGAAAATATTCAGTCACAGTAAACATCAGATGGCAAATTTGAAAAGATTAATAAAAATGATGTAAAAATCTCTAAGATTTTTTTTTAAATACAAATTAACACTAACAGTGAAAAAAGTATATCACATATATTTTACATGGCTTGAAAAATGACAAAAAACTTGACATACAATTTTTAACATTCTAATGAAATTATTAGCTTCTTTGTAAAACACTAAAACTTTTAAGTTTTAAAAAAACCTTTTAAGATTTTTAAAATATAGAAAAATCTGAATAGCATCTATAAAATAAATCTGTGATTAAAATTTCATAAAGAATTACAGTGTTTCTTTTGGCATTATATTAACTAGAATGAGGCCAAAGGAAGAATTTGAAATGTTGGCATTACTTGACATGTTGTTCTGAGATGTGTATTTGCAAAAAATAAAAAATTATGAAGAGCTTTGCACTTTACTGTATGATAATAATATTTCACTACTATGTTTGCATTTAAAAAGTTACAGAGAGCTTATAGTCAAATTGACTTTAAACATATGAACGACGAATTTTGAGACAAAAATAGGTTTGCTAGAGAAAAATGAGTTACAAAAGTGGAAGAGGGAAGAAGAAGAAGCTTAAAAAGACTGTGCCATAATGGAGAGATTTGAAAGATTTGACAGAGAGATACGTAGAATTCAAAGAAATACAGGAAAAAGAAAGAAGAAAGAAAAAGAAAGAAAGAAAGAAAGAAAGAAAGAAAGAAAGAAAGAAAGAAAGAAAGAAAGAAAGAAAGAAAGAAAGAAAGAAAGAAAGAGAGAGAGAAAGAAAGAACAGAAAGAAAAAGAAAGAAAGAAGGAAAGAAAGAAAGAAGGAAAGAAAGAAAGAAGGAGCAAGCAAAGAGAGGGAGGGAGGGAAGAAAAGAAAATAAATGAAAGGAAAAGAAAGGAGTGGGGAAGGGGGAAGGAAGGGAGGGAGGGAGTAAGGAAAAAAATAAGAAAAGAAAGAAGGGAAAAGAGAGAGGAGAAAGCCAGGGAGAGCGTAGAAATACAGAAATATAATGGAATTTAGGTATACATCTAGATAAATAAATATGGTAAACTGCTGTGAAAACACTGGACTAGAATGAAAAATAAAAACCATGTTGGATGGAGGCAAAAAAGGAGCTTCAAATGCCAAAAACTTGATATGTTGTTCTGAGTTGTGATTATGGAGATGTGTGTTTGCCAAAAAATTAAAAACTTACGAAAAGCTTTGCACTTTAATGTATGGTAATGGTATTTCACTACTATGTTTGCATTTAGAAAGTTACAAAGAGTTTATAGTATTTCACTAATATGTTTGCATTTAAATAGTTACAGAGAGCTTAAAGTCAAATTGGCTTTAAATATGTGAACCACTAATTTTGAGACAAAAATAGGAACTTCTAGCTCCCTGTTTGTTTTGTTTTGTTATTATTATTATTATTATTTCTATTCTTTCACTATTGTTTATTCTTTGCTATTCCATAGCAACATAAAGTTAATGTAAGTATAGGTGACAATGATACGGAAAACAACACTATAGGGTCCTCATATACTTACAGGGGAATATGAGAAGATTTTACTCAATGATCTAGATGGAATGATTGACAGGAAATGACAAAGACTCTCAGAAAACATACTAACCTCCCAAATAGGGAAATGAAAGTGTATTAGATCTATAATGCCTGGTAATACAATCTTATATCTAGGAATTATTTCCTCAAAACTATAAACATGATGTTAACATTTAGTACTACTTTTGAATGGCGTTTATTTAAAGAAAGAAAGTTTATGTTTTTAAACTTAGTTTCCAAGTTTCAGAGAGTATCTAGAGAAACATTCAGTATGCACTTAGGCATTTCAGAAAGCTAAATTTATTTTTGCTAGTTACTGCAATGGGTTTATTAAATATATATAGTTTAACAACATTTATTTTTTATGAGAGATGTTATCATTTTGCAAAAGTTCTCAAATTCCTAAGAGCCAAATACTTAGTTTGGGCTATTATTTAATTTTTGTATAAAAATGGTACGTTTTGGGGTTGTTATAAATTCTGTGGCTCATAATTAAGTACACAAACCAGGAAAACAAGCAAAGAAAAGTAATCGCATTTCCTCCATAGTCATTGATATTGGAATGACTATTTCTTGCCAAAATCCTTTCTGTTACTTTAGGTGTCCTAATGGTTTTTATTCAGCAGTCGAATAGTTAGGTTGTTAACAGGAAAACTATTAACAGAGGCTTTTACAGCTGAAAGGACTACATTACACCAATTACAACTAATTCTAGATTTACAATAGAAAAAAATATAATACAGACCACATTTTCATCAGTAATGGAGAGAAATAGTTTGTGTATTTAGCTACACTTTTTCCTACTATAAAAAATGTCAGAAAAAGCATTTCTAATGTTTTCTATTTAACATAATAGGAATGCATTTAACATCAATTTTCTGTTCCTTACTGTAGGTGTCGTTTTAACAGTGTAAGACATTACCTCTTACACAAAAAGGTAGGTAATCATTTACTCTTTGCAGAAAGCCAGTAGATGGTTTTTTTAAAGATACATTACTGCCAAAATGATATCGTCTTAGTGGTGGCAGCATGTGTTTATTCCTTCTCTCTTAGGAAATAGAACTTTCCAGTGTCATTTACTCAAGCCTATGTTACTAAACATTCCTTTGAACCTCTCCAATCCTTCTTTGAAGAATTGAGAGCCCTGAACATAAAAGTATCTTGCCGGATTCTTTATTAGAATCTTGTATTCCATTTTATGGGATCACTCAGTTTTGACTCAGTTTCAGAGACTTTCTCCAGAGTCTTTTTTTTTTTTTTTTTTTTTTTTTTTTGTCTGAGTCTCGCTGTCCGCCCAGGCTGGAGTGCAGTGGCGGATCTCAGCTCACTGCAATCTCCGCCTCCCGGGTTTGCGCCATTCTCCTGCCTCAGCCTCCCAAGTAGCTGGGACTACAGAAGCCGCCTACGCCTGGCCCCAGTTTTTTTGTATTTTTTTTAGTAGGAGGCCCGGGGAGTTCACTGTGTTAGCCAGGATGGTCTCGATCTCCTGACCTCGTGATCCGCCCGTCTCGGCCTCCCAAAGTGCTGGGATTACAGGCTTGAGCCTCTGCGCCCGGCCTCTCCAGAGTCTTTGGGTATCTTTCTGCTTCACTAACTGGAGCTCCTCTCCGTCTTTCCTACAGGACCTGAAATGTCCCTCTGCTTTTAAAATATGACTTAATGACAGATAACTAGCATTCACAATCTTTTCAATAAACTTTTTTCTAGGGATGTCACTTCTTGAATGGTGGTGTAAGGATCTTCATGGACCCTTTCCCTAGTAAAACTACCATAACCCGTGAAAATTACAAAAATGCTCAATCATTTGAAACTGCTAAAAATTGTCATAAGGGCATACAGAAAAGGAATAAACATTTATTTAAGAAAATCTACCAAATCTCAGTAAGAACCCCAAAGGTACATGGCATTTCAGCTAGACTCATCCACCCTCTCCATGTTCACTATGATAAAAGTTCTATTCTAAATTGATTCAGCCAAGAAAATGGGGCTTCTTCTTCCCCAGCTCCTAACCTAAGGATATGTCAGGATAAACAGCCTTTCAACATTTCTCATCCCCTCAGCCCTATGTTGTGTATGATCTATTCTAGCCAAGTGGTCAGAAATTTCCTTATTCTACTCAGCCCCCGATTATAGGATAGGAGTTGTAACTCAGGCATGGCAGCCTGAGAATACTGGGCCTCGATTATTCTCACACTACCTCAGTCACAGGGTGGATATTCCATGCCGAGAGAAGGAGACTGAAAGTAGTAGAAATTACTACTCTTTCCTAGAATGCTGACTGTAGAACTGCAATGTCACTTCAAGAGAAGCAGTTGACTTTTATCTCCCAGCCCCAGAACAATGACTCAGTGGTTCTTCCCAAAGGGAAAAGAAGTCCACAAGAAAAGAAAACTCCGAAGTATGAATTAAGGTAAATAAATTTATTTAAGAGACTGTAGGATAGTTCAACCTTAAAGGCACTTTGGAAAACAATGAGATTTCGATCATGATCAATTAAGAGAAGAATGATAGCTACATGGTGCAACAAATGAAATGGTGGATCAGTTCAAAGTTTAACACAGAAACCAGAAAATAAACAGTTAAAGAGAGCTCTCCCAAAGTCAGAATAACCCTCAAATGCTGGTTTCATATGATACCACTGTGAAAGGTTCCAAATGTATGCTCAGAGCATGCTTGAAAGCAATAATAGAAAACAATTAGTAGAGTCTAACATGTAGGCATCATACCATTGGCCGGGCACGGTGGCTCACACCTGTAATCCCAGCACTTTGGGAGGCCGAGACAGGCGAGTCACGAGGTCAGGAGATAGAGACCATCCTGACTAACATGGTGGAACCCATCTCTACTAAAAAAAAAAAAATAACACAAAAATAAAATTAGCCAGGCGTGGTGGTGGGCTCCTGTAGTCCCAGCTACACGGGAGGCTGAGGCAGGGGAATGGCTTGAACCTGGGAGGCGGAGCTTGCAGTGAGCTGAGATCGCCTCACTGCACTCTAGCCTGGGTGACAGAGTGAGACTATGCCTTAAAAAAAAACAAAAAACCAAAAACAAAAAACCATAAAGACAGACCAGCTAGACACACAGCAAGGCAATCAGGAAAGGACAGTCAAATATAACTCACTGAAATCCACTCTAATTCCCATAGGGTGAGGGAGAGGGAGAACTCTACTTATGTTCACTCTTAAGCATCTGAGGAGCAGTCTAACAAGTTAGGATGCAAATAAACAAACAAGCAACAAGACTATGGAGGGGGTGAAAATCAGTTTCCAGAGTTGCTACACTTTGTTATTTACTATATCTAGTTTTGAACAATAGAATAAAAGCCATGCAAAAAAGCAAGAAATTGTGACTCATGTACCTGAAAAAAAGCAGGTAAACAGAAATTGCCTTTAGGGAGCCCACACGACAGTCTTGGCAGACAAAGACTTCAAAAGAGCTATTGTGAATATGTTCAAAGACATTTAAAATGTGCTTAAAAATGGCCGGGCATGGTGGCTCAAGTCTGTAATCCCAGCACTTTGGGAGGCCCAGGCGGGTGGGTCACGAAGTCAGGAGATTGAGACTATCCTGGCTAACACAGTGAAACCCCATGTCTACTAAAAATACAAAAAAAATCAGCCAGGTGTGGTGGCAATTGCCTGTAGTCCCAGCTACTGGGGAGGCTGAGGTGGGAGAATGGCGTGAACCCAGGAGGCAAAGCTTGCAGTGAGCTGAGATCACGCCACTGTACTGCAGCCTGGGCAACAGAGCCAGACTCCATCTCGGGGAGAAAAAAAAAAAAAGTGCTGAAAGATAAACTTACGAGGATTATGACTCAAATAACGAATGTTAATAGAGAGACACAAATTATAAAAAAAGAAAAAAAAGAAAGAAAATTCTGGAGTTGAAAGGTACAATGACCAAAATGAAAATTTACTAGAGGATCTCAACAGACTTGAGCTGCAAGAGTAAAAAATTACTGACCTTTTAAATAGATCAATATAGATTGTGCAATCTAAAAAACAGAGAAATAAGAAAGAAGAGCAATAAACTGACACTCAGAGAAATATGGGCCACCATTGAGTTCATGAATAAATACATACTAGTAGTTTCAGATCAAGGAAAGGAAAAAAGCAGAATAATATTTGAAATAAAATGGCTGAAAACTTCCCAATTTTGCTGAAAAATATTAACCTATTCACCCAACAAGTTTAATAAATTTCAAATAGAATAAATGCAAAGAGAATCATATCCAGATACAGTATAGTCAAAATGTGGAAATACAATGAATAAAAGTCTTTAACTCATATTAAGCCATGAGGCAAATATTACTTCAACTTCTATTAATGTAACATATCATTTTTTGTGACCACTATGAACAAAGTAACTTATATGCATACATTTTAATTCAAATGTTTAAAGAGTTTAAATAGTAATGATCAATACTTAATAATACTGACAATTAATATAATACTTAAAAATGATAAAATTACTCAATATTGTGCTAAATAGTATAACACATAATTTCACTAAGCTTAAAACAGCCATAAAGTGTGTAGTTATCTACAATTGTTATAATGCATTCACAGAGCCTTAGACAAGTTAGTTTCCTCATGTTAATACAGGTGGTAGAATCAGAGCAAAATAAAGAACCAGAACTAAAAACAAGGTCTGGATTCCTGCAAATGATTATGGGTTTTTTGCCATAACAATCACCATTCAGTAGCAGTAGATAGATAATATAAGTGTTAAAGCAAACTAAATATGGCCTGAGAAGGACTCCATCCTTCTATATTTGGGTCCTTGTGGATGAACTGTAACCTAACTTAATAGACAGAAAAAATTCAAAAACTGACTTAGTAGTATACACCTGTAACAATAGCCAAGTGTTGGCCAATCCCAGTGGCCATACTTCAACCATCCATACATTGCCGAGTGTTCAGATTGTGTTCAAACAAGGATACGCCAAGATGTAACCAATTCAGCTGTTCTGTACCTCAATGCCAATATCTGTACATCATTACCTTTTTTTTTTTCTGTAAATCTTCTTGCACTATATGGCTGTGCTAGATTCTCTGTGAATCTGCTGTGATTCTAGGGGCTGCCCAATTTGCAAATCATTCATTGCTCAATTAAATCCCTTCAAATTTAATTTGGCTGAAGTTTCTCTTTTATCAGAGGGTGTCAGAAGTGGGATCTGAAGTGGAACTTCTAGTGACCTCCAGGAGTGCTGAGTGAATATGCAAGGTGCCTGCAGGACCTATTTATGTAAACTGACTTCTCAGAGTGGCTGGGGATTGTGGGTAAGCTCTCTCTCGGATTTTGGAGCTCCACAGAATTGTGTTTTGAGCTTTCTGAGTTTCTGATACAAATTGGGTTTGGAAGTCATGACAGAAACTGGGCTGGGTCCAGGAATGAATCTGATCTGGGAATTAGCTGGTTTGGAAACAGTAAGAGGCCTCTTACATCTGACTCGGTCAGAAAGGAACTGGTGGTAAGCAATAATATTGCAGTGCTTTTACAATTTGGCTTTTAAAAATTCACAGGGATTTTTGTGTTCTACCCCTCTGTTTAATTTTTCTTGTACTCCTAGGCAAGAAAAAAAATCATTGGCTAAGTTAATCAAGAGAACCTAAGAGTCAAGCCAATATTTTAGGTAAAAATGGGATCCTTAATTTCTGAAAAACTGAGTTCCTTCTTGCTTATACATTAGGCCCAGGAGGCAGCAAAGTCTTACAGAAATGGTGAAATCTTACTGAAGATAATTTACAGTATAATATTCCAAATGAACAACAACACACTAAAGTGCAATTACAAAAAAAAAAAAAATTCTTTTGTGTTGCAGCTTGGCCCCCAGGGTGATGGTGCAGCAGGTCAGGTCACTAGGGCTGCTCAGGAAAAGGGAACCCAGAAGGCTGGCAGGCTGGCAAAAGGGTAAGAATTTCTCACCAGTCAGATTTTTAGTTTCTCTCTTGGTGTGCAAATTGATTGCATGAATGGTAAAAATCACTGTTTATCTCCTCTGTATAGTTTTAATTAATGCAAAGGAATTCTGAGGCTAGTGGTAAGCTGTAGCCAGTGTGGTGTATTTTGTGCTATGAATTCGTTTTGCTGTGTCAAGGAGTACCTTAGGATAAAACATGGGGTTAATTACACATAAATTCACTGCTCAAGACAGCCCAGCAAGCTGGTCAGTAGCAAACTTTGTTGCAGGTCCCTGAAACGAACAAAAACCTGGATGAGGTCTTCATCTTGTTTTACATCCTTGGGAGCTTGACCTTGTAACCATGTGGCACAACTTTCTCTTGGTCTCTGCCTTCTAGGGAACAGGAATTTAGGTTTCATGTCATAGTTAGCTCTAAAAATTATCTTCACTATTTAAAAGACTTTGCAAGCTCAAAATTAACTACTTTAGACTTCTTGGAAGAGCACTGGAGATTTTCTTGTGCTGTACCTCAGTAGTTAAGGTTTTGTCATTTTGCAATGTTGTTCCAGGTTTGATTCCCATAGTAGGATATAAGTCCTTTCTGGTTTAATATCTGCATGTCCTTGTCTATTCTCTTCTCCAAAGAATACATTTTCCTTTCTCTCAGCACTTTGGTTACCTTCAGTAAAGTTCAAAAGCCAGAAATATTGGCCATTTGGTCTGGCTAAAGTCAGGAAATAAGAAATTTTAAAAGGAATTTATTATAGAATGCTGTAGTTAAAAGTCAGCTTAATTAAAAGTGGATATTCAAGCTCCAACAACTTGGACTTCTCGGGAAAAACAGGAGGCACCAGAGACCCTTTTCAGGCCCTGTTCTTCTAAGGCCTCCACCCTAAAGCCAATAACCAATTAAGAAGCTTAAAAACTGGCAATTAAAAAACCTTACGACTGAGAGACAGGACTAGTTGGATTTCCTAGGCTGATTAAGGATCCCTAAGCCTAGCTGGGAAGGTGATCACATCTACCTTTAAACACGGGGCTTGCAACTTAGCTCACACCCAACCAATCAGGTAGTAAAGAGAGTTCACTAAAAAGCTAATTAGGCAAAAACAGGAGGTACAAAAATAGCCAATCATCTATTGCCTGAGAGCACAGTGGGAGGGACAATGATCGAAATATAAACCCAGGCATTCAAGCTGGCAACGGCTACCCTCTTCGGGTCCCCTTCCTTTGTGTGGGAGCTCTGTTTTCACTCTATTAAATATTGCAACTGCACTCTCTTCTGGTCCATATTTGTTACCGCTTGAACTGAGCTGTCACTTGCCATCCACCACTGCTGTTTGCCGCCATCACAGACCCGCTGCTGACTTCCATCCCTCCAGATCAGGCAGAGTGTCCGCTGTGCTCCTGATCCAGCGAGGCACCTATTGCTGCTCCGGATCAGGCTAAAGGCTTGCCATTGTTCCTGCATGGCTAAGTGCACAGGTTCATCCTAATCAAGCCGAACACTAGTCACTGGGTTCCATGGTTCTCTTCCATGACCCACAGCTTCTAATAGAGCTATAACACTCACTGCATGGCCCGATTCCATTCCTTGGAATCTGTGAAGTCAAGAACCCAAGATCAGAGAACATAAGACTTGCCACCATCTTGGAAGTGGCCCACCACCATTTTGGAAGCTGCCCACCACCATCTTGGGAGCTCTGGGAGCAAGAACCCCCCCAGTAACATTTTGGCGACCACAAAGGGACCTCCAAAGCAGTAATATTGGACCACTTTCACTTGTGCATCTGTCCTATCCTTCCTTAGAATTGGAGGAAAATACCAGGCACCTGTCAGCTGGTTAAAAATGATTAGTATGGCCGCAGGACTTAAGACTCAGGTGTGAGGTTATCTAGGGAAGGGCTTTCTAACAACCACCAACCCTTCTGGGTTGGAAATATTGGTCTGCCTGGAGTCAGCTTCCACTTTCAATTTTCTTGGGGAGCTGAGGGCCGACTAGAGGCGGAAAGCTGTCATCCCAAACTCTTGGCATTAGCCAATTGAGATAATGGCACAGCCAGAAGTCTCTACTCAATAGTCGCCCATGCATGTGCCCCTACCTTTCCTTCTGGCCCATACCTCCTGGGTCCCGACCACGACTTTCTTGCAAGTGTAGCCCCAAAATTCTCCTTACTTCTGAATCTACTTCCTCTGATCCCTGCCTCCTGGATACTAATGGTTCAGACTTTCATTTCCTCTAGCAAGTTGTATTTCCAAAGGGATCTAAGGAAGCTCTATGCTGTGTCCTTAGGCATCTAGGCTATAAACCCGGGGAGTCTTATCCCTGGTGCCTCACAATTTAGGTATACAGCTCTTAACATGGGCAGTTACGTGCGACCCATTTCCCACCACCGTTGCCAGGGCCCCAAGTTTGTAATGGCTAACAGAGGGAGAGAGAGAGAGACACAGGAAAGAGAGAGAGAGATGGAGGAGAGAGAAATAGATGGAGGAGAGAGAAATAGATGGAGGAGAGAGAGAGAGATGGAGGAGAGAGAGAGATAAAGAAAAGAGAGAGAGTTGGAGGAGAGATGGAAAAAGATGGAAGAGAGAGAGACGGAGGACAGAGAGACGAGAGACAGAGGAGAGAGATGGAGGAGAGAGAGACGGAGGAGAGAGAGAAAGCGAGAGTCAAAGAGAAAAAGAAAGAGAAAGATAGAAATAGTAAAAAAAAAAAAAAAAAAAGTGTCCTATTCCTTTAAAAGCCAGGGTAAATTTAAAACCTATAATTGATAATTGAAGGTCTTCTCCATGACCCTGTAACACTCCAATACCACCTTGTTGTCAGTGTAAACAAGGGCCTGGCCTGACAACACTGAGACCACTGACAACCGGTAGCTTTCCTATCAAAAATCCTTAACCCAGTAACCTGAGGATGCATTCAATCTGTAGCGGCAACTGCTTTGCTAACAGAAGAAAGTAGTAAAGTAACTTTTAGAGGAAACCTCATTGTGAGCACACCTCACCAGTTCAGAATTATTCTAAGTCAAAAAAGCAAAAAGGTAGCATACTAACTCAAAAATCTTCAAGTATGGGGCTGTTCTGTTAGAAAAAGGTAATTTAACACTAACCACTGATAATTCCCTTAACACAGCAGATTTCCTTACAGGGGATTTAAATCTTAATTACCATACAAAAGTTTGACCAGACCTAGGAGGAACTCCCTTCAGGACATGATGATAGATGGTTCCTCCCAGGTGATTGAGGAAAAAGCCACAATGAGTATTCAGTAATTGATAGGGAGACTCTTGTGGAAGCAGAGTTAGAAAAATTGCCTAATAATTGGTCTCCTCAAACATGTGAGCTGTTTACACTCAGCCAAGCCTTAAAGTACTTACAGAATCAAAAAAGACTATCTCAATCCTGACTCCAAAGGTTACCTACACCCTCTCTGAAATGAATTTGCATAAGAATTGTTTATGGTAATGCATCTTGATGGGGCAGCTGGGTTGTTATCAAATTCTCAGGAACCCAGCCCAGCTCTAGGACTCACCCCTGAGCATAAAGGCAATGTTGGACACACTGGACACTAGAATCCAGCACCCCGGACCCCTTTCTTTGTGGTCAAGAAAGGTGGGAAAACGGGTGCAGGACTGCTACATCGGTGAGTGTAACTAATCCAATAAGCAGAGGTCATAGGTGGTTACTCACCCTGGAAAGGAATAAGCATTAGGACCATAGCGGACACTCTAGGACTAATGCTTATCATAAAATGACTAGGAGTGCTGGCATCCCTATGTTCTTTTTTCTGATAAGAAATGTTCCCCCCAAGGCAAAAATGCCCCTAAGATGTATTCTAGAGAATAGGAACCAATTTGACCCTCAGACGCTAAGAAAGCAATGACATAGTCTTTTGCAGAACCGCCTGGCCACTATATCCTCTTCAAGGGGGAGAAACCTGGTCCCCTACGGGAAGTATAAATTATAACACCATCTTACAGCTAGACCTCTTTTGTAGAAAAGAAGGCAAATAGAGTGAAGTGCCATATGTACAAACTTTCTTTTCATTAAGAGACAACTCGCAATTACGTAAAAAGTGTGATTTATGCCCTGCAGGAAGCCCTCAGAGTCTACCTCCCTACCCCAGCGTCCGCCTGACTCCTTTCCCAACTAATAAGGACACCCCTTCAACCCAAACAGTCCAAAAGGAGAGAGACAAAGGGGTGAACAATGAACCAGAGAGTGCCAATATTCCCCGATTATGCCACCTCCAAGCAGTGGGAGGAGGAGGATTCGGCCCAGCCAGAGTGCATATACCGTTTTCTCTCTCAGATTTAAAGCATATTAAAATAGATCCAGGTAAATTCTCAGATAACCCTGATGGCTCTACTGATATCTTACAAAGGTTAGGACAATCCTTTGATCTGACATGGAGAGATATAATGTTACTGCTAGATCAGACACTAACCCCAAATGAGAGAAGTGCCACCATAACTGCAGCCCGAGAGTTTGGCGATCTCTGGTATCTCAGTCAGGTCAATGAGAGGATGGCAACAGAGGAAAAAGAATGATTCCCCACAGGCCAGCAGGGAGTTCCCAGTGTAGACCCTCACTGGGACACAGAATCAGAACATGGAGATTGCTGCTGCAGACATTTGCTAACTTGCATGCTAGAAGGACTAAGGAAAACTAGGAAGAAGCCTATGAATCATTTAATGATGTCCACTATAACACAGGGAAAGGAAGAAAATCCTCCTGCCTTTCTGGAGAGACTAAGGGAGGCATTGAGGAAGCATACCTCCCTGCCACGTGACTCTATTGAAGGCCAACTAATCTTAAAGGATAAATTTATCACTCAGTCAGCTACAGATATTAGGAAAAAATCTTCAAAAGTCTGCCTTAGGCCTGGGGCAAAATTTAGAAATCCTATTGAACTTGACAACCTCAGTTGTTTATAATAGAGATCAGGAGGAGCAGGTGGAATGGGACAAACGGCATGAAAAAAAAAAAAAAAGGCCACTGCTTTAGTCATGGCCCTCTGGCAAGCGGACTTTGAAGACTCTGGGAAAGGGAAAATCTGGGCAAATCGAATGCCTAATAGGGCTTGCTTCCAGTGCGGCCTACAAGGACACTAAAAAAGATTGTCCAAGTAGAAATAAGATGCCCTCTCGTCCATGCCCCTTATGTCAAGGGAATCACTGGAAGGCCCACTGCCCCAGGGGATGAAGGTCCTCTGAGTCAGAAGCCACTAACCAGATGATCCAGCAGCAGGACTGAGGGTGCCCGGGGCAAGTACCAGCCCATGCCATCACCCTCACAGAGCCCCAGGCGTGCTTGACCATTGAGGTCCAGGAGGCTAACTGTCTCCTGGACACTGGCGTGGTCTTCTCAGTCTTACTCTCGTGTCCCAGACAACTGTCTTCCAGATCTGTCACTATCCGAGGGGTCCTAGGACAGCCAGTCTCTAGATACTTCTCCCAGCCACTAAGTTGTGACTGGGGAGCTTTACTCTTTTCACATGCTTTTCTAATTATGCCTGAAAGCCCCACTCCCTTGTTAGGGAGGGACATTCTAGCAAAAGCAAGGACCGTTATACACCTGAACATAGGAGAAGGAACACCAGTTTGTTGTCCGCTGCTTGAGGAAGGAATTAATCCTGAAGTCTGGGCAACAGAAGGACAATATGGATAAGCAAAGAATGCCCATTCTGTTCAAGTTAAACTAAAAGATTCCACCTCCTTTTCCTACCAAAGGCAGTACCCATTTAGACTCGAGGCCCAACAAGGACTCCAAAAGATTGTTAAGGACCTAAAAGCCCAAGGCCTGGTAAAACCATACAATAGCCCCTGCAATACTCCAGTTTTAGGAGTACAGAAACCCAATGGACAGTGGAGGTTAGTGTAAGATCTCAGGATTATCAATAAGGCCGTTGTCCCTCTATACCCAGCTGTACCTAACCTTGATACTCTGCTTTCCCAAATACCAGAGGAAACAGAGTGGTTTACAGTCCTGGACCTTAAGGATGCCTTTCTCTGCATCCCTGTACATCCTGACTCTCAATTCTTGTTTGCCTTTGAAGATCCTTCGAACCCAACATCTCAGCTCACCTGGACTGTTTTACCCCAAGGGTTCAAGGATAGCCCCCATCTATTTGGCCAGGCATTAACCCAAATCTCATACCTGGACACTCTTGTCCTTCAGCACATGGATGATTTACTTTTAGCTGCCCATTCAGAAGCCTTATACAATCAAGCCACCAAAGTGCTCTTACATTTCCTTGCTACCTGTGGTTACAAGGTTTCTAAACCAAAGGTTCACTCTGATCACAGCAGGTTAAATACTTAGGGCTAAAATTATCCAAAGGCACCAAGGCCCTCAGTGAGGAATGTATCCAGACTATACTGGCTTATTCTCATCCCCAAACTCTAAAGCAACTAACAGAATATCTTCCAGACAATGAAGAAAAGATAGGATGGCTAGCCACCAAAGAAGGAAAAATACTTCTGCCTGCAGCTAACCAGTGGAAATTACTGAAAACCCTTCACCAAACCTTTCACTTAGGCATTGATAGCACACATCAGATGGCCAAATCATTATATACTGGACCAGGCCTTTTCAAAACTATCAAGCCGATAGTCAGGGCCTGTGAAGTGTGCCGAAGAAGTAATCCCCTGCCTTATCGTCAAGCTCCTTCAAGAGAACAAAGAACAGGCCATTACCCAGGAGAAGACTGGCAACTAGATTTTACCCACATGCCCAAATCTCAGGGATTTCAGTATCTACTAGTTTGGGTAAATACTTTCACTGGTTGGGCAGAGGCCTTCCCCTGTAGGACAGAAAAGGCCCAGGAGGTAATAAAGGCACTAGTTCATGAAATGAATGATCTGATGTTAATGACATCGAAGGCACCCCTCCTGAGGAAATCTCAACTGCACAACCCCTACTATGCCCCAATTCAGCAGGGAGCAGTTAAAACGGTGGTCAGCCAACCTCCCCAATGGCACTTAGGTTTTCCTGTTGAGAGGTGGGACTGAGAGACAGGATTAGTTGGATTTCCTAGGCTGACTAAGAATCCCTAAGCCTAGCTGGGAAGGTGACCACTTCTATTTTTAAACATGGGGCTTGCAACTTAGCTCACACCCGACCAATCAGGTAGTAAAGAGAGCTCGCTAAAAAGCTAATTAGGCAAAAACAGGAGGTAAATAAATAGCCAATCATCTGTTGCCTGAGCGCACAGAGGGAAGGACAATGATCGGGATATAAACCCAGGCATTTGAGTCGGCAACGGCTACCCTCTTTGAGTCCCCTCTCTTTGTATGGGAGCTCTGTTTTCACTCTATTAAATCTTGCAACTGCACTCTCTTCTGGTCTGTGTTTGTTACGGCTCAAGCTGAGCTTTTGCTTGCCATCCACCACTGCTGTTTGCTGCTGTCGCAGACTCACTGCTGACTTCCATCCTTGCGGATCCGGCAGGGTATCCGCTGTGCTCCTGATCCAGCGAGGCACCCATTGCCACTCCTGATTGGGTTAAAGGCTTACCATTGTTCCTGCCTGGCTAAGTGCCCAGGTTTGTCCTAATTGTATTGAATACTAGTCACTGGGTTCCATGGTTCTCTTCCATGACCCACAGCTTCTAATAGAGCTATAACACTCACCACATGGCCCAAGATTCCATTCCTTGGAATTCGTGAGTCCAAGAACCCCAGGTCAGAGAACACGAGGCTTGTCACCATCTTGGAAGTGGCCCACCACCATTTTGGAAGCTGCCCACCACCATCTTGGGAGGTCTGGGAGCAAGGACCCTAGTAACACAACTACTATGGTAATCTTCTATTTCTCTGTCTATGTAGTTACATATGTGTTGTGTGTAATACTTAAAAGAGTTCTAATTGACTTAAACAAAAATAAGCACTTAACTCAAATGTTTAGAAAGAAAAAATAAAACTGTGATGCCTTTTAGTTCATGTAACTTTAGTAATCTTTGGGAAATAAAAACAGCTTTAAAGATTATTAGCAAAATAAAACATTTGGTCTAAATTATGCAGGTTAGATATTAGGTTTGCTAAATGCTTTAAGGTCATAAAATTATTTTACTTTTAAAAATTGTTTAATTTATTTTGGAGCATGAGTTTCTAGATAAGGTTTGGAGACATGTGGAATTTGCCATGCTCACTAGTTATGCAAGGAGAAGAAATTTTATATAGGAATGAATCCTATATGATAAAATTTTTCCTAAAGTAAAATGACTGGTTGTTTAAAAAGAGGGATGTTTACGGAAATTCAGAAATTCCAACAATGTGTTAGATCATCTATGTAAGTCAAGAAAGAATTTATGAATGGGAATTTATGCAAAAAAGTTGAAAAAAGTTGTACAATTAAAGATGATTAGGCCTCCTAAATGTTTCATAAAATGCCACTGTGACTCTTAACTGTACAACTTCCCTGCTTTATAGCTAGGTAAGGCCTGAGACACGTGGAGTGAGATACTGGAAAGAGTCAGACCTTATCTGCAATTCTGTCTGGGTCCTAGGCTCCACACCTAGTACATAATTAAAATCCCAAACTTGCCAAGGTTTTCACCAGAAGTAAAAGTCGCTAAAAGTTAATATTGTAACAAGTGGTATTATTTGGTTTTTCTGTAAATTGAACATCAGAATAAAAGCATAACAGGCTTTCTTAGAGCCTTAATCTGCTCTTTAACAAAAATTGTAAAGGGTTATAAAAGGTTTATAAAATCCTTACCTTATGATCAAACTGATTAAGATTGTATACATTTGTCTATAAAGTTTTGTTAAGAATTGGGCTTAACATCAATAATGCTCTAATGGATCAGTGACATTTGACTTATTTGGTTTAACGAAATAAAAATAATGTTTAATCTTTAGGTTATAGTTTTGTGAATGATATTAATATATGTTCCAAAATTGTGTGGAATTTCTAAAATTCTAATATGTTTGAGTATATGCTATCAAACATAATTAAGGTTATTATGTTACTTTATTGTAGCCCACAGAAATAACCAAATTTCCTTGTTAATTGTGTTTTTAACTATAAGTATTTAAGGTCATTTCCACAGTTAATTGCTTAATGCTAATGCAGTTTCTGAAAACTTCACAAGCATGCAAAATCCTAGAATATGTCGTCTTTTAAAAGGTTCATGAAAGGATGGAAAGGACCCTGAAAAACATTCTTGAATACAGTTTTCTAATAACTTCAAAATCATATAATGGGTAAAAATTTCCCATGAATTCCCCAATTCCCCAAGAGTTGGACTGGGTAAAACTTACTGAAACTATAATAAAAAGACTGAGTGATTTATAAAACTGCTAACCCAAGTATGCCAGATTATCATGCCAAATCAGCCAATATTAAAATCGTTTAGATATACAACTTAAATGAACTCCACAGTCTAATTCAAATTTTCTACTATAACCCATCAGTTTTCAGTGCTAAAGCACCTAAATTGGAGAAACAACTGGTATTCAAGAAGGACATACGTCTAATATTAAGCATGAACTCATGGAGAACCAGGAAGTCTACCTTGTCCTTCCTGAGTCCTTAAAGGTTTTGTTATTTAAGGTTCTGCACTCCACGACTCATCATGAAAAAGATAAAATAATCCAAATTGGATATATTGATGTGGTGACTTACAAATTGTGGAAATAGTTTAAAACTAATGTTTGGTTCCATATTCCTGGGAAGACAATCAAATTTTCATGTACATTTGGCTACCTGATGGGCCATTTAAACTTTTATATAAAAAAATTCATTCAGTCTTCATTTTCAATGCATGTTTTCTGGTGGTATAAAAGCTTTCCCATGCAAAAGAGCTGATGTTGTAACAGTAGATTATTATGCTACGGTATATTTTCACCAGGTAAAGAAAGCTTTCTATTGTTTATTGAGGATAAACCCTTTGCAGTATAGAACCTGAAGACTGGATTTTCTGCGAACATCAGAGAAAGACTGTCTTTGCCATCCACGTTGCAGCAAAACTTTGGAAGCTTGAACTTTGGGTTCATAATCTCACAACTGGGAAGGGTTCCTGTACACTCTTGGAACTGTACACCCATGGAAACACTTAAGGTAAAACTAACTTGTGAAATCTCCCCTCAGAAGAACATGGCATCCTTGATGTGAACAGCTTTTCCCAATATCACGGATCAAGACTTTTCTACTATCACGAGACTCTTATCTTTGAACATTGCTTATGCCTCTATGAACAATATAAGTGGAAAAGGGGTCTGTTATGTACACTTATGGGGTATACTTTTATTTGTGAAGTTTTCAGCCAGCTTTATATATGGATAACCTTATACTTTGATAGATAAAAGAAGGCAGCCCAATGTAGGTGAAAAATTTTACTGGTTCGTATGTTGCCTCATAATCAGTCAGAAACAGAACATTGATTCACTCCTCGTAACACACATCACAGGCTAAAGAAAACATTGCCAGGAGGCCTTCACTCTTCTAGGAGGACACCATTTATTAGATCCTTTTTTCCATGGTTTAGAATACAAGAGGCAATAATTAGAAATGTATCCCTCGTAATGGGCTCTACAGCAGACTTTACTGTAAAGGCTATGGTTACACAACCGACTTTAAATTTTCCTGTGACAGTTATGCTAAATAATAGAATTAGCTAAAGAGAAAAGTACCTGTGCAGCTGCTGGCACTTGTGGCCTATGGAGAAATACATCAAATGTCGATTACGAAAAATTTGGTTGTAGAGGATTAATGAAAAGACTACTTAGTCAAGCAAGTAGACTCTTCATTTAGCTCATTTTTAAATCTACTTAATATTAGATAGTTTGGCTTATTACAGGGACATTGGGTGTGGGTAAGGAGCATACTCCAAATTATTATTATCCTCAATAATTATCATAATAGTCTCCCCGGTGCACTGTATTCTCTCGAAGGTTTTAAATGTTTGCATACAGCCATCTCTAGATTGTCAATGGTCTCTCTTCAAATGGAATGACAAAAGCTGAAAGAAATTTGCTGCCATGAGGCCACTATAACCTATGAATGACATGGTGAGACAGGAAACCCAAAATGATGGTAATTGAGAGTGGCGCTAAGGCCTTAAGTTTTGGTCACTTTCTCACTTTAGTGAGAACCTGTCCAAAAAGGAGGAATTTTTTAAAACAAAATTATGGGCGGCCATTGTTTTGGACTGAGCTCAAGCACTAGGCCACAACAGGCCAAACCAAACAAAAATAGAGTCGCTCGTGCTAAATGTGACAATCAAACTAAGACTTTAAGGAAACGCATAGATCCTAGAACAGACCAGGTTTTGTTTTTCTCCTGTAAACAGAACATTCCAGCATAAAGAGGTACCCTCTACTCAGTCCTTGTTCCCTCCTTACAAAACCCACTGTTCTACTATTTCCCAGTGGGTTTCAAGACCATATAAGTACATTTACGATGGTGATAGTAACATCAATGACTAAAGTTTTGGTCAATCGCTCAAAATTGAGAAAATGGCCAAAAAGGGGGAATTGTTCAAGCAAACTAAAGATGGCCTGAGAAGAATTCTATACTTCTATATTTGAGTCCTTGTGGATGAACCTAGCTTAATAGACAGACAAAATTCAAAATCTAACTTAGAAGTATACACGTGTAATAATAGTTAAGTCTTGGCCAATCCCAGCTGCCACATTTCAACCATTCATACCCTGCTGAGTGTTCAGACTGCATTCAAATAAGGCATACACGTAGCTGTAACCAATCAGCCATTATGTACCTCTCTTCCAACTTCTATACATCATTCCTTATTGTTTTGTCTATACATCTTCTTCCACCATGTGGCTATGCTGGAGTCTCTGTGAATCTGCTGTGATTCTGGGGCTGCCCAATTTGCAAATTGTTCACCGCTCAATTAAACTCCTTTAAATGTAATTCGGCTGAAGTTTTTATTTTATCACAAGGCTTAGTGTTTCCCAACCCACAGGTGTCTCTGTTGGTGTACTGCTGAAATTTGCAGTTAGAGTTGAGAAAATTTGTTAAATATTTCTTACTTTGTTTATAATGAACATGTTGGTGATCCTTGAAACAAAATAGACTCAGGTGTTTCCTCTTTCTTTGCTCCACCCTCCTCCACTTTAAGGTAGTTTTCCTCTTAAGACAGAGTCTTAAAAATCTACTAGTACATATTCATCCCACTATTATTCAGTTCCTTGCACTAAACCACTGTTAGTAAATGTTTGTCCTAACCACTAATAATATTAGTCACTGACTTCTCATATAGTTATTTACTTTATTCAAGTACCAATAAAACTCCAATTTCTATTCCTCAACAAAGCACAAAAAAAAACCACTAGGTCATAGTCTTGCTTCTCTCATACAAACAGATATAGAAAAATCTATGCTTCTTTAACTTATACTGATCTTCCATACATTACTTACAGATCTAACATCTCTAATACTTTCTTAATTTAGTAAATTTTTTATGCCTTCTTTTTATTAGAAACTGCGAAACAGAGGAAATGACTTAAAAGTACCTGGCAAATCATAGAGCTGAATAGAGTATGATTTGTTTTCTTGAAATTTATAATTTTGATGCCTTTTCTCCCCCTCTGAACTCTAATCTTTAAAAATATATGTGAATGTGAGTGAGTTATTTATTTCACAAGTAGCAGTAGATTCTTCATCTTCCCTGAGAAGTTATGGATTCCAACTTTCATGATTCATTTTTATATCTGATCAGAAGCAACCTACATTTGACAGCAGCCCACTCAGACCTAGAGAAATAAAAACTGAAGAGGTTTATAATCATTACCACGTAAAGAAATATTATGGAGGTAACTTATGCCATCTTGGGTTATAAACAGTGACTACATTTAAGGATTGATTAAAATTTCATGATTGATCACTCATTAGAAAACTTGCTTAGAGGAAGTTTCATTCTAATTGGCAGCTATTATGAGCTAAGAAAAAACAACAATAAGAAATCTTGTCTCTGAGAAGTTTGGAAATTGACATAAAGATTATGAGAATGAAATAGTTACTTAGACATTTTCATCCATTGCATTTGAGCAAATTAAAAAATGACTGCAGTGTCATTTGGAAACTCAAAACTTCATATACATGTTGAAGAATTTTAGAAAATCATGATATATTGGTGATAGAAATAAAGTATAAAAATTTAATTTTTAGCATAAGATAATTGGGTGAGCAAAGATTCTTGAGTGGAAAAACAATGTTTTGCAAAAGTCACAAGAGAATAGTAACTTCACAGCATTGGTTAAAAATATTTATGTGCTCCAGGTAAACACAGTGTTACTTTTCTCTCCACTCTTTTTATTTCTCATATTTTATAACAATGTATTTCCATTGTTTGTTTGATTCTACCACCTAAGACACAGAATATTAACAGAAAACCATGACTCAAGGGAACAATACATAGGAATCAGTGTATAACAACAGCCATAAAATATAATAAGTATTATTATGAAAAAGAACAAAGTGACATCTTTTAAATTAAGGATTTTACAGGGCTATCAAATCAAGATATTCAGTTCTTATTTTAATTCTATGGTACAGGAATTCCTTAACCTAATTGTCATAAATAATATTTAATGATAATTACTTACAAACAACGATTCGGCTTTATATGTATTTATGTAATTACACATTAAGTGATTAATAAATATAATTATTAATTAAGTGATGAGTTATCTCTCTGATGAGGGCAATAAAGAGACCACAAATACCAAACTGTAGAACTATGAAATAGTATATAAAATATATATATTTTTTATAAATGCCTTAATTACCAAGACTAGCTCATTTTTGGTGAGCTGTTTTCCTTTCAGTATGTTTTTAGTTCTAATAATGCCTTATGAAACCTATGGGGGCAAAGGTAAGGGATGGGAAATAAAACTCTTGACCTACTAACAAAGTCTTACATTAAGGAATAAACTACTAATTTGCTCATCAGACATGGCTGTGGGCATCAGACAGAAAGACCCTGCTTGCAACACATAGGTGAAATATTCATCCCCTTTGGTGACTCAAAAGCATGGTTTCAGAGGTTCTGGATAAAATAATAAATCATCATGCATCATGACATTTTGAAATTAAAAAGTAAAAGATATGTGCACTATTTCTTAAATTAATGTAAAATGTTCATAGCTTTTTTGAGATCAAATTCTTATTACATTTTATTAACTTATCTAATAATATATGAGAGTTGAATGCTTGTCCTTAGCTAAGTTATAATAAAAGGACATTTTAAAACTGTATATCAGACATGCTTTTTCTATACCATGTAAGTTAGTATAATTCATCTTAACTATACAAGAGTAATATAATTTAAAGAGCTGAACTTTCGTTCTTCATGATCATTTCATTGATTTAGGAAAAATAGCTTAGAAGAAAACTGGGGAGTCTGTGATACACTGATGACTATGTGAAATATATTGTGCTACATGGATTCCTTTGGGTGAAATTATCAATTAGATTATTTTAACAATTTAAGAAGCATTGATTTTTCCCTAATATAAACTTAAAGAATTATGATTTTCTTATAATTAAATCTTACTTACAAAAGCAATTCCATCTTTCTCTGTTTCAGAAAGAGGCATAAAATTAGCTATTTCTTACACACCTGTTTGTGTACGTCTGTGCATGCGTGCAAATAGGGAGGGATGAGGGAGGGAGGGAAAGGGAGAGAGAGAAAGAAAAACATTGTATCACCATGACATTTGTTTTCACTTACTCTAAAGGGAATTCTTCATCTGTTCTAGTATTTGGACTCAACTGATGCTAAGTTTTTGGTATATTGTATATAATGTTATTTGACACTTAAATATACAACATGTATGTGACACACAGAGCTCTCTCGCATCAGGTAACACTGGACTAATGATTACTGGCTCCTTGGTATTTGTTGAATGCAGTAGACTTTCTTCCTTAGAGCTCTTGAGCTTTTATGCCCATCCCTGTCTTTGTCATGCTCTTCCCCAGGTTCCCTACTTTGCTCTTTTACTCTTATTACTGACAATCGTCTCTGAAGAAATGTCGTCTTATCAGTGAGACCTTGTCTGACTACCATTTCAGCATACCTTCCCCAACCCTTTATTCAGTAGCTCCTTCATCTGTTTTGTCTTTTTCAACAGGACTTTCACCACTACAACCTTTGGATTTATGAACTATCTTCTTCCTACTGCAACACTAGTGTGTAATCTTCATAAAGGCAATGTTTTTTGAATGAAATGTCTTCACAACTCACAATAAAGTTTGGCAAACTACATAAGTATGTTTGAATGAATGACTGAATTGTATCCAACTTATGCAATCAATTTTCTTATTTTATCATCTCAGTTCATATGTGAAGAGTTATTCAACCTTCTCCGTGTACCCTACATTTTACAAAACTCTTTGCTTATGCTTCAGCACGTTTGAGTCATTTGCCTCTTATCTCAATTAGAGTCCTCTTCTTCACGGGCTCATTTCAGCAGTAGCATTTTCCTTTGAGCTTACTTCTCTTTTCCCTGAGCTATAAGGCTTCATTTGCAGCTCTTTGTAAGCATTTCTGTGTTGTTTTCCTTGAAATGCTATTCTTTTCAACATCAATAAATTTACACTCAATTGTTGTCACAGTTCATTTGCTGTTGTCTCCCTGACATTTCAGCTATATTTCAAACTGTTTTGCTAATTTTCACTTTGCACTGTTTTTGCAATCATATGTAGATGAGGTGTGAGAAGATAAAGTGATAAGTGCATGGCTCAAGTGAAATCCTAGGGAAGCAGCAATTTGAATTCACATTACCATTTGACCATGTCTGTCACATTAGAGAACATTGGTTTCTAGAATTTTCATTCAATATTACAATCAATTTGGTTTTTCAGAAGCCAGTCTAGAGCACTCCAAATGTATTTTTTAATGTTACAATATATTGTGCACAAGGTCAAGCTGAGCAAAACTCAATAAATTCAATGATCCTCTTTGTTTCTTCTCTTTCCCATTACATTCTGTTCAATAAACTCTTTTTCCACTTTAACTCTGAAACCTCCTCTAAAGAACAACACATGATGTTTGGAGTAGTTTCAATACATTCTTTTGGTTAATTTTAGAATTATTCTGTTTTCCTTAGCTTCTGGAATTTAGATTCAACTTTGACTAACATTGAAGATGACTGACAAGCTGGACCACATCCCAAAAGATTTCAAGACATTACTTCAGAAATATCACCATTTGATGCTAGGATCTTTTCATTACACATTTTTTTTTCTCTTATTCACATCTGTGTAATTATTTTTCAAAGAGTTATTAAGTGGGTACCATGAGTCTACATCTACAGATTTTTAAAAAGAGCAATATATCTGTAGCTCTCTCTTGTGCTATTAAGCAGTGGTCTTTAGCTTTGTAGCTGACTTCTAACTCTAAATGTTACTACATTTTCAAGATGTTTCTAAGTCAATTACTCCCTCACATACAACAAGCAACACACTGTCCAAAATTTGTAAAAATATCTTCTTGAGCAGTCTTTATTTTTATATTTCTTCCGACAACTTTTAAGTGAGAATCACCCTGAGTCTCAGATTTTTATTTTATGACTAACAGAATTATGACTATGAGTATTTGTTCAGTTCACTTGCAAGTATTTCGAGGGTCTCCCCAATGTAAAGCAATATATTTAAGCTTCAAGGATGTAAAGAATGATTATACAGGATTTATGTTCCCAAAGAGCATAAGGAATAATTGGAAAGATAAGAGATTTTCAAAGAAAGAAAAAAAAAAAAAAAAAAAAAAAACAGGAAAAATTAAAGGTACAGTATGTAAAATGTCCAATAAGTGATAATACTAATAAGTGTTTTAGGAGTTCACAGAGAGAGATCATAAATGACTGAAAACTCAAAATAATCTTCAAGTTACACAAGGGGCCAAGCAGAGTGAGAAGGGCATCTTCAGGAAAGGGAATGGCCTGGCATAATTGTAAGAGCCAAGCTAAGTGAGTAGACTCGAAGGAGAGTTGCATTTGAATAAGCAGAAAGTAGCGAAGCAAGCATTGCAGGCAGATTGGGGAAAATGCAGTATGAAGACTGTTTATAGTTTATTCAGAGGGTAATAGTTAGAATAGAAAGTTTCTATTAAGATAGCCAATGAGATAAATCTGTAGAGATAGTTAGAACTACATGTTTCTAGATTCTTATTGATTCTGTTTTACACCACCCGAAATCTTTTTAAAATAGAAATTAAGCCACATGTAATCACTGTTCCAAAATCTACAGTTTTAGAGTACTTTTGAAACATACAAGGAGGATGTCTGTGTGAAGGGGCAGCCAGGCAACAGTGCCAATGCCCATGAGTGTGAGAAGGATGTTCACAATGAGGGGTGACCTGACGTGAGATGTAAGAGCTTAAACACGGTAAGGAGGGTGTCAGTGCTGTAAAGGCAGCACATTAAACAGTAACAGGAGATTGTTTATATAGGATATAATTCAAGTAAATAACAATATATTAAGAGAATTAAAAGGCAAGATTTGTATCGCCAGAAGGGAGTTATAATTATGGAAATTTTTAAAAATGAAATATTTGTTGCAGGAAAATGGATGTAAAGTCATGGATTTCTTTTTCAGTCTTTCTTCCTCCTTTCCTCCCTTCCTCTTTCTTTCCTATTTTTTCTTTCTCTCTCATCCAATAGTAATGAGGCACAGCTAATATATAGACTGGTCTTTAAATATTATTTCCCAATAAAAGAAGATAATCTGTATGGATATATGACTGATTTGATGGCCGGGGCAGTATAAGATGTACAAGTACAAGAAGAGCTTGCATTGAGTTTGAGCAGAATGAAAAAAAAATGCTCAAAAAATGATGGAGATATGCCAAAAGGTCATGGGAGCTAGATTGAAAGGATTTTCACTGACCAAATTTGGTGCAATTTGAGTATTAATATATATAATGGTAGGAACATTAAAACCATTGAATAAAATGGAAAACCAAATGTTTTCATAAAATCAATTAACTATTTAAAAATTGATGAGCAATATAGTCAGCTCTCCATATCCATGGATTTTATATCTATGGATTCAACAAATCAATGATCAAAAATATTTGAAAAAAGATTGTTTTTCACCTGTATTGAATATGTACTGACTTTGTTTGGCATTATTTTCTAAACAATATGGCATAACTACTATTTTTATAGCATTTATATCAGGTATTATAAGGAATATATTAATAGATATGATTTAAAGTATACAGGAGGATGTTTGTAGATTATATGCAAATACTATGCCATTTTATATCAAGGACTTGAGCTTCCATGGATTTTGGTGTCTGCAGGAGGTCCTGGAACCATTTTTCTTAGATATTGAGTGATGATTGTATTTATATAGTTTCTAACACTGATTGATCACCAGGGTAAAGTTAGTGACTTCACAGGAAAAAACCTGGAACATAACACCTTATTTAAATGATGAAAGTGGCCACCATCAGTAATGGAACATGTCAAATTCATGTACCAATTGGATGCAATAAGAAGAAAACATCGTTTCTATAATAATACTCCCTAGAATGCATAACCTGAATCTAATTATAAAGAACATCCCATAAACCTAAAGTAAGGGATGGTCTATAAAACAACAGGCATATAATTCTCAAATGTGTCAAAGTCATGAATGTCAAAGCAATACTGAGTTCAAGAGAAAAGAAGCCTAAAGACACATGACAACAAAAGACATCACAAAATTCTGAACTAGATTCTTTCCTTATATAGGACATTATTAGAGAATCTGGCAAAACTTCAATGAGGTATGAAATTTAGGTGGTAGTAATGTGTCAATGTTATTTTTCTTATTTTGATGCTTTGTATTGCGGTTATGTAGGAGAATGTCCTTTGTGTGTGTGTGTGTGTGTGTGTGTGTGAGTGAAATGCATACTAATGTGTTTGTGATGGGAGGTCTTTGTTTGTGCAGCTACAGCAGAGTACCACAGACTGGGTAATTTATGAAGAACAGAAATTTAGGGCCAAGCGTGGTGGCTCATGCCTGTCATCCCAGCACTTTGGTAGGCCAAAATGGGTGGATCATGAGGTCAGGAGATCGAGACCATCCTGGCTAACACTGTGAAACTTTGTCTCTACTAAAAATAGGAAAAAAAAAATAATGTCAGATGTGGCGGTGCCTGTGGCCTCAGCTACTCGGGAGGCTGAGGCAGGAGAATGGAACCCGGGAGGCGGAGCTTGCAGTGAGCCGAGATGGCACCACTGCACTTCAGCCTGGGCGACAGAGCGAGACTCCGTCTCAATAAAACAAACAAACAAACAAACAAACAAACAAAAACCAGGAATTTATTTTCTCACACTTCTGAAGACTGGGAAGTCCAAGATTAAGGTCCTAGCAGGTTTGGTTTTCTGGTGAGAACTGTTCTCTTCTTCCAAGATGGTTCCTGGATGTTGTGTCCTCTGGAGGGAAGAACACTGTGTCCTCACATGGCAGAAAGTAAAAAAGCAACCAAGCCAAAAATGGCTTGAAGCCTGTTTTGCATGGGCTTTAACTACTCTCCAAAATTCATGTGTTGCAATGTGATACTATTAACAGGTGAGGTCTTTAAAATATGGTTAGGCCATGAGGGTACCTAGACTTTGGAGAAGACATGTTTGAATCATAACAAGTCGTAATAGAGTATTAGGACATGGGTAATGGCTAATCTTGAAAGTTGAGTCTCAGGACAATAAACACTATGATATCTAGTGATGCACCTGAATAACATGAATCATCTATTCATAGTATACAAACATTTACGGGATTTTTTCTTTGTACAGTTTTTTACATTGTTTTTAGAAACCGCACTGCACTTCTGTTTCCACACCTTTACAGTTTGGGCATGCATAAAATAAAATTTGAGGATTTTATTTTGGAACTAGAATGAGTTACTACTGTTATTTAGGCTGGTTGTGAATTGTTTAGACTAGACAAATTGACTGATCACAACTAAGTTTACCCTTTACTGATAGTCACACAAAAGTCTGTAGTTGGATTACATGTACCGACTGCGTATATCCCATTTGTTTCAGTGTATTGAGGAAGAGAGATTATTCAATCAGGACATTTATTATGTGCAAGCCATTAAGATTAAGAATTTTTAACACTAATCTTTGAGAGAATTTAAAGAACTTGCTTTTCACAAAATGTTTGAAAAGCCAGGTAATGTTATTTTTGTTATCGGTTGTCACAAATCTAAAGTTTTATGACTTACTCCTCTTTCATAAGTCACGTTCTACCACAAATCAGGTGTCGATGAGTCTCATCATTGTATTTACCAAGCCATTATGGTTTTGCATAATGGAGATTTAGAGAATATCATATATAGTAATGCATGGAGAAAAAAGAAAGTTGAGGAAGTTTAATAACCCCTTCTTGTCTCAGTAGCTGCAGAGCCAATACAACTCAGCTGTGAGAATTCAGTCATTGATTATTGCTTATAATATGACTTTTCTCTCTTCCCCCATGAGATTTTCTATTGATATACAAAAATCCATTTTTATATTCATTGAATGCTTACAAAATAAAAAATACTCTGTGATGAACTATAATGATGAAAAGTCCATCAGATAAATATAGATGTTGTTCTAAATACTTTGAGAGGAACAAAATAGTTTTGTGAGTTTAAGCTAAGAATATATTATTTTCAAATGATAGAATTAATAATAGTTACATGGTATATAGGATGAATCTTAAAGACTAGATAGGATATTAAATGTAGATTGACAGAGATTGGCATACTAAGGTATGAAAATGATAAGAATAAGAAAATCAATTTGAGAAAAAAATTGATCAATCACCAAAATATGGGAAGAGTTTGTATTTCACTTTGGTTGGTAGAGTTCTTGAGGACCAATAGGAACTATGTACAGAAAGCAATATTCTGAGCAGTGTCTGGAAGGGATTGAATGCTAAATTGGGGAGTTTAAACTTATTCTAAAGACTTCTGGAATCTATTGATGTGACACAATCTATGTTCTATTTCAGAAGGATCAATTTGGCATCTATAAAATACTCAGGAAAAGGAATACAGTAGATGAGGAAATAATTGGGATGCTATTGCAATAGTTAAGTGTGAGACACTGAGCCTGAATTAAGTTATGAAAACTGTCAATAAAGAGGATGTGTCAGCTAAAATGCATCACAAATACAAGATAGGCAGGACTTGGCAACTGCTTCGAGGTAAAACAGAAGTAAGAGGGACTTGTCAAAACCATACAATACTCTCATACCCAAATGCCTAGCAGAATGGTGACACTACTAAGAAAATTTGCTTTAAAGTAGAAAAATTTGGGGAAAGAAGACAGTGAATTAAGTTTTGAATATTAATGCTGATTTAGTAGTCCTAGAATATGTTCTGACTGCTTCTCATATCTAGCAATGATCTTTTACAGCTACAACCCCTCTGCCCCTCCCAAGTCTAGAAAGATGTGAGTTGCAAGCTGATTTCCATAAGAGATGATGGATTGCCATAGACTAATCCAAACTTCTCAGTAGGTAAAGCTGATAGTGGGTTGGCTAACTGCAACTCAGACATCAGACATTCTCATTTTGGAATTGAAGAGAGCTACTGAAAATGCACATTTTTAAGCTACTGTAGTGTATAATGGTGTTATTTTAGATATTATGCAAAATATGCTGTTTCTTGAAAAAAAATTACCTTTTCGGATTGGAACTTAAATTTTTTCCATTAGCAGTGTTAGTTTTTGCACTGGACTTTCATAATTAAGAGGTTTGGAGGAAAATTTTTACATTACTCCTGACTTTTAATAATATTAAAGGTCAGGGTGGGTTTGCCTTTGGATTATAGTTATATACACAACTTTAATTGGAAAATATGGAAACACATATTAGTAGTATATTTTATCAGCCAATTAAAGACTATCCTATCATTTCACTAAATGAAAAATTCAGTCAGTTTTGTTTCCAAGGCTATTTTCTCAGACATTGCTATTCGGTCTTAACTGCTGAATTTTCTGTTATGGAAACAGTCTTATTTTCTTCTTACCCATTGTTGTAGAGAGGAGGATACACACTTTAAAAGAAAATCTAAGAAAATATTTAAAATTATTTCTCAAAACCTAAATGTTTTCTTAGTAGTTATTGTAGAATATATGAACATATCAAAACATAATAGAACAATAAAATTTGGTAATTGTAAGCTTCTTATAATGGCAGGTTAATTTTTCTTGTTTGTTTTTTCCCTGCTACACATATTTAAACAGCATATAATTAAGAACTTTATCATATTGGAAGTTAATCATTCAAATCTGGCTTATTCAAATGCTGGGTAAGTGAATGATTACATCTATAATATTTGGAAAGTTAAACATTTTGCATGTATTTCCTCATTTAAAAAATAAAAATAATAATAGTAAATATTGCAACTCCTCATGAAGTTGCCATAATTAAATTAGATTGTATAACACATATGATAATGCTAGATAAATAGGAAGTAAACAGTTAATTCTAATTGTTACGCCCAATATTGTTGCTCTTGTAGTTGATGTTAACATGACATATTATTCAGGTACCATATTTCTGAGTCTTTATAAATTACCTCCTCTATTTTTCCATCAATATCTATTAGGATTTGATCTATTGTGACTTACCTTTTAAATAATACTTGAATGTATACTCTCCTTTCCATCAATACTCTTGCTGTTATTGTATAGTCTGCAACCTTTTACAGGTATTATGGAGATAGCCTTCCAACTCTAACTTGCATTTATCCAAACTTGACATACAGTTTTATATTTCCACACCTTTATCCAAAAAGAATATTAAAATATCATCATTTAGACTCTATTGTATTATCCTCTACTGATTCTGCCCAATCCAGAAGAATGCATATAAAAGCAGAAAATATAGATATATTTTAACTTTCTTTATACAACATGAAAATATCATGTTATTAAAAAAACTCAACCATTTTATTTCAAAGAAAATGTATCATTGTGAGATTCTGATACTAATGTTGATATCCAAAAACTTAATTTCAAATATTTTAGAATAAAAATGGTGGAATAAAAACCTTGATTGTATCAAAATGGTAATACCAAAACAACATACGCAAATCACTGTATTCCTATCTTTATTTAATGTGCTAAGGGATGCTTCTCCACTGAAGAAAATTCTGTTTATTCATCAAGATTTCACTTCAATATCACTTTCTGCACAGGTATTTTCTGACTAACCTAATATTTGACAGTGCCCTCCTTTTTGTCCTTGCCCCAAATTTTAATTTACCATTAATATGTAAAACAGTACATTATATTTGTAATTAAATCTTACACATTTGAAGTAGATATAATTTACTGCATTTTGAATAATACTTGCCACAATGTATATGCTTGAGGAAATGAATATTGAATTGATAAACTTACCAATTCTGGAAAAGAATTTTTCCCATAGTAGAAGAATCAGAATAGGCAGATTGTAATCCTGACCCTCTATGGCATTTCAGAAAGGGTTTGAAGTCATTTATCTTAATTTTTCTCTCCTGCCTTCAGTCTCTGGTAGTTGAAACTCCAGAGTGTCTAGGTAGAGGGTTTTCTCTCAGCTCTCATGTCCTATCATCCCAAGAACTCCCTGGAATAGAAAGAACCTCAAATACATCTTATGGGTTTTTCCAATTTCCTTTACCTTGTCCCTTGCCTTTGGGGTAAGGAGGTCTTGCACTTGGATTAGTTCCCGCAAGTCTCCTGGCACATCTTTCTCAGCTTTCTTTTCTGTTCCCCTATGAACACACTTTCACCTAAGTTATATAAAAGGCCCATGAGCAACTGGTTCTGCCAGAGGAGCCCTTCTAATACCTTCTAATACCAATCTGGCTATCTGGCCTGCGCACACATGCACGCGCACACACACACACACACACACACACAACTATCATGAGTTTGTTAAATGTTAACTAGCTTCTACTCCCCCTTCACCACTCCCCTATCTGACTTAATGGGTGAAATTCGTATGAAGTTCTGTGAGGTCTGAGAGCCCAGTCTTTCGTGACAGTTGTGTCACATTTTGGAGTTCAGTTCGTTTAGGAATAATTGTGGCCTCATCCTTCTGATATGTTTTGTCTTTCAAGTATATGTTAATACCAATGGCATTCTTAAATAGGAAAAAAATCCTAAAATTTATATGGAAATTCAAAAGACCCAGAATAGCCACAGCTATCCTAAGCAAGAGGAATAAACCTGGAAGCATCACATTGCCTGACTTAAAATTATGCAACAGAGCTATAGTAACCAAAAATGCATGGTACTGGCATAAAAGTGGATACATAGACCAATGAAACTGAATAGAGAACCTAGAAAGAAATCCACACACTTGCAATAAACTTATTTTTGACAAAGATGCAAAGAACATATACTGGGGAGAAGATTGTCTCTTCAATAAGTGGTGCTGGGAAAACTACATATTTATATTCAGAAGAATGAAATGAGACCTCTACCTTTCACCATATACAAAAAATCAAATCAAAATAGATTAAAGACTTATATCTATGACCTCAAACTATAAAGCTACTCCAAGAAAACATTGGGGAAAATCTCCAAGATATTGATCTGGGCAAAAATTTCTTGAACAATACCACACAAGCACAGGCAATCAAAGTGAAAATGGACAAATGGGATCAAATCAAGGTAAGAAGCTTCTACATATAATAATGGAGTACTATTCAGCCACAAAAAATAAAGAGATCTAGTCATTTGCCATTTGCAACAACATGGATAGAACTGGAGATTATTTTATTAAATTATATTAAATAAAATAAGCCAGGAACAGAAAGACAATTATTGCATGTTCTCACTTATTTGTGGGATCTACAAATCAAAAAAATGGAACTCATGGACATAGAAAGTAGAAGAATGGTTACCAGAGGCTGAGAAGGCTAGTAGGGATATGGGGCAATGGGGAGGTGGGGATGGTTAATGTGTCCAAAAAATAGTTAGAAAGGCTGAATAAGGCCTACTATTGATAGCATAGTAGAGTGACTATAGTCAATAATAATTTAATTGTATATTTTAAAATAACTTCAAGAATGTAATTGGATTGTTTGTCACTCAAGAAATAAACACTTGAGGGGATGGATACCCCATTCCCCATGATGTGCTTATGTCACACTGCATGTCTATTTCAAAACATCTTATGGACCCCATAAATGCATGCACTTACTGTATACCCACAAATTTTAAAATAACTTGAAAATTAAAAATATAAAATAAAAATAAATGAACTTCATATATACAAAATAAACTAGATGTTGTAGTTTATTAATCTTTTGCTAATCATAAGGTTAAGACAGATGGTCTCTTGTTTATATTATTAAACTTAGAATAAAACTGCTTTTTAAATTATTTTAAACATCAAAATATTTATTCTTTTGGCAGGGACTTAATATTAAACAACCCTTCAAATTCTTCAAAAGAAGGTCTTATAGATACCATCCCTTCCTTCATGCCATTTCCCGAGGCTCCACTCAAGTAGTTGTCTTTCACTGGTGTTTATTTTCTCATTGCTACAGATTTGACTTTTGCTTATTGGTCCCAGCTTCCTCTGTGCACCCTTTGGTTGGATTTTTAACTTGAAACTGGAATTATCACAGTACAGCCTTCAGGGTTTCTTTTAGCTAGTTAATGAGTAGTGTGTGTGTCACACATAAGACCAATGTTTGCTCCTTGAAAATTAACTCAGTTTTATAACCCTGCTATGAAAAATTACAACTAACTCCGTTTCTTGAATCAGACAATAATAGTGCCCACAAGGCACGGCAGGGAGGGAGATCACAGTGATAGTTTCTTCCTTCTTTTTATGAGTGATGCCCAACTGTAAGCAATGGTTATAGGTAATGAAGAAATAATTAAATCTCGGAACCCAGCATTCTCATTTACCAACAGCCAACAATAGAGATGCATCATCGATTGACCGTATTCGCTAGAGATACTGATGATCCAGTCCTCTTTCTTCTACATGTATGTTGGTATCAGAGGGTTCTAATTTCATTTCCAAGTTTCTACTCGAGTGGAGAGAAGGAATGTATGCCTCTCCTATTCCTTTTTATTCTCTAGCTAGATTATAATCTGGATTTTTCAACAGCACTAAGTCATGCAACAAAATACTCACCCATGAAATTCAGAGGGTTTGACACATGACAGCCAGTAACCAGCTGTAACATGGATTAGCTCATTTCCAAAGACCTATTCTGGAATAATGACACTCTGTAGACACCATTCTGTGAATAACTCTTAGGAAACTACATAATGTCCTGGTCTAATCTTCTGTATATTCCGACATTAGAATACATTTTATATGTATGATAGTTATGACTGGCATTTCTTCAACTTCTTGAGGCTACTACTACTTGGTTTCCTAACATCCCCCCAGGATTATGTATATTCCAGGAGCTGGTGGTGTGTATATATTTTCCATTGGCACCTTCAGAAGCAACTTTTCTTTCAATTTAATAAAATCTATCATAGAATTTCACTCTATAGTGGCAACACTCTACGTAGATTCCGTCATAGATTCTCACTCTATAGTGCTCCATTATAAGTACTCCACTGTGGACATTACTGATCCTTATGCTGCAGTGGTCACAGTCATGGAAGTGTATGCTGTCTCCAAGTTAAATTTCAGCATCAGGGAACTTCCTCAAACTTGAGACAGTGATCAACCGAAATACAATATTCTGGTACTTACTTGCCCTAATATACCTTGATTCAAAAAATCCTTACGAATAGAAGCCCTGTATTAAAGACAGGCAGTGATTAATGAAACCAATTCCGTTGAACTGCACAGGAAAAAAATAATAACTCAATGCTTAATATTACACATATACATCTCTGTTTGACACTTGGATTTTTCTAGTTGTCTTCTCATAAACAATCATATTTTGAAGACTTACAATGAAACTCTACTTCACATTTCTATAATCATAGAAATGTAATCATAAGTTTCAAAGTTTCCTGCTGGTTCTCATCTCATTGGCCATACCTATTCCAGTAATTCTGAAAAAAATGTAATGTGTATGAGTACTAATTTGAGACAGAGAGACAGGAAAACTCTGCCACCTTTTAAAATCATGCATTTAATACTATTCATTCTTGTCAAATGTGCCCTTCCTCCCTAAACATGAGGATTAGGCACTCTGCAAGTATTTAACAGATTACCTCCCCTATGCCTTATTATATGATCTACATTGTTTCCCAATGGCCTAAATCAGCTTCACGATACTCAGGTCTTTAGACAGTTAGATCTTAAACGTAGTCTGAAGTTTCATTATTAGGGAAGAATGTGCTGAAAATTACCCAGTAGTATTCGATATCACTAGTCTCTTCCAGCCTACGTTTATGTACCTAGTCAATGTCATGAGACTTATTTACATTGCACTGGGAATGAGTTATTTTTCAGGAGGTTTGTTTGTTTCCCAAGTAAATATTAACTTCATGAGGACAACCATAAACTGACCTAAGCTTCAGCTTAAATTAGGTCTCCTACAACACACTTATTGTAAGCTGCTTTGTCTGATAATTATTTTATCATTCTCACTTGAGATTAAAAGCATTAAGGGAAACCTTCACTCTTCCCTGTATATCAAATTTAAGGCCAATTTGTTGCCTATGTAGCAACGAAGGGGAAAAATAGAAGGAGAAACGAAAGAAAATTTGAGAAGGAAGGCAGGAGAAAAAGGAAAGATGAAAAAAATAGGGCAGAAAATAAGAAAAAGTAAGGGGTAGTACAGGATATAGTGCAAATCTTTTCAACAGTTCCAAAAATTTTCATCATGAGTGTTAAGGCCTAAGAAAACAACACAACTATTAATGCTTACAACATAGCCCAGATAATAATGGAACATTTATATAAAAGTAAAACCATTTTATTTGTAAACTAAATGTCAGTGCTCGTAGAAACCAATAGAGCTTAGGAATTAGGGCAAAAGAAAAATCTTTAAAGAGAGAATCAATGAGACAAAAAAAAAAAAAAAAAATGCCATGATCTGTCAGATTCACATCATCCAGTAAGAGATAAGTGAACAAAATCCTGACTTCCAATTCCTTTATATCATCAGTCTGTTAACATTTAATAATTTAAACCAGAAAACAGAGAAACAGTGTTTTATCTCACAGTTATTAAAGGTTAAAATAAAACAGATGGGAGCATTTGTATGGACATGCTATGATTCTCACACACAATTTAAATGTTTCTTGACTTTCTATAGTATTTACAGAACTGATTTTTTTGAGCACCTGGGCGTAAAGTGAAATCAACTAGATTACATACTTCCCTTTTACCCATGTTCAGAATTTTGTTTTGCTTAGACACAGAGAAACCTTGTTGTTTTGGCAATATAAATGGTTAAGGGTCATCTTTGCAAATCAAAGTTTTTTTTCTTTTATATGGATGATGTGCTTAGCAAACATTCCTCTTAGCTCTCTAGACCACCCATTACATCTTCACTAAAATGAGTATTCTATCTCTCTCTTCCATTGAATTCATAAAAATGTTTTGAACTGAAGATACGAAATCTTTATTTGACACATTTCCAAATGATTTGAGTACAATTATCCTGGCTGTTGTCCTCAGACTGACATTTAGAATCACTCCTTAGAGTTCTGTATTTCCCATGTTAGTCACTATTCCAAAAGCTGATTTCTGGAATCCCATTTCGGGTGTGTTTAGGCATCCTTATTGTCTCCCCTACTTCCAGTTTCAAAGAGTTCACATTCTGGCAAGGCCCAACAATGCCCAAATTTAGCAATCACTGAACTCCACTTTCAACATAGTAATCAGGCGATTCTTTTGAATCATATCTGCAATATGTGAGGACTTAATTCTTCATCCCCAGTCAAGTACCCATATGTATGAAATGGCGAATCTGAAATCCGTGTTGTGAGATCTTTGTGAATTGATTTACCATGGTTTATGCTTAATAAAATGCACCTCCTCCTGTAGCAAAGCCTCGTAGATGGAGTATCGTGCTGACACTCAGCACATCCAGAGTCTGGTGCATGGGAGTGTACTAGACTTCTACATAATGAAGTCAGCCTGCTCAGGGAAGAGAAGTGATTACCCTTTCTCAACCTACTTGCAGCATAGTATGGGATACCTTTTTCCTGTATTATAAACTATTCCTGGAATATTCACATCTAACAGTCCTCATAGATAAGGTAGCATGATTAGAGAGGAAAGTAGATGTGTCTACAATGTTTTATATTTATCATGTGCAAGATAACTATTACTTACATGCAAGACAGTGAGAATTATCACAATGAATCATTATGCTAATCTTAATAACTGTGTAGAATCTTCTGGATGAAGATTTTAGAGAGCTTGGAACATTTTTAAGATGTCTGAAATTCTTAGGCATCTGTCAATAAACAAAACTCAGAGCTTACTGCCAAGTATTTTAAAGAGGAAAGATAATTCAAGTTTGTAAGAAATTTTTAGCTGAAAATCAGGACTGTTATTGTATTAAAGGGAAAATGTCCTTAACAAATTCAAAATTTTGTCAACTGGAAAGGCCAGATGGAAGACATCAAAATATATGAGATCAAATTTTTTAGATCCCACATTTAAATAAGATCATACCATGTTTGTCTTTCCATACTTGGCTGATTTCATTAACATAATGTTCATTCATGTTGTCACAAATTATAGGATTTCCTTCTTTTCATGGTTGAATAATATTTGGTTGTGTGTATATACCGTGAAAAAATACATTTTTTTAATTAGCTAAGTTTACGTATTTACCATGTATGTGTACTTCGAAACATTATGTGATTTGTGATACAAACAATTGTATATGTCAATTTAAAAATAAATAAATAAATGTTAAAAAAATACATATGAGAGCAATATAGAAAACATGTGTATTTTATTTTGGTTTTTAACTAGAAGTTTTAAGAAACTTAACGAGCTTCCACAGTGTTTTTGCAAATAGGAACAAAATGTGGGAGAGTTGCGGAATATATCGAGTATATGGTAGAGATTGCAGAATACTATGAAACAGAAGGCCGAACAGGGACACACACATCTTTTTTTCAGATAAAATCAGTAAGTGACTTAGAAGTACAATTGATTGATCAAGTAACTTTTAAAGATATTGCACTTTATGTGGTAAGAACTAGAGTTAGCATCCCATCACTTGAAGATATAGATGAAAACTTAAGAACAAGATAAACTATAATGACTGTGAACTCCTTTCTTCATTACCATTAAGCATTAAAATGTTGTTACATAACTATATGGAACAATGTTAAGAGGACTCAGTAGTGACACTTATGTTAGAAATTTATGTTATGCATAACAACAGAAAATAGAGAATAAAAAAATACATACATTTCATGCCATTAAACATAGAGTAGAATTAATTAATTGAAATGGTAGGAGTGTATTAGGCAGAGTAAGTAAATTTCTGTAACATTCGCTCCAAAATTATGTGGCTACATGTGTATTTCACACTCACCAAGAATTCAATTTATGTAATTGGCAGAAGACTTCACACTCAATGATTCAGAGACTCAAGCTCCTCCATCTTGTGGTATTAACCTCCTTTAGGTCCTTGAAGTCCATTTTGCTCAACAACGAATGGGGAAAGATAATTTTAGAGGTGATTTGTAAGGATTAATCATGGGAGACAAGTGCATCAGTTTTGTTCAATTTCCATGGAAACACAAAACTAATGGTGGCAGGCAAATATGCTCTAGTTCTGTGATCAGGAAGAAGAGGAAAACAATTAGGTATGAATGTATTCAATCTTAGCCATTGGGCGAGAGTTAAATTAAAAGTTTCTTTCTTATTAAGTGTCTTTATGACATAAATCATAAATTTTAGGAGTTAATTCAACAGATGATACATTGAAAATCACATGTATCCACGAAAAATTACCTCATATGCACACAAAATTTGTTCCACTATATAGTTTTTGCACTCTCTTTTGATGCCTAGTCCATGATTAGCAAAGAATATTTTTTCCTTGAAAAGTTCATTACTAGCAATTCTTACTCTTCATATGCATGAAAGGCTAACAAATATAATTTCAACAAGTTAATAAATATGGACCTTTAATATAAGCTTGCCAGGGCTCTGCAATGGATATTTGAGTCAAAGCAAAGGATTTGCCCTTTTTTTTTTTTTTTTTAGCTAGTATAAGTATTCATAAATATGGAAATATGCTTAAGGGATATGGTGTGACTGAAAACCACATTAAAATAAAAAAATTACTTACATTTCATAAAAAAGTTATCCTTTCAGTTATCTGCAATTGGTTAGAGTAGAAAATTTAATGTATTAATAATAGTAGCCATATTAGTTCCTTCTCACACTGCTATAAAGAAATACCTAGGCAGGGCATGGTGGCTTACACCTGTAATCCCAGCACTTTGGGAGGCCAAGGCGGGCAGACTGCCTGAGCTCAGGAGTTCGAGAGCATCCTGGCTAACATGGTGCAATCCCATCTCTACTAAAGATACACAAAAATTAGCCGGGCATGGTGGTATGCACCTGTAGTCCCAGTTACTTGGGAGGCTCAGGCAGGAGAATCACTTGAACCTGGGAGGCTGAGGTTGCAGTGAGTGGAGATCACATGACTGCACTTCAGCCTGGGCAACAGAGCGAGATTCTGTCTCAAAAAAAAGAAATACCTAAAACTTGGTAATTCATAAAGGAAAGAGATTTAATTGGCTCATGGTTTTGCAGGCTGAACAGGAAAGAAACCTCAGGAAACTTAAAATCACGGCTGAAGGTGAAGGGGAAGCAGACATGTCTTAACATAGCCACAGCCCGAGGGAGAGAGCGGGAGGTGCGACTCACTTTTAAACAACCAGATATCTTGAGAACTCACTCACTATCATGAGAACAGCAAGAGGTAAATCTGCTCCCGTGATACAATCACCTCTCACGATGCCCCTCCTCCAAAACTGAGGATTACAATTCAGCGTGAGATTTAAGTGGGGACACAAATCCAAACCACATCAGTAGCTAACAGTTGCTCACTGTGAGAGAATTGTCCTTTTGGACAATGTTTTTAAAACCCTAGCTATCAATTTTTTTTTTTCCTAATCCAAAGACATAGAAGTAGGCAAAGTACAGTGACATGTTTTACTTCCTTTACTTTAGAGATGGAGAGTTAGGTTACTATTTGTAAAAAATTTTAAAGTTTGAAAGGCAAAAACAAAAACAAACAAACAAAAATACCAGAAATTTAGAGAAAGTAGAAAATACATAATTATCTTATGCATAATACAATTCTGCTCTTAATATTCATATTTTGTAGCTTTATTCTGGTGTCAGAGTAAAAGTGTTTTTGTTACTATCAGTATTACTTTGTGTGACATTAAAGAATAATGAAAAGGGTCCAGGCTCTGAGAGAAGCAGGGCTATGTCTAAAGACTCCCTCAGGCTTATTGACTGGGAAAATGATCTTCCCTCTCTGAGTCTCGTTTTCTTCATATGTGAAGTATTGTAGGTGGCATTGCATTCACAGAGATGCTGAGTGGGTTAAGCATGAAAACATGGAAGTGGATGATCAAGTGCCTGGAATCAAGCAAGTTAAAATTATATAGGTAAAGCAAATCTAGCTTATTTAATAAGTGTGTCTCACTTTCATAGTTTTTTTCAAACAGATAAAACAAACTTTGCCCTATTTATTTTATAAGCATAAAACAAAATAATGATTATGAAATAATTTTATGGAGATAAGAATGCTAGAAAATCTAGGATGTTATCAATTGTGAAATGTCCCTGTATTTCCCCAGATGAAATCCAAGATGACCTCATATCTGGGTTCCGGCAAGATACGCTACAAAATGAGGCCTTGGCGTTCTTTATGAAATCGTCTACACCTTATTAGAATCCCTGTACAACATTGGATTCAACTTGAAATGCTTTCTAATCATTCTGGTTCAGCAGAGGGTTAATCAAATTTCAATTCCTGACTATCTCACAACATAAAGGAAGGCATTTTTTTAAGAGATCAGATGTGTTTTTGCTAGGTTAAGTACAGCAGCAAAGCAATGAGTATTGTCACCTGGGAAATAAAGAAAAATGAGAGGTAATCAATTTCTTCCAGTCTTTATTTTGTTCACCCACTTGATTTGGAGCTACATATTGCTTCTCCCAGAATTAGCAGTGAAGGCATCTTGTTGCAATTCCACAAGCATTACAATGTGCACTCCATTTTGAGTGTACTGAAAACCTCATCATAAAAGATCTTCTGAGACATCTATGTTTAAAATAACAGCATCTTGTGGTTAAGGCTGCAAATTCAAGCACATAGAAACAAAGAGGTTTCTGGTGAATTAGCTGTATGTTATAAGCTATAGTTAACTATGTGCATATTTATTCATTCATTTTACACAGCCTGCTCATTTTTTTTCAAAAGCAGACAGTCCAGTTTTGGTGTTCATTGTAAACTCAATTTGGTTTTACTTCCTTACTATACTTTCCTTGCATCTGCTTTTATGGAAATATAGCTGGTCATTAACACAACTTTGCATGCCTTAAAACTGTGTTGTTTTTCATGCAAAGTAGACATTTGTAGAATAATTACAGATGGGAAAGTATGCCCCATGGAATTTCTTCTTCATTACAAAATTACCCTATTTTGATCATTTTATATCCACTTCATTATAAAAGGAAAGCAGGGGATAATCAAATATGTTAGTTATGATAGTAATCTTCAGAGCACTTGTTCTTACAAAGTAAGAAGTGATGAATTATATATAAAAGGAATCATTATGGAAAAATTACTTAAGTAAATTCTTTCTGATCCCTGCTCCTTTTTACCACCTTCTCCAGTCTGTGAGAACAGCCTCTCTCAGCCACATATGAAGTTCCTGCTAAAGCTTACAGTCATGGTGAACCTGGCTGCTAACATTCAGAAGAGGGGGATTTGCCAGAAAATACCATCTACTCATCACTGTGTCCAGATTTCTCTTCCATCTTTTAGTAGGATAACCCTGAGCTGAATGTTCTTTGTAAGTTACTCCAAATCCACTCTCCACCCTGCTCAATGCCCCACAAAATTGACCTGTAAGGACTGTATCAACTGGAATTCCTTGCCTTCTAATTCTTTTTAGGTTTAACCAATAGGAAGAACTGACAGGAAATTTCAAACTGGGAGGAACGAGAGCTCTGTAAGGAGGTATTCCCCCAACTAGTCTTCAGTTGGCAGTATCTGCAAACTTCCACTGAAGCCCATAGCTCCTTCTGAGCAGCTGTCTCCAAAGCTCTTTCTTTGCAGGCTCTGATAACTGCTCTTTCTCTTTCTCTTAGTCTTTATCATTAGTCAAGCCTAAGTGTGATAATAGCTTCAAACTGGAGTTAGTTCTAGAATGCATCAATATTGCTTTGTTTTATTTTCTTTGCTCACATATTTGTAATAGCCCCTTGAGGCTGTCTCATTATCTTTTTTGGGAGTGTCATCTATTTCCTGAACGATGCAGGCACCTGTCAACATTTTTTTCTTATGGAAACAGAGAGAGGAGGACTGAGATATTTTGAGTTACAGAATAATAGATTTAGAACTGGAAAGAAGATGTATATACCAAACCATGATGAAATGGGATCCATAAATAAAAGGTGTTCTTCCCAAGTCAAGAGCTAATTTCTTGAGGCAATGAGGTCATAATCAGTTTTCCAACTCCTGGTCGAGTCCTTTTTTTAAAAAAAAAAAAACTTACCAACATCTGGATTTAATCATCCAGTATCCAAATAATTAGATGAGTCGAGAGGAATCTGAGTCTTGCTTCGTTTATTTACCTTTTTTAAATGTAATTGCTTTTTGAGGAAGATTAGTAACTAGAGTGGAAAAGAAGGAGATCAATGGAAATGAAACAGGATAAATGAAGAAAGACTAGCACAGATAAGGACTGCGTTGTAGGGACAGTGGTAGTTGACTTTTTAAAAAGCAGTTATTGAAAGTACTTGCTGTAGCATTCCTGGTCAATGTTTTCAGTTTATGTTGTGGATAAATAGGCCCTGTACCCAGAGTACATTTTGTGTCTAAAACAGTAAATACACAACTGCCAACCTCACGTAAAAAAGGGTCACAATTTCACAATATGGGCTCAATTGGGGCTTTGAATCTGTATTTCAGTGCTGGAAAGTACATATTTCCGTTATACGATTAACCTTCCCAGTATAGGCATAAACCACCCCAGAACTAATACTAATATAAAAATTTTACTTTTTATATGTATCTGATGTATTATTTTATGTCTTGTAGAGATCTACACATACCACAAAGACTCAGAAATAGCTTCTAAGAAGAGCCCCTTAATACCTCATTTAAGCATTTTAAATAATATAATTAAGATATATTTATTTTGTTCCTTTCTATTAGTAACATAGTATTGGAAAAACAAAAATAAAATATTTCACAAGCTGGTTAAAGAAACCTACACTTTAATTTGCAAAGATAATTGCGCATATAAAACTTGATAATTCAAAAAAATCCCCGAAAGGACAATTTATAGCACAAACACAAATCCATTCATGGAAAGCCCATATTTATGTAGTCATAGTTTACTTTTCAAAGGTTTATATTAGTGACAAAACAAAAGCAACTAATATAAAACACTGTACTATTTTCATTCAAATGGGATAATTCAATTGCTAAATGTTGGTTTTGTCTAAATCCATCATGCATCTGCCTTATATACTGATTGAGAAATCCTACATATTTGTGTATCACAGAAAATATCTTTGCCCTATGCTATAAGTCAGGGGATGATTTGAATAAAGGTGTCAGTTTATTTTATATTTGAAGAAAGTATAGTGGTAAAATAACCAATATTTATGACAGTATTGAACAATATTAGGCCATGAGCCTCATTAAAGCTTCATAGGTTTCTAACTTAGGACCTAATTTCAAACAGTTGACACTCACATATACAGCAAAAAAAAAATTAAGTGGGAAAGCTATGCAAATCACTCAATCCATTAATAATAAAACAGCTCAAAGAAAAAACACCTGAGATCTAGAGAGAAGGTAAAAATTCTAAGAATCATTAATCCAACTTGGACAACATGGCAAAATCCCGTCTCTTAAAAAAAAAAAGAAAAAAAAAAAAAAGCCGGGTATGGTGGCACGCTCCTGTAATCCCAGCTACTTGGGAGGCTGAGATGGGAGGATGGCTTGAGCGCAGGAGGTGGAGAATGCAATGAGTTGAGATCATGCCACTGCACTACAGCCTGGGCAACAGAGTGAGACACTGTAATTAAAAAAAAAAAAAAAAAAGAATCATGAGTGACCTGACAAATTTCTTCTAATAGAATGAGAACCACTATAATGGAGGCATCAGGACTGGCTGAGTGTCATGCAGCCATCACACGCCTCAGGCTGGCTCCCTGGATCCAGGATCCCCTTGATCATTACATACTGAGGTCCAGAGAAACCGCAGTGTGATAGCATCTTGTGTTTCACTCAACTGTTATTTCCCCAAATCATATTGTTTGATCATGGCTGCTCAGTCCAAGAAGAAAAACAATATATATATTTTAAAAAAATACCAACTAAGATTATATGAGACTAGAATTTCCATCTTATTTATATTTGTATTTCCAGTGCCTAGAATGGTGCTATTAAATGTTAATACATATGGCCAAGTCATAAAATATTAGATTGCAGTAAATAAATTAACTAGAGTGTCATCACTGCTATTAATCTGTTTTATGAAGTTGAACAAATTATTTCAACTTCCTGAGCTTCTGCTTCACATCTGAAAATTATTATAGTTTTTATTATAGATTATTATAGTATCACCTCTAGGTTCACCCTATTCCCTACAAAGAATGAAGTAAGATAATGCACATGAACAAGCTTTTTGATTCCAGCATACAATAACCTGAATACATCTGTTTGTGTTGCTATTTCATATTTTATGGGTTAAAAAGGAGCACCAGCTTTCTCATTGGTATTCTTCTGTTCAATGCATGATCAGATTTATCAAACAATCGTTAGTGGGCTTTCTTCTTGAGAGTTTATTAAATGTTCCAATTTCAACCAAAAAAAAAAATGGCTTCTAAACACTTATTTTAGTCCATTTGGAGTTATTACAAAAAGATGTTGCTCATTATTTTTTCAAAATAAATGAAAGGGAGCATTCCAGAGTAAGGACACAAACAATAGGGAGCTATGAACTCTGGCATTTCAGGACATGACAACGCAAGCCTTCCCCTGTGGAGGAAGGTTCTAGTCATTCGAGAACCATTGAATTTCAACAGAGAGAAAATGAAAGATCATGTTTTTTTCTTACAGCAAAATGCCAATGCCTGTAACAGCCAATCTGAAACAAGAACAAAAAGAAAGTGGTTTATATAGCATAAAGCGGTGCATTCTTAGCAACTTCAAGAGGCCTCTAAAACAGCTTAATAACAGAAATTTCTAGATGTGTAAGCAAATATATGCCTGGAACAGAAAATTCTTTTGCTTCGCCATTTAAAACAGTGTTAGTGTCTTGTGGAAAGAGATCAATGTTAGTGATCATAGGAAAAACTCAACCAATAGGCAAACAGAAAAGTAGTCAGGGATGAAAAGTAAGTTCAGTGATGATGGAAAATCAACAATTGAATGCTGTTTGTGAAAATGAAAGAAAAAGCACATTGAGGCAAGGTAGAGAAAACAGTAGGGATTACTTGAAATACATGTGAATTTTGCCACACCACCATCAGATATTAATTTTGGGGATTTGGGAATGAAAAATAAAAGAATTCCCTAAATTATAGGTTATTCATAAACTACTTCAAATATTTCTCATACTTTTTACTCAAAATATAGATCTTAACATGCCTACTAGTTTGAAAATATTGTTTAATAATATTTAAAAAAAGTTTCAGTCTATATAGCAAAGTTTCAAAAACTAGAAAAAAACAGTAAATATCATTGGCTAGTTTTCAAATATGAACAGTGAGATGTTTTAGCAAGGTTAAAATTATTTTACTCCCCAACCATCTTACTTCTTGAAACACTGTTAAAAGATTTGTATAAATTATACTACATATGTAAACTAATATCCATTTTATTGGTATACATGTTCATGACCCTGTTTTCTGCCAAGGGTGAGTCATGAACATGCACAGCACTGAAGCAGCAATAAGCAAGATTGATTGGTTAGATGTGACAGATTCTAACCTAAGTGCTTCTATGCTGTTCTCAGAAATGTCTACTTAACCTATAATTCTGGATGTCAACATTTCCTGCTCTTGCTTTCAATGTGGCATAGTGGTTTCCTTCAAATCAGTAATTTCTCTATGTTGACTGTAAAGCTTTAATTATTTCAAGATAATTGTAATGCTTTTTCTCATGTTCCCAATTTTTTGACAGAATTTTCTTAGGATTCTGGATTCAGATAAACCTAAGCTTCCTGAGAATCACTGGGAAGAAACACTTGGATGAAAACTAGGCAACACATATTTCTTGCTGCCCTGGTCTTTCTCATAGCCCCTCAGTCTAAAGTAGTTCACCATATTTTTTTTTTCTTTCTCCTGATTTCTTGATTATTCAGAGTCTTTTGTGGTACCATATGAATTTTAACCTTTTTTTTTACCAAATTTTTTTATTTCCATATGTTGCTAGGGAACAGATGATGTTGGGTTACATGAGTAAGTTCTTTAGTGGTGATTTGTGAGATTTTCATGCACCCATCACCCAAGCAGTATACATTGCACCCTATTTATAGTATTTTATCCCTCACACCCTTCCCACCCTTTCCTGCTGAGTCCCCAAAGTCCATTGTGTCATTCTTACATCTTTGCATCCTCATAGCTTAGTTCCCACTTACGAGTGCGAACATACCATGTTTGGTTTTCCATTCCTGAGCTACTTCGCTTAGCGTAATAGTTTCCAATCTCATCCAGGTCACTGTGAATGCCATTAATTCATTCCTTTTTATGGCTGAGTAGTATTCCGTTGTATATATACACCACAGTTTCTTTATACACTCGTTGATTGATGAGCATTTAGGTTGGTTCCACATTTTGCAATTGTGAATTGTACTGCTATAAACATGCATGTACAAGTATCTTTTTGTATAATGACTTATTTTCTTCTGGGTAGATACCTAATAGTGGGATTACTGGATCAAATGGTAGTTCCACTTTTAGTTCTTTAAGGAATCTCCACACTGTTTTCCATAGTGGTTTTACTAGTTTACATTCCCACTAGCAGTGTAGAAGTGCTCCCTGTTCATTGCATCCATGCCAACATTTATTTATTTTCATTTTTTTATTATGGACATTTTGCAGGAGCAAGGAGGTATTGCATTGTGGTTTTGAATTACATTTCCCTGATCATTAGTGATGTTGCATATTTTTGCATATGTTTGTTGGCCATTTGTATATCTTCTTTTGAGAACTGTCTATTCATATCTTTAGCACACTTTTTGATGGGATTGTTTTGTTCTTGCTAATTTAATTGAGTTTGTTGTAGATTCTGGATATTAGCCCTTTGTCAGATGTATATATTGTAAAGATTTTCTCCCACTCTGTGGGTTGTCTGTTTACTCTGCTGACTGCCCCTTTTACCATGCAAAAGTTCTTTCCTTTAAGTCACAGCTATTTATTTTTGTTTTTATTGCATTTGCTTTTGGGTTCTTGGTCATGAAATCTTTGCCTAAGTCAAAATCTAGAGGGATTTTTCCAATGTTATTTTCTAGGATTTTTATAGTTTCAGGTCTTAGATTTAAGTCCTTGATCCATTGAGTTGATTTTTGTATGAGGTGAGAGATGAAGATCCAGTTTCATTCTCCTGCATGTGGCTTGCCAATTATCCCAGCACCCTTTTAAATAGGGTGTCCTTTCCTCACTTTATGTTTTTGTTTGTTTTGTTGAGGATCAGTTGGCTATAAGTATTTGGGTTTATTTCTGGGTTCTCTATTCTCTTCCACTGATTTTGGGCCATATTTTTACACAAGTACCATGCTGTTTTTGTGACTATGGCCTTATAGTATAATTTGAAACCAGGTAATCCAGATTTGTCCTTTTTGCTTAGCCTTGCTTTGGCTATGTGGGTTCTTTTTTGGTCCCATATGAATTTTAGGATTGTTTTTTCTAATTCTATGAAGAATGAAGGTGATATTTTGATGGGAATTGCATTGCATTTGTAGATTGCTTTTGGCTGTATGGTCATTTTTCATAATATTGATTCTACCCATCCATGAGCATGAGATGTGTTTCCTTTTGTTTGTGTCATCTATGATTTCTTTCAGCAATGTTTTGTCATTTTACCTGTAAAGGTTTTTCACCTCCTTGGTTAGGTATATTTCTAAGTATTTTAATTTTTGCAGCTATGGTAAAGGGGTTGAGTGCTTGATTTGATTTTTAGCTTGGTCACTGTTGGTGTGTTGAAGAGCTACTGAATAGTATACATTAATTTTATATCTGGAAACTTTTTTGAATTCTTTTATCAATTCTAGGAGCTTTCTGAAGAAGTTTTTAGGGCTGCCTAAGTAAACAATTCATGTCATCAGTGAACAGAGGCAGTTTGACTTCCTCTTTCTTGATTTGGATGCCCTTTATTTCTTTCTCTTGTCTGATTGCTCAGGCTAGGACTTCCAGTATTATGTTGAAGAGGAGTGATGAGAGTGGGCATCCTTGTCTTGTTCCAGTTTTCAGAGGGAATGCTTTCAATTTTTCCCCATTCAGTATTACGTTGGCTGTGGGTTTGTCTTAGATGACTTTTACTACATTGAGGCACATCCCTTGTGTGCCAATTGTGCTGAGAGTTTTAATCATAATGGGATGCAAGATTTTGTTGAATGTATGCTTTTTCTGCAGCTATTGAGATGATCATGTGATTTATGTTTTTAATTCTGTTTGCGTGGTATATCACAATTATTGACTTGCATACGTTAAATCATCCCTGCATCCCTGGTATGAAACCCACTTGATTATGGTGAATTATCTTTTTGATATGTTGCTGGATTTGGTTAGCTAGTATTTCGTTAAGGATCTTAGCATCTGCGTTCACCAGGGATATTGGTCTGTAGGATTTTTGTTTGTTTGTTATGTCCTTTCTGGTTGTGGTATTAGGGTGATATTGGCTTCATAGAATGATTTAGGGAGGGTTCCCTCTTTCTCTATTACATGAAATAGTGTCAATAGGATTGGTACCAATTCTTCGTTAAATATCTGGTAGAATTCTTGTGTGAATCCATCTGGACCTGAACGTTTTTTGTTGGAAATTTTAAAATTACCATTTCAATCTTGCTGTTTGTTTTGGGTCTGTTCAGGTTATCTAATTCTTCCTGATTTAAGCTAGGAGGGTTGTATTTTTCCAGGAATTTATTCATCTCCTCCAGGTGTTTTAGTTTATACACTTAAAAGTGTCCACAGTAGCCTTGAATGACCTTTTGTATTTCTGTGATGTCAGTTGTAATATCTCCCATTTTGTTTCCAATTGAATTTATTTGGATTTTCTCTTTTCTTGTTTAATCTTGCTAATGGCCTATCAATTAAAAATAAATAATTTTTTCAAAGAACCAGCTTTTTGTTTCATTTATCTTTTGTATGTTTTTTGGTTTGTTTTTGTTTGTTTGTTTGTTTGTTTCAATTTCATTTAGTTCTGCTCTGATCTTGGCAATTTCCTTTCTTCTGCTGGGTTTGGGTTTTATTTGTTCTTGCTTATCTAGTTCCTTGAGGTATGACCTTAGATTGATTGTTTGTACTCTTTCAGACTTTTTGATGTAGATGTTTAGGGCTATGAACTTTCCTCTTAGCAGCACCTTTGCTGTATCCCAGAAGTTATGATAGGTATGTCACTGTTGTCATTCAGCTCAAATAATTTTTTAATTTCCATCTTAATTTCATTTTGACCCAATGATCGTTCAGGAGCAGATTATTTAATTTCCGTGCATTTGTGTGGTTTTAAAGCTTGCTTTTGGAGATGATTTCCAGATTTATTCCACTGTTGTCTGAGAGTGTGCTTGATATAATTTAAAATTTCTTGAATTTATTGAGGCTCATTTTGTAGCCTATCATATGGTCTATCCTAGAGGAAGTTCCATATGCTATTGAACAGAATGTATATTCTGCAATTGTTGGGTAGAATGTTCTGTATATACCTGTTACGTCCATTTGTTTCAGGCTACAGTTTAAATCTATTTTTTCTTTGTTGAGTTTCTGTTTTGATGACCTGTCTAGTGCTGTCAGTGGAGTATTGAATTCCCCCACTATTATTGCATTGCTATCTATCTCATTTCTTAGGTCTATTAGTAATTGCTTTATAAATTTGGGAAATCTAGTGTTAGGTGCATATATATTTAGGATTCTGCTATTTTTCGGTTAGAGAAGGCCTTTTGTCATTATATAATAACTCTCTTTGTCTTTTTTAACTGCTGTTGCTTTAGAGTTTGTTTTGTATGGTTAAGAATAGCTACTCCTGCTTGCTTTTGGTGTTCACTTGCATGGAATGTGTTTTTCCACCCCTTTATCTTAAGTTTATGTGAGTCCTTATGTGTTAAGTGAGTCTCTTGAAGGCAGCCAATAGTTATTTGGTGAATTTTTACCCATTCTGCAATTCAGTATCTTTTAAGTGAAGCATTTGGGCTATTTACATTAAAGGCTAATATTGAGATGTGAGATACCATTTTATTCATCATGCTATTTGTTGCCTGTATATCTTGGTGTTTTGTTTTTTGTTTTTTAATTGTATTTTTGTTTTATAGGTCCTCTGAGATTTGCGCTTTAAAGAGGTTCTGTTTTGATGTATTTCCAGGACTTGTTTCAAGATTTAGAAGTCCTTTTAGCAGTTCTTGTAGTGCTGGCTTGGTAGTGGTGAATTATCTCTGCATTTGTTTGTCTGACAAAGGCTGTATCATTCCCACATTTATGAACTTAGTTTTGCTGGATACAACATTCTTGGCTGATAATTATTTTGTTTGAGGAGGCTGAATATAGGGCCCCAATCCCTTCTAGTTTGTAGGGTTTCTGCTGAGAAATATGCGGTTAATCTGATAGGTTTTCCTTTATAGGTTATCTGGTGCTTTTGCCTCACAGTTCTTAAGATTCTTTCCTTTATCTTAACTTTAGATAACCTGATAAAGAAGTACCTAGTTGATGATCTCTTTGTGATGAATTTCCCAGGTGTTCTTTGTGTTTCTTGTATTTGGATGTCTAGGTCTCTAGCAAGCCCAGGGAAGTTTTCCTCAATCATTCCCCCAAATATGTTTTCCAAACTTTTAGATTTCTCTTCTTCCGCAGGAATGCCATATATTCTTAGGTTTAGTCATTTAACATGATCCCAGGCTTCTTGGCGGCTTTGTTTGTATTTTCTTTCTTTTTTTTTCTTTGTCTTTGTTAGAATGGGTTAATTCAAAGACCTGGTCTTTGAGCTCAGAAGTTCTTTATTCTGCTTGTTTGATTATATCGCTGAGACTTTCCAGAGCATTTTGCATTTCTATAAGTGCATCCATTCTTTCCTGAAGTTTTGTTTTTCATTTACACTATCTATTTCATTGAATATTTCTCCCTTCAATTCTCGTATCATTTTTTTGATTTCCTTAAATTGGGCTTCACCTTTCTATCGTGCTCCCTGACTAGCTTAATAACTAACTTTCTGAATTCTTTTTCAGGTAAATCAGGGATTTCTTTTTGGTTTGGATCCATTGCTGGTGAGATAGTGTGATTTGGGGGGATGTTAAGAACCTTGTTTTCTCACATTACCAGAGTTCATTTTCTGGTTCCTTCTCATTTGCGTAGGCTCTGTCAGAGGGAAGGTCTAGGGCCTAAGGCTATTGCTCAGACTCTTTTGTCCTATGTGGTTTTCCCTTGATGTGGTACTCACCCCCTTTTCCTGTGGATGTGGCTTCCTGAGAGCTGATCTGTACTGACTATTATCTTTCTTCTGGATCTAGCCACCCAGCAAGTCTACCAGGCTCTGGTCTGGTACTGAGAGTTTTCTAAACAGAGTCCTGTGATGTGAACCGTCTGTGGGTCTCTCAGGTGTGGATACCAGCACTTGCTCCTGTGGAGATGCCAGGGGGGTGAAATGGACCCTGTGAGTGTCCTTAGCTTTTGTTGTTTAATGCACTATGTTTGTGCTGGTCGGCCTCCTGCAGGGAGGTGGCGCTTTTTAGAGAGCATCAGCTGTGGTAGTATGGGGAGGAGCAGGCAATGAGCAGGGCCCTAGAACTCCCAAGAGTATATACCCTTTGTCTTCAGTTACCAGGGTGGGTAGGAAAGGACCATTAGGTGGGGGTAGGGCTAGGCATGTCTGAGCTGAGACTCTCATTGGGTGGGTCTTGCTGAGGCTGCTGTGGGGGATGGAGGTGAGGTTCCCAGGCCAATGGAGTTATGTTCATAGGAGGATTATGGCTGCGTCTATTGTGTCATGCAGGTTGTCTGGGCAGTAGGGGAAAGCCAGCAGCCACAGGCCTCAACCAGCTCCCACTCAACCCAAAGGGCCAGTCTCATTCCCACTCTGTCCTCCCCACCCAACAGCATCGAGGCTGTTTCTAGGCAGTGGGTGAGCAGCGCTGAGAACTTGCCCCAAGCTACCTGCCTCCCAGCTGTGAAAGCAAATAGGGCTTTCATTCATCCCCCGCCTGTGGAGTCCCCACACCAGATTCACTCCCTCCTTCAAGTTCTGGCCAGGAGACTTCTCAATGGGTTCAAATGGTTACAAAGTTCATATAGAGGTTTCCTTCTCCCTTTGGCCTTTTTCCAGTGCCTCTGGCTTGCCTCCCGAAGGACCCCTGTGAGTCAAGCAGAACTGGGTTGCTAAGGGACCCAGAAAGCCCTCAGGGCTTTTCCTATTGCTTCCTCTACCCCTGTATTTCACTTGGCTCTCTAAATTGACTCAGCTCCAGGTAAGGTCAGAATCTTCTCCCACGATCTAGATCTTCAGCTTCCCCAGTAGCCAGGGGGCGGTGCTCAGGAGCAAATGATCTCCCTTTCTTACTTTCACAGTTTGGGCACTCACATTATTTGGGGTGTCTCCCAGGTCCTGCAGGAGCAATCTGCTTCCTTCAGAGGGTCTGTGGGTTCTCCTGGCTTTCATAATGTATTCTTGAAGTCATTCTGGAGCAAAAGTTTACATGCAAGCCTCCATGCACTGCTTTGTTCATCCAAGTGGGAGCTGCAATCTAGTCCTGCCTCCTGTCCTGCATGATCTCCCAGTGGCTCTAACATTCGTTTTCTGTTCTGTAAAAATTGCCATTGAGATTTTCATAGTGATTGCATTAAACTTGTGGATCACTTTGAGTAGTATGAACATTTTAACTGTAATAGTTTTCTAATCCATGAGCACAGAATGTCTTTCCATTTATTTGTGCCTTATTTAATTTATCAATATTTTGTATTTTTCAGTAAACAAGCCTTTAACCTCCTTGTTTAAGCTTATTCCTAGATAGTTTACTTTTTTTTTAATGCTATAGGAAACAGAACTTCATTCTTAAGTTCCATTCCTATGAGATGAAAAAAAAAAAAAAAAGAACTATTTGCAAAATATAGTTTAGGGGTTAATCTTCAATATCTAAAAGAAGCCCCTACAAATCAATAGCAAAACAATACAAAAGACCCCAAGTAACTCAATTTTAAAAATGGATAAAGGATTTAGTCACATCACACACACACACAAAATATATATATATATATATATACACACACACACACACAAATTGCCAAGAGATATAAAAACATGTTCAAAAAACTACCTATTGTGTACTATGTTCACTACGTGGGTGACAGTATCCCTACTCCAAACCCCAGCATCATGTAATATACCCATGTAACAAAGTTGTACATGTACCCCCTGTATCTAAAATAAAAGTTGAAATTTTACAAAAGAAACATACTTAATGTCAGTAATCATCAAGGAAATACAAATCAAAACCACAATGAACAATCATCTCATACCTATCAGGATGGTTATTATTAAAAAAAAAAAAAAAGAAAAGTGTTGGTAAGAATGTAGAGAACTTAGAACACTTGTACATGGCTGGTGGGAATGTGAAATGGGGCTGCTATAGGAAAAACAATATACAGGTTCTTCATAAAATTAAAAATAGAACTACCATATGATTAAAAAATCTGGGTATGTCTCCAAAAGAATTGAAATCAGAATACTGAAGAGATATCCACACTCCTCTGTTTGTTCCAACACTGTTCACAAAAGCCAAGCTATTGAAACAATTTAAATGTCCATTGACATTTCTGCCTCCCTCGTTCTTCCCTCCTTTCCTCCCTCCCTTCTGTTCTCATTTTCTTCCTTGTAACTTTCTCCCTTTCTCTCTTTTGGTTCCTCCAAGAGGAATCAAATCATAGATGGCATTAAAGCAAATGTTCACTACGTTCACTGTTAAATGCTTTAAAACAGTGCCTGGCACATAATAGGTGCTCAATAAATGGCCATTAGATGAGTGAATAAGTGAATGAGTGAATACATGAAATAATAAAAAAGTACCTTGGTCATTTATTTAAACCAAGCTCATTTTTGACGTGATAATATTGCTGTTTTCCTCCCAGAGTTGTTGTAAAGGGTACATGTGATGAGTTTAAGACAATATTGGTGCAAATTTGTTTGAAAATGGAACATATTAAGATACTAAGCCTGTAGAATTTTTTTTTAAGAGAATATAGACATGGTATAGCTGTATTTAAAATGTTAGCCAAAAATATTTAAAAAGTACTCACAGGCAGATTTTTTTTTTTAATTAAAGTTCACTGTAGTTTTCTTAAGACATAAAATATTGGGAGTTGCCAAAGCTACTCACCATGATTTAGAGATCTATTTTTCAGTAAATAGAAAGGAAAAGTAGAAAATTACTTTGCATTGTTGAGTATTTAGAGCAGATCCAAGACCATATTAAGATTTTTACGTATTATATATCACTGAGGCAGTATTGTTATTTTAATTAATTAATTAATTTATTTATTATTATTTATTTATTTATTTTTTGACTCTGAAATTTTTATTGGCCTCTTGCTCTCCAAAGGGTACCCTGCTTCTGCTGGCTTAATGCCTCAGAACTTTGGTGTCGTTGGTCTCAGACACCACTTTGCCATCCACTATCCCGCGGGTGGTGGTCTTTTGGATGGTTTGCATGGAGTTGCTGCTGTCCAAGGCATCACCAAGATTGAATTCCTCACCATCTTCCAGCAGGCGGCGGTAGGTGGCGATCTCAGCTTCCAGCTTGACCTTGATGTTCAGCAGGGCCTCATACTCCTGGGCCTGTCGCTGTCCCTCTGCCCGGGTCTGTGCCAGCTCTAACTCCAGGTGCAGCAGGATCCCATTGAGCTGCTCCATCTGTAGGGCGTAGCGGGCCTCCACCTCCCTCAGGCTGTTCTCCAAGCTGGCCTTCAGATTTCTGATGGAGTCCAGGTCGATCTCCAAGGACTGGACTGTACGTCTCAGCTCTGTAAGGGTCATCTCAGCAGCTCCAACCTCGACAGACTGTGTGGTGACCACTGTGGTGCTCTCCTCAATCTGCTGAGACCAGTACTTGTCTAGCTCCTCTCGGTTCTTCCGAGCCAGCTCGTCATATTGGGCCCGGATGTCTGCCATGATCTTGGCCAGGTCCTGAGATTTGGGGGCATCTACCTCCACGGTCAACCCAGAGCTGGCAATCTGGGCTTGTAGGCCTTTTACTTCCTCTTTGTGGTTCTTCTTCATGAAGAGCAGCTCCTCCTTGAGAGCCTCGATCTCTGTCTCCAGCTGCAGTTGAGTGACATTGGTGTCATCAATGACCTTGCGGAGCCCATGGATGTCGTTCTCCACAGACTGGCGCATGGCCAGCTCTGTCTCATACTTGACTCTAAAGTCATCAGCAGCAAGACGGGCACTGTCAATCTGCGGAACGATGCGGGCATTGTCCACAGTATTTGCGAAGATCTGAGCCCTCTGATCCTCGATGATCTTGAAGTAATGGCTCCAGTCTCCGACCTGGGGTCCTTTCTTCTCCAAGTGCTCCCGGATTTTGCTCTCCAGCCTCCGGTTCTCGGTCTCCAGGCTCCTCACTCTGTCCAGGTAAGAGGCCAGGCGGTCGTTCAGGCTTTGCATGGTCTCCTTCTCATTCTGGATGCCTCCCATTCCTGCCAGACCCCCGGCCATCCCTGAGGCCAGGCCCCCGGACCCCATGCTGCCCCGGAAGCTGGTGGAGCGGGACACGGAGATCCGGGAACCAGAACCCCCGGCGCCTGCATAGACACTGGCCGCGCTGCTGACGGGCTGGGCACCGTAGGTGGGCGCCTGAACAGAGCCCAGGGACCGGTAGTTGGTAGAGAAGGTGGAGCGAGTGGTGAAGCTCATGCTGTATGGGAGGAAGGCGAGACGACAGGACTCAGGCTTTGCCGACCTGTTATTTTAATTTATAAATAAATAATTCAGTCCCAGATACATGAGATCTGCATGTCTTTAAATTTAGTGCTTTACCTACTACATCTTCTTTCTCTCAACAATGACTAGGAAAATGGTGTAACAGATAAACCTGTAATAATTTTTTATCCTATGTAAACCAAGAAAAGTACCAGACAGGTCTCAATCAATTAAAAATTTTATTTCGCCTAGGTTAAGGATGCACATGCGGGAAACAGGTCCATGCTTTCCAGTGATGATTTTGAGAGCTTCAATATTTAAAGGGGAAAGGGTGAATACAGGGGACGAAGCAAGACATATTTAAAAGGTATAGGTAGATGAGGCAAACGGTTGCATTCTTTTGAGCCTCTGATCAGCCATTCACGTGTGAGGAAAAGATAGAGAAATAGTCACTTATGCATTCATCTGGCTCAGTGAATCTGCATTTTTACATATGATAAAATAAATGTAGGGCAGAGGAAGTAATCAGATAGGCATTTGTTTCAGGCGATTAGAGGGATGACTATGAGTTCTTTGTTCCACACCTGTGAAGATGAGCCATCAATTTACATTGCCAGGGTGAAATTCAACAGAACTGTTTTAGGGTAAAGATCCTGAGCCTCACATGGAATTTCCTAATGGGCAAATTGTGAGGGAAATATGTAGTGTTTTGTTGTTGTTGTTGTTGTTGTTAGTTTTTAAGTGCGGCTGTCTTATTTGGGAATGAAATGGGAGACAGGTTTACCTCAGTTTATTTTCCTTTCATACCTATGTTTTATTATTGGGTGCCAGTTCTGTCCACTCCCTTTTCAGAGAAATTCCACCTCCTGTCCTGGCTGAGGTGTTGTCAGGTCACAGAACCCAATGTCACCTTAACTCACCTCAAGTGATTGGGCCAGGAGAAATCTACGCTACAGCTTTAAAAAAATGATAAATCGCCTAGATTGCTTTATGGGGAACTTGAATGGAGAAACCAGAGGTAAATGACAGTTATCTTGGGGTTTTGACACAGTTAATTTATGAGGTCACACCTGAGAGAAAAAAATAGAAAGTGTATGAAGCAGTCAGGGGTGAGGCTGGTATGCTAGCAAGTCAAAGCCACCTGCAAGCAGAAGTTATTAAAGACGAGGAAAGTAAAGTAAGTCAGCAGTAAGGAAAGGCAAGAGTAAGAATCACACATGCTGAGATCAGGGAGATCATGCAGCCCCTAAGAGATGACAAGAGAACCCTCGTTTTTCTACTTCTTAGTTTCAGTCCCTATAAGATTATGTTTCTTATTATTTGGTAACTGTACAATTGCCTGTTATATCTTTATTTTAAAAGATAAATCTTCCCTTTTCTTTTGCCAGAACTAGTTGGAGAGGTCTCTCTTGAAATTTAAATGATTGTAACTAGAACAGATTATACGGCTCCAAAAAACCCATTATTTTGTGAGGGGTGTGTGTGTGTGTGTGTGTGTGTGTGTATTTAGAGAAAGAGTCTGTTTTCTCCTCAAGCTATGAGTTTCAGTTTTATTTTAAGGCACACTCTTATCTGTTACCTCAGTGGGAGAAGAGATAATTTTTTGTGTGTGTGATTTCTTGCTTTCAGGAAAGAAAGCGTTTCGAAAATTGAATAAGAAATAATAGATAGGAATCATCTTTGTTACAGCCTCCCAATCTTATTCACATAGTCTGAAAATTCAGCTTTATGTAATAAGAACTACATCCATCTCATAGTTACAATAATTACTGAAGAAGTTTAATTTTGCAGGAAATGTAACTAAGAATAATAACAAATGAAGATTTCTTAAGCTTACATAATATTACATTTAACACTATATCAATTAATGAAAGTTTTATTTCAATAATTAATGTTTGATTGAGTTAAGCTAGCATTTTTATTCAAAATAAAAGCTTCGCCAATGTGCATTTATAACTTATAGTCCTGACAGTTAAACTGAAGTTTGGGTTGAAAATATCTTTGTGCAATAGAAATGCACATTTAAGACTAACATAAACTATGGTTGACATTAAACAGAAGGGTATTACAAGTATCAGACCTAACTCAAAAAATGTCTGCTAATTGCATGCAAATACTCTAAAGGAATAAGATAAATGTCTTTTTGTGACTTAATAAGCCCAATTTCATTATTATATACTTAAACCACTATAACTTCAGTACAAAGTGTAAATTGCTGTCTTTCTAGTTAATAAAAAGTAAAGACAGGTTTTTTAGGGGTATTAATGTTTTTAGACATAAATGTAGAGGTGATAGTTGTTTTCCTGGTATAAACAGAGCAGATAAAATATGCAAAACAGGTTTAAATCATTAAGCAAGAGAAGCAAAAATTATGAAACATTAGCTCAGCCATCATTCAGGATTAAGGTCACTTCAATAGGTTATTCTTAGAGACACTTAAAGTCATCCATTGGCCAAGCCTAGAAATTCATTTCTCTTGTTAGGATTTTCTGTAAATATAGAAAGTTGGCTGTGTTTCCACAGACCCTTTATTCCAGCACTTCTCCTGTGGTTCTTCTCTGTTATCTACTACTGCTCCATTAATTTCTCCATGAACATTGGGATGATTTCCTACAGGCAGTTACCCAAAAGCCATTGCCAAGACTGATGTTAATTCTTCCTACAGTTCACATAGTTTGGCTGGTAAAGCCTATGCAGAACGTGTAGCTCTGTTCTCTCTGCCATCACGATCTCTTCTCCATTTGCCCCCGATCTCCTGTGTTGGCGTCTATCTCTAGCCCATCAGAAGCATTTTCACATTCCTGTCAAAGTGAGGAATGAGGGAACTGGGCCAGCATTATTAGTCACAACTTCACTCAGTACAAAGAGGCATCATTCACTCTGCCCCTGGAACCTTCTTCAGAGAACTATCATTTTTCTTTATCACTATGGCAATATTCTTTCAGAAGTTTCATGGACTCTTCTTTGACTTTTTCCATAAAATCTTGAATCAAATCTGTCTCCATGCAATGATTCTCCCCAGCATGAGTAAGTTTAGGTCCTTTCCCTTGGGGCTGCCAGACTCCATACAAATAATGGGCCTTATGATGATTAAGGAATTCTTCCAAGTGACAGTTAAAGAGGCTGCCTGCCTAGAGCAGATGAAAGGCATGAGGAATGGAGATGGGTGTTATAAAGAGAATGAGTTTGGATGTGCAAATTTCACACAATACCTTCTCCGAAGATCAAATTCTGATGCAGATAAGAGACTGGAATTAGGTAGAAATTCTAGTTACAAAATCCATGAATAATTTTATATTTCTGAATACAATATTGCCAGTTATTTTATTATAGAGTTGATGAAATGTGAATTTAAATACTCGACGCTTAAAAATCAAGAGAAAAGTATTAGAGGTGACTTTATCATTGCAAATTAAACATAAAAGCTAGATTTCTTCTTAAGTTTTTCATTTTTGTTTTTCTTCACCTGTAGTCTTCTCAAAACCTATATTTATGCTGACAAGACTATTTTGGTTCTAGTAGTAGATTCAGGTTTGCAACAGGGAATAATTGTAATTAGCAATTTATGCAAAATAATTATTCTTTTTTTATGACTTGGATGTTGACCTTAGTATGTGTCTGTGTGTATGCACGTGCATATGCATATATGTATGTAAGTGTATATATTATTAGAAATTGTTAGAAATGTTTTAAGGAGTACTATTAAAGTTTATAAGTGAAATAGTCTTCATGATATAAAAAACATAAATAGACATAAATGAATAAAATATTTCACAATGTATTTTTGAGTCAGTAATTTCAGGTGTCCTTTTAGTATTTTCCTACAATTCTGTCTTTCCCAAAATATAAAAATGTGTTTTATTATCTTCTCTCCAAAAATCCTTCCCTCTCCTGAGCTCCTTTTCATCCTTATTGCCACCATCATTTCACCAATCACAGTTTCATACATCCTTGTCATCTTTCATTGCTCTTCCATCTTATTCAATCAAGGTATCATACAATCTTTAGAATTCACTTCAAAACATGCCTTACATTTATCTCTTTCTTTTCGTTACCTCTGTCTCCATTTTAATTGTGGAACTTATTATTTCAAATTTAGAGTGTCTCTACAGGTATCTCTACAGTTACACTGATACTCTACAGATATGCTGATATCTCCACAGGTATACTGTGGGGGCACCTCCTGCTATGTATAGTACAATGTTTTACATTCATCACATATGTAACAAAATTTTTGTTTAACTGTTTTTTTCTTCACTTCCATTTTCTTCCTCTCTTTATTCTCCCCTACAAATTTAGATCTGTATGTTATTGTCAGGCTTTCTTTATTGTTTTCATATTATTCCTTTCTTAAACAATTTTCAATAGCTTTCTACTGGCTATGGAAGTAAATCTAGATTTATCTGCTCTTATTTCATATCTGACAAATTCCGACTCTGCCATGCCAATCAAAACTTGTATTTCATAGCTTCACAGTGTGGACTGTGCTTTAGACAAGCCAACTCGAACACAATCCTTTCATAATGACATGCTTATGCTGACTTCATTCTTCTCTTTTGCCTAAGGAGTATTTAACGCTTCAAGTTTATCATTCAAGATAAGGTTAAGTTTAGTTTTCCAAATATCTGCTATAACATCTAATTCAAATTTTGCTCATGTAGGTGTTACACTTCATCATGTGCTACTTTATGAGAGTTTCTGGCATTTGCTTTCCCAGCAGGAAGGAAAAATGCCTTGATGGCAAGGATTAGGCTGCGTACTCTAAGTATTACAAAGTCTCCCGGCAGTAAACTGCCCTAGAGACCAACTAGATCAGCCCCTTCATTTTAAAGCTGATAAAACTGAGGCTTAAGTGATCAACTGGCTTCAAAAAGCCATAGAACCCCTTAGCAACAGCATTAGGAATCACACTCCATTTTCGCCTCAGTGCATAGCGTAGCATATACATAGGAAAGCACGTATTAATTCCACTTAATTCTGGATTTGCATGTAACTAATTCTCTGTAGACAGGAAAAGATGTTTATTTTCACAATGTTATAGCTTTCAAAGCTGGCTGATTTCAAAGTATCCTGTTGTGACAAGAAATGAACAAAATATTTACTAAGGGAGAATATATGTCTTATTTTTAAATAACTTCTATTTTTTTCTTTTTCTTTTCTTTCTTTCTTTCTTTTTTTTTTTTTTTTTTTTTTTTGAGACAGAGTCTTGCTCTGTCGCCCAGGCTGGAGTGCAGTGGCATGATCACGGCTCACTGCAAGCTCGGCCTCCCAGTTTCACGCCATTCTCCTACCTCAGCCTCTAGAGTAGCTGGGACTACAGGCGCCTGCCACCATGCCCTGCTAATTTTTTGTATTTTTACTAGAGATAGGTTTTCACGGTGTTAGCCAGGTTGATCTTGACCTCCTGACCTCGTATCTGCCCGCCTCGGCCTCCCAAAGTGCTGGGATAACAGGGGTGAGCCACCGCGCCCGACCATAGCTTCTATTTTCTAAACAGAATGGGAACCCAGTTATCTTTTATTTACTTAGTAGGGTAATGTACCTAAAGAATCCAATGTGAAAATTGAAGAGAAAACTATAGAGGAAAAGAGTTAGAAGGAAAGAAGAGATGGCTGGAAGCATGGAGGGAAAACAACATGAGAATTTTTTGTAGTGAATTGCTAAATGCTTTGCGTTGTAATGTCATTTCTTCCCTAATCACTCCAAAAAATCTTTAATAAATTAATCTTACAACTCATTATTTCAAAACGCAACCCAAAGTACTTCTGCACTGGTTGAATGTGGTTAAAAAAAGAAAAGAGATTCAGCATAAACTTTCAGATACATCTGTATTACTTTGAGTCATCAGCAATAGTTTAAATTTTTTAATTATTTGTCTTCTTTTTTAATACTGACAAAATCCTACTTCAATTAAAATAATGTAATTTACAAAAATTAAATATTGTAGGTATTTCATGGAATGTCTTAAGTATATAGGAAAGATGTATTTCAATGATTAAAGAAAATTTTTCATTAAACTACAAAATTGGAAATAAAAGTGACATTTTCTGAATAAAGCTGAACAGGGAAATTTTTTTTTTTTTCTGAAACGGAGTCTCGCTCTGTCACCCAGGCTGGAGTGCAGTGGCGCGATCTCAGTTCACTGCAAGCTCCGCCTCCTGGGTTCAAGCCATTCTCCTGCCTCAGCCTCCCGAGCAGCTGGGACTACAGGCGTTTGCCACCGCGCCCGGCTAATTTTTTGTATTTTTAGTAGAGACGGGGTTTTACCCTGTTAGCCGTGATGGTCTCTATCTCTTGACCTCGTGATTCACCCGCCTGGGCCTCCCAAAGTGCTGGGATTACAGGCGTGAGCCACCTCGCCCGGCGAACAGGGGATATTTTTAAAATAAAAGCTTTGATTTTCACACAGTGTTTTACATAGTTTTGACAAGTCATCAGATGGTCCATTAGTTGATGAGTACAATTTATATGTAGAAGAAATATTTGAAAATATTAGTTTTAGATGGATGTTTTTAGCTTAGTTGTAATATATTATACCTGCTAGGTACAAAATATAAAAGTATCCATTGATTTTACATTTGTGCTTGATTAGTGATTAATATAGTTTTGTGTAGTTTATGTAAAGCTGTAACTAAATGCAAAATTTTTTGCATGATTCATATTATTTTCAACATAACAGAAATGTTTACAGTGATGTTTTCTATCTTAAAAATGTGTCATACATGTTCACCATTTAAATTTTTATTAAGCTTGTAATCCCAGATAAAACAACACCATCATGTTCTATTCTGTGAAATAGTCTTACTTTAACTCACTTGTTTATTTGGAAAATAAGCTCCTAAAAGTTTGAACTTTTTTAAAAGTTGGGGTTATTTTAGTCAACATGCAGACTCAGTATGTTAGTTCCATATTGTTGCTTTAACCGATTATCACAAATTTAATGGCTTAAAACCACTAAAATTTGTTATCTTACAGTTCTAGAGGTCAGAAATCCAAAATGGGTCTTGGCAGGCTAAAACCGAGTGTCAGAAGAGCTGAATTCCCTTGCAGGTTCTAGGGGAGAATTGTTTCCTTGTCATTTCCAGCTTCTAAAGGCTGTTTGCATTCCTTGATTTGTGGCCCCTTCTTCTGTTTGCAATGCCAGCAGCATAGTGTCTTTAGATCTTTCTCTGACCCTTCTGCCTCCCTCTTCCACTTGTAAGAACACTTGTATTTACATTGGGCCCACTAAAATAATCCAGGATGAGATAAGTTGATTAGTAGCCTAACTCCACTAAAATCTTCATTTCCGTTTGTCATGTAGCCTAACGTATTCTCAGATTCCAGTGAATAAGATGTGAACATCTTTGGAGGAGTACCCCCAGCCATTAAAATAAAAGTTGCTTCATTTTATTATAATCTCCATATCTCTGATTTTTAAGCATTCATAGTTCATGTTTAGATTCATATCTCACAATGAACTTCTATACTTAGAGGACTACAAGATAAATATTATGTTTAAATAGAATTAAATTATTTTGTTGTTAAACATTATCCAGTTAGCTTTCAAAATTTAGGTCGAGAGTACGTGAAATTCAAAACCTTGGATTTTCATGCATTGCTCATTTTGTGAAGAAGACTGGCCAGAAACTTACTATAAAATTCCCCAGGAAGTGAATGCTCAGCAGGAAGAACCTTTTTCCTACTTCCCCCACTACACGTTTGTCTACACAAATCATGCGTAAATGTCAGAATTTAGTTCTACAATTCATTTTTAAAAGTTTCCCTTCCATAGTGCTGAAATTTAACAACCAGTGAGCCAAACAATAAACTTAAATCTTACAGCCAAAAGTGGCTTTCAGAATAATGAAATTTTAGGATTGACTTAATAAAACACCACTATATTGTAGAAAGTTTTATGATATTTTTTGTAATGTTGTATTTTATATTTGGCATTTACAACTTATAGCTAGAAGGACAAATTTATCTTAAGTTTCAGTCCTCATTGAATTTATATAGTTCAATTATGCCTCAAATCAGATATTAGTCTCTAAGCACAACTGACAAAATAATTTTGATAATCATTTATAAAATCTAGAGGGAATAAACATATTTTATTTCAATATTTTGTGTGACTTTAGTTTGTATAATTTCTATATGGCCTTTTCTATTGTGTCTCTTCTGTCAAGCTCACCAACTGAACTATTTTTATTTCAAGTATTGTGTTTTTCATTTCTGTTTGTGTTTCATTATTTTAGAGGTTCTATAGCTTTTCTAAAATATTCCATATACTTTATTATATACTTCTTTAACTGTAGAAACATAAACATATTTAAATAGTTAATATAGCCTCTTTCTGATAGTTCTAACATCTGTGTCATTTGCTTTTCTTTTATTCTTAATCCTCTTGTTTATGTGTTTATTTTCTGCTTAGAGTATTTTTTATTATATACTGGACATTGCAAAGTTACATTTTAAGTATTCTGATTTTTAAAATATTTCCAAGGAAAATTATTGTTTTTCTAGCAGACAGTTAAATTACTGGTGTTTTGCTGTCTTCACATGAAGACTTTGTTTTACACTTTGCTTGGGTCTGTTTATTTTGGCTTTGCATTTAGTTCTAGGGCAAATTCCTTCATCTTGGGGCATGGTCTTTATTCCTAAAATGGAATCTAAGGTTTTGATGGAAATCTGAAGTGTTGTAATATCTCCTCTAGTATGACAATACTTCAACTTGAACATCTGTATTCTCAATATCTAGAAGATTCTGAACAATCTACTCAGCTTCTTAGACTTCTTTCTTTTTCTCTTTTCTGTGTTCCTTACAGCTTTACCCTTTTGCTTCACCTTTATTCAAATTTTGTATTCAAATTTTGTATCATCTCCAAACTATGAGCAAATGTTTATAGTAATTTTATTTATAATCACCAAAAAAGGGAAGGAACTAAGATGATCTTCAATAGGTAAATAAACACATTTAGTAAATCCACACAAGTGAATATTATTCAGTGGAAAAAAAAAAGAAATGAAATGTCATGCTATGAAAATACATGGATGAATCTTAAGTGAAGATTGCTAGTGAAAGAAGAGAGTTGGTAAAGACTGAAAATAGTATGATTCTAATATACAGCATTCTCAAAAAGCAAAATTGAGGTGATAGTAAAAACATCAGTGGCTTTCAGGAGCTTGTCATGGGAAGAGGGTTTAATAGGTGAAACACGAGGGATACTGTGGGTTGTGAAACTATTCTATATGAGACTGCAATGATGAAATCAAGACACAATGGAAGTGTCAAAATTCATGGAGCTTTATTCCACAAACTGTTAACCTTAACGTATGTAAATTTAAAAACATATAGGAGGTCAGAAGATCTCAGGACAGAAAGCAGAGTTTAACAAAATTATCTAACTTTATTAGGAAAATATGAAAAGCGTTCACTAAAGAGGGTGAGAAAGACATGGTGACCCGAAAATCTTGGAAATGAAGTATATAAGACAAAGGACAAAAAAAGAAGTGTATATAAGCATTGCCCTTTAGTTGATAAAGTTGATTCCCATTGGAATATGTATGAGCAATTCTTACACTGCTATATGTTTATACTGGAGTTGAACAGTTAGGTAAATGTTTGGTAAACCCCAGGAGCCAGGTTTCCCACTGCTGGGGATGGGGTTATAGATAAGTAGGGGAAGGAGTTTAAAATGATCCATGTGATAATGGTTCAGAATTGGAGATATCAGTATGAACTACACGTTTGGCCTAATACAGATAAAGATGGTTACATATAGAAATATCTGTAGATACATGTCTATAAGTGAGTTCATATATACATGTATATATTGCAGCCCCATGACAATGAGGACACCTAGCATCCAATTCTGGGTCTCTTTTTTCCTTCAGTTCTTGGTTTCTAATACTATTCTCAAATTTTAAAAACTAGGGTTCTTTGGAAAAGTCCATTATGTACAACGGTTCGAGCATTTTTTAAGGCCTCTGGTACATTGAAAATGCTATTATTATGTTTTCTCTCTTTAAAGAATCTAACTCAGCTACTCAACACCATCAGTACATTTCTATTGTCCTCCTGTATTAAAAATATCTGTTTTATTTTTGAAATGTGCATCATAGCATATGTTCATTTCTTTATCTTCTTTAACTCAGAGCAACTGATTTCTTCATATAAATTACTAACTAAATATATGATTATATTTATGCACAAAATTCCAGTTTCATTGTGATGCCATAAAACTGCCTTGCACGTATGAAGATAGCTACTCACCTGCTTGGCCACTGTGGATCCCCACTTTTGTGCTGATGAGTTTGTAGCTTTTCACCTCCAGGTCTCACGTTTGCTTTTCTCATAGCCTCATAACAGACATTACATCACTATGTCCATCCAGTACTGAAAGTTTGTTCAGTATACATTTAAAAAGTTAAATATTATTTTAGGTTAACTGTATGTTCAAAGCAGCTGAACTAATTGGCTAGATCTGGGATGAAACAAAACATGTACCTCAAATTTCTCAACAAAGCCAGTATTACTATACTGATAAGCATTTTTTAAATTATTTTGGCTTTTTTTTCTGTGTATTTTTTATAGTCAGTTGTAGGTCATTATTAGTAAAGATTTGACTATAGAGATTTTATCAGATAGAGATGATTATAGCTTTGACTCTAACTGCTGGTAGAAGCACTTCATGGGATGATAATCATCCTCAGCATTGATGTAAATCAAAATCCAAAGGAAAATTGGACAATTGTATATGATATTTCATTAGGACACCTTGCCATGCTGTGAAGGAATTAGGTCAAGCAAGAACTGGCTCTACCTAAAATTTTACACAGGTTTCATATCAACTCTTTCCAGTAATATTTGTTATCTTCTTCCGAGAAGATATACTCTTTTTCTCTCGCTTCTTCTTCCTCCTAGTAAGGTCTATTCTTGAGTCCTTTACTCATTCTAGGGCAAGGATGGCTAATAAAACAAAAATGGAGCACTCATCTTCTTAATATGGACAAATGACATACACTCTACTGGATGAATTTTAGATCTTATCTTATATGTTGAATCAGAATTTTCCACGTTTTGTGTGTGTGAGAGAGGTGCAATCAGTTTTTCTCATAGTACTTAAAATTATATATTACCCTGCGTCATGTGTTAGCAACATATTTTGCAAGGAATTAAGACCACTTTTAAAACAATGTCTTGTTTTTACAGCTTTAAGGCATGTCGTAGAGGGCTCAAGCTGTCCAAGTTTGTTTGAGTGTGTCTGAAAAGTGAGAGAGGATATCTAAGCAAAGGAAGGACAGGTAGGTGACGTGGCAAGGACAGAAATTCCCTGTCGGCTCTGCCCTCTCATAACATACCACTTGCTCCCTCTCTGGCACACTCTAGATCCAGACGATGATTCTTTTAGACTCTTAAGCATTGGAAATCCTTTCTTGCCTCAGGGTTTTCATAGGTACTTCTCTGTTTTTGCTCCAGGTAAAGGGATGTACACATTGTGTTTCCACAAAATTTTGTATTTTCTCTTATGATACATGGTTTATTCTAGATGATGAGAAACTATTTAATTAATACGATTTTGATCTCATTTATTTATTTATTCTAAATTAAGCCATGCTACAAGAGCTTGCCAAGCGTAAGAATTTGTAAGAAGATTGATTTGGGCATTTTAGGGCCACTTTTCTTTGCTAGTTCTTCATCACGGCAAACAATGCCAAAAATATAGACAATGTCAAAGAGCCATAGTAGTGCAAGAGAATGTCTCTCCCCGTGTGAATCCTTTGGTCCTCAAAGAGGTGCCCAGGTTTCAGTATCTATGGAATAAAGGGTCTGCCAATTTCAGGAGCCCACCATCATGGAGCTGCTATCCTTTTTTCACTTATTGGGCTGAGGAGGAGAAGAAATAAGTTGTCAAATACCTACTTTTTTATTACCACCACTAAATGAATTTCTAGGCAGGAGCTTGACTCAAATCCAATTTTCACCATTAATGATGAAGAGTTTCATGAAATATAGACAGCCCAGTTTCTGCTCCCCCAGAGGATAAAATCTAGTTGGGACTAACATCAAATAATGAAGATCTATTCCTGCCATTTGTTATTTTAGTTATAAAAGTAAAAAGCCAACCTCAGCTGTTTGGAAATACCCAAGTGCAGAAGGGAATTGTTGGAGGGATGGGAGGCAGCTGAGTTGGGCTTACTCTGGGAAGGCTCTGCATTGCTAATTCCCTGAGGAGTTTATCCTCTCCTTGACGACCTTGAGTTTTTTTCCAACTGTTTGACGTTAACCCTTAGTATTTTTATTCCCTTAGATCTAACACACACAAACACACACACACACACAAACACACCCCACATAAAATGCTTGGGGGAAAACAATTGGTCTTAAGTTGTTAGATAACGACTTTAGAACAACTTCTAAACAATGTTCAGGGGAAAAAGACAATTTATCTAAAGTTTTTAGAGATTTCAATTATTTCTTCTTGGTTTTCTGATTCACAGGGGTTAATCTAATTTATTGATTACCTTTTTTTACAGTTTACAGATTACCATTTTTTCTGTTTCTTTTTGAAGTTGGACCTATTTGAATGTCAGTGATCTAGGGCAGAGAAAAAGCATTTTCTGAAGAGGAAAATAAAAGTAGAAAAGATTGAGCATCAAATCTAGAGTTTAGTTGTTGCCACAGTAACACCAATGGCTTGTTCTGGATGTGCCTGTGAAAGGAACCCTGAAGGCATCAGAAAGAGTGGAGAATAAAAACTGCACTGGAGAAAAAAGAAGAAGGGAAAACACAGTGTCAGAGTTTGCATGTGGCGTGGTAAGAAGCTGTCTCACAGTTTTTGCCAGGCCTGACTCTAAAAGGACTAAATTATACCATCCCTTGGTATATTGATTCAATATTGATTCAAAAAAATATTAACTCACTTTTATGTGTTAGACACAACACTAAATTTCAGAATACAAAAATACTTTTAAAGTACATTTTCTTTCAAAGCAGTAATAACTTAGCCAAAAAATGTGACATTTATGTAACTCATATCAAGTTACCCATTTGCTACCAACTGCTACTCTTGACTTAAAAGCATCTTTTCCTTAAGTTGCTTACTGTGTATTTCTCATTAATTGTTTTCCCTACTGGCAATAATTTACCCAAACAGATCTGTTGCCATATCCATTCATTTATTAACAAATGTATTTAATTTCTATTCATGTATTTATTGATGTCACCTACATACCAGCCAGTGGAGATTTAGCAGTTAATAAAATAGGAATAGTGTCTACATTTTACATCATCCATATGTAATCCCATCATAAGTTTACAATTAAGTAGATAAAACAGACATTTTTGAAAGGGTCACACAAGTAATATAATCACCACTTAATGATCAAAGCTACTGTAAATGTCTTCTTTCTGTTTTTTAGGTGACTATCCCTCTCTACCCTCTGAGAAGGTTGTAGCAGTAGTATGTGTGTATGTATGTGTGCCTGTGTGTTCTGTATTTGTGTGTGTGTGACAGGTGGGTAGGGAGTCTGGTCTATCAGGCTTGAGGAGATTAGTGTCTATGAGAGAGACAGCCTTCTCAAGAACCATTAGTGGAAAATTAGTTGGTGTTCAGTGCCATCCCAGTATTTTCTAAGTGTCTTGCAATCTGTCTTAGACATTTTCTTCTTACTATCCCCAAATAATATCATTCAGACATAACTTCATGCAGATATCTTTATCTGCAAGTCAAATTTACTTTAGGCCATTCACTTCTGTATTTATTCTTTCATTCAGTCAATATGCATTGAGTGCCTGCCCTACATAATTATATCACTTATGCTAGGTGTTTGGAAAGAGGGCAATAATCGATATAGACTAAGCTCTTATACTCTAGAACTTGTATTCTTGTTGCAGAAGGAGGGGATGAGAAAGACATTAAATTATGAATAACTATTGATTATTTAAATAAAATTGTGATAAATGACACAAAGTAGAAATACAGAAGGCCAGTAAATATTATAATTGAGGGAACTGACTCAGTCTGGAAAGGAGGGTAACAGAAACTTCCCTTGAGAAAATGGCTTTTAAGTGAAGAGACCGTAAAGTAGTTAAGAGGTAAGAACCAGAGAGATAATGATTCATTCAAGCTTTGAGGTAGAAAGGAGCAAGTGATGTGCATAAAACCTTATGCTGTAAATTCAGATGAGGAAGAAATACTGCTTTCTATTTTCCCTTGAAGCAAATTAAAAATGATTTCAATACTCCAATTCTGCAAGACAATGGGAAATCCATCTCTGTTATTATCCTGGCTTCCCATGACATTTCTTTCAGCCACATGACAGCAGTGATCTTAACCTGAACAGACTAACTGGGAAAGCCTTTCCAGTTCCGTTCATTATAGTCACAAAAAAGATGTGTGTAGTCCAGCCTTTGTCATACCTTGAAGTCCAGCTGCTCTGCTGATTCTGTACATTTTTAAGCATAGAGAACATTTCATGGAAAAGAATCCTGGCTCACAAATTACAACATTCTTACATTTTGTATACATCCTCTGTGGGGCCTTATGAGGAAGCCAGCCATGGGCCCCTTCCATTGGCAGAGCTCACTAACAGCCATCAAATCCTCCCCCTTACAGACGCTTCCCCTCCCTACTCACCTTGCACAAAATCTTTAAATAACTCAAGCTATGGGAAGAAAGCAAGTGGCTTGCAAATTTTGTTTTTGGTACTCCCAACTCCCAAAGCAAGAGAACAGAAAATCTTGACAACTTGGTGAATTTAAAAATAATCAAGAAAAGCTAATCAAAATTTAATGTATCAAGAACTTTTGATGAAGCATATAACATTTTTAAAAATTTAAAATGTTTAACAGTGGCCAGAGAGCAAGGAATTGAGAGACTTTCATTAGTTAGAGAGGAATAAAATTCTGCCAGATCTTGAGTACCACCTAAAATTCATATCTATTAACATTCTAAAGTAAAATTATATCACTCCATTCTATGTACAGTGTAAAAATATTTCTGCTGTTTTTGTCTCTACTTGCCAGCATTAGTTACAAGATGACAAAGCCAGTTTATCTTTTTTCAGAGTTCCTCTTTTTAACCGTTATGCATCCATGGGTCTCTCAGTCCTGTATATGCATGCATTGAGGAGAGAATCCAGATCTGAAAAGTTGTATTTTGTGAACTGACTGGGTGAGAATTTTCAGAAATCCAGTTGAAACTAGGACATGGAAAGCTAGAGCCAGAATTCTGGAGCTGAATGAAGTCAGAAACTCCCAATAATCCTAGCCCCACTGCCGTGGCTGAATTTTAGGGATTGAGCTGCATATGCTTTTATGTTTTCCGATGAACAGGCTTCTAGTCAGCCTGTTCTGGGCAATCTGGACACTCCTCATTAAAGACGTTCTTCTCATTGACACTTTGCAGATATGAGACAGGGGAAGTCTTTTCATGGGGCAAGTATTTCTTGGATTGAGACACATCTCATCATCCATGGAAGAACTGGGCTGTGAGGTAGTGAAGCACTGCTCATGTCAATGAGGCTGTGGCAGAGGAGGAGGAGTCCAAACCAGTTGCATAGGTGAACTCTTCTTTCTCAGTTGCTACAGGAAGTGCTAACATGGAGCCCTTTATCGTAGCTATTTGGGGAAAGGTGATTCTCAGTGTCAAATTCAGAAATAGGACTCTCTTCCCTGGCAACTTGAGCCCAAAATATTGTACTTTATTAGAGAGTTTGGCTCTTTCAGTTTCCATATACACCACCACCCTAATATATTCCAACCTCTACTTAGGTTAGCACTAGCTCAGAGTTTGCCTGTCTTTCTGCCAGAGCCACTTTTTTTTTTTTTTTTAATTTTCCTAACTTCTATTTTAAGTTCAGGGGTATATGTGCAGGTTTGTTACAGAGGTGAACTTGTGTCATGGAGGGTTGTTGCACACATTATTTCATCACCCAAGTATTAAGCTAAGTATCCATTAGTTATTCTTCCTGATCCTCCCCTTCCTCTCACCCTCTGCCCTCCAATAGGCTCCACTGTGTGCTGTTCTCTCCTATGTGTCCACGTGTTCTCATCATTCATCTCCCACTTATAAGTGAGAATATGTGGTATTTGGTTTTCTGTTCCTGTGTTAGTTTCCTAAGGATAATGACCTCCAGCTCCATTTTTGTCTCTGCAAAGACATGATCTCATTCTTCTTTATGGCTGCGTACTATTCCATGGTGTATATGTGCAACATTTTCCATATGCAGTCTGTCATTGATGGGCATTTAGGTTGATTCCATATTCTTCACTATTTTCAACAGTACTGCAATAAACATGCATGTGCATGGGTCTTTACAATATAATTATTTATATACCTTTGGGTATATAACCAGTAATAGGATTGCTGGGGCAAATGGTAATTCTGTCTTTAGGTCTTTGAGGAATTGCCACACTGTCTTCCACAATGGTTGAGCTAATTTACACTCCCACCAACAGTCTGTAAGCATTCCTTTTTCTTTACCACCTTGACAGCATCTGTTATTTTTGACTTTTTTATAATAGCCATTCTGAATTGTATGAGATTTTATCTCATTGTTGTTTTGATTTTCATTTCTCTAATGATCAGTGATGTTGACCTTTTTTTCATACGCTTGCTGGCTACATGTACGTCTTCTTTTGAGAAGTGTCTTTTCATGTCCTTTGCCCACTTTTTAATGTTTTTGTTTGTTTTTGTAAATTTAAGTCCCTTATAGATGCTGGATATTAAACCTTTGCTAGATAGTTTGCAAAAATTTTCTCCCATTCTGTAGGTTGTTTGTTTTCTCTGTTGATAGTTTCTTTTTGCCATGCAGAAGCTCTTCAGCTTAATTAGATCTCATTTGTCAACTTTTGCTTTTGTTGCAATTGCTTTCGGCATCTTCATCATGAAATCTTTGCCCGTGCCTATGTCCTGAATAGTGTTACCTAGGTTGTCTCCCAGGGTTTTCATAGTTTTTGATTCTACATTTAAGCCTTTAATCCATCTTGAGTTAATTTTTGTATAAGGTATAAGGAAGGGGTCCAGTTTTAATCACCTGCATGTGGCTACCCAGTTATCCCATCACCATTTATTTAATAGGGAATCCTTTCCCCATTGCTTGTTTTTGTCAGTTTTGTCAATGATCAGATGGTTGTAGGTTTACGATCTTATTTCTGGGTTCTCAATTTTGTTTTATTGGTCTACATTTCTGGTTTTGTCACAGTACCATGCTGTTTTGGTTACTGTAGTGCTGTAATGGAGTTTGAAGTCAGGTAGTGGGACGCTTCCAACTTTGTTCTTCTTGCAGAGGATTGCCTTGGCTATTCAGGATATTTTTTGGTTTCATATGAATTTCAAAATAGTTTTTTTTCTATTGCTGTGAAGAATGTCAATGGTAGTTTAATAGCCATAGCATTTAATCTATATGTTACTTTGGGCAGTATGGCCATTTTAACAATATTGATTCTTCCTATCTATGAACGTGGAATGTTTTTTCACTTGTTTATGTCATCTCTGATTTCTTTGAGCAGTGGTATGTAGCTATCTTTGAAGAGATCTTTTACCTCCCTAGTTAGCTTATTCCCAGGTATTTTATTCTTTTTATGGCAATTGTGAATTGTTCTTGATTTGGCTCTTGGCTTTACTTTTTCTGTGTGTGTATAAGAATGCTAGTTATTTTTGCACATTTATTTTGTATCCTGAGACTTTGCTGAAGTTATGCATCGGCCTAAGAAGTTTTGCACTGAGACTATCAATTTTCCTAGATGTAGCATCATGTTGTCTGCAAATAGAGATAGTTTGACATCCTCCCTTCATTTCTTTCTCTTGCCTGATTTCCCTGAACAGAACTCTAATACTATGTTGAATAGAAATGTTTGAGAGAGGGCATCCCTCTCTTCTGCCAGTTTTCAACGGGAATGCTTCCAGCTTTTGCTCATTCAGTATGATGTTGGCTGTGAGTTTTTCATATATGGCCCTTATTATTTTGAGATATGTTCCTTCAACACCTAGATTGTTGAGAGTTTTTAACATGAATTGATATTGAATTTCATTGAAAGGCTTTTATACATGTATTGGGATAATCATATGGTTTTTCTCTTTAGTTCTGCTTTATGTGAAAAATCACATTATTGATTTACATATATTGAACCAAACTTTCATGCCAGGAATTAATCCCACTTGATTGTGATCTGCCAAGCATTGGTATCAGGTTGATGTTGCACTCATAGAATGAGTTAGGAAGGGGTCCCTCCTCCTCACATTTTTGTAATAATTTCAGTAGGAATGATACCAGCTCTTCTTTATTCAGTAATCTCTAAAAATCAGATACCCATGTCAAAGATTAAGGGAAATAATAAATTTGAAACATTTAACATGGTACCTGTTACATGAAAATAATTGTTTTTGTCATACAAAATATGAAGGCATACCTGTCATATGAAACATCGCATTTGTAACATAAAATATTCTGTTAACAATATTAACATCTATTAACATGTTGATATAAATATTAATAATATAAATACCAAATTTAAAAAATATATGTATTTTGTGTGTGTATAAACACACATACACAAATATATGTGTTTAATTCTTGATTTTCTAAAGAGAATTGGTGTGTAAATTATTACACTAATTAAAATAGAAGTCTATGTTAAAATGAAATTTAAGTATAAATCGGAAAAATATATTTATATTATTATCTAATTATCTAAAAACTAATTATTAGAAGGGTATTGCCATAGACTAAATGTTTATGCCCTAAACTCCAGTTTGATAGTATTTGGAGGTGAGACTTTTTGGGGGTGGAATTGGTTTCCTTATAAAAGAGGCCCCAGAGAGCTCCCTCATCTTTTCTTCTAGGTGAGGTTACAGGGAAAAGACAGCTGTCTGTGAAAAAAAAATAGGTGGATTCTTACCAGACACCACATATGCTGACACCTTAATCTTAGACTTTTCCAGCCTTCAAAACTCTGAGAAATAATTTTTTTATTGTTCATAAGCCATCCATCAGTTTATAGTATTTTGTTACAACAGTTCAAATGGATAAGACAGCCATCTACCATTTAGAACTACATATAGTAACTAAAAGAAAATATACAATGTTAAATCTCTTGTTTTGTGAGATTCCCTACCCTCTTTGCTTTTCGGAGTGAATTTTGTCTCTTGTTAGCTACCTATCAGGGAGTAAAAGAAGTGGGCAAAATTTAATGTCACATATATTTGGGAGTAATATTGTAGTTCAAAATTCTGATTATATTCTATGCAGTTGAGAAAATAAAGGTTTTTTTCCTATTTTTTCTCTTCTTGTCTCTAAGAAACTTTATATATATATGTGAATATATATATGTGTGTGTGTGTATATAGGTGTGTGTATATATACCCACACATATATACATTATATACATATATATGTATATACATATATAAATTTTTTTTTGTCATGACTAAGGGGTGGGGAAGAAAGTGTCACAGTACAAGGTATATCAATCCCAGGACTTGTCTAAAAGGACCAGTGAAACTGAAAATGGTAGGTCTTGCTCTGAAATATTTTAATTTCACACAGATATACACCAGGACTTATCTGATGAAGAAACAAGTACATACTCTGAAAAAAGAGAGAAAGACATTTGAGGAGGCTAACAATAGAGAAGTAGATAAGTTAAACTGATACTATGTGGCTTGGCTGTGATAGATGTGAATCAGACATTGAGTCATTGGGCATAAGGGCATTCGGGTTGCTTGGAGAAGAGAATAATGCTAATTAGTGAGAAGGAGAGCCAGCCAGGGAAACAGAACCATAAAGCTCACGAGGTTTAGTCACTTAGGCAGTATCTGCTCAGCTACTTACAAAGATCGGCATAATGACAAATCATTCACTATTTATACAACAGATGTTTATTTAGTTCCTACCATAAACCAGAATAAGCAATGAGGTTCGGACAGTGGGCAAAGAACAGATTAACAGATAGTAGCATTTAACTATTCTCAGTCAAGCAACTAATGTTGTTGTTCATAATAAACTGAATTTGAACTGTTGTTCATAATGAACTGAATTTCCACTGGAATTGTTATACTTTTAGATGTTATCTTTATGATGATAATTTTGTCTCTAAATTATATTTATTGTTATAATTAAAAACATTATACATTTCCAACCATGTTTTAATTAATATTTTAGTAAATATTATTCAGTGTTAGTGAGCTCGATCACAGTTCTACTCTCCAGTATTTTCTTTAAGAAAAAATTGAATGTGTATTTATAATGATAGCTAAGCCCAAAAAGAATGACAATTTGTTCACAAAATAATCACAGGATATATAAATTTTGAAAGTAGCAATGATAAAGCCCTGCTAACATGATGCATATCCTTATTTTATATGAAATTGGATTCCATTGTTTCCAATAAAAATCAGTGCTTCCTTTGAAACAGTTTCTTTGCATGAGACTGAACAAGGGGCTTGAAAGAAGGATTGAGGCATAAATTCGTATGGATAGAGGGGCTAAAGAAACATTCTTTTTGAGAGCACTGCTACTGAAGTCATCCACTAATGTGGTACAAAAGAATGAGCTGGAAAAGATACGACATATAAATTCAATCCACAATTATTCTCAACTCATAGCGCTTCCTTAAGATCTATTTGTCACTATAACAAACACTCTCATGCATCTACAATCTATTCTGGCACATGCTTTTGACCAGCAAGGAAGAAGCATTCTGGAAAGTTATTGTTGCCTTCCTACATTATCTTACAGAGGCTCATAATAAGCCAGAGCTGGAGAAGAATCTGACCGCTCCAACTACTCTGCAGGATCAAGTCTAGGTATCTGCAATGCTAGAAAGATTCATGAGCCAGCAGCAGCTGCAGCAGCCACAACAGCCCAGAAAATACCCTCACAAATCCTCATTGCCCGAGCTGTTAAGACTTCACTTTCCTGGTTAGACAGCACAGAAAATAAGAACAGAAATAAGCAACAATTGCCAACTAATACCGTTTTCTAAAAGCACCATATCACATTAAATGATTCACTTCAATGTTTTCTGCCATAACTTGTTTACTTAAGGCAGAAAAATTAAAATCGTTGTATATCTCCAGGTGAATGTTTAGGTGAAAAGCCAATCTCAACATTTAAAATTATTAAAAGATGATTGAACAAAGAAGTACCATTTTACAAACTATGCATATATCTTAATTACCCAAATATGATTGAGGACCTGATGCTGAGTGTTTGCTGGTATTAGGGAACATTATTTAAGCCAAACATCATATAATGCAAGTTTTTTTTGTTTAGTAAAGAAGTTTTGATTTGGCCTGTGATTAAATGGGCCCTAATAACAAGTCAAAGAATTCTACAACTGACATTTTCTTTTATTTAACATTTATTTTAAGTTGAGGGGTGTATGTGCAGGTTTGTTACACAGGCAAACTTTTGTCATGGGCGTTTGTTGTACAGATCATTTCGTCATCCGGGTATTAAGCTTAGTACCCATTAGTTGTTTTTCCTGATTCACTCTCTCTCCTCCTACTCTCCACCCACTGATAGGCCCCACTGTGTGTTCCACTCCATGTGTCCATGTGTTGTCATCGTTTATCTTGTACCTGTAAGTGAGAACATGCAGTATTTGGTTTTCTGTTCCTGCATTAGTTTGCTAAAGATAATGACCTCCAGCTCCATCCATGTACCTACAAAGGACATGATTTCTTTCTTTTTTATCACTGCATAGTATTCCATGGTGTATATGTACCACATTTCATCAATGGTTTGGCATTCACAAGATATTTTCTTTTAAAAAATACTGCATGAAATGGTTGCCTTCCTAAGTGACATCATAAATTTAACTCAGCTCAAAATACAACTGACCAGGTGAAATACTAATTCAGCCTTTGTTAGGCTCCATGTAATACACTTCAATACTACATTGATGTATTCCTTTTGTTACTATTATTATACTTATAGTTATAATAAAAATCAGCTCTAACAAAATAATTGATATCCAAAAGTCATATAAGATGTGTAGTTGTATCCTATGAGATTAATAAAATGAAGACAGCAGGTTATCCATGTAGCTAGTTATTAGTTCTAGAAGTGCAGCTTTGTGATACACGGCTGTGGTTTAAATATTAAAGAGGATGACTCCATGTCTTGTGACCGATCAGGACTTCTAAGACAGTGGCATTGATTTCAGCATTCCTCTGGTTAATTAGCACCCCTTTTATTGGCCAACTATGGTGTAAAACTTGGGCTGGGAAATACTGAGAGATTCAGACACCAACCTTAAGTGTCTTTCCTCCTTTTCAAGTTGGCGTTGCATTATTTCCCTATATCACCTTACCCTCCCACAAAATCCTCTATTTTATCTCTGAAAAGCTGATGAGTATTAACATTTTTTTGTGAATGCATGGACTGACCCTTTTTAAGATTCCTATTTCTCATTTGTATTAAGAGTCTTACATGTAAATATGCTTAAGGGATTATGGTATGCTATGTGCTTCATTTACTTTGTTGACAAAAGCTATAATTCACTACTGTTCTATGATATGTCATGTTGGTGAGAATTCAAAGCCAAAAGCAAAAGTGGTAACATATCAAGGAAGAACTAACATGACGTTCCCAGGATTCAGTTTAGGAATAGGAAGTAACCGGAGAATTGTCTTTCAGTAAAATATTAATAATACATAAATAAATTACCCTAGGAAATTGTAGAAAAAGTAAGCAAACTCATGATTCCCCACTTCCCTGAAGTTCCATTGCTGCCCATTAGGTCCCTGCTCTTCTGTTCTCCTTATTTTAGGCCTCTGTGCCACTCGCTACACATGGCTTAGGGCTAATGATGATTTCCCCCTATGATTGAGGCAGATGCAAGGAGAAGGGAGAGAGAGGTATTCCCTCTTTAGCGAGTGGTGGGTGTGGTATCAATATGTATGCAAGTAGATAGATGTGGAAAAGTGGGGAGTGGGAGGTGGGAAAACTCTGACTGAAAAAGAAGTGGTTATTTTATAAAATGTTCCTTCAGTCATGAAAAAATGCTTGGATAACTATTATTTACTAGGCCCTCAGCTAGTTTCAAATGACTCATTAGGAAATAAAATATGGATTCAGGTCTCACAGAGCTTATGTTTGAATCTCAAATTGGATATTAAACAAATATAGAGACAATCTGCAATAAAGAACTCTACAATAAAGCAATAAATTAATTCTGATGGAAGGCGAAAGATGGCTAGCTTCTGCTCAAATCCCATTCACATGCCCTTCACACAGATACTAAGACCTTATTCCTCCCTACATATGAGATTTAGATAAAACATACCAATACATCAAAGAAATGTCTAGATTCAGACTTCTCCTGATTGTGAAACTTTCATGTCAGAAACTAGAGCCACAGGGGAGATTTGGGATAAGAAACATGATCACTAGGTAGTATAAAAAATAGAATCAGACCACAGACATCTGAAAAAAAATGACCAGACATGAGAGCCCTCCTGAGGGAGGTAAAGTGAGCAAAGTCATGTGTATTTACTTTTATATCCACTTCCCAACCTGCCCTTTTTCCTCCCTCCATCTTTCACCTCTTTCTCTGAGGACACCAGAGTCTCCCTCCTTTATTCAGACTAGATCTTGGGCAACAAGACCAAAGGACTGAATAGACAGCCCTGGTAGCAACAAGCCAAAGAAACAGCAGAGAAGATTCGAGAGTATTTCCAAGTTCGACGCAGTACTGGTGGGAAGCCTGAGATATTCTGGGTAAGCACTGGTTTTAAAAAATCACTCCATATAAGAGCCTACCCACACAGCAACAACAACATTCTACAACAGCTCAGTCCACCAGTATGTGAGGAATTTTAGGGACTATACATTATAAATTAACACTCTGTCAAAATGAAAAGTAATGGTATCAAATATTAGAAAACTCTCACATGTATACTATCAACTTTTTTTTTCTTCAAATCGAAGCTGTCTTGCAGTAATTAAAACTAAGCTATGGAAAGTACTCTCCCCCAAAAAAGTAATGTTACTATTTTTTTATTATCTGCCCCTTTCTTGAGTAGGGAAATTGTTTCTGAGAATGTGTGACGCAGTTTGAGACTAAGTTTAAAATATTAATAATACCTTTGAGGAGTTCAAAAAAACTCAGCAAATGTTAACTCATTAATTCTAAATGCCCATTAGTGATGGTAGGAAAGAAGTGTCCTCAGCTTTAATTTACAGAGGCAGAAACTAAAGCACATCTTGAGTAATCAGCTTTTCTAATGTCAATAATCACAGATGACTTTATATTCATGGAGATTCAGAGAATAGGTGATCCCTTCAATGTGACTTCAATCTCAAGCCATTCATCCAATCCATTGTGCTTGAAAAAAATATATACTTGATTTTATGTACTAGAAATAAACTGTGTATATAGATGTATGTATAACCGCTTATTAATTCTGTTCCTGAACCAATTTTTGTGAAATATCCAGTTAATTATCAGATTTGTCACCCATCGAACATTAGCATGAATATCGTCATTGAATTGAAGTAGAAATAATCTGGAGTACTACATATAAAGTTAATAAAGTTACAAAAGTGATATGTATGTGTGTGAGACATACAACTGAAGCCTATTAAAGATAAATTATACACAAACACACAGAAGTACTGTACATGTTAGCCTAGCTGCAGTTGGCTGTCCTACAAAGAGACTTTCAGTTTAATAAGGTCAATAAGTTTTCAACTCTTTATTCATTTCTTCACTAGACAAATTATATATCACCATTAGAACATGATAGCTCCCTGAAGAAAAAAATGAAAGAACAATAAAATAAGCAAATTTGTTTAAAAAATACATTAACACAGTCTAATGAGTTTGTTGACTTTAGCTATTAAGGCATATATAAAGTCAAAAAAGGTATTATCAATATATAATTTTTTCTATGACTCTGCAAACTGGTCTTGACAGAGGAACTAATGGAATAACTATATCACAGCCCATTAACACAGAAGTTTTAGGGGAAATAATAATCATGTATTTGAGGCCATTAAAGAAAATAAATAATAACCATAAGTAATGGGAAATATAATTGTATTCCACAGAAAATGCCTCAAAAGGGTTTTAGGTTCTAGTAATTGCAGGAAGGTCGTATAATGGATGCTCCTCCTGTATGAACTCCAGCCTAATGTTATATATGTGTGTGTGTGTGTGTGTGTGTGTGTATCGTGTGTGTGTGTGTATATATATATATATCACAGATATATTACATATTTTATTTATAAAACACATATACTCCCCCTCCCCGCGGGGACTCCTTGAAAGAATACTGCATGATGTGTGTATATATCTCTCACTCTGGGGGTCTGTCCTAAGATGACTCCTGATGATTCATGTCATTGTATAATCCTCTCTCCTTCAATATGGGCTAGACCCAGTGACTCTCTTATAACAAATAAAATACAACAAAAGTAGCAAGATGTTGATTCTGAGATGAGATTACAGAAAGACTGGATTCCATCCGGCTCACTCTCCCCTGGAGTCTTCACTCTGGAGGAAGATAGATGCCTTGTTTTGAGTACACTTACTTAGTGACCATGTGCCAAGGCACTGGTATCTCCAACCAAATACACTGAGAACTTCAGATTGTCAACAACCCTGTGAGTGAGCACAGAAGTAGCTCTTGTAAGACCATCCAACGTCCACATGAGTGAACTCGGAGTGATTTCCCCCAGTCAAGCCTTGAGATGACTGCACCTGGTCTACACCTTGATTGCAGTTTTGTGGGAGATCCTGAGGCAGAGGACACAAATAAGGTGCTCCTGAGTTCTAACCCTCAGAAACTGTGAGATAATAAATCCTCGTTCTTTTAAGCAACTACATTGGGGAGGAATTTATTATGCATAACAAATACACATTTGTAATGAGAAATATAATATAATGTTATTCAACAGAGATTCCTCAAAGGTTTCAGATTCTGGAAATTTCAGGAATCTGTACTGACTTACCATCCTACAGATATTAATGTTAAATGCTGTTCAAAATACATGTTAAAAAAACTATTAAATTTTTGAAAGAATGATCAAAGTAGGCAGAAAGTGGCACGTTTTGATTCTTGAAAGAAAGGAACCCTTGAAGATATGTTTATGTGTCTCCTTCTCTGAGGGCCCTCTATAGGTCATATGGAAGAATACCCTTAGAACTCAGTTAGAATTGAAGATCCAGGCTGTCACAATAACTGTAAAGCAGGGGAAGAAAATGCAGATGGAAGGAAGCCACAGAGAAGTAAGGTTGTGTATATGTATACACACAAATACACAATATGTATATATCTTCTGAAATTCGTGCCTGATTCATGATTTTTACATTTATGGGACAGACAGAGAAATTCAGTTGAAAACAACAGAAGACTAAAACCTGAGCATAGATTTTAGTTGTTGTTCACAACATAGAACATGGAGTTTAGTGTTTGAATTCTACTACTTAGAGGGTATTGGTAAACAATCTGAGCTTCACATTGAACCCCCAGCTGGGTAATGGTCTCTGAATAAATACCATATGCCAGGAATAAGAATTATCCCTACGATTGGAAACTATGAGACATATCTACAGTAACCGAATTTTAAACCAAAGTTCTACTAGTTTCAGCAGTGTTTTTAAGATGACCAACTTCAAAATAGCAAAATGTCAAAAGTGTTTGGAGAAGAGAATAGATGCCAGATTCTGTGCATGGCATCACTGAAAATTCTTAGTATGCAATCAAACATAGGGGATTATTGCTAAGGTTGTAAGTTAGTAATTACTAAAAATATGAAGGCACAAAAAAATGTGACCTAAATAAAAACCAAAATCAATCATGAAAACTGGACCTCAAGATGATTCAGCACTTGGAATTAGCGGGGAGGGGGTGGGAAGCAAACTTTTTAAAAGGGCAATTTGAAATACATGCAGTGACATAAAATTAAAGATGGTTGCAATGAGTGAACAGTTGAAGAAACTCAGAATCTTTTTTAAAATTGGAATTTCTGACTGCAGTAGTAAATACATGAAATTATAAATAAACTGGAATTATATTAACATAGCAGTAGATTAGATATGGAAAAAGAAAGGATCAGAGAAATTGAAGAGAGATAAACAGAAATTACTCATTCTAAGATACAAAAAAAAAAAAAAAAAAAAGACTAAAGATTGAAAAAAAAGACTGAAAAAAATTAAAAAATGCATCAGGAACTTTGGGACAAACATTAAGCAGTTTAACATACATAACACTGGAATAACAAAAGAAGAGGAGATCTAGAAGAAGTAGAATAATTATTTAAAGCAGCAATGATCGGTTCCAAGATGGCCAAATAGGAACATCTCCAGTCTGCAGCTCCCAGCGTGAGTGACACAGAAGACGGGTGATTTCTGCATTTCCAACTGAGGTACCAGGTTCATCTCACTGGGGCTTGTCAGACAGTGGGTGCAGCCCATGGAGCAGTGTGGGGCATTGCCTCACCCTGGAAGCACAAGGGTTTGGGGAATACCCTTTCCTAGCAAAGAGAAGCCTTGACAGATGGTACCTGGAAAATCAGAACATTCCCACACTAATACTGTGCTTTTCCAACAGCCTTAGCAAATGGCACACCAGGAGATTATATCCTGTGCCTGGTTCGGAGGGTGCCATGCCCACGGAGCCTCACTTACTGCTAGCACAGCAGTCTGAGATCAAACTGCAAGGCAGCAGTGAGGCTGGGGAAGGGGTGTCCACCATTGCTGAGGCTTGAGTAGGTAAGTAAACAAAGCAACCAGGAAGCTCGAACTGGGTGGAGCCCACAGCAGCTCAAGGAGGCCTGCCTGTGTCTGTAGACTCCACCTCTGGAGGCAGGGCATAGCTGAACAAAAGGCAGCAGAAACTCCTGCAGACTTAAACATTCCTGTCTGACAGCTTTGAAGAGAGCAGTAGTTCTCCCAGCACAGAGTTTGAGATCTGAGAACAGACAGACTGCTTCAAGTGGGTCCCTGACCCCTGAGTAGCCTAACTGGGAGACACCTCCCTGTAGGAGCCAACTGACACCTCATACAGCTGGGTGCCCCACTGAGATGAAGCTTCCAGAGGAATGATTGGGCAGTAACATCTGCCATTCTGTAATATTTGCTGTTCCACAGCCTCCGTTGATGATACCCAAGGAAACAGAGGCTGGAGTGGACCTCCAACAAACTCCAACAGACCTGGAGCTGAGGTTCCTGACTGTTAGAAGGAAAAGTAACAAAGAGAAAGGACATCCACACCAAAACCCCACCTGTACGTCACCATCATCAAAGACCAAAGGTAGATAAAACCACAAAGATGGGGAGAAACCAGAGCAGAAAAGCTGAAAATTCTATCAGAGAGCCTCTTCTCCTCCAAAGGAGCGCAGCTTCTCACCAGCAATGGAACAAAGCTGGACAGAGAATGACTTTGATGAGTTGAGAGAAGAAGGCTTCAGACTATCGGTAACAACAAATTTCTCCAAGCTAAAGGAGGATGTTCTAACCCATCACAAAGAAGCTAAAAACCTTGAAAAAAGATTAGACGAATGGCTAACTAGAATAAACAATGTAGAGAAGTCCTTAAATGACCTGATGGAGCTGAAAACCATGGCACAAGAACCACGTGACGCCTGCACAAGCTTCAGTAGCCAATTTGATCAAGTGGAAGAAACGGTATCTGTGATTGAAGAGCAAATCAATGAAATGAAGTGAGAAGAGAAGTCTAGAGAAAAAAGAGTAACAAGAAACGAACAAAGCCTCCAAGAAATATGGGACTATATGAAAAAACCAAATCTACATCTGATTGCTGTACCTGAAAGTGACAGGGAGAATGGAACCAAGTTGGAAAACACTCTTCAGGATATTATCCAGGAGAACTTCCCCAACCTAGTAAGGCAGGCCAACATTCAAATTCAGGAAATACAGAAAATGCCACAAAGATGCTCCTTGAGAAGAGCAACTCCAAGACACACAATTGTCAGATTTACCAAAGTTGAAATGAAGGAAAAAAAATGTTAAGGGCGGCCAGAGAGAAAGGTCAGGTTACCCACAAAGAGAAGCCCATCAGACTAACAGCAGATCTCTCGGCAGAAATTCTATAGGCTAGAAGAGTAGGGCCCAATATTCAAAATTCTTAAAGAAAAGAATTTTCAACCCAAAATTTCATATCTAGCCAAACTAAGCTTCATAAGTGAAGGAGACATAAAATCCTTTACAGACAAGCAAATGCTGAGAGATTTTGTCACCACCAGGCCTGCCTTACCAGAGTTCCTGAAGGAAGCACTCAACATGGAAAGGAACAACTGGTACCAGCCACTGCAAAAACATGCCAAATTGTAAAGATCATCAATACTAGGAAGAAACTGCATCAATTAACGGGCAACATAACCAGCTAACATCATAATGACAGGATCAAATTCACACATAACAATATTAACCTTAAATGTAAGTGGGCTAAATGCTCCAATTAAAAGACACAGACTGGCAAATTGGATAAAGAGTCAAGACCCATCACTGTGCTGTATTCAGGAGACCCATCTCACGTGCAGAGACACACAGGCTCAAAATAAAGGGATGGAGGAAGATCTATCAAGCAAATGGAAAACAAAAAAAAGCAGGGGTTGCAATCCTAGTCTCTGATAAAACAGACTTTAAACCAATAAAGATCAAAAGAGACAAAGAAGGCCATTACATAATGGTGAAGGGATCAATTCAACAACAAGAGTTAACTATCCTAAATATATGCACCCAATACAGGAGCAGCCAGATTCATAAACCAAGTCCTTAGACACCTTCAAAGAGACTTAGACTCCCACACAATAATAATGGGAGACTTTAACACCCCACTGTCAACATTAAACAGATCAACGAGACAGAAAGTTAACAAGGATATCCAGGAATTGAACTCAGCTCTGCATCAAGCAGACCTAATAGACATCTACATAACTCTCCACCCAAAGTCAACAGAATATGCATTCTCCTCAGCACCACATCACACTTATTACAAAATTGACCACACCACACAGTTGGAAGTAAAGGACTCCTCAGCAAATGTAAAAGAATAGAAATTATAACAAACTGTCTCACAGACCACAGTGCAATCAAACTGGAACTCAGGACTAAGAAACTCAATCAAAACTGTACAACTATATGGAACCTGAACAACCTGCTCCTGAATGACTACTGGGTACATAACGAAATGAAGGCAGAAATAAAGATGTTCTTTGAAACCAATGAGAACAAAGACACAACGTACCATAATCTCTGGGACACATTTAAAGCAGTGTGTAGAGGGAAATTTAAGGCACTTAATGCCCACAAGAGAAAGCAGGAAAGATCTAAAATTGACAGTTAATATCGCAATTAAAAGAACTAGAGATGCAAGAGCAAACAAATTCAAAAGCTAGCAGAAGGCAAGAAATAACTAACATCAGAGCAGAACTGAAAGAGATAGACACATAAAAAACCCTTCAAAAAATCAATGAATCCAGGAGTTGGGTTTTTGAAAAGATCAATAAAATTTATAGACTGCTAGCAAGACTAATAAAGAAGAAAAGAAAGAAGAATCAAATAGACACCATAAAAAATGATAAAGGGAATATCACCACCGACCCCACAGAAATACAAACTACCATCAGAGAATACTATAAACACCTCTATGCAAATAAACTAGAAAATCTAGAAGAAACTGATAAATTCCAAGACACATAAACGCTCCTAAAACTAAACCAGGAAGAAGTTGAATCCCTGAATAGACCAATAACAGGTTCTGAAGTTGAGTCAATATCTAATAGCCTACCAACCAAAAAAAGTCCAGGATCAGATGGATTCACAGATGAATTCTACCGGAGGTAAAAAGAGGAGCTGCCTTTGAATATAGTTTCCTTCTGAAACTATTCCAATCAATAGACAAAGAGGGAATTTTCCCTAATTCATTTTATGAGGCCAACATCGTCTTGATACCAAAGCCTGGCAGAGACACAACAAAAAAAGAGAATTTTATACCCATATCCCTGATGAACATTGATGTAAGAATTCTCAATAAAATACTGGAAACCAAATCCAGCAGCACATCAAAAAGCTTATCCACCTCGATCAAGTTGGATTCATCCCTGGGATGCAAAGTTGGTTCAGCATAGGAAAATCAATAAGCATAATCCATCATACAAACAGAACCAAAGACAAAAACCACATGATTATCTGAACAGATGCAGAAAAGGCCTTTGACAAAATCCAACTGCCTTTCATGTTAAAAACTCTCAATAAATTAGGTATTGATGGGATGTATCTCAAAATAATAAGAGCTATTTATGACAAACCCACAGCCAATATCATACTGAATAGGCAAAAACTAGAAGCATTCCCTTTGAAAACAGGCACAAGAAAAGAATGCCCTCTCTCACTGCTCCTATTCAACATAGTGTTGGAAGTTCTGGCCAGGGCAATCAGGCAGGAGGAAGAAATAAAAGGTATTCAATTGGGGAAAGAGGCAGTCAAATTGTCTCTGTTTGCAGATGACATGATTTTGTATCTAGAAAACCCCATCATCTCAGCCCAAAATCTTAAGCTGATAAGCAACTTCAGCAAAGTCTCAGGATGCAAAATCAATGTGCAAAAATCACAAGCATTCCTATACACCAGTAACAGACAAACAGAGAGCCAAATCATGAGCTAACTCCCATTCACAATTGCTTCAAAGAGAATAAAATACATAGGAATCTAACTTACAAAGGATGTGAAGGACCTGTGCAAGGAGAACTACAAATCACTGCTCAGTGAATACTGCCCAAGGTAAGTTATAGATTCAATGCCATCCCTATCAAGCTGCTAATGACTTTCTTCACAGAATTGGAAAAAACTTCTTTCAAGTTCATATGCAACCAAAAGAGAGCCTGCATTGCCAAGACAATCCTAAGCCAGAAGAACAAAGCTGGAGGCACTGTGCTACCTGACTTCAAACTATACTACAAGGTTACAGTAACCAAAACAGCATGGTACTGGTACGAAAACAGACATATAGACCAGTGGAACAGAATAGAGCCCCCAGAAATAATACCACACATCTACAATTACAATCATCTGATCTTGACAAACCTGACAAAAACACGAAATGGGGAAAGGATTCCCTATTTAATAAATGGTGCTGAGAAAACTGGCTAGCCATATGTAGAAAGCTGAAACTGAGTCCCTTCTTTACACCTTATACAAAAATTCATTCAAGATGGATTAAAGATTTAAATATTAGACCTAAAACCATAAAAACCCTAGAAGAAAACCTAGGCGATACCATTCAGGCTATGGGCATGGGCAAAGCCTTCATGACTAATACACCAAAAACAATGGCAACAAAAGCCAAAATTGACAAATGGTATCTAATTAAACTAAAGTGCTTCTGCACAGTAAAAGAAACTACCATCAGAGTGAACAGGCAACCTACAGAATGGGAGAAAATGTTTATAATCTACCTGTCTGACAAAGGGCTAACATCCAGAATCTACAAAGAACTTAAACAAATTTACAAGAAAAAATCAAATAACCCCATCAAAAAGTGGGCAAAGGATATGAACAGACACTTCTCAAAAGAAGACATTTATGCAGCCAACAGACAGATGAAAAAATGCTCATCATCACTGATCATCAGAGAAATGCAAATCAAAACCACAATGAGATACCATCTCACACCAGTTAGAATGGCAATCATTAAAAAGTCAGGAAACAACAGGTGCTGGAGAGGATGTGGAGAAATAGGTATGCTTTTACACAGTTGGTGGGACTGTAAACTAGTTCAGCCATTGTGGAAGACAGTGAGGTGATTCCTCAGGGATCTAGAACTAGAAATACCATTTGATCCAACCATCCCATTACTGGGCATATACCTAAAGGATTATAAATCATGCTGCTGTAAAGACACAAGCACACATATGTTTACTGTGCCACTATTCACAATAGCAAAGACTTGGAACCAACCCAAATGTCCATCAATGATAGACTGGATTAAGAAAATGTGGCACATGTACACCATGCAATACTATGCAACCATAAAAAAGGATGAGTTCATGTCTTTTGTAGGGACATGAATAAAGCTAGAAACCATCATCCTGAGCAAACTATCGCAAGGACAGAAAACCAAACACCGCATGTTCTCACTCATAGGTGGGAACTGAACAATGAGAACACTTGGACACAGGGTAGGGAACATCACACACTGGGGCCTGTTGTGGGGTGGGGGGAGCGGGGAGGGATAGTGTTACGAGATATACCTAATGTAAATGACGAGTTAACGGGTGCAGCACACCAACATGGCACATGTATACATATGTAACAAACCTGCATGTTGTGCACATGTACCCTAGAACTTAAAGTATAATAATAAAAAAAAAAACAGAAAAAGAGGGTATCAAAAAAAATGATCCCCAAAAATACCAAGTAGTGTAAAAATTAACCTACTGAATGAAGAATTTCAAAATTTTCAAGAAGGTAAATACAAGGAAAACTATACGTAGGAAAATCATTAAAAAATTAATGACGAATAACTTGGTTGAGGGCAGTGACTCAAGCCTGTAATCCCAGCACTTTGGGAGGCCAAGGTGGGTGAATCGCTTGAGCCCAGGAATATGAGACCAGCCTGGGGAACATGGAAAATCCCCCAATCTACAAAGAAGGCAAAAATTAGCTGAGTGTGATAGCACGTGCCTGTAGTCCCAGCTACTCAGGAGGTTGCTGTAGGAAGATCACTAGAGGCCGGGAGGCAGAGGCTGCAGTAAGCCAAGACAGCACCACTGCACTTCTGCCTGGGCAACAGGGCCAGACACTGTATCCAAAACATAAAAAAGGAAAACTTTAAAATATCCAGAGAAGGGGACAAAGACACATACTGTCAATCCATAATTCCATATCCCGAAACACATTCTGAAAAAAAGACAAAATACATTTTTAAATAAATTGTTCAAGATGTATAACGCTGCAGTAATTAAGGCATGCTAGTGTAAGTAGAGGACAGACAGACAGATAGAGCGAAATATAATAATGAGCCCAAAATTGCATCACCACTTGGAAAGAGTTAGTGAGTTTTGTGTGAAATTAAACCTCCATTTACCATAAGATATAGCAATCAATTATTTTTCTGGGTATTTAGCCAATGGAAATCAAAATATATGTTCAAATGAAGATCTGTATGTGGATTTTTATAGCAACTTTATAGCCCAGAGCAAGAAACAGTCCACATGTTCAAAACATGCATCGGTTACACATAAAATGATTAAAAAAATAAAATGAAAGACACTGCTAGCTACTGGCTGTAGGTGGGTGGATGAGTTTTACTGCAAAGCAGCAAGAGAAACATTTTGTGTTGATGAAATGCTCCTTGTCTTGATTGGTGTGGCGGTTGTATGACTGAAATCATTTGTTAAAATCCATTGAATTGTATGTTGTGAGTGAGTGAATTTTTACTGTATGTAAATTATACCACAATTAAACCTGATTTAGAAAATAGGAGTCTTTTAATTAATCAAATGAGCATTCGATTGAAGTAATTTAAGATTATGTAAAATAATTTCAGATTATAAGTTAGTTTAGAAAAGAGATTTGAGGATTTACTTGCCTTAAAATAATTGGATGACAACTTAGGGAAATTGAGCACCCACTAGTTAGCTCCAAATTAATAAACTAAAACCAGTAAGTAGCAATCGCAAAAAGAGAGATTTTATTTCTATATAAGGAAAATGTCCCAACAATAACAGAATAGCTTATTCTATGAGTTAGTGAGTGCCTTATTAGTCAGCTAAGGAGAAGCTGGAGGCCCACCTATTTGAGATGAAGTAGATGGGTTTATTACATTGCTTGGAGAGGTTTTCTTAAGGATTCTTTGTAATTATAAGGGTCTCTGGTTTTATGCTGTAAGTCCATATGACTGGAATAGAAAACATGAGACAGTATTTCAATTTTTGTGAAATCAGAGTTTTATCTCCATCTTGAATTGTGCAGGTTCTGTCGGTTTTGACACAATATAAAATTATGTTCTTTATAATTTACACAAAATGAATAAATAGATCAATAAATTATTAAGTGCCACTTTGGTACTACAACAAATTTAGAATTTATAATATTTTCATAAAACCTGTTAATATTCTACTTTCTTTCTTCTCTAATACCATAAGTATCACCCCCAGGCAAATGTGTATATTTTCAAGCATAAATTTAATTCTTTGCATCTGTTTTAAAGATTGTTGGTTCTACCATGTAAAAGTTTTGTTTATAGGAAATATCATCATTGTAGTTTTAAATTGATTAATGTATTTATGTACTATATTATGTATTAAACATAGTTGTCTAAATCTTTTGTCACATTCCAGACACTGCATTTTCCTTAAAGTTAGAATGAAAAATACACCATCATTATTATGAGATTTTACTCTTCAAGTTTAAGAGACAAACAATATTTGCTTAGAAAATAAGAGACGTTTACTTGTGAACAGCTGCTGCATCACACTATTTAGAATAGAATTACAAAATTGATTGGAAAATCTGTCTTATAAAAACTTTTCTATCAAAATACACAATGCCTAAAATAAAACAAAGATATGAAAAATAAACTACGCAGAAATGGAGGGGTTTTTTAACCAAAAATGCATGAAAATATAAATATTCAGATGTTAAATGGGAAAAAATATGCTGTTTATTTTCATTTCTAGCAACTTTTTAAAGTTTTGAATCAGTATGCTAGTTTTAAAAATTATTAAAATACATATCATTTAGTTATGAAAAAGTTTGTGTTTGGATACCTCAAACAACATGGGATTTTAGAAACAGTGATCAAGAAGCTACAGTTGATAGCAAGGAATGAAATGATATATTTAAGCTATCAAAAGAAGGGGCAGGAAAACAGAGTTCATAACACAGGAAGTCAAAATACAGCAGTCTTTGAAGACTTAGAAAGTTAAAGTGGCAATTGGTCATGTCTGAAAAAGAAATGAACTAATGAAGACCAATGGGTTCAAGGTGCAGAAAGGGCTGCATGTTCTGAAGATAAATAGGCATGGAAGTGAGGCGAGAGGAGACAAGGTAAAGTGCACTGAATGAATGATAATGCCTGAATAGGTAGCATGTTGATTACTGAAGTAGTTCACAGCACTATAGATGAAACCAAAAGGGTATTAAATCATTTAATGGCTTTCTATGAATTATAGAGAAGGCCCATTACTGTGGTATGTTGTTACATAAAACTACATGTTCCAGAAAAGATATCCACAGCCTTCTGCAGCCTTCCTCAGGGATTTCTTTATTCATTTAGAATTCTCTCATGTGAACCAGACCAAATATTAAGTGTCTCTCGGAGGAGTGACAAATCTTGTATTCTTCAGAATGGTGCAATAAAATTTAGCCACATACAGATGTATTGATTAATCACTGGATCTGTTAAATGTAAAAATCAAACTTAGAAGATGCAAATTTAGATGACCTAGACCTTTTTTGCAAAATAAAAAAAGAAGAGCATTGAAGAATTAAACGTAACTGCTGAATCAGAGGAAAGAAAGTTTTCAGAACTAATCTTTAATATTTTTAATATCTAAAATAAAGCACATATAACAGGAATTATACCTTCACATTTTTGAAATAAGCATTCATATGTGAGTATATTGAATAGTACTAAATAGCAACTAAATTTATGCAAAGGAAATAGAAACTAGCTACATATTGATTATGCATTAATGTCATTAGAAATGGTAATTCAGCTGAAATAACACCATATCACAGATTTAAGATTTTGAATTTAAATTTAGGGCTCACAAAGAAAATAATATAAAGTCATATATTTTACTTACTTGAAACCAAGAAGACAAAATTAAATTTTGATAAACATAATTATTGTTATCTACATACTAGAAACTAATTAGTATGACTGGTTTTAAAATAGAAAATAATTTTGTGCTGATAAACATTGAGGATTAATTACTGAGATCAAACAACATAGATACTGGAACACTTGTCATTTTATTTTTGTAAATTAATCAGCAAACCAAAAAATGTTAATTGAGCAATAATGAGTTTTCTGGGAGCATACTAAATAATGAAGGAGATACAAAAGAAGAAAAATTTGCAATTCATATAATCAAAACCTCAATTTCTGGGTGACCACCATGACTTATGATTCCTAAATCTTATCACACAGGTAAGAATACAAGCTCTATTACAATTTAATTTTGTGAGTTTTTCTTCTTGAAAAAAGCAAAATAGCTAGTATGCTTTTGTATGAGCTTAATTTTTGAAATAATCAGAATATAAATTTAAATCATATTAATTTTGCTAATTTTGGTGAACTGGGATTTTCATTGAATTTGGTTAACTTTTGCAGAAAATCATTCCTATTTATGGAACCAGAAGGAGATGCCCAAGTGAAAATCTCTAGCCATTAATTTATTATACTTCAAAATATGTTAAACAAAGCTATGAAGCATAGGACAAGAAATAGGAAGCTGATAATTGTATATCTGAGAGAATTTTTAAATGCCTACATAGACTATTATGAAATATATTTTTGATTATTTTTCTTTTCCATTACTTTTCTTGTATATTTAATGCATACATACACTCATATATACATACATTATTTAATAAAACATTTCAAGGGTTTCAAAGAAACCTATAAATGGAATGTTTTTGGCATTCTAGCTAAACTATTTTTAAGTAATTGAACCACATTTTAAAAAATGTTCTAGAGTAATGTATATACTTATAGTTAACTCTTTACCCAAATGTGATGCCAATATCAAAAACCAGATATGATAAGAGAGATATGATTTCTTGGAAATCTTAATTTTTGTCACATAGGACTTCAGATTTGTTTTAAATAAGATACCACTGATCTACCTAAGTCCCTTGATAAACTCTTCTCAATATTTATCTCTCCCATCAGAGTAAGCCAGCATATGGTTTTAGATGTATCATTCAACAATGTTCTTCTTTAAATATTCACAGTCTATAAACAATTTTAAATTTCTGTAACAATATATATTTGTAAATCTAGAAATAATTTTGGTCATAACTTTATTTGAAATTAAACCAAAAATTGTCAAAAAATATTTTTCTTCAAAAGCGTTTTATAATTGAGAATAATTTCTTCAGATATAATTTCAAAGAAATTTAATTTTATGATTTTCAGGCCTCAGAACTTAATTCCTAAATATATTTTGGAAGTAAAGATGAATGAGTTTTTGAAACATGCAAAAACACCACTTATTTTAATGTTGATATCCTGTTATAACAGTAGAAAGCAGAATTTTGTTCTTGCCATAATTTTAAACACTTAACTTGAAAATGCATAAGCCCTCTTCAAGGAGAACCACAACCACTGCTCAGTGAAATAAAAGAGGACACAAACAAATGGAAGAACCTACCATGCTCATGGATAGGAAGAATCAATATCGTGAAAATGCCATACTGCCCAAGGTAATTTATAGATTCAATGCCATCCCCATCAAGCTACCAATGAGTTTCTTCACAGAACTGGAAAAAACTACTTTAAAGTTCATATGGAACCAAAAAAGAGCCCGTATTGCCAAGACAATCTTAAGTCAAAAGAACAAAGCTGGAGGCATCACGCTACCTGACTTCAAACTATATTACAAGGCTACAGTAACCCAAACAGCATAGTACTGGTACCAAAACAGAGATATGGACCAATGGAACAGAACAGAGCCCTCAGAAATAATACCACACATCTATGGCCATCTGATCTTTGACAAACCTGAGAAAAACACGAAATGGGGAAAGGATTCCCTATTTAATAAATGGTGCTGGGAAAATTGGCTAGCCATAAGTAGAAAGCTGAAACTGGATCCTTTCCTTACTCCTTATACGAAAATTAATTCAAGATGGATTAGAGACTTAAATGTTAGACCTAAAACCATAAAAACCCTAGAAGAAAACCTAGGCAATACCATTCAGGCCATGGGCATGGGCAAGGACTTCATGTCTAAAACACCAAAAGCAATGGCAACAAAAGCCAAAATTGACAAATGGGATCTAATTAAACTAAAGAGCTTCTGCACAGCAAAAGAAACTACCATCAGAGTGAACAGGCAACCTACAGAATGGGAGAAAATTTTTGCAATCTACTCATCTGAGAAAGGGCTAATATCCAGAACCTACAAAAAACTCAAACAAATTTACTGGAAAAAAACAAACAACCCCATCAAAAAGTGGGCAAAGGATATGAACAGACATTTCTCAAAAGAAGACGTTCATAAAGCCAACAGATACATGAGAAAATGCTCATCAACACTGGCCATCAAAGAAATGCAAATCAAAACCACAATAAGATACCATCTCACACCAGTTAGAATGGCAATCATTAAAAAGTAGGAAACAACAGGTGCTGGAGAGGATGTGGAGAAATAGGAACACTTTTACACTGTTGGTGGGATTGTAAACTAGTTTAACCATTGTGGAAAACAGTATGGTGATTCCTCAAGGATCTAGAACTAGAAATACCATATGACCCAGCCATCCCATTACTGGGTATATACCCAAAGGATTATAAATCATGCTGCTATAAAGATACATACACACATATGTTTATTGTGGCACTATTCACAATAGCAAAGACTTGGAATCAACCCAAATGTCCATCAGTGACAGACTGGATTAAGAAAATGTGGCACATATACACCATGGAATACTATGCAGCTATAAAAACGGATGAGTTCATGTCCTTTGTAGGGACATGGATGCAGCTGGAAACCATTATTCTCAGCAAACTATCACAAGAACAGAAAACCAGACACCGCATGTTCTCACTCATAGGTAGGAATTGAACAATGAGATCACTTGGACACGGGAAGGGGAACATCACACACTGCGGCCTATTGTGGAGAGCAGGTGCGGGGGGGAGGAATGGCATTGGGAGCTATACCTGATGTAAATGACGAGTTGATGGGTGCTGACGAGTTGATGGGTGCAGCACACTAACATGACACATGTATACATATGTAACAAACCTGCACATTGTGTACATATACCCTATAACTTAAAGTATAATAAAAATTAAAATAAAATGCATAAGCCATTATTTCAATCTAATCTTTTTTTTGTTTTGTTTTGTTTTTTTCTCTGAGAAAAGTTTTTTTCTGTACTTTCTTATGCATGGTTTACTCTGCACAGGCTAGGTGTACCCTTTAACAATACCCAGTAGACCTATTAATTAGAAAGAAAAGAAGACATTTCTACCCCTCAGGGTGAAATAATAGTAATGAAGCAACAGTGACCTTTATTCTCTGAAACAACAACAAAAGTTCACTCAAAACAAAATAGCATCAACTGTATATCTGTTAAAGAAACTGCATTTATTGTTAAAAAAAATTGTTCTATAAAGAAATTCCAGACTCACATAATTTTAATACTAAATTCTACACAAACTTAAAGAAAAATACTAAACATGCACAAATTTCTCCAGATAATTAAAAAGAGGAGATTTCCTAATGTGTTTCAAAATACTAGAATTATTCAGGACATTATAAGAAAATGAAACTACAAATCCATTTTCCTCATGAATATAGGTGCAAAAATTCTAAATAAATTATTAACAAATCATACCCAAAATTATATATAAAAATTTATCATTACCTATAGGGTTGATCCCAGGAGTGCAAGTTTGGTTTAATATTTGAAAGTTATTCAATCTAATTTACTATATAACAAATAAAAAGAAAAACCATATGATACTCTCAATAGACACAGAAAATTGTCTATTTCTCATTATAAGACAAAACAAAGAGAGCCAATAGAAACAACAATACATCTTTCAGCAAACAAAAAATGCAAGGGTACTTCCTGAACCTGATAAAGGACATTTAAGAAAACCCTACAGCTAATCTCAAACTTAATTGTAAAACTTAAACGCTCTTCTACTAAGATCAGGAATAAAATAAGGTAGTCCATCGTCATCATTGGGCTGGAGTTCCAGCCATTTAAAAAAACAAGAAAAAGAAAGAAAAGACAGAAACTGAAAAGGAAAAAAGCAAAATCATCTTTATTCACAGAAAACATGATTGCCTATGTAGAAAATGTCATGGAACCTATAAAAATGCTATTAGAGTTCACGTGAGTTTAGGTTGAAGAAGACAAGATTCATACAAAAAAACTATTTATAGTCTTTATACTTGCAACAATCAGAAACAGAAATTAAGGAAGCAATATCATTATCAATAGAAACAAAATATTTTAAAAATATAAAAGTAGAGAAAAAGTGGCGCAGGAACTGTACACTGAAAATTGCGGTAACTGTGCTTACAGAAAGACCTCAATTAAAAGACAGATGTATTGTGTCATGAGTCCAAAGATTCATCGTTTTTAAGACATAAATTATCCCAAATTAACCTATAGATTCAACATAAAACCCATAAAACTTCCAGCAGGATCTTTGTTTTAGAAATTGACATTGGTATTCTAAAATTAGAAATGGAAAGGATTTATTATAGCCAGAGCAACTTTGAAAAAGAAAACAAAGTTCAAAAACTAACATTACCTGATTTTAATAATATTTTAAAGGTACAGTAATTAGCACACAGTAGTACTGGTATAAAGGTAGACAAACCCATTAATGACACAGGGGGTCCTGAAACAGATTTATACACATACAGGTAACCAATTTTTAACACAGATTCAAAGGCAATTCAGAGAAGAAAGGATAACCTTTCAAATAAATGATGCTGAAACAATACAGAATTCATAGGCTGAAAAAAAGTAAAAGCAAGGAAGAAAGGAAAAAGGAAGGAAGGAAAAAGAATGAACTTTCATCCCAAATTAATTCATATCAATTGATCCTGGGAGGCGGAGGTTGCAGTGAGCAGAGATCACGCCACTGCACTCCAGCCTGAGTGACAAGGGTGAGACTCCATCTCAAAACAACAACAACAACAAAAACAACAACAACACTACCCAAATCTAAAAATTAAATGACTAAATAAAGAAACAACAAGCAAAAGCTTTGAACAGACATTTTACCATAGGAACACACTGATGGCAAATAAGCTTGTGAAAAAATGTTCAATTTCATTTATCCTTAGAGAAATGCAGACTAATCTCTAGCATCAGAAAGCAGATCAGTCTTTGCCTGATTACAGGTAAGTGGGGTGGGGATGGCTAAACTGGGGGGATTATGAAGGGGCGTGAGGAATTTATTGGGTTGAACTATATGTCCCTTGTGCTTACTGTGAGAATAGAATAGATTCATGAGTATACATATATGCCAAGACTTATCAAATTTAAATTTCCAAATATGCAGTTTATATAACTTGTACTCCAATAAAACCAATAAAAAATGTATACCGTCATCAATTTCCATTTGTCTGAACCTGTTGATCCTTTATTCTCCCATTTATAATATATTTTTAAGCTTCATTTTATGTGGTCTTCATATTTTTCTTCACAGTACATAAAATGGATATTACTTTGAAGAGAAATATTGACTACATAAACTATTTTGTGCTACATTATTGTTGAAGGGCATTGCTATCTTGTTCGGTTTTAACACTTTATTTTCTAGTCTTAACCAAAATATGAATGTGGAGTTGAAGCTCATTTTGAAAATGTTTAGCACTTCATATTTTATTCACTCCCTTCAGTTGCATGCTAGTATTTCTGCCAAACAAAAATAAAAGTAAAGAATTTTAAGCACATAGAATTTTTTTTAGATTACAGTGAAATTATGTCTTCTATGCTAAGGTTAATGGTAATTAGCCTTTTAACTTTTTTCTATTTAGATATTATTGTTTTGCACAGTAAACTCGCAACTTCCTTTTCCCTGTTATTAACATTGAAAAGATAAAGGGACTTTATTGTTGACTGAGAAATATCAAAAATGTACTGTTTTTTTATGAGCCATTGTTTATGTGCCAGGCCCATGTTGACATCAAAACACTCCTGTGATGGATAAAACTGCTCAAACATTACGTTTGATTTCTCAGTTTAGTCGTGCTTGATCCCTCAATCTTTTGCTAGTTTAATCATTCCTTCGTATTTATCCCTAGCTAATTAGGTAACTGCTCATCTTCTTTCCGAAAGTTTCTCTGGAATATTCCTATACATTATTCTTTCAAACTGTAAAACAAAGCTTAAAGTTTTATTTTCCCATGAACTCTTGGAATTCCTAAATTATCAAACTACTTGTTCATGTCTAACAATAATGTTATAAATCTCTTTTAGTATGAGGCATGTTGAAATATCTTGGCTTTGAAAGATACTTTAATGTATAAAATGGTAACATAGATATTTAAAGTTTCTGAGAAGCAAGGCACAATTAAATTGAATTGAATACTAGAAATGAAATTATAAACCTCAGTATTTTTGTCATGACCTGAGGTTTTACCATACTCATCTTGATCTATGAGACACACTGTGAGTGACAGGATAAAAATCCCTTTTAGTGGACGTAACTACTCTAGAAAGAGTATTCCTCCACTCAACAATCTTCCTTGTATAACTTTCATGGCAAAGGCTATTGTGAAAATAAAGACAAATAAGTCACAGACAAAGGCAATTATAAAACACAATCTTTATAAAGGAATTCCTCATTATCCAGGAATAAATTCTATAGGAAACCAAGGAGTAGCCTCGTTTCTCCCTAGTCCTCTCCCTTAAAACTGAAAAATTCACTGGACTAAACAAACGAAGGTCCTGAAAGTCAGAGGAAGGAAGATCTGACTAGGGGCCTCAATACCTGAGACATGCCAAAGAAAAATTGCGTGGGACTGCAGCTAGCTCTTCAATATGTTGATTTATTTTCACTGGGCTATATACTCAGCAGTGGGATTGCTAAAGAATATGGTAGTTCTGTTTTTAGGTTTTGAGGAACCTCTCTACTGTTTTTTTGTAGTGGTTGTACTGATTTACATACCCATCAATAGGATATGAGGGTTTCCCTTTCTCCACATTCTTGCCAACATTTATTATTTTTTGTCTTTTTCATAATAGCCATCTTAACTTGTGTGAGATAATATCTCATTGTGGTTTTGATTTGCATTTCCCTGATGATTAGTGAAGCTGAGCATTTTTTCATATGCCTATGGGCTATTCGTATGTCTTCTTTTGAGAAATGTCTATCTAGATCTTTTTCCCAGTTTTAAATCAGGTTATTTGTTGTTTTGCTATTGAATTGTTTGAGTCCTTTGTATATTCTAGTTATTAATCTATGAATTAAAAATGTGCTACACACACAATGGAATGTTATTTAGTCATAAAAAAGAATAGAATCTTGTTATTTTCAGCAACATGGATGGAACTGATTAAGTGAAATAAGCCAGGTTTGCTAGCAAGAACCAAACTATAGGAGAATTGTGCTTTTGTTGCCTTATGACAAATTTCATTAGTATGCTAAGAATTATTCTGTCAACTGTTGTTGGTAGACATTTAATTAGATTTGTTTTAAAAAATCTTAAGTGACAGGAAGACAGCTGCATATCTACCTTGAAAATGACATTCTACGTTTCCCTGTAAGCTAAACTACTGCAGTTGTCTGATAATTTTTACTCTTTTAAGGAAATCATTTGTAAGAACTAGACAAGTGATCAGCTTTGAGCCTATACTGACTTTAACAGGATTTTGGAAAGGCTGGGCAAGAGAACAAAGGGAAATTTATATCAGTGCTGAAAACTGGTCACGTGCTTATGATTTCTGCTGGTCTGTTGGACTTCTTTGTTATAACATTTATCTATCTTTTTCAAGAAAAAAGAAGTTTAGAAATACAAATACTACAGAGAAAGAAATAGCTGTGGTCCTGCCCATGTAGTTATTTAAAATTGGCACACTATATTTGTGTATATTTTTTTCTGATTCAAGTCAATGAGTTACTGTGGATACACTGGAATATTCACTTATTTATATTGGGTTACATTTGTACAGTCTGTTATTTTAAAGGAAATGCACTGATGCTCTGGGAAATATATTGCTAGAGAGATAGATAGTAACAGAAAAATGAAGAAATATTTCAAAAAATTCCAGTGGTAAATGAAAACTTTATTATTTGCTAAGATGCCTTGGTGCCAAATATTCCAATGTTAAGACTGCAAATTTTATTCAAAATATTTAAATAATATGTATGATAAGTGTAATAAATCATGAACTCTAGTAGACTCAAAGAAAAGGATATAAGACACTGGTAGTATTGGTACCTTAGAAGTGTGATATGTGTGGGGACTATGACTTAGAAGACACCTATGGTAGGTTGAAATAGACAAAGCTTTGATTTGCTGAGACCACATTGCAGAGGTGAAGGTCAAAGTTAACCAGTTTGCTAGACTAAACATAGGAGGACAAAAATTCATGTTCATGTAAAGACTTACAAAAAAAAAAAAAAAAAAAACCCAAAACCCCAAAAACTGTATCTAAGCTTTTCAGAGCCAAGAGACAGGTCTATGGCCCTAAACAGCCTATCAAACAGTATACTGAACGGGAGCTTACTTGTGACCACTGTTTCCTGCCCCTTATATTGGTCCCAAGCCAGAAAGATTCTTTTGTTGCTGAATTGCTTGGTTTAATTCAGCGTATTTTGAGGGTGAGCAACAAAACATCCCTGGGGATGTCTTAAAACTTTACGTTTTAAACACGTCCTTATTTGCAGTCAATTGTACTTCTTATAACCTCCTCTTTGAATTCAAAGCAGTTTCAACAGCTGTTTAAACAGCAGAGGAAATGAAGCTGCCTCAGTGATCTTACTACATGGATGAGAAGAGAACTGGGCAATTTCAGAACAGCAGCATCAGGAAATAAAGCCAGAGCTGAGCTGGATGTTCTTGCTCAGTTCCCTGTTGTACTCTTTCCAGTTAAGTCAACGGCTCCTTCTTTAGGAATTATTCCTCTTTGGGTAAGAGTCAGGCCTAGAGGTTTGCATACAGGGAGCACAGACAAATATGTTCCTCTCATGTTTTTTGTTTTGTTTTGTTTTTTTCCTCCCTGGAGATGCGTTTAGGGATTCATTCTCCCAACTTTATCTTCTTGCTGTCTTAACCCATTGGGCTTAACAATTGATCCTATAGTCAACCAGAGGTGAGGTTGTTTAGCAATATATAATAAAAGTAAGATTTTCACCTTCATGAAGTGGTTCTCCTCATCTCTAGTCATAGGGTTTTATCGTGAATGTTCTCAGTACCACTGATGGGAAGCTCAGCTTTTATCCCAAAGCCTCAATGCATTAGAGACAAAAGTAATCACACCCTAATCTAAATCTTACAGCAAATATATCCAGCCATGTGTTCTGAGCTGGCTCTGGGTGTTATGTGATGAATCCAAATGCCTACAAAAATTACTCCAAATGGTAAAATGTCAGCATTATTAAAAGATGCTAAATTTAAATACTGTTTACTTCCTCACATTATCACATTTCAGTTAAATTTAAAGTCCATAAATGAGATCATTGTTCCTTTAAATATAATTGTAAAAATAACAACTAAAAGTGAGTCTGAAGACATTAAAATCCAAAAAAAATCGTATTGTTAACTTTTTGTTATGCAAGTCTTGGCTAGATAAATCTCTTTCTGATGCCTGGATAATATTGGAATTCCTTCAGCAACTGCAACCTACGCTGTGATACAGTGAAATTGGTATAGCCAACTCTAGAAATTGAACTATTTCAGTGAAAATCTTCTTAAACTAAAGGTATCACTTCAACAAAAACCCCAAGTTTTCCATCTACTATTTCAGTGCTCAAACTGATATTTGTACTTATTTCTTGGAGTTTCTAAATAACAAAATAATATTGAGATTTTAAGGGTTCATTCAAAATTTAGAAATGAGACCTAGGCATCAGATAAATAGAGATCAAAGATGAGTATTATTATCGATAAAAGTTGGATATAAGAATACAACTTAATTTGAAGCTTAACAGGTTTCTATTATCTTCATCCTATATCGAAATTTAAAAGCCTTAAACTGCTGATTCCAGTAAGCTTGCCACAAGCAAAATAGAGAAAGCCTTGGCACCTTCCACAGAAGGCAATAAGTGAATCCTATCTTGTAGGATTCTTTTTCTTTTTCTTTTTCTTTTTTCATTCTTTTTCTTTTCTGGTAAGTGAAGTTGAACATTCTTTTCCTCTATGGACACTTGAAGGTAGAAATAGCATTTCCCAATTTCAATGGCTATATGAGAGAAATTCTAACTAAAAAAAAAAGAGGGGTTTATGATATTAATACTGGACATGATTTAAAGGCTTACCTTTTAAGTGTATTATTAAAAATGAACATATAACTGCCGTGATAGACATATATATAGTTTTTCTTCATTGCGTCTTTTTCCTTGTGAGGGAAGTAGAATTTTTCTCTTCTGTCTCAGCAGAGCCTAACACCAGCTGCCAACCTGACATAAGATCAGGCAAGAACCCAGGTCTAATCTCATCACCTTGAACACCAAGAACAGCTCAACAATAGGCTGGAAAATTAAATAAGGACAATCAGAATCCTCCCTGCAGTTTTTCTCCTTGAATTATTTGGAAATACACACTGTTTCCCGTAAAAAATACCTAGTAAGATGTCCCACAGTGTTTAAACTAATAGTGCATTCACTGCATGGAGACAACTTGTTCCAGAACTAACGTGATAGGATTTACTTAATGGCACATTTAATTACCTAATGGAGCTATTCCTAAAATCTTGTATAATAACAATTCTGAGCTGATGCAACATTTATCCTAGCAGAATATTTAGTGAAAGTTAGCCAAGAAACACATTAAAAGACGTTTGTCACAGCCAATCTGAAAAACACACAAACTGCTGAAATTTTGATAAACTGATACAATGGGAAAGTATATGTTTGAAACAGGACAACTTTTAAGTCATACTGTTAAGTAGAAAAAATAGATACAAAACTATGCACACAGTATTACTAATTTTGTGTATATTTAAGTAATATATATAACTTTATGAGTAAATACATATAAATTCTAGAATAACAAATATGACTTTTAATAACAGTTACATTATGGCAGAAATAGTACAAATTTAGAAAAGAGAAGATTTTGCTAATAATTTATAACTTTTCTTACTTTGGAATTTTTATATTATGTGCATTTATTATTTTTAATATAGCTATTACCTTTTGGTGGAATAATGGCCAGTTTTATTCTTTTTTATAATTCTAACTTGAAATTACTAATAAATATTTTTAAATTATTTATGGTACTGAAGGAGCACAGAGCTATGTGTGATAATATATATATCTAATCTCCACAGTAAGATTGTAGCTTCTTGAAGACAGAGACCATGATTTCTTTTTCTTTTCTCCCTGATAGTAGCATGTAAGTTCTACCTAAGTTGATTTGATATAGAATTCAGCATATGGTTTCATGAGATACGTTAACTGACAAATTCTTCTCTCTTAGAAAAGCTGATAGCCTTATGTGAAAACATAAGATTGTTCCATAAAATTATCCCAAAATTTATAAAATTAAAAATGAAATAATCATTTTATCTATTGTATGGTTAACTTCACTCAGAAAAATGAAAGAAAAGCAACAGGAATTATGTGATTTTTGTAAAATGTCAAAGACTTTTCTTTTTATGATCGTTTTCTGGTGAATGAATTTCTTAGGCTTTTGGAAAAATTGTAGGGTTCATCCAACCTGAACATTCAGTACATTTTCAATTTTTTTAAAGTACTTGTATACTGCTTAAGTAGTTTGTGTAGTCACGTAGAAATATGGGGCACATAACTTCAATGGCAAATCCCAAATTCCATTATATTGCTACATCTGTAGTTAATGAATAATGTAAACGAAAAATTCAGAGTTTTCTATATAGCATATACATTTTTATCTCTACTCTTTTATTTATGAATATTTACACCAGCTTGCGATTTTGTATCACTGCAAGTAAAAATGAAAGGTAATTGTAACATGGTTATAAAATATACCACAGTAACATTTAGATGATCGTCCACTTTTACAAGTACAAATAATGTTCTTTATTTCCCCAAAGCTTTTTGTTAAAAGTTCAGTTTTTCTATGAGACTTATAATTGATCTCTAATTTAATAACAATATTGGCTCAATGGTTTGTTTGTACTATGTACTCCTAAGCATAAAAATATATCAAATGAATACTTATCCAACAAATATGACTTGAAATACTTCAAATCAAGTTGTTCATACTAGTGCATTTAGGAATATGAATATCGAAAAACTACAGGATTTAGAACTCTTCCAAAAACAATGTCTAGTGTATCTCTCCATGCCTTGACGAGAACTATGTCACCTCAATGGTGACTCTTATGTACCATAAACATTATTACCTTTGGACTCATCTCCTAATGACATAGAGAAAAAACTATTCTACAAAAGCAAAATATATTTTTGTATTCTTTACATTAGTCCCTATTTATTTGAGCTGTCTAATGGATTCCATTGTCCTGAAATGCATCAACATACCACAATAATGCAAGGAAACTTGCAAAATAAGCAATTAATACTTCAGTGCATTCAAAGGTCACTTTTCTTTAATTTAAAAAAATATAATGTCTTAAGAAGAATACTTTTAAGACAACTTTGTAACACTAGTGTAACTAGATGATGTTCAGGGATATAAAATTGAGCCATATTTTTTCCAGGAATATATTCAGGTAAACATCCCTGAAATTTCAGGAAACGCTACTAATTTTTATAGAACCTTTGAAAACAAGGCAAATGTCAGAGCTATGGAGCACCAAATTGTTTGGACGAATAATCAAATGGGTTTTCCTTGTCTCTTGATTAATAGCAACGAAGGCTACAATTTGTTCCTAATTATAAAAACCAGATGCTGATGATCTCTGAATAATTGTAAGATTAACCATAAGAACTTGCATTTGCATAACTAATGTTAATCTTCAAATATATTTGCACAGATTATTTCTTTATTTTCTTATAGTTTTCTTACCCTTTTGATTTTTACAAGTATTACTGACAAAACAACTATATGGGCATTATTTATTAATCAGGTTAACATATGTATGTTCTGGGTATTTAACCTTTCTACAACATGTTAAAGTTAGCCCTTAGCCCAAGGATTAACTACTTTTACTAGTGCAGAATTCTAAATCCAGGCTTACTTATACCCGGAACAAGATTTGTCCCATTACTTAATGCAGCTTAAATTGAGAAGGTTGCCATTCAGTAATTTTCATGATCTAGAATATGGTAACCTCTAGATGACAAGTGATAATAAAGACTATATTTTGAAAATTCTTTTATAAACTAATGTGTAGTGACAAACCTTAGAGATGCGGTATAGGGTCCAGCCCATTGCAACAAGGTAAATACCACTGCAAAGTGAATCAGATAATTGTTTTGGTTTCTCAGTGCATATAAAAGTTATGTCTACACTATAATGTAGTCTATTAAGTATGCAATACGATTTGATCTAAAAAACTGTATGTATCTTATTTAAAATATACTTATTACTAAAAAATTGTAAGGATTAGCTAAGCCTTCAAGAAGCTGTCATCTCTTTGCTAGCGGAAGGTCCTGCCTCAGTGTGACGGCTGCTTTTTTTAAAATTTTTTTTAAATTTTTTTTTTTTTTTATTTTGAATGGAGTCTTGCTCTGTCACCCAGGCTGGAGTGCAGTGGCAATCTTGGCTCACTGCAAGCTCCACCGCTGCCGGATTCACATGCCATTCTCCTGCCTCAGCCTCGGTAGCTGGGACTGCGGCACCCAGCATCATGCTCAGCTAATTTTTTGTATTTTGTGAGATAGGGTTTAACGTGTTGGCCAGGATGGTCTCGTTCTCATGACTTCGTGATCCACCTGCCTCGGCCTCCCAAAGTGTTGGGATTACAGGCGTGAGTCACCGCGCCCGGCTGATGGCTGCTTGTTAATCAGGGTGGTGATTGTTACAAATTGGGTAAGCTGTAGCCCTTTATTAAAATAATACAACAACGAAGCTTGCCACATTGATTGACTCTTCCTCTCACAAATTATTTATCTGAACCATGTAATGTTATTCCATAACATTTTACTCACAGTACAACTTCTTTCAAAACTAAAGTCAAGTCTATCAGTGTGCAGCTGTTTTATCAACTTTGTTCATGCAATATCCTAAGTTCTCTGTTGTAAGCTCAACAGTTTTCACATGTTTATTGGAAATCTTCACTGGGAGTAGGTATCATCTCAAGAATCTTCTATCTTTGTTCATCTATGAAAAGCAACTCCTCATTTATTAAGATATTATGAGACTGCGACAACTCTGTCACATTTTCAGAGTTTCTAATTCTAATTGTAGTTCTCTTGCTAGTTCTGTTACATTTGCAGTTTCTTCTTCCACTATGGTGTTGAATGCCTCAAAATCAACAAGAAGGGTTGGAGTCAACTTCTTACAACTGTCTGTTAATGTTGATATTTTGACCTCTTCCCATGAATCACAAATGTCCTTAATGGCACCTAAATTGTGAATCCTTTACAGAAGGCTTTTAGTTTACTTTGCACAGATCCATCAGAAGAAGCACTGTCTATGGACACTATAGCCTTACAAATTGTAGTCCTTAACTAATAAGACTTGAAAATCAAAATTACTCTTCAATCATGGAGATGTAAATGCATGTTGTGTTAGCAGAAATTAAAAAGAACCTTAATCTCTTTATACATCTCCATCAGAGTACTTGGATGACTAAGTGCATTGTCAATGAGTAGTAGTATTTTGAAAGGTATCTTTTTTTCTGAGCAGTAGGTTCAACAGTGGACTTAAAATATCCAGTAAATTATGCTATAAACAAATTTTCTTTTGCCTTTATTTAGAAAAAGCTACTCCTAGAATAATTTTTGAAATTTAATGACCAATATGAATCACACTTTATTGTTCGTTTTAAGTGATAACAAGACATAATTCTTGTTGTCATTTACCAGTTATTTAATAAATTAGATATCACTTAAGGTGGGACTTCATTATTAAAACTACCTTTAAAAGCACTCCAAAGTTAATAGTTCATAATACTGATAAAGTTTAAAAGTGTTAGACAATGAAGGATATAGTATTTATAATTATATTTATATCAATCACATAAATATTATCTATATATTATATGTATATTTATTTTTACTTATAAATACACATCCATATATGTATAAATTTATATATGTATGCTTATATAAAGATATAAATGCTTACATCATTTGTATACATGTCTATATGCATATAGAGATTGAGCTTTTTTAACTGAAATATCAGAAATCTGAAATGTTCCAAATTCCAAATATTTTGAGCAACAACTTCATGCTCAAAGGAAATGCTCATTGGATGATTTCAGAATTTTGAATTTTCAGATTAGGGATGCTCAACTGGTATGTAAATGAAAATATTCCAGGATTTGAAAATCTGAAATCCTAAGACAATTCTTGTTCTAAGCATTTTAGATAAGTGATACTCAACCTGTGCTACATACATGGGCATATTATACATACATATAAACATGCATATTATACGTACACATGTTTGTAAGTTGATGCATTGCTATGGTATGAATATGGTTTATTCCCTTTAAAACTCATGTTGAGGCTTGGTCTTCACTGTGGCCACGGAAATGTTGAGAGGTAGGACCCTAGTGAGAGGTGTTTGATATGGAGGTATATCCCTCATGAATACATTAAGGCTATCTCAGTGAAGTCAGTGAGCATTTGTTCTTGCAGAACTGCATTAGTCACTGAAAGAGCCAGTTGTTGTAAATCAAGGTTCTTCCTCATGTTTGCCTCTTTCACATGCCAACTTTCTCTTCTTTCTGCTATGAGTTGAAGCAGCATGTGGCCCTCACCAGATGAGCCACCCAATCTTGAGCTTCACAACCTGCAAAACCATGGGATAAGTAAACCTCTCTTCTTTATGTATTACCCAGTTTCAGGTACTCTGTTATAGCAACACTAAATGGACTAGAACGTGCAGAGAACACAAAATCTAGGAAAACATATGCCAAACAACTATATATGGAGAAGTACATTGAGCTTGGGATATGGTAACATGTCACTATCAATATTTGCTTTATACCCATTGGAATTTTAAGGAAAATTTGCAAGGAGCGTGTCTTTGTGGATGATTTGTTATTTTAAAAAATATTAAAATGTGAAAAGAATAAAAATCTTATCTTTTCAGTACCTCATTCTATTCTAGCATTCTGGAATTCTGAGCAACATCAGCCAAATTTTTTCAGTTACAGCATTTATTCTTTACAAAGTGTCTTTGGAGTATTTCTTTAAAGAGATTTTGTTGTACATTTATAATTTGTCAAAACACAGATTGACTAATAATTTTGCAAAGTATTTTCACATGTCAATGGGTATGCATGGGTTTCTTTTTGCTGAAAATGTGTGCCTATTCAATTATGTATATTCATTTCTATTGCATACCTTCTTCTTTTAGTCCCAGGGTCACTAAGCTAAGAGAATGTGAACATCTGCCTGAAACAAATACACCTATATTTTTATATTACATGTAAAATTTTCTGAAATGGAGAACAAAGACTGAAAGAAGAGAGAATCTAAATGTATAATAATGCTGACTCTAGTCTTTAATTTCCATTAAACCTGTCCCCATTTCTTTTTGACTCTGGGCATATTTCCTTTTTTTAGCTAGTACAGCAATAGTAAATAATGTTTGAACATCATGAATGCACTTTTTAATTCAATGAATAAAGGGAAAATGTTATTTTTCATTCTCATTCCAATGTGGATTGTAAGAATTATTCAAGGGAAAAAAACCTACAGTAGAAACAATATTCTATAAAAGTTATAATTTAATGTTTTCCTGACTTTACTAGTAATTTACTTTTTCCTCTTCTTTCTGTGATATTTTCTGCTGGTAAAACTTACATATTTCAAATAGGTTCTTAAAATCTATTAGATTTTTACAGAGCTAAACCAATTTCTTAAGTACATAAAATAAATTAAAAATGCCTGATTATGGATAAATCTGTAGGAAGTAAAATTTTAAATGAAATATTTGATCAAAATATTAATGATGATAAAATAATAACTGACAAGAAGACTGTTTTACTATCTTATATTATTTTTCAGATAATATACATTCTTTACAATTAGCTAGTAGCTTTACTTTTAACAAGAATATTGCTGGTAATTTGCTAACAAAGATACACAGTCAATGTTTAAATATAAGAAAAGTTAATGATATTGAGTATACACAAATTAGAACAAAACTGCAGTTTCAGGATATTGAGTGGAGAAACTTACCAAGTATAAATGACAAGAAACAGAGAATTGTGAAGCAACAGAATATTCATATTTAAAAGTACAATACAGCCAGGAGCACTTTCTCACTTCTGTAATCGCAACACTTTGGGAGTCCAAGGTGGATGGATCATCTGAGGACAGGGTATAAGATTAGCCTGGGCAATATAGCAAGATCCCATCTCTGGAAAAAAAATGTGGGGTGTGGTGTCACATGATTATAGTCTTAGCTACTTGGAATGCTGACACAGTAGGATCACATGAGCCCAGGTGTTTGAGGTTGCAGTTAACACTACACTCCAGCCTCAGCAACAAAGCAAGGCCCTGTCTCATAAATAATAAATAAATAAATAAATAAGTAAATAAATAAATAAGAACTATAAGTTCTTTGAAAAAGAAATAAAATAAACAAAAATGGTGATGTCATATAATGACAAAAAATGACAATACATGATGGAACATGAACTGATTTATGCTTTCTAGCAAGAAGTTGTGAAATAAGCTTTTTGATAAGTAAGATAAACGTACAAATTGCTCAGATACAAGTGATGTAATTCTAGCATAGCTGGTAGGCTAAAAAATCTTATATGACTAAGCAGTTTAACTCAATGTTTACACCATTCTTAAGCTTATACAAAAATCTTTAAGTGGCAAGGACCACAATCCAGTTTACTTAGAAAATGGTGTTTACTAAAGATCCTTATAAAATTCTGCAAATTATGAAAAGTTATTTAGAAAAAGTAAAGAATTCATTAGTTCAGTCTATAGAAAATGATATACATGGGTGATGTCCAACTAATAATAAATCCTTACATCTATTCAACTGAAAAGGCTGCTGAATTAGATTAATTATTAAGCCTGTTATTCATTTGGGTGTGTTTTCCCTCAGTTTTCTATTTAGTTTCCTACTTACCAAGGATCATTTTAGCTGTTGAAGGAAACATTAATAACCATGTCAAAAGTAATGTACTGATAAGGCACTATATTTATTTAAACTTTTGTTAAAGTGAAAAGCTATAGATACAGATGTAGATAGAGATATAGATGCATGTGTATATGTGTATATGCATGTATGTATACATTTATTTTGTTTACATACACATACTCTAGTTTGTTTTGCAAATTGATATTTGATAATAACTTGTACTTATTTCATACCCACATTAATTCATTTAGCTTATGCAAATCATGAAAGAAGAAACATAGCTTCTAAAGTTTTAAACATCTAAATTATCATCCTGACAATAGAAACTTTTTCGTTAAATTAAAACAAAAAAATAAGTGGTATGAATGATCCCAGCAATATTGAGAATGGTTAAAATGGTTATTTCCTTACATTTTAAAACAATATATGAATGGAAAAATTTTATTTTGGGGCAATTATCATACATTATTTTATTAATACTTTCAAATAAAAAGATGTTCACCCTTTCACCTCTTCCACCATGTGAGGATGCAACAACAATGTGTCCCTTTGAGGCTGACAATGAGCCCTCAGCAGACAACAAATCTGCTGGCACATTGATCTTGGACTTCCCAGCCTCCTCAATTGTTATCAACTCATTTTCTGGTATAGCTAACTTAAGAAACATCTGGGCTGGTGCAAATACACACAAGGATGCCACTGCCCTACTCCCACCAGTGCTTCAGCCTAACTGATACATGTGTACCCTGCTGTATTACCCATGCTGCTGGCACATGTGAGTGAGCATAGATCCAACTGCCACCAATCTGATGAAGTGCTTTGGTCAGCATCTTCCACTGGAGTCTTGTGGTCAGTGAACTGGGTATGCCTTTGCCTCTCTAGTGCAGCAGTTTCTAACCTCAAGGGGCCAGAGAAAGAAACCAGAGGCCCCATACAAGCCCCCAGGAGTTAGAGCATGAGAGCAGAGAGCAGGAGTGCTAAGCTGAACTTTGGCCCCCTGAAATCTACAAGAAATGAAACTAATGGACTGACCCCACTTTATACCACAATAAAACCCTCAAGTGCATTAAAGAAGATAAAAGCAAAAAGCCCAATCCAAACAACCACAACTTCAAAGTTTAAAGGAACATCAGCCCATATGGATGAGAAAGAAGAAGCTCAAGAACTCTGGCAAGTCAAAAAACCAGTGTCTTCTTATCTTCAAATAACTGCACTAGTTCCCAGCAATGCTTCTTAACCAAGCTGAAATCACTGAAATGATAGTCACAAAATTCAGAATAAGGATAGGAACAAAAATTATGAAGATTCAGAAATGGAAACCCAATCCGAACAATCCAAGAAATACAGTAAAACAATATAGGAGGTAAAGGAGAAAATTGCCATTTTAAGAAAACAAACAAACAAACAAAAAAAACTGACATGATAGAGCTGAAAAAGCCACTACAAGAATTTCATAATACAATTGCAAGTATAATCAGCAAGACAGACCAAACTGAGAAAAGATTCTCCAAATTAATTCAGTCAGACAAAAATGAGTAAAAAAGAAACAATAAAGTCTATGAAAAATATGAGATTGGGTCAAGAAAGAGAGACAGAGAGAGAAAGCAATGTGAAAAACATATTTGAGGATGGCATTCATGAAAATTTCTTCAACTTTGCTAGGCAGGGCAACATTTAAATTCAGGAAATGCAGAGAACATCTGTGAGATACTATATAAGGTGACCATCACCAAGATACATTGTCATCCGATTCTCCAAGGTGGACATGAAAGAAAAAGTATTAAAGGCAGTTATAGAGAATGGGCAGGTCATTTACAAAGTGAACCCCATCAGGCTAACAGTGGACCTTTCACCAGAAATCCTACAATCCAGAAAAGATTAGGGGCCTATATTCAGCATTTTTAAAGAAACTCCAAACAGGAATTTCATATCCAGCTATACTATGCTTCATTAGCAAATGAGAAATAAAATCCTTTTTAGATAGGAAACTGCTACGGGAATACATTACCACCAGATCTGCTTTACAAGAGATCGTTAAGGGAATGCTAAATATGGAAACAAAAGACTGTTACCAACAATCACAAAACACACTTAAGTGCATAGACATTTGACACTATAGAGCAACTACCCAATCAAGTCTGCGTAATATCCAGCTAACGAAACAATGATAGGATCAAATTTAAACATGTGAATATTAAACTCAAATGTAAATGGGTTAAATATCCCCAATTAAAAGGCACAGAGTAGCAAGATGAATTAAGTAACAAGACTCAACTGTATGCTGTCTTCAAGTGAGCCATCTTGCATGCCATGACACTCATAAACTCGAATTAAAGGAATAGAGAAACTAAATAAAATTGAGATGTGGAAACCATAAAAAAGATCAATGAAACCAGAATTTGTCTTTTTGAAAGAATAAATAAGGTTAATAGATTGCTAATTGGACAAAAAAGAAAAAAGAGAGAAGATCCAAATAAGCAAGACATGACAAAGAGGACATTACCAGCAATCCAACAGAAATATGAAAAGCCCTCAGAGACTATTATAATCACCTCTGTGCACAAAAACTAGAAAACTTACAACTGGATAAATTCCTGGAAACATACAACTTCCCAAGATTAAATGAGGGAGAAATTGAAACCCTGAACAGACCAATAACGAGCTCTGAAATGTAATCAGTAATAAAAAGCCTACCATCCAGAAAAAGCCCTAGACAAGCCAGATTAACAGCCTAATTCCACCAGACGTATAAAGAAGAGCTAGTGCCATTCCTACTGAAACTATTCCAAAAAACTGAGGAGGACCTTCTCTCTAACTCCTTCTACGATATCAGTATCATTCTAATACCAAAACCTGGCAGAGACACAGCTAAGAAAGAAAACTTCAGGCCAGTATCCTTGGTGAACATAGATGCAACAATTCTCAATAAAGTACTAGCAAACTGAATCCAGCAGCATATCAAAAAGTTAATCCACCATGATAAAGTCATTATCCTACAGGTGCAAGTTTGGTTCAATATATGCAAATCAATAAATGTGATTCACCACATAAACAAAACTAAAACAAAAGCCACGTGATCAACTTAATAGATTCAAGAAAGGCTGTCAATAAAATTCAACATCCCTTCTTGTTAAAAACTTTCAACAAACTATGCATTGAACTTAAGTAGTGTGATGCCTCCAGCTTTGGTCATTTTGCTTAGCACTGGTTTGGCTATTTAGGTTCTTTCTGGCTTCCATATGAATTTTACAATAGCTTTTTCTGTGAAAAATATCATTGGCAGTTTGATAGGAATAGCATTGAATACGTAAATTGCTTTGGTCAACATCGCCTTTTTTTTTTTTTTTTTGAGACAGAATCTCACTCTATCACCCAGGCTGCAGTGCAGTGGCACAGTCTTGGCTCACTAAAACCTCCATCTCCTGGGTTCAAGTGATTCTCGTGTTTCAGCCACCTGAGTAGTTGGGATTACAGGCACCTGCTACGAGGTCAGGCAAATTTTTGTATTTTTAGTAGAGATGGGGTTTTGTGTGTTGGAATAGCTGGCCAGCCATTTGCGGAAGGTTGAATTAGACCCCTTCTTTATACCAGACACAAAAAAATCAACTCAAGATGGATTAAAGAGTTAGATGTAAAACCCAGAACTATAAAAACCCTTGAAGAAAACCTAGGAAATACCAGTTATGGGATATCATTCTGGACATAGGCCCTGGCAAGGATTTCATGATGAAAACACTAAAAGCAATTCCAACCAAAACAAAAATTGACAAATGTGATCTAATTAAATTAAAGAGCTTCTGCACAGAAAAAAAAAAAAAAAAAAAAAAAAACTATTGAGAGAGTTAACAGACAACCTATAGAATGGGAATGGGAGAAAATTTTTGCAAACTATGCATCTGACAAAAGTCTAATAATCCAGAACCTATAAAAAACAGAAACAAATTTACAAGAAAAAAAAAAAAACACTAAAAAGTGGGCAAAGGACATGAACAGACACTTTTAAAAGGAAGATTGCAAGTGTCCAACAATTATATGAAAAAATACTTAAGATGACTAATGATTAGAGAAATGCAAATCATAATGACAATGAGATACCATCTGACATAAGTCAGAATGACCATTAATAAAAAGTCAAAAACTAACAGATACTGTCAAGGTTGCAGAGAAAATGGAACAGTTATGCACTGCTAGGAGGAATAAAAATCAGCTCAGCCATTGTGGAAACCAGTTGGCAATTATTCAAAGGACCTAAAACTGAACTACCATTTGACCAAGCAATCCCATAATTGAATATGTTTCCAGAAGAATATAAATTATTCTGCCATAAAGACACATGCACACATATATTCATCTCAATACCCTTCACAAGTGCAAAGACATGGAACCAATTTAAATGCCCATCAGTGGTACACTGGATAAAGAAATTTGGTACATATATACCACGGAGTACTATGTAACCATAAAAAAGAATATAATGTCTTTTGCAGCAACGTGGATGGAACTGGAGGCCATTATCCTTAGCAAACTAATGAAGGAGCAGAAAGCCACATACTACATATTATCACTTATAAGTGGGAGCTATACACTGAGTACACATGGACACAAAGAAGGAAACAGTAGATACTGGAGCCTAATTCAGAATGGAGGGTGAGAGGAAGGTGGGGATTAAATAATTACCTATCATGTACTATGCTACTTACCTAGGGGATGAAATAATCTTTACATCAAACCTTCATGTCATGCCATTTACCTATGTAGCAAACCTCCATACATACCCTGAACCGAAAATAAAAGTTACAAAAAGTTTTAATTTGAATTTTCCTGATGATAAAAGTAATTAGATATGATTACATACCCACCACATAACTAGAAGTTTAAAAAAAAAGGATATCTGAAGCAGCAGGAACTCTTGAACATTGCTGATGGGAGTACAACTTGACACACCCACATTGGAAAACTCTTGGGCCGTATCTAACTATAGGGTAATATTTTTACACCTGTGAATCAACAAAACACTACCATTTCTATGCTCAACAATGCATACCTACATTTTATGAAGGCATGTGCTCCATGTTTATAGAGCGATATCTAAATTAATATCCCCAAATTAAACAACCTAAGTACCTATGAACCATAGAACAAATTAGTAATTTTGTGGTATCATCATATAATGGAATAAGATAAATTAACGAGAGTGAAACTATAACTACAACCAAAACTTTAAAAAATTTTACAAATATATCATGGAGTAAAAGAATTCAGATAATAATTCAAACTTATTTGCAGATAAGTTTTCTTCATAATATTGCTTTATTTTTCCCGGAGGAATTTTTTCGTCTCCCTAACTTTTTAAAAATTTCACTGTGTTTTGATATCATAGTTAATATTTTCAATTTTGTCTGGGTGTAGTGGCTTATCCCTTGAATTCCAACACTTTGGTAAGCCAAACAGGTGGATGGCTTGATGCCAGGAGTTTGAGACCAGTCTGGGCAACGTAGCAAAACCCATGTCTACAAAAAGTACAAAACTTAGCCAGGCGAGGTGGAGTGCACCTGTACTCTCAGCTACTCTGGAGGCTGAGGCAGGAGGATGGTTTGAACCCAGGAGGTGGAGTTTGCAATGAGCTGAGCTCATGCTTCTTCACTCTAATCTAAGTAACAGAGTGAGATCCTGTCTCAAAACAAACATATTTTTGAGATATATTATGGAATTGAATTTAGTAACTGATAGTTATATGCTTATTTGCTTATGGTGATTTGCCATCCATATCTAAAAGTTTTCTTCTGTGTGTCATAATTTCTCAAAAACGGCCCAGAATTGAAGAGCTATGAAATGACTCCAATTTCAGGAAAAGCCAATAATCATTTGCATAATACTCAAATAGGAAAAAAAAAAAGTTATACAGGAAACTGAATCTCCACACACTTTCAGTGAATATTTTGACTTTGTTAATGCTCAGTTCATGACAAACAATTTGCCAGAAACTTGGTGAGCTCCTGTTGCGTACAAAATCATTCAATAATTGCTTTGAATAGGAAACTGTAACATAATAAACCTTTCCTATATCTTCTTCATAAACATTCTGGTTATATTGAGTTGCTTTTGTAGATATTTCCCATAGTTTATTACCTTATCAATTTAGATATTTACTGTTGTTATTAGACACAGGCATACCTCATTTTATTGTAGTGTGTTTTAATGTACTTCTCAGACACTGAGTTTTTACAAGTTGAAGTTTTGTGGCAACCCTGCATCAAGCAAGTCTATCAGTGCCATATTTTCAAGAATTTGTGTTCACTTTGTGTCTCTGTGTCACATTTTGGTAATTCTTCAATATTTCAAACTTTTTCATTATTATTTTCTGTTACGGTGATCTGTGCTCAGTAATCTTTGATGTTACTATTATAATTGGGGGCAGGGGGCACAAAAAACATACCATATAAGATGACAAAGTTAGTCAATAAATATTGTCTGAGTTCTGACAGTTTCACCAACTATCTGTTCCCAGTCTCTCTCCCTTTCTTCAGGCCTCCCTATTTTCTGAGGCATAACACTATTTAAGTCAAGCCAATTAATAGCCTTACAATGGCCTTTAAGTGAGCAAGTGAAAGGAATAGTCGCGTCTCTCACTTTAAATCAAAAGATAAAATGATTGAGCTTGGTGAGGAAGGTATGTTGATAGCCTAGACTGGCTTCTCTTACCAGTCAAGTTGTGAATTCAAAGTAATAGTTCTTAAATAAATTTAAGAGCATACACCAGTGCACACATGAAAGGTAATAAAGTAAAACATCCTTATTACTGCTATGCAGAAAGTTTTAGTGGTCCATATAGAAGATCAAACCAGCCACACAATTACCTTAAGCCAAACCCTAATCCAGGGTAAAGCCCAACTCTCTTCAACTCTGTGAAGGCTCATGGGGGTGAAGAGGCTGCAGAACTAAAGAAGTTATGTCTATAAGAAAGAAGTGCAATTTGAAGCAGCAAGTGCTGATGTAGAAGCTACAAGTTCTCCAGAAGACTTAGCTATGATAATTAACCAAGGTGGCTATACTACACAACAGATATTCAATGTAGATAAAAGAAGCTTCTGCTGGAAAAAAGATGTAATCTAGGACATTTATAGCTAGAGAGGAGAAGTCAATGCCTAGATTCAAAGCTTCAACTGACAGATTGACTCTTGTACTAAGGGATGATGCATCTGGTGACTTTAAATGGAAGCCAAAGCTCATTGAAAACTCTAAAAATCCTAGGATTTTTAAGAATCATGTTAAATCTACTCTGCTAGTACTCTACAAATGGAACAACAAAGCCTGGATGACAGCACATGTGTTTACAGGATAATTTACTGAATATTTTAAGTCCACTGTTGAAATCTACTGCTCAGAAAAAAACATACCTTTCAAAATATTACTACTCGTTGACAATGCACCTAGTCACCCAAGTACTCTGATGGATATGTATAAGGAGATTACTGCTGCTTGTCTGCCTGCTAACATAAGATTCATTTGCAGCTTATAAATCAAATAGTAATTTTGAGTTTCAAGTCTTATTATCAATCATTAATGATAAGTTGGTTTCAAACCACATGGATAACTTTATATGTTCAAGACTTCAGTGCCAAAAGGAACTGCAGATATGGTAGAAATAGCAGGGACAGTAGAATGACCCTGGATTAGGCTTTGGCTTAAGGTAATGGTGTGGCTGGTTTGATCTTCTATCCGGACCACTAAAACTTTCTCCATAGCAGTAATAAGACTGTTTTACTTTATTGCCTTTCATGTGTTCACTGGTGTACAAGTCTTATTATTTAAGAGAAACATTTTGTAAGGCTGTAGCTGCCATAGATAGTGATTTCTCTGATACATCTATGCAAAGCAAATTGAAAGCCTTCTGTAAAGAATTTACTATTCTAGGTGTCATTAAAAGCATTTGTAATTCATGGGGAGAGGTCAAAATGTCAATATTAACTGGAGTTTAGAATAAGTTGGTTTCAAACCACATGGATAACTTTATACATTCAAGACTTCAGTGCCGAAAGGAACTGCAGCTGTGATAGAAACAGCAGGGACAGTAGAATTAGAAGAGGAGTCTGAGGATGACTAATGTGAGAGCATTGCTGCAACCTCATAATAATACATGAATAGATGCAGAATTGCTTTTTAGGGATGAGCCAAGAGTGGTTTCTTGAGATTATGTCTTCTAGGAAAGATTCCTGATAAAAGTATGAAAACTATTGAACTGATAACAAAGGATTCTAATATTAGATGATCTTAGTAGATAAAGCAGCTGCATGGTTTGAGAAGATTGACTCCAATTTTGAAAGAAGTTCTACAGTGGATGGAATACTATCAAACAGCATTGCATCATACATAGAAATATTTCTCGAAAGGAAGAGTCAATCAATATGTCAAACTTCATTGTTGTCTTATTTTAAGATATTGCTACAGCCACCCCAAACTTCAGCACCCACCACCCTGATCTGTCAGCAGCAATCTACATTGAGGCAAGACCCTCCACTCACAGAAGATTATAGCTTCCTGAAGGCTGAGATGATCACTGGCATTTTTAGCAATAATGTTTATTTTAAATAACATATGTACAATATGTCTTCAAATGTGGCAGGAAGGAGAAGAATGAAAGCCAAGCAAAGAGGGGAAGCAAATTATTAAATTCAAGTTATTAAATTTTGGAATTTCAATTAAATCATTTTAGTGTTTAAAACAAACATTCAAAGAAATATCTACTTAAAATTTTTGACTTATAAAAGTAAGCTCCCACATTTGTGTATTTACTATTAAGATAATTTTGCTCATCACAAGAATATAGTGAAATCTGGATTTGTTCAACAAATAGACTCTTACAGAGTAGTAATAACATAGCAAAAGATTACTATAACAGACAATGTATATGTGTATTAGTTATTCTCATGCTGCTAATAAAAACATACCCAAAACTGGGTAATTTATGAAGGAAAGATGCTTAATTGAGTCGCAGTTCAACATGGCTGGGGGGGCCTCAGGAAACTTAACAATAATGATGGAAGGGGAAAGAAACACATCCTTCTTCACATGTGGCAGGAAGGAGAAGGAAAGCTGAGCAAAGGATAGAGTTCCTTATGAAACTATCAGATCTCATGAGAATTTACTCACTATCTACTCATATGCTATTCTTGTGAATAGCATGGGGGAATCCACCCCCATGATTCAATTATCTCCCACTGGGTCCCTCTCACCACACATGAGGATTATAGGAACTACAATTCAAAATGAGATTTGGGTGGAAACACAGCCAAACGATACCAATAAGGTACTAATCTAAGCATTTTGTGTAAGTTATGTTATTTCATCTTTACCACTATTAAGACTTACAGTATACAAATGAGTAATATGTGACTATAAGGGTTTAGGTAATTTTCTCCTACACATTAAGTTAATAAGTGCACTTTCCTGATTCAAAACCAGTTATTTATTCATCCCTCTAAAATTTATGAAGCAATGCCATTGCTACCCGTATTTCACAAATGTGGATAATGAAGTTAAGAGAGTTTTCTTTGTGTGATTGTTGATATAGTGGTAGAATCAATGTCTGAGCTCAGAATAATGTATTAAAAGAGAAAAATCAAAGTAAACATCATGGAGCTAAGGGCCATGGAATAAAAATCTTGCTGTGCAACATCAACACGATCAGCTAGCTATATGTTGATATTGAGCATATTTATTATCTACAATGACACATTTACTGGTTTATATCTTTTACTAATTATATAATTAAAACATATCAATTTGGTTTTTAAAAGTCCAATAAATTGAACTAACCTTTCAATTTACTTCTCTGTTATTTATATTATCAAATCTTCTCTCTCCACTGGATACATGACTAACAAAAATGCATGAGGCTTCTCATTTAAAAACTTAAAAATATCCTGGGTTCTATATATTCTAACTCACATAGGAGTCTGTACAGCACTGCCATTTCCTTCAGAAATTTTAATCTATAGCAAACCTCAATAATTTTAGACATTTGTATGAAAACAATTATTGCTGCCATTGATCTAGAGATACCTATAAACTTGTTCAAGTGAAATTTTACAAATTCTCTAATTTAGATCACCAAATTATATTGCAAATATTTCTAGGAATAACTTTTGAGGGAACTAAATAAAGACAGTGATTAGATCACATGTAATATCGGAGGTGAAGGACGAACTATTATAATAAGAAGATCCCAAAGTACAGTTGTTTAAGCAAAAGACGTGTGTGAATCTCTCTTGCACAGCAGTCCCTAGGTAAGCAGTCAATTTAACAAGCCATCTCTTGTTGCATCTCCATCCACCAGCACACTTTTATAACCGTGAGATGAAGCTAGATTTCATTAATTTGTGCTCCAGAAAAGGCAGAGGAAATTCAATGCAGTCCTTATTCTTTGAAGCAAGTGAGGCAGAAAGTTCACATGTTACTTCAGGTCATGTTCCACTTGTGACGTTTTAGTTACATGGCCACAGTTTCCTGAAAGGGAAGCCAGGAAGGATAGTCTCTAGCTAAGTGACTAGCTATTCATTTGAGCACCATGCACTGTGCTATCTGCTGGCTTTACAGAAATGAGGTAAATGCACACAAACGTCTGTCTTCATGGAGTTTATAGAACATAATACATAAAAATACCCTGTAGTATTATATATTGAAAAGAGAGAAATGCTTTGGAAAATAATAAATGAAAAGAGGATAAGGGTGTTGAAATGCATTGTGACATGTTGCACTTTTCAATAGAGGGTTTGTTGTAGACCAAACTTGTCTAACATGTGGCCCAGGGTGGTTCTGAGGGTGGCCCAACACAAATTTGTAAACTTTCTTAAAACATTGTGCGTTCTTTTTGTGATTTTTTATTTTTTAAGCGCATCAGCTATCGCTAGTGTTAGTGTTTTTTATGTGTGGCTCAAGACAATTCTTCCATTGTGGCCCAGGAAAACCAAAAGATTGGATACCCCTGTTGTAGACCATCCTGAGAAGGACTTTTAGAGCAAAAACTCTAAGCCCTACACACTTCTGAGGGAAAAAATCATTCCAGGCATAGATTGAGCAATCAGACATATGGTGCGATAGGAAAACACTCAGTGTGATCCAGGACCAGCTAGTAGGTCTGCTGTTTGGATGTCAGTGAGTAAAGGAGAAGCATGGTAAAATCTGAAGTTAGAGCAGTGACAAAGAACAGATCACTTAGGTCCTTAGGGGGTTGTTATGAGGACATTGGATTTTGCTCTGGGTGACTTAGAAAGTTTTTGGAGGTTGTTGGACAGAGACTGAGAAAAGTCGAGAATGGGTCATTGAGGAAACCTAGCAGCCGGCCACAATCAAATGTTTGGATTAGGCCAAATTAATTTATATCAACGTGACCAAAAAATGTGTGAATGCTGTGCATTCTCTTTTCTTGTAATTAATAATAAACTTAATTTGTTCAACTATTGATATGCTCATGGCAAAGGCAAAACCAGAAGGATAGAGATCATTGTAGTGGTTGCCAAGATTTAAAGTTGGAGAGTGGGTTTAGTTACAGAAGAACAGCATGAATAATATCTCTGGGATTATGGCACTCTTCTGTATCTTCATTGTGGTGGAATTTGCATGATTATGCATTTACCTATGACTAAATTTTAATATGTGGGAGTTAGAAACTCACTATATGTAAGTTAGAATAATTTTTTATTTCAATTTTTATTTTAGATTCAAGGAGCACATGGACAGATTTGTTACACTGGTATATTGTGTGATGCTGAGTGTTTGGAGTGGACTTAATTCCATCACCCAGGTAGTGAGCACAATCTCCAGTAGGTAGTTTTCCAGCACTTTCTCCCTCCCCTCCTTCCCCTCTTTTCGAGTTCCCAGTGTCTATTATTCTCATGTTCGTATCCATAGTTACCCCATGTTTAGCTGCCACTTATCAGTGAAAATGTGGTGTTTGGTTCTCTGTTCCTGCATTAATTTACTTAGGATAATGGCCTCCAGCTGCATCCATGTTGCTGCAAATGGCATGATTTCATTTCTTCATGGCTGTGTATTATTTCATGGTATATATGTACCACTTTTTTTTTTAATCCAATCCACCATAGATGGGTGCCTAGGTTGATTTCATGTCTTTGCTATTATGAATAGAGCAGCAATGAACATACATTTGTGTGTGTCTTTTTGGTAGAACAATTTATTTTCCTTTTGGTATATACCCAGTAATGCAATAGCTAGGTTGGATGGTATTTCTTTTGTAAGTTCTTTAAGAAATCTTCAAGCTTCTCTCCACAGTGGTTGAACTAATGTACAAGGAATCATTTTTCTATGAATTAATAATTAAGATTTCAGGATTCTTTGAAATTGTGAGACAGCTTATTCCTGTAATGGTGATTACTGCACTTAATTAAATAAATAGAATTTTAAGCTATCAATAATATTAGCTTAGAGAATGTCAACACTTAAATTCCTTTTCAATTCAACATTTCTTAAATTGATGGATCATCAGAGAATAAAGCAAACTAGTCATGCTTTTCTGTAATGATCCTCTTTTAATTATTTCTACTATTTTCTACATGGCACCATTTCCTAACATCTAAAAGATCACCGATATTTTTTGAACTGGAGACATTAAAAAAGAGAATTGTCTTTATAGCTCAGCTTTTATTCCTTTATGTTCATGCTTTCTTCTCAGAATTCTTTTAATACCTAGCCAATTTTCTACTTCTAATTAACCAATTATCACTACTTGTTTTTAAGGTAACTTCATGTTCTGCTTTTTAAAACTGCTAAATGTCTTTATAGACACTCTGTTCCTATTTGTAAGCTTTTGCTATTTTAACCCTTTATAAACTTTGAGACAGGAAATAGGGACTCCACATTCTTCCCAAATCACTACCATGAATCACAGCACTTGAATCTGGACTCTGGCCAGCAGCCTTTATAAGTTTCTGGGGTATGACATGAAAATTTTAAAACCTTACAGAGAAAAGGCTACAGAAAAAGAAAAGATACTGAAAAGATAATGTATAATAAATATTCAACAAAGTTGTTTTTTTCTGTTCAAGTAAAGTCACTTAATAAAGAATCAGAGATTGATTTGACTTTGACTCCTGTTGCCTGAAGGAAATTACTTAAACACACACACACACACACACACATATACACACACACACACACACACACACAATCTTTATTCTATTCTCTAAACTATACCTAGGGAGAATGTTCTGTTTATAGATCATGGTTCCAGGAAACAAACTGCTTCTTTGTAAAATAAGTGTGTAGTATATGATACCCTGTGCAGGTGAACGTAAAATACTAAGGATGAGTATGCCTTTATTTATAGAGAAGTTGGGGGATTTGGTTTTCTTTTATTGTTTTGTTTTTTTGTTGTTGTTTTTCTTTTTCTTTTTTTGTTTTTATGAAACAGAGTCTCACTCTGTCACCCAGGTTGGAGTGCAGTGGGGCAACCTCAGCTCAGTGCAACCTCTGCCCCAGGGGTTCAAGTGATTCTCGTGCTTCAGCTCCTGAGAAGCTGGGATTACAAGTACCTGCCACCATGCCTGGCTAATTTTTGTATTTTTAGTAGAGATAGGGTTTCACCATGTTGGCCAGGCTGGTCTTAAATTCCGGACCTCAGACAATCTACCTACTTCAGCTTCCCAAAGTGCTGGGATTACAGGTGTGATCCACGTGACCGGCCTGGTTTTCTTTTTGAGATGCTTTGGCATCTCAAAAAGAACACAGCCATAAATAGTCTGTCAGTCTTTTTTTCACTGAATTCCAAGAGAAAGTTACTGAAATAGTAACTTCAGACACAGTCTTCAGATCCATCCTAACAATAGCCCAATCTCAACAGGTATTTTTGACCCACCTGATGATTTTGGAAAGAGTGAAGGTGAAAAAGAGTCACAGGATAAAAATATGTGAAGGACTAAAGACTTAAAAATCACTGCATTGTAGCCTACACCGATGAAGGTGGGAGCCTGGACTAAAATAGTTATGAGTAATACTTATTTTCATAATACCTCTTATTTTTGAAAGTATACTTACATTAATTATTTTGATGCTTAGGAAGTCTTATACAGCAGACAGATCAAGTATCATTATTAACTTCTGTTGGCTGTGATAAAAGTGAGTCTCAGGGGAATATGCTCATTTGGTGGAACGGTCACTATGGGAATCCATAGCTCATTATTTGAACCCAGATCCCTCTTCACAATACTCGGTAGCTTATAAATAAATATGAACAAACCCCAAATTCACCATTTTATCACTGTCTACCTATATTTCATTGTTTCTTATTTCCCCTTTTATTGTTAATACCAATACACTCAAGAATAGCAACCATCTGCTAGTGTGAATTATCCCAGGGTGGGAGATCACCTTCAGGATCTCTTCTACAGCACCTATTTCTGATATCAAAGGCCAAACTGTAATATCTGTCATCATATATTCTCTTCCTTTTTTCATTTATTTTATCTATTCTTACCTTTCTTAAATCTTTATTATTGAAATTTCTGATATTTATTTTGATGCCACATTCAGCAATTTTGGGTAAGATGAGGACTGATCATTATAATTATTCTTGATGTTTTTCATGAATCTTATAGGTAAAGTCAGTATTGACTTTCTTTTCTGATGATGTAATGAGAGTTTAATGGAATAAAGCAATAATGATAAAAGCTTGAACTCCTTACTATGCCAAAAGTAATCAGCCCCTATTTTGAGATGAACAATTACGGTTCATCATGATCAGTCTTCTATGTAGTTAGGATTCTATTCATTTAGTTTTATAAAGCCTTTTTTCAATGATTGTGTGGTCTTGGTTCCTGAATGTCATGTTGAACCTTTATGTGAGATAATGAAAAAGAAATTTGGCTACCTGGGTCATTGGAAATGTACAAAGTTTCCATTGCATCATTCCTCTGAGGCGGCATCACTATTGATTACTGTGTAACTTTTCTTTGAAGAGCACTGAAAATGATTAATGGTTTTACCTTGGTTACACCCAAGAAGTCTTGACATTGCCAAATTCAACTTGCAGATTTGGCTTAGTAATATCATTTACTTCAACAGTTTTAAGCAAAATACATTTTTGAAAAAAGAAAAGAGGCTGTCTCATGACATATCTGGATTTAGTTTGTCTTACTGAACAGACTGCCCACAAAATTAGTGTGTGTGTGTAATTTTCTGTAACAAAGAACTCTTACCAAACCAAGATATGTTTGGAAAGTGGAATCTTTCTATAATTGAAATTTCAGCCCAACCACCAAATGATTAAACCTCTTTCCAAAGCACTCACTTCAATTAGTGTGTCTCTGGTCTTTTCCCCATAGCACTTGGTATATATTTTTATTTAGATATATGTATCTCCAAATACATATATATATCCCCAAACATATGGAATCTGAACTCTTGGGCAGTAGAGGTTATGCTTTGTTATGATTTTAGTAGTGGTAACAGGTAATAGGGACCTAAAACTCAAGAAATTACTTCAAAAAAATTATGAACTAGTACAAATTATAAATAGTCCGCTTATAAAGAATTCAGTGAATTAATGTAGGATCAATAGGGTCCTGTAAAAACTTCGTTTCCACAGATTACAGCATAAACAGTAGAGGTGACTGTAAGAAAAACAACTCTTAGTTTCAGAGCCAAAGGAAAGTATGTCTCTACCTATCTGTGAGTCAATCTAACTATCTACACACACACATACATATGTATACACATACATGTATTATGCATTTGGAAAAAAACTTGGTATTTTTAAGCAGGAGTCTTTTTGGTCCAATTTTGGTTCATATTTTATTAATTTGTTAAATATTTTATTAATGTGTGAAATGCATTTATATACTGCTCTCAATAAATTAATCCATGTTAATAATCTCTGTGCTTCTTTCAAAATATATTCCCCCATTAAATGTCTATAGACACTAATGATAGAAGGATAGAAGGATAGATGAAATGGAATAATTTAATTTCTTATTATCACAAAGCCCAAAGGTACTTTTTTTCTAAATCATTTAAGTCCACTTTAAGTACCTATTTTAGGTACTGACTGCTTATATCAAAAGATAGGAATCTGTAATTTGAGATATAAAAGTGAAAGCCTCAAAAATAACTGTAATCTAGTTACATCTTGTACAGTATTTAATGTGACACCTTTTTTTCAACAGTCTTATTCTGGTAAAATGATGTTTCAAATATATGACCTTTAATACTAAACATGAACATGAAGTTTTAGCATGCTTTGTGAAATGTAGTAAAATTGCATACAGGTATCAGAAATCATTTTCTAATTCCGCTCACAAGAAAAGCCTCTGAAATGTATTCATGGTAAAGTTACATGTCATCATTGAAACCAGTAGAAGTTCATCTCATATGAGATTCATAAACAAGCCAGGATTGGGAGTTGTTTTGACTTAAATAATGTGTATTTTAAAAAATTAGCCGGGCATAATGGCAGGTGCCTGTAATCTGAGCTACTTGGGAGACTGAGGCAGGAGAATCGCTTGAACCTGGGAGGCAGAGTTTGCAGTGAGCCGAGATTGCACCATTACACTCCAGCCTAGGCAATAAGAGTGAGACTCCACCTCAAAAAAAAGAAGAAAAAAAAAATATATATATATATATATAGTATTTTTACCTAATTAATATTTTTAGGTAATTATTTGCATGTTAAAATGTGTTAGTGCTCAAATCTACAAAATGTAACATACTATGAATTTAATTATTTAACAGGACAGTTTGGCCTGGTACTTAATCACAAGGAGTTAGATCCCTTCTCTCAGCTGTGCTCCCTCCCCACATACAACCATTGTAATTAGTGACTTGGAAATTACATGATAGGATGTCATTGTTTTTCCTCCTGTAAAGGACTAAATGTAAGACAAAATAAACATATTCAAATGCTTCTGTATTTAAATTTATGAAATATAGTCTCAATCGAATATAGGTAGGAATTAAGTTAACATTTTTTTCCTAAGGGGAATTTCATCATACAGAAAATGAGAGTCTCCTAGAGTAATCAAATTCAATTTTAGAGTCTAGGATATAGAAATAAGGTGTTGGTTCTCTACAAAGAGTGCAGCTAATGCAGAAAAAGTGTCTCCCACCCCACCCCCTGAGAAAAACTATAAATACCATTTGAGCATCAGTAACACACCAAAGACTTGAGGATGATGATTTATAAAAGTTATGACACAAGGGACGTCTCCGTTGCCCTCCCTGGGTATTATGCGAAAAAGAGTATTATTCATTTCTCAAGGACCCACGTTATCCACATAAATAAAAAAGCGTCAGAAGTGGCCGTCATGTGGGAACCACTGGGTTTCAGGGGTAATGGTTTGTCTTGTTCTGTCCTGAGAATGAGGCCGGAAGGATGAAGGGAAATGACATCAGATAGTCACTATTTTGAGAATCTAGCCTAATCAGGACACTTAATTTCCTGGCATGTTATCCCAGGAGACCATGAGAAAACTGATGCAATGACAAATATAAGCAACCCTGGAGATCCTCAGAACTATATTTGGAATAAAACTCTGGAAAAAGACTGAATACCATCCTAATTTAATAGGTAGAGTTTTATAGATATTTATTTAATAAAAATTATAATTAATCGTAGCAGTTTAAGTCTAATTATATGGTACTTACTATGTGTCAGTCATTCTTTGGAATCCGTTACATTTAATCAGCCTTTGGATCCACTCCATTTAACAGCTGGAATAATTGGAGTCCTGAAATACTAACTAATTTGCTCTAGTGCACACTTTTTAAACTGTTAAATAGTTTCTTTTACCTAAAGCTCAATAAAATGTATAAATTGTCTCACATATGTGGACATAAATACATGAGACACACTACAAAATAGTTGAATGAGAAGCCACTAGTTGTAAAAATTGAAAACAAAAAATTACAGCATATTCAAAAATGTATATCATCCTAAATTTTGCTATAGAATGTAATATCTTGAAATACCTCAATATAATGTCCATATTATTAAATAACAACCATATGCAACAGTAAGAGAAATACTATTCATTATCTGTCTGTCAAAAAACATCAAGAAATATTATTAGTGAGTCTCAGATTGACGTATTTTATAATTTCTATTTTTCCTGGAGTTCGGGTACTTCGTGAATTAATACTATAGCTACTCACCCAATATTCAAGTCAATTGAAAAGTAACAAGTTGGATTTCTAAAAAGTCTCATGGAAGATAAAATTATTTGAAATCCAATAATGCACATCATTCAAGTCATCAAAATGATTACTGCAGACTGTGTTGATTTAAAGGTTTTCATTTGTACAGCCGTCATTCTGAAAAGATATTTATTATTTCAGTTTTAATTTAAATAGGATGCATACCACTTATTTATTCACTATAAGTATTTTCATTGCAAAACATTTGACAGCAAACTGGATTTTAGTAACAAAATTTTAACTACTGGGACTTGGCTTTAGAAACCTAAAGAACTGCAGTGAGAGCACAAACATTATAGTGAACAAATGAGGTGGATGGGTGCTCTCCTGAGCTACAGAAGAAATGATTTGGTGTTTAACACAAAACAAAAGTCAAATGTATTAGAGTTGTCCACCGTTTCCAATGGTGATCTTCTTGCTGATTTTGTCATTCCGTGACATCCGCAACAGTCGTACCCTCATGCCCTCTTTCACTTTGTCCAGGCCCACATGGTTGCCATCCAACCATTCAGCCTTGGCATTGCAGATTAAAATTTGGAAACCATTTTTATTGGGTCCAGCATTTGCCATGGACAAGATGCCAGGACCTGTACGTTTCTGGATGAAATTTTCATAACCAAGTTTCTCCTGGCAGATGGATTTGCCACCAATGCCATTATGGCATGAAGTTACCACCCTGGCACATAAACCTTGGAATAATTTTGTGAAAGCAGAAACTCTTATAACCAAATCCTTTCTCTACAGTGCCCCAAACACAAAAATTGTCTGCTGTCTTTGGAACTTTGCCTGCAAACAGCTTGAAGAAGACGTGACCCAAGGGCTCACCCTCCGCAACTATGCCGAACAGAGTGGGGTTGACCACGGCTGATGGCAGGCACCTCCAGGCAGCAGCAGTGTCTTAGAAAAAACACTGTTTATTCCACATGTGTAAAATTCAGTGAGTGACTTTCAGAAAGATCAAAAGAAAGTGAATGTAACATCCATGCTGTTGTTTAAATTTTATTTTTATGTGCATGCATGTTTCAAGGAAACAAAACTTTCAAGATATAGAATACAACATATAAAATAATTCAGAATTATCTTAATGTGTACACAAATAACAATAATAAGTACATATATAGGATACATTGTATAATTTGTTTTGAGGTTTCAAAAAGCAGTAATTTGGTTTTAAAATTCTGATACCAATGTCTAATATAACATTCAACTAAAACATTTCAAAAGTTGAACTTTTGAAAATAATAACAAATTAACACATAATTCTAAGGCATTCTGCCTTTTTCACAATAGTCAAAATAGTGCCTTTCATTTCTTTTGCAGAGAGCAAGAAGTTTGCTGCAGTTTTTCACTTCAGAAAGTTTATCATTCATCAATTGTGTAGTAAGAATGGTGTACAAATGGCCAAATACCAATGTATCAAATTCACGAAGCTGCTTATTTAAAAACATGGTTATGGTCCCAGACTTTGAGAGAGAGCTTGACAGCACTGGTCTATATCTTCTAAGACCTGCTCCAGAGTTTTCTTACCCCATCTGATGGCTTTCACCTTACATTTGACTTTTCACTGTTTCTGATAGGCCAAAATATGATGAAGAGGCGAAGGGTAAGGAGATCCATACCTAGCATGAGTGATCTCCTCGATTTGGGTTCATCCAACCACTGAAGATACAACTAGTAACAAAAGAATAGTCACTAAAACTTGGGAAAATGGAAATTTACTGTGGAAATAAGGCTAACATATTTGGGATATTTGAATTTCAACTGAACTTATTTACTTGAGCTTGGTGGAAGATTATTTAACTTACAAGACATAATTTTTTGTATCTTCCCAAGTAAAAATGTAGTCATTTTTACCAATGGAGCTTGAAAAACAAATCTTTTTTTGATAAATAATCATCTTGCTTTCAGCATCTAAAACTTATTACCAGAAACATACCTTCTGCCAGACGAATGGCATTATTTCTTATCCAAATGCCTAAAGGTATGATAGGCATTTTGATTGCTATTATTTTTTATTGTGTTTATTTCTGGAATTTTCTACTTTGAAGTTACCATCCTTGTCGTTAGCTAGAAGCTACAATATAAATTTTGCATTCAAGTCTCTGTGCTCTTTCCTTTGCATGCAAATATTATACTGCTTTCAAATGATAATATAGTCAGTTCACACTTTTATTGGAAGAACTAAAATATTAACACTTTGTTCTCTTTGAAGATGATGACCTAAGTTTTATATTGTAAACATTTCAATTAAATTATTGGTTCAAAAGATACTATTTTAAGTTTGGATGTAACATACTTGACAATGCTTTTGTCAGATTAATGAAGCTTAGATTTGTTTTTTTAATTTTATTTTGATACATGGGCTCATACCTTTGGTTCAATTCGTTGATAATTATGTTTAAGAATAGAAGTATTTCCAAATTTGGGGTTTATATTTAAGATGAATACAAACATGCTTAGATTGTTCCAATACATTCAATATCTTTAAGTTAAAATTAGCTATAAGTTTCTCTATTCCTCCTCAAATTTCACAGAATGTGAGTATTATACAGAATATCTTCACAAAAAGTTAAAAATATCATATATAAAATAAAATCCTATGTTCCCTGTGTATTTATAAAAGTAAATCATCAATTATTAAGAAGATGTAAAGTGACTTTTGTAGAGCAGCTGCAATCAATTATCATTATAGAGAAGACCATTCACTCAACCAGGTGTAAGAGAATTAAATAAAATCCTTACAAACACTGCCTCTTCATTAACAAACCAGCTGAAAGATTAACAAATTTGCTGCCTGTCTGGAGATATTTAAGCTATTCCAATGTGATGGTTCAGGAATTATGAGAGGATTTTTAAAAACAAAATATATTGAAAACTTCCACAAAGTGTGCCTCTAAAGTCTGAAACTTGTATTTGACCAGGATTTGATATTCTCCATTGCCCTTCATGACTGGATAAGGGGAGAGCACCAGACATTGAATCAGACACTTATATGATATACTCTAGGATAGTCAAGAAAGGAATACCACTCTCGTTTATATTCCCCTTTATATTTTCTATGAATTTACCTCTCATCCTTAAGAAGAATTTATTAAATAATATCAGACTTTCAGTAAAGGCAGGCTATGGTTTAAACTAAACCTCTTGCTGAAAGTATTTAGAAAATCTAGACAAAAATACCATCTTGAAAGCATAAAACATGTAAGATTGTGAAGAAGACTTAGGCCAGGATCAATGGGAAGATGAAGGGCCAGAGAGGCAAGTTCAGGGCTTCTAAGTATTTTCAACAGCAACAACAACGAACCCTTTTTTAACAGCCCTGCCCTGTTAGGAAGCAGAAATCAGAGTTCAGAGATGGTAATCTGGTGAGACCATCGCGATTTAAGGTAAGTATGATCAATGAGTAGTTGAAACTCAAAAGAGCTGAGGCTCAGCTTTAAATCTATGCAATCCCTGAACTTTGATTAAGTTGCTATTGGATTGCTAGTCCCTCAAAGTACCTGCCAGAAGCAAGCGTACTTTTTTAAGAGAGGATAATTTCATATGAGACCTTACTATTTCTATAATTTTGCTAATATGTATAACACACAATGTAAAATAAATAAACAAATAAATACACTTAAAGAGGAAGACAATTATACAAACCAAAAGAATCAATGTAATCTATAGATATAAATATAAATGTATGGATCAGTTTTTCATATATGCCAAATAACATAGGAGATAGAAGACACCCTGTTAAATTTGAATTTCAGAAAAACATTGAATATCCCAAGCAATATGTGGAACATATTTATACTAAAAAATTATTCACTGTTAATCTAGAATTTTATTCAGCACTTATCTGACATTCAAATTCAACTGGACATTCTGTGTTTTATCTGGAAACACGACCTATGAGGAACCCAAATATGAGACTTCCCAGAACCAGATTTTAAAATAACTACTATGTTCAAGAAGTTAAAAGACAAAGAAGAAAGAAAGGGCTTCACAAGGTCACCAGCTACAGGTTTTAGCTGCAGTTGCCAGAAGAACAAGCAATGATTAGACAGACATCGTTGCCAATGCCAATGAACAGCACAATGACAGCTCCTTCAATTTTAAAGTAGATTGAATAAAGAAAGTGAATGAAATGAAACTATTTAAAACTGAAGAAGAGATTTGAACAAATGGAAATTTCTCTACTCCTCAGCAGGGTGGGAAATAGTGAGAAAGACCAGATGAACCAAAGAGGTAATTTTGTCTCCAAGCTGCATTTTTTGAAAATTTATTGCTAATTATACCCTTATTTCTCACAACTTTTTCTCTCTTTTTGTAATTTACCTCTGTGAAGACATGTGTTTTGTTGTTTCATCTACATTTTCAGAATGGTAGGAAGCTGATCTGTGAGCTGATTTGTGAAATATCATGGTTGTACCTAAATAATTTGTGTAATTAAATGAGTATACTCTTTTTATATTTTTTCTTTTTATCATAATGAATATCTAATATTAAAACCTACATTGAGGTCAGCTTGACATTTTTCAAATAACTTCTTTCAGATGGATAAATAACATTCTTTTTTGGCTAGGATTCCTGGCATTTCCTATGAGAAAGGTAGAGGATCTGCTTAGAAAGTTTTCGTCTTAGAATTACTTGAATATTTTCCCCCTTTTCTAATTTAATCTTCCATAGAAGTCAGAAGGGAGAATTAGGTAAATCTAAATTAAGTAAAATTATATTATTCTAAGCACTGCCACTAACATTTTACAGATAGTGGATGACATTATCTATAAACCTTTTCAAGAAGCTACAAACAGAACTAAAAATACCTAAGAAGAGGGTTATTTGTCCCAGACATTTTCCTTTTAAATAGTTCCAGCTTTTCTGAACTGGGCTGCTTTTGGTTTTTCTGGAGGATCAACACTTTGTTGTGTGTCACTAATTACAGAATTATTAGCCTTTTTCGCTTCGGTGCATTTAATTTGATCATCTTCTATTGACAATAATAGAAACCCTAAATATTTGAAGGGATAATCAGAAAATCAATAAATTTCAATAGAAATAAAATTACAAAGCACTACGCAAATGAAATCTATAAATATATAACATACACATATATGAGAAAAAAGGGTATTTTCTTGTAGAATTCTTCAGTAATCGTTATTCAATTTAACATTTTAAGCAATTAATCTTTATTAATCTAGCAATTCACATGTCATCCCCACTACTCAGGGGAAATAATAAGAAAAAATACAGTTTTCAATGTATTAATAATTGATAATAATGCTGTTACATTTACTTATGTAGAAGCATATTTAATAAATACATCTTTACAATTTACAAGGCTCATGTGCCCTAAGGGTCCTTTAGGAAGTATAGAAGTATGTGACAATTGCCACCTCATAGATGAGGATGCTTAAGCCAGAAGAATTCAGCTTAATAGCTCAACATCATGCTGACATTTGGAAGTGGATGCAAGATTAAAATGGAAGATTTTGACAGTAAGTGTGGTGCTCTTTTTGGTACAATATTTCTCCGATTCTTCTGAAAAGTTTATATTTCATTGGTTTGTGGTTTCCTGGTGGCATATGATAGGGTCATTTGATATAGTTTACATTGATCTTATTTAAAAAACAAAAAACAAAAAACAAAAAAAAACAAAAAAAATAAACAAGGAACAGAAAATGGAAACAAGCTCTTTTTTTTTTTGACTGCTTACAATATTCCAGCACAGCTTTAAGTGCTTTACATATACTAACTCATTTAATCATCCCAAAATGCTATAAAGAGAACGCAAATGGAGACTTTTCAGAGTCTTAACTTGGTTGAAACCACTAGTCTTCAACTGAGACCTCACTCCTGTGGGCTCTTTTAGTACACCCCCAGCTGCCACAGAACCACCTGTGACAAACGCTTGTGGATCAGGGAGAGTGTGTGGCTCCATTTCTAACCAAAGCACATTGTTTTCAAGGCTTCAAACATACCCTGGAAAGTTCACATGGCCACTATTATCCCAAAGAATGTTGGGGAGAAAATCGACCGCATTGGTCAATATGCCTATTTCTCTTGATCAGTGCCTGAAGAACAAGTCCCTGCAATATGCTGCCATTATCACAGAGCTATGGGCTTTCTTGTTGTTAATTCAGTGATCAGCACTTCTATTGCCTACAAAAATCTATACGATCTGGCCTCCATAATACCCACATCATTATAAAGGAACTCCCCCATCCTTTCCCACATATCTTCATATCTTCAGCATGATTTCTCAATATTCCTGAAACCTCGAGTTTCATGAGAATACGATTTCCCGCGCACCCACTTACATGAAGACGGTTTATATTCTCAAAAAAACACTTAACCCAGGGTCAGTATTCTTCTACACCTCCAAAATTAAGCATCCAAAGCATCTTAAGAATATTAATAGTTAACCTTTGTTTATTTTATTATTGTTATTATTATTATATATATATATTTTTTTGTTTGTTTTGTTTTGTTTTTTGTTTTTTGAGACGAAGTCTTGGTCTGTCGCCCAGGCTGGAGCGCAGTGGCGTATCTCAGCTCACTGCAAGCTCCGCCTCCCGGGTTCACGCCATTCTCCTGCCTCAGCCTCCCGAGTAGCTGGGACTACAGGCTTCCGCCACTGTGCCTTTTAGTAGAGACGGGGTTTCAACATGTTAGCCGGGATGGTCTCGATCTCCTGACCTCGTGATCTGCCCGCCTCAGCCTCCCAAAGTGCTGGGATTACAGGCGTGAGACACCACGCCTGGCCCAAGAATACTAATAGTTAACTTTTAATGAGCATGTACCACATGCCCAATCTGTTTTAAGCATTTCACATGTAATTATAAAGTAAATCTTCAAAATATGTATGAGACAGGATTATTAATATAACTGTTGGACAGATTCCTCATGTCTTAAGTCACATTAAATAGGAGGTGATCATTTCGACTTTGATTATTAACCTTTATGCTATAGTATTTCACTTATTTGCTTTTTTTAATTTAAAAAATTCACAATTTTTAATAATAGTTTACTATTCGTATCTTTATTAAGTAAATTTTTTATTTTATCTTCCTTCATTATTTTCTACCATGCATCACTTGCATTTTTAATGAGAAAGAATCCTCTTTCATTCCTTGCCATTTATTGCTATAAAGTAACATTCAAGCCAAATCTACGTAAGAGCAATGCTGTTATATCTTTTGTTTTGTGTGGCTATTTCGTTTATTTTTGTTGAGGTACAGAAGAGCAGTCTGATGAAACCCTATTTCATAAACCTTATTAAATAATGGCCTAAAAGAAAGAAAAGATTTCTGGAAGTCTAATTGTAACAAATCTCCATTTTCTGACTACAGGAAGGATGGTATGACTGCTCACTGGGTATGCGTATCAACTGATATGAAAATAAAATCTACATGTCACGTCGTGGCTCCATACAGCTGCAATAATTGCTGCACTGCAGCTGTTGAACCTACCTTAAATGTCAGAGATAATTTCTAATACACATGTTTAGGTTTCGTCATTTTCTTTAATACAAGCTAAATAATTTGTGGGAATGTATAATTACTGTATACATAAACAATGACTCTGTAGCTAGCCTTCAGAAACATGTTGGAATGTCAACACACTATGACATTATATATGAAGTAATTGTGGGAAATATGCACATAAACTTACAGCAAACATTTAGTGAGAAAAAACACTTGTAACTTTTCTATCAGAATTTCAATTAAAAAAAAATTGAAGCACTTGACAGCAAATCCATATGCACATATCATCTGATAGCAGCAACTAATTAAATTATAAAAGGTAGAGCACATAGCACAAAGAAAGCGCTACAGAACCTCATGCCACTTCCATGTTGATCCCTGGATATGTACTTTATTTGCTAAATGCTGTTATATTGTAACATTCTTTTAAAAATTTATGTCATTCCCACTAGCAACACACCTTAGCTGAAAATTAAAGAGAGGCTGGAAAAGTCATTCATATAATAGGAAAATTATTGAAAGGAACTTTGAAATTGACATTATAGAGATCAGCGTGTGTAAGTGAAGAAAATATGTATAATAATTAGGTTGGTGATATGTAATAGTACTTATACTTTTTAGATTAACAAATATGCTACTTTGTTGACTTATTTTGCTCTTTTGTTGTTGGTTTTGTTTCATTTCATTTTATTTTTTATTATTTTTATTTTTATTTATTTATTTATTTTGAGATGGAATCTTCCTCTGTATCCCAGGCTCGAGTGCAGTGGCACGATCTGGGCTCACTGCAAGCTCTGCCTCCCAGATTTACTCCATTTTCCTTCCTCAGCCTCCCAAGTAGCTTAGACTATAGGCGCCCACCAGCACGCCCAGCTAATTTGTTGTAATTTTTAGTAGAGACAAGGTTTCATCATGTTAGCCAGGATGGTCTTGATCTCCTGACCTCGTGATCTGCCCGCCTCGGCCTCCCAAAGTGCTGGGATTACAGGCGTGAGCCACCGTATTTTTTATTTTTATTTTTTTGAGATGGAGTCTGGCTCTGTCGCCCAGGCTGGAGTGCAGTGGCAGGATCTCGGCTCACTGCAAGCTCCGCCTCCCGGGTTCATGCCTTTCTCCTGTCTCAGCCTCCGGAGTAGCTGGGACTACAGGCGTCTGCTACTTTGTATTTTTGGTAGAGAGGGGGTTTCACTGTGTTAGCCAGGATGGTCTCGATCTCCTGACCTCATGATACGTCCGCCTCGGCCTCCCAAAGTTGGTTTATTGTTTTGTTTTCTGTTGCTATAATTTTTGAAAGGTTAAGTTTTATTCCAATTTTAAAGAATGTTTTTCAGTATCAATACTCTGAAAATTATGTTAGTATATGATATTTGAAGTCTTTTGATCCATATTTATTAATATTATTCCCTCATGATTAGCCATTGCCATCTACTTAATATTTATTTGTTGAGAACCTATTATACACCAGACATTTTCTATATCCAGGAAAGACAACTTCAGTCCTATATGATTACACTTTTATGAGGTATCTGAAGTAGTCACCTTCATAGAAATAGAAAGTATAATGGTGGTTGGCAGGGGCTGGGTAGAGGAGGGAATCAGAAGTTTGTTTAACGGGTACAGGGTATCAGTTTTACAAGATGAAAAAGTTCTTGAGACCCATTGCACAGCAACATGAATGTGCTTAATACTACTAAACTGTACACTAAAAAATTGTTAACATGATAAACAGAAACTTACCAAAATGTATATTTGACACATGTGTAGTTTATTGTACGCCAATTCTACCTCAATGACACTGGTTTTTTTGTTGTTGTTTTTTAAAGATATGGGGGAACCTTAAATATATATTGCTAAATCAAAGAAGCCTATCCGAAATGGTTACATACTGTATACTTGCAACTATAGGACATTTTGGAAAAGGCAAAACTATAGGGACAGTTAAAAGATCAGTGATTCACTGGGGTTCAGGGAGAAGAAAGGGAAGAATATGTGGATTGCAGGGGATTTTTAGGGCAGTCAAATTAGGTATGATATTGTCATAGTTGACACTTTTTAAAACCCATAGGACTTTAGAACACAAATCTAAATTATTGATCGTATTTCATAATAATTTATCATTTTTCAGCATTTTTAACAAATGTACCATACTAATGCAAGATGTCAATGTGGGGGAATCTGCCAGGATGTGGAGAGAGAATATATTGATAATGTTTATATTTTTTGCTCAATTTTTTAGTATAAAAATACTCCAAAAAAATCTAACTATTAAAAAGAAATACATTCAAAATGCAAACATAATCAAATCAATTCTCACCAACTCTACCGCCTTCACCTTAATTTTAGACCATCATCATTTTTCATATTTTTTGCCCTGCTCCTGTAGAGGGTGTTCTAAGTGTAGAGGCAAGATAGAGTCATTTAAAACATTTCACTGCTCTTTGCAAAATCCAGCTTTGGATTTTAAATTAGAATCAGACAGTTTAAAGTCATCACAGCCACCTATATGACTACCTAATTTTGTACCACATAATTCAATATCCTTTAACTTTTTGGCATCATCTGCCCAGCTCACTTCACTCTAGCTTCATTGACTAGTTGTAACTCTTTCTTGAACACATCAGCCATTCTCTAACTCAAAGATTGTCTTTATTGTTCTCTTTCTAGTATGATCTTCTGCCAGACAGCCTGATAAACCTTATGCCTTAACTCCTTTGAGTCTGCTCACTTACCATTTTCTTTCTTTTTTTTTTTTTTTTTTGAGGCCAGTCTGCATCTATCCCCCAGGCTGGAGTCTGGTGGCCTTGATCTCGGCTCACTGCAAGCTCGCCCTCCCGGGTTCCCGCGCCATTCTCCTGCCTCAGCCTCCGGAGTAGCTGGGACTACAGGCGCCCGCTCCTGCGCCCGGCTAATTTTTTGTATTTTTAGTAGAGACAGGGGTTTTCCGCGGTAGATCTCCTGACCTTGATCCGCCCGCCTCGGCCTCCCAAAGTGCTGGGATTACAGGCGTGAGCCACCGCGCCCGGCTATCATTTTCTTAATAAGCAGAAACTTCCTTGACCACCTAGTGTAAAATAGCAAGCATTTCTTCTCAACACTTTCCAATCCCTTTCCTTTGTATTTTTCCCCAGCACTTATCATTATTAGATATTCTATCGATTTCACTGTGCAACTCTACAATATAATATGCCAGGAAGGAGAGAAGAAGGTGGTGAACAGCTCAATCATCGTCTCTCATCAGTGATCAAATTAGATACCAGAATCAAATCAGATAAACCTAATCAGTGTGTTGCCATTATCTATCATATCTCCGAACATATATTTGTTTGCCTTCATGTTATTCTATGGAGTAACACCCAGAATTTGAGATAGAGTATATTAACTGAGAACACTTAGTTACTGTATTTAAGTAGAGGAAGATTATTTCTTAGAGAAGACTGGGGTTTAGTTAAGACTCATTATCTGTCAGAGTTGGGTCAAATGCAAAAATAGCCTTTTACCTTAATATGATTGACCTAACAAAAGCCCTTGCATTTATTCATTAGGGTTATTCTTAAATGGTTCTGTCTGAAAAGTGCTTTTCAACAATAGATTAATCCCCAAAGCATTTTAAATCTTTGGGTAAGCTGCTGCAGGTTAGAAATTAAAACATTCCATTATATATCTACCAAATAGAGTTCAGTGCTTCAGGCTGTGAACTTGTCTAAAACTCTTGCAAAGAGTATCTGTTTTGTAAATGTCTTTTATAGTAAAGTATGAAGGAGTCAGTTTAAATGTTAAGAAAAAAGAAAGAAAGGCATATGGAGAATAGTAAAACCATAAATTTAAGGTCATGACAGATGTCATGGTTCTTAACAAAATAACTAACTTGAATTTTGAAGGATCAAGAAAAGTTACAATTCAATTTGGGAATATGTTACTTTGTGCATTTCTTGTTTAGAACTAAAACATTTCTGTACAATTTAATCTTTTCATACCATTACACTGCAGTGTTAGGGCTTTTCTTTTGCAATGTTTAATTCCTTTTCTTGGATGGACAAATTATCCTTGTTTTCCCTGCAGCCAACTCTAATGATTTCCACTAACTGTGATAATGAGGCCAAAGCTGATTAACTTTAGGCCTTTCTTCTACTAAAATTAACAAGCAAGCTATACTGCAATAAATGTAACTCTCTCTCTCTGTATATATATACACACACACACATTATATATATAATATATCTCATATATATCGCTATATATAGTATGTATATGTGTGTGTGTGTCTGTGTATTTGTGTGTCTGTCTGTGTAAGAATATTCTTATCTTCCCTTCTAGCAAAAGGAAAAAAAAAAATCAGTGAATCTGCCAACATGGCCATTGCCAGTTGGCCAGAGGATCAGGTCACTTACATGTCCTCTCTCAGCCTGAGAGAATATATGCATACTTGGCTGCATTCTAGTTTTGAAGGACACCTGCACTGCTGGTTCTGGACTTAGTGGGATACAGAGGCACTGTCTTGAACAGCTTTATTTTAACCCATTTAAACAAAGAGTTAAACTGGAATTTAGAACTTTTTCAAGGAAAGATGTTATAAATCAGTATGAAAACTTAAATAGATTTCATTTTACCCAAATATTAATACATAAAACACATCCTTTTTTACTTAGCCTTTTATCATTAGTCATTTACCTTGTTTTCTAGATGGAGGAATTGTGTTTAATGGTACCAACTGTTTTGTGGTGTTTTTCTTGAAGAAGAGGCCATTCTTCTCCAGATGATTATTTTGGACTTTGCAAAAGAACAAGGAAGCACTTACAAAGAAGTTTATACTCAGAATTTGCTTTTTACATCTCTATTGGAAAACATATATTGCTTATTAAATAAATATACAGCTGTAGACTTCCAAACTTTTGGACTATCATTATATGCCTTGCAGTTTTTTATTGGTACTGTGAGGGCAACAAGGAAGTAAAAAAAAAAAAAAATGACCTTCTCTAAAGCAGTTTCCAATTTAAATCTCGAACAAAAGACACTTAACAATTATTCTGTTACTATGTTAGGTATTCGTAAGTCCTTATAAATGCTTTTTTAAGAATATCTAATACAGTTAAGAGAGCTCTTTACATAACTATCTCTTACGTTTATGAGTCCTTGCTAGGTAGGAGCTATATCTCATCTATGTCTTTAATCCCTAATCAGTGACACAAAATCAAGCTTACAATAGGTGTTTGGTAACAACTTTTTTGTATGATCAAAAAGTTTGAATTCCATAAGCAGAGGTTTCATTTATTTCATACTAGATGCATATATTTTATATAATATTTATATACTCTTCTTCTATCTAAACACTTGAGTGTTTTTAGTTAAAAGGCCAACCAAAGAACTAAAGAGTCATTCTTCAGTCTTCTCCTTCTTTAACTCATATATCCAACTCATTTTCAAGTTTCATAGATCCAGCAAAATGCATATCGAATCTTTAAATTCTGTTCTTCTCCACTGTTATTTTTTTTTCTTTTCTACCATGAAAAATTGTGGAATAATTCTTTGATAACTTTAAGGCCATACATAATATAACACACTAATTACCACCACTGCTTCTACCTCCAGTACCGCCATTGCCACAATCACCATCAGTACCACCATCACAACCATTACTACCACCATCACCAAAACCACCACCACCATCAGCACCTGTACCATAATTACCATCTCCACCATCACCGGCACCATTATCATCAGCATGCCACCACCACCACTGCCATTGCCAATGCCTCAGTGGAAGAGGAGTGGAGTAGCGAGGTGCTTGAGACAGAATTTTCTCCCCCAAATCCCCCATTATCACCATTGCTGCTAACACTATCAAAGCTAAAACTTCAGGTTGTTTCTATACCTGAAGCCTCAATACTCTTTATTATTATTATTATTATTATTATTATTATTGTACTTTAAGTTCTAGGGTACATGTGCACAACGTGCACGTTTGAAACATAGGTATACATGTGCCATGTTGGTTTCCTGCACCCATCAACTCATCATTTACATTAGGTATTTCTCCTAATGCGATCCCTCCCCCAGCACCCTACCTCTTGACAAGCCCTGGTTTGTGATGTTCCCCACGCTGTATCCAAGTGTTCTCATTGTTCATTTCCCACCTATGAATGAGAACATGTGGTGTTTTTTCTGTCCTCATGATAGTTTGCTGAGAATGATGGTTTCCAGCTTCATCCATGTCCCTGCAAAGACATGAACTCATCCTTTTTTAATGACTGCTTAGTATTCCATGGTGTACATGTGCCACATTTTCTTAATCCAGTCTATCATTGATGGACATTTGGGTTGGTTCCAAGTCTTTGCTATTGTGAATAGTGCCACAGTAAACATATGTGTGCTTGTGTCTTTATAGCAGCATGATTTATAATCCTTTAGGTATATGCCCAGTAATGGGATGGCTGGATCAAATGGTATTTCTAGTTCTAGATCCTTGAGGAATCACCACACTGTCTTCCACAATATTTGAACTAGTTTACAGTCCCACCAACAGTGTAAAAGCATTCCTATTTCTCCACATCCTTTCCAGCATCTGTTGTTTCCTGACTTTTTAATGATTGCATTCTAAATGGCTTAAGATGGTATCTCATTGTGGTTTTGATTTGCATTTCTCTCATGACCAGTGATGATGAGCATTTTTTCATGTGTCTATTGGCTGCATAGATGTCATCTTTTGAGAAGTGTCTGTTCATATCCTTTGCCCACTTTTTGATGGGGTTGTTTCTTTCTAGTAAATTTGTTTGAGTTCTTCATAGATTCTGGACATTAGCCCTTTGTCAGATGGATAGAGTGCAAAAATTTTCTCCCGTTCTGTAGGTTGCCTGATCAATCTGATGGTAGTTTCCTTTCCTGTGCAGAAGCTCTTTAGTTTAATTAGATCCCATTTGTCTCTTTTGGTTTTTGTTGCCATTGCTTTTGGTGTTTTAGTCATGAAGTCTTTGCCCATGCCTGTGTCCTGAATGGTATTGCCTAGGTTTTCTTCTAGGGTTTTTATGGTTTTAAGTCTAACATTTAAGTATTTAATCCATCTCGAATTAATTTTTGTATAAGGTGTAAGGAAGGGATCCAGTTTCAGTTTTCTACTTACGGCTAGCCAGTTTTTCCAGTAACATTTATTAAATAGGGAATACTTTCCCCATTTCTTGTTTTTGTCAGGTTTGTCAAAGATCACATGGTTGTAGATGTGTGGTATTATTTCTGAGGGCTCTGTTCTGTTCCATTTGTCTATATATCTGTTGTGGTACCAGTACCATGCTGCTTTGGTTACTGTAGCCTTGCAATATAGTTTAAAGTTAGGTAGCATGATGCCTCCAGCTTTGTTCTTTTGACTTAGGATTGTCTTGGCAATGTGGGCTCTTCTTTGGTTCCATGTGAAATTTAAAGTAGTTTTTTCCAATTCCGTGAACAAAGTCATTGGTAGCTTGATGGGGATGGCACTGAATCTATACCTTGGGCAGTATGACCATTTTCAAGATATTGATTCTTCCTATCCATGAGCATGGAATGTTCTTCCATTTGTTTTTGTCCTCTTTTATTTCGTTGAGCAGTGGTTTGTAGTTCTCCTTGAAGAGGTCCTTCACATCCCTTCTAAGTTGGATTCCTAGGTATTTTATTCTCTTTGTAGCAATTATGAATGGGAGTTCACTCATGATTTGGTTCTCTGTTTGTCTGTTAGTGGTGTATAGGAATGCTTGTGATTTTTTTCACATTGATTTTGTATCCTGAGACTTTGCTGAAGTTGCTTATCAGCTTAAGGAGATTTTGGGCTGAGACGATGGGGTTTTCTAAACATATAGTCATGTCATCTGCAAACAGAGACAATTTGACTTCCCCTTTTCCTAATTGAATACCTTTATTTCTTTCTCTTGCCTGATTGCCCTGGCCAGAACTTCCAACATTATGTTGAATAGGAGCAGTGAGAGAGGGCATCCTTGTCTTGTACCCATTTTCAAAGGGAATGCTTCCAGTTTTTGCACATTCAGTATGATATCGGCTGTGGGTTTGTCATAAATAGCTCTTATTATTTTGAGATATGTTCCATCAATAACTAGTTTATTGAGCGTTTTTACCATGAAGGGCTGTTGAATTTTGTTGAAGGCCTTTTCCGCATCTATTGAGATACTCATGTGGTTTTTGTCATTGGTTCTGCTTATGTGATGGATTACGCTGATTGATTTGTGTATGTTGAACCAGCCTTGCATCCCAGGGATGAAGCCAACTTGATCGTGGTGGATAAGCTTTTTGATATGCTGCTGGATTTGATTTGCCAGTATTTTATTGAGGTTTTCACATCATTGCTCATCACAGATATTGATCTAAAATTCTCTTTTTTGTTGTTGTGTCTCTACCAGGCTTTGGTATGAGGATGATGTTGACCTCATAAAATGATGTAGGGAGTATTCCTTCTTTTTCTATTGATTGGAACAGTTTCAGAAGGAATGGTACCAGCTCCTCTTTGCACCTCTGGTAGAATTCAGCTGTGATTCCGTCTGGCCCTGGACTTTTTTTAGTCGGTAGGCTATTAATTATTGCCTCAATTTCAGAGCTTTTCATTGGTCTATTCAGAGATTCAGCTTCTTCCTGGTTTAGTCCTGGGAGGGTGTATGTGTCCAGGAATGTATCCATTTCTTCTAGATTTTCTAGTTTATTTGCATAGAGGTGTTTATAGTATTCTTTGATGGTAGTTTGTATTTCTGTGGGATCGGTGGTGATATCCCCTTTATCAATTTTTATTGCATCTATTCGATTCTTCTCACTTTTCTTCTTTATTAGTCTTGCTAGCAGTCTATCAATTTTGTTGACCTTTTCAAAAAACCAGCTCCTGGATTCATTGACTTTTTGAAGGGTTTTTTGTGTCTCTATCTCTTTTAGTTCTGCTCTAATCTTAGTTTATTGCCTTCTGCTAGCTTTTGAATTTGTTTGCTCTAGTTCTCTAGTTCTTTTAATTGTGATGTTAGGATGTCAATTTTAGATTTTTCCTGCTTTCTCTTGTGGGCATTTAGTGCCTTAAACTTCCCTCTACACACTGCTTTAAATACGTCCCAGAGATCCTGGACATTGTGTCTTTGTTCTCATTGGTTTCAAATAACATCTTTATGTCTGCCTTCATGACTTTATTTACCCAGTAGTCATTCAGGAGCAAGTTGTTCAGTTTCCATGTAGTTGTGCAGTTTTGAGTGAGTTTCTTAATTCTGAGTTCTAATTTGCACTTTGGTCTGAGAGACAGTTTCTTGTGATTTCTGTTCTTTTATATTTGCTAAGGAGTGCTTTACTTCCAACTATGTGGTCAATTTTAGAATAAGTGCTATGTGGTGCTGAGAAAAAATGTATATTCTATTGATTTGGAGTGGAGAGTTCTGTATATGTCTACTAGGTCTGCTTGTTGCAGAGCTGAGTTCAGGTCCTGGATGTTCTTGTTAACCTTCTGTCTTGTCGATCTAATATTGACAGTGGGGTGTTAAAGTCTCCCATTATTATTGTGTGGGAGTCTAAGTCTCTTTGTATGTCTGTAAGGACTTGATTTATGAATCTGGGTGCTCCTATATTGGTTGCATATATATTTAGGATAGTTAGCTCTTCTTGTTGAATTGATCCCTTTACCATTATGTAATGGCCTTATTTGTCTCTGTTGTTATTTGTTGGCTTAAAGTCTGTTTTATCAGAGACTAGGATTGCAACCCCTGCTTTTTGTGCTTCCCATTTGCTTGGTAGATCTTCCTCCATCCCTTTATTTTGAGCCTGTGTGCATCTTTGCACGTGAGATGGGTCTCCTGAATTTAGCACACTGATGGGTCTTGACTCTTTATCCAATTTGCCAGTCTGTGTCTTTTAATTGGGGCATTTAGCCTATTTACATTTACGGATAATATTGTTATGTGTGAATTTGATCCTGTCATTATGATGTTCACTGGTTATTTTGCCTGTTAATTGATGCGATTTCTTCATAGCATCAGTGGTCTTTACAATTTGGCATGTTTTTGCAGTGGCTGGTACTGGTTGTTTCTTTCCATGTTTAGTGCTTCCTTCAGGAGCTCTTGTAAGGCAGGCCTGTTGGTGACAAAATCTCTCAGCATTTGCTTGTCTGTAAAGGAATTTATTTCTCCTTCACTTATGAAGCTTAGTTTGGCTGGATATGAAATTCTGGTTGAAAATTCTTTTAAGAATGTTGAATATTGGCCCCCACTCTCTTCTGGCTTGTAGGGTTTCTGCCAAGAGATCCGCTGTTAGTCTGATGGACTTCCCTTTGTGGGTAACTCGACCTTTCTCTCTGGCTGCCCTTAACACTTTTTCCTTCATTTCAACCTTGGTGAATCTGACAATTATGTGTCTTGGGGTTGCTCTTCTCGATGAGTATCTTTGTGGTGTTCTCTGTATTTCCTGAGTTTGAATGTTGGTCTACCTTGCTAGGTTGGGGACGTTCTCCTGGATAATGTCCTGAAGAGTGTTTTCCAACCAGTTCCATTCTCCCCATCACTTTTAGGTACACTAATCAAACATAGATCTCATCTTTTCACATAGTCCCATATTTCTTGGAGACATTGTTCATTTCTTTTTACTCTTTTTTCTCTAACCTCGTTTTCTTGCATTCTTTCATTAATTTGATCTTCAATCACTGATACCCTTTCTTCCATGTGATCGAATCAGCTACTGAAGCTTGTGCATGTGTCACGAAGTTCTTGTGCCATGGTTTTCAGTTCTATCAAGTCATTTAAGGTCTTCTCTAGACTGTTTATTGTAGTTAGCCGTTCATCTAATCTTTTTTCAAGGTTTTTAGCTTCCTTGCAATGGGTTCAAACATCCTCCTTTAGCTGGGGGAAGTTTGTTATTACTGACATTCTGAAGCCTACTTCTATCAACTCGTCAAAGTCGTTCTCTGTCCTGTTTTGTTCTGTTGCTGGCGGGGAGCTGTGATACTTTGGAGGAGAAAAGGTGCTCTGATTTTTAGAATTTTCTGCTTTCCTGCTCTGGTTTCTCCCCATCTTTGTGGTTTTTATCTACCTTTGGTCTTTGATGTTGGTGACCTACAGATGGGGTTTTGGTATAGATGAACTTTTTGCTGATGTTGATGCCATTTCTTTCTGTTTGTTAGTTTTTCTTCTAACAGGTCCGTCAGCTGCAGGTCTGTTAGAGTTTGCTGGAGTTTCACTCCAGACCCTGTTTGCCTGGGTATCACCAGCAGGGGCTGCAGAACAGCAAATATAGCAGAACAGCAAATATTGCTGCCTGATTCTTTCTCTGGAAGTTTCGTCCCAAATGGGAGCCACCTATATGAGGTGTCTCTTGGCCCTTACTGGGAGGTGTCTCCCAGTTAGGCTACACGGGGGTCAGGAACCCACTTGAGGCAGCAGTCTGTCCATTCTCAGAGCTCAAACACTGTGCTGGGAGAACCACTACCTTCTTCAGAGCTGTCAGACAGGGATGTTTAAGTCTGTAGAAGTTGTCTGCTGCCTTTTGTTTAGCTATGCCCTGCCCACAGAGGTGAAGTCTAGAGGCAGTAGGCCTTGTGGAGCTGCAATGGGTTCCGCCTAGTTCCAGCTTCCTGGCCACTTTGTTTACCTACTCAACCCTCAGTAATGGCAGACACTCCTCCCCAAGCCAGGCTGCAGCGTCACAGATGGATCTCATACTGCTGCCCTAGCAGTGAGCAAGGCTCCATGAGCGTGGGACCCATCAAGCCAGGAACCGGAGAGAATTACCTTGTCTGCCAGTTGCTAAGACCTTGGGAAAAGCATAGTATTTGGGCAGGAGTGCCCCGTTTTTCCAGGTAGTCTGTCACAGCTTCCCTTGGCTATTAAAGGGAAATCCCCCAACCCCTTTTGCTTCCCGGGTGAGGCAATGCTCCACCCTACTTCAGCTTGCCTTCCGTGGGCTACACCCACTGTCCAATCAGTCCCAGTGAGATGAACCAGGTACCCAGTTGGAAATGCAGAAATCACCCATCTTCTGCGTCGATCACTCTGGGAGCTGCAGACCAGAGCTGTTCCTATTCGGCCATCTACTTCTTCTCCACTGTTATTAAATCCACAACACCATAGCTTTTTTCTAGACTTCTACCAGGCTCCACCAGTGGTTCAACCTGTATTCCTTCAGTATAATTTCTTTAAAATATGAATCAGAGAATGTCACTCTCTAGATTAGACCATTTAATGCCTCCAATATGCTTAGAATAAAGTCAAATACCTTATCCTGTCTGACAAAGTCCCCCTAAACTGGATCCTACTATATCCTTATCCTCATCTTCGTTTACTCTCACCCTTCCCATTAAGCTTAAAACACATCATGTTCTTTTTTATAAAGCTCGCTCCAGCCAGAATCCTTTGGACCTGCTGTTTTCTCTGTGTGGAACCTATTTTTTTCTGTCATTGTTACAGCTGGTTCCTTCTTGTGATCTGTGCCTATAATTAAATGCTACCTTTATATCTATGTTTATATTGCCATAAATGAAAGACGCACTTAAGAGTAATTTTATAATGGGTTTAATTATTTTACTTATAAGAATTCTGGAAGAAAGACTATTACAGTGCTAGTTAATGACATAGCCCCATGATATCAAGGCAGTCATTAAGTTTCTCTGTTCATCTTCTACTTTCCTTTCCAGATTGTACTTCAGCTAACTTGAGAATTCAAGCATCATATCAGGGGTGAATAGATGAGAATAGCACTCTTTTAGGAAAGAAGTACCAGGGGAATGACCGTTAAGCTGGCAATTAAAAATGTTTGCCGTATTTCCTCAGAGAGATAATCTCTGATAACTCAGTTTACAGTTGTACTCAGCTGTTTTCAGCACATATTCCATTTTTATTTTTCTGCATAACATTTATGATCATTTGGCATTTTTTAAATTTTTTGTTTGTTGTTTTGTTTATTATCAGTATTCCCTCATTAAAACATAAACTGTGGATTGCCTATTTTCTTCATAGTTTTATTTACAAGATCCAAGATAAATGTAATAAATGTATTTGTCTTTTTGTGGCTAGCTGATTTTACTTAGCATGATGTCTTCAAGGTCCATCCATACTGTAGCACATGACAAGATTTCCTTCATTTTTGAGGGTGAATAGTATTCTGTTTTATGTGTATGATAAATTTTCTTTAACCAATGATCCATCAATGGACATTTGGGAAATACAAATCAAAATCACAATGAAATATCACCTCATACCCATTAGGATGGCTACTATAAAAAAAGAAAAAGACAAAAAAGTTTTGGTAAGTACGTGAAGAAATTAGAACTCTTGTATAATATTGGTGAGAATATAAAATAGTATAGCTGCCATGGAAAATAATATAGTCGTGCCTCAAAAGACTACAAATAAAACTACCATGTGATCCAGTAATCCCATTTCTGGATATATATCCATAGAAATTGAAAGCAGGATATCAAAGAAGATTCATATACTTATATTCACAGCAGTTTTGTTCATCATAGCCAAGAGATTAAAGCAATCCTCCATGTCTTTTCGTGGCAAAACAGCTTATTTCTTTTAATCACTGAATAACATTACACTATATGGGCGTACTACAGTTTATTTATTCACTTTATTGAAGGGCATTTTAGTTGTTTTCAGGATTAGGCCATAACAAATAAAGCTGATATACATGTTTGTGTGTGAGTTTTTGTATGGACATAAAGTTTTCAAGTAATTTGAGTGAATACCAATCCACCAGATTCCCAGATATTATGATAAGATTATTTTTAACATTATGAAAAACTACTATCTTCCTAAGTGGCAGTACCATTTTACATTCCTACCAGAAAAAAACAAAACAAAACAAAACAAAAAACAGAGAGAGTTCCTGTTGGTCCCCATGATCACCAGCATTTTGTGTTGACAGCATCTGGGATTTTAGTCATTGTAATAAGCATTTAATGCTATCTAACTTGGTTTTAATTTACAATACCCTAAAGAGGCATGATGTTGAGCATCTTCCCTGACGATTATTTGCTACTTCTATATTTTATTTGGTAAGGTGTCTGTTTAGATCTTTTGTCCATTTTTTTCATTTTTTTCTTATTGTTAAGTTTTAAGAGTTCTTTGTATATATTGGATACAAATCCTTTATTTGATATGTGCTTTGGAAAAATATTCTCCTAATTTATGGCTTTTCTCCTTATTCCCTCAGCAGTGTCTTTTGCATTTACATTTAGGTCTGTGATGCATTTGAGTTAATTTTTGTAAAAGATGTAAGCTCTGTGTCAATTTATTTTTCTTTGCAGGTAGACGTCCAGTTGTCCAATGTCATGTATGTAAAAGTCTACCTTTGATCCTTTGTCAAAGATATATTGATATGCATGAAGCTATGTCTGGGTTCTCTATTCTGTTGCATTAATTTATGTGTGTTTTCTTTAGCTAATACTACAAGGTTTTCATTACTGTAGTTTTATAGTAAATTTTGAAATTGGATAGTCACCTATGTTTTTCTGTCTTCAGTATGATGGTGGCTATTACGAGTGACAATTATATGTAAACTTTCCAATCAGTTTGTCAATATCCACAAAATAGCTTCCTGGGATTTTGACTGGGTTGCATCGAATCCTTAGATCAATTTCAGAGAAATTGAAGTTTTAACAATCTCAAGTGTTCCTATCCATATTTTTGGTATATATCTCCATTTATTTAGACTTATCTCTAAGTGTGTGTGTGTGTGTGTGTGTGTGTGTGTGTGTTTTTTTTGGTCTTAATATAAATATCATTGTGTTTGTTATTTCAAATTCCAATTGCTCATTATTGATACATAGGAAAGCAATAGACTTTTCTATATGAACCTTGTATACTATAAACTTTTATAATCTTTTATTAGTGCCAGAGGTTTTTTTGGTTCATATGTTGAGAATTTTTTACATACTCATATAATATATGAACAAAAAAAGGCTTTATTTTTTTCTTCCCAATCTGTATACACCTTTTTCTTGTCTCATGGCCTTAGGATTTCCAGTATTAGACTGAATAGAAATGGTGAGAGGAAGATTGATTTGTTCCTATCTTAAGCAGAAACCAGCTAGTTACTCACCATTACATATGATGTTAGCTGTAGTTTTGCAGGGGGTGGGGGAGTTGAAGATTTTTTTCTATCAAGTTGAATATGTTTTACTCTATTCCTAGTTTGCTGAGAGTTTTTATCCTAAATGGATGTTGGACTGTGTAATTTTTTTATGTAGCTCTATTGCTATCATCAAATGTTTTCTTTTCTAGCCTGTTGATGCAACCAACTGCATTAATTGATTATTGAATTTTGAACCAGCCTTGCACAACTGAAATGAATCACCTTGGTCTTCATATATAATTCTTAATATACATTCTTGGATTCTATTTGCTAATATTTTGTTGAGGACTTTTGCATATATGTTCATGAGAGACATTGGTCTGTAGCTTTCCTTTTCTAGTATGTCTTTTTCTGGTTTTGGCATTAGGATATTGCTGGCCTCATAGGAAGAATTAGGAGATATTTTCTCTGATTCTATTTTTGAAAGAGATTATAGATCATTGGTATCACTCGTTATTTTCATGTTTGGTGTAAGTCATCAGGGTCATCTGCTGCTTTCTGTTTTAAAAGATTAATTACTGATTGAATTGATTTAATATGTATAGACCTGTTCTGATTATCTACTTCTCCTTTGTGAGTTTCTGTATATTGTGTCTTCAATAAATTGGTTCGTTTTATCTATATTACCAAATTTATGGTAGTCGACTTCTTCATAATATTCCTTTATATTTCTAGTGTCCTTGGGATCTGTAGTGATGGCCCCTTTTTCATTTAAGGGTTAGTGATCTGTGTCCTCTATATTTTTTTTTTATTTTGTTAGTCTGGCTACACATTGATCAATTTTATTGATTTTCTTCAAAGGATTGCTACTGGGTTCATTTATTTTCTCTATTGTTTTCAATATTTTTTATTTTTTGCAATAATTTTTACCGTTTCTTTTCTTCTGCCTACTTTGGATTTAATTTGATCTTCTTTTAGTTCTAGTTTCCTCAGACAGAAGGTTAGATTATTAATTTTAAATTTTTCTTATTTGTAATATATGCAGTCATTGCTGTTGATTTTCTCTATGGAGATTTTGTTTTCAATGTCATTGGTCTCTGCTCTAATTTTTATTGTATCTTCTCTTTTGCTTACTTTGGATTTATTTTTTTCCTTGTTTTTTTCTAGTTTCCTACAGTGGAAGTCTATATGATTGATTTTAGATGGTTCTATTTTCTATTAAATGCTATAAATTATTTTCTAAGGACGACTTTTGCTGCAACCCAAAAATTTTGATACATTGTGTTTTCATTTTCATTTTAAAAGCATTAGTTAAAATAATTTTAAAAGTTTCCTTGAGATTTAACTCTTTGACCCATGTGTTATTTATATGTTGTTTAATCTCCAAGTATTGGGGCATTTTCCAGCTCTCTGCCTGTTACTGATTAATAGTTTAATTCTATTTTGTTCTGGGAGTAGATACTGTATGATTTCTATTTAGTTGGATTTGTTACAGTGTATTTTATATGCCAGAATGTGTTCTATCTTGATGAATGCTTCATGTGAGCATAAGAAGAATGTGTATTCTGCTATCATTTAATGAAGTATCCTATTAGTGTCAATTACATCCAATCGATGCTAATGCTGTTCAGTTTAGCAATATCATTATTGATTTTCTGCCTGCTGAATCTGTTAATTACCAATAGAAAGATGTTTTTACCTCCAAATATAATAGTGGATTTGTCTGTTCTCTCAATTGTATAAGTTTTTGCCTTATGTTGTTTAATATGACTTTGTTAGGAACATACAGTTTAGGTGTTGTTGTCATCTTGGGAAATAGATCCCTTTATTATTATGTGATGCCCCTCTTTATTACTGATATTTTCCTAGCTATAAACTTTAATTTATCTGAAATTAGCATAGCTACTCCAGCTTTCTTTTAGTTAATGTCATTATAGTATATCTTTCTCTATCATTTTACTTTTAGTTTATCTATATCTGTAAAATTAAAGTGGATTTCTTGTAGATGACCTATAGTTAGGTCTTGCTTCTCTACCCACTCTGACAGTCTTTCTTTCAATAGGTGTAAGTAGAACATGAAAGTTAACATTAATATGGTTGGACTCATATCTACTGTATTCATTCCTGTTTCCTACTTGTTACCCTTGTTCTTTGTTTCTTTCTTTTTTTTTAATATTACTTTATTTCTCTTTCTTCTCTGGTTTTCATTGAGTATTTTATATAATGCCATTATTTCTCTTCTTTAGCATATGAACTAAACACTTTTTTAAAAATTTTAATGGCTGCTCCAGAGTTTGCAATATACAAGGGTCTTCAAAAAGTTCATGGAAAATGTGTATTGTAAATAAACTATGCATGGATTTCAATTTTTTGCACTAAAATAAACTTGGGCTAACATGTTGTAACATATCTGAACAGGATCTAGTTGGTGGCACTAGAAAAATTAGACAATAGTTTGAAAAGAGGCCATACCAAAGCAACATGTGTCCTGCTAAATTTGAAGCAAAAACAAACATCAAATTTATGGTGAAAGTTGGTTAGAGGAATGGTGAAATCCACTGAAGCTTTATGAAAAGTTAATGGTAAAAATGGCCCAAAGAAATCAGCAGTCTACAAATAGATAACTCATTTGAAGAAGCGGTGAAATGAAGTCGAAGATGTTGAAGATGAAGCCTGATCTTCCAGACCATACACATCAATTTTTTAGGAAAATATTAATCTTGTTTGTGCCTTAATTGAAGAGGAGTGACAATAGCACCAAAAATAGTCAAGAAATCTCAGTTGGTTAGCTTACACAATCCTCACTGAAAAACTAAAGTTAAGCAAACTTTCCACTCAGTGAGTGCCTAAATTGTTGTGCACAGATCAGCAGCAGACAAGAGCAGAGCTTTCAATGGAAATTTTAAACAAGTATGATCAAGATCCTGAAGAATTTCTTTAAATAATTGAAACAGGAGATGAAACAAGGCTTTATCAGTATGATCCTGAAGACAAAACACAATCAAAGCAACCGCTACCAAGAGGTAAAAGTGTTCCAGTTAAGGTAAAAGTGGACTGGTCAAGAGCAAAGGTCATGGCAACAGTTGTGTGAGATGCTCAAGATATTTTGTTCGTTGACATTCTGGAGGGCTAAAGAATGAAAACATCTGCTCATTTTGAGAATGCTTATTGTGAGAGTGTTTTGAGAAAGTTAGCCAAGGTTTTAGCAGAAAAATGCCCAGGAAAGCTTCACCAGAGAGTCCTTCTCTATGACAACAATGCTCTTCCTCATTCCTTTCATCAAAAAAGAGAAATTTTTGAAAGTTGTGGTGGGAAGTCATTAGGCATTGAACCTACAGTCCTGAAGTAGCTTCTGCTGACTTATTTTTCTTTCCTAATGTGCACAAATCCTTGAAGGGTGCCTATTTCTCTTCAGTTGATAATATTTAAAAACTGCATTTACATCATTAAGTTCCCAGGGTTCACAATTCTTCAGGAATGGACTAAATAGCTGGTATCATCACTTAAAAAGTTTCTTGTATTTGATGAAAAATAAAATTGATTTTTTTTATTTTTATCTTATAATTCCATTTTTTTAATGAAATTTTTGAAGTGTCCTCATATGTACAATAATTCCAAGTTTACTTTCAAATAACACTTTGCTGCTTCATGCACAGTACAAGTTCTTATAGTGGATATTCTCAATTCATCTCTCTTCTCTTTTATGACATTGCCATCATTTATCTTAATAAAATGTAAACTATAATCCCTGACTACATTGTTGTTATCAATATTTTAGATTACTTCCCAATAAGGAAAATTATTCTACCATTATTTATTCTTTCTCTAACACTCTTTCTTTTTTTATATAGATCAAAGTTTCTGACCTACATAATTTTCCTTCTCTCTGAAAAAAAAATTATTTTAACATTTTTGGCAATGCAAGTCTACCAGTGACAAATTCCCTCAATTGTTGTTGGTCTGGGATAATATTTTTCTTTCATTCTGAAGAATAATTTCAATAGGTGCAGAATTCCAGGTTGGTGTTTTTTCTTTTTTAACACTTTAAATATGTCATTCTACTCTTCTCTTGTTTTTCACTCTACTTCTTCTTTTAAAACATGTCTAATATGATTATTATCTGTGTTTTTCTGTAGATAAGGAAAGTTTTTCCTCTGGGTTCTTTCAAGATTTTCTCTTTCTCTTTGTCTTCCTGAAGTGTGAATATATTAGGGCAAATTTTCGTTTTCAGTTTTTGTTTTGTTGTTGTGGTTGTTGTTGTTGTTTTGGTGTTAATCCCATTTGATATTCTCTGACCTCTAGATCTGTGGCTTGGTATCTGTCATTAATTTTTCAGAAATTTTCAGTCATTATTACTTCAAATGTTTGTCTTTTTCTTTCTTTATTTTCTTCTCCTTCTGATATTCCAATTACACATCTGTTACGTTATACTTTTGATAATTGTTCCACAGTGTTTGTATATTCTCTTCTATTTTATTATTTTGTTTCTTTTGACATAATTTTTTCTCTTTGATTTTCAATTTAAGAAATTTCTGTTGACATCGTTTTAAGCTCAATGACTTTTTTCTAGTCTATGTCCAATCTACTGATGAGTCTGTCAAGAGCATTTTTCATTTTGGTGGGTTTTTTTTTTTTTAATTTTCTAACATTTTCTTTCAATTCTTTATTGTGGTTTTTATCTCCCTGCTTACGTTACTCAGTTCTTCTTTCATATTTTTCACTTTTTCTATTACAACTCTCAGCACATTGATTATAGTAATTTAAAATTCCAGGTCTAATGATTTTTAAATCTCTGCCATACCTAAGCCTGGTTCTGATGCTTGAATTTTCACTTCAGACTTTTGTTTTTAAGGATGACCTTTCTTTTTCACAGCTAAACATAATTAACAGGTAAAAGAAACAGAAAAATAGGTCTTTAATGTGAGGTTTTATGTTTATCTTGCCAGAAAGTAGGCTAGTTTACTGTTCACTCTAGCTAAATCTGTTAGGTGCTAAAATTTCCCTGAGTATCCATGGTTTTGTTTTTCTTTTTTTCTGTAGGTTTCCGCAGATACTTATTCTTAAATAAAATTTGAGGCTTGCAATTCTTTAAGCTGGAGGTCCTTATTATTATTTAGTTGCCTCATTGGTGTGTTGATAAGTTGTGGGGGAAAAGGAAGTATTCTATTGACCTATAAAACCAGTAGTAACTCTAGTGATAGAATTATGATCGTGGGTTTCTGCTTTTGCTAAACTGTGATTCTCTTTATCCACTTGTCTCTCCAGTTTTCAGAGTGTCAGCTTGTCCTGTGGTGTCAATTTTCTGAGGAATCTAAAAAGAGTTTTTGGTATTCAGTTTGCTTAGTCTTTTCTTGTTGTGAGTGTGGGAGTCAAAACTTCCAAGCTCTTTGCACATAAGACCAGAAACTAGAAGTTTTTTGAATACTTTTTTGGGGTAAAATTTTTCTAAAGTCTTCTCAAATAATATATGCAATAACATATGTTAAATCTCTTAGTGTAGGAGGACATTTTTGTGGAATTTCAATGCATTTTGCTCAAAAATTGTAAGTGGATTTTTATTATATGAGTTTATTTTTCTTACACGTTAGTAGAAAATAGCTATGGAAACATATATCAAAGTTCTTAATTACAGAGAAAAGAATCTAGTCAATCTAAACAGAAAAATGCTTAATAAACAATATTAACACAGGGTCTTCAATACCAGAGATGCTCTCAGGACCAAAGGAATCATAAAATAGAGAGTCAGCAATAATGCTAACTTCACACCATCCCTACTGTGAAGTTTTAACAGAAATAGCATAGCTACTCCCACATATAGCTTAATTTATGACTTTATAAACTGAATATTGACCGGGTGGGGTGATCCATGCCTGTAATCCCAACACTTGGGGAGGCTGATGTGGGCAGATCACTTGAGGTCACAGGCTTGAGACCAGCCTGGCCAACATGTTGAAACCTGTCTCTACCAAAAGATACAAAAATTAGCCGAGTGTGATGGTGTGTGCCTGTAGTCCCAGACACTTGGGAGGCTGAGGTGGGAGAATTGCTTGAACAGGAGGTGGAGGCTGCAGTGAGCCAAGATATGACACTACACTCCAGCCTTGGGGACAGGGTGAGACCCTGTCTCAAAAAAATAAAAATAAAAAAAACCTCTATACCAACAAACTTTCCGCAGTTGAAATGTAGCAATCACAAGAATCTGTCATCATATGTGACAGAAAATTCAATCATTGTTCACATGGCTGCTACTCCAATAGCTTACTTTTGACTCCAAATCTGATTCAAGATTCAGCCCAAATGCAGAATAGAGAGTCTGGGATATTAAATAATTAGCTTTGTATCCTCCATACTGCCACATCAATTATCGATTTACACCATAAGTCAGAAAAAAAGGTATGGCATCAAATATTCCTCATATTTTTAAAGTAAATGTTGTGAGATTATAGTATTAATAACAGAAATACTGCTGAAATAAATTGGACTAAGAAATTTTGACTGGATTATTTAGATGTGCTTTTTTATTTATTTGCTCCAAGCTTTCCTAGGTTGTTAATACAAATTGTATCCATGTACTTATTTACTTTGAATTTGGTAATTTCCACACACTCATCAACTCATGCAAAAGTTGCTCTTTCTGTAACACCTTCCACAATATTTCTGAAAACTTTTTCGGTGCATGATCTATCTCTCATTGCTCCCATTTTCCATGTTGTCCTGCTACCAGGATCTCCTGCCTCCAGCAAAAAACAGATTTCTGCACATCAACCCCACAGGGCCACTTAATATTCTTGTGCCTCCAGAGCTCAGCAGCCTCTTTCAAAGTGGAAAGATCAGTTCTGTCCCATCTGCTGTAGATTCTAATCCTGTTCATTTTTAACATCATTTCTGAGACCATTAATATGTTAAGGAGATTAATAAGACAATTATTTTAGTTTAAATATGATTCTTCCCAAGAAATACAGGTACGTGTCTTGTCATGAACTCAAGTAGAATTCCCCAGTTTATTCTGAGAAAAATGATGCTGTACTCACTTTTAGTCTGTTAGTGAATTTCGCTTATTTTACTTGAAACAAACTACCTTACAAAGAGATCTCTTCAGGGACACCTCACACTCCTGTAGCTGGATCTATTACCTTTATCCTGTTGTCCCTACCACTTCACCAGCAATAGTAGCATATACCTAAATCACAAATACGGAGACATATAATATTTTACCAGTTGACTCCTATAGCCCTATGTAAATCAGTAAGGCAAATACATCCTTTACAGGAAGAGGTTCACCTGATGTGTTCTAATCTGGATACTAACTTAGCAGGTTTCCGATTACCTAAACGATTTTAGCTGCTTTATTCCAATTGTTTCAGTCCTATGGAGAGTTACTAGCCTGGTGTGGTGGCTCACACCTGTAATCCAAGCAATTTGGGAGGCTGAGGCCTGTGGATCACTTGAGGTCAGGAATTCGAGATCAGCCTGGCCAACACAGTGAAACCCCATCTCTACTAAAAATACAAAAATTAGCTGCGCATGGTGGTGCACACCTGTAATTTCAGCTACTCCAGAGGCTGAGGAATGAGAATTGCTTGAACCCGGAGGCAGAGGCTGCAGTGAGCCAAGATCATGCCACTGTACTCCAGCCTGGGTGACAGAGCAAGATTCTGTCCCCCCGCCCACCAGAAAAAAAAGATTACTATTTAGTCATTTAAACATTTGATAATATTTATTTAAATAATCAGTATTTATTGAGCACCTCATATATTCTAGCACACAGACCTATCATTTTCATTCAAAACTCTCTAAATGCTCTAGATTGCATCACTTTACTCATCATATTCTTTTTCCTGGCTCATTTCTCTTTTGAGAATAATCTTGTTACAAACTTAGTAGTATTAAAAATACTTATTGATCACTTTTTGTTTTCCTGGCATTGATAATTTGTTAATAATAGAATTGTGTATGTTTACAACACGTGGTGGAGGAGAAAAGCAGAAATTTTATAATTTGGTGATGAACCTGAATGGAATGGAAGAGAATCAGAGCCTTGTTAAACAAAAGAAGGAAAATAATAAAGAATAAATTGGTTTTCCTATCTACTCAATGATAGAATATTTGAATGTTATACTCAAAGACCTATATCAGGCTGGGTGTGTTGGCTCACGCCTGTAATCCCAACACTTTGGGAGACCAAGGTGGGTGGATCACCTGAGGTCAGGAGTTCAAGACCAGCCTGGCCAACACGGAGAAACTCCATCTCTACTAAAAATACAAAAATTAGCCGGGCATGGTGGTGTGCACCTGTAATCCCAGCTTCTAGGGGGGCTGAGGCAGGAGGATAGCTTGAACCTGGGAGGCGGCTGTTGCAGTGAGCCAAGATCACAGCACTTAACTTCAGCCCAGGCAAGAGAAAGACTCTGTCTCAAAAGAAAAAAAAAACCTATATTATGCTGATTTTTACAATAAGTGATTAGGTGGTCTCTAGTTGCAAACATGCAAAAGGGGCCTTTTTTATTTCTTTAAAGTTTTTCTAAATCCCTTATTATTTCTCTAGTTTCTTCAGTTTTTTCTGTGATTGACTAATTTAAGTCTCATTCTGTTGAAGGTCTAGAACATTGTTGGTAACCAAAGCGGTTGTCATCTTGAGTTGTGCATCAGAAAAAAAGCTAATAAATGTTTTGTCAGTTTGTTTTAAATAGTGCCTGATGATTCTGATTCTGTAGGTCTGGGGTAGGATCCAAGTAATGATATATTTCTACCGTTTCCATAGATACTGCTGAGGCTTGCTCTCTACTCCCGGTGATACCTATTGGATTCCAGAAAATTGAAGAGCAAAAAAACAAAATTATCCAAGATTTTCTTAACTTATACCATTTAAGCACATTCTCTTTATGTATTAAAGGAAAACAAACAACAGCAACACTCCATGACTTTCATTGAACTGGGAAGAGGAAGTATTCTGCAAATATTTTCTCAAACAAACATTCCATTTCTATTTCATTACTGTTTTTTCTATTATAGATACCTTGGCATTTTTATTGTTTATTTAAAAAACAACTTTCCAGTACTATGTCGAATAGAAGTGGTGAGAGAGGGCATCCTTGTCTTGTGCCGATTTTCAAAGGGAATGCTTCCAGCTTTTGGCCATTCAGTATGATATTGGCTGAGGGCTTGTCATAAATAGCTCTTGTTAGTTTGAGATACGTTCCATCAATACCTGGTTTATTGAGAGTTTTTAGCATGATAGGTGTTGAATTTTATCGAAGGCCTTTTCTGCATCTGTTGAGATAATCATGTGGTTTTTGTCATTGGTTCTGTTTACATGATTGATTACGTTTATTGATTTGCATGTGTTGAACCAGCCTTGCATCCCAGGGATGAAGCCGACTGGATCGTGGTGGATAACATTTTGATGCACTGCTGGATTAGGTTTGCCAGTATTTTATTGAGGATTTTCACATCGATGTTCATTAGGGATATTGGCCTGAAATTTTCTTTTTCTTGCTGTGTCTCTGCCAGGTTTTGGTATCAGGATGATGTTGGCCTTATAAAACGAGTTAGGGAGGATTCCCTCTTTTTCTATTGTTTGGAATACTTTCAGAAGGAACGGTACCAGCTACTCTTTGTACCTCTGGTAGAATTCGGCTGTGACTGTCTGGTCCTGGACTTTTTTTGGTTGTTAGACTATTAATTACTGCCGCAATTTCAGAACTTGTTATTGGTCTATTCAGGGATTCGACTTCTTCCTGGTTTAGTCTTGGGAAGGTGTATGAGTCCAGGAATGTATCCATTTCTTCTGGATTTTCTAGTTTATTTGTATAGAGGTGTTTATAGTATTTTCTGATGTCAGTTTGTATTTCTATGGGATCAGTGATGATCTTTCCTTTATCATTTTTTATTGTGTCTATCTGATTCTTCTCTCTTTTCTTTTTTATTATCTTGCTAGCGGTCTATTTTATTGATCTTTTCAAAAAACCACCTCCTGGATTCATTGATTTTTTGAAGGGTTTCTTTTTTGTGTTTCTGCTCCTTCAGTTCTGCTCTGATCTTAGTTATTTCTTGACTTCTGCTAGCTTTTGAATTTGTTTGCTCTTGCTTCTCTAGTTCTTTCAATTGTCATGTTAAGGTGTTGATTTTTTATCTTTCTGATGAAACATATTTAAGCTAATAGCTCCAAAAAAAAAAACTTTCCAATACTTGAGTTTTTTAAAATGCCCTTTATTCCAACTGTCCTTGAAGACCTCAGAAAACATCAAATAAAGTAATCCTTCTTAAGAAGGGCACCGTCTCACTGTCTTTAAAGACAAGTTGTCTCCCTGGAACAGGAAAATGTCCAAGTACTTTTGATCTTTTTGCCATCAGCTGTTTTAACTATTAGTTATATTTGAAATGTATCTTGCAGCATTTTAGATACCCCAAAAGTATTCTTAGCCTATCACTTTCGAGTTATATATATACGTATGTATATATATACACATATATCTCAATCTGTGTACGTGTGTGAATATGTATGTGTGTATATATATTCATATATGTATTTACCATGTGAATATCACTCTATCATTTGTAGCTCACTCTTTTTCATAAGCAGAATAATTGTCCCCCAGTGAGTGAGTTCACATCCTAACTCCCGAAATCTTTGAATATGTTACTTGACATGGCAAAAAGGAATTTGCATATGTGACTATATTTAGGATGTTGAAACGAGGAGATTTTCCTAGGTTATTTGGTAGGCTCTTACGATGGGGAGGAGGAGGAGGCATCAGTCAGAGAAGGAGATGTGATGGCAGCTGCAGAGGTTATAGGGACTCAACTGTGAGACAGTGAATGTAGGCAGCTTCTAGAAGCTAGAAAATGCAAAGAACAGATTCTCCCCTAATGTGTCCAAAAGGAATGCAGTTCTGCCAACACTGTAATTTTAGCCCCATAAAGTCAATGTCAGATATTTTACCTCCAAATATGAATGATAATAAATTTGTGTGACTTCAAGCCACTAGGTTTGGACTTTTTGTCACAGCAATAGGAAACTAATACATTCCTTATATGCTTGCATTTCTGACGTGGAACTTCAAGCCAACCTCATGCTGAATAATGATTATGAAAGGTAAGAAATATTCATTTCTAGAAAGTTTGTGATAGTCCTATTAGCAAACTCTATTGCATTGTGAAATCCTAGCCACCAAAAAAATTCACTTACCATTATTTTATGTACTACTAGAAGAGGGCATGGGAAGAGGTGGAGAAGATGTGAATCCATGCATAATAAAATGTTCTGACATGGAGATGGATAAGTGTCACCAAAAGGATATGTCCAGAGCATAACTTCAATAATATATAAATATACCAAACAGAATGTTGCAATAAGGAAATTTGGATGTCTCAAACTAAGTCTAGGAGAAAGAAGAAAATGAATTGTCTCCTGAGAAAATAAATTGCAAGCCAGTACTCATACAATGAATTCAAACAACCAATATAGTATCAAAAACATCCTTAGGAAGAAAAATTAATCTAAAATAATCTTGGTTGGTAAGGCCCATTGGCAGGAAGCAAACTCAGATTGTCTCATGAAGAATGCAAATTCAATTACATTGGATAGTAAAATGCAAAGTCAGAGATGTTAAAATAATCTTTTTAATTACATCTCAGAATCTATGAACTTGGCACATCTGTTTTGTTAAATCACATCCATTGTTATTCCAAGAGAGTTGTCTTATTTATTTCTAAGATGAATATGCTAACATACCAGAAATGTGTGCGTGTGTGTGTGTGTGTGTGCTTTTCCAAGTTACCATCAGATTACATAATGATTATCCCTTTACCTAGTTTTTAAAGCTGTATATTATTTACCCAGTTTTTAAAGTTGTTATATTATAATTGAAACAATTGTACATATTAATGAGTACAGTGTGATGTTTCAATATATGTATGTATTGTGTAATGATCAAATCAGGATGATTAGCATATCCATCAATTTAAACATTTGTCATTTCTTCACAGTGAGAGCATCCACAATCCTTTCTTCTAGCTATCTTGAAATATACACTACATTATTTACTAATGACATAATATTTAATAATAATTAACTGTAGTCATCTTACTTGTGCAATAGAACACCAGAACTTCCTGTCAAACTGTTTATCAACTTCTCCCTATCTTTCCTTTTCCCTACCCACCCCAGCCTCTGTTAAGCACTGTTAAACTCTCCTCCTATAAGATCACTTTTTTAGATTCCACATACGAATGAGATCATGAGGTATTTGTCTTTTCATGCCTGGCTTATTTCATTTAATATAGTAAGACCTCAAAAGCACAGGAACCAAATGCAAAATTAGACAAATGGGATTATTATATCAAACTAAAAAGTTTGATAACAAAGACAACAATCAATATAAGCAAAAACCTACAGAATGGGAGAAAGTATTTGCAAACTGTGTATCTGACAAGGGGTTAATATCCATGTAAGGAAAAAGACAAATAATTCAATTTACAAATTGCCCAAAGGCCTGAATAGTTATTTGCCTAATTTAATGGACTCTTCTCTGTCTTCATATCCATATATCATTTAAAATGTTTATCTTACCATTAGTCTTGGAACTCTTTTACTTCTTTGGCTTCCTTAGCACCCTTTCTATTTGCTGACTACTTTTAAGTCTTTTTAACTTCCTTCTCTACCAGCTGACCTTGAAGTATTGTTTTTCCTTTCCCTCAGCTATCTTCACTTCACTCCACATTATGCAATCTCATTACTTCAGTTGTTAATGAAACTCAAATCTCTATGTCCAGTAAAGATCTTTTTTCAAGCTTCTTTGAAAACAAACCAAAGAGCTCACAGTAACTTCAAATTAAAACATTTCTAAAATAATTTCTCTTCTCACATTCCAAGGTGATTTCTTCTGAACGTCTCATTTTTGCCACCTTTTAATCATTGAACTAAGTGGATCAAATTAGAAAGTGAAAAGTTATTCTCTTTATTATTAAATAAGTAAATTTATTAAATTTACTTAAAATGTAATGAAGAATATTACGACTATTGACAAATTAATGGAGGAAGTAAAGGAAAGAAAGCACACAAGTGACTTTTAGCTTTCTAGTTTGATCCATATACATAATAGAATACTATGCAGCCACAAAAAGAACAAGAGCATGTCCTTTGCAGTGACACGGATGGAGCTGGAGGCCATTATCCCTGGGAAACTAACACAGTGATGGAAAACCAATTACCGCATGTTCTCACTTATGAGTGGGGGCTAAATGATGAGAACTCATGGACACATAGAAGGGAAAACACACACTGGGGCCTTTTGGAAGGTGGAGGGTGGGAGAAGAGAGAGGATCAGGAAAAATAACTAACAAGTACTAGTCTTAATACCTGAATGATGAAATAATCTGTACCCCCATGACACAAGTTTACCTATGTAACAAACCTACACTTGCACCCCTGATCTTAAAATAAAAGTTAAATAAATAAATAAAAATGTTTCTCATATATAGGCCACCTTTTTCATTCCTATACCTTATGATATCCTCACTTATTCCCAGTCTACAGATGCTCCTCAATTTATGATAGGATTACATCATCATAAAGATGAACCCATCAGTAAGTTGAAAATACATTAATACACCAACCCTACTGACCTTCACAGCTTAGACTAGCCTACCCTAAACGTGTTCAGAATGCTTACATTAGCCTACATTTGGGCAAAATCATCTGACAATACAGTGCACTGCAGAATATTGGTTGTTTACCCTCATAATCTTGTGGCCTGACTGGTAGCTTCAGCTGCTACCTCCCCAGCATTGCAAGAGAGTATCGAATCACACATCCTTTGCCTGGGAAAAGATCAAAAATTCAAAATTCAAAATAAAGTTTCTACTGAACATGTATCACTTTTGCACTGTTGTAAATTGTAAGTTGAATCATTGTTGAGGATTCTCTTACAAATATGGTCATGGCTTGCATAACTATTTTAGTCAAAGACTATGTTTTAGTCAAACATTATGCCCTGCATAATGTTTAAGTCAATGACAGAAAATTGCACATACAAAGGTCATTTCATAAGATTATAATACTGTATTTTTACTGTACCTTTACTATATTTAGATGTGTATAGATACAAAAATACTTACCATTGTGTGACAATTGCCTACAGTAAAATAGTACAATAACATGCTGTACAGGTTTGTAGCCCAGGAGCAACAGGCTATATCATACAGCCTAGATGTGTAGTAGGCTAAGTTTGTTTAAGTATCCTCTATGAAGTTCCTTTAACGACACAATCACCTACAAATGCATTCTTTAGAATATATCCTCATTGCTAACTGATGCACGACTATACTTACCTGTTTTTTCTGCCTCTAGTTTCAAAGCCTTACATCCATGATCTTCATGATGTCTGTGTTAGTTGTCTAAGGATGTTAAAATAAAGTATTAAAAGTTGGGAGTTGGAATAAAATAAATTTATTGTCTCAACGTTCTGGATTCTAGAAGTACAAAATCACGAGGTCAGCTTCCTTGGCGCCTTCTCAGGTTTGTGAGGGAGAATCTGTTCTATGCAGCAATCCTAGTTTCTGGTAGCCTCAAATGTTTTTTGGCTTACAGAAGATGTTTTCTCTGTGTCTTCACACCATCTCTCCTGATACATCTATTTCTATGTCAAATTTTGTCTTTGTATTAAAATACCAATCACATTGGATTAGGGCCCACACTAATGACTTCATCTTAATTTGATCCTCTGCAGAGACATTGTTATGGGTTGAATATTATATCTTCTCAAAATCTGTATGCTGAAATCTAATCCCTGGTGGATGTGAGTGGTATTTGGAAGGGGGGCCTTTGGGAAGCAATTAGGTCATGAGGGGGAAGCCCTCATAAATGGTATTAGTGCCCTTATAAAGGAAACCAGAGAGTAACTAACTCACCCCTTCTGCCATGTGAGGACACCAGAAGTCAGAATTCTGCAACCTGGAAGGGAGCCCTACACCAGAACGTGACCATGCTGCCACCCTTATCTAAGACTTCCGGATTCCAGAACTGTGAGAAATAAATTCCTGTTGTCTCAAATAGCCCAGTATGTGGTACCCAGTCATGATACTATGACATCCAGCCAGAATTAAGGCAGACCCTACTTCCAAATAAAATCACATTTACATGAACTGGGAATGAGGACTTCAACATCTTTTTTGAAGAACAAATTCAACTCATGACAACTGCCAGAGGTATGATTACAAAAGTTGTTATGGTACACCCCCTTCTTTCTTAACTCCCCATTATTATCTCAAAAAGTCAACTACTTAGGAAATAATTGAGGCTGTCTTCAACCTTCTTCCAATATTTCTTTCTCATCTTATCTGCTAGTAATGCTTATCAATGGCCCCTTGCTCCAACCAGTGTATTCCTGATGCTTTGAATTTTCTGGGTTTTGCTGAAACTTCACTCTTTGCCTGAAATATTTTCTCCTGGCTACTAACACTTTACTTAATTTTCATAACCCCAAGTCAAACAGTGTGTTCTCTAAAAAGCCCCCCTTGATTCTGTGGTCTCAATCCGCCATTCCGTATTCCCATTGCACTCATTTAAACCTTTTAAAATGTAAGATTTACAAAGCCCAACTTCTACAGAGATCTCCCTCATTCTTCAATGAATTCTATTCTACTCCTTTTAATGAACCAAAATGGCATGTGAATAGTGAATATTTAAAAATACATGATTTATTTCATTGATCTATGTTTGTAAGTAGGGCCTCCTGAAACTATCAAACCTGAAAGAATCACACTATCATTGATGAAAATGGAAAAGCTTGACAGAGCAGCTTCTATGTCAGAAATTTTAATGAGCTTGACTGATAGAAGATACTTGTTAAATATATCAGAGCAGAATGCATAAGTCATTCCCATAAATGTAGGGATTGAATTTGCTATATGAAATCTTGAAGTGGGTAAAGAGAGTAACCAAAGGCACTCAGTGAGCTTTGGGAAACTGTTATTTATTGAGTGGAAGGAGAAATAATTTCCAGATCAACAGAAGGTGAAGAAATGAACAATGAGATGAAAGATAGGATGTATCTGATGTAGAATATAAATTTAATAATGGTTGGTTCTCACCTTAATTCTAGGTTTAGTTCTAGAATGTAGATACCACAAAATGGAAAATAAAAATTAATGTATTTACAGAGATAGCTAGGTAACCTGTTTTGCACTGAAAATATTCTGACAGATTTCAACTAAAATACATGTACAGGATGTAGTTACAAAAGGGTGTTTTTCCTACTTAGGAAGTATTTAGCTATGCTATAATGTTCACATTTAACATGAAAACCTAACACATTTAATGAAATTCTTAAATCATGCTACATTATGGTGCATGATTTAAGAGTTTCATTCTAATTAAGTATATGTACTAGTGCCTGGGTCGTTCAGTGGTAGAATTCTCACATCTGCCAATTAAGCATACGTATAAAGCTATAATTATTGCTAGTCTGCTTTTCTGTCTATACTTTTACCATTCCTCAAAAGACTTAATGAGTTTATTGGATAATTTTGGGAGATGGGACCTAAATCTTAAAGCTTTGTTGATTCACTGGAAATTCTAAATGCAATATTTCACCTTTGGTGTTTCGTTACATAATGGATAACACAGTTAACCCATCTTTGCCTGATGATAATGTTTGTCTTTACTTAAAAGGTAGCATAATTTAAGTGCTGTAAATTTAAGAAATAGATCATCATTTTTTCCATAAGATTATGACAAGGCAGCCTGGGAGTAACTCAGGAGTTTCTTTCATCATCTGCCAAGAGCAGAGGAGCATTCCTTTATGGCTTTCTTCTTAATGGGAAAATGAGTGGGTTTATGCACATCTCTGTTTAATTTGGGGCCAAATACATCTCTTAAGAATCCTTACTTCCTTTTAGAGAGTGCTAATTCTAAAGCAATTACAATGTGACAGGTGGAAAGCACAGGTAAAAACACAGCTGCAAGCCTTTAAATGATGCCTATAAACATTCGGAAATAACCTAGGATATTTCCATGATCTTACAAGACGGGGTTGTCAGCAAGCCGTTCCTGCTCTACCCAGTGGAATACTTTCAAGACAGCCAGTGATGTTTTACATGTTGCTGAACTACAAAATACAACATGGTCTTGTTTGCTCTCCCCAGTGACCTGCCGGTGTGGAATTCTCATTTGATTCTTTTGGGGATTGTGGTCGGCATTTTCACTTTTGAAATATGTTACGTTCTCCGTTATGTATAGAAACTTCTGATTTACTGACATTTGGTATATTTTAGAAGGTAAAATGTCCTGAAGTCCAGAAAGCTATAGAACTTTAAAACAAAAACAAGATGTTATATTTAAAAGAGAAATACTTCATCAGTTCATGAAAATAAATGTCTTTCCAAATTTTGAATAATGGCAAAATTATTATATACAAACATTTAAATTATTAAGCTCATTTAATAGAATTCTGAGTATCTCATTTTACAATAAAGCAAAATATTTTATAAACCTGCTTAGGGATTCTCAAGATATTTAAGTGTCGATACATGTACAGGTTATCAGAGAAAAAGAACACGTTTATAACTAATTGGGAAGTTTATCAATTAAAAAACAAAATCTTTTAAATATTGTCATTCAAGAAGTCCTGATCTTTTTAATGTATCATAATAATTCTCAATATTAGCAATATTTGAAATTCTGTGAAAATATAGAAGGATAGGCCGGGAGCAGTGGTTCAAGCCTGTAATCCCAGCATATTGGGAGGCCAAGGTGGGTGGATCACGAGATCAAGAGATCGAGATCATCTTGGCTAACATGGTGAAACCTCGTCTCTACTAAAAAAACAAAAAATTAGCCCGGCGTGGTTGCAGGTGCCTGTAGTCCCAGCTACTCGGGAAGCTGAGACAGGAGAAAGGCATGAACCTGGGAGGCGGAGCTTGCAGTGCGCAGAGATCTCGCCACTGCATTCCATCCAGCCTGGGCAACAGAGGGAGACTCCCTCTCAAAAAAAAAAGGAAGGATAACTGTACCAATATTCTTAAAGTTTCATGTTTGGTGTTACTTGTTTATCATTAGCAATTCTCACTGTCACCTTAATAAGATGCTAAACTTCTGTCCTGATTGTCTCTGTGTCCCCCAAAAGAAGCACAAGGCATATTGCTAGACAAGCTGAATTAGAAAATTGGGAATTGGGAATTGGCTCTGCAAGTTGATCTTGCAAACTTGCTGATTTTATGTCTTTTAACACAAAGCACACACTCTAACATTCAGCAATCTTGTCCTGAGGAATTAATAATATAAAAATCACTTTTTCCTCTCTTATTTGATGGAATTAAATCTCCAGCTCCATTGCTTATAAAACAAAGCTGTTTGAGTCACTTCAACTTGCACTGAATTCTTTAACACTTTAACACGTATTTTTGCCTGTTTGTTTGCATTGTGTTGAATGTTCTACCTAGCTTTTCTAATTGTACTCAGAAAGAAATGGTCTACTAGAAGTTAGATTGCTACAGTGAGAAGCAGAAGTAAGTTGTTTTCCAAAAACCTCTTTCATACCAGCAGAGATGTCTTTCCTTTCTATATATTCATCATAAAAAGTTAATGTCTGATGTGAGAGCAATATGTGAATATATTATATTTACCTTTTAAATAAAGAAAGCTAAATGTGTAGGTATCGGATTTACTTGATTGAGGGCTATTTATCAATTAAATGTTTCTTATATCCATGCACCTGTTTGAATACATAGTTTTTTTTAGATAAATACTCTATTCACTCTTGAAATGTCACATAACACCCTAGAATATACAATATATTAAATTTAAGACCCAATGCTTTACATTTACAAAGTAAAAGATAAAATGCTAAATGTTTCCATTATTTTATATTGCTCTCAACATTTTAAGGCTTAACTTTTATTTACATAACACTGCAATCTAACCTAAATATGTAGGCTTTAGATTCTAGCTGCTCAGATTCAAATCCTGGCTCCATCACTCGCTTAAGTTACTTAAAGCTCCTATAGCTTCATGGCAAAAGACTATTAAAATTAAACTAAACCTCCATTATAGGATCAATGTGGAGGTTGAAATAATACGTATGATGTAGTGACTCTATTGCCAGGCACAAATAAAACTTCAGAAAGCCAGTGTGAACTATATTATCTCTGTGATTTTAGAGGAAACATCCAATATTTTTATTTTCAATACCAACTTACAAAATTATAAAATAGTATCATATTTAAAACCCAAATTTGTTCGGCTATTTGAAGATACCCACACTCAAAGTCTCCCAACGAATAGTTAATTATTCTTTCGAGCACACAAGTCCACTTTTTAAATTTAATAAACAAATTGGGGATTAAAAACATAAAGCAACAGTTCTAAACAATGAGAGATTTCTCTTGGTATTCTAATGTAAGATGATTTTCTTTCAATCATGACATTTTCTTTCATTTTGCTTTCTCTTTCTTTTTTCCAATCACATCTATCGAATATTTTTTAGGCACTCAGAATTCAGACTTTAAAGCCAATTCCTAATTGTCAAGGAATCCATTGAGTATAGGGGAGACAAGCATTAAAACAGTTTACACGGACTGTTGTTTACGTGATAAGAAGGTGTCGAGAGGAATACAAAATAATAGTGGTGGTGTTTTCTACACCTATGTTAATGGTGATAATTGTGGGTAGAATGGAGACCTAAAAGACTGGCCAGTGGGTGCACCACAGGTGCACTAGTGGGTCTTCTATGGTCTGTGGCTAGCTCCAATACTTTACATAATGTACCATGGGAAAGCTCTTTATATGCAAGTTGCCTCATAGAAAATCAGGCCCATTTAAAGGAGTCCCAAGAATGTAATTGATATGGTTTGGCTGCGTCTCCCCCCAAATCTTATCTTGAATTGTAATACCCATGTGTCTAGGGAGAGACCTGGGGGAAGATGATTGGATCATGGGGGAGGTTTCCCTCATGCTATTTGCATAATAGTGAGTGAGTTCTCACAAGATCTGATGGTTTTATAAGGGTCTCTTCCCCCTTCACCCCTCTCTCCTCTCTCCTGCCACCATGTGAATAAGGTTCTTGCTTCCCCTTTGCCTTCCACCATGATTGTGGGTTTCCTGAGGCCTCTCCAGCCATGTAGGACTGTGGGTCGGTTGTGCCTCTTTTCTTTATAAATTATCAATCCTGGTGTAGTATCTTTACAGCAATGTGAGAACAGACTAATGTAGTTAGTGCATTTGAAATATAATTACATTTCATAATATAATTATGAAACATTGCCAGCAAGATTTTCATATCTATGAAACGTTACCTTACTAGATAATGAATAAAATAGGTCTATTCTGTCCTAAAGTTTTGAGTATCTTAAACATTCAGCTGACATTATGAAGCTCAGAATGTTAAACACCAGATATCCCCAAAGTCCAAAGTCTTGCCTGTATTGAAAATCAATTAACTTAATAGCTTGAAGTTTTTGACATCCTGATGAAGTCAAAAAATGTACCTCTTCTAAAAGAAGTTGAAGTATGCCACATGAGTATTCCGATATTTACTGAATCATGCATTTCTTATTAATATGGTTGAAAGCTGCTAAATAAGGGAAAGCAGGGATGCATCTTTTCACATACTGCATGTAGTAGATTAGATTGCCACAATTTTCAGGAAACCAGTTTAGTTATGCATATCAAGTCTTAAAATTATTCATAATGTTTTTTATCAATTCCACATTGAGGAATTTACAATAGACAACAAGAGATATATATGAAGCTAAATGCAGAAAGATGCTAATTTTATACTTTTACAATATAGCAAATATTTAAAAAATCAAATGTTCAGTAAGAAAAAAAGGTTAAATAATGTATACTAAATATAAGTTAAAATCTCATCATCACTAAGATTACATAATCATATAGTTTTAATGGTATAGATAAGTGCAAATACTATAATGTTAAGTAAAATAACACCATTAAAATGTTACAAGACAGGCCTGGTTGTAACAAGTCTATACTCCCAGCTACTCAGAAGGCTAAGGCAGAAGGATCCCTTGAGCCTAGGAGTGAGCTATGATGACACCACTTCACTCCAGCCTGGGTGAGAGAGAGAGATCCCGTCTCAAAAAAGAAAAAAAATTAGAAAAATGTTAGTTACAGTATAATGATTATACTGAAATGGATATATATTGCTTATGTGCAGAGAAAATCATTAGTTTTAATAAATTAGCATAAATTAAAATACATATCTCCAAATAGTAGCACCAACTTCCTTTGGGTGATAATTCTCTTGTTTTTGAGGCAAGTTCCCACTCTGTCACCGAGGCTTGAATGCAGTGGCATGATCTTGGCTCACTACAACATCTGTCCGCAGGCTCAAGCAAACCTCCCATTCCAGCTCCAGACTAGATGGGACTGCAGGTGCATGCCACCACACCCAGTTAATCTTTTGTAATTTTCTTGTAGAATGTATTAGTCCATTCTCACTCTACTATAAAGAACTACCCAAGACTGGTCAATTTATGAAGAAAAGAGATTTAATTGACTCACAGTTCTGCAGGTTTAACAGGAAACATGACTGGGAGACCTTAGAAAATGTACAGTCATGGGGAAGGGTGAAGGGGAAGTAAGCACATATTCACATGGTGGCAGAAGAGAGAAAGAGAGTGAGGGGGGAAGTGCCACACACTTTTAAACCATCAGATCTTGTGAGAACTCACTCACTATGATGAGAACAACATGGGGGAAATCCACCCCCATGATCCAATCACATCTCACTAGGTCTCACCTTCAATACATGGGCATGGCAATTTCACAGGAGATTTCGGTGGGAACACAGACCCAATCACATCATTCCACCCCTGATCCCTCATAAATCTCATGTCCTTACATTTCAAAACACAATCATGCCTTTCCCACAGTCCCCCAAAGTCTTAACTCATTTGAACATTAACTCAAAAGTCCACAGTACAAAGTGTCATCTAAGACACCTTTCAACCTATGAGCCTGTAAATTAAAAAAACAAGTTAACTACTTTCAAGATACATTGGGCAAATGTTCCTGTTCCAAAAGGGAGAAATTAGCCAAAATACAAGGGATACAGGTCCCATGCAAGTCCAAAACCCAGAAAGGGCAGTAATTAAATCTTACGATTACAAAATAATCTTTAACTTTATGTCTTACATCCAGGGCAGGCTGATGCAAGGAGTGGGCACCCAAGGCCTGTGCAGCTCTGCCTTTGTGGCTCTGCAGGGTTCAGCCTCTGTGGCTGCTTTCATGGACTGGTGTTAAGTGCCTGAGGCTTTTCCATGTGCAGGTTGCAAACTGTTGGTGGATCTTCTATTCTAGGGTGTGAAGGATGATGCCCTCTTCTCACAACTCCACTAAGCAGTGTCTCAGTGAAGACTCTGTGTGGTGGCTCCAACCCCACATTTCCCCTCTGCTCTGCCTGAGTAGAGATTCTCCATGAGAGCTCCACTCCTGCAACAGACTTCTGCCTGGACATCCAGGTATTTTCATACATCCTCTGAAATCTAGGTAGAGGTTCCCAAACCTCAACTCTTGCCTTCTGCACACCTGCAGGACCAAAATCATGTGGAAGCTGCCAAGGCTTGGGCTTTGCATCCTCTGAAGCCATGGCCCAAGCTGTATCTTGGCCTGTTTTAGCCAGGGCTAAAGGAGGAGTGGCTGTGACACAGCACACCATGTCTCAGGGCTGCATAGAGCAGCTGGGCCTAGCTCAGGAAATCATTTTTTACCTCCTAGACCTCCAGACCTTTGATGGGAGGGGCTGTCGTAAATTTATCTAAAATGCTCTGGAGACATTTTCCCCATTGTCTTGCTGCTAACATTTGGCTCCTTTTTACTTAAGTAAATTTCTGCAGCAGGCTTGATTCTCTCCCAAAAATGTTATGTGTGTATGTGTGTGTGTGTGTGTGTGTGTGTGTGTCTGTGTGTGTATGTGTGTTTCCCACATGGCCATGTTGTAAATTTCCCAAACTTATATGCCCTGCTTCTCTTTTAAATATAAGTTTCAGTTTCAGATATCTCTTTGTTCATGCATATGAGGATTTTGCCATGTTGCCCAGGCTAATGTCAAACTCCTGAGCTCAAGCAGTCCTCTCACCTTGGCCTCCCAAAGTGCTGGAATTACAGGCACTAGCCACCATGCCTGGCCTCATCTTTGGATAATAACTTTAAAAAGCAGTACACTTATTCTTTTTTAAATCTCTGATTAACAGATAAAGATTGTATATATGCAAGGTGTATAACGTGATGAATTGACATATGCAAACATTGGGTAATGATTGACACAATTAAATTGATTAACATATCCATCATTACCCATGCTATACTTTAGATCCTAGAACATGTTCATTTTATAACTGAAAGTTTCCCCCAGCCCTCAACCCCTGGTAACCACTGTTCTCTCTGCTTCTAGAGTTTGAATTTTTTAGACTCCTCAGATAGGTGAGATTATACAGTACTTTGCTTCCTATGTCTGGCTTATTTCATTAAACACAATGTCCTCCAGGTTCATCCATGTTGTCACAAATGGCAGGATTCCTTCCTTTTTTTGTTGGCCAATGTGTGTGTGTGTGTGTGTGTGTGTGTGTATATATATATAAAATTTAAAATTCTCCTCCTGTTAAAGTCAGTGAAAATACTGCACTATTAAAACCACAAACAAAGTTTCATTTAGTACTTTAAAGTGAATATTTTAAAATACAACTGACCATGGTTTAATATGGCACTCATTATTCAGTATTATTCATTTGTTAGTACCTCATAATAGGCCACAGAACATGAGAGATAATCTTCATGAAATCGAATGTAGTTATTTTGTACTTTATAGATGATTGATTACACCACACTCAGGAACTTGCTATTTTTGCCATGATGCATTTTTAAAAAATATAACTCTAGAAAGTTGCTTCTTCTGAAATATATGACCAAAATTATGCAATTTTAACATAATTAAGCAGAAATCAAATAATTTGACCATAAATGCTCTGTTGTTGAGAAGAAATATCTGCAGAGACCACTTTGCATAATGTAATACAAAATCCGAACAGTTTTTGCTTTGCTTTCTTTTTTTTTTTTTTTTTTTTTTTTTTGAGACGGAGTCTCGCTCTGTTGCCCAGGCTGGAGTGCTGTGGCCGGATCTCAGCTCACTGCAAGCTCCGCCTCCCGGGTTCCCGCCATTCTCCTGTCTCAGCCTCCCGAGTAGCTGGGACTACAGGCACCTGCCACCTCGCCCGGCTAGTTTTTTGTATTTTTTAGTAGAGACGGGGTTTCACCATGTTAGCCAGGGTGGTCTCGATCTCCTGACCTCGTGATCCACCCGTCTCGGCCTCCCAAAGTGCTGGGATTACAGGCTTGAGCCACCGCGCCCGGCCTTTGCTTTGCTTTCTATCCCCTGCTGCTTGGTGTCCTCTAGGGAGGCATTTTACAGCCTGTAATCTTACAGCTCTTTCATCTATCATCCTTGAGATTCCAGCCTAGAACTTAACATTGAGAAACCTGCTTTGAGTTTTTACAGGTCTGATGAATTAAGAGGTCTAAAAACCAAAAAGTATAGTTTTTCTCCATGTCTCATTTTGTAAGCACCAGACTTCTTTCATGTGGTCCATATATTCTTATTTAAGCCAGTATTATCAAGTTTAAAAATTACAATATAGAACAGTTGAAAGTTTACAACTAAGTTGAGAAAAAAAAAAAATCCTGCCAGGGAAAAACAAATGAGGTTTACTTACTGAAGCAACCGCTGAGTTCTTATTTCCAGGATAATATTATTTAGGAAAACCATTATATGTCTCAAATAAGTAGCTTTCGTTTTTCTGTTGTTTGTTTTTTTGTTTATTTGTTCGTTTGTTTATAGACAGAGTCTCATTCTGTTGCCCAGGCTGGAGCACAGTGGCACGATCTCAGCTCACCACAACTTCCGCCTCCCTGGTTCAAGTGATTCCCCTGCCTCAGCCGCCCAGTAGCTGGGATTACAAGTGCATGCCACCACGCCCGGTTAATTTTTGTGTTTTTAGTAGAGATGGAGTATCACCAAGTTGACGAGGCTGATCTTGAACTCCTGGTCTCAGGTGATCTGCCCACCTCAGTCTCCCAAAGTGCTGGGATTATAGGATATGTAGCTTTTATAAGTAGTCTTCTGTCTTACAATTTTCAAGATAAAATGTTTATAAAAACCTAAAATATGATCAACAACTTTGAAATGTAATGTCTACAGCTAAAATGGAATGGGAAAAAAATCATGAACTGCTCTCCTATAATGATGTTTTCTTTTTCTTTTTTAATTCTTGATTTATTTGTACTAATTCTATACCGGAAGCACATCGCAAACGGAATAACTTACAGAGTGCGATGCCAAAACAATTGTTTTTAAAGGTAAAATTTAAGAAACAGAGAGCATTATAGACTCAATATGAGAAGCATTACTGAGAAGATGCCAGATCATCAAATTTCTGTATAATCTAGTTGCAAGGGTAAGAAAACAATATTGGCATTTAAAAATAACATAAAACTTCCCACATATTCTGGCCATTCTTTCTATATTCATATGTAAGACCACCTCTTCTTATATCTCATTCCAGTTGAAACAAAATAGTCATTTTTCTAAAGGACAGATCAAGAAATGCTGTTCAAGAATGAAGGCCTGGAATTGGGGACCCCAAGAGCTTGCTTGATATTCTACCCCACTGTACCCAAGCTGCTACCTAACGTGCAAGACAAAGTACCTTTTTCCTTTTCCTCAGCTTTTCTCAAGCAGAAAGAGTCTCTCCTCATAGCCACCACAACTGTGATTGTTTCAGGTCTCACCTGAAGCCAGCAGGTCTCAGAGTCTCACTAAAAGCCCACAGTGTACTACCCAGGTATTACTGTTGGTTATTCAGGGCCCAAGGAGTCTTTAGTAAGCATGTCATAAATCCTGCCAGAACTGGGTCCTTTTCTTCAAGGCAGCAGGTTCCCTTCTGGCCCAGAGTGTGTGTGTCATCCAGAAGCTAGGACCTCTAATCGGGGCCTCGTAACCATGCCCAGTGCCCTATCTTACTGTGGCTGAGCTGGTATCCACGATGCAAGATGCAAGACAAAGTCCTCTTTACTCTTTCCTCCTCTCTTCTTGAGCACAAGGAAAGTGTCACTTTCATTGCTGTAAGTTTCACTGTCTGGGATTGGGGAAAGGGTGATGCAAGCACTCCCTTTGCTCCTCCACATGTGTCTCACTAGGCCACATGTCCCCCAGCTCTACTGGCTTTGAGACCAGCCCTGCACTAGGACTTGCCTGGGAGTTGCAGTCCTTATGTCCTAACCTGCCTCTTACAGTTATTTACCACTCCAGAGCACTTCAGTCTGCAGTGGTGAGGCTTGCTGAAACTCACGTTCTGGTCACTCGCTAGGGCTGATCTAAATGCTCCCTCCAAGCATGGCATTGGCTAAATTTAGTTCAGTTTTGCTTTCTTTGTGACAGGCAGCACTGGGTTCAATGCAAAGTCCCAAAATATCTGCACTCTCCCTCCCTCAAGCAGATTCTCTCTTCACACCGTGCCATTGCCAGGGAATGGGGAACAGATGACACTGGTGATTCAAGACTGTCTTTCTTATCCTCTTCAGTGCCTTTTTAGCCATATGAAGTTAAAACCAGGTACTGTAATTGCTCATCTGATTGTGGATCTTATGAGGATGCTTTTGTGTGTGTGTGTGTGTAGATAGTCGCTAAAATTTTAAGTTCCTGTGGGGGACGATGATCAGTGGGTGCTTCTATTCAGTCATCTTGCCCTGCCCCTTCATGGTTATTTTTCCTCTTCATGCCACTTTTGCCCTTGGGATTCTTAGCAATTGTTAGTATGGCTCAAAAGACTGATAAGTGATGTAAAGGACCTTTGCTAAAAGATGAAAAACGCCAGCAGAGTTCAAAGCAATCTCTGAAAAACTCAGAGTCAAATATTAAATTTGAGACTGGCAAGGTATCTGGCACTTGAAGAACTGAGATGCCCAAGAGAGTAACAGAGAAGTGAAACATACACTTCATCCTGGTTTTTCCCTTCTGACATTTACCAAGGATAACAGACTGATATACCAAGGAGAAAATATTTGAAATGCAGAGGAGAGATTTAGGGGAGCTCACAGTATGGGGACACAAAATCATTGAATAGGAGAGATACTATATAAAGTCCATAATGTACATTTGCGACTAATGGGGGTGAAACGGACTACAAGATAGGAGTAAAGGTGTGTCCGGAATTGGTCTTGCTGACTTCAAGAACAAAGTCGCAGACCCTCGCCATGAGTGTTACAGTTCTTAAAGATGGTGTGTTTGGAGATTGCTCCTTCCGATGTTCAGATGTGTCTGGAGTTTATTCCTTTCGGTGGGTTTGTGGTCTCACTTGACTTCAGGAGTGAAGCCGCAGACCTTTGCAGTGAGTGTTACAGCTCTTGAAGGTGACGCATCTGGAGTTGTTCATTCCTCCTGGTGGGCTCATGGTCTTGCTGGCTTCAGGAGTTAAGCTGCAGACCTTCAAGGTGAGTGTTACAGCTCATAAAGGTAGTGCAGACCCAAAGAGTGAGCAGCAGCAAGATTTATTGCGAAAAGTGAAAGAACAAAGCTTCCACAGCATGCAAGGGGACCCCAGTGTGTTGCCACTGCTGGCTCCCCTGGTCAGCTTTTATTCCCTTATTTGGCCCAGTCCACCTCCTGCTGATTGGTCCGTTTTACAGAGACCTGATAGGTCCATTTTACGGAGAGCTGATTGGTCCGTTTTTACAGAGTGCTGATTGGTATGTTTACAAACCTTTAGCTAGACACAGAGCACTGATTGGTGCATTTTTAGAGTGTGGATTGGTGCATTTTACAATCCTTTAGCTAGACACAGAGTGCTGATTGGTGCATTTACAATCCTTTAGCTAGACGGAAAAGTTCTCCAAGTCCCCAGGGGACTGGAAGCCCAGCCAGCTTCACCTCTCAAAGGGAGACCCAAACATCAGAAAAAAAGTGAGTGGAAGGGGGAGAGAGATGGAGTGGGGGAGCATAGAGAGAGAGAGAGATGTAGAAAAGGAGGAAGGGAAGAGGAAAAGGAGGAAGAGAAGGAAGGAAAGAAGGGAGAGAAGGAAGGAGAGAAGGGAAGAGGAGAGAGGATAAACCAAAAGGACTCCAAAACCAGCAGTCAGTCACCTCTGTCTGATTAGCTTGGGGTGATTTGCTCCTCCATGTCTGGTAAATACCAATGTAAGTTATCTTTAGGGAGAAACACCAGAGACATTGAAATGTCTAACAGAGTGTCATTAGAGTTTCTGTCTGGGTGAAAGGAAAGGGACAAAGGGATATTTAAAGAAATAACAGTGAAGAACTTCCTAAAATTTACAAAAGGCATTCAGTCACATATGAACAAAATTCTACAAAACTCAAAGAATAAATAATAACAAATCTATACCTAAACTCATTATAGTAAAATTGTTGAAAATCAAAGAAAAAAAAATTTAAGCAGTTATTTTCAGGAAAATGCGCTTTCTTCAAAGGTATGCAATAAAACTAGCAGTAAATAAAATAATATATTTAGAAAGCTGAATGTAAACTATTGCCAACCTAAAGTCCTATATCTAATAAAATTATACTTCAAATATGAAGAAAAAACATCACTTTTTCTAATTAAAAACCTAATTTTTTAGCCAGGCGTAGTGGCTCATGCCTGTAATACTAGCGCTTTGAGAGGCCAAGGTGGGCGGATCACCTGAGGTTGGGAGTTCAAGACCAGCCTGGCCAACATGGTGAAACCCCATCTGTATTAAAAATACAAAAATTAGCTGAGCTTGGTGGCACGTATCTGTAATCGCAGCTACTCGGGAAGCAGAGGGGGAGAATCGTTTGAACCCAGGAGGCGGAGGTTGCAGTGAGCTGAGATCACGACACTGCGCTCCAGCACTCCAGCCTGAGTGACAGAGGGAGATTCCGTCTCAAAAAAAGGAGAGGAGAGGAGAGAAGAGGAGAAATAATTTTAGATCAATAATAGATTCTAATATGAATTATTTAAGCAGAAGGAAAATAATCCTATTAAAAGATAAAACAAGAAAATTAAGAAAACAATAGTAAATACCAGAAAGGTCAATATTGGGATAAATATGTATGAGCACTTAGCTTCAAACAATATTATGAATCTAATCAGGGAATACATGCATTTTTACGAATACAAAAATAATTTATAAAGAGTCGACATGATAAAAAGGAGTAACATTTATGGGGGTTATTTTTGGTAGAATTTACTAGTTCTAAAAGCAATGAGTTAATATTTCTGTGTTGGAGCTATATTGTTGAATACTTTTGAAAATAACAAAACAGACTACACAGATCTGTTTATAATGATTTAATTATATTTGAAAATAATCACTAGGAGATAAAAATGATGGAACTACATTACATTCAAATCTGAAAAAAAATTTCAGATCACTGACAATGTTTGTAACTGATAGTAACAGAATACCCTTTATCCAAGGATTATAATACACATGAAGCATTCACAGATTCTGAAAGTGATAGCAATACCCATCTGTGTAATATATGTGAATCTCAGATGATAACCTACATAAACTTTCCTCATTAAAATATCAGATATTGAAACATTATTTTAAACGACAATTTTAGTAGCTGAACACAGATACTTTCTCAAAGTCACAATCAGTTTGTGATAATACTAGGATTATGACCCTGATCTCCAGGTATTTTACATATATCACAAGATATATCATTGAAAGTTGCTTGATGCCCTGAATAGTCTGTTAGAAGCTAACGTATGTGTGTGTACATGTGTGTGTGTATGTGTATATGCATATAAGTATATACGTATGTATATATACATATGTAAATATATACGTATATGCATATACACATACACACACATGTACACACATATATGTATATTTTCTCAGTAAAATCCTTCCCCCTTGAATATCATTAATACAATTTACATATGAACACCTGTTGTAACAGGGTTTTCTTGATCAGTTTATAAGGAAATCCACTCAAAGTCAAATAGAATTTCTCTGTCAATCTCAGAGCGGCAATTTTCTCTATAAACAGTACTTTGTTGGCATATGATTATATTTTTGGTAAGGCAAAAAGCAAAAGTAAACTGAATTCTAATATTGACTCCTTTGACTTCCTATAAAAATGCCATTACCTTTCAGTCTTACTCATTGCTCCAAAATTCGAAAATCTATCAACCTACTTAAAAATATATATTCACAAATAGCTTAGCAAAATAAAATGATCTTTATAATACTTCTGGTGCTTACAGGATGAAGGTATTGTATGGGCACTGCTTTTCTTCTTGAGATCAAAGCAATTTTCATTTGAATTCATTACAGAGAAGCAGCCTGAGCCACATTTCATCATCAGCTGCTAGAGCTATGAATGTGATTTCTAACAATGTGCTCATTATAGGTGTAATGAAATTTGACTATAATTAAACAGTATAGTGTTTGTCAAAATTGGACTTTACCATTATCTTTTCACAGAAATAAAATACCCAGTAGTTTCCTCGGTGTCGCACCTGCATTATTCCCTTTGCTTTGAAAGATTCTTGTAATTTCTGAATTTATATTCATTGTCTATAAAATGAGACTGATATGAGGACATTTCTTAAACAATATAAATATGAATGCAGAGAGAAAGAGAAGCATGCACTGACTTACATACCTACACACCACAACCAACACAGCTATTCTAGAACATCATAAAACATGATTGCTGTACTCTGCAATACATCAGGTATAGATTTAATCAAGTTTTTGGCTATTACAGATAAAATTTTTCCCATAAATAGGTAATTATTATTTTAGTATGTTTATACAATTTCGACCTATGCAATCATTTTCATTATTTTTTTCTGCTTTTAAAATAAAAATAGATAAATTAACCAGGCTTTACAAAACCAATAAATTAATAACAACAGCAACAACAATAATTAGCATTTAGGAATACTAACATGTTGTTACATTTGGTGTAGCCTATAGCGCCTACACTACAAACCTGTAGAGCATGTTACTTTATTGAATATTGTGAGCAAATGTAACACAATGGTAAGTTTTTGTGTCTTTAAACATATCTAAACATAGAAAAGGTATGGTAAAATTATGGTATAAAAGATTAATATGGCACTTATGATGAACAGAGCTTGTAGGACTGGAAGTTGCTCTGGGTGAGTGAGTGAGTGCGTGAGTGAGTGCGTGAGTGAGTAGTAAGTGAATGTGAAGGCCTAGGATATTACTGTACACCAGGGTCTCCCAACCCCTGAACTGCAGACCAGTACTAGTCTGTGGCCTGGTAGGAACTGGACTGCGCAGCAGGAGGTGAGGGGCAGGCGGGCAAGCAAGCATTACCACCTGAGCTCGGCCTCCTGTCAGATCAATGGTGGCATTAGATTCTGAGCAAGAACCTTATTGTGAACTGCGCATGTGAGGAATCTAGGTTCCACATGAGAATGGAATGCCTGATAATCTAAGGTGGAACAGTTTCATCCTGAAACTATTTCCACCTTCGCATCCACCCTTCCACCTCCATCCTCCCAACCCCCATCCCTCCAACCCCACACCAAGACTCCAGACTGTAGTATCCATTAGAGCAAGAACTATTTATGTGTTGTTAAGTATTATCTTCCTAGAACCTAGCTCGCTTCTTGGCACATATCTGTGCAATCAAATTATCTTTTTGTTGACCATGTGATTATCTTACATACTGATAACATATGATGACAAGACACTTGTTCAAAATGATAATTATTGGTATCTAGCTGAAATCGCTCACCTCTCCAGCTTCTGTACTATTTAATGTAACAACATGACACTGTTAACATTTCCTGGGAATTTATTTTATCCAGATCAGTTTCTATTTTGTTTCCATGTTGCTCCAACACTCAAAATGCTATCACTACTCAAAAGGAATTTAAAAGACCACTTACTATTCCCAGTAGAGTATTTTTTATGGTAATTCAAAGAAAGTTCTAGACATGTATGTTGCTGTAGCTGTAGCTACAGCAATTTAGGTTATACCTACTTTCACAAATAAAGTGCTCTTCAGCTTAAGACTTTATTGCTAGTTTAATGTTGCTCAAACTCACATGTTCTTGCAATTAAGATAGATACTATTGAAAAGAAATTTGAATAGCAATAGACAGAGTATTTTCCTAACAGTGCCTTATAAATATTTAACCCTGCAATCTATTTTATGAGATATAGTAAAAACTCACTCTTTAGAGCAACTGAATATAGCTGCATTTCAGTGCTCATGCTCCTATAATATGAGCCAACCTGCTTTATAAGTGTGTATTTTGAGATACACAATTTGGAAATTTCAGCTGTATTCACCTCAGAGGCTCTTGGTCTGTTTCGATTTTTTAAAATTATTTTGATAATTGGAACTATTTAATTATGAAAAGTATATCTGATTTTAGAAGTGTATATATATATACATATAAATGTTCACAAAAATATATAAAGTAAATAAAACACCTCATTGAGGATCCTATTTGCATTCATTAAGACTACTATCATAATAGTTTATTTCTCTCTGAGAAAATTTCAGTTACCAGATATTTGCACATCTGCATGTACGTGTTTTTATTTTGTTGACAAATAGAATAAACGTTATGCATATTTTTGTATTTTTTTCCACTTAAAATACACTTTGAATACCTTCACATAGTAGCAAATACATCTTTATTTCAGTTTTATTGAGGCCTACATAATAATTCATGGTAGAAATATATCTATAATGGGCACTTAGATTGTTTGTATATTTTGCTATTAAAACTGATAGCATAAGAAACATTTATAATCTATACATACATCTATACATAGATGTCAAAGTATATATTTAGAATCAATTGCTACTTGAGTAAAAATTTTGCCAAATTGCCTTTCAAAGAATTTGTATCTGTTTACATTCCCAAGGAGATATGTAAGAATGCTTATTTTTTAGATCCTAATAAACCCTGTGACTTAAATATATTTTTTAAACGTACAATCTGATGATAAGACCGAGAATACCAGTTAAACCTTAAATGGAACTTACTATGTACAAGAAACTATATACTATTTGTGTCTGTGCATGCATCTGTGTAAATTTGTATATGTACATATCTCGATGCATATATACACAGATATGTATATAATATAAATTTATATACATTTATGGAGAGAGTTAAACAGATGTCTCAAATTTGTTAATTTCATATGCGTTATTTATGCATCTTGACTACTGCCATTTGAAAATATCTACAAACACATACCACATATATACACATTCCAAAGGAATATGTATGCATATATAGAACCATATAAATATAATATTTTTAATAATTCACAAGAAGTTCTTCATTTCCACCAGGAAAGGGATTTGGCAGAAGGTATTACACTTTCAAAATTGATTTTTTTATATCTGCAAATTTTATTTCTGTAATCAATGAAAACATAGCTATTTGAAGAAGTAGAAACAGGAAGAGGAGATTAAAGAAAAAGAAGAGGGAGAGATTACACTCAAAAGCATTAGTCTCAGTTAGGGACAGTGGTAATTTTTTTCAAGACTTCAATAAACAGATAATTGTTCTATTTATTTACTTTTAGTGTTTTTTTAAATTTAATTTCAACTTTTATTTTAGATACAGGGAGTACATGTGCAGATTTGTTACATGGGAATATTGTGTGATGGGAAGGTTTAGGATGTCAATACTGTTACCCAGGTAGTGAGCACAGTGCTGGCGTGATAGGTGGGTTTTTAATTTTTTTTTAAACCTCCTCCTCCCTCCACCTTCTAGTAGTCTACAGTGTCTATTTTTCCCAATTTATGTCCATGTGTGCTCAGCGTTTAGCTCCCATTTATAAGTCAGAACATGTGGTCTTTGGTTTTCCATTCCTACATTGATTTGCTTAGGATTATGGCCTCCAGCCCCATCCATGTTGCTGTAAAGGACATGATTTCATTTTTTTTATAGCTGCATAGTAGTCCGTGGTGCATATGTAAATTGGTCTATTGGAATGCTTTTAGAGCATGCAGAGAGAAGTACAGATTCAAAATTATTTTCTTTTAATTAGCAAGTAGTAATATTAAAACTTCACAAACATAATATAAAATGATCATCTTTATTTAAGAATGTTGAGGAAACAGTTCTAACAGTGACAACATTTTCTGTCTGATTTTGAATACTTTCTTCCACTAAAAATGTCTGTTATTCTAATGCAGCTACTTCGTTAGACCCACTGCATTTTAATTCTCACTTTTACACATAAATTTGGGATTTAACAATGAAGTAAGAATTGTGAACAAAAAAGATCTGGCTAATTTTTGCTGCTTTTAATCTAGTGGTGAAGACAGAATTAAGGCAAATAATTTAAGGGCATACATTTTATGAGATGGTTAGTACGAAATGATGTATTCATAGTGATTAGGAAGGTTTTTCCTGAGGATGCTTTGTTTGAGCTGTAACTTGAACTTTGTGTGTAATTTACCAAGCATAAATCAGAAGTAGAAGTGAAATAAAAAGTATTCCAGATTAAAAAAAAAAAATAGTTCAAGAAAAGAAGTGGCACATTGGAAGAAGTAAATGATTCTCATGCAATCATTATGATTGAATCACAGCGAGATTGAATCACATTGAATCACAGCGAGAGAGTGTGAGGGGTAGCATGAAACTACTCTGAAGTGTTAAACAAGGGCTTCATTGAGGACAACGTTGTCAACCATATTAAGAAATTTGAACTTTGTCTTTAAGAAAGTTGCTGTATCTTACAAATACATATTGTTAAATTATGCCAGGGATGTTTCTAGATTCTGGGGTTTCATTGATGAACAAAAGAGAAAAAAAAAAAAAATCCCTACCTTCATGAAGTTTATACTCTAGTGTATTTTGCAAGTAGTTTAACCTTAAGTGTGGAATTAACATCTGCAGGATGAATCTGACTGAATGAAGCACAGATATACACAGACCAAGCACAAATTCCTCAAGACCCAACACTCAACAGTAGATTAGGCCAGATGTTCTACACATGGCTTCACCCAGATACGTGTTCTTCCCTTTCCTCGTATCTTATATTTGATCGAACTACATTTACTTAGTGACCACTTTTATTAGGAAGCATTTCTTGTAGTGAAATGTTTCCTGATTTCAGCTTTCTAAGACACAGGCATGAACCGGGTGAATTTTTTTTTTTTTTTTTTTTTTTGAGATGGAGTCTGGCTCTGTCCCGCAGGCTGGAGTGCAGTGACGCGATCTCGGCTCACTGCAAGCTCTGCCTTCCGGGTTCATCCCATTCTCCTGCCTCAGCCTCCCAAGTAGATGGGACTACTAGTGCCTGCCACCTTGCCGATTTTTTTTTTTTTTTTTTTTTAATTTGAGAGAAAATGGTAAATTAACTCTAGGTAATACTGGAGAAAGAAATGAAAGACCAAAATAAATAATTTTAAGTTGTGTCGAAATCCAGTATTTCCTCCCTTGCTGTCACTGGTTCAGGCTTTGTACTGTCCTATGTAGTTTTAAAAGAAAGAATTTGACTTATAAAAGTGATATAGTTGAGATGGTCTATAGTGAATGGTGGGAAGATGTGGAATAGTAAAGGCACAAATAAATATACATACTGACCTCGGGTATCATGCAGTAAGTTCGTTACAAAGACTAGAAAAAGCAAACTTTTTGTATCCCTACCATTGTATAGACATTTGAGACATATGCTCATTTTTATATATCATTTTCTTAGATCTTTGCAATACCCTGACACTCCGACCCCTACAATAGAGGAACTACAAAGTCATAGAGATAGACAAAGGCTTTGAATCCACGTGTTTAATTTTAAAGACTTGAGCTCATGGGACACTGTAAGTCCGAAGTAAGTAATATTGTAATAGCCCTTTGTTCTCTGGACATATGTTCAAGTTATACTTTCACCATATCAATAGAAATTTTTTTAATGAAATTAATACTCACTTGTATTAAAGATAATAGTGACATATTACTTCTATTTTTACAAAGAGTACTAAATCCCGTTCTTTAGACATATAAGTAGATTACTATGTGAAAAAGTAAAATTATATTCTACTTTTAGAAAAAAAGTGAAATAGGTTTTGTTTAAAGAGGACAATATCTTCTTAAGATTTAATTCATATTGCAGACTACTATATATTTATTATCTACTTATTGAAAAAGTCAAGCATGCACTGGGGTATATTTATGTATAATATGGTTTCAGATATTAGATTTTATTGGAAAGTTTGTCACTATATTTAGCTTTTTTGGATTTTCTTTAGTATAGTTTGCATGAGACTATTCATGGTAAGTGATATATCTTTTTTATAAAAAATAATGAGCTGTTTTACAATTCAGTCAAAGAAATATTTAAGAAGTAGAAACATGTTAACATACATAAAGGCATTCATATGGTCATATGAAGGGACGGAGTGGGTACTATTTCCCAACAGTTTTCTTTTTTTTTCTCTTGAATTATTTTTCATTAATCTGTCTTGTCTCCACTTCTCTTCTATAGATCCAGGATAAAGATTGTATGTGGGATGGGTGAAGGAGGAGGTTAGGTTGTGCCAAAATCCAATATTTGCTCCCTTGCTATCGCAGGGTTTCTTCTGACCTATGTATGCCAGTAATCAATGATTAATACCTGCCCCTTAATCAATGATTAAGGCTTCTTAGATAGAAGAGATGTAAAAATAATAGGGTATCAATGGCACAAGTATAAAGTGATACTAAGGAGAGTTCACATAGAATCTGCCAGACCATATATATTCCAAAGATCAGAAAACTGCTCTCCTTGAAGAATGATCATCAGTCAGTTGAGCTGTATTATTAGCACAAGGATTTATAAAAACTAGGTTGAGGTAGATTTGGTAAGAAAATAACTGGAGTTTCTGGATCTGTTTAATGTTTAGCTGCTCTCCTTGAAGAATGATCATCAGTCAGTTGAGCTATATTATTAGCACAAGGATTTTTAAAAACTAGGTTGATGTAGATTTGGTAAGGAAATAACCAGAGTTTCCGGATCTGTTTAATTTTTAGCTCTGTTACATAAAAAATATTTTATTTTAGAGGGTATGAAACATCTGAAAACTCAGCTTCCTCATTTGAAAGCTGTGGACAATGTCTGCCTTCATAGAATGCTATAGGTATTAAAATAGAAAGTATAAAATGAGCCCTTAGTGCACTAACAGACAAATGGCTAGAATATGATAAAAGCTCCTCTCTTTCCTTTGTGTGCATACTCTATGAGTGAATGGAATTGGTAGTATTATAGAACATATTACCATAGACATTTTCGGCTTTAACTTTATACCTTTTATCATAGTTTTTATAAGAATTGCTAGTTAATATGAAAAATATATAGTTGGATTAATTACCTTACTCAAACCGAAAAGGCTAGGCTTAAAAAATATACATATATTGCTTTCCAACTCGGACCCAACAGAATGGCTCCCGCAAAGAAGAGTGGCCAGAAGAAAAAGGGCCATTCTTCCATCAACGAGGTGGTGACGCGAAAATACACCATCGATATTCACAAGCGCATCCATGGAGTGGGCTTCAAGAGGAGTGTCCCTCGGGTACTCAAAGAGATTCAGCAATTTGCCAGGAAGGCGATGGGAACGCCAGATGTGCGCATTGATACCAGGCGCAACAAAGCAGTCTGGCCGAAGGAATAAGGGATGACCCATACCGTATCCGTGTGCGGTTGTCCAGAAAACGTAATGAGGAGGAAGATTCACCAAATAAATTCTATACCTTGGTTACCTATGTACCTGTTACCACTTCCAAAAATCTACAGACAGTGTGAATGAGAACTAATCACTGTTCGTCAAATACATCAAATAAAGTTACAAAATTGCAAAAAAAAAAAAAAAAAAAAAAAGGCCAAAAAGTCAACTAACAGTTACCATGATTTATTTTACTAAATATAATAAAAAAAGATTTGTCATATTTCAAGAATCTTAAATGACATAGGAAAATGTCTATGCCATAATTATAAAAAATAGTATATATAACTACATAAAATATTATCCCAATGTAATAGATAGTAAGCAAATACAGAATATATCATATCTGACTAGAAAAAAATGCACTTTAACATAACAATATCCATTTTCAGGTGATCAGATGGTAGGGATTTTTTATTTTGTGTAATGTGTATGTAAGCCTGTGTGTGTATGTGTGTGAGAAAGAGGAAAAAAATATGTCTTCTCTAGGAATATTAGCTTGAAAATAGGAAATTTCCAATACCTGACCATTTCTGGTCAGTTTTATGTATTTCTAGAGAAATATATAAAAGTAATTTCATCTGAATTTCAGTTAAATTCACAATCAGGTAATTATAAAATTGTTAGTTTTGATCAGTGTCGTATCTGTAACGATGTGTAGTTATTTGATTTGGATTTTTTTCAATATGTGCCCTTCAAGATTTTAGGTCCAATATAATAAATTTTAAAAACCAGCTGGGCGCGGTGGCTCACGCCTGTATTCCCAGCACTTTGGGAGGCCAAGGCAGGTGGATCACGAGGTCAGGAGTTCAAGATCAGCCTGTGAAACCCCGTCTCTACTACATCTACAAAAAATTAGCCTGGCATGATGGTGGGTGCCTGTAATCCCAGCTACTCAGGAGGCTGAGGCAGAGAATTGCTTGAACCCGGAAGGCAGATGTTGCAGTGAACCGAGGTTGCGCCACTGCACTCCAGTCTAGGAGACAGAGTAAAACTTCATCTCAAAAAAAAAAAAGAAAGAAAGAAAGAAAGAAAAAGAATGAGCACCATTAAAAAAAAAATTAAGAAAAAGAATTGTCCTACGAATTCGGAAATTCCCTTGTTCTCTCAACAAAGTCTCTAGAGTGAATCAAGCTTTTAAACGTCTTGTTCACATTTGTTTTCTAGAAAATGAAATGAAGACTTGGATTGTTATATAGATTTCTCCTAACAGCCAGTTATGAAAATCTCTAGGACCAGAATCAGTTTTCTTTTCTTTTTTTCTTTTTTTTTTTTTTTGAGACAGAGTCTTGCTCTGTCACCCAGGCTGGGGTGCAGTGGGGCCATCTCAGCTCACTGTGCAAGCTCCGCCTCCCGGGTTCACGCCATTCTCCTGCCTCAGCCTCCCGAGTAGCTGGAACTACAGGCTCCCACCACCACGCCGGGCTAATATTTTTGTATTTTTAGTAGAGACGGGGTTTCACCGTGTTAGCCAGGATTGTCTCGATCTCCTGACCTCCTGATCCGCCTGCCTCGGCCTCCCAAAGTGCTGGCATAACAGGAGTGATCCACCGCACCTGGCCACACATTTTAAAAATTAATTTCTGTAAAACAATAATATTACCTTCAAAGAGTATGTAACTTCAGATACATTTTTTATTCAAATTTAACATCATAATGCACATTCTAGAATTTATTGTTCCAAAAATTACATATTATATGTTTCCCCTTAAGAACACTTTGTATATTTTTAGCATAGTTAATTTGCATAAAGGAAAGATTGACTTAAACATATGTTACAGTATAATAGACTCTTCCCATAAATATAATTGCTTTGCTTATACTGAAAATACACCAAAGCTTATCATAAAGAGCTTTGTAAATAAAGAGCTTCACTGTAAATTTTAGTTTGAATTGGCCTGGGTGTTTTGAGTGTAAAGACAAATCACAGGTTTGATCTCTGCTGCATGTATACAAAATTTAATGATGTTAAGAATTATTTTTTACCTAAGTATTCCAATACCCATTCTAATATACGGAGAATCACTTATAAAAATTAGCTATGATAAACTCAGTTTACAGTTTCCACTAAAAAATATGAAGCAGAAATGATTTTATTATTTCTCATTTCAAGGCTCAGAACAGGAACTCAAAACAAATATAAGAAATAAGGAAATAATATGATCATCAAAATCTGTAAATGATCATATCCGAAACCACAAAACGTAGAAATCATTTGGAAAATACACTGCAATGTGAATCAAACTGAAGAACATCCCCAAGTTTTAATACGTTCTTGTCTACATTTCTTAGCAATTTTCAGCTTTCCCTAGGATAAAGCAACAGTCTAGGAAAAGCATAACAATGCTTGCACTGATGAAGTGTCAAGGCTTTGCGGGGAGTGGTCACAGAAAAGTGAGAAACATCCCATATCTGTCTACATTCATTTTGCTGTTTGACAGTGTAAACAGAACTAAAATAAAAGCACTGAGTGTTATCATCTTCATTTGCTGGGATGTATCCTCATACTTGAAATGAAGCTTCCAAAGGCCAGGGAGGAGTTCTACCACTGATCAGAATTAGCTGAAGAGAGAGAGATAAACTAAGTCAGAGGTTTATGACACCAGAGGAAATCCTGTTCACTGTAAAAAATGAAGAGAAATATATTTCTAGGGTTGAGGAGAGAATGTGGTATACTGGGTGCAAACATGTGAGAGAATACTGCCTCTGATGTGCAACAGCCAAGTTCCACACATAGGCCCACACTTTCCTGTCCTTCCCAGACTATTCTTGAGCAGGTAGCTGTCGCTGATTGACTTGCCTCAAGTCAAGATATGTAATGATCATTAAAAAACCAGCAAGAGAACAATTGATAGATGATGAATAAATATAATAATTATGAAATTTCAAATATATGACTCTCGACACTCTATTCCTAAGCATAAAGCAAAACCTGGAAATCAACCAGTGGAATACCAGTTAGAGGTGGATAAATTTAAAGAACTTTAAGCAATTACCTAGGGTAAGTAAAGCGGAATGGTGGAGTATTAAGAAAACAGAAACACAACCAGGATGAAGGAGTGAGAAAGAACTGAAGAATAGTAATACTAAAAAGTATCTTTCATTTTCTAGTCATCTTCTCAAATTAAAGGATGTCATTTTCCAAAACAAAATATGGTGCTGGCTGCTCACTGTGCTTTGAAAACTTTTAAATATATTTTCATATCTTTTAATCTGGTTCCAATCTACTTTTGCTTCGTTCCCTTTCAAGATATCTTATTTGTCGACTTGTTTAATTACATGCTGTGAACTTTTGTGGCTCTTTATTTTCTCATATTGGTCTTTCTGTCAATCTATTTAAAAGATCCTTCTTCAAACTATTTTTGATGTTGCTGATATTCTGTAAGAACCAAGTCAAATGTCACTTTCTCTGTGAAATTTTCCCTTATAAGGCAAAAGTAACTACTCTTTTATTCATTTGTTAAAATTTCTCTCAAAATATGTGACACATCTCTCCTTCAGGTAAGTGTTTATTGAAGTCTTCTGTACATTTTTTAATTAGGTTATTTGTTTTTTGCTATTGAGTTGTAGGGGCTTCTTATATATTTTGACTATTAACCCTTTATCGGATTTATGGTTTGCAAATCTTTTCCCTCTGAAGGTTGCCTGCTCATTTTATTTATTATTTTCCATGCTGTGCAGAAACTTTTTAGTTGTATATAGCTCCACTTGTCTATTTTTGCTTTTGTTGTTTTTGGTGACATATCCAAAAAATCATTGCCAAGACCCATGTTATGAGCATTTGCCCCTGTTTTCTTCTAGGAGTTTTACAATATCAGGTCTTATTTGTAGGTCTATTGAGATGCTTTTTGTGTATGTCTGTGAAAGATAGAGATCTTATTACATTATTTTGCATGTGGATATCCAGTTTTGCTAATGTCACTTATTAAATAAATTATCCTTTCATCATTGTGTATTTTTGGCACCCTTTTTGAAGATCATGGACTGAGTAGTCATGGGTTTATTTTTGGAATTTTTATCATGTTCAATTGGTCTATATATGTGTATTTATGTCAGTACCATCATATTTTAGATACTGTAGCTTTGTAATATATTTTGAAATCAGGAAGTATGATGCTTCCAGCTTTGTTCTTTTTTCTCAAGATCACTTCACCTTTTCTGGTTATTTTGTGTGTGTGTGTGTGTGTGTGTATGGTTTCAATTAATAGATCATTTTTTTTCTATATCTGTAAAAAATGCCATCGGAATTTGGATGGAAATAGCAGTGAATCTGTAAATCACTTGGGGTGGTATGGACATTTTTACAATATTCAATGAGATTATTTTCTTAATTTCCTTTTTTGATCATTTACTGTTAGTATACAAAAACACAACTGATATTTGCATGTTGATTTCCTATTCTGTAAATTTACTGAATTCATTTCTTATTTCTAACAGTTTTTTAGTGGAGGCTTTACAATTTTTTATATATGATTTTCCAAAGAAGCCTTACAAATGGTCACCCTGTATATGAAAAGATGTTCAACATCACTAATCATAAGAGAAATGCAAATTAAAACCACAATTCTGTATCACCTCAAACCTGTTAGGATGGATTTCATAACAACCAAAAGATTACAAGTGTTGTCAACGATATAGAGAAACTAGTAACCTGTACACTTGTAGACTAGAAATACCACCCTTGTAGTGGAATGTAAAATGGGGTAGCCAGTATGAAAACCATAAGGAGGTTTCTCAAAAAAGTAAAAATACAGTAATCATATAATGTAGTAATCTCACATCTGGATATCTATCCATAGGAATTAAAGTCTTGAATAGATATCTGCACTCTCATATTCAGTGCAGCATTATTCACACTATCCAACACATAAAAACAACCCAAATGTTCACTAACAGATGAATAATTTTTAAAATATAGCAAGTACATGCAATGGAATATTAGCCTATAAAAGGAAGAAAATTCTGGTATAATACAGCAATATAGATGAACCCAGGTGACATTATGCTAAGTAAAAACAAGCCACTCACAGAAGTGTCTTTCTGTGCATAGTGAATGATTTCACTTAAATGAGGTATCTAAAATAGTCAAATTCATAGAAGCAGGGAATAGAATGGTTGTTGCCAGGGTATGGTGGGACGGGAACATGGAAAGTAGTTTCTCAATGGATACAACGTTCCAATTATACAAGATGAATAAATTCTAGATATCCACCATATAACACAGCAAATACAATTAACAATACAGTATTATGTACTTTAAAAAATTTGTTAAGAGGCTAAGGCAAGATATGAAATCAACCTAAGTGCCCACTGATGGATGAACAGAAGGAAATGTGGTATTAGCCGGGCTCAATTGCTAATGCCTCTAATCCCAGAACTTTGGGAAGCTGAGGTGGGAGGATCTCTTGAGGTCACAAGTTCAAGATCAGTCTGGGGAACATAACAAGACTCCTTTTCTACAATAAATAAATAAATGGAAAGTGTGGTGTGTATATATGCAATGAAATACTATTTAACTATAAAACAAAATGAAATCGTATCATTTGTGGCAAGATAGATCAACCTGGAGTGTACTATGTTAAGTGAAATAAACTGGACACCTAAAGACAAATACCACATGATCTCACTCATGTGGAATCTAAAAAAAGTTGATCTCATAGAAGTAGAGAGTAGAATAGTGGTTACCAGAGGGTGGGAGAGTAAGTGGAAGAAGAGATTGCTCAACAAGTACAAAGTTACAATTAGACAGAATCAATTCCGGTGTTCTATTACACAGAAGGGATACTATAGTTAATATTAATGTAGTGCATATATCAACATAGTTAGAAGAGAGAATTTTGAATATTATTACCACAAATAAATAGTAAATGTTTAAAGTGATAGATATGCAAACTACCCTAATTTCATTATTATACATGCATTGAAATTATACAATGTATACATGCATTGAAACATCACACTGTAGCCCACAAATATGTACAATTATAATATTATCTGTCAATTAAAAATAAAATAAAACTTAAAACATAATTTATTAAGAGGGTAGATCTCATATTGAGTATTCTTACACAAACCACCACCACCACAAAAACACAAGGGACATAAGGAAATTCTGAAGGTGATAGATATATTTTTTATCTTGATTTTGGCAATAGTATCATGGGTATATGCATATGTCCAGACTCCCCAAATTGTATATATGTGCAGTCTCTTTGTAAAATCACATATACCACAAATATGCAATACTTACAATTACATTAATCAGTAGTTTTCATATAATCTTTTTTTTTTTTTTTTTTTTTTTGAAACAGAGTTTCGCTCTGTCGCCCAAGCTGGAGTGCAGTGGCATGATCTTGGCTTACTACAAACTCTGCCTCACGGGTTCAAGTGATTCTCCTGCCTCAACCTCCCGGGTAGCTGGAATTATAGGCACATGCCACCATGCCTGGCTAATTGTTGTACTTTTAGTAGAAACGGGGTTTCACCATGTTGGCCAGACTGGTCTCGAACTCCTGACTTCAGGTGATCCACCCGCCTCAACCTCCCAAAGTGCTGGAATTACAGGCGTGAGCCACCACACCCAGCATTTTTTTCAGCTGAAGAATTCAAGGTATATATTAAGAAACTTTGAATCAACAGTTATAGAAAAAGGAAAAAAAGGCCTGGGTTTGTCAGTTTCAATAGGAGATTCTATGTGTTTAGTTTGCAAAGAACCCAGAATTATCTGTGGAGAGTTTTGAAGGAATGAGCCATTTGTAAAAATCATAATATGTAGGGCATGGCAAACAAGAAGAAAAAGCAAAAAGAAGCATTAGAGTGACAAAAAGACAACCCCAAAACAGGATTTACATGGAAACCCACGCCAGCAACCTGCATCAGAGAAATGTATCTGCAGCCAGCAGTATCTCTGTTGCCATATAGAGGTCTAGAAATTTTGAAAGTTTATGAGGCAAAAAGAGAAAAGACAAATACCAAGCAAGGATTCACAGATGGAACAATCAGATGGATTACTAAAACAAGAATCCAGTCCAACAGAAATATTAAATAAGAATTGTCAGAATTGAGATGCTCATGAGAATGTCAGACTCAGAATAAGAGAGGCCTGATATCAAACCCCAAATATTTATGATGGAATTTTAACTCTTTCCTATCTTAGTTTAGAGTAAATATATTCTAGTGAATCTCAAACCTGCATGATGATCAAAATGACTGGATGTTTCATATAACACAAATCCTAAATCCCATTTTCAGAGTCTTAGGCTAACCTTGTATTACAACAAACAAAAACCAAACCAACAAACAAACAAACAGAAACTGGCAGCATGGGCAACATTGTGAGACCCCATCTCTAAGAAAAAAAAATAGCTGGATGTGGTAGCAAACACCTGTAGTCCCAGCTGCTTGGGAGGCTGAGGTGGGAGAATCACTTGAATCCAGGAGGTCAAGGCTTCAGTGAGCAGAGTTCACACCATTACAATCCAGCCTAGACACTACAGTCAGACCTTGTTCAAACAACCAACCAAAGAAACAACAACAAACAGATAAAGAAAGGTCATTCTGTTGTTTGGTATGTTTGTTTTAGGGTGGAAACATGGTACAGGTAGAGTCAGCTTATGCTTGACTTATTTTGTTCTTCTTCATCTAGAGCTTTTAATTTCATTTCATCTGTTTTCTCATTAAAAACTTTTTTTATCTGTAGTGTCTCACCCTAATTCTTGTCACAATTCTGCCCCTTGGATATCTTGCTTTGTGTGGTGGTTAATTTTGTTTCTGTTTCAAGGAAAGATCCCACCTGTCTGATGATGTGCTTTCTTCCACTCCCCCAGCAGGTCTCAGCCCTGAATCCCTATTGATAAATAAGCAAGCATCTTTGATTTTCCTTGTACTAATGCCAACGAGACCTATCTCGACTTAACAGCTTCTATCCGCACATATCTGTCAACAGATTCATCAAGAATCTCTATAATTAATATGCTTATCCTAGTGTTAATGGTACAATTGCAAACCTATAATTAACACTTCAGTATATAATTAATATTAACATTTCAACCATATATTACAGCTGACACATTTCTGATTAAATGAACAAACTGAATTCAACAAACATTTATCTGCAACTACAGTAATTAGATGAAGATTGTGGGACAATGACAAATCAGTTCCAAGGACAAATTTGCAATCTCTTGAGCAATGAAAAAAGCCCACAATTGAACCATGTTATGATTTTAATAATGTCAAAACACTAACAGGTATTTTCACACAAACCATGGATAATGAATTTTTTTTAAATATTCAATTATAGTTCAATGCAAGAGTTGGAAATTTCCTTTCTACAAAGAGCCAGATAATAATTATTTTCAGCTTTGTGGGCCATTCCATCTCTTCCACAGCCATTCAACTTTTTCAGAGTAGGTGTGCCCGTGTTCCAACAAACTTTATTTACAAAAAATAAAAGAAGCAGGTGGCTGAATTTTCCCCCCAGGTTGTACTTTACCAATTCCTGTTTTAGTGGACATACTTTGATCAGTGGTATATTATACATTAGTGCAATGTAATATGAAAAGATTGCTTTCATTTTCAAAATCCTTTGTATAACATGTCTTGAAGACATGATAAATTTTGTACCATTTTCACAATATGAGAGTTCTAGAATTCACATTATCAAATATTTATTCCATACTCTGTGTTGCATGATGCACAAGGGATAGAAAGAGGAAAACATGTATTGGTATGAAATTCTTTCTGACAAGCTTTGTTTCAAAGTGGCTGCACTATTTCCTAGGATTGCTGTAACAAATTACCATAATTCTCATGCCTTAACATAATAGACATGTATTTGCTCACAGTTCTGAAGACTAAAAGCCTGAAATCAAGGTATTAGCAGTGCCAAGCTCCCTCAAAAGCTCTAAGGAAGACTCTTGCCTTGCTTTTCTCTACCTGCTGTTGGCTCTCAGCAATCCTTAGTGTCCCTGAGTTTGTAACTGCATTACTTCAATCATCTTCAAATCACCTTTTCTTTGTGAGCCTCTGTGCCCTCTCCTTTTCTTTTAAGAACACCAGTCACCATAAACCTAGGTTGATTTTATCTTGAGATCCTTAACTATTAACATATGCAAAGACCCTATATCCAAATAAGATCATATGCTGTGGTTCCAGATGGATATGAATTTTGAGAGGGGGCAGTATTTAATCCCCTACACTAGTCATTATTTTTAAAGTATGATTTCATGACTCCTTTGATTTCTTTCAACTAGAGCTATTTTGCTTTTAACTCCTCAAAGAGCAAAGTTCAAAGCCTTTGTCAATTTGGATTTGTTGAGCAACACAGAACCACTACAGATTTTAGCAGGATCAGGGAATTAATTAAAAGTTAGAGTTTAAATAAATGTGAAAGGGTTGACATGAGTTTTCTGGAAGGCTGTAGCTGAAAAATAGGAGAAAAATTCACGGGTGTGACTGTGGAAGCCAAGACTGATGGAGAAGTCTGAGATGCCTCTACTGTGTTTCATTAAAACTACAAAATGAATGGAAACATCTCCAAACTGCCAAGTATGTCCACCATGACTGCAAAATGAGAACTTATGGAAGGTCTACAGAATGGCTGTTCATGACTTTCATAACCTTCTGAGAATAATAGCTTCTACTTCATACGAACCTTTGCCGAATTTCCTCTTATTGACAAAGTCAAACCCAAAACCATACAGAGAAGGGGATTCTGGGCATTTATTTTCCAGTCTTCACAGGGAGTAGTGGGGTGTGTGTGTGTGTGTGTGTGTGTGTGTGTGTGTGTGTATATATGCACAGGCTATGCTGAATTTCCTGGTGAGATATATATGTATATCTCACCTTTATCAACTTGGCATCCGTAATCACCATTTTAACATTTATATTTTCCATATAATATGTAAAGTGACATCAGATTCTACAGTCAGTGCAGTATCCCTGCTATTTGCAGAGTAGTTCATTGGTATCAGGAACCAAAATTGACCTTGTGGCCATATCAGCTTTTATAGTTCTGAACTCCTATGGAAAACATTAAAAATCAGTAATGTTTTTGAGTTTTGTGGGGGATTTTTGAGTGAAGTGGGCATAAGAGAGTTAGTTTATGAGTACACAACTGTCTGACTCAGTCTGGTGGGCAGTGGTATGGTATGATATGGTATGGTACCATATCATATCACAAAAATCAGCATTAGTATGTAACTGTTATCCAATAAAACTCTCAACTACTGAATATCATTGTTTCTTCAATATACAATCACACACACACACAAAAAAAATGCCACCATAATGCATTTAGAGAGAGTTAGAAAAGCAATTAGCAGAATAAATTGTTGGCACAGTAAGAGAGTCTTTCATTAAGGGCCTAAACTTTCTTTCTTTTAAAGATTCCTAGGCCTGTGAATTGGCTCAATTCTGGGAATTACATGTGGGACCATGACTAATATAAAACCTTATTTCTATAAATCCTTAAGAAGGCTACTGTATTAGTCCATTTTCATAGTGCTATAAAGAACTGCCTGAGACTGGGTAATTTATAAAGAAAAGAGATTTAATTGACTCACAATTCCACATGGCTAGGAAGGCCTCAGGAAATTTACAATCATGGCAGAAGGTGAAGGGGCAGCAATGCAATCCTGAGAATTTCATGATATGCTAGCAAAAGATTGTCCAATATCTCTGTAGGTCAAACCATTCTTGGTACTGCTCTGGTCTTGGTATGTATTAGGCTTACTCTATGTAGGTTGTCTATAGTGATTAAGTGGCACTGCATGGCCCCACCATTATAAAATTCCATCATTTCATTATATTTAATAAGTCCCTTTTAGTAACACCATTTCCCACTACTATGCTTTGCTTGCAGAGAAAAACCACTAGAATGCCTTCTGAAAGTGCCATTGCTTCCCTCATTGTGCGGGTTGAATTCCAAAAAATATGTTGAAGAGCTGTAAATGTGACATCATGGGAATACAGACTTTGTAGACATTATTGAGTTAAGTTGAGGTCATACTGGATTAGAGTGGGCCTTAAATTCAATGACTGGGGTACTTAGAGAGAGAGATTTAGGGAAAAAGGGACACAGAGGAAACATGCAGAGAAAACAGCCATGTAAAGACAGAGGCAGGGATTGTAGTTATGATGCCAAAACTCAAGGAATGCCAAGAATTGACAGCAAACAGCAGAAAGAAGAGGAAAGAAGACTATTCCTTAGAGCCTTCAGAGGGAGCACAGTGCTACCATTGACTTGATTTGGGCTTTCTAGCCTCTAGATTTGTGAGAAATAAATTTCTGTTATTTAAGCCACCGAGTTTACGGTAAGTTATTAAGGTAAAACTAAGAAATAGACTCACTTGCTAATATATCTCACAAGGCTGTGCTGAAGAGGTTGTCCTCTGGATTATCTCAGGGGACCTACTTAGGAATAAGAGAATAGGTTATATAAAATGAATCCACTCGAGCTCTCCTACCTTCTTAAACTTCTTACCTACCTTCTTAAACTCCTTAAACACCAAAGATTTTCTATCTTGTCAAGTGTACCTATTTTTAAAATATTGGCCTTCATTGTATCCTAATTACCAGACAATGAGATTATTCATCCCTTTAAATCTAATCAGATCAGATGATCAATTCTAATTTTGCAACCTAAGACTGTACTCACCGAAGTACTTATGGTACCAAAAATTTTATTAATCCCGGTGTATTCAAGGAAATAGAGCCACTACAATTTTTCGGGGAAGAATTTAGTCAAGGAATTTGCACTTAAACAAATGTAGAAGGACATGTTAGAGGGAAGGTCTGGAGTACCTTAGCCGAAGGCATGGGGAGAAAGTTGCTAATAGCTTCAAATCGGAGCAGGTAGAGAAGGCAGAGCTTGTGGAGAAGACTAAGAAATCACTATATTCACCTTCTATTTTCAAAAAGGAGTTAGCTGGAGAGTGGCATGACTGCAATGTCTTGGTTGCCAAGAGTAATGGCTTCTAAATCTCACCTAAGGTCCTCGCATTGGCAAACCATAAACCAACACCATATACTTAAGAGGATTCTAGGAAACCTAGTTCCCAGCTTTGACAGTGAGTGTTGTGTAGAAGAGTGTGGTGGCTCCGACACAGGGCCCCTCCACTCCGGACTAAAAATAGTTCTGTAATATTTCTATTTATATATTTCCATCTATATATTTCTATATACAAATTCTTCCTTAGAAATGGAGGTAAGACCATTCCTTGAAAAATTACCTTAAATTCTAGTTCTACTTAAATGCTATTGACCCAATTCAGTTTCTAAGCCTTATTGTCTAGAAGTACATAAGAAAATATTCTAATTTTCTCTAGAGTTTAATTTTAGTATACAGACCAAAGAGATTTTTAGCAACATCTTGATGAGATTTCAGTGAAATTGTCTGCCTATATCATTAAAGCATCTGTCTTAAACTCTGTGACAAAAACAGGTAATATGTTTCGATTAAGATGTGTCACACTTAGAAGTATTACTAGTTCACATTCAATTGCTGACATCATATGAAAAGATGCTTTGAGTTTAAATGTAGATTCCATTGCAATTTGTAGCCACTTACATTTCTAATATCACACTGAACTACACAGTGAGGTAATAGAGTGATGCTGTATTTTTACTTACACCACGAAAGGCAATACATTGCTTAGTCATTCTCATATTCACAAGAAAATATCATAATGGCATAAGAAACAGATTGATGATTTCGAAAGTCTCTCTAAACCCATTCATTAATTTTTAGAAGAATGAGATTATTTCATAAAGCAAGAGCGTTTCATATTTCTGAATTATCAGTGATGAAATTTTGTTGTTGCCATTCTTCTTTATTATAACAAATATAACCCCATATATGTGCTTGTACAAGCAAATTCTACCGAGTGAAATTCAGTTTGCTCAATTATTCATAAATAGTACATCCTCTTCCCATTTCCCTCAAAAAAGATAAACAAACAGAAACCAAACAAATCTGGAATTTTAACTATAAGAAATCATGTGGTCTCAGAAAACAGAAGCCAATATATTGGGAAAAAAAAAAAAAAAGGAAAAACCCAAATCAGACTGCATAGACTTTGATTCTATGTTTGAAAGAATACGTACATTTGTAGACACATATCTAACCTCTTTTGGTGATCCTTAGGGGTTACTGACACCTCTTCTGCAATATGTACCTTGTCTGCATTGTTAGTGGCAAAATACAGAATAAAAGAATCAAGAGAAAATATTCTCTTAGGTTTGCATATTCTAAGTACATTTTGAGGGTACAAGCATGAAGCTAGAATTTAGGTTGTGTAAGTAAAAGTTTTCAAATCCATTTATTTAATAACTATTATTTTGTAAGTACTTGTGATTCAGGACATTCTATTTGGCATCAAATTGTTAACAGTTAAACTTAAATGCTATAATCATTTTGTAGAGCTAAATATCTGCCATGACATTATAGCGAAGTATATTCAGGATAATTTGGTGTGTAATGTTTTCAACATATCAGCTATTAGACTATCATTTATAGAAAAAGTAATTATACTTAAATTTTATCAAATTCTGAGTAGGTCATTGGGGTATAGAGTTACAGAGGTTATACATGTGTGTGCCTAGAATAATGAGATATCAAAGTCGAAGATTTCAAATGAGGTTTTTAAGCTAAAAGGAACATATTTCTAAAATAATATCATAGTGGTAAAGAGCAGGACTTCTGGAGTTAGACTACCCAGTTTGAAGCCAGCTTCTAACAAGCATCTGAAATTCCTCAGTGAGAACTTTGGGAAGTGATTTAATTTTGCTGAGATTGCATTTCATTTTTGTGAAAATTAGGGTAAGAAATAATTCCAAGCTTCCACATAAAACATGTAAACATTTAAAGTGGTTCCAAACAAATGGAAAAACAAGAGTAATTATTATTATTTGTTAAAATGTCAAATGTATTTTGTCCAATTACATTGAAACATGGAATATGTATTTTGGCCTGTAGATATCGAGGTCCCCTCAAATGCAGAGTCAATTGCTACATGATTTATCTTTAGATGTTCCTGCAATTGTAACCAAGATGTGCCACATTTTTTCACCATTTAAAACTAACACTTCCTTTAATGGTTCACCACGGGAAGTTCAGTTTTCGGTTATTTGAGGGTTTAGTTTCATTCCTTTTATTCCTGCCTCCTTCTCTCCTGCCTTCTTTTCCTTCCTTTCCCTTTAAACCAGGTTTTCCTATGCAAGTATTTCGGAAAATTCTCAGAGAAGATCACATAACCTCCACAGGCACTGATTTTAGACCTTAGCCTCAGTCTGAAGTTGTTAAAGGTGATAGTTATTAAAGCATTCCTATATTGATTCATTCTAAATGTAGATACAAGCTGCTCACTGAGAGGAGACACATATAGTTAGTAAAAATATCACTGTAACAAAAGAAAAGATAAAATCAAATTCTATTCATGGCTGCAAGCCTGAAGTAGATATGCCTTCCCTGACCCAACTCCCCAGGCCCTGAGGTTTCTGTAAAACATGAAAACGAGCGAAGAAACAAAAGTCTTCTGCAGAAGGTAATATTGGCCTTCATGAATACATCTCTGGCGTCATGGCTTTTTCTTATATTCTGGCCATTCCAAAAAAGTATATACCTAGTTTTGTGGATAAATTATTTTGGGAGATATTAACCTTGAAATTTCACATATGAATTAATACTAAAGATATAACAAAAGAATAGGTAAAAGACATGCTAATTTATTCATTGCTATTAAAGCACCAAAAATAAATGTGTTTTTTTAAGTTTTGAAACCAAAATTATACATGGCATAAATGTTTGAAAAAATCTTACTGGCAGGTTTGAATGCTTTAAAAATTGAATAATATATCTTAAAAATAAAAATTACAAATAACACTAGAAATAAACACATTAAATAGGGAAAAATGCACACTTTTTGATTTGATTGCACACACCTACTACCAATCTATTTGGGTTAAATAATTCTGATATATTAGCTGTCTATGCAATGGTGTTTGAGGTTTGACCACAATGGGGAGGCTGGCTTGACACCTATATATTGGCATCATTGGTCCTGCCTGTTTCAGTGCTGTTTTTATCCATTTCAAGTTGTGTCTTTACTTATTTATTCATTTGAATTGTTGATACATGAAGCTAAGTAAATTTTATTTCCTAGTTTATGACATATCACCTTCATTACAAGATGTGACTCCTATTTGAATTTATTTGATTGTGTTTCTCCTTCATCTTTTACCATCACTGACTTTCCTTTCCTTTCCTTCTATAGGCACGTAGCCTTAAGATTTTGGTAAAATGTTGTTCATCTATTACTACTGCCTCTGAAAAAATGTCTAGAACAAGATGCTAAAATTAAAATGATACCCAGTGAAAGAACTGTCACTATATTTTACAAAAGGCCCCGTGTTTTCAGTGTTTGAAACTAAAAACAACTAAATACAGAATTAAAAACAACAACAATAATAATATAGTCACACTGAAAGAAAACTACTCCTTTCAAATATTTTGTATTGACCACTTTAGGATCATAGAAAAAAGTTTTATTTTATTTTTTTTCTAGAAATAGCTATGTTCAAAATAGATTCTTCCCACAAGGTTGACATTAACTAATTAAACATTCTTAACAGCTTCTATAGTCATAAACTTGTATTTGTTTAAATGCCAATATAGATATGCAGAACTTATCTTTACCACACATAGGCTGTTGAGGATCTGAATCGTAATTGTCTGATTTTAAGATGCACAGAGAAATAATATTGCTACTGATTTACAGCAACTGCCTCCATAAGCCTCAATTTTTAATGCGATAATAATCATACAAGAGGTAGAGAGAAAGGTAGAGTAAGAAGTATTGATCTTCTATATCAACTGTATTTGGTTGTACAAAACAATAGAGACCCTCTAAGTTTTCTGACAGAACATGGTAGGGTCGGTTTTCTTAAAACAGTAGAGGGTGGGTAGGGGAAGGTGACCTGGGAAACACATACTAACATTTACTACAAATTGTTGCCTTTTAATCAAATGACAAATGAGATCTATGACAACTTTATAGAATAAAAGTTCTGTTTATATAATAAGTACAGCATATTAACTATGCTATCCAAAGTACTTTTAAAAAATTCTAATGATTGTATTGATGTTGATGGCTCTGATGTTTAAAAATCAGTAGCACTGCAAATCTGACAGTGGATAGTAGAAATAATTGATGTAGTTTTTCCAACTTTTTGAAAGCAAACATATAGCTTTTAGTTTGTTTTATATTCATCATGGCCTTTTGCATGATATTAAGCAAATTGAAGAGCAGTACACCTCTGTTATGCAATTTGTGTGTGTGTGTGTGTGTGTGTGTGTGTGACGGAGTCTCTCTCTGTCCCCCAAGCTGCAGTGCAGTGGCACTATCTCAGTTTACTGCAAGCTCCACCTCCCAGGTTCATGCCATTCTCCCACCTTAGCCTCCAGAGTAGCTGGGGCTACAGGTGCCCACCACCATGCCTGGCTAATTTTTTATATGCAATTGTTGATAACCAAATCAATTTTCATGTTTTAATTTTAGGAAAAACTTTCTCTCATATATGACCATAACTCATTAGTTATAAGATAACGTGATGGGAGTTGAAGGCTGGACTTGGTGAATATTCATTTTCACCAGGGAGCAATAAAGAGAACATGCAACCGTACTGTTCTGAAAAATAGGGCACTAAAATTTGAAATTAAAGAAGACATAGAAAGTGAGGACACAATGTAAATTTACAAGTATTTTCATCCAGAGCTGCCTAAGTCCTATTAAGAAAGGCAGTAAGTGGACATTCATCTACTTTCGTAAGGAGTCTACAAGCCAGAAAAATATGTGTGACAATGAGGCAGAGAAAGCAAAACAGCTACAAGTTGAAGAAGAAAAATTGGTGACTATTTTATAAGACCATTAAAAAGATATTTTAAAATAAAAATGATAGTGTATTAAAGTCAAATGGACAGAAACACTTGTTATAGATGTAGTGTTATTAGATATCTATGATACTAATCATCACCATCAACATCATCATAGCTAAAAATCACTAAGTACTTACCATTGGTCTAACACCATAATGTGTCTATCAACTTCTTTAGGCAGCTATTTTCTCCAATTTACAGATAAGTAAATTAAGACTCTCATAGTTTCCTACAGCCTTGCTATGAAATCAAATAATTTACCTTAAAGTCAGATAAAATTAGAAGTTAGACTAGAATCCTGGGTGTTTTTTGTTTTGTTTTTCTAATCCATTAGAAGAATTTAACTTTTTTTTTTTCTTTTCTTTTTCTTTTCTTTTCTTTTCTTTCTTTTTTTTTTTTTTTTTTTTTTTGAGACTGTCTTGCTCTGTTGCCAGGCTGGAGTGCAGCGGTGGGATCTTGGCTCACTGCAGTCTGCACCTCCTCCTGGGTTCAAGTGATTCTCCTGCCTCAGCCTCCCAAGTAGCTGGCATTACAGACACGTGCCACCACACCAGGCTAATTTTTGTTTTCTCAGTAGAGACAGGGTTTCAACCTTTTTGGCCAGGCTGATCTTGAACTCCTGACCACAAATGATCCACCCTCCTCAGCCTCCCAAAGTGTTAGGATTACAGGCATGAGTCACGGAGCCTGGCATTATCTTTTTAATCTCCTGTTTAACTGTTACTTATTTTATTAAATCAATTTTGATTGTCTGAAAAAATGCACTGTATTTACAATAGATCATTTCTAGCATTAATAACGTATAGTAGTTTAAACCCTCAAATAAAATAACATTGGTTTTGCTTATAAAACTTAAAAATATAATGTCTTTATTGAGTTAATTCTTTCTTGACATGTTCTTTATAAACTGGCACTAAGTTTATAGCTTCCATACAAAACTAGTTTTTCATTCCTTCCTATATACTAAATATTCTACCTCAAATTTAAACTAGCACATAAATTTCACTAAGAGATGTCTGTACACCAATCTATTGGCTTAAGTATGGGACAGAGTTGTTGGATTTTCTCTATGATGATTCCTAAAAACATTTTGGTGGCATAGCAAAAATTTGGTGAGATGGCAAATTATACAACCCTGACAAAAGTATAATTATATATTTTATTTGTCCATGCTAAAGACTGAAGTCCAGCGTATCTTAGAGAAATGATAAGATCACAGAAAATATAATTAGACTTCCATTGTAGCTTTACATTTCGCTCCCAGGATTATGCTTGAATCTATAAAATACTCTCAGACTTTATATATTTTTTAAATAAAGGAGACAGTGATATGGAGAATTTAAAATTGTAAACAATTTTAAAATATTTTCATTGGTCTGTAGTATAAATTATTTTATTTTGGAGTTGATTTATCTTTCCAGGTGTTCTTGTCTTAGGCTAAAATTTTATTCCTATTTTTGAATATATGATTAGTTGAATAATCAATTAGGTCACAGGATGACCTAAAAGTGCATGGGAACAGAAAAAAAAAAAAAATAATAATCCTACTCTAGAACTCCATGGGATAGAATTGGAACAAAACAAAGGTCCTTAAAAGTGGACATATATGTTAGATATTAACAAAGGGGAAACTTAGGATATAGGACTTAAATTCAGCTATTCATTCTAAAAACCTTTATGTAGGTCAAGTAACTTTCATGAACACTGATGTTTCTTCCTTTCATTCCTGCCTTCCTTTACATATGAAAGGAATTATACATGGAAGCAGACAAGTTCCCCTGGTCTATTTACCATGAACAACTTGATATTCTTCTAGGCAGCATTTACAATGAGGAATGGGGGGAAGGATAAATTAGAGCTCTCATTTTGGTGAAATTTCATCTTAGTAATCATCCTAATTTTATAGCAAATTTCTTTTTTCACCTAGCATGAGTTCCATTCAGCACATATATTTCAAAAACGTATGTTGATCCCCAATTTTGAATTTTGGTCCTTTGTCATTCTGATGAATAGAAAGATGCATTTTTAAAGGCTGTCATCTGGGGATGAGTCAATGTTCTGCAGATCATTGGCAGGTAGACCAAAGAGTTATTCCACCAAATTATATTCCCAGCAAGAGTGGATGTAGACACTCTAAAAAACTCTGGGCACGGTGACATCTGTATCTTTGGAAAGGGACCAATTTGCATACCATCTGGCACCAGAGAGTTGAGCTCCTTGAAGTGGTAATGGAGAGACATTTTGGTTCTGGCAATCAGGGTTACAGCTATGTGGTGAGTTAAATGCTCCACACAGAGATGCTGACAGGAGTATTACAGCTCTGAAAAAGACAAACTGGGTGATATCAATGGGCTGACTAGAATTATTGCAACAAAAGGAAGCCACCTAAATTGGAGATTTCTGTTATTTTGGAAAATTCAGAAAGCCTTATATTTCATACTAATTCACGGTATTGAAGTTAAGTTCATTCTTTGAACATAAGTTAGTTTTTAAGACATTATTCTTGAGACCCAATAAAAAAGCATAAGGATGTTCTTTCCAAGGTGCAGCATACTGTGTCTGTAAGTAACAGCTTGAGAGAAAATTACAGTCATTAGGGTGCAATGGTAAAGTGTTTTTATTTCTATTTCATTCAAATTAAATCTGATTCAAAATACATGGGGAACAGGGGTGGTTATTGCCAGGAATGCTATGAAAGCTTCTGTTCAGCATCTCTGAGGACCCTTTATTAAAACGAGAGTGACAATATCATCTCCGGCACGGCACTGTTCTGCTTGCTATCCCTTTGCAACAACCCTAAACACAATTGCTTCCGGTTTGAAATCGGGGATCAGAGACAGCAGGTAAGGGAGGAGAGGCATGAATAGAAACATTTATGTATTATAGTTTATTTAAAAAATTAAAGCTTTTACTCACCATTTACAGTATTGTGTTTATAAAAAGAAACTCTGCACTTGGTTTGTGACACCTGCATTTTTAGAATGAATTAATTTTACATCATTACTTTTATTGTTTCTTTATGAAATGAATTGATTTTATCTTATTGCATTGCCATGCTCATACTAAATTTTCATATAAACTTCTACTAACTTCTAAGAAAAAATACTTTATGTACTTGTTTTAAATTTTTGTTTGCAACAATTCGTGTTATTTCCTGCCCATCATCAGTTGTGATGATTAATTCTGTCTTAACAATTTATGGCTCCGTTATTCACACCAACCAGAGATGTTACTTACAGCAAAGCATCCTATTTCTTTCAATCAATCTTTCTTTCTTTCTTTTCTTTCTCTTTCTTTCTTTCTTTTCTTTCTCTTTCTTTCTTTCTTTCTTTCTTTTTCTTTCTTTCTTTCTTTTCTTTCTCTTTCTTTCTTTCTTTTTCTTTCTTTTCTTCTTTTCTTTCTTTCGTTCTTTCTTTTCTTATTATCTTTTTTTTTTTCATTTTCTTTTATTCCAGAAGCAGATTTCATACATTTCCAATTGCTGCTGTAGAAATTGGCCATAAATTTAGTGGTGTGAAATAACACAAATGTAGCATACTAATGTTCTGGATGTCAAAAATCTTAGAATCAGTGTGTGAGTAGGGGTGAGTTTTTTATGGAGATTCTAAGAGAGAATTTATTCCTTTTTTCTTTTTTACAGTCCATAGAGGCTACCTACATTCCCTGGCACATGTTCCTCCTCAGCAATAGCACCTCTCTGACCCCTGCTTCCAATGTCTCCCTCTTGTAAGGACCCTTGTGATCATACTGGGCTTACCTGGATAATCGAGGATGATCTCCCATCTCAAGGTTCTTAATCACATTTGCGAAGTTCTCTTTGTCATGTAAGGTGACATATTCACTGGTTCTAATGATTAGGACACAGAAAACTTTGTAGGCATATTATGTCACCTACCATATACATAGAAAGCACTAACTGATTATATCAGAAGGTATCAATTTCCACCAATGTTAACTGCCACTGTATTCTGACAGATGGTCTAATACTGTTACAATTATCAGCAAGGTTCCCTCCCATGAAAGGAAATAGAAGTCACACTCCTGCCCGTAGGGAGTCACTGATTCTCTTATGCATGAGTCTAGTTGAGCAATATTCTGAGACTGTAGGAAAAATAAATACTGTCTCTTCTCAAGAAGCATAAAACCTACCATAACAAAAAGGTATGTAAGTAAGTAATTAAAAGGAAGGGTAATGTGGTAACATCCATGAGTTGACTCCAATGTCTCAGAACACAGAAGACAGAGAGACCACTTCCACTCCAGGTCATTAGTGAAGATTTTATTTTTATTTATTTATTTAGCAAATATTTGTATTGCTCTTACTTTGTTCCAGACATAAATCCATATATTTTTCAGACATTACCATTTAATTCTTCTACCAATTATCTGTGAAATTTTATTATTATTATCATCCCAATTTTACAGATGAAAATATCTGGGGTATAAATAGATAGAAGAGTTAAACAAGGTCACATACCTGTAAAGAGATTTGAACCTAGGCAGTTTAGCTCAATAATTTTTTATAACTACTGCACTAAGCAGCCATGTTCAGATGAATATCTATGTCACTAGAGGATCCATTTTACACCCACATGTTTATAGATGACCAAAACTCCAAATCACTGGGCCATGTCATCCAAGAGCTTCTTAAACTTGCAAATACTCTTAACATGAATCTTTGAATTTAGCACAAATGTGCAGCTCAGAAAATCTTGATTTGTGGAATTTTGGCTTATTAACAATTACCTGTCAGGGTATTCAATTTCATGTCTGGAACTTCCTCTTTCAGTTCTTGGAATATGTTTTGGTTTGGTGATGTTTTGTTGTTTGTTTGTTTTTGTTTGTTTGTTAGTTTTGAGACAGGTTCTGCAGTAGCATAATCATGGCCCACTGCAGCCTCAGCCTCCTGAGCCCAGATGATCCTTTGACCTCAGCCTCCTAGGTAGCTGGGACTACAGGCACAGGCCACCATGCCTGGCTAATTTTTGTAGTTTTTGCAACCATGAGGTTTAGCCATGTTGCTCAGGCTTGCCTTGAACTCCTGGGTTCAAGTGATCCACCTGCCTCAGTCTCCAAAAGGGAATATGTTTTTCTCATTGTGAGAATTATTACACTATATATGACTTCATGATACCAACAGGCAAGAAAATAAAGTGGTAAATGCTTTCAGAGTCAAAAAGCTCTGGATATAAATCATATCTCTGCCATTTGCTAGCCATGAAAAATATATTCCCATCGTGAGGCCCAGTTTTTTCATCTGTAAAATGTGGATAAAAACCACTACCTACTTCTCCAAATGGTAATTAAAAATATTAAGTTTTAAGAGTGTATATTAAATCACATAGTATAGAACCGAATACCTATTATACAGTAAGTGGTAGATATTAGTACTCTAATTTTTATATAGAAATAATATGGTAAGAATTGAATTGTGAGCTATTAATAACACAGCACACTGAAGAGGTTCAATATTTTAAAAAGCGTATTTTTGAACACTGATAAAGGGGGCATCATGGCATACTAGTTAGCAGAATCGTGTTTTGAATAAAACAGTGTGGGTTGGAATTTTAGCTCCATGATTTACCATCACTTACCATCAAATATGTGACTTTCAGTATGTCAGATAAATCACTGAGCCTATTCTCAGCATCTGAATACAAATAATATGAACAATAATATGGTTTAGTTCTGTGTCCCCACCCAAATCTCATCTTGCAGCTCCCATGATTCCCAATGTTGTGAGAGGGATCTGGTGGGAGATGATTGAATCATGGGGGTGAGAGTTTCCCATGCTGTTCTTGTGATAGTGTATGGGTCTCATGAAATCTGATGATTTTAAAAACATGAGTTTCTCTGCACAAGCTCTCTCTTTGCCTACTGCCATCCATGTAAGATATGACTTGCTCCTCCTCGCCTTCTGCCATGATTGTGAGGCCTCCTCAGCCATGTGGAACTGTAAGTCCAATAAACCTCTTTCTTTTGTAAATTTCCCTGTCTCAGGTATGTCTTTATCAGCAACATGAAAACGGACTAAGGCAGCAAATTGGTATCAGGAGTGGGGTCCATTTTCACATTGCTGATAAAGACATACCCGAGACTGAGCAATTTACAAAAGAAAGAGTTGTATTGGATTTACAGTTCCACATGCCTGTGGAGGCCTCACAATCATTAATCAGAAGGCAAGGAGGAGCAAGTCACATCTTACATGGATGGCAGCAAAGAGACAGCTGGTGCAGAGAAACTCCTGTTTTTAAAATCAGATCTCATGAGGCCCATACACTGTCACGAGAACAGCATGGGAAAGACCTTCCCCATGATTCAATCATCTTCTACCAGGTCCTTCCCACAACATATGGGAATTAAGGGAGCTACAAGATGAGATTTGGGTGGGAACACAGAGCCAAACCACATCATTCTAACCCTGACCCTTCCCAAATCTCATATATTCACATTTCAAAACCAATCATGCCTTCCCAACAGTCTCCCAAAGTCTCAACTTGTTTCAGCATTAACTCAAAAGTCCAAAGTTCAAACTCTTATCCATGTCACAACACCATCTAATCAGCTGCCAGCATGGCCAGGATATAAAGCAGACTGAAAAATGTAAAAAGACTAGACTGGCTTAGCCTCCCAGCCTACATCTTTCTCCCATGCTGAATCATTCCTGCCCTGAACATTAGACTCCAAGTTCTTCTGCTTTGTGACTTGGACTGGCTTCCTTGCTCCTCAGATTGTAGATGGCCTATTGTGGGACCTTTTGATTGTGTGAGCTAACACTACTTAATCAACTCCCCTTTATATATGTATCTATCCTATTAGTTCCATCCCTCTAGAGAATACTGACTAATAAAAACAATATAATATATTCAAAATTATGCACATAGGATTCTACTACATTGCCAGAAACATAGTAGATAATTAATACAAATGTTTAGTTTAACACTTTAATTGAACTCCTATTATTCCCTTCTAAAATGTTATTTGTGATGAAAGCTTCAACAGTGATAACAGAAAGGTAGAAGATAACAAATTATCGGCATATCAGTAGTTGATCAAAATTCTAAATATTTCAAAATAACACCTACTTATTTTACACTGGGCCACAATAATTATTTGACAAAAAAGTTGTAATTCATGAATTGTTTTTTATTACATAGGTTTGTGCCTAAATTTGCCCACTGGTTGTGATGAAAGCAGTCAAATTGATCATTCTTTAGGGACAATTGTATCTTCAACAAAATATAAACTGAAAATAGCATAATACCCAATTCCACTGAAATTAGAATTTTAGAATTTATATACATAATCTAATGAATAGTTGCTGGCTGAATCAAAGAAATTGCTTTAGAAAATTTAAAACGGTTCCTGACATCTGCTCTTGGGCCATTATTTAATTAACTTTACAGCAGGAGGGGTAATTATTATAAAGTTAATTTATCAACTAAGCCTTTCTACCAGCAGGTAAGAGCTGATTTTCCAACAGCAAATAAGTATGAAAAATTTAAAGCACATGTTCAGGCAGTCCCAGAATTATATATATTAGCCTTTCTAATACCAATCATTTCACCTAGTATTTTTTTTTTTTGAACTTTTAATGCAAAACACTTTACAAGAAGGACCACATTCAATTGACAGATTAAAACCTATGTTTGGCTTTTTAAAATTATTTCCCCTCTGCCTCATTTTCCAGATCAGTAAACTGAGGTTTAGATAAGGGTTTTTTTGTTTTTTTTTTTAATTGCTCAAGTCATATAGTTAGACATTGGCAGATCCAGGACTTGAATTCAGGTATGTCCATCTCTAACACTCATTTGTTAAGCTATTCTGTTTTTAATGATTTTATGAATAAGCACAAGAAACATTATCTCTATAGATAATCACAGAAAATGTCTTCTCTGGTCTGCTATCTATAGGTGTTACTTTTGTCTCCCAAAGCTATCGTATGATGTTCCTTACCTCTATTTTTGCTGCATTCTTCAAAGCTAGGTCACCTTCACCACTGTAGGCTGGGCTTCTATGTTTCTCCCAACTCCTCAGCCCCCAACCTCTTCAGACTCATTCCGTTCATCCTTCTCGCCCAGATCCCTTTACTATTTTACCTTGTCCCTGCCATTCTGAATGTCTGGAGCAAGGTTTCCTGGGAGAAAAGATCAGAGTAGGTAACTCCCACTTTGTCCATTGCAGGTGGGATACAAATCTTGGATAATACAAAACAACTTTAATAAAATCACTAGTATCTTCCGTTTGGGATTTTCTCTGAAAAATAAAAAAGAAAAAGATGAATTTATTTCCCACCTTCACATGCCAAAAAAAACCTCTGCTTTTTAATTTTTTTTTAAGACTTTTGGGTTTAATTCCAAGAGATAACTATGGTAGAACAAAGGAAGGAAGATTTTTAAATTCTAACTTTTTCTTTGTAGCTTTCACCAAAACCCATTAAAAAAAAATAGAACAACTAACACATAATCTTGACTGGTGACTATAAGATGAAGACAGTGTGGTTTTGGGAGGAATATTTTTTGTTTATTTTCATCTTTTACTTAAGTTCAGGCAGTACATGTACAGGTTTATTACATGGGTAAAGTGTATGCTGCTGAGGTTTCTAGTACAAATGATCCCATCACCCAGGTAATCACCAGGTAAAAACCTGATATGTAGTTTTTCAACCCTTGCTGCCCTGCCATCCTCCCCGCTTTATTAGTCCCCAGTGCTTGTTGTTCCCATGTTCATGTCTAAAGATAATGTTTTGTGATTCAGTCTCTGTAGAAGTTCCAGGATGACAAGAAGAATGGAAAAAATGAGAAAAAAAAACCGCAACTCTTGGAGTGAGAATAAATATAAACACAAAGAGAGAGAACAGAAGATTAAAAATGAAAAATAGTGAAGACTTGAAAGCAGAAGTACCCTAAAGGAATATTACAATGTAACTATTCCAGAGATATTGGAAGCATCTACTCTCATTGTTGACCAGATCCCAACGGCAAATCTCAACTCTAATCTTCATAAGCTTCTAAATCCGGGAGTAATGAGCCTTCCTGGGCCTTAGCTTGTGCTTTAGGAAGTCATGGCAAATACTAAATTAGATAATATTTTATGCACTTTGCAAATTGAGCTTTGCAGAAGGATATGGTTACATGCCAAGATGTTGCCAAAGCCACCTGATAAATATGGGCTACACCCATTGAATGAGAATCTGTTTAAGGCATTTAAAATATTTATATATCAAAACCAAAATGCACATTTGAAAATAATGTACATCATATAATCTCTGGCCATAATGGGAAGAAAATAGTTTTATATCCATTTCCTGTATGAAAGTTGCTATAAAATAGATTAAATAATTTCAACTTTGTGTGTAATGTAATTTTTCTCACAAAATGCAACAAAATGTTTTTGAAAAATTGAATGCCCCATTCAGATCTTCAATGTTTATATAAATGCTGGTCTGAAGGCATTTGTAAGACTATTAAAATAAATCCCATTATTAAAATACTTTCAGTATATGAAATTTTGTTATTTCTCTGGAAACAACCAAGAATCTTCTGGAATCTGCAAATTTCTTATGATTTTAATGTAGTCAACTACTTATGTAAGGACAAGTAGAGGACAAGAAAAGTATACTAAAATGAACTTTTAGGGCCTTCATGTAAGCTATCTGGCTAAATTTTAAAAGGTGCTATAAATTCTTCAAATTATCATCATGTCAAAGTCATACATTATTACATAAATAGGTCTTCTAGGTTCTTGCAGAATAATCAAAATTGCAAATGCCGAATAGTCTGTTGCCAACATTATACTTTCCTTTATAAAAATCTGTTCTAACTAATAATGCCAAATGAAAGTTTGAGCACATAAATTAATGTGCTAGTTAAAGCAAGCAAAACATACAAACCTTTTTTACTTGAATGTACCAGTTTCCATAAAAAGAATCTCAACCCAAAATTCATATAATCAATTGCTTACATAAAGAGATTTATGTTTCATATGCTCATTGTCTTCAATTACATCAAAACAAAGTTTTCAATGTAAACTATGCTGTTGAATGACAATAAAGTCATCAATATAGAAACTTGTGATTTACAACCTCTTTAGACACTGGTAATTGATTATGTTCTCTGATGGCATTATATCAAATGAAAATAGGCATTCAGACAATACTAATTAAAACATATGGTAATTCAAATGAAGTCACTTAAATTTCTTCTATGAGTAAAAGATGAGTTCAATATATACAGGAGAAAAAATTACTTTTAAGCATAAAGAATATGCTTATATTCCATCACTTGAAATCTCACTTGTAAATTCTTTGTACATCTCTCTACCTGAATCCTAAAGTTACTTTCCAATTTGTCAATATTTATTTGGTCATGTTGGAATTATTAAATTAATTTAAGAAATTTTTATTTTAAAATTTAGGTAACAACTAAGTCAATTTTTTATTATTTTTATGTAAGAAGAACTTAATATACATATTCCTAATGTTAAATACATCTTATTTGTTACTTTTCATTGTTATTGTTCTTAAGAAAGCCTTCAAAACATGGTACTATCTACTTTAAACAATGACTGAAATGTTACCTTCTTTTAAAGAGCATTAAAATCTGTCAGGAAAAATGATAGAATATTATGAAATATTAGTTATTTTCAGACTACAGTAAAAATATCTCTGATATAAAGTAGTTACTATAATAAACAATTGCAATACTTCTAATAACAGTGGCTGATGTTGTCTATATAAAATTATGTACCTTATATTTGAGAATATGTTTCAGAAAATATAGAGTAAAGGAAATTCTTATAACAAATCTTGTCACCTCTAATTAAACCTAAGATTCTTCTCAAAATACTATTACTAAAGTCAACCTCAAAATTAATTTCAAATTAATCTCAAAAGTATATTAGCTCCAAAAATAAAAAAAAATAAGCATTTTGAATCAGATTTTTTAAATTGTGGTAGGAACACTATAAATGAGATATATTCTCCTAACAAATTTTTAAGTGTATAACACAGTTTTGTTAATTAAAGGTACAATATTGTGCAGCAGATCTCTAGAATTTAACCACTTTGAATAACTGAAATTTTGTATCCATTGGATAGCAACCTCCCATAAACTGCATGATTGGATTTATCACGAAGATTACTTATGTTAGACTTAAGCACAGTCTAAAATGATTATCTAAAATAATCAAATAGATGGTGTATTATCATTTTGATGCGCCGTTGAATTATTCTGCCAGTATTTGGTCAAGGATTTTGTGTCTATATTCATTCAGGATATCGGTCTGCAGTTTGTTGTTGTGTCCTCATCTAGTTTTGGTATCGGGGTGATAACTGAACTCACAGAATGAGTTATGGAGAATTCCCTCCTCCTGTATTTTTTTGGAACAATTTTGGGAGGATTGGTAGCAGTTATTTGTATATTTGGAAAAACTCAACTGTGAATCCACCTGGTCCTGGGTGTTTATTATTTTGTTGGAAGAATATTTATGACAGATTTAATCTAGTAACTTATTATTGGTCTGTTCAGGAATTCTATTTCTTCCTCATTCATGCTTGGATGGTTGTGTGTTTCCAGGATTTATTAGTTTCCCCTACGTTTTTTAGTTTGTGAGCCTGTAGTTGCTCATAGTAGTCTGTAATGCCTCCTTTTTCACTTGTGATGTTGTTTATTTGGATCTTCTATTCTTTTCTTGGTCTAGCTAGCAGTTAATCAATTTTATGTTTTTGAAAACCGACTTTTTGTTTCGTTGATCACTTGTATTCTATTTTTGGTCTCAAATTCATTTAGCTGTGCTCATTTTTGTTATTTCTTTTCTTCTGCCAACATTGAGTTTAGTTTGTTCTTGCTTTACTAATGCCTTGAGGTGTGAGGTTAGGTTGATGACTTAGGATTTTTCTGCTTTTCTGATGTACGTATTTAATTGTATAAACTTTTCTCTTAGCACTGCTTTTGCTGTATCCCAGACATTTTGGTATGTTGTGTTTCCATTTTCATTCATTTCAAAAAAAATTCTAAATTTTGTCTTAGTTTTTTCATTGACTCAAAAATTGTTCAGAAGCATGTTATTTAATTTCCAAGTATTTTTATAGATTCTAACGTTCCTCTTTTTATTAATTTCTAGTATATTCTGCTGTGATCTGAAAAGATATTTAACATAATTTTGATTTTTTTAACTTGTTGAGACTGATTTTGTAGCCTTACTTATGATGTATCTTGGAGAATGTTACACATTCTGATGATAAAAATTTATATTCTTGAATTTAATAATTCAATAATGTTGGATAAAATGAAATGTCTACCAGATACATCTGGTTTACAGTCAAATAAATAATCAATAGAGTGCACAGACAGCCTGCAGAATGAAAGAAAATGTTTGCAAAACTGTACCTCAGACAGGGGATTGATAGTCAAAATTGATGAGAAAAATCACACAACCCAACCGAATAAATAAATAAATAATCCCATTAAAAAGTGGGCAAAGGACATGAACAGATATTTTGCTAAAAAAGACATACAAATGGCCAAGAACAGGAAAAACTGTTCATCAACCCTAATCATTAGAGAAATGCAAATTAAAACCATAATGAGATAACATTTTGTACCAATCATAATTATTAAAAAAAAATTAACAGAACTTTGCAAGAATGCAGATAAAAGGGAATACTTATATACTGTTGGTGGGAATGTAAATTAGTAAAATCTTTATAAAAAACAGTGAGGTGATTTCTCAAAGAACTAAAAATAGGACTACGATATGATCCAGCAATCCCACTACTGGGTAATTACCCAAAGGGAAAGAAATTGTTATCTCAAAAGGATACATGAACTCATGTTTATTGCTGCACTATTCACAACAGCAAAAATATGAAATCACCGTATGTGTACATCAATGGATTACTATATTTTAAAAAATGTGTTGTAGATATGCATAATAGAATACTATTCAGCCATGAAAAAGAATGAAATCATGTCTTTTGCAGCAACATAGATAGAACTAGAGGCTGTAAGAGAACTAACACAGAAGCAGAAAGTCAATTACCACTTTGGTAATTGGAAGTGGAAACTAAATAATACTCAATATTCATGGGCATAGAGTGTGGAATGATAACAACGTGGACTTGAAAGGGTTGGGGGCTGGGAAGGGTGAAAAACAAGAAAATATTTAACAGGTACAATGTATGTTATTCTGATGATAGAGACACGAAAAGCTCTGAATTCACCATTATGCAGTATATCCGTGTAACAGAATTAGACTTCACTTCATAAATTCATACAAATAAAATAAAAAGTAAAGATAAAAGAAATCAAACACAGAAAAGCAGAGAGTAGACAGTGGTTGTCAGGAACTGGGGGAGAAGATAAAGTAGGAAGTTGAATCACATGTTTTTAAAGTAAAAGTTGAATCCACAGCTAACACAACAACAAAGTCATTTATTGTCTTCAACAAGAAATTGTTGAGCTGATAATAGGCTGATCATTTCTATCTGTCATCAGAATCAGAGGAGTGTGGAATGTAACATATCAAACATTGTAAGTATATTTGAAAAAACATCAATTTAGTTGGGAAAATAAAAGCCCAATTTTTATTTTACAGCAAAAAAAAAAAACCGTAAGTTTATAATACAAAATACTTTTATGTAGGTATATTCTAAAAATGCTCTCAACTGCACAGCATGATGCATCAGAGCCAGTGAGAAAACTGGATCTGAAAAAGGCAAACTACATAAACATAACTACTGGCATCTTATCAAGTTGATTTGAAATTGACACGTATTTTATTAATTACATATATATTTTTCAAAAACCTATTTTTTTCAATCTACCCTCACATTTCACATCAACTTGTGTTATCCCTTTAAGATGACTGACAAGGATAAACCAGTTATTTTTATTGTCCCAAGTTGTCTCATATGAAAAATAAAATGAGATTTTTCAATGATATTTGTATGAGCTTTGTCATGCTACAGTCACAAAAGATAAGGCAAAAGTCTTGAAGTCTCAGTGGATTCAAGCCACAAAGTTTTCTTTCCTACTCGTTTTTGTTCATACCTCATGTCCAGTATAATTTAGCAAGCGGCACTTGCACCAAGTTACCCTCACTCTTGGACCCAGAGTGATAAAACAGCTGCTAACTGGAAAATCATTTCCATCTCAGAAGGAAGAGAGAGTCCAGTGCGTGATAACTTGGATAAACGTCCATCTAGAAGTGACTCATGTCCTCCCTGCATTAACATTTTTCTGATCAAATCAAGAAATATGACCATTCGCAAATTCAAAGTAAAATGTAAGTGCAAGCCTATCAACTTGCCAAGGAAAAGAAGCAGAAGTGTTTTCAGGCAACATCAAAGACTATAACAATTTGCCCTCTGGGTTGCCAAATATGCAGCTTATGCTCCTTTCTACATTTCAGAACATGAGGAAAAACCAAAAGTTCTACTTAATCTCTGCATCAGGCACAAAGTCTGATGTCTGAGCATGATGCCTGGCTGTGTCTTCACAGCCATTCCTCTTGGTACAGAAATCTATAAACTTAAAATCCAGTTTGTCTGCTTCCAATGCTCTTAATATATGATGATGAAGCATCAAAAGGAAACTCACAGTAAATATTCCATTTGATAGAAAAATGATGGGAGAATCAGCAGTCACTTACACATAGAAAATCTATAACTTACTTGTATATTATGCAAAGTCCCCTACACTAGATTATGAAATGTATCATTATTAGGCCCTAATTCTTCTCTACTGAAGGCCTCCCTAGTCTCTTATGCCCTGGCTCTAATCCTTAGGTAATTCCTCCTTTCTGATTTGCCAAATGCCATCAAAATTCTTCACAGAACTAGGAAAAAAAATCCAAAATTGATATGGAACCAAAAAAAAACCCTGCATAGCCAAAGCAAAACTAAGCAAAAAGAACAAATCTGGAGGCATTACATTGCCCAACTTCAAACTACACTACATGGCTATAGTTACCAAAACAACAGAGTACTGTTATAAATATCAGCATATAGTCCAATGGAAAAGAATAGAGAACCCATAAATAAACCCAAATACTTATGGGCAACTGATCTTTGACCAAATAAACAAAAATTCAAAGTAGTGGAAAGGGCACCCTATTCAACAAATGCTGCTGGGATAATTGGCAAGCCACATGTAGAAGAACGAATCTGGATCCTTACCTCTCACCTTATACAAAAATCAACTCAAGATGCATCAAAGACTTAAATCTAAGACCTGAAACCATAAAAACTCTACAGGATAACATTAGAAAAACTCTTATAGACATTGGCTTTGGCAAAGAATCCATAAGCAAAAAGCAAATGCAACAAAAACAAAGATAAATAAATGGGACTTAATTCAACTAAAAAGCTCCTGCACAGCAAAAGAAATAATAAGCAGAGTAAACAGACAACCCACAGAATGGGAGAAAATAGTCACAAACTATGCATCTGACAAAGAACTAATATCCAGAATCTACGAGGAACTCAAACAAACCCAGAAGAACAAAACAAATAATACTATTAAGAAGAGGGCAAAGGACAGGAATAGATAATTCTAAAAAAAAAAAAAAAAAGAGAGAGATACACAATTGGCCCACAAATGTATGAAAAAATGTTCAACATCACTAATTATGAAGGAAATGCAAATTAAAACCACAATGAGATACCACCTTACTCCTGCAAGAATGGCCATAATTTAAAAATCAAAAAATAACAGATGCTGTGATGCATGTGGTTTTTACCACATCCTTTGTATTTCCTTTTTAGGAAACACTTTTTAAACTGCTGGTGGGAATGTAAGCTAGTACAACCACTATGGAAGACAGTATGGAGAATCCTTAAAAAACTAAAAGTAAAACTAACATTTGATCCAATAGGAAATGAAAACCAATTTTCATACAAGAAGAGAGTTGCTGCTGTAAAAATACCTAATCTGTAGGCATGGCTTTGGAATCGGGCAATGAGCAGAGACTGGAAGAATTTTGAGGCATATCATAGAACAGGCTCATTAGAAACATAGCCAGCTTTTACTGAAAGGAATAGAAAGATGAAGTAATGGAAAAAGGTGTTGACTTCCAAAATTCTAGAAGCAGGAAACAGGCTGGTAAAACTACTAACTTACTGTGCTGGCCTTCATGAAAAAAGAAGGACAATTATAAGGAAAGAGCCACTAGTCTCAGAGGATTATTCTCAGGCCTTTAAATTCAATGGAGTTTTCCATCTGAGATTTTGAAATTGGAATTGGTGACTCCTTTATTCTTCCCTCATCTTCCTTTTTTAATGTGAATGTCTATAACTGGTGTCTTATTCCTGTCCCATCATTGTATTTTAGGAGTGGGAAACTTGTTTCCTAGTTTCATAAGTCTAAAGATGAAGAAACATTTTCCCTGTGGATGGATTTTACCCAGATTCTCACCTATACCTGAGTTAAATGATTTAGGTAATGAGATCTGAAACTTTGAACTAATAAAATTTAGATGACTTTTTTTTTAAACTTTTAGTTGATTCTGTAGTGAGTTGAGACTTTTGAGAATATTGGAGTAAATAAGGTGAATGTATTTTGCATGTGGAATGGACATGAATCTTTGGATACAAGGGGATCCTAATGCCACAAATTGCAACCTCTTCCCCAAGGCTACAAGTTCATTAGATGCTGAGCTGTTTTGTTATCATAGCAAAAACTTCACCAACATCTTCACCACTACATAAGATAGATGGCATGTTTTCCAACATCCATTCATCATTTATTCACCAAGATAGACAAAATAATGACTCCCCAAATATATCCACATCTTAATTCCATGAACCTCTGATTATGTTATCTCACATAACAGAAGGGACTTTGTATATGTGATTAAGGATCTTGTGGCAGAAAGACTGTCCTGGATAATTCAGGTGGACCACTGTAATCACAAGGAACTGCAAAGGTAAAACAAAGGCAGGATAGGCAGAATCAGAGAAAAGGATGTGAGAACAAAAGCAGAAGTCAGGATCCTGAGAAAGACCCAACTGGCCATTGCTGATTTTTAAAAGAGGACCATAAGCCAAGGAATTTGGTCAGCTTCTAAAAGTTGGAAAAGTCAGGATATAGATTCTCCTCCAGAGACTCAAAAAGAAATCGTTCTGCTGGTACCTTGATTTTATCCAACAAAATCAATGCTATACTTCTGACCAAGAGAAATGAAAAATAATACATTTGTGCTGTTTTAAGCCATTAAGTTTGTAGTAGTTTGTTACAGCAGCAGTAGAAAACAAATACGATGGGAAACTATACCTTTGGCCTTTTTTTCCCTGTGCTATTTTGTCCAGTTGAATGGACCTAATACACACTACTTTAATCCATTTAATATTTTTAAGTACCAATATTGTACTTCTAACATTAATTGGATCTGAACAGAAAGGCTGAGGTTCAAATAGACTTCAGTGCTCAAATTTTTTGTAATATTTTATTTTATATTGTATTTTCAAATATGTTACTCTTAATCTCATTCATATTGAAATAATATCCATTATTCAGTGACATCTCAGTATTTTTTCAAATTATTTTGAATATCTTCTTTCACTTTTACTTTACTTTATTTACTCAGTAATTGAGAAGCATCTACCTTTTGCAACCTCACAGGTCCCTAATTATGTGATTTTTCTCTATTCTCTTCCATTTCTACTTGCAAACTGATCAATTCTTCCCTCTTTTTATCTCTTCCTTTTAATACATCACCAAATATAGCCAATAGCAACCAACATATGCTCCTAACCCTGCACAACTTCTTCCCTCAAAGTCGCAGGTTCATTAGTAATTGACCTGCCTTCCAAGCTATCATAGCAACAATGTTACCAACATTTTCACCATTACATAGCATAGATTGCTTGCTTTCCAACATCCAGTCATTATTTATTCACTATCTACCAGTCAGACCCTAAACAAATACCACCAATTTAAGTGTTTTCCCTTATGGGAACATTCATTTATACTAGGTTAAAATGTGCAACAAACAACTTAATGATGTAAGCACTGAAGGTTAGTTTGTTTCCTCAAATTTTATATCCTATGCCGGTTAGCTAAGGGCTCTTCTCTAAGTCATTCTTATTTTGGGACCTAGGATGAGAAAACGAGACGATATTTTCTGGAGTATTTTCTGGGTACTCTGTGTATTACTTCGTTCTCATGCTGCTAATAAAGACATACCCGAGATTGGATAATGTATAGAGGAAAGAGGTTTAATTGACTCACAGTTCAGCATGGCTGGGGAGGCCTCAGAAAACTGACAATCATGGTGGAAGGGGAAGGAAACATGTTCTTCACATGGTGGCATGAAAGAGAAGTGCTCAGCAAAGGGGGTAATGCCCCTTGTAAAACCATCAGTTCTTGTGAAAACTCACTCATATAACAAGAACAGCATGAAGGTAACCACCCCCATTGAGAGATGATGATGTGCTAGCAGCCCTCACTCTTGGTGCCTCCTTGGCCTCAGCATCTGCTCTGGCCAGCTTGAGGAGCCCTTCAGCCCACCGCTGCACTGTGGGAGGCCCTCTCTGGGCTGGCTGAGCCTGGAGCCAGCTCCCTCTGCTTGCAAGGAGGTGTGGAGGGAGAAGCATGAACGGGAACCGGGACTGCATGTGGCACTCACCGGCCAGCACGAGTTCCAGGTGGATGCCGGCTCTGCCAGCCCTGCACTGGGAGTGGCCTGCCAGCACGGCCAGCCTTAGGCACTGAGGGGCTTAGCACCCAGGCCAGCAGCTGCGGAGTCCCCCAGCAGTGCTGGCCCAGCCACGCCTCACTCAAATTCTCCCAGGGCCTCAGCTGCCTCTCCGCTTGGCAAGGCTGAGGACCTACAGCCCACCATGCCCAAGTCTCCCTGACGGGCGCTGCCCCCGGCTCAGCAACCCAGGGTCCCATCCACCGCCCAAGGGCTGAAGAGTGCAGGTGTGTGGCGTGGGACTGGCGGGCAGCTCCACCCACAGCCCTGGCATGAGATCCACTAAGTGAAGCCAGCTGGGCGCCTGAGTCAGGTGGGGTCTTGGAGAATTTTTATGTCTGGCTGGAGGATTGTATATGCACCAATCAGCACCCTGTGTCTAGCTCAGGGATTGTAAATGCACCAATCAGCACTCTGTCAAAGTGGGCCAATCAGTTCTCTGTAAAATGGGCCAATCAGCAGGATGTGGGTTGGCAGGATAAGGAAATAAAAGCAGGCTGCCCCAGTCTGCAGTGGCAACCGAGTTGGGTGCCCTTCCACAGAGTGGCAGCTTTGCTCATTTGCTTTGTACAATAAATCTTGCCACTGCTCACTCTTTGGGTCCACATTGCCTTTATGAGCTGTAACACTCACTGCCAAGGTCTGCAGCTTCACTCCTGAAGTCAGCCAGACCACCAACCCACCAAAAGGAAGAAACTGCAGAGACATCTGAACATCTGAAGGAACAAACTCCAGACCCACCATCTTTAAGAACTGTAACACCGTGAGGATCCGTGGCTTCATTCTTGAAGTCAGCAAGACCAAGAACCCACCAATTCTGGACACACCATAATTAAATTACCTCCCACCAGGTCCCTGCTACCAGGTCCCTCCCACGATCTGTGGAGTTTATGGGAACTATAGTTCAAGATGAAATTTGAATGGGGACACAGCTAAATCATATCACTGTGGCAGAGAAAAAAAATGTAGTGTATTATTGCTGATTCAAAAGTCTCAGATCGGCTGGGCATGGTGGTTCACGCCTGTAATCTCAGCACTTTGGGAGGCCTAGGTGAGTGGATCACAAGGTCAGGAGATTGAGACCACCCTGGCTAACACGATGAAACCCCGTCTCTACTAAAAATACAAAAAATTAGCTGGAATTGGTGGTGGGCACCTGTATTCTCAGCTGCTGTGGAGGCTGAGACAGGAGAACGGCATGAACCTGGGAGCCGGAGCTTGCAGTGAGCCGAGATCGTGCCACTGCACTCCAGCCTGGGTGACAGAGCAAGATTCCATTTCAAAAAAAAAAAAAAATTGTCTAACTTCATAAATGATACAAGTCACTTCTATTCCCATTTCATTGTCCAAAGCAACCTAGACCATACCGCTTCCCAATTGCAAGGTGGCAGGGAAGGAGGCCCAGACATAACTGATATGGACAGCAATCATGACTACCACATACATTATTTGAATGAAAGTTGTGATACTCATACGTTTAGTTTTCTGGTTGAAAATGAGAAGCAGACTTTTTAAGAGAAACTTTAGGCATCATTCATAACTGCGTACCACCAATATTCAACTGTGTGATGTTCTGAAATGCAAAACACAACAACAGAGTTTCTTTGTACTGTATGATACAGAATCTTAATGACAAAACCATTACTCTGTCTATGCTTGAATTCCTTTTACATTGCAACTAGTCCCATATTCCAAGAAATTTAGAGGAGGTCATTAAAGTATCATTTTTATACATTATAATATTTATATAAAATGACACTGTCACGCAGTAGTGCTAATGCTTTAGAAAATGAGAGTGTAAACTACAGTTTTACCACATTTATTTACATCTGTATGAAAAGATGCTGGACTATCTTATAAGGAGATCATTTTCATGTAAAAATTAGTTGCATCATAACAACCTTATATGTGAAAGCAAAGTCAGCGAGTTTCCTTTTCAGAAAAGTGAAAAGGGAACATAATGGTGCATCAGGAAATTAGTTTTTTGTTTATTTTAGGGTCAGTACTATTAGTGTCTGTCCCACTGGAATTCCCAAGCACTTGTCTGAGCCACAAGGGCACGGCCTTTGGTGAGGGTTAGAGAGACTTCCATGTTGGACAGTTTCCACACTGGTATACCATGGAAAGTACAGAAACTTTCCAGAATGAGCGTATGAATGCCCTTGTGGTTTACTATAAAGCTACATAATCTACCTATAATTTGGAAATTATAAGATGATAAAGAAAAGGAAGGTAATTGTCAGAGAAAAGACAAAGAATTAGTATTGTTAAAAATTCATATTCTACAGTGTTAGCAATTTTATAGCATCTTTCAGGCCATTTTATGGACTGTCTTGTAGGAAGGAGAATTTACCATTTTGTAAACAACAAGCTGTCAGAATCAAAAAGGAAACAAATTATATGAGCAACACCAAACCTGAGATCACCACAGAGTGCAAGACTTATTAAAAATCCATGATTCTATAAAGCTTGTAAGAGACAGAGAAAGTAATAAATGAACTAATGGCAAGAACCTATAGTGAGCAATTACTCCTGTAATGATGCCTTAGTGACCCTCTAATAAATGCTTAATTTGTTTCTTGGCAGGAAAACACCCTTGGAAGGCCTAAGGTGATATGGTCAAAGTAATGTGAACAAAAAATTGCTTTTTAATAGCTACGTAATGAAGCTTGCAGGACTTTAAAACATTGAAATAAACTCTACTATTTCACATTGGTGTTTTCTCTTCCGAATTCCAAAACTACAACAACAATGCAACTTTAATATCTTTGTCATCTATGTTTTTAAACAACATTCTTCTAACTCTTCATACTTTTTGGAATGTGTGAATAACTTTAAATTAAGATATACTACTTAATATGGCTTAATATTCCTAAGCACAATGACAAATTTTACTAAATTAATAATTCATAATATTAGTTTTAGATACAACGGTTAACATGTTTCTATGCCTAAATTAATTATCTTCTATATTTATCATATTCTACCATTCTTGTACTAATTAAAATATATTGCCAAAAAAACTGTCTGCTAAAGGAAATATAACTCTTGCTCTTTTTTTCTTGATATTTAACTAAGGGAAACTATGAAAACGTGCTATATACACCTGTACAATTTTGATACTGTTTGTCCTGAAATTTTACTTATGTTCACTGCTTTATGTTGCTGCTTCTGAAGAACAAAACATTCTGCAAGTTAGAATTAATGCACAATTAGGTCTTGTTGGGTATATTAGAAGGGTCAGTGTTTAGTACAATGGTTTTCAAAGCCAGACCTTATCTCTTCTTCCACTGTTCATGGGTAAAAGCCCAATTGTCGTATGAGATGATTCCTTTGTCAGGGAATCTATCAATGAATGAGCTTCTTATGCACCCCTGGTGCTTTCTGATCAATCCCACTGAACATCATTGCAAGTCCTCTGTAGCAGTGCCCAAGCCAGCTTTTAATTTTTATCCTGTGTCTTCATCTTTGATTTAGTTTTGTCATTTTTTGAAGGTCCCTCTTGGTCCAAGAGTCCATAGTTTCCTGTCTGTCATTAGTTTCTAATTTCATGTCTTACTGATACAGGTTCATCTACCCCACTCAAATTAGCTCTGGATTCTGGGCTTCAGCTCTGGCCTGTGGTGCTCTTATTCCTGAGAAGGATGTTTAGGCAAGGAGATAAGAAAAGTCAGGTGACTCCACCAGTACCTACTATAATTGAAATGATGGTAAATTATAGACATGATGACTTCAGAATCCCGTGAGGGAACAGGATGACAGAGGTGGGAACCCAATAGCCTAGACAAGCAGTTTTGGAACACTAGATGCTATATGGAAATATATGTCCCCCTGGATTTACAGACTCAAGAAACAGACTTGGTAAAACTCATTAATTATAGCTATGTTATATGAAGAGCATGGATGATGTAAAAGAAAGGGAAGAGGATGAGCAATAATTCTAAAGTAAGCTATAAGTAATTCAAAGATGGGAGGGTTATAAAACCCTTGACCAAGGATTATGAGTAAATTTCACTTTTAACTGATTCAATGGCATAACACCTTTCCAAAGAAAACCACAACAAAGATCAAATTGGAATTCATCCTTGGCTTAAAATCCAAAACATTCTTAGACCCATAACATTCAAATCTATTTAAATGACATACCAAATTTTAATTTAAACTTAATTATTAATCATCTTGGTATTTGGGTTCTCCAGAGAAAGAGAATCATATAAATATATATACACACAAACACACACACACCTATCTATGTACACCTTGTCTGACACACACACACATACATACATATATATGCACACACACACGGATTTTTTTTTAAATAAGGAATTGGCTTATGCAGTTATGGAGACTAAGTCCCACAACTTGCGATCAGCAATCTGAAGGCTCAGGAGAGCCAATGCCATTGTATTAGTCTGGAGCCTAAAGGTCTGAGACAAGGAAAGCTGATGGTGTCAATTGCAGTCTGAGTCTAAGTCTGATTCTGAGTTTGAAAGCAAGAGAAGACTATTGTCTCAGCTTAAAGATAGACAGGCAGAGGGAACTGTGAAAGGAAAATAAATCTTGGGGCCCCAAAATCACTAAGCCAAAGGGAAAAGTCAAACTGTGAACTGCTTAGGGCAAACCTGCCTCCCATTCTATTCAAAGTCACCCCTCCTCTCACTGAGATAAATGCATTGTTGATTGCCTTCTTTGGAGAGGCTAATCAGAAACTCAGAAGAATGCAACCATTTGTCCCTTATCTACCTGTGACCTGGAAGCCCCCCTCCCTGCTGTGAGTTGTCCCGCCTTTGCTTTGAGCTGTCCCAGCCTTCCAGAATGAACCAATGTTCATCTTACATATTTTAATTGATGTCTCATGTCTCCCTCAAGTATATAAAACCAAGCTGTGCACTGACCACCTCAGGCACATGTCATCAGGACCTGCTGAGGCTCTGTAACAGGCACGCATTTTCATTCTTGGCAAAATAAACCATCTAAATTAACTGAGACTGGTCTCAGATATTTGGGGTTCACAGAACAAATTCTCCTTTCTCAGACTTTTTCTTCTATTCACGCCTTCAGTGGATTGCATGAAAGCCACACACGTGTGGGAGGGTAATCTGCTTTACTCAGTCTACCAACTGAAATGTTAATCCTATCCAGAAACACCTTCACCCGCACCCACACACCCAGAATAATGTTCAGCCAAATATCTGGAGCCTCCTATGGCCCAGGCCACACATAAAATTAAGGATCACAACCTCCATATGGAGATGAGGTCTTAAATTTGAAATTGTGTCTTATTTTGTTCTGACTGTATAGCTCAATCACTTATACTCACACACTGATCTATCCAAAAACAATTTCGTAGGTATTTCCTTTGTCCTTAGAATTTACCTAAGTGAAGGAGAGAAAATAATTCTACTCTGCCTGAGAGTTTTTGTCTGTGGAATAGGAAACATTGAAAGGTTGAGGGACAGCAATAAAATTAATTTTCTTTCTGTGAATGAAAGACATTGTGTTCTCTCCAGCACAGTAACGGTGGCCCTTGAGGATCATACTATAGATTACACAGAGACACTCACTCAGTGATATTTATTTTTGTTCTTCAACTATCATAGTATTGACAGTGATTTGTGAGAAAGAAATGTAGAGTGGCAGTTGGAATGTCTGGGCTATAACTACTTACTAGGCATTATTTTTGTGGCAATCTTTATACAATTCTTGAATAACATTTAAAAACTTAAGCTAGCCACACATGCATGATATGTAAATTTGAAAGCATTCCACATTATAATAATAAAATAAGTACAAAATATGCCGATCAGAACTCTATTCTTATTTGGGGGGATAAAAGGAGAGTATTTTGGTGTGTAATTTTTTAGATCTTTTCTTTTCAAATAATTTCAGATTTACCAAAGAGCTGAAAAGACAGCAGAGCTTTCACTCAGCTACCCCTAACGTTAACACTTTGCATAACTATGGTACATATATTTTGAAAGTATCCTCATATAAACAAGTAAATCTGCAATAAAAAATGAACTTATAAACATTGGCATAATAAGTGTGAAATCAGCAGCCTGCCTGGAAGCTTCAAAAAAAAAAAAAAAATGAGTCTCCTAGACTAAGGAACGGATTATATGAGCGAAATGTCATTAACAAGAGAAAGCATTTGAGTACCCTTTAAGGCTTTCAGTAGTGTATAAAAAGTTATTTAGAAACCAGGAGCCACTTCCGCATCTCATTTACCTAACTGATGAGAGATAAATGAGCTCAGCATTTAAAGCACAGCCTGGAGGTATTGTTTTACACATGAACTACAGTCTAACTCCACTAAAAGACGAGAGAATCATTAACTTACTGCTACCACAGTGCCAGCAGCAGTCACTAACCCTTCCTACCATAAATAGTTTCAGAAATAATAATAGAACAATTATAAATCCTGATTTTCATCACTGATTTAGTGCATTTTGATAAATCCAAGCCAAGACACTATAAATGTAATACTTAATTATGTGTAAACAGGGTATTGTTATTTATTAAAAATGTCATTAAATCTCACTGTGATAGTGCAAAAATAATTTTTACCACCTCTTGGGAGCTCTTTTTTATGAAGCAACTGAGAGATAAATATTTTGTAGATTGCTTTAAAAACAGATGAAAGTTTCATTTGCTGAGAAGAGTGAACATCACCACCATTTGGGTAATGCTGAAATCACACTTGAGGCTATTGCCAAGACTAGAATTCTCCCTTGCTGATACAAAAGCTGGTGATAAAATGTCGACATTTAAAATGAGATAGAATTAACATTAATTTGAAAATACAAGAACGCACTCCAGTCCTGTCAGCCCTGTAAAGCATCGTGTTGCGCTCGCATTGCAGTGAGATGGGTGGCATTAACATTGCACAGCAGCACAGTTTACATGAACTACTGATTTAAGTCTTACCTTCAGGAAGTCTCATGACAGCTAAATGCTGCCAAATGCTGACACAGAGTTCTATCTGTGTATTCACTGTTTTCACCTTTCTTACTAAAGCATCTGTAAGCACTGTGCAAAACAGTATGTAAAGCAATTTATTAAATTTATTATAATTCATAGATTTTTTTTTATTTTCTAACTATGTAACCATTGACATGCAAATCATAAGAATATTCTTTCTCCTTTTCTATGCACATGATGTCTACTTTTGTTTTTCTTTTTCTTTTCTCTATTTTGTTTTTGTTTTTGTTTTATTTTGTTTCTTTTGTGATATTGTCCTAGCTAAACCCTACAGTGAGAGGTAGAACAAAAGTAATACTGAGGGTGATTTTCCTTTGTGCACTACTGGAGGTAGTGGGAAAAGAAAGAGGGCAGAAGGGAAGAAAGTTTTAATATTTTACCATCAAGTTTGAATGCTCTTGGATTTTTGCAGATAGTCTTTATCTCATAAAAGACGATTCTCTGTACACCTAACATACTAATAATTGTTTTAAAATTATGAAGGGGTACTGAATTCAGCAAAGGCATCTTAAAAACTTACTTTGAGATAATCGTTTTTAATCTTTTTTGTAGTTATTATGCTAAATAACATTGACTTTTTTATGTTAAATCATTCTGTGAGTTTGCTTTGCTATCTTGTTTATGATTTTTGTAACTATACCATGAGAGAAACTGGTTTTTAATTCCAGAGTGGGTGCTATCCTTGTCAGATTTTATAATCAAGATTGTGATGACCTCATAAAAAAAGAACCATTTTCCTATAATTCAGAAGAGTTTGTTTAAGGGTAGGGTAATTTATTCAGAAATAAATGGAAGAATACACCAGTGAAGGCATCCGGTATCAGGATTTCATCTGTGAGAATGTTTTAAATACATTGAACGTATGTTAGGAATTTAATGTAGTTGACACGATTCTATTTTCACGTTTATTCTTCTACATCTTTGGGCTCAATTGCTGCCTTTCTTGGCTATTGAGTAAATAACTAGGAGTGTGATTTCTGGATTGTATGATAAGTCTATGTTCAGCTTCGTGTAACACATAACCAAACCGTCTTTTAAATGGTTATAGCATTTTCCCCCTCCACCTCATCAGTTTGGATGATACAATTACATTTTCTTGCAGAAATTCTATCTGACTCTCTCTCCATAAAAATGAGATTTTTTTTTTTGAAATAATGATCAGATTCCTAGGTAATGCTCAATGGGATATTGTGTTTTCCAAACCAAAGAGGATCCTAGCCCAGTTAAAGCCTGAGGCCATTTAAAAGCAAACTCCTTATAACTGTCAGCTTATAAAATTGAGTAAGAGTTTTCAAATTATGTAATGCTGAATGGAGAATGACACCATGCAATTAAAGGTTAACTTCTAACTCTAGAGGTTTTTTTTTTTTTAGTAAAAAAGAAAAAATAATAAAATTTTAATGTTAGAATACTTTTTCCAAGAAGATTAATCAGATTTTTTTTTTATTTTACTTTTTGGCTTTCTTAAAATAATTTGTTGTCTTTTGCTGAAATTGTTGGATAGATTTCCTATTCTGAGTGTGTTTGTGAGTAAATATGTGAGTGAAAAATACACTCCTCTAATGTAAAGGATCCATTTTTTTTTTTTCAGTTACCATGATTTTTTTTTCTTTCTTCCTATCTCTAAAAGTGTTTACAGTTCTTTTTGTCACTAGGGTTACTTTTTTTTTCTGCTCTAATTTCCTTTTCTACAAGTATCATTATGACTTCTAATTCTTTCTGCCAATATATATTTCTTATTTGTCAGTGTTCATTCTCTGTTGTTTCTTTTACTAGATTCACATTCTTAAGAATCCATTTTGCAGTTCTAGTTTCTAAAGCCAAGCAATATATTCACCTGAATCATCTTCAGTTTTAATTGCTCCCATACACAATGAGTATTACGGTATTTGAGCATGCTACTGTAGATGATATTATCTATTTGAGAATAACTTGAAACTTCAGATGAACTGTACCTGAAAATATTTTAGTTGAGACTAGCCAGAGCTAACTTATGTCAGAACAGGCTGTCATTACGAGACTAACTGGAACAAAAGTAATCACTCTTTGCCCTCAAATATTTTTCATATTCATAGAATATTTCATCCATGAATTGCTTATCAATCATACGAGACATGTCAATACCTGAATTCCTAGCACAACATAGAGAAAGGGAAAGAGGAAGTTTTCAGAAATAGTGATGTCAGTTGTAAAAATGTGGAGTAACTATTTTTTTTCCACTGTTGCCAGGGGTTAGCCCTTTCTGAGCCACTATTAGGGCTGTCAGATGTTTATGACCATGCCTCTGGAGTGTCACAGATTCAGCCAGCCTCTTGCTACTGCCTGTGCTCAAGTGTTTGTCCATTAGAGCTTCTTTCCAGTATTTACGTTGTGGTACACTGCCTGAACTCATGATTTTGTGTGCCTTTAGAAAGTTTTTTTAATGATATTTGAATAGTGGTACCCCTCAGCTCTGCGTATATTTTAAAAATAAGTTAGTATAGTTAAAAATGAGATGTGGCTTGGCAAATTAAGAAAAGGAATTTGTGGTTATATTAATTTTCTCAGGCTGATATAATAAGATACCATAGACTGGGTAACTTAAACAATGAATATTTATTTATCACTGGTCAGGAGACTGGAATTCCAAGATCAGGGTGCCAGAATAGTCAGGTTCTGCTAAGGGCCCACTTCCTGGCTTATACACAGTCACTTTCTCACTACATCCTCACATCTCCCAGAGAGAGTTCTGGTCTCCTCATCCCCTTATAAGGGCACCAATCCCATTACAGGAGCATTATTCCAATAACTTCATCCAAATCCAATCAACCTCTCCAAGGTCCCACCTTCAAACATTATCACATTGGACATTAGGACCACAACATAAAAATTGGGAAAAGGGGGAACACAAACATTTAATTCATATCAGTGGCCATATTGTAAAGGTCTTACGTATCATTCTTTTCTGTCCAAGATTTGAAATAAGTGTTAAAGTAGAAAATATTGTGCTCAAATCTGTGGAAGGGAAGACATAGAGGATGAGATTTCACAAAAGGTCTCTCAGTTCAGGGATAACTGAGACAATTGGGAAAATAAGTCTGCACTGATAGAGCTACGGAGTAGAGGAAAACCATTTCATATTTAACATAGGCAGAATAATAAGAGTGGCTTGGTAACCAACTGATACGAGGTTGAAGGAAGGCATTTCAAAAATGTTTGAACTTTTGGGTTTGGATACCTTGATGAATATTAATGTCATTGGCTTCATTTAATGAAATAGGAAACACAGGAAACTTTAGTGACAAATTTGCTTTGGCCTTTTTAGTTTTGCTTATTTAGGAATGCCCATTGCTGTTAAGAAAATCTGCATAAGAGAATAATAGCACACACAAATCATGTCTATATGAGCTAAGGAGCAAAGATGAAACCATGGGATGCACCAACTATTGGGATACGGCTAGAAGAAAGCCAGAAAGAAAATGATCAGTGAGCTGAAGGGTGGGTAATAAAATAGTGTGTTACAGTGAAGGAAGAAAAGCATCATCAATGTTATCATTCTATCGAGTAGTCTAACTAAATAAAAGGCAATCACTGGATTTAATGATTGCAGATGCATGTCTATCATATTAAAATCAGAAATCATATCCAAGTGAGTTTACTAGAAAATAGGAAATGAAATAAAATAAGTGGTTTTGTAGGTTCTCTAACAAAGTTTGTTTATAGGAGGGAGAAAATGAGGGCAGCTGCTTACAAGGAAACGTGGTTGTGTGTTTAGAGTACATGTTTGTAGATTGAAGGTGAGATTAATATTTCTGAACAGTTGGAAAAAGTGAACTTTTTCAGGGTCAGTTCCTCTGCTGAGAAAAAAAGGTATAGGGAATGATAAAGACTGCTGGAGGAGAAGACAGATGGACTGTAAATGGTTTGATGAGTATGAATGGCATGAAATAGGTTTATGAGACTTGAAGAGAATAAAACATATCCACTGGATGATGTATAATTCAAACAAAAATGAAGCCCCACATGCCAGCCCAAGCATGGAGTTGGATGGAACAAAATAAAAACTAGCAACCGAAAGTAATGAAAAAAAAATTGCTGTTTACCATCATCTCTCAAATAATGTCAAAGGGTAAGAAACGTATTCTCTTTGTTCTGAACATATTTACCAAATTTTATACTTCTGTCATTAGCAGTATCTTTCCCTTGAATCACAAGCGATATTCTCAAAATTTCTCCCCTGCAACCTGACTACAACTCTGAATTCCTACTGTTTTTCTTTTTAGCCACCATTCTTTCTACTCTTTTTTGAGTATGCAGGTCCTTTTCAATGATGCTCAATTTATGTGTTTGTCTCTTCCTTCTTTCCTTCCTTCCTTCCTTCCTTCCTTCCTTCCTTCCTCCCTCCCTCCTTCTCTCTCTTTTTTCTTTCTTTCTTTCTTTCTTTCTTTCTTTCTTTCTTTCTTTCTTTCTTTCT